>NC_135543.1:23375656-24760031 GCF_045843805.1 Urocitellus parryii | reverse complement strand
TAGGCTGGGAAACCCAGGGCAGCTCGGCACACCAATCCACTCCGACTCTGCAGGCAAGTCAGGACCTGGGAGCCACTCAGCCCCGTGCCTTTTTTTTTTTTTTAAGCAGCAGCCAGTCTTGGACGGCGGTGTCCCGTGAGTAAGTCTGTACAAATGTGCACAGTACAACTCACTGAGGCAGCCATAAACACACACCCTGAGTGGCTGTGCCCTACGGACTCCCCAAATGACCTTCCTGGTGCCTGCCCAGATGGCTACATAAAAAGGGGAAGCTGAGGGCTCCTGCCTCTCTCCACCCCACCGAAAACCACCACCATGAAATGGGGCTGTCACTGCTCCCCACCCACCCACTGCCATGTATCTATACAGTCCGTGTGTGTGAGAGACTGTGTGCTTGAGTGCACGGGTGTGAGTGTGTTTTGTGAGTGCACGCACACACACACGCACACACGCACACACACACTGGAACATATGGAAAAAGGAGAGGGACAAGGGCTCCGGGCAGAAGGTGACTCATCAGACATGAACTAGTTTCTGCAAAGTATCCATCAACTGCTAATAAACGCGTGAGTGCTGGCAATCTGTGAACGGAGGAAGGCTACACCAAAGACCCAAAACATCCACGGAAAGAAGAATGCTGCTGGCACGCAAGCGCGCCCGGAAGGCGAAGCCTCCTCTGGAGGCACGGAAGGTCCCTTTGGGGAGAGGGTGTTTTGAAACACTGGCTCATCCCACCCGGACTCCAGGCCAACGCAGCCAGGAAGGGGAGCAGGGCTAGGTCCCAGAGACCCTGAGGAGCCTCAGGGTGCTTTGTTTCCTGCGCCTGCGTCCACCCCCGAAATCTGGCCTGGGTGAGCAAAGAGAAGGGGATGAGGGGTGAGGCAGGGGCCCAGAATCAAGTTGCCCCCCCCCCATACCAGGGCGAAGTCGACAAGGGCAAGGGCTGGGCCCCTCTGCCAGGCAGGCTTCTGGGGGCAGAGGAAGCTGGGCGAGGCTGGGGCCTGAGGCTGCAGGGGGAGGGGGAGGGAAAGCGTGCCCAGGTTTCTCTTTCATCTGTGAGGCCAGTCTACCCAGCACTTTGCTCCAGACGTCCCCTGGAAAAGGCCTTTTTCTGTTAAGGTTAATGGCCCAACCAGGATGAACGGCAGCATGTGGGTGTCCCTGGATGGGAAACAAGGCCCTTGAAAATTGGCTTGGTGCACCAACCTGCTGCAGGGAGACCGTTGCTTGCTCTTCCCTTCCTCCTTGTCCTCTCACTGTCCTCCAGCAGACTCCCCCCCCCCCCCCCAAGAGGGAAGCTCTAGGCCCTTCTGCCCACAGCATTTCTGAGCACAAGTCTGCTCTTCAGCAAACCCATTCATTCAGGGAAGGCACATACCCTCAGGCTTACATCACACCTTCTGGGGACCTGGCACTCCACCCCACCCTGCCAGGGCAGACATCCCCTCCCCCTCTGCCCTGAATTCCCCAGCTTTTGGACTCATTTCTGGGAATCACCCGGCATCATCTTCATAGACCAGTTCCCTGAATTGGGCCCACAGCCCACAAGAGTCTCCCTGACAAAGGTCAGGCTAGACACTTGGCTCCTGGGGCTTCCCAGGACCTTGACAGGGCCTAAGAAGTCACGGTCATCACAAGGACTAAGGAAGACTAGCCTTGGAAGCCCAACCCTGGCCTCGTATCCTCTCTGCAGCCCTTCGCCTCCCAAGGCAAGAGCCAGCCCCTCGTTAATCTCCCCGGCTTTATGACCTTTTCCGGTATTTTCAACTTCTCCCCTCCCCAGAAAACTGTACAGGGGCTTGTTTTAAAACTGTATGTGTTCATTTTAAAGCATCCAAAAGAAAAGCTGTGTTGTAAAAAGCTCACTAATCAGATGCCTGCTCACAATTTTTTCTTTTTATTACAGTTGGGGGAATTTTTGGAGCAACACCAGAAAATTGCTGAATCTGCCTAAAATTCCATTGAGGTGTTTCCCCCTCCCCTTCCTCGTTTTTTTCCTTAAAGCAAAAACTCTTCCCTTTAAGGAAAGGGCCAGGCCTGCACTTGCATAAGAAAGCCCACTTACCAGGGAATGCCTGGCTCCTTCTAGGACTTTGGTAACTACAGGACTCTCACACCCTGCATCTCAGTGGCACAGGGTGACCAAACCTCAAAGGCCACATTTTGAGTAAATGAGGAATTTTCCCCTTTCCAAAGACCTCATTTGAAGGTGCAAGGTAATGAGGAAGAAGTAAAGGGAGGCAGAAAGGTCAACTTCAGGGCCTCAGTGGTACCATTTCTGGCCTCCAGCTTGGGAAATTGACCATGAGGTCAGAGGCAGAGCAGAGGCCAAGGAGCCGCCAAGCAGGAAGGGACCTGGGCAGACACTCGGCCTCCCAGGGGCCTCTCCATGCTACCCAGGGACAAACCAAGGGCAGAAATGTAGACACAAGGCTCACACCCGGCAACCCCAGAAGGCAAACATCACCACACCTTGACCAAGGCCAGTCCAGGAGCCTCCCTCTTCAGGACTCAGGCGCCACCAACGGCTGCCCATCCCGTCCTCCCCTCTGCATCAGACATCTCAAAGGTTAACAGCACCACAGCCCTGCTCCTCACCCTGTCAGGAAGCCGGCTGTTCTGAACTCACCCCAACCACTTCAGGGACAAGGACTGAGATAAATAAAAGGGGCCCTGGCACCAAGTCACCCAGTCTAGTCTTACCCCCAAACCACTGCCACAAGGACCCTCTTAGAAGGTCATTCCAAGAGGCAAAGGACCCAAAACTAAAGCCAATATGTAAACTGAATGAAGTCTTTGGGCTCGGGACAGCTGGAATCTGCCGAGATTATTTGTTGGGTTAACTCTGTTACTGAGAGGAGGAGGCCCCAACCCATCCCCACCACCCCATGCTCCTTCCCCTCGTCTGGCTGGTGAAGAAAGTGAACTAAGAAAGTCGGTGTTTTGCATCATCTGCACTGAGGTGGCTGGGTTGGGGGTGGGCAAGGGGAGTCTCCTCCAAAGGCAGGGTGCTCTCTGGGGTCCCTGGATCCCATCAGCTGAGTCCCTACACTCAGGGATTCCCAGCCATGGCGCATTCCAAAGATGAGCTGACGAGCTTATAAAGTAGAATAACCAGGCTTGTGTCAAATCCGCCTGCTACGAACCTCAGTAGGTGACTCCATCTTCTAATGGGAGCTCCCGGCCCAATAGGTCATTGTGACAATCTGATATAAAACTGCCCGGGGGCCAGCCCACTTCAGGGTGCGTGCTCCACACACACTGGTCCAAGCCCTTGGGACCCATCTCCAACTGCTGGGAAAAGGCTGATGATAAACTGTCCCCTTTGTTCCCACTCATCCCCAGATAGGGAACAGTTGGGCCAATGCTGATACTCAATAAGCATTTACTCTGCACAGGTCTTACTCCAAGTGGCTCAAAATAGCCCCTCAAGATTGCACAGTATTATCTTGGTGGGGTTTTTTTTTTTCTTCTTTTTTTTTCCTTTGGTGGCAGGGGGTGGGGTTTGCTGAGGATCAAAAGTGAAGCTAGGTGAGCCTCCATCACCGAGCCACATCCCCAGCCCAGCTCACCATTCTTTCAAAGAAGAAGAAATGAAGCACAAGTTACTTGCCAAGGAACAGAGCTGGGATTTAAGCTCAGGATTTCGCTCAGTGTGAACCTGGGGTAGGAAGCCACTTCAGGCCACTAAAGCCACCATTCCCAATGTTCCTCTCCAAACACTCCAGGGAAAAATCTGGGTATGGGGTCCAGTATCCCAGCAGCAAAAAGTGGGGAATAAAAGTGCTTCTTGGCCAGCAAGTTGCTCTGTGACCTTGCCCTCTGGGTTTGATCCATCCTTAATAGGAAAGGAATTGGAGCAAAATGGCCCCCCCTCCAGCCCCGATGATTTGGGGTTGACCTCTGTGACTCACAAGTGTGATTTATCAGTATCAAGCAACACTGGCTCTGCATTTTCACTACCTTCTAGAGAGTACGAAAATCACTTTAAGGAACAGGACACATTTTTGCATTTGATTTGCAACAATAGTTTTGCCCTGTCCATCTCTAAACCAACTATTTTTGTTTTCCTTATTTCTTGAACTTCAAAGAGTTACAAACTTGAGTTCTTTTCCTGTCTCCTCACTCACTGCCCTCAGGAAAAGGTAAGCCCCAGGGCTCCCTGCCATCACCATACTTCCAAGTTTGCCCAGGTCTCACCCCTCACCACCTCCTGCAAAGTCTCCTGAGCTTACACACTTTGCACTTCCTGCTGTTCTAGAAGACCGATTAGTGAGTGTGCCGCGTACAAACAGACCATGGTGAATAATCAATCGCCAGAGCTAAAATATACACCCACACTCCCCACACTGGTCCCACCCAAGTCCCATGCGTCCAAGTCGGAAGCCCCCAGCCCAGGGGTTCCTCCTGAGAGCGCTATCTGGCCATCAGAGAATATAATTGAGGGTAGCACAGGGCAGAGGAGGAACCACACAAATCAAAAGCTCCTGTCTGTCTCGCCAGTCAGGCTGACGCGGCTTCCTGTGGCCCTGCATGTTCAGCCATGCAAATTATAGCATGTACCCGGCTGCCTGCAGCCACTGCCTTCGGAGAGGCCAGCTCTGCCTAGCTCTGAGAGAGGCCTCAGAGGAAGGGTGGGGACTCCCAACCCAGCCAACTCCATTCATAATATTTACAGTAAATGGGCCTCTCTGACTGTAGTTTAAGTTGCATTCTGTCTTGATTTCTTCTCATTCGATTTCAGGGCTCTTCCCCTCAGGATGCACCACCAAGCTCCCCCCAAATAATTGGGCAGCTCCCTTCAGAAGGGAGTTTCACACACTTGCACACACAGAGCCCCCAGACCTGTGGGGCGTTACCTGCTCACCTGCCTTCTCTCCTTGAAATGACCCAAGTCGCCTAGGTGGGATCACATGCAATAGAAAGTCCATCTGTGTCCAAGAGGGACATCCAAGCCAAATCTCTGACTCGGCTCACCCACCTGCCACCTTTGGAGATTTCCCCAAACTGCAGACCTGGATCCCCAAATGGGGAGCAGGAACCTACACACAAAGAAGCCAACGAAAGACTTCCTTGCAAACCACAGGGCTCCTCCGTTTCTGCTTTTTACTGACCATTGCTCTACATGCTGCAGCTCAATTTCTCAATGAAATCTTAATACAAATGGACGCAAAATAAGCTAATTTTCCAAAAGGACAAAATCCCCGGAGGAACAGGACCATTTGCTTGCCTGCTTTTGCAGGTCCAGGGACTGTGAGTGTGCAAAAGCCAAGCTCCTTCTGCCTGGGGCCTCATTTTAATAAAGCCCCAGCTACACTCCAGTCCCTGAAAGGTGTCCCAGGATCCTCGTGTAGGCGCTGCCCTGCCCCCTCCCCATCCCCCACACAGCTCCAACTTAATTCAAGAGGGTAGGAAAACCATCCTAAGACATGGAAAAATACAGTGAGAAACAAAAGTCCTTTTCATCCCTCCCCTCCCCCCTCCCCTTGTTCCACAACAATTATGAAAACTGGTGGATGGGATGGCATGTTGAATATTTACTGCATTCCGGCCAATAAATTCCAGTGCAGGATCTGATGGAAAAGCCTCCCTCTCCGGCGGGCTCCCTCCCTCCTCCCTCCCAGCCCTCTTTCCTCCTTTTTTTACAACCCAAGACCAGGGCCTGCCAGGCCAGGGCTGCACTGTACTTAGAGGGAAACACAACACAGCGAGGGCCTGGAGCCGCCGCGAGGACTGGAAAAGTTAATCATTACTTCTGTCTGCCTCCGTAATCTAATCTGCCGGCTTGGACACACTCACTGCAGGCCATCCCAGCCCTTTCATCCCCAGGGCACCCAGGACCTCCCAGACCTGAGCCCCATGCCCTCCCCCTCCCCCCTCCCCTCCAGTTTAGAGGCCAAGGCAATGGAAGAGGAATGAGAGGCTTTCCCCCCCCCCCCCAGGCAGGGGTGGCTGTCACAAAGCCCTGGAGTCCCACAGGCGCGGCTCCCCGTCTGTGCGGTAAGGCCTGTGATTCAGAGCACTCCCGGCCCCACAGGATGTGGGGCTCCGACCTGGCTGGTACTTCTGCAGTCCCCTAGGGCCGCTGTCTCTGGTCTCTATGCTTAAAAAATTGGCAATTTTGTTAGTGTATTTTACCCCAATAAAGAAGAAAAAGATGAGGGCTGGGGTGTAGCTCAGTGCTAGGGCGCTTGCTCTCGGTTCCATCCCCAACACGGCAAAGGGTAAAAAAATAAATAAATAAAGAATAGGAAGCCACTCCCCCCGTGCCCTGGGTGTGCAGCCATAAACCTGCCCTGCGGAAGGCAGGGTTTCTGAGTTGGGGATTCCTTGGGTGGGGGTGGGTTTCAGTAAAGCCAAGCTCCCCCACCCCCGGAAACGTGTGTGTATCTACATTTGAGGGCAGAGTTCTCAGCATTCACTCATACTTGGAAGAATCTGCAAGTCAAGAAGCAAAGAATGACGGATCTTTCTTATTTCAGGATGGAAACGGTTGGTGGCTGCCCTGTACCCCCACCACATCTCATTCCCACACTCCCTCAAATTCAAGAACCGAAGAGCAAACATCCTAGATACCAGAACAACAAGGGATTTGGAATCAAGTCCAACCCCTTATTATTATTATTATTTTATTTTTGGTATGGGGGAGTGAGCTCAGAGGCACTCAACCACTGAGCCACATCCCCAGCCCTATTTTGTATTTTATTTAGAGACAGGGTCTCACTGAGTTGCTTAACGCCTTGCCATTGCTGAGACTGGCTTTGAACTCTAGATCCTCCTGCCTCAGCCTCCCTGAGCTGCAGGGTGGGATTACAGGCGATTACAGGTGTGCACCATACCAGCTCCAATCCCTTATTTTGCAGAGAAGAAAACTGAGAACCAGACACAAAAATGGCTCTCGCTAGGCCCTTGGGGCCCCCTGGAGACTGAGCCCTCCACCCTCTGCACAGGAGGGCAGGCCAGGTGATTCTCTCAGAGCTTCCTCCCAGGGCTCAGGCATCCTGCAAACACCGAGGTGGGTGGTGCTTTTGAATCTTTCAGGAAATACCCCCAGCGGGGGTTTCCGTTGTTACCCCACTGAGCTGAATATGGGGCCCACCTCTCTCTAAGTATGTAGGGCACCCAGAGCACAGCAAGACCTCAACCTGCAGCTTTTCCTTCTTGGTTACTGATTAATGAAGGGGGGGGTGCAGTGCTGGCTAACAGGCTGCCTGCCACGGTCCCCAAGCACTTTCTAAACAAAGCAGCTCAGATGATCCTCTGATCTATGGGGAAGGGGACACTTGCAACCTCACTAAGTGAAGGTGAGAAAGGGGAGAGGAATAATGGTCTAACTTCCAACTCCAGTGGCTCCACTCTCAAAAGTGCAGCCAGGTGAACCTGCCACCAGCACAGTCACATCTTGGTGCTATACTGTCCCAAATCTGCTTATCTGAGTCGTCTTCTGAGTTTAAGATGAACTTGGAGTTGGAATCCATGCTTCCCTTTCTGCCCTGCATCAAGCCCTAACTAATAAACCAAACCGTCTCACCCAGCCTCTTCTTCCCGATGGGGCTCCTCAGAAGAGCAACCACAGTAATTCAATTAGCAGACTCCATGGAGCTCAGAAGCCTCGGTTGGCCCCGGGGGAACCGCCAGGGCAAGATGAGCATAAAAGTGAAAAACACCTTGGTAAGCGCATCTCGGAGGAATCTGTGCAACAGACCCCAGGCCGGGCCGGGCTCCAGCCATGGCCTTCACCTTCAGATTTAAAATTAAAGAGAAAAAGTTTCAGTTCACTTGCTCTCTTCAGAAAGGGTCCTCATGAATGTCAAGTTTCAAAGGGCAAGTCAAACTCCTGGGCTCTGAAAATCCCACCTCCTCTGCGGCTGTCAAGACCTTGGGTACTGTCCTGCCAGATGTCCTCCCACAATACCCACTGTGGCCCCACTAGGAGCCTGGGCACTGTCTGGTTACCTCCATCAGCTCCACTTCTGTACACCTGTCCAGGAGGGCAGGGCCTCCTGCAGCTACTGCTGTTATCTTGTCATCAAACAAGGGGCTGAACCAGAAGTATAAGAGGCAGACCCCTCTGTTTATCCATAAACAGTCAACCCTGCCTACACTGTTGTACCCAGTCACCCCAGGACCCACCCCTGCAGCTCTGTGGGCTGGCACATCCACCCCCGACACCTGGCCCCTCCTGCTGCCTGCACCACTCACTGACTCAACCACCCCACCACCGAGCTTGGCACACAGCAGGAGCTCCAGAGATATTTGCTAAATGAATGGAACTCGGGGACACAGCAGCTTCTTCCAGAGCAGCTGGCCCACCCAGCTTTACCCCTGGCACAAGCGACTCCACCTGGGACAGGAACATGCCTTCCCAGCAGGGTCAGCAAGCAAGACAAGGTCCCCTCCTGGACCCCGTCAAGGTGGCAAGAGAGAAGTCCCTGTCCACAGCTGAACTGCTGCCCAGCCAGCCACGTCAGATGCCATGGAGAGGTGTCTGCAAGGCAGGCGCCAGCCCGGCAACCTCTGTGGGCACGCCACCTGCCCACAGCGTTCTGCTCTGGCGTCCTGCTCTGTTTGGACAAGTTACCATCTCAGAGTGTTCAACAATGCTTTTACACACCCCAGGGCTCTTGTTGTGTTATGAAAACAAAACAAAGCACGCTAGGGAGAGAAGCTGGGAGGTGGGGTGAGACGAGTGCGGAGCAAGCCACCACACACAGCCCCTTTCTTTCTGGTTCCTCAGCAGTGCCCGTCAGGGTGGCTTCCCGTGTCCTGTGTCATGAGACCAAGCAAAGCCCTGGACACCCAGGATGAATGAATGCACGTCCGAACTTTCTTCTCCACCCCACTGTGGGGCTGAGGCCAGCCCTCCTTCTGGGGGGACACCCCTGTCCTCGCCACTGGGCAATGGAATTCGTCTAAGAAAAGTTACAGAACTCCCGGGGGTGGCCACAGGGACTTGAAAACAAAACAAGGGCAACCCTGAGGTCCTAGGTGCCCAGGGCCCAGCATCTCTGTGAGGGGCAGGCCACGCCAGGTGGAGAGGCGGAGGGCAGGAGTAAAGGCCTACCTCCCCCACCTCCAACAAAAAGGAAAAAAGTGTTGTTGTTTTTTTTTTTTTTTTTTTTGCAAGTTAAAACTGAGCTAATGACACTGGGTGGGGCTGGGTGTTGAGGACAGCGCAGCCAAACCAAAATTAGCTTCCAGCCAAGAGCTGCTTGGCCACACCATTTGGGGAAGGAAGCTGAACAAGTCATGAAAGATACTTTGGTAAACTGGGAAATAAGGCTGCAGTTCACATTTCAACTGAAGGTGACCCTCCTGGTAAAATATTTTTTTAAATAATAAAAATAACATAAAGTTCTCAAACAGCCTCTTTCTTAAAGAAAATGGCCTAAAAGTCCTCGTGGGAGTGGAAGGGAAAAGGGGGGTGGTGGAGAGAAGGGGGAAAAAAGCCACGGCCAGCCATCTCTCAGCCACTACCTTTCATGAACAACTTTTTTCTGGAGTTCTTCTCAAAAAAGGGATGATGCAATTTCCTGTCTTGTCCCAATATTTCCTGTTAACTTACAAGGTGAAAGTTATCACTACGTTTAAATTACTGTCCTAAACGCCATCGAAAGTTCCTTTTCCCACCCGTTACAACCTGTTCCCATCTCAGAATGCAAAGACAGCCTTTTGTACACCTTCAAGAGTGGAGCTAAGGCAAAGCCTGGTTCATCCTAGAACAGACACAATCTACAATGTCAGCTTCCACAGGACCTGGGCCAAGGCTGAGGTCCTCGAGTCGAGCCCACGGGGGGGAAGGCAGAAGGGGCCGGGGGCCGGCAAGTGAGAGCAGAGTGGCCACGACCAAGTGAATGTGGCTTTCTTGGTGTGTTAGCCACTAAATTGAGGACTGTGCCTCAGCAGTTAATAATATCTCCCCGCTGAAAATAGCCCAGAGAGGAAGCCTCCGTGTGACAGTAGGCAAGCGGCCAGACACTGGGCCAGCCATTCAATCCCCAGCGAGAAAGATGCTAGAGCCAGTGGTGACCTCCCGGTGGCCAGGCTCACAGTATTCTCACGAGGCTCCCGCAAAGGGCCGGTGCCCTGGCCAGTCACTGGCCTGCCCCAGAAGACAGGGAGGATGTCACACGCACCAGGGGCTCTGGTGGCTCAGGAAGGATCTGGGTCACCTGGCTCTGGGAGCTAGCCCTTACTGTGTCTTGCCTCACTGTCACGGGGATGGGCAGGCCAGAGGACAAAGCAGGGTGGTTGGGGCAAGAGGAAACAGTGTACTCCCTTCCCCCAGCAGAAAGGTCAGATTTGGGAAAGGAACTTCCCCCCACCTTCTGCTTCTCATTGAACTCCAGATGCACTTGCTTGTTCAGGTAAAACAAGAAGCAGGTCCCAGGTCCCAGGAGACCACAGGGTGCTATGGAATCAAGCACCCCTAGTACCCCACAATAGACCCCCTGACCTAACAGAAGGCTCTCCTCTCCACAGTCACTGTTCTTGATTGGTTCTCCAAACATGCACATGTATTTAAAAGCTAGCACAGTTACTTTTTAAAACTGTAAAGACACACAGCAGGAAACACACCACCAGTGACACTTAGCATATTCACCACTGTCTAGTTCCTGAATATTTTCATCCCCACAGAAGGACACCAGACCCACGGGTCACTTTTGCAATCTCATTCACAACAGCAAAGCAAATCGGAGAAAGGTACACAGTCACCGCTTTCCCGCAAATGTGTCTATCCCCAAGCAAAACTCTCACTTGAGAAGAGGCTTGACCCCAAGGGATTCGAATGTACAAGCCAGTCTAGAAACCAGCACCCTGTGCCTCTTTAGATTCTTCCAGGTTTAGATACCCGTTTTATTCACAGGTGCTACTTCAAGTTCAAGGCTCCTGGATGAAAGTGAACAAAGACCAGCTCTGCCATCATAACACTGCAAGGAGCAATATTATGGAAAAGTCACAACAGTAATAAAGAAGCAAAGGAGGCCAACTCCATCATGAATCCTCTGGCATTTCCTCCCTCTTCGCTGCCTGGCTGGCTCGGTCTGCCACAGAGGGTCCTCAGGTTTACAGCCTGGTCTGCTAAGTGAAGGCCCTGCTGGGGGTGGGGGAGTCAGTGTGTTAGACTGTAGCCAAAAGCCACATCACCTGGAGCCTGGCTTTCCCCTGGGCCCCTCCCCCTCACTGGCTGGCCCAGTTCTGCCTGGGGACAGGATGCAAGAGGCAGCAGCCCATCTAGTCTGGCCTGCAGAGCAGCCCAAATTTACTCCTGAGACTTTAAATGCTGTCACCCTGCATTTAACCCCTGCCTAACTGCCACATTCTTTCCAAGACAAAGGAGGTTTTATCAGGAGTTCTACTCCAGGGATGGGCACATGACCTCAGGCACTGCAGAAGAGGCCAACATACAGTCAGAGCTGCTGTCCAGGACTGGTGACATCAGGGTGTGGGTGTGCACCAGGTGAGCCCGCCCTAGCCCCAAGTCATTAGGCTGGCTTATTAGGGAGATGCAGACTGTGTGTGTCTGCTGAAGTCACAGACTGTCATTTCTCACAGTGGCCCAGGGGGAAGGGGGCAGGTGAGGAAGGAGCTCACCCTTGGTCACTGTGCTGGCTCTTGGGATTCCCCCAAAGCCTGGGCTCCTGACCACCAGGATCAAAGTCCGCCCCTCTCTCCTCCCCCATGCCATCAGAGACCTGAATGAAACCAGAAGGTACTTATTCCCAGGCAGGGAGAGACCGACATTGAAAAACACAGCAACAGGCACCCAGGCCCAGATTTCTAGTTCTTTATCACAATTTCAAACCAGACAATAAATAATTGTTCACATGCAGCTGAATAGCTTCCCTTAAAACAGGATGGAGCAATCTTTCCTAAGCTACTTGGTTTGAGCCCAAGTCGGCCATGGGCTGAGCCAGGGAGGCATTTTCAGATTATATAGGCATTTTCGGAGGCTCTTCTCTGAAGCCAAGACAGATGGCAGCAGGGATCAAAGAGGAGGAGACAGACATCGCTCCTCAAGTGGGTGCTGATGCAAGGATGCTCCCACCCCCAGCCCTGGGTGCCATGGATCTTAAGACCTTAGCAAAGGAACTGGCCCCCCTTGGGATGATGGTCCTTCCAAATCAGCATGCTGGCACAGCCAAGAGATGGGGTTCCCTCAATCCCCTGCAAGACGTGTGATCATTTTGGCCTGATACCCCTCCCTCCCTCCAGGAAATCACAGGGACACCTCTTTTGAAGCTGAAATAACTACAAAAGGCTGGTGGCCTCCAATCCTGCTCTGGCTGGGGAAGTCCATCTGGCTGAGAACCAGCCAGTGCCAGACATTTATACCTGGTGGTGGTGGCTGGAGGATGGGTCTGTCACTGAATAACCGAGAACGGGTGAGAGGTTGCTCCTTCCACCCAAAGGAGACCAGCAGACAGGTGAAGTGCAAGATCCCCAGAAACTCCAGATGAAGGCTCACAGATGACAGCTTCGAACACATGCTTTTCATTACTAGTGACACAGTGGAAGCTGTGGGAGCAAATCCTTTTCCATTTCCACCCCTGAGCTGGACCTAGAAGCTTCCCGGATATGTCAGACCTTGCCAAGGTAGATCTTCCTGAGCCATGACACATGTGTCCAAGCAGCAGCAAGGGCTTGATCTGGAGTTGCATTCCTTTCAAAAAAGACACCCTTGCTGAGAGAGCTGAACTCAGGCTGCCAAATCACAGTACCAATCCACAAACACCACCCAAGGCCACATCTTCATGGAGAGGCTCCTCTGACGTCAACCAAACATGGGACAGGACCTTAGCCTATCTCCACGCCTGCCTGTGGGCATATGCGGGCTCGCGTGTCTGTGCACGGGACTGTCTGTATGTCTAAGGCGCGCAGTGCATGTACACACACACACACACACACACACACGCACACGCACACACGCATAAGCTTGCACTGAGCAATCCATCTGTCTCAGAGAGCCGGCTGTCAGAAATGAAAGTACAATCTCCTGGAACCAAAGTCACTGCCTTCTAAAAATGATCCATTTTCCCAGACTGAGGATACTTGCAGGGGTGGGGTGTGTTTCACTTGCAAGGAAGGACTGGGCCTGTCGGTCCCCTCCCCGCACCCCCCCAGAGCCAAGATGCAAGGCTGGAATTCCAACCTGCAGCCAGCGGCCCCGCTCCCTGGGCTCTACCCGCCCACTCCCCTTCCTCTGGGCCAGCCATTTGCAAGGGCGCAGGAAAGGGAAGGGCCAGCCTTGGAGTCACCCCTGCGTCTCAGGAGGGGGTAGGCCTTTGAGCGCGCCCCACCCCCACCTCTGAGGCACCGCATTTTCGCATTTTCACATTCGGCTGCTTTTTCTTTCCCTTCTTCCCTTGCCAAGAGAATCAAGCTCTGGCTCCCGCTGCCGACCTTCCTCCCACCCTAAACTGAGCCCCATTCATTAAGCCGGTCTCAGTCAGGGCAGGACAGGAAGGAAAACAGCACACAGGGCCTGTGAAAAAGAGAGGTTATTTCAAGGGGGAGGAGGCAGAAACCAACCCCTGGCAGGCGCTTTGGCTGCCCCCCACCCTGATGCCCAGCTCGCACCCTCATCCTGGGGTCTGCTATGCTAACCCCTTCCCCCACAGTGTCTGGCCCCATTCAGCTGCCACACCCCTGTGGCCCCAAGGCAGAGGTGCCCAGGCCACCCCCAGGAACCCTCAACTTCTAGAAAAGGACAAGGTCCAGTCTTTCTGCAGTTTACAAAACCCTCTGTCCTGCCCTGGCTGCACAGTTGCCTTTGGGGGTCATATACACCACAAAGAGTGTATCCCACCAACTCTTCTCCGGACACCCCCAAACCACTGGCATCAACTCAAAAAGGAGTTCCTACCACCTCCCCCCCGCGGCACTATTAATACATGGCTCCAACTACGCTCAGGAAGAAGAAAGAGCTCCAACTTTGAAGCCCTGGGAATTAGTAAATCAAGAGCTAAAATTCAAAACAAATGCTCTTTCATGTGCAGGGCCCCCCCCCCACTTTTTTCTTTTTGCAGTTTTGTCAAACCACACCATTTCTTCAGAGACACACCCCTTCTTCCTTGCAGCCCCACATTAATCTAAGTGGCTGCAATGATCTTGGGGTCTGGGGGGGGGAGTCGGTCATGATTGTTTTAGCCCCTGGTTTCTTTCGAAGACTGGAGGAATTGGAAGGGAGCAAAAAGGCTACCCATCTCGGAAGGGCTGCCCGGGTCACACAGTTTGGCTCCTGGGGCTGGGCGAGGAGGCACTCAGGCTGGTGGTGGCTCAGGCTGGTGTCGTCATTTCCTCCAGCAGAGGAGACAGACAAGATGTTATCAATAAGACAAACCTTCCGAAAAGCCCCTTTCAAAAGCTACCACTTCCCTCGCTTATTTCATGTGGTTTGGAGGGGCTGGGGCTCCTCCCTGCACACCCAGGGTTTAAAAAATAAAAGCCTCCAACAACATCCCGAGCATGTTATTCTGCCCAGACCCTTTCCTCTCCTTGTCCCTTTCTTTCCAGAACTCTCTCAACTCCCTCAGCCTTAGAAAGCAGAAAAAAGACAATTTACACATCGCTGCACTTGCCTGCTCGCTCCCTGCTCAGCCACCGTCCACTCCCCACCCCCTGCCCAAAGCCCCCTCTCCTCTGGGTCCTTCTTTTCCTGCTCAGTTCTCATTAGAAGCCTTGAGTAAACAATACCCTGTGTCTCAGATAACAGTCAGAGTATATACTGCCCTGAAATCCAAACAAACAAGGGTCTCCCCACAGACTCTCAGCAAGCTCTACTCCTGGAGGGGAGGGAGCTACCCAGGAGGAGCTGTAGTGAGCAGCACGTGGTGGCAAAGCTTGACCAATTAGTCAGGGGGTAACCCCACCAAGGAGGGTGCAAAACAAGTTTGACTGCTTCCATTTGAGCTGCTACACCATAGCCTTACACAGTGGCCCAAAGGCAAGAAAATGACCAGAACTCTGCTACAACTACTCTGCTTTTTACCCGCCAGGTGACTTTCTCTTGCTTTAGCTACTTCTTAAAATCGAGTGATGGCATGGTGAGGTGAAAGAAACAGGAAGAAAGACAATGTCTTTAGAACAGAACTATCTGCCTCTCACACAGTGCCAGTGAGCTTCCCCCAGTATCACCCTTTCCTGGTGTCCTCAGGGACAATGAGGGATAGGCTCCCCAATGCAGCATCTCCTCCAACCCAGGATCCTCCAGCAGCATTCCAGGGCCTCAGCCTGTGGGCCACAGAGGAAAGCCTGCCCTCAGGGGACAGCTAGGGAATCCACTGTCTGCAGCATACCTGCCCTGCAGTTCCTATCCCCAGACACGGGCTGGAGAACTTTACACAGAGCTGGAAGGGCAATCAGGACTTGGCAAGGAGGTTCAAGAATCTGTTTGGAATCGGTTCTCAACAAGTTCCCCTAAAGGTGTGTCCCCTCCCCCTCCCCCCTCTTCAAGCCACCTCATGCACAAAGAGCAAGGGCAAAAACAGAGCTTAAATGCATGAGTTCAAGACACAAAATCACCAAGTGGAAGTCCCTCGAGCCATGAGCTGCTTAAAACCACCACAAAACAACACAAAACTAGCCCCTGGCCAGCTCCAGTTTCCCCCTCCATGGAACTGGCCAACGCCGCATAAAGGACTGTAGGACGATGAGCTCGAGCACCAGCCTCCCTGAACGCATCCAGTTTAAGGCACATAAAAATGAGAATGAGAACGACTCCAGATCAGCTGGGGTGGCAGAAGGTCACCCCCTTCCTTCAGACTCCAGCAATTTTTAGAAATCTTGGAATTGCCAGGAAAATAAGAGAAAGCATCTTACCTGAAAGCCCCCCAGGGGCCAGATAATTTGTTCCCCCTGTTTCAGCGGAGGAAGGCACAGCATCTGGACAGTCTGCTGTGGATTCAAAGAGGGGGAGAAACATATGAATACACCAGGACTAATCTCTAGGCACAGCCTAAACAGCACAACAGAGGGCCAGCCTCGGTGCAGATTATCAATGGTCTGCCCATCCTGAGACAGACCACAGCACCTTGTCACCTGTCTGGGTTCTGGGGCAGCCCTTAATCTTTAGTCAAGTCAGGCTGGATCACAGACTAGCTCAATTCTTCCTAATAACAAGTCCCCATTGAGGGGACTTGGTGGTCCCAAGGTCAAAGGAGGTTCAGGTATACTTTCTCCACCCTGGTTGCTGTGTCCTCCCTAATCAAGGACAAAAGCCCCCTCGTCTAGAGGAGGTGGCCTCTCTGACACGCCCATCCATGAAGGTTTTGCCCTGGTCTTTCAAACGACAGATTTCCCAGTTCTTGAGGACTTTCTTTTCCTTTTTAACTGAGGTCTAACTTGAGTACAGTGGAGCATAAACGTTTCAAGTGGACTCGTGTATACACCTGTGTAAGCACCACCAGATCAAGATAGAAGCTTCCCAGCCAGGCTCCAAGCCCGAGGGGAAATGCTCTCCCTGCTTCCAAACTGTCCAAACCTCCCCCATTTCTGGAAACCTTCCCGGGCAACCCCACTCCACAAGGCTGCTTGATCTCAGCTCCGACAGAAATCTTTCAGGCACTCAGTTTCCTCCTGCTGCCTTGGCTAATCCTTTTCCACCTTCAGATTCTGTTGTGCCCTAACTGGACCTGTCCATCACCCTCAGGTGCTCAGCACAGTGACCTCAATGCTAATGAGGATAATGACAATTCCAGCTGAGAAATAGACTCTACAACCGCCCTCCAAGCAATTTAAACAAAAAATAATGCCCATGAACCACAACTAATTAGCCCCATGGAACACAAATACACAGGACCCTGTGAATTTCTCATGCACCACTGCCAATGCCAAACTTCCTGAAGTCTATGTAGAAAGCCTGAGAATGGTGTTTCCCAGCTCCACAGCTAATGCACCAAGTTGGATGGTATATACTCAAGTCCTTCCACCCGAGGCCACCAGGCCACCAGCAACGAGTCTCTGGGGTGTGCATTACCAGTTTCTAAGTGGAGCCCCCCTTGACAGCACTGGCAAAAAGGAAACCAAACCAAAGAGAAGACAGGAGGCAAGCAGTCCACGGGAGCCCTTAGATGGTACAGTGCATTCCTCCAACTCCCTGACGAAAAGGGTACAGGTGGCCAAGCCCAGGCTGCAGAGCGTTATGATCTCCAAGCTTCTGCTGTCTTTCCCCCTTAAATGCTGAGATTCTCTCTCTAATCCAGAGTCCTTTCCTCTCCCATATCCTCTGACACTCTCTCCCAGACTAGAATAATAACTTTTGAAGAACTTTCCTGGGCTGGGCTGGACTAGGGGTTAGTTCAGTGGTAAATGCCCTGGGTTTGATCCCTAGCACCATCAAGAACAAATCAACAAAAGACCCCCTCCTAAATGGGGAGGGGCACGAGGAGGGCAGGCAGAGGAGGGCCAGGGGAGGGCAGGGCAGGAGGCTGTGTGTATAATCTCATTTCATCAGGAGAGAGTCTAATTCCTAACAGGAATATACAGCTTTGCAGGATACACTTAATCAAATGGAAAACAATAGAGAGAAGCAGGAAATGGAGTTACTGGTTAATTGGTGTGTGCCCTGTACTTTCTAAACTACTCTGAGGGCCTTCACCATTTTCTAGAGATAGACTTATCCCCCTTTCCTCCACCCACCCCATATTAAACATGATGACTTATCCATAGCCACTCCCCCCAGCTCAGGCTGGCTGAATGCCAGGGGCAAGGTGTGTTTCAAAGGAAAAGCTTGGCCTCTCCAGGCAGAGCTGAGACCACAGTCGGGGTGTCAGCCTGTCTCACATCAAAGGTAAGCCAGCTCCAACGCTGGCAACCACACGCGTTTTTATGAAATGGTGTTCTGCCCTTCTGCAGTGCCTTTGATCTCAGGAGGGATTTACAAACGTTAATTAGGCCTCCCTACCAGCCCTGTGAAGTAGCAAAACATACCTGTTCCACATGTACCCAGGTAAACTGAGGCGTCATTGACTAGCTCAAGGGGCCACCCAGTGAGCCAGGCCATTCCCAAGAGTCCAGCTCCTAGCCCATGGCTATGTCCACCCCCCCCCCCGCAACCCCCGGCAGGCCACTGAGTCTCAACAACTCTCCTTGGAGGTGGCCAGGATGAACCAGTTTTCAGCATCCAGACTGGCCGCAAGCTACAGCCTGGCTTGTAAGGCTTGTAAAGATCAAGGGGGCCAGACTTTTAACCCTTACCCACAAAGACAGACTTCCAAAGTCAGAGTCTCACCATCTGCCTGTGTCTCCTGCTCCCTAAGACCCAGGCTGGCAGTCAGCAGCACTAGGCTGTTCCTGGTTCTCATCTACTGCTATTTAACAAAAAGCACCCAGGTCATGCTGGGTTCTGAGGGAGAAAAAAAGACTCACCCTCTGTCCTAGAGCTTCTAAAGCAGAGGGTTTGTTCCAACAAAGTCTAAAACCCCAAGCCTGGGGAGCAACCACAGAATGAACTTGAGGGAATTCCACCAAACTGTCCCTACCCAGAGAGCCAGGGCAGGCTTACCAACTTAGTTCTGAGCTTCCTAAGCACTGCTGGCATCAGAATCCGCCACCATCACTGCCACCATCAAAACCAGTATACCTGGGCTCTGCCCCAGGTGGTTCAAACCTCAAAGAAACCCTAGTAGTGACAGAAGAACGCTGTCCTGCCACATTCTAATTTTTAGGGAGGCCCATCATTCCACCTGGGGAATGAATGAAAGGAGCAGTAAATGAATGAATGAATGAATCATCTAATCAAACTCTTTCATCACCTGGATTTAAAGTGAGACCAGGAAAAGTTAAGAGAGACCTAGGGACCAAAGTTAAGAGGCAAAGAAAGGCAGGGTGCCATCTCAGGTCAAGATACCAGACTTTCTGCTAGGCTTTGGAAGCTAAATCTATGAATGGTCACTGGCCACCTGGGTTCTTCAAACCTTCCAGAGAGCAGACATGGAGCACACAGGAAGCAGAACCCACAAAGTTACCTTCTCAGACTCCCCACTCCATAAACTGAAATCTAGCAGCAAATAGCAAATTCTGATTACTTGTGAAATAGGGAGTCTTCCTACCTTCCATTAGCCACAAGTCACAACCACTTTGCCCGGAGGCTCAGGCCCCTCCTGAGCCCTCCTTGGAAGATGACTCTGCTGGTGTGAGACCACACAGTGCCAGCTGTTCAAAGTCTGGGCCCTCCCAGAGGCTGTAGCAAGAGAGCTTAAACCACCACAAAATGGAGCCCCCAATTTTAGCCCGCCAAAGGCTCCTTCAACTCAGTGGTACCTACCCCTACCCACCCTTCCCATCTCCTCTTCTCAAGCTGGAAACTTCACTGTTGTGGAACTGGTCAAGACTTCAAACAGTTGTCCAAAACCTTCTGCAGTTTTTATAACAGTTGTTATAAAACCTTATGCCTGCTCACCTAGGAACCCCAGAGCAAAGATCCAACCTCGGCTGAGCAATGTAAGCAGCCTGTCTAAATTCCCAGGCCCAGCACTCTGTGGTACTAGGTGGGGGTAGGTGGCTAGGGCAGTACCCTCCCATCTGGGTGTCTAACCACAACACCTCTGGCCACCACCACCAGCAAAACCAGTTCCAGACTTGTCCCCCTCCAGCTCCAGACCATTCCTCTCCTGGGGGCTTCATCTGTTACTGTCCCTAGGCAACAGTGTCTTTTTGTTGTTGTTTTCCTTTTTTTGTTTTGTTTTAAACAAAATGTTTTGGGTGAGTAACCAGCTGTTTGGGTTTCCGATTAGCAGGTTAATCACTTCCTATTGGCTGTTCTGAAGAACACTTCTCCCCCCCCCCACCTTCTGGAAATGGCACATTCCTGTCTTTGTGGCTTCTCTGTTTACACACATTTTGCTACCTAATGTCAACACTTGCTAATGAATAAATATATCACTCCACTCACCAAAAAGGAGGCCCCTGACCTGACAGAATGACTGCTTAAATCCTGAGAACACATTATCCCAGTGTCTCTGCAGTAAACCCAAGAGAACAAGGTCCTTCTTTTCTATGATTTTTGGGGGTTGGGGGAACACTGACCCTAGCCATTTCTACCCCTGGGCCCATGAAATTTTCTCTCTTTTAAGGAAAACCTTCAAATTTGAAGAATACAGAAAGAAAAGCAACACCTAGACAGTGATGGTTCCTTGGAACAACCTATTCTTGATTCTTTAAGCCAAAAACTCAGGCAAGTTACCTTCTTTGGGAAAACAGCTTGGTAATTTTTAGTTAACGTTTGTTACAAATACAGAGAGCTGCTTATCTCCTCATTAATGGCCATTTATCTAGTGTTTTGTAAATCGAAAGCAAAATATCACATGCTTTGCAGGTCACTTATTAGACAGGCACCAGGCAAGCAGAAACGCCTTCCCAACTTGAGAGCTGGTGGAGTCCCGGGAGGGCTGGCTGCAGAGCATGGGCTTCGGTTACACGTTCATTAAAGTATTTAATTTATGACAACGCCCCAGCAAAACTTTTAATTAGTGGGGGAAAAGGCCCGACAGCCAAAACTCATGAGGCGGAAGGACTTATAGAATTCCAGGAGCTAAATGGTGCCCAACCCTTCACTTTTCCTTCTCCCAGAACCTTGGCAAAATAAAAATGTCACAGGCAGTTGTATTTTCTCAGGCACCCAGCATTCAGACATAAAAAACAAAGTTACAATCTGTACTTTTAGCAAATGAATCTCCCTCTGTAAGAAGGGGCTCCAGGAAACAAAGCTGGTTCCTGCTGTCATCCCCAATCCGTTCTGCTGACCCTGTCCCCTGGCACTGACAGCTCCAAAGGATGGGCCCTTGTACTGCCAGCCAGAAGTTGAATGCAGACAACCGCAACGGGGCTGGTGCCAGTCTCAAATGGGCTTCTGCCCTGGCCCCATGCCATCCGGTGACAAAGCAACAGGCAGGCAGAGTTATGCTAAAAACTTTTATGGGCCCTACCAAGAATTCTGAGAAAACCCCAGGAGGGCTGACTCTGGAGGTGGCTGGGCAGGGGCTAGACCTTCCCTTTACCTGTTGCCCATGCTTCTTAAGTGTTCTAGTGTCTCACCCCAAACCCAAGTCCCCTCTGCAACTTCTGAAAGTCTTCCCTTCCATCTGATCATCCCTTCCATCCTTTCCACTGATTCTCCTGGCACTTACAAAGTCTCTGAATGTTCCCATCAACCTGTCCTATTTGGCTTCCAAGACACCGCACGGATTAAAGCCTCCATGAGTTAAAAAAGCTGAGCTAACTTGGGTCAATACGCGACCAATTTGCAAATATGAAAAAGAGAAACAAAATGTAAAGAATATGGAGGAAACACTTTCACAAAAATAAGTTAATAAGTAATAATAATAATAATAGTAATAATAATAAAGGCAAAACAGAAAAATTCAAACTGCCCATAGAGGAAAACCTATCACCAACTGGACCAAGCCTAGCAAGCACCTCCCAGGCCGCAGCCTAGACATACACAGCCGGGGTTCTAGAGGTTCTAGAGGTTCCGGTTCTAACTCAAGATAAAATATTTTGAAAATCATCGACTCACCAGTTGGCTTGAGAAAATCCATCGGGTATCTGGAGTAGGGAGGGGGGGGAGACTCTGGAATTAAAAAAAAGTAAGAGAATATAAAGTGCGAGCCATGAGAAAGAGAGATAGAAACTTATGATAACAGAGGCATTCTTTCAGCCCAACTGTTTGTCTTAGCTGTGGGGGTTGGAGGCCGGGCCGCGAGGCGGTGATTGCCTTGATATTTAGCTGTCAGATAAACAAAAGAGGCCGCCTGGCGCCAGCCTCGGCGCTCCGCTCCTCTCCGTCTGCGGCCGCCGCCGCCGCGCTCGGCGGGCCCGGCTGGAAACCACCGGCTCGGCCGAGAGACCAGAGCCGCACTTCACCGTTCACAGGGCCGGGGGCCACCAGGCCCCCTCGGAATCCTGGAACTCGAGACCCCGCTCCCCTCCCCCACCCGGCCCGCCCCCAGGAGGGCAGCTCGCCTCCGCCCCCGCCGCTCCACCCGGCACCGCGGGTGGGGGGCACCGGCCCCCCTCCCAGCCCACCTGGGAGATGCACCCCAAGTGTGCTGGTGAACTTGGGGGTTCTGCAGGCATCTAGGGTGCGTCCCCCCCACCCGTACACAAAGCCGCCGAGAACAGAGAAGGATGGGGAGGGAACGATAAAAGGGTGGGCGCCTGGGGTCTCAGCCTGAAGCCGAGGCCCCAGCGCGGTTAAGGGGCAGCAGCGTCACCGAGACGCTGGGAAACCGCCATTCTAACGACCATTAACTGTATACTTTTCTGTGCTGAAGAAAGGAAAAAGTAGGGGGCAGCCAACTTCTCCTAGCTGCTTGTTCCTTTCCACCCCGGGGCTGGCAGAGCTTAGGACAATTCGGCCTCCCATCCTAATCCTCTGCCCCAAAACTCGGAAGCTGCGAGGCCAGGGCAGTATCTGAGCCACTTGTGCCCGACGTGACTCTCCTTATTTACTAAAGCTGCGGAGACTTTCCGGCTTTTATAGCTCGCTTTCCCCAGCCTTCTTTGGCGGGCTTGGACCATATCCAACTCGGCCACACACCTCAGTGCCTTTCCGGGTGAAGGGGAGGCGTGACCCCCACTTCTCTTTGCACCCCCTTGCTGATCTGCAAACCAGAGCCTCTGGTTTTTAGATGCAAGTCTGTACGGTGAATGCATAAGCAGTGCCCATGGACACCCTCGGGGCGACAGAGGAGAAAAGCCAGGAAGGGAACCCCCAAGGAATGCCCTTCGAACTTCCCCTTGTCCCTTCTGTTTTAGTGCCCCACGTTTGCTTCAGGAGAAGATGTACTGTCCCCTTGGAAAGGTGACTGCGCGCGCGCGCACACGCGCGCACACACACACACACACACACACAGAGAGAGAAAGCCCACCAGGACTTTTCTTCCAGCACTTGCGCACCAGGGAGAGAAAAGAGTAGGCACAGAACAACTTCTTACCTAGTTCGCAGAGTCTGCTAAGGTGATGGGGGTTGCAGCACACCAGCTCGGGGTTGATCTTCCCGTAAGATTCACAGCAACACAGCCTCTTGACTTCCGAGGAATGCCTGAGATCCGGCCACCTGAACACTTTGCACAGCAGGAGGGGGAGCGAGTAGGACGAGGGCGGCTGCGCGGGTTGCGCACTGGCGGGAGCCCCCGGGCCCAGCCTGCAGTCCAGGCGGCCAGGCAGCAGGAGGCACGCGGTGCGCGTACCGCCGCGGGACTCCACGGCCTGAAGCAGCAGCTCCAGCTGCCGCTCCTTCAGTTTCTTAAGCACCGAGTGCGTGAGCGCCTTCAGATCCGCTTCGGCGCCCCCGGCCGCGCCGGCGCCCGCGGCTGGGGGATGGGGATGGTGGTGACCTTTGGCACCTCGGACTGCCTTGCCCAGGCAGCAGCCAGCCCTGCCCACGCCGCCGCCACCGGCCCCATGCGCCCGGCCGTCCGTCGCCCCTTCTCCCCGCAGCTCGCCTCCTCCTCCGCCTCCCCCAGCGCCCTCCTCCTCGTCCTCGCCGCCGGGCGCTCGGCTTCTCCAGAGACGCCGGACGAGCGCAGATCGTTTGGTCCTGAACATGCGGGGCGAGGAGGCGAGGAGAAAAGTCGTTTGCCGGCTAAGGAGCGAACATGACCTCCGCACACCATGAAGAAGTCGGGCGCCGAGTTGGGGCAGCAGGCGCAGGCGACAACAGCAACAGCAGGGGCCCGGGCAGGAGCGGCGGCGGCCCGAGGGGCGCTCCGTGGCATGCGCCAGTCTCCCGGAGGCCGGGGCGCGCGCGGGGGCCCGGGGGCGCCCGCCGGGGCTCGGGGGCCTGCGCTCCGGCTGCCCCACCCCGCACGGCCGGCGCCCTGCGCGGCTCTCGGGCCCCGGCGCGCCCCGGAGGGACGCGGCCGCCGATTCCCTGGGGGCGTCCGAGCCTGCCCCAGTCGGCGCCTCCCCAAAAAGAGGCCCCCCTGTAGTGGCTCCCGAGGGTCGGGCTCGCCAGCCTCGGCTTCCTACATGGAAGATCCTTGGGGGCAAAAAACCAAAGGCGTTCGGCTGGGCTTCTGAAGGAAAGAAAAAGCCTCTTTCCCCCTTGCTAAGCAACTTAATTTGGGGGTGGGGAGAAGCAGGCAATTAAAAAAAAAAAAAAAGCAGGCACGCGATTTATTTTTTTCCTCTATATCCTTAGTAACCGGATCTCCTCGAATTCCGTGCACACGAAGACTCGGGGGAGGGGGCCGAGTGGACTTCACCCCGCATAAGACGTCTGGCGAAAAGAGAAGGCTCTCTTCAAAACCTAAAAACCCAATATGCAAAGCCCCAAATGAAAACCACCACCTCCTCGCACCTCGGAGGTCTGGGGGCGTCCCGCTGGAGCCGAGGTTTAAAAAAAGAAAATGTTTACAAAGTAGAACAAGATGTTTGAGAGGTGGAGAAACGTATCCATGAGTTACACACACCCCTTTTTTCCTTGCAGAGCCCCGATGGTCTTCCTTTCTTCTGCCAAAAAAAAAAAAAAATCGTATTTTTTTTTTAAATCCACAGAAAGCTTTGGCTACACTCCTTCAATCTTGCGCATCTGGGTATTTTAGGGGAGTCTCTGGTCTTTCCTCCGGCACTCCCGGGCCCAGGTCCTCGGCGGGGACTTCCTCAGCGCTGGCGGGGGCGTAGGGGCAGAAGATGCTGCTGCGGCGGCTGCGCCCCGGCGGGGCTGACAGCGAGGGGGAGGGCGGCGCGGCGGCGGGCCACTGACGGGTCGCGCGCTCTCGCCTCCCTGGGCACTGGCTGATCGCTAGTGCGGGGACCGCGGGTTCCCCCTCCCCAGGCTGCGGCTGGCCGCCGGCGCTCCCCGCATAAGCTGCTTGGCCCGACCCGGCTGTGGCGGCAGGAGGCCCGGGTGTCCTCTCGCCGCCTCCTCCTCCGAGACTCTCCTCGTCGCGCCCGGGAGCCTCCTTGTCCCCCGTCCGCCCTCTCCTGGCGCTCGGGTCCTTCTGCTGCCGCCGGGGGCTCGCCGCGCCGCACTCAGGGGCTCCTGGGCCGGGCGCTCGGCGGCTCGGCGCCGGCGGGCTGGCTCCGTCTCGGGCAGCTCTCTCCGGCGCGGCGAGCAGACCGAGCACGGCGCCCGGCTGGCTCGGCTGGCGCGGCTAAGGGACAAGATCCTCCTTGCGCCGAGCAGCAACGAGTGTGCCCGAGGCTCGCCGCCTCCCGCAAGGCCTCCCGCCTCCGCCCCCTTCCCTCCCCCTTCCTCCCCCTTCCTCCCCCGCCCCCAGCCGCCGCCGCCGCCGCCGCCGCCGCCTCCTCCCCGCCCCCCCACCCGGCCCTCTGCTCGGCTGGTTCCACTGCGCAGTGGCGCGCCCGGCTCCGGCCTCGTCACGTGGCCGTCTAGACACCCTGTCGCTTTAAAAAAAAAAAAAAAAGCGATTGTGTTTCGCAAACAACAGATCGGGTTTCTAAAAGCTATTTCTCCCCCCCACCCCCGCCACCACCACCCGCTCCCGGGTCTGCAGTGGGGGGACCTGTGGGGCAGGATGAGAAAGGTGGGGGACAGAAAAGCTCCCAGAATCGGCTGAGATCCAGCAGGAGCAGAGGAGAAATTGAAAGAGTCAGGAGCACCGAGCGGGCTTCGCCGGCGAGTTTTGGAGCGGAACGAGCCGGTCGGTGGCCGGATTTAGACCCTTCGGAGCTTCGCAGCGGCAGTCCCGCGCGCGCTCGCCCTAGCGCTTCATTCATTCGTTTTGTTTTAAAGGCCCTGGCGGCGGATCCCTTGGCTGCTGGGGAGGGAAAGGGGAGGAGAGCGCTCCCTCTGTTTAAAAGACATTTACACCGCACTGGACCGAGGCCCTGGGAAGTGTGCGCTGGAGGGAACAGCCGGGCCACCGAGGGCGGGGAGGCGGCGCGAATGTGACCTCAGCAGCGGCCGCGCGCTCCCTCCCGCCCTCTCCCGCTCCGGGCTCCGGTTTCTAGGACTGCCTGGAGAAGTGTGTCTTGTGCACAGCTCTGGAATGCATTTGGCCGGCTGACGAGCTGCGAGGGGTAGCATCCTGGCGGGAGAACTGGGAGAGGGAGGGGACTCGCCTGTGCGCCGCCGGCAGGTTTCCTCCAGGGCCCGGAAGACCTCCACCACCCGCCACTCCGCCTACGGGCGCGGGATGGTTACCCAGCGAGCAGACCAGCCCGGGGCTTTCATTTGCATGCGGGTCCTGTTTCCGCGCCCTCCTTGGCCTCGTAGCTTTCAAGGTGCTTAGAATCAGAGTTTATCCCCTGACCCCGGGATCCAGAGATGGGTATTCCCAGCTGGAGGTTTCTGCGTGGAAATGGGAAAGGCGTTAGTTGGGTAAAGGACCTGAGCGCGTTTACGTGGTGAAAGCTGCTGGTGCCGAGAAACGTACTATAGTATTTAAATATTACATATGCGTCAGTGTTGACGAGGCCACTAGTTGGCATGGTGATCTAACCTGGCATCTTATTCACTGAAATACGGCTTGTTTTTTTTAAGTCACTTAGAATTGGGAGGTCAAGATAGCAATGAAACTTAATGAGGATTTAAAGAATCTTTAGAAAAGGTGATGTACTATTTGCATCGCCCTGACTAAATTATTCTTAAAAGGAAAAGGCAAGGATGAATCTTTATAATTCAAGCCCTCTTTCCTCCAGCAATTTGGAAGGTTTTTTACATGCAAGAGATACTTAAGAAATATTTAGAGGACTGGAGGTGTACTTCAGTGGGAGCCCCAGATTTAATCTCCAGTAAATACACACGTGTATATACATATATACACACATATACATACACACAAATATATATGTGTGTGTGTATATATATATATATATATATATATATATATACATACATACACACATTAATCCACACTTAGAATTTGATAGGACTTAAAGGTGCATTTGGAACCCTCTATCCCAACAAAATCACCTTTGGTGACATGAGTATGAAAGGATATTGGCAACATTGGTCACATGATTCTCTCCAGGCACGGGATCTCATGAGCCTAGAAGACTGTAATACCAACAGCACAGAACCATGGGCAGGGCAGAGGTTGGCATTCTGAATATTTACTTTGTAAAGTCACATAGGCTGTAATTATATAACATAATTTTGTTTATAAATTAAAAGGTTCTCTGTTGAAATTGTGTCTGTGTTTGTGTGTGTGTGTGTGTGTGTGTGTGTGTGTGTGTGTGAAGACAGAGCCAGGGAGCGAATGGAGGAGGGATGATCCCATCCCCATAGGCAGTGAAAGGCAAAAGAGCCAAATGGCATTGGGGGGTGTCTGAGAAATATACAATACATTGACCTTCAAAAGACTTAGGAAGAGCAAACTAGAAGTGAGAAAACCTGATTTTAGTTTGGGGCTCTGCCATTCACTGGTTAAATAACTGGTGCCAAGAGTGAGCCTCAGGTTAGGTGAGCCCTTGGCAGGCTTTCCAAGGCTTTCTGGGCAAGTGTCTTGTATTCTCAGAGTCCGATTCCCTCTCCCTGTTTTGGGTCTCCCTAGAAGAGAGGCCAGGCCAGACTACAAAGTGTCATGAAGGATTAAATAAACACAGAAAGCAAATGTCATCGTTCTAATTCAGCTTCTTGGCTACTTGGAGAATCTGAAGAATCTTCTGGAAATCTGGCCAGTGGTGCTAACACCCTCTGTGATGAGAGGCCAGAGTGCACACAGGGCAGGTAGGTTTAGTGGGTGTTTC
Organism: Urocitellus parryii; assembly: GCF_045843805.1. Classification (NCBI taxonomy): domain Eukaryota; kingdom Metazoa; phylum Chordata; class Mammalia; order Rodentia; family Sciuridae; genus Urocitellus; species Urocitellus parryii. Next base: position 24,732,371 of record NC_135543.1, on the reverse strand, counting down.
AGGAGTTGCATCTGACGTCACAGCTTGTCTGGGTGGAACGTGCATATACTTGCAGAGCTATGTTCCCATCTCGTGTAATTGTGGGTGTTTTAATTCAGGCGTCACCCCTATTTTGCCCTCTCTACCCAGCTTTCCTCCTTCATTTTACTACCCTGGGTAGCAGTGGGTGGGATGCTGGGCAAGTAGCTACAATGTTTGGTGGTGCTTTATGGCTCCCTGGCATCCCCTGAATCAGTTAACATCCCAACCCTCCTGACAGCCGCCCCACCCCATCACATTCTTTTCACACTCCTTTCCTTTCCAAGAAAGAATCCAGAAGCCAGGGAGGTAGAAGGGCTGTGCCTGGCTGGTGTGCCTAGAAAGGGAGGTCCCTCCTTCCCTTCACAGGCATAAATGAGACCCACAAAAACAGAGTTCCAGACCATTCTGATCCTTTAAGAAGAGTTTAGGAGTTCACCAAACTATTGTGAATGAGTTTGATTTTAATCATTTGCTGGCAGGGAATAGTGGAATAAAATATCTCATTTGCAGTTGTTTATTTCCTGTTGTGGCTTCTATTTTCATCTTTTAGTCGCTTTGGTGATAGTAATCAAACCCTAATCATGGTGCAGCCACAAGTCACAGAGACCAAAATAGCAGAGTTATGACAAACAAGGATGCAGGCAGCTAAAGACCTGGCTACTTAATCACTGGCCCCTGCGTCCGCCCTCAGGACTGTGGGGCCGCCTCTCTGCAGCTCTCTGGCTAAGCCTCGGCCTCTGGAAGGGAGCGGAAGCCCAGGGAAATTGCCAAAGGCCCAAGGTCTCTGAGCAGCCAGGGACCCCAGAAGGAGAACAGTAGAATACACAGGAGAGGACTGGAAATAGGTGAATCCCTAAAAGCTGCCCAGAGGGGAGGCAGGCTATCAGCTGGGCCTGGGGTGAGCAAAAGACAAGGGCAAAGAAAAGAAGTCTCCAAATACTCAACACCTCCCAGTGACCAGCAGCAAAAACTGAAAAACTCCTCGGGAGGAGAGACGGGGATTCTTTCTTTTAGTTCTTTCCTCGTTTTTCAGTGGTTTCCTTCAGGAAGGGAAGGAAGGGGAAGGGAGGGGAGGGAAGAGACAGAGAGGCCTCAAAGTGCCTGTGGGTGTGTGTCAGTGGGGGTGGGGGAAGGAGTGAGGCAGAGATGAAGATTTTTCTTGCAAAAGCCAAAGGAAGAAACAATTGAAGAAGCCAAAAAAGTATTGGAAAATATCAACATTTCTTGCACAATCGTCCCCTGAAAAATGCGTGAGTGAGCCCTAAACTATCCTTAACTGGCGACAATACAAAAGGAAGTGATGGTTATGAAAGGAAGAGGTAGGAGTGAGGCCAATGTGGCCATCAGCACTTCTTGGCTTATCCTGGGAACATAAGTGAATGAAAATGCATCTAATTCACAACCAAATGAAGAAGCTATAAGCCCTGACTCATCAAATATTCCCCTACTACAGACAGCCTGTCAGCTGATCCGCAGCATTTGCCAGGTGCCTGTCCAAAACACTCAGCCAGGTACTAGGCTGTAAGAGGGGAGCGGGATGATTTTTGTGAGGGAGACAAGAGAAACATCCAGAAAAAAGTAAAGAGTGAGAATAACACAGATTTCAAATATATAGTCACATGTTGACACAGTTTGCTCCAAAGAAAAACTGATGAATTGAACGTATATGTTGATGAACCTTTTGAATTCTGAATTATATGCATGTTTTACCTATTCGAAAAAAACAGAGTTTTACCCAGATGTGGTAAAATGCCTATAATCCCAATGACTCAGGAGGCTGAGGCAGGAGGATCGCAAGTTCAAAGCCATTCTCAGCAATTTAGGGAGGCCCTGAGTAATTTAATGAGACCCTGTCCCAAAGTAAAAAGGGCTGGGGAAGTGGCTCAGTGGATAAGCACCCCTGAGTTCAACATCCTCTGTATGTTCAAAAAAAAAACATACAGAGTTTTACATTTTTAAACCGCCTGCTTGCTTTTCTCATTTCCTGAAATTCACTGTTCTGATGTCCTTATAAAGAAGGTCAAGTTGGCGAGATCCCACGTGGAAGTGAGGCTATAGACAGTGTGTCTCTCTCTGTAGGACTCTTACTCCAGGAAGGTCGATGACAGCAGAGGCCAATGTCTCCTTCCAGACAGCAAGGGTGGAGACTGACTCGCCATGACCCTGGTGAGAGTCAGCAAGGAAACGTGCCAGTCCCAATCAAAAGTCATCACAGATACCAGTCAGATGCAAGTCCTAACCAGGGACCATGGCCTAATAAACACAAATGCCTCGACAACAGAGGCACAGGAGGAAGCCTGCCGGGATCTGAGAGCCAGCACTGATTCAGGGCCAATGGGCCAGACACCAGACGAAACTTGTGGGAGATGTAAAGACTGAACATTCATCAGCCTCTGCCCTCAAGATGTGTGCAGTTGAGCCTGGGGGTAGGGATAGGAAGCCAAGTAACTCACAAAGTGTGCTCAGGGCTGCCTGAGCAGTGAGTGGACCCCATCAGCCCAGATGTTATTTCTCACGGTTCCATGCTGCAGAACCTCAAACCGCATGCAAATGAACTCCAGGTTCTGGTCACATGGGGCTGCCCAATGAACTCTGTCTTCTGATTTATTTGCTATTTTAATCTTTTTCATCGCCCTGCAAAGCTTGCTAAAGGGTGACTTTAGTGCTGAATTCTACCTAGTGTAAATGCTGGTTAGGATCTGAGCTAGGAGACCTGAATGGAGACTCAGAACCAGCATCCTGCAGAGGGGTAAAGGATGTTTCCCTCTCTAGCAGGAAGTTTTTACTAGGGCAGAGGGGCCCGCAGGTGACCACATATATAAATGACCCCTGGCAGATGGAAGGATCCACCAAAGGACCCCAGCCCTGGAGTGTGGCCAGAGTGTTCCTCCTGGAGGCACCCAGCATGAAATAGGCTCTTCTGACATTACTAACGACTGTGAGGCCTTAGCAAAGTCCGTTTCTGTCGCCGCCTGTCTGCCTTCCTCCAGCAACACCAGATCCACAAGGGCTTGTGTGCACCAAACCCGGAGTGCGGGCTCAGAGAACAAAGTCCTCCCCGTCGGCTGCCCAGAGGAGACCAGACACCACGTGAGCCCAAGTGCTATGTCAACCAAGTGGCAAACAGATGCTAATTACCATTATTCTGGATTCTGAGGTCCGTGCTGCCTGGTGAGTTAATTTTGCCTAACCTTGCACGCTTAGGAAATGAATTTTGAGGGGAGATAATGGTCCTAGACTGCTGCTTTTTCTTTTTTCTTTTTTTTTTTAAGAGAGAGAGAGAATGAGAATTTTTTAATATTTATTTTGTTTTCGGCAGACACAACATCTTTGTTTGTATGTGGTGCTGAGGATCAAACCTGGGCCGCACGCGCACGCCACTTGAGCTACCATTTGAGCCACATCCCCAGTCCGACTGCTGCTTTTTCTGGTGGCTGGGATTTGGTCTGCAGGGATTTTACCAGACCAGGTGGAACTGAGCCGAACTGGTAAGGCCTGCAGTTTGAGTTTAAAAACAAATATGCCTAGGAACTCTTTTTTTTCCCTGTCAGAATGAGAGAGGGATGAGTGAGAACACAATAAAAGTCGTTCTTTTTTAGTATTACAAGGAGTCACGGATATTTTCCTGGCTCTGCTGATTGAGACCTCACCCAGCACCCTGCAGGAGAAAGGTCAGGAGATTCGGGGTGGAAGAGATGATAAAGGGGACAGCCCGAGATTGTCCATGGTCAAGTTTGAACAGGCTTGTGTGTTTTTCCAAGAGCCACGTTATTTGGTGTGCTTATTTTGCTTTTTATGTTTTATTGACTTTTGAATAGGATACATGCAGAGTGGTGCAAAATACAAAGAATACCAAAGGCTATGCAGAGGAAGGTAAGGCCTCCTGCTACCCAGGCTCCTGGTGTTCACTTCTGTCTCCCAAACAGCCACCATTAGAGCCCAAGATGCAGAAAGTGAGTCAGGGTAAAGAGTTGAGCTCTGCTTTGAACTCCAGTCCCTCATATCCACCTGCCTACTTGACATATCTGACACCCTAAGCTCCTATGTCCCAAACAGTCTGTCCTCCTCCCAAAACCTGCTTCTCCAGATGTCAAAGCCGGCAGCCAAGGAGGGCAACCTCTCTCTCACCCCTCATCCAAGCAGCCCCCAGTCCTGTCAAAGAGCCTCTAAGTCATGTGTTCTGTCCCAGGCCCACTGGTCCATGGCCAGTGGTAGCAGCCCCCAGCTCCCCTCGGGGACTGATCCTCACCAGGCTCTGCTTGCTCTTCTTCATTCCTCTCTGGCCTCAGGTGAATCCACTTCTAAGAGTGGCGCTTAGTGCTGATCCGATTGCACTGCCACTCAAGGGAGCTTCTGGCCTCCCTGGTACAAAGGCGAATTGCCTCCCTTGGACTATAAAGCCCTGAATGGCCTGGAGTCCCCTCCCTCCCCTCGGAGCCATCTCAGTATTCTCTCTCTGTCCTAGGCCTTGGCACATGCTGTTTCTGGGCTGGCAAGCCCTCTCTTCTCTCCTACAGCTCCTCCAGGCTCCCCAATCTTTGTGATCAGGAGACACTCCCTCATGGTGCTCAGCACACCTGCCTGGGGAAGCATTTGCAGCATTTGAAATGTGGCATCTAATAGTGATTCTTGGATGAACATCATCCACCCCCAGCTGCAAGCTCCCTGAGGGCAGGTAGAGTTGCCCAGCTCTGTGGCTGGCATGGGGTGACCCCCATGGGCTGTGCCTGTGAGAAGATGACCCGTAGAGAAGAATGAGTCATATATTCTGAGAGGATAGCCTTCTTGGTCTGGGGAATGAATGTGCTCTGTCTTTTATGAAATGGTGGTGATCCTACATGGTGTTGATTTACAGATCTATTTAGCAAAAATTAAATATTGGCAATTGAATTTAGGGACCTCTCAATTCAAAACTGTGACGTTGAAGGACTACTCAAGTCCCAAGGACGGAATCTCAGAAGGCAGAGAGATCTGGAGGCGTCCTAAATAGGTAGTTGAAGAAAAGGGCACCCCCAAAGTTAAGGGAATGTAATTCAAACTCTCCTCATTTCTCCTGATTAGGGTCCCCTCCTTCCCTCCCTGCCTTCACCATTTCTGTCTGACCAGAAGGGGCCACCAACCAGCCTGAAGAATCATCCAGCTCTCGGGTTTGCATTTCATCTCCGTCTTCACAGAGTTCCAGAAGAAAGAGAGCCCCTTCCCTTCCAGAGCTCGGCTATTCCCCTACTTATTGCTCCACAGTTGTCCTGAGTGGACAACAAAGCAGACTCAGGGGCCAGCACAAACAGAGGAGCCCAGCCCAGCTCCCGCTGGCTGACCTCCCACAGGTAGGTGCTCTGTGAGGAAATGGAGCACAATGTTAACAGGACCACACTTGTCCTTTGTATGTCACAGTCCCCAGAGTCCTGTCACCTGTCTGCACTGTTAGCGAGGAGGGGAGGGACTGCACCTCCTGTTCTCCTGTCCCCCAATCTGGATGACCATTAGGATCTGGGAACATGGCTGATAGCTGACTTCATTGTTAAGTTCCTAAAATGTTTGTTGAGACTCACTCTGTGTCAAGCCTCATCCAGGGCCACTGCCACTCCCTTGAGGAGTTTGCATTCTGTGGGAGAGACAGAAAAAAACAAACAAATGTGTGTGTGTGTGTGTGTGTGTGTGTGTGTGTGTGTGTGTATACATACATATATATTGGTTTTTTTTTTTTTTTCTATTTCTGGTCCTGGGGATTGAACCCAGGGGTGCTTTGATCACTGAGCCACGTCCTCAGCTCATTTTATTTTTTATTTTGAGACAGGGTCTCACTAAGTTAATGAGGACCTCCCTAAATTGCTGAGGCTGGCCTTGAACTTGAGATACTCCTGCTTCTGTCTCCTGAGTCTCTGGGATCACAGGTGTTCACCAGGGCACTTGGCAACAAATACCTTTAAAAAAAAATGCGTAACTTCACATTTTACAAGAGCTTTGAAAAACATTAAGTAGAATTAGGGACTGGAGGCCAGGCGCTGTGGCTCTTGCCTATAATCCCAGTGACTCCCGAGGCTGAGGCAGAAAGATGGAAAATTCAAAGCCAGTTTCAGCAGCCTAGGGAGGCCCTCAGGAACTTAGCAAGACCCTGTCTCGAAATAAAAAATAAAAAGGGCTGGGGATGTGGCTCAGTGGTTAAACACCGCTGTTTTGTACCCAATTCCAGGTACAAAAGAAAAAAAAAAAGAATTAGGGACTGAAGCTGGTTGACGGAAACGGGGTTGGCGGGGCCCTTTGGTGGAGAGAATGGCTGCAGATCAGGGAAGGCGCGTCTAGGAAGAGCAGAGTTCAGGTAAGAGTCTTCCAGGAAAGGGAGGCAGCCAGAGCCCTGCCAGAAACCGGACCCAGGTGAGCTGGCTCCTTAGAGGACAGGCCAGGCCACCCCAGGGCCTGGGAGGTGCTGTCCTGGGAAAGCAGCAGGAGTGTGGGAGAGAGCTACCCTGGGGCTCATGTGAGGTGCTGGCGAACCCCAGGCCACTGTGGTAATGAGGGGAGGGTGGAGCGCAATGCACCCCAACATTGGAGCTGGAAGTGCTGTGTTCACCCTCAACTCTGCCTCCTCTAGTGATGTCGAGTCTATTTCCCCAGGGGTGAGATGGGGGTCCTCATCCTTACCAACAAAAAGTAGTCTAGGGGTTACATGAGACCCTGTAGGGCAAAGAAGATGGAAGAGGTGTTGCTACCAAATCATGATATGAGAAGGAACTCCCAAAGCAGGTCACCTGAGCTAAACACAGTGCAGAATGCAGCACCCTCCACACCGGGGGGTCCCACATCCATGGGTTCAACCAACAGTGGATTTAAAAAAGAAAAAAAAAAAGCTGGGCACAAGTGGCACAAGACTAACAAGACTATAATACCAACAACTAGGAGCTGGGGATGTGGCTCAAGCGGTAGCGCGCTCGCCTGGCATGCGCGCGGCCCGGGTTCCATGTTCCATCCTCAGCACCACATACCAACAAAGATGTTGTGTCCGCCGAGAACTAAAATAAATAAATAAATAAATAAATTCTCTCTCTCTCTCTCTCTCTCTCCCTCTCCTCTCTCTAAAAAAAAAAAAAAAAAAAAAAAATACCAACAACTAGGAAGGCCGAGGCAGGAGGATCATGAATTCAAAGCCACCTTAGCAACTTAGCAAGGACCTAAGCAACTTAGTGAAACACTACCTCAAAATAAAATATTAAAAAGAGTGCACGCCTATAATCCCAGCAGCTCATGAGGCTGATGAAGAAGGATCGAGAATTCAAAGCCAACCTCAGCAAAGGGGAGGCGCTAAGCAACTCAGTGAGACCCTGTTTCTAAATAAAATACAAAATAGGGCTGAGGATGTGGCTCAGTGATCGAGTGCCCCTGAGTTCAATCCCAATTACCCTCCTCCAAAAAAAAAAAAAAAAAGGGCATAAGCACATGTTACTTTCTGAAAAACAAAAGAACAAGTAGCACTCCTTACCAAAAGAGGATTAGAGAGCAGGGATGAGCTCCCTTGTAAAAGCCCCAGGCCTGATGAGCCCCTGGCTGGGTCTTGGCTTTCCTGGAGGACCCCACTTTCCTACAGTGTACTTTTGCATCTAACAGTTCCTGATGCAAAGAGAGGGTGGTCCCGGGGCTGGGTGATGTTAGGGACCCTCTGTTTTTTCTTCACACCATCTCCTCCTGGTACATGGGCCTATTGGGCAGCAGTCCTTGGGGTGGGTGGCTCCTGGAGGGTTTCCCAATCAGGTCTCTGTCTCCTCCTGCAGTCCCAGCGCAACTCTCCCCTCTTCCTGCTCCCTGGGCTCCAGGGAACACTAGCTCTCTGTTCTGGGACCAGGTCAGGGGAGAAGCCACCAACAGCCACCTGTGCGTGCAGAACTGCTATCCAGGTAGACTTGTCCGGTTGTCCAGCTGAAGGGAGACAGTTAACAGACATCTCCTGAGCTGCCAGTCCCGCGGGAAGCCAGGGAGGGTGGGTGACACCTACTCTGTTTTCCACCCACCCCCCAAATCCACTCAACCTTGACCTCAGTCAACGGTCTCCCAGGGTTTTCCCCTGACCGGAGAGAGATCTAGATGTAGAGGAGGAGCAGAGTAAATCCCACCATGCTGGAAAAAGTCAGTCCCAGAAGCACTACCCAAATGAGAGTCCCCTTCCTCCTTTCCTGGGGACCGTGGCAGACAGGGGTCCCTGAGAGGGTATTTCCATCTTCCAAGAGAATGTGTTCTATGGCTCCAGGACTTTTCTGTCCTCCTCCTCGACATGGCCTTGTAGCCCGACACTCAATCTCTCACGGAATGTTCTTGACACTTGAAAGGAGCTGGCCAGCACATACACAATGTGGCTGCATTTCTTAATTAATATTTATTGAGTGTCCCTATTAGGTGCCTGGCAAGCGCAGGGCGCTGTGTGGCTAAAATATCTATTTCCCTTCCAACCCAGGAAGGCTGGAGGCCAAGGAAAGGAGCAGCCTCCTCTAGCCACAGCCAGACTTGGACATTTGCAGGAGAACAGAGGCCGTAGGCCTGAGCCAGGAGATGGGAGCTTGAGTCCTGGGGTCACTGACCAGCTGGGTAACCTCCAGCAGACAGTGTCACGTCTCTGAGCCTACCTCTACACCAATGTGACTTACAGTATCATTCTGCCCGCCTCCTGGGGTTGGGGGTGTTGTTGAACCCCAGGCAGATCATGTAATGAGGCCCTTTGAATGGTGTAAGAGATTGCCAGATGTTTCCTCTCAAATAAAATCTTCAGGGCCTTTCTTGAGGGACAGGAACATTTCAGGAGACTTTAAAGAATGGGATTCTGGGAAGTCAACATCTGACTAGTTGTGGCGTGAGGTCAGAGCCCCGGGCTGTGATGATGCGGCGAGCTGTAGACACGCTTCTTTACCCTTCGAAACACCAAACAGGCTCCTCTTCAATTACACAAGGTACACGATGTCTCACGCACATGAGGAGGAAAGGGAATCCTTTTGGGGATCCCTTTGTAATAACTTGGTGCCGAATAACTGCAAGTACAGTAAATGGGGTGCATGTGCAACACTGATCAATTAGATTGTAGGTTATTTACCCATACGGAATTAGTGCACAAACTTGAGAATTTTAATTTCCTTCATTCCTGGTGGATATGCAAATGGATGTGATCTTTCTAGAAAGGGGTAGACAATTCGAATCAAGGAAAATTTGAAACTTAAAAATGTTCTTATGGGCTGGGGGCAGTAGGGCATGCCTATAATCCCAGCGACTCAGGGGGCTGGGGCAGGAGAATTGCAAGTTCAAAGCCAGGTTCAGCAACTTAGTGAGGCACTTAGCAATTCACTGAGATGGTGCCTCTAAATAAAATGCAAAAAAGAGCTGAGATGTGGCTCAGTGGGAGCACCCCTGGGTTTAGTCCCTGGTACAAAAAAAAAAAAAAAAAAAAAAGTTCCTGTGGATAAATAAAATAGTATTGTTGTAGTTTAGACCCTAACTGCCCCCCACCCCAGAGTTCAAGTGTTGGCTGTGGTCCCCAACGCAGCAGTGTTCAGAGGTGGCCCTTTAGGAGATGATTGAATCTAGAAGACTTTGACCTCCTGAGTGGATTAACCCACTGATGGATTCATACCAAAATGGATGATGGAGTGGTGGTAGAAACTTTAGGAGGTGGGACCTAGTGGAAGGAAGTAGCTCAATAGGAACATGCCCTTGAAATGTATATTTTATCTCTGGCTCCTTCTTTCCATGCATTCCTGGTCACCTTGAAGTAAACAGCTTTGCTCCACCACATACATGCTCACAATCATCCCAAAACAACGGAATCAAATGATCATAGACAGATAACTCTGAAACTTTGAGCCAAAGTAAACCTTTCCTGCTTTTAAGTTGTTTACCTCAGGTATTTTGTCACAGCAAGGGAAAGCTGACTAACAGGTATATAGACACAGTGAAATATTATTCAGCCTTAAAAAGGAAAGAAATTCTGGGCTGGGGATGTGGCTCAAGCGGTAGCGCGCTCGCCTGGCATGCGTGCGGCCCGGGTTCGATCCTCAGCACCACATACAAACAAAGATGTTGTGTCCGCCGAGAACTAAAAAGTACATATTAAAAAATTCTCTCTCTCTCTCTCTCTCTCTCTCTCTCTCTCTCTCTCTCTCTCTCTCTCCTCTCTCACTCTCTCTTAAAAAAAAAAAAAAAAGGAAAGAAATTCTGACACATGCTACAACATTGATGTACCTGAGGACATTGTGCTAAGTGAAATAAGCCAGTCACACAAGGACAAATACTGTAGGATTCCACTTATATGACCTAGTTAAATTCATAGAACAGGAAGATGAGTCGAGTTTACCAGGAGCCTGGAGAGGAGGGAATGGGGAAGTCATTGTTTAATGAATATGGAGTTTCAACTTTGGAAAATGAAAAGGTTCTGGAGGTGAATACGGCTGATGGCTGCACCACAACGTGAATGAGCTTAAAGTCACTGAAGTGTATACTTTATTTTTTCCCCACTTTTTTATTGGTGCATTATAGTTGTACATAGTGGTGGGATTTGTTGTGCCATATTTGTACATTCACACAAAATAACAATATAATATGGCCAGATCATTCCCAGTCCTTCCCCTTCCCCTCCCCTCCTCCCTCCCAGGGCCCTTTTCTCTGCTCTACTGATCTCCCTTCAATTTTCATGAGATGCCCCCATCACCTGTTTTTCCTTTTTCCTCTCTGCCTTCCACAGTGGGAGGAAAACGTGAGACCCTTGGCTTTCTGAGTTTGGCTTATTTTGAAGTATATACTTTAAAATGATAAATCATTTTATATTACGTGCATTTGGCCACAATTTTTTTTCTTTTTCCCTCCCTCCTTTTCTTTCCTCCTTCCTTTCTTTCCTCCTCTCTTTCTATACTGGGGATTGAACCCAGATGCATTCTACCACTGAGCTACATCCCCAGACTCTTTAATTAATTAATTAATTATTATTAATTAATTTTAGACAAGGTCTCACTAAGTTGCGGAAGGTGCCTTCAAATTTGTGATCCTCCTGCCTCAGCCTCCAGAGTCACTGGGATTACAGCTGTACACCATCTCGCCCAACTGTTTTATCACAATTTTTAGAAATGTCCCTAATCCTCAACCCAGTCATCAATCTAGGAATGCACTTTCAAGGGCACGATTGGAGAAGAGGATAAATGTGTTTGTGTAAGGGAGATGATTTAAATCTTATTTTGGAAAAACTGGGAACAACCCAGTACAAAATAACGGTGTAATGACAGATATATTATAGAATTGCCTTTCTTAAGAAAAATATAATGCCAGGCTGGGGTTGTGACTCAGTGGTACAGCGCTTGCCTAGCATGAGTGAGGCACTGGGTTCGATTCTTAGCACCACATATAAACAAATAAATAAATAAAGGTCCATCAATAAGTAATAAAAATATTTTTTAAAAAAGAAAAATACAATGCCATTAAAAAGCTTGCTTTGGAAGGACATGGAAAAACATGAATAAGAAGCAGGATGCAAAACCATCCACCCAGAGTGAACTTAATCTTGGACATATGCATACCAGTGTATCTGCAAGGAAAACGGATCCTAAGGAAACATACCAGTGGTTATTTCTGCGTGGTAGGGATTAGAGATGCATGTTTATGTTTATGTTCTTCTTCATATGTATCCGAATGGTCTCAGATGAGCATGTATTAATTACTTTTATATTGGAAAAAATGATAAATCAATTTTTAAAAGGCCGTAGCACTTGTAGGAGCCTCCAGATCCCAGCTGGATGTGGCTGCGTCCAGGAAGTGGCTAGCACCCAGGCAGAGTGCCACAGCACATGCTTCCAATCAGCTGAAGGGCAGGCAGATCAGGCCTGGGATGGATGTGCACTCACTGACTGCAGAGCATCAGGGACACGATGTGGGAGCTCGTGATGAATGTTTCTGCTAAGGAGACTATGGCCTAAAATGCCTTCTACTGCTTTAGGGCATCTGCAGCCCTTTTGCTGGGAGTTTGGGGATATATGCATCAGTAGCTCAGAGATTATGTGTCAGAAATTCCAAAGAAACAAAGTCTGATGGGCATGGCAGTTTCAAAGAGGATGTGGTTGACCAGGATGATTCACATGGGATTTGCCAAAATGTCCAAGACACAATTATCGTAAATAGAGGTAAATAGAGGTAAATAGAGGCATCCGAAGTTGATGAAGGGAAATTATGTTATATAATGGAAGAAAAGCTCCCATTTAAGTGGCAACCATAAAAGATACTTAAGAAAAACATTCTCAAAATAGGCTTGATCTATAGGAAGAAGACTTTCAAATACTAAAGAAGTGTTGAATACTCTGTTTTTTTGGATGGAAAGACTGATTACAATTAAAACATTAATCTTCCTCAAATTAATGTATAATTTAACTTGATCCCATAAGCAATACCCACAGGATTTAAGCAAGGGATCGGCCAGGCTGATAGACTAAGCCTAAAGTTTAAATGAAAGATAAGTGCTAGGTAAAATCTGGAAATTAAGAATGATGGACAGGTATGAGGCCAACCAAATATTACAAGATACTACAAAGCTTTGGCAATTAAAATGGTTTCTAAGTGACACACGCATAAATAGATCATACTACAGAATGGAGAGGCCAAAAATTGGTTTAAATATATAAGGTTTCTTTCAAAGAATCAACTTATGGCCTTCTATAATGTGTATGTCTATTTTCTATTTTGTTCAATTATTTTCTTTTTTCTTTCTTTAGGCTTAGTATGATCTTTTTTCCTAACTGATCTAAAAATATTTAGAATATTGGTTATCAGCCTTTCTTCTTTTATAATACAAAAATAAGATTATATATTTTTCTTTCAGTATAACTTTAGCTATATCTTGATATTTTATACCTTCATTATTTAATTTAATTCACAACAGTTCTACTTCTTGTGGACCCAGAGTTATTTAGATGTGTGTTGCTTAGTTTCTAAATAGTTGGGAGATTTCCTAGGCTTCTTTTTACATCTTAATTTCACAAAGGTCAGAAAATACACTCTTGAATGGTTCCAAATATACATGGATGTTAGTTGTATATAAAGATGGCATTTCAAAGGAGTTGGGAGAAAATAGATGTCCAATAAAATGGCCTTGGGACAATTCAATGGGGACCTGGTTGTGCGCTTCATTCCACATAACATAAGAAATCCCAGATGGATCTTAGATTTATTTGTTTTTTTTATTTTATTTTATTTATTTATTGAGAAAAAGGAAAAATAAATTTTATTCCTTTGCTAGCAAAGGAGAGACAGGGGACTCCTGACCCAGAGGCTGGGATTCTGCCCATCAAGGGAAACAGGTGGTTTTTAAAGAGGTGACTCCACTCCAGGTATTCTCTGTCCAGAGTTGTAATTCACTTGCAATTTGGGAGACAGTCATTTATGAGATCTTCTGGTGTTATCCTTAGGTCTGAATGACTTTGTTCCTGAAGTGAGTGGGAGTTCAAGGACAGAGGACTCTGCCTAGGATGGGGAAGAAAGGTAATCCTCTTTCCCCAAGATTAGGAACCTGGAGAGATTAGGGAGGGGAGAGAAAGAGGAAGAACAAGAGAAAGAAACACTCCCTTTTAAAATAAGCCTCGGGCTGGGGATGTGGCTCAAGCGGTAGCGCGCTCGCCTAGCATGCGTGCGGCCCGGGTTCGATCCTCAGCAGCACCACATACCAACAAGGATGTTGTGTGTGTCTGCTGAGAACTAAGAAAAAGTAAAATAAAAATGTTGAAATTCTCTCTCTCTCTCTCTCTCTCTCTCTCCCCCCCCCCCTCTAAAAAAATAAATAAATAAATAAAATAAGTCTCAGTGGCAGAGCAGCAAGGGCCATATTCAAAGCATAACATTCACACATTTCCCCAGTGTCAATTTCTTTGGAAAAAACGGGTGGCGACATCTCTAAGCTACTTCCTGCTGGGAGAAGGAAGTTGGGGGAAGTGACCCCAGGTCCTTGTTCTCTATCAGGTTGGGCATGGACAGTTACAGGCCTTCAGCATCGGGGCAATCCAGAGTTCCATGGTGGCAGCTGGTGGGTGACTTATAAGGCAGGAATCCTGCAAGGACAGCAATAATCAAGACAGCAGCCAGGTGTGGTGACACAGGCCTGTACTCTCTTCAGCTCAGGAGGCTGGGGCAGGAGAATTGCGAGTTCAAAGCCAACCCCAGCAACTCAGTGAGATCCTGTCTCAAAATAAAAAAGGGCTGGGGATGTGACTCAGTGGTTAAGCGCCCCTGGTTAAGTCACCTGTACAAAAACAAAAGCAAAACAAAACTCCAAGACAGAAAAGCATTTCTTTTTTGTAAACAATTAGCAAAGGATCTAAGGTTTTCAAAAAATATTATTTTTTTAGTCATAGTTGTACACAATATCTTTATTTTATTTATATGTGGTGCTGAGGATTGAACCCAGTGCCCCACGCATGCTAGGTGAACGCTCTACCTGTGAGCCACAACCCCAGCCCAGGATCTTAGATTTAGATAAAACCATAAAAATAATAGAGTCTAGGGGCTGGGGATGTGGCTCAAGCGGTAGTGCACTCGCCTGGCATGCGTGCGGCCCAGGTTCGATCCTCAGCACCACATACAAGCAAAGATGTTGTGTCCGCCGAAAACTATAAATAAATAAATATTAAAATTCTCTCTCTCTCTCTCTCTCTCTCTCTCCTCTCTCCTAAAAAAAAAATAATAATTAAAAAAATAATAGAGTCTAGGGGAAACTCTGTTAAAATTTCACAGTAGGGAAACATTCCCAACTCAGAAGCTCAAAAGATTATTTTAGCACATACAAAATATCCAAAGCTTTTCATGGACTAAACCACGATGCCCTGATCGTCAGAGGTGAGATGAGAGGCCAAGTCCATGGAAGAGTAGGTATAAAAACTGTGCTTTCAGAGAGTAGGAGGTTGGACCTCAGGAAAAAAACCCAGTCCTAAATGATCAGTAGGACTTGTATTTATAGACAGGAAGTGGGGCGAGTAGGTTGGTCAGCTTTTTGTCACTAGGACAAAATACTTGAGAACATCAACTTAAAGGAGGAAAGATTTATTTGGCTCATGGTTTCTGGCCATGGTCATGTGGACCCATCACTTTGGGCCTGAGGTGAGAATGAACATCAGGGTGGAGAACATGTGATAGAGCAAAGATGCTCACCCCATGCCAACAGGGAAGAGAGAGTGAGAGAGAAGGGGCTGGGGGACAAGGTGTACCTTCAAGGGCATGCCTCAGTGACCTACTTCCAACAGTTAGGCCCCACTTCCTGTCGTTTCCATCACCTCCAGGAATGCTGTCAAATTACACATCTATCCAGGGGTTGACCCGCTGATGAGGTGAGAGCCCTGATGAAATTCATTTCTATGGCTTTCCCGAAGGCCTCACCTCTGACCGCTGCGGCACTGGGGCCAAGGCTTCAACACACTAACCTGTAAGGATTGGTCAGATCCAAACCCTCACGGCAGGTATTTAAAATCCTGGGAAATGGAGAGGGCCAGGCATCTCCCTGTGCTGACTGTCACAGGTCTGTCCTCAACTTGCTGCAGTCTCTGGGTATGTGATTGGGTCTTCATGGTTGGTCATCTCATTGAATGTGATAGTATCCGGGACTCTTATCTGACGTGTGGGTCACAGGGGATAAAAGTTTCCGTACAGACCAGACTAGGGGGGCCAGGAGAGTAGTTTCCATTCCGTTCTAGGTGACACTGCTCTACTAGCCCTGTGACCTTGGATGCATCACCAGACCCCCCCTATTGGGCACCATTTCCTCAGTTACCCAAGGGGTGTCAGGAGAGGCAGTGGGTTAGAAGTACAAACTCTAGACCCATTCCCATTGGTAAAATGAGGGGATAATAACGGCAACTTCACCATAGGTTTGTTCTGAGAATTTAGTAATATTATTACTATACATTAAGCACTTAGAAAAGTACCTGAAACATAGTAGGGCTCTGTAAGAATCCACTGTAAAAGTAGCAATCATCAGGAACTGGGGATATAGCTCAGCTGGCCGAGTGCTTGCCTCGCATGCACTAGGGCCCTGGGTTCAAATCCCAGCACCACAAAAGAAATAAAATATGCACTTATTAAAAAAAAAAAAAAAAAGGATAGTTCTGGGGCAGAGTGCTTGCCTTGCATGTGTGAGGCACTGGGTTCGATCCTTAGCACCACACAAAAATAAACAAATAAAAAATAACCAAATGCCGAATGTTTTCTCTGATATAAGGAGGCTGATTCATAATGGGGTAGGGAGAGGGAGCATGGGAGGAATAGACGAACTCTAGATAGGGCAGAGGGGTAGGAGGGGAAGAAAGAGGGGGCATGGAGTTAGAAATGATGATGGAATGTGACGATCATTATTACCCAAAGTACATGCATGAAAACACGAGTTGGTGTGAACATACTTTGTATACAACCAGAGATATGAAAAATTGTGCTCTATATGTGTAAAAAGAATTGCAATGCATTCCGCTGTTATATATAAATTTTAAAAAATAAATAAATAAAGGCATACTGTCTATCTACAACTACAAAAACATTTTTTTAAATAGCCATCATCAGTAGTATGATTTTTATTAATGAAGTCGATGCGTACATGGAAAAGACCAACTCTCTATTGCCAGGAGGCGGATGGCTTCATTTGGAGCCAACGATGAAATTTTAGATCCTGAAATAAGAGATGCTGGGAACTCTTTCCTCAGCAATGGTGACTCAGAGTTGGGAAGAACGTTAGAAATAATCAATAAGACACATCCTTCAGTCTGTTTGAAGACTTTCAGGGAGTGTGAATTCCCTGCTTTCAAGAAACCTGTTCCCTTACTGGTCTTTCTAGTTAAAAGGCTGACCCCAACCTGAGCTGAAATTCACCCCGCTAACAACTTCTACCTATTAATCCAACGCCCAGGCTCAGCGGCTACCTAACAGATAGAATGCACGTCCACCTGCCAGCCCTTCTTGGAAGGTTTCCTACGGTGTCCTTCACTTTCTCTCATCCCAGGACAGGATTTCCAGATGCCCTCCATCTGGTCCCCTCCACCAGGGGACTTCTGTTGAAATATGGCACCCCGGGGCTGGGGATGTGGCTCAAGCGGTAGCGCGCTCGCCTGGCATGCGTGCGGCCCGGGTTCGATCCTCAGCACCACATACCAACAAAGATGTTGTGTCCGCCGAAAACTAAAAAATAAATATTAAAATTCTCTCTCTCTCTTTAAAAAAAAAATAAAATAAAAATAAAAAAGAAATATGGCACCCCGATCTCAGTGTTTGGGTCTGGAATATCCCAGACTTACTTAAGTGTCAAATGAATGAATGAAGTAGTCCAGGTAACACCATAATGTCCAAGAACTATCATCTCCCTTAAGCTTTTTTTGGGGGTTGGAGGGGTACCAGAGATTGAACTCATGGAACTTGACCGTTGAGTCACATCCTCGGCCCCTTTTGGGTATTTTATTTAGATAAAGGGTCTCACTGAGTTGCTTAGCACCTTGGTTGGTTTTGTGTTTGTTTTGTTCTACTTAGTTGTACATGATGCACCTCACTTTTGCTGAGGCTGGCTTTGAACTCACTATCCTCCTGCCTCAACCTCCACGCCCGGCTCCCTTAAGGAGGTCCAGGCATACCTCCAGAGTTGCTGAGTTCCCTTCCTGGGACGACAAGGCAGCAGGACCCATTGACTGATGTCCACACCCTGCCCACAGGCCTGCCAAACAGGAAGTAGCCCAAGTAAAGAGGTGCCATCAGAAACACACTTTTCCCATGCAAAGAGGAACGTTTTCCAGGGGCTGACTTGGAAGACCCTGCCTCTCTTGGTAGACTGGGCACTACTAGAGCATTCCTTGGTGCTGGTCAACAATCGTTTCTGGTTTCAGTCCCAGGAAAAGGTAGAAATAAATGTATTTCCTGTGCCCCTGGAAAGAGGTGTGGCCATGCGATGTGGTTTAGTCACTGAAATGTGAGCACAAAAGCCTGGCACTCTTGCCTTCTTTTTTTTCTTGCCATTGACCATCACCCAAAGATGAGCCTCAGTGAAGGTGCCCAGAGCAGAGCCCAGCCAACCACAACAGGCTCTGGCTCTCAGTGGAAAATAGACCTCTCTTGCTGTGCTGCTGGAGAGGAGGACATGACCACCTGCACCTGCCAAACTGACCTAATCATAAGCATCCCAGAGAACAGAGGGTGACACCCCACACAAATGGAGCCACTAGGACCCAGAGAGGCCTGGACCCTGCCATGCCAAGGTGTGATCTTGGAAGTTTCTTGACCACTATAGATCTCTTTTTTTTTCCTTCCCCCTCTTCCTCTTCCTCCTCCTCCTCCCCCTCCTCCTCCTCCTCCTCCTCCCCCTCCTCCTCCTCCTCCCCCTCCTCCTCTTCCTCCCCTCCTCCTCCTCCTCCTTCTCTTCCTCCTCCTCCTCCTCCTCTTCCTCCTCCTCCTCCTCTTCCTCCCCCTCCTCCTCTTCCTCCTCCTCCTCCTCCTCCTCCTCCTTCGGCACCAGGGATTGAACCCAGGGGCACTTAACCACTGAGTGACATCCCCAGCTCTTTTTTTTTTTTTTAAAGAGAGAGAGAGAATTTTTAATATTTATTTTTTAGTTTTTGGCGGACACAACATCTTTGTTGGTATGTGGTGCTGAGGATCGAACCTGGGCCGCATGCATGCCAGGCGAGTGCGCTACCGCTTGAGCCACATTCCCAGCCCCCCCAGCTCTTTTTAAATATTTTATTTAGAAAAGGGTCTTGCTGAGTTGCTTAGGGCCTTGCTAAATTGAATTTGTGATCCTCCTGCCTCAGCCTTTCGAGTCACTGGGATTACAGGTGTGTACCACCACAATCTGACCCATCTTTTATTTTATTTTTATTTTTTAGTGGTAGATGAACACAATACCTTTATTTTACTTATTTTTATGTGGCACTGAGGATCGAACCAGTGCCTCACACATGCCAGGAGAGCACTCTGCCACTGAGCCACAACCCAGCACCACACCCCCCATCTTGCCATCTTTCCATTTATTGTTTATTTTGCAGTGTTAGAGATTGAACCCAGGGTTTCAAGTATAGTAGGCAAGCACTCTACTGATGAGCTACATCTTCAGTCTCAATTTCTGTTTTCTTATTTCCACAAGAAGAGAATTTGGTTAGATCTTCCTTATTCCTCATGAACTCTACTAGGTCACACAAAATGACATTTTTCTTTTATTGGGGAGGGGACTGGGGATTGAATCCAGAGCTCACTTATCCTAGGCAAGTACTGTACCACTGAGCAACTCCAGAGGCTGAAGCAGAAGGAAGAATCACAAGTTTGAGGCCAGCCTCAGCAACTTAGTGAGACCCTCAGCAACTTAACAAGACCCTGTCTCAAAATAAAAAAGCCAGGCACAGTGGTGCACACCTATTATCCCAGCGGCTCAAGAGGTTGAGACAGGAGAATTGTGAGTTCAAAGCCAGCCTCAGCAACAGCGAGGCGCTAAGCAACTCAGTGAGACCCTGTCTCTAAATAAAATACAAAATAGGGCTGGGGATGTGGCTCAGTGGTTGAGTGCCCCTGAATTCAATCCCCAGTACCAATAAAATAAAATAAAATAAAATAAAAATAAAAAGGGCTGGGGATGTAGTGGTAAAGTATCTCTAGGTTCAATACCTAGTACCAAAAAAAAAAAAAAAAGTCAGCCTCTAGATTCTCCCTTCTCTGTTACTCCCTAGCAAGGGTTTTCCCACTCCTCACACCTGAGGCTACTCTTACATGCTTTTAATTTTATATAAATGGAATCTCCACATTTAAAAAATATACTTTCTTTTAAGCATCTAACAATATAAGTTTACATGTAGGGGAATTTCAACATAGAGCTGTATTTCACTTGGGCAACTGCGAACGGATTTAAAATCACATTCTATGGACCAGGAGTGATTAAAAACTTATTATATTACTCCAACTGATCAATTCCCCATGTCAGTCTAGCAGTTCGCCTTCTCAGGGTCTCCTGGGTGCCTATCCCAGCCTGTCTTAGAATACCTGTGCCCTATGTTCCAAGACCACACCAATTTTTG
Source organism: Urocitellus parryii (assembly GCF_045843805.1). NCBI lineage: Eukaryota > Metazoa > Chordata > Mammalia > Rodentia > Sciuridae > Urocitellus > Urocitellus parryii. The sequence goes on along the minus strand of NC_135543.1, from coordinate 24,712,320 downwards.
TGTATGTGAATGGCATTTTTGTTTGTTTGTTTGTGTTTTTTGTTTTGTTTGTTAAAAATAGTTCTTGTGAAGACAGTACATACTGTTCCCACTTATTCCACACTCAGTTTTCATCTTAGACTACAATGGTAATGTTTGTCACAACTCAGAAACTAACATTGGTCCATTACCATTAAATAAACTCCATACTTTATTTCAATTACACTATTAAAAACTAGTTTTTCCCTTTCTGGATTTTTTTTCCTCTTCCAGCATCCACCCATCACATGACTACCTTTAATTCTCAGTCTGCTTAGACTCCCTGGGGCTGTGATAGTACCTCAGAATGTTGTTTTGCATGACCTTGACAGTTGAGGAGTTCTGGTCATGAGTTTTGCAGAATGTCCCTTAGTTGGGTTTGCTGATGTTTTCTCATAGTAAAACTTAGGGGTGGGGCTGGGGATGTGGCTCAAGCGGTAGAGCACGTGCGGCCCGGGTTCGATCCTCAGCACCACATACAAACAAAGATGTTGTGTCCGATGAAAACTAAAAAAATAAATATTAAAATTCTCTCTCTCTCTCTCTCAAAAAAAAAAAAAAAAACCGTAGGGGTTTGGGGAGAAAGTCGACAGGTGAAGTGGCCATCTCTTCTCATTGTATGAGGCACATGCCATCAACATGCCTTAGTACTGATGATGTTGAACTTGAACACCTTCCTGAGAACTGCTGACCAGTTTCCCCACTATGTCATTACTGCCCCCCCCTTCACTCTGCACCCTTTGGAAACAAGTCACCAAGTAGAGCCCACCCTTGAGGGCAAGGGCATTAGGTTCCATTACCTGCAAAAATTATTTGAAATTATCTATATAGTAGACTGTCTCTTCTTATTTATTGATTTAGTCAATTCTTTTAATCCCTATAGATTCATTCGTGAGTATTTAATTTTCAGACTTTGGGTTACAGTCCAATACTTCATTTATTTTACTGTTTAACAGGCCTTGGCTCTTAGGAGCACTTTCAGGTTGGTCCTGGTATCTCTTTGACATACCCACATCCTTTTGATCTTTGAGTACTTTCTTAAGTTCTGACATTACAAGATGCTCCAGGCTCATCTTGAGTATTTCCTGCCTCAGCCCTAGAACAAGCCATTTGTTCAAAGAGTGGACTGGCAGGTTTTGACCCATCTGTTCCCATCAGGATGCAAGTAGTCCTGCAGTGGGGAGAAGTAGCCCAGCCTTATGATCTGGTGCAAGCTAGTCATTTGCAAAGGACTTTGAACCTAGTTCAGGGTTTTGTGGGAGTTTCCCCAATTTTGGTTTATTTCTATAGTTAGACTAGCTATGTCCTCACTCTTATGCTCACTGTCCCTTCTCCTAGTGTTTTAGTTTGCTTGAAGCCACTTTCTTCACTCACTTCACTAAGATTGTGATGTAGACCCGCCCCAAGTGAGTCAGGCAAGGAGCTGGGAGAATCAATTAGGCCCTCCTCCTGCAAGGCCTACCCACCAGCCTGGAAAACTGCTATATAAAGATAAGTAGCCAGCTAGCTATGCATGAGCTTCACACACACACACACACACACACACACACACACACACACACACACACGGCCCCAGTGCTACTGAGAGAGGGCAATGGAGGCATTCCCCCTGAGAGTCATGTTCAAAGGGGAAGCACAGGGAGGCACTTGGGCAATCCAGAAATGCAGGTCTGAGCTGGCCTGGGGTTTTAGCAAAGGAGGATTGAGTTCTTCAGAACAGGACCAATTAAAACCTTTTAAAGTAATTGTTCCCCTGCCTTCTTTCAAAGCTGAGCACTTCTCTTTTATTCTTCTCCCTAGTCCCTCATTTTAAATTAAACCCCTTGCTTCTCTCCCCTGCTGCCTCTCACCCACCACAGAATGCTAACACATGGTTGCTGCTGGGTGGCAGTGGAAGTCAGGACCCTGCCACTGGTTTTGCCTAACACATGCATTGTGGGCTTTGTCTCTCTCCTCCCCACTCCACCCACCCCACCGCAGAGCAGAGGAGAGGGGGAAAGGAAACAGACAGGTTACCCAGCAAGAGAGGAGGTGGTAAAGCTTGCTGGCTGCACTACCCTGGGGGTGTCCACTTACTCAGTCTCTAGAGCCGTGGTGGTAGGGTGGGCAGGGCCTCCTGGGATAAGGCCATAAACCGTTTATGGCTCCCCTAAATGTGACACATGGAGTTGACCTCACCTGTTCACCTTCGTTCTTCTCTCCCTCTATCAAGTGTCCCTCCTCTGGCTCCCTCAGTGCCTCACCCAGTTCCTCTGGGGTGGGATGGTACAAAGGTCTGCAGGTTCCAAAGTGGTGTGGAAAATAAAGTTCTCAGTGGACTTTTCTTTCTGGCTACAGGGTACTTCATAATTAATGGAACTGACCAGACCGTGAAGGTTACCTTGACCTTGTCTGAGCGATAAATATAACTGGATCAAGGCACACAACCCACCATTCAGAAAAACACACTGCTTTCATCTTTTTTTTTTTTTTTTAAATCTCCATTTTTGCATCTCTGTAGCATCAGAACACTTTAAGGAAGGAAGCCCCAGCCTTTCAATCTTTTAATCCCCAGGCTGGACCGTGCTGACCGTGCTGTCGGCGCCCCTCACTTGGAGCCCACCTTCTTCCCACTGGTAGAAAGGACGCGTGAGCCCCAGTCGTTCAGCCAGGGGGTGGCGGGGCTGGGGCTGTGACTGCAGCTGGGCCTCCAGACGCCTCTGCGTCCAGGCGCTTCCCATAATGGAAGGCTTCGCGCCATTAAAAGTTATTTTGGGGATTCCACAAGCCCACCACCATCCCCCCCAAAGTGGAAATTTTATGTAAACGAGTCAAAATAAAGCAACCGTTTCTTAATAAGTATGTTTGGAGTTACGCTCTGGACGAATCCGGGCCGGATCAGGGGAGGGATGCGGACTTAAAGGTTCCAGTGTTCTCCATACGGCGAGACTATTTTTATAAATTTAAGGACATATTCAAATCCCGCAGTCCACAGCCCCGTGCCACCCCGCAGGTTAGCCAAGGCACGGGCTCTGCCCGGGTGACCCCGGTTTGTCGTCCCTGCGGTCCCTGCGGGGACACCGGGTAGCAGGCGCAGCCACGATCTACTCCAGGTCCCCGTGGAACAGCGTCCCTCCCCTCACCCACCGCACCCCTGTCCCTCCAGGAGGCCGAGGCCGGGCGAGGGGGGGTCCTGGAGAGGGCCCCCGGTCCCCGGCCGTGCCCGGGGCTGGCAAGGAGGCCCTTTCAGGAGGCGGGGGGGGGGGAGCAGAAAGAGGTGGGGACATTATTCACAGGGGCATCTGGAGGAGGCAGGGGGCCTGGGGATTCTCCTGGAGGACTTTGGGGTGGGGAGGATGGAGAGCCAACCACCAGGCTGGAGATGCTCATTGCTCCTCTAAAATATCTGCAAGGAGCCTCCCGAGGCTGGGAAGGGGATTCAGTCCCCCTCCCAGTCCGCGGGGTTCCGAGGGCGAGCAGCCGAAGCCCAGCCAGACGCCGGGGCTGCTCGGCGGGTGACTCAGCCGCGAGGCGGCGGCGGCAGCAGTGGTGCGAGACCGCGGGAGGGGCGGGCTCGGCGCGCGCCCCGATCCTGGGGAGGAGGAGGGGCGCGCGCGCCGGGCGGGGACGGGAGCGCGCGCGCAGCGCAGGCGACGGGTGGGGACTGAGGCCTGGCCGTGCTCCGTCTGCCCGGCGCCGCGCTCCGAGCGCCCGCGCCGCCTCCCGGGGCGCCGGCCGCTCGGGTGGTGCAGGTAGCAGCTGGGGCGGGGACCAGGGCCACCTCAGGGCTCAGGTTCCAGCCTCCCGGCGTGGCCCGTGGCACCGCGCTGCCCGCAGGCGGGAGGGCGGGCCGGGGAAAGTGAGGCGCAGGGTCGCGGGGCCGGGCGGAGGCTGTCCTGAGCTCCTGGCGCAGCCCCCGCGGGCAGCGCGCTCCCGCAGCCGCGCTCGGGGTGCAGCTTGAGGAAGTGGGGAGCCCCGCCGGGCGCCGAGGCGTGGTGGCTGAGCCGGGCGCGGGGAGGCGCCCGCGGCGGGGACTCGGGTCGGGCGGGGCGCGGGCCGCACAGCCGCGGTGGCGGCGGCAGACCTGTAAACCTTAATGACAGCAATCTTGCCTGTCTGCGCCGCTGACTCACGCGGTGACCCAGCCTCCAGTCACCCGGCGGCCTCCCTCCCCCCCACCGCCCTCTGGCCTCAGTTTCCCCAGGCGCCAAACAATGAGGCCACTGTGTCGTTATTCATTCCTGAGAGCCCATTCACACAGGGAGTACGGCCGCCTCCCCTGGGAAGGGACCGAGGCGTCCAGCTTTTAATTACCCCTGGTGGGGTCGGGGGCGGGGAAGGCAGAGCTGTGCTGGATAATTGAACATGGTCTATTCCCAAGCCGGCTTAAGCTCTTCACTTTAAACCGTCCTTCCCGATGCATCATGTTTAAGTTTTACCCCTTCCTCTCCACTCTGGTGGGGCTGCTTGAAAAGCAATGAAATGACTCACCACCTCGGTTTGGCAGTTCGTGCTTTTCACAAATACTGCCTGTTTAATTAATTTACTCGTGACAAATTTGAGCGCTTACTCTGGGTGTAGGGCACTGAAGATACAACTGAGCTACAGACAGGGCCAGTCCCCAGGAGGCCCTGCCTGTCTGAGGCGCCCTTGGAAACCCCCCACCCCACACTGGTTGTCTTTTGTGTAGAACTAGAAAGGTGCCTAAGACTGGAATGTGAATTGGTGAATGAATCTCAAACGTATTTTGCAGGGTGCCAAGTGAGACCCAAAGAATACATACTGTAAGACTCCTTTAGGTAAAACCCCCCAAAGATGGATTTAATCCTTAGGCCACCAGAAATGTTGATTGTCTGGGGTGGGGGAAGCCAGGTGACTGGGATGGGGTCAGGGAGAATCTTCAGAGTGATGGAACTGTCCCATGTCTTGAGGTGGTTACACGGGTGTGTACTCATGTCAGAACTCATCTAAGCCTACCTTACACTGGGCACATTTTGTTTTATGTAGACCCAGGCCATTAAGGGTCACAGAAGTCTGGAGGCTTGGTGAACATTACCTGGCTAGCCGGCCTTTTGTTTCATTCTTAACATTTGAGAACACGTTGAGAGAAATAAAATATTATACCCAGGTCAGTTAGGGATGGAAAGGAATTGGGGAAGGAGAAAAGTTGCCTGTGAGGACTCCCAAGGGAACGCTTTACACATTTCATTTACAGAAATCTTACCACAATCCAGAATGTTACTATTATTATCCCCATTTTACAATAAAGGAAACAAACTCAAAGAGATAAAGTGACTAGTTCTGGTGTCCCAAGCTTACACACAGACGTCACTGAAAGAGACTGCCTACATGCCTCAGTGCACTTAGGCAATTTTATCACTGTGTGTGGGACACAGGTTTGAGGGGCAGGGCCACCAGCAAGGGCTTAGGAGGCAGCGGGGACCCTGTTGGAATCCTACCCCTCCTGTTCTGTGGAAGGACCTGGGCCACACTGACTTATCTCAGTCCCAGCCTGGGTTCTCCCCTAGGTGACTTGGAGGAGGTGCCTGCCTTCAGGGCTTGTCATGAGGGGATGAAGGAGCTGAGCAGGACACACCCATGAATGTCCACTCTCCACTGTGACCCTGGCACACCCATGAATGTCCACTGTCCACTCTGACCCTGGGCAGGTCCCTTCCCTATAGAGGCCTCATGTCCTCCTCTGTAAAATGGGAGGGTGGCTCTGACTGCAGCCTGGAGCGTCTGGGGGTCAGCTGGGGAAGAGGGCAGAGCAGCCTCTGTAGATGGAGAGCAAGAGCTGGGCCAGGAGGAGGTGGCCCAGCTGTCCCTGCCTTGCAGAGCCTCCAGGTGGAGGTCCTGGGGGCAGTCCCTGAGGCACCAGGCCCCACCCTCACCGCCACTGCTGGAGGCTGCTCCTCTGCTTCTGGGCAGCTCTGGGTCCCTTCCACTCCTCCTGTCCTCCTGGGTCTCCTGAGCCACAGTCTTTGCTGACCAGGCGCCTCCTGCTGACTGGAGCCCTGGCCCCTGGGGAGCAGGTTCCTCTCTGATTTCCCCTTCCTGTCTGTCCAGACCTTTCCCTACCAACTGAGGATGAGCCCGACTTCCAGAAGGAGACCCTTGGTGAGCAGAGGCGTGTGGCCAGGCCCCTGGGACCACAGCCATCCTAACTGCAGCCCCAGGGAGCAGCGAAGGTGGGCGGCTGTGACCTCCTCCAAGAGGTCACAGTTTCTAAGTCCTAGTGGGAATTCCCTCATAGAGACCCGCTCATCTCTGAGGCCAAGCAGCTGGGGACATTTACAAAGGGCAGCACAGTTTCACAGCCGCACCACAGACACACTCACCCTGCGTGTACACAACATAGCCACACATCACACACTCTGCCCCCTACACAAGCACACAGTCCCCCACCCACCCACACAGAGCTCACACACACTCCGGAGACTCCGAGCACAGCAGGCAGATTTGTCCTGCAGAAGGGTGGCCAGCCGAGGGGCCCAAAGCAGCTCCCAAGGTCCCAGGGCAGGGCTGGGAGCTGAGGGAGGAAGGCACCTTCTGCTGTGCACAAGGGCGGTGTCTGCACTGAGATTGGAATCCCCACCACAGAGCAGCCCACCCATGCCCAGGCCTCTCTAGATTATTAGACCCCGGTCTCTGAGGATACCCCTGCCCTTCCTGCTGTCCATCCCCCTCCCCCCACTCCAGGACCTGGCCCACAGTGGAGTTTAGCTCTTCCCACTCAGAACCCACACCCTTTATCCCCTGCCTATTTGGCATCTCCTGGAGCCAAGCCCTGGGTTCATCAGTGGAAAGGCAGGGCAGGCAAGGTCAAGTTTATAGTCAGAGGGCATCTACGACCTACAGGGCAGTGGCCACACATAATGAGCAGGGCTATGGCAGGAGTGTCCCTGGGTGCTGCCACTTATAACCCTGATAAGGGGGTGTTCAGGGAGAGCTCTGCCCTCTCTCACCAGAGGGAGGCTCCTTTGGAGTTGAGGCCTCCAATCTTAGATGAGGGTCTCTGCCTCAGCACCTAAGGTCTTATCTGTGAAGTGAGATTTTATCATGGTCCTCACTCGGTGAGCTGCCTTGCCCTGGGGAGCTAGGTGACCTCTGCCTGACTAGTCCAGCCTGTAACTTGGAGTCCTAGTGGGAATTCCCTCAGAGAGTTGACTCAAGGATTTAAAGCATTTCCATTTGGAGAAGTTTGAGACAGCATTTGGCACATACTAACTGCTGTGTGTACAGAATGTACGGACATGTATCACAGTCCCTGGCACATAGTAGGGCCTCACCAAATGTCCCAGGATGCACATGACCTTGCTTCAGCCCTCTGGACCTGGAAAGCTTTGTCTTTGTGTTGGAAGGAGAGGTACCAGGCTGGGTGCAGAGGTGTGTGCTGTGCTCCACTGAGACTCCCAGCCAGCCAGGCCTTGGTCTGGAAGGGACGGTGACCGGGAGGAGCCTTCAGTCAGTGGGTAGGTGGTCAACAGTACTGGCCCTGTGCCCATCTCCTCCCAGTTGGCAATGTCCTGCAAAGATGTAAGCCTCTCGTGGTGATCTGGTTGCTGTCCCGAGCTCTCCCCTCCCTGGCTTCCTTGGGCAGCAGGTGGATTTCCATTGTCACTGCTGTCTTTGCATTCACTGTGACCCTGGGACATCCATGAATGTCCACTGTCCACTCTGACCCTGGGCAGGTCCCTTCCCTATAGAGGCCTCATGTCCTCATCTGTAAAATGGGAGGGTGGCTCTGATTGCAGCCTGGAGCATTTGGGGGTCAGCTGGGGAAGAGGGCAGAGCAGCCTCTGTAGATGGAGAGCAAGAGCTGGGCCAGGAGGAGGTGGCCCAGCTGCCCCTGCCTCGCAGAGCCTCCAGGTGGAGTCTTCAGAATAAACACAGAAATGCAAAACAGCCTGAGCAGTCCTCCAACAGCTAGGCTTACATTTACCCTGGGGCCCAGCAAGTCCAAAAACCATAGTCCACATCCGTAATGCAGGAGCCAGGGTAGTCTCGACTTGCACAGAAACGCGTATGTGAACACAGGATCCCCAAAAGGCAGGAACAACCCCACATCCATCCATGGACGAGAGGCTGAGCAAATGTGGTATATTCATACAGTGGAGTGTTATTTGGCCCTAAAAAGGAGTGATGTGTTGATACTTGCTATAGTGTAGGTGGCCATCAACAGGGTGCAGGTGTTATGCTGAGCAAGAGAAGCCAGACCAAAGGCCACTTTCTGTAGGATTGTATTTATTTGAAATGTCCAAAATAGGGAAGTCTACACAGACACAAAGTAGATTAGTGGCTGCTTGCTTGGGGCAGGGAGGGGGGTGAGGGTAGGGAGAGAGGACTGTAGATAAAGGGCCTGGGGCTTCTCTGGGTTGATCTTGGGGAGGGTTGCTGAATCTGTGAATAGACTTAAGAACCCTTCATTTTCACACCCAGAATGAATTGGGTGGTAGCTGACTTATATCTCAATAGCTGTGGAAACAAACAAAACACACACTTACATAAATATAAATGCAGTTCTTTCTGCTTCAGGCATTTATCACCTTGCTGTGATATCACCCACCCCCTAGAGGTCCTCTCCCTGCAGTGGGGACAGAGTAGGGATTGCAGAGGCCGACCCTGGCATCCTTATCACCTCTCCAAGCCATGGGTCACCGCAGACCAGGCTATCACTTTCCCTTTCCTCTGTTCCCATGTACCTGTCACAGCTTTTCTAACTTTCCTGCTGTCCTTTCTCCCATCCACAGCTGCCTGGGAACCCCTACTTCCTGCTCAGTGCCCCATGAAATAAATACTACCTTCCATGGGTTCTTGGGCCAGCCTCACCAGAACCCCTTGTCCCCAATTGGCTGCTGGTGTTTAGCTTGTTTAGTTGCTATAGGGACTGTGGTCATTTGGTTGTCTCCTTATTCAGCTGAACAGAATATACTTGAGACTGTCTCACACCTGGTTTATTCTTGGAACAAACCATGTGTTAAATAAATACAAATGCTTGTCAAGTTGATTTGCTCAACAAGATACTTGAACTAAATCAAGGAATCAAAAGCCTTCCACTTGAAATTTCCAACCATGAACTCAGATGCTAATATTATTTTTTATAGATTTCTTAAATTGTGCTGTTGTTATTTTTGTTTTTGAGATGGTGTCCCACTAAATTGCCCAGGCCGGCCTCCAACTTGCCACCCTCCCACCTCGGCCTCCTGAATAGCTGGAATTACAAACCTGCACCACCACACTCAGCTCGATTCCAGTTTTCTCTCTAATCCCAAAGTACCCAACAAACCCATTTGAATTGGAACCAAATCTGTGCCTTTTCTAAACATGTTCCAGTTGAACTTGAAAATTAAAACCATGTTTTCCAAGCTGGAAATTTCCTGCAGTAGAGACTTGAAAGTCTCACGGCCTTTATTTTGGGGATCCACCATCCTCACTTCCTCTTGTAGGCCAGAACCTCTCCTGGGCCCAGAGGACTCTAAAAACCTCCTGGTTTCCTTGCTTGGAAGCTTTACCCGGTCTCTTCAGAGTGATTCTCACAGTGAGCTATTGTGACATTGAGGCTGGGGATGATTTTCCCAGTTTTACTGACAGGAAGTAGCCTTGTCAAGGTCACACCAGCAGTGCCAAGGCCAGGTCTGCCCCTGCCACCTTGGCTTTAACCCACTCTGCAGCATGCCTCCGTGGCAGGAAAAATGTCTGCCAAAGGAGTTCCCTTGAGATGTCCCCATAAAAAGGCTTGTAGTGGTGACCTCCCCGGGGCATCTACAGAGGGCTTTTTCTTCTTTTAACCCCTTTACCAGACTTTCTAAATGATAAGCTTTTGAAAAGCACTTGCCATTGGTTTTGTATTCCCATAGGAGCCTCAGGGACAGATGGATGCCTGGGAGGGCCTGGTTCTGGGGATCTAATGGCAGCGAAGGGGGTTCTGCATTCCTAACAAGTCTCCCAAGGGATTCTGATGCCACACAGGCCCGCGCCTCTGGTTAGCTTACCTGTCAGCCTGAAAGGACCCCATGGAGCCCTTTGAGGGTCATTGTGCTGTCCAGAAGTGATAGCCACTACCCACATGAGTCTGTTTAAATTTAAATGAATGAAAATTTAATATGGAATTATTTGGAAATTATTTGGGTTGGGCTTGATGGCACACACCTGGAATCGAAGCTACTCGGCAGGCTGAAGGAGGAGGATTGCAAATTTGAGGCCAGCTTGGGCAACTTGGTGAGACCCTGTCTCAAAATAAGGTTAAAGAGCTCTGGGGTGTAGCTCAGCTTCCCAGCCAGCTCAAGCCCCTGGAGTCACTCTTCAGGACGGGGGACAGGGGAGGGCGAAGTTCCTTGGTTGCTGGAGCCACATTTTGAGTGCTTAATATCCACTGCTACTGTATACGACAATACAAATATAGAACATTTCCAGTTTCCATCACTGCAGAAGTTCTGTGGGATTGCAGTGGCTGGGTGGGGGTAGAACAGAGAGGAGAAAGGGGAGAGGTCAAGAGAAGATGAAGAGAAAATAGAGGAAAGAAGGAGGAAGCAAATACACTGAGCTAGGAGACTGAAGGAGTATCCCCTGGGGCAAGCTGGGGCGGACCTGGGCTAGTCCCTGGGGCAGCCTCAGGGGCAAGCCTGGGTCTCACCTCCCCAGGGCTTCAGGGATGCTGAAGAGCTTACAGGAAGCAGAGCTATGGGCAGCTGAGCTGGGTTAGAACCCTGTATTACAAAAAAGGAGTGCTCATCCCTTTAAGAGTCAGAACTGTGCTCAATTTTGAATATAAGTCTTTCTTGAATCTCTCTTATTAATCCCCCAAATTTTGATAGTTTTCTTGGTGACTGGCGGTCTCCATGTGAATCCTATTATTTCCTTGGGCTTTGATGTCCCCCACACACGTCAGGGAACTATGAAGGGGAGCCCCTCTCCTCATGCCAGATACTCCAGGCAGCTGAGTTCCTATATCTTTTTCCTCCTTGAATCTTTTATTCGCCCAAGGGTTTGGATATCAGCTCACACATGCAGCTACAGTGGTACATAAAGTGGTGCACACCTGTCATCCCAGTGGTTTGAGAGGCTGAGATCACAAGTTCGAGAGCAGTCTCAGCAATTTAGTGAGGACCTAAGCAACTTGTCTCAAAATAAAAAGGCTGGGGATGTAGCTCAGTGGCAAAGCACCCCTGAGTTTAATCCCTAACACCAATAAATAAATACATAAATAAATTAAAAAATATAAATTACCATTACACATAAAGTAGGTTTGAAAGGTTTTAACGAAGGGGCTCACTAACAAAGGGCTTGTGCTATACAGCAAAGGGTTTCAACATCTATTTTGGCTGCTCAGAAGTCTTTTCTATTTAAATCCTGCTCCTATGGGGGTATTTTAAACAAATGTAGTTTTGACTAGTTGACATGTCGCCATTCATTGTCGGTACAGTTACTAAGAGATTAAGACCTTGCCTCCATACATGCATTTAAATTACCCACGACTGCACTGGTTTTGACTACAACAGCCCTGACTGTGAGGCACCGGAGGGTGCTTTGGGGACCAGCAGACTCTACCAGAAAGGCAATGGGCCAGCCCCAGCCCCATGAGCATACTCTAGGAGGAGTTCACACACACACACACACACACACACACACACACACACACACACCACTTGATTTAAATGAGAATGGGGTAGGGGGGTGTAGAGTGACTCTCTTGGGTGCTCAAAGGATTTGTAGGCTAAGTCTGTGGCCTAGCCAGGCTGTTGGAGGGGCTAAGAGAGGGAGGTGGTGGCCACTAAGAGAGGGACCCCACTTCTCTAGGCTGCCCAGAGACCTGAAGCACTTGGTTTTGTCCTTCACTTGGAAAACAAGCACCAGCCATTTTTGCTTCCTGGACACAGAGTGGGTGAGGGGAAGAAACAAGAATTCGCCCCATCTCCAGCCTGTGGAGCCTGCCAGGCCCCACTGGAGGGGAGGGCTGGACAATGGATAGGAAGGGGCATTAGGTCACACTCCCTGCCATTAGGATTTTTCAAACCCCAAGATGACTCTCCAAAGGCTTTGACTATAGAAAGTAGCAGTTGTTGGTCACTAGGCCCCAGGGGTCTTAAAGTTGCTCTCCCACCCTCCTCCACATCTGATTGGACCTCCCACCTGCTCATCTCCATTTTTCCCCCCTGGGTTCCTGGAACCATCCTCCCCAGCCACAAATCCTATACACTTCCCCTCCCCTGCTCCCTGCCCCCTTTGGAGAAGCTGCTCTGTTTTGACTGGCGAGCCTCAGCTCCAGTCCCCACTGTTTGTTTTCAGCCTGGGTATTTTTCTGCCATGGGTTCCCAGCCCTTTTCTTCTCAGCGTCCCCTGGCCCAGCCTGCAGAGCTGTGGTTGTCCCTGTAGCCTGCTGCTCCCCACCTGGAAGACCCAGAAGGCGGCTCCCACCCTGGGAGGTTGGGGCTTTCCGACTGCAGAGCCCAGAGTTTGTTCCGAGACTCCGGAGGCATCATGGAAGAATCCAGGGAAGAACTGAGCCCCCAAAACTATTTCTCACCAACAAGACAGTCCAGCATCTCGGGCTGACTGAACATAAACTGTTTTTTTTTTTTTTCTTCCTCCACCCCAATACGCTCTCTCCTGTTTTCACCTTCCACGCCGGAAGCTCTGCTTAGGATTTGTAAATGGTCCTAACTGGGAGGCGAGGCTGATTGGCTGTGGGAGGACTCCTCACTGGGTCCGTATCCCACTGGGCCCAGAGTCAGTAGAAGGGCCCTGGGGGCTCCAGACAGCAGGAGACCGGACAAGCCACTGAGGATTTATTTTCTGTGGCTTCGCTCAGGCCTCAGCAGACAGAGTTTTCATTGAATCTGGCCCCAAAACTGCTGGGATTAGGACTTGCTTGGCTACTCAGAGAGAAATAAGTATTCTGAAGGAAGAAAAAGTCGCCTCTCCCACCCTCCTCTTCTTCCCCGTTTTCCACCCTCCCCACGTGGTTTCCTCGTTTAAAAGCTTTTCAGAATTTACTAAGGAAGAGACATGTTTTTCCGAAAAGCCCAGAAGGCCCTGTGGCCCCTCCTGGACCTGGAGTTGGCAGTGGGTCTCCGGAGCTGCCTGCTACTCCCAGCTGAGTTTAGGGCAGGAGGGGTCATGGCATACCCCCTGTGCCCTGGGAAGGCCTGCCTACCCAGCTCCTCCCTGGCTGTACCCCAGCCTGCCTGCTTTCCTCTGTCACAGCCTGTTGTCGGCATGGTGCTTGCTCTTAGGACCCTCCTAGGAATCAGGTAGACTACCTTCTGTGACCCACTCATTCATTTATTCACTCTACAAATGAAATAGCCCTAAGATCAGTGCTTTGGGGTCCCAGGGGGGATGGCCTGTTAGCTGCTCTCCTAGGCTCTTGCAAACTGGAGGCACCTGGGGGGAGCATCAGTCCACCACCAGGGCAGGCTCCGCCCCTGCTTTGACCCAACACTCAGGCTGGGGGGGTCGGAGGATTTTCGTGGAGGTGGAACTGGCCTGTCAGGCCTGGGTAGCTTTCAGCTGGCAGGAGAGGGAGGGACAGCCTCTCTGGAGAGAGGGACCACTCTAGCGGAGGACCTGAGGGAGAGTGGGTGAACACTGTTTTTGCAGGCGAAGGAGGATCCCTGGCCTGCTGGGTGGACGCCCTGATGGGAGACCTCCTGAGGCATCAGTCAAGATTGGTTGTGGACAAAACCCAGCCCCGTTGGGCCTGGTGGTCTGTTGACCTGTTTCCTGGTTTCCCCCCAGAGAACTGTCTGTGTGGCGGGAGGGGGAGCTGCCTTATCACCGGGGATGATTGTGGGGCCATGAATAATGAGCCACCAGGCTCCAGGGTGGGGGGGAGAGGCTGGGCAACCAGCCCAGGCCCTGGAGCCCCTTCCTCCTGGCCCTGCCAAATTCCTCAGAGCCCAGTGGATAAGATTAGTGGTTTCTACCTCCCAAAGGTCCTGGCCTTTTTTGTGTGGGTGTGGTACTGGGGATTGAACCCAGGGTCTCATGCACGTGAGCTATACCCCGAGACCCCAGCCTTGAATTGTTACCCAGGTCCAATCTCTGTAACTCAGATGCCAAACTGGCCTTCGAGGACTGGGAGTGTAGGACCCCAGTGAGGGGCCAGGGCTGAGGAGAAGGGCCTAGAAGAAGCCCCCATTCAGAGACAGCTCCGTTCGTGGACCCTGCTACTCACCAGCAGAGCCTCCACCTCCTCCCTCTCAAGGCCCCATTCGGTCTCCGTTTGCACAGTCCTTGAAGGCAATTCTGGAAGTGAATGTCTCCGCGCCCAGCCCACCCTGCTCACCAGACTTCCTGATGGGAGCTGAGGAAGGAAAGCCCGGCTGGCCTGAGAGTCCCTGCTCTGGCCTGCCCTGGGTCCTTTCCCTGCCCTGCTCCTCACTCCATCCCCCTGTCTGTCCGTATGTGCACCCGCTAGCACCCACTGCCCGCCTGTCTGTGGCTCACCTGGCCCCACTGGACCCCGCACCAGATCAGTCTGAGACACGGCAGAAGAGAGGCCCTGCGGGCTCCAGACCCTGGGGCTTCTCTGTGTGCAAGCAGGGTCTCCTCAATCCAGCGGCAGGCTTCCAGGTGGCAGGGTGGCACCCACATGCTCACAAACACACACACACACACAGCCCACAGGGCATGCAGGGGGTGCCCAGTGTTTGTTGGTTGGTAAATGATTCACCGTGGTGCCTTTAAAACTCCATGGGAGCAGGGTGGGTGGGAGCAGGGTGGGGGGCCCCGGATCCCCGGACTGACCGACCTGCCCTGCGCCTTGTGGCCCTGTGGGAGTCACCTCACCTCCCTGTCTGCAGCCTTCTCATTTCCTACTGCCTGAGATGCGATTGGCCTATCTCTGCAGAACCTGTGATGAACGAGGCCGGGAGAGCTCCCCAGGTCATGTCAGGGTCAAGTCATCCTGGAGTCATCTCAGGGACGGGTGCTGGGGCCACCTTGCCCTGAGGCTGGACAGGATCCTGATCCAGTTTCCAGACAGGACCGTTTCAGCCCTGATTCCCAGCAGACTGTCTCTCCTGGCGGCCTCGAGTTCTCTTCCGGGAAGGAGAGCACCCCCCTGGTGCCGACCTTCCCCTTTGCCCTGTGCCACACTGAAGATCAGGGCATGTCCCACTCAGAGCGAGGCCCTGGCTCTGACCTGGGTGACCTCTGGGGGTTGCCCCCTCTACGCTCTGATTTAATCCAAGGTCAGACTTTGGCCAAGGGGCCTCCAGAGGGTCTTCCAGCCCCCTGAGGCTGGAGAGAGCCTTCGGGCTCATGAGTGGCCAGCCCTGGGCTGTGGCCTTCCCCAATATAGAGTGACGGGGGGGGGCGGTGACCGCCAAGAAGCCTGGCCAGTGTGGGCTCCAAGAAGCTCTGGGGTTGCCTGGAGGCCTCCCCCGTAGAAAGGGAGGGAGGAGCCCAGTGGATTGAGCAGGGTGGACACTGGGGTTGGTGCCCTCCCTGGGGTAAAGAAGCACCAGGGCCTTGGAGGGGTGGGGGGAAGGCAGGGGCTGTGCGGGGTGGGGGGCGGCCTGTGGGAGCTTCCCTGCCCTCCCAGCCCGGCCTGTTCAAGGGGGTCCATTCTTTCAATTATTACTGCTTCCTTCTGACCCAGAACACGCTCAGAGCCCCACGCCTGGCTCCTCTCCTTAGGCCAGTGACTTCCGATGCAGGGAGCTTTGACACACACGGGTGCCTAAGGTCCCCGGGTACGGCCAAGACCTCTGCCAAAGGCCACCCTGACTCCAGGCCCAGGGGCTTTTCTCCCAGGTGCGCCAGGAGGACTGTTGACACCCTTGGTCTCTAATGGGCCCCGGAAGCCCCCCACCTGGCTACCTGGTGCCTGCACAGGTGGGCTCAGGAGAGAGCCAGGGCCCAAGGCCTGGAGCTCAGGGGACCTGTGGAGGGAGGGCAGACTGGGTCTGTGCCCTTCCTGACCCGCCAACTGCTCCACTGAGTGGAGCTGGTCATGGGTTCCAGCCTCACTTTGTCACCCTATGGTCACTTTCCAGCCTGTCTCTGGGTGGTGATGGTACTGTGGACAGTGCCTTCCTCAAGCTTCTAGAATGCTCCGTCACTCCCTGCCCCCCTGCCATTCTCCTCCGAATGGACTTCTCATTCTCTCCTGCCACCCACCCCAAATGTGGGGTCCCCAATTGCCACCCTTGGTCCTGTCCTTGCTCCACACTCTCCCAGCAGTGACTTTATTCAAGCCACAATCTTACTCGCTCTGTGTGTCCTAACTCACCTCCAGTCTGAACCTCTTTTCTGTCTTTCAGACTCGGGCATCCGGCCACTGATGGACCCTCACTCTGGATACCCCAGATATGTCCCACACCTGCCCACATCCCAAGTGCTCCTCCTCTTCTTTCTCCATCTCAGAAATGACAGTGTCATTCCCTGGATTGCCTTGACCTTGTCCCAGCTGCTTCCTGCCCACACCCGCTATGGAGGGCATCCTTCCCCACCTCCAGTCCATCTGCTTAGCTTCACCTCCCTCCACCACAGTTTCTCATGCGAACACTACTATCATCTCTTTTTTTTTTGGGGGGGGAGGGGTGCAGTACTGGGGATTGAACTCAGGGACACTCGACCACTGAGCCACATCCCCAGCCCTATTTTGTATTTTATTTAGAGACAGGGTCTCACTGAGTTACTTAGCGCCTCGCCATTGCTGAGGCTGGCTTTGAACTCGTGATCCTCCTGCCGCAGCCTCCTAAACTGCTGGGATTACAGGCATGCACCACTGTGCCCAGATGCAATAATCTCTTAACAGAATTTCCTCCGTCTGCGCTCATCTTCCTTAAAACCTTTCTCTACAAAGCAGCCAATGAGAAGCTGGAAACACAGGAAACTGAAGATGCTTCTTCTCTGCCTAAAACCTCCCATGGCTCCCCATTGCTCTTAGGAAAATGTTCTCTTTAAGGAGATCGACCCTTCCTTTATTCCTGGCCCCCGTCTGCCTTATCCTCTCTTCCTCCAGTGGCTCACATTCCAGCCATTCTGTCTCCTTAAGGAGCTGACGCCTCTGAGATGCTCTAGAATGCCCTTCCCAATTTCCTCCATCAAACTCCTATACGCTCCTCAGAATGTCACTCAAGTGCCATTCCCCCTGGGAAGTCCCCCATACCTCCTGGTGTGTGTGCAGAAGTGCTCAGGAGTGACTTGAGATGGGCCCTAGTGTTTCACAGTGTTCAAGGCCACAGCTCTTCTGCTGCCATGATCATGGGAGTTCAGGGCCAAGAGGCTACAGAATATTCGGACAAGAAGAGAATATCACACGTACTTCATGTTGACCGAGTGGCGTTGGGTGGGTCTTATGGGTGGGGACTTAGGTTTGAGCTTTGCCCACAAGTGCCCTGTGAAGACTTGGTGGGAGCAGTGTCCGTGTGAGGGTGTGCTGGTGTGAGGGCTGTGTTCTGTGTCATGCTGCGGTCCTGGCCCCTTAGTGTATTCATTTGTCAAAACCCAGTGAAGGGCTGGGGTCGTGGCTCAGTGGTAGAGCGCTTGCCTCTCATGTGTGACACACTGGATTGGATTCTCAACATCACGTATAAACAAATAAATAAACAAAGGTCCATCAATAACTAAAAAAAAAACTTTTTAAAACAATCCAGTGAAATGCATGCAGAACATTGGTGCATTTCATTTTCTATATATTTATTTTGAAAGATGATGCACTTTAGACAAATATTGACTCCAGCTGATGATATGCATGGTGAACTATTTAGGGAAGTGATCTGATGTCGCCAACACACTTGCAGATGTGTCAGGAAAAGCCTAACAGGCATGGGAGCGCGAGACCAGCAGCGGGTCGGGGGTAGAGCCCAGGAGGGAGCAACAGGTGCTCACTGCAAGTCTTTTAATTTTAAGGTTTGAAACCTTAAAGTGACCTTATCATAGGAGAGATAGCAGAGGAGACAGTGAGGTCCGGGCTGAGGACATGCAGACAGGTGTCTCCTGACGGTGCCTGAGAGACGGCTGGCCTGGCTACTGTAGGAGATGCCCAGCTCCTTCCAGGGGACCCAGAAGCTGTTGAAGTTCACAGTTTACATGCTCTATCGCAGAGTGGGGGCCCTGCCATTTTCAACGAATCCCTTGGTATCCTTGCAAAATTTCCAGGGTAAAAAACTAGGGGACTCTCCCTGATGATTGCCATCAATGACTGTTGTCCAGGGTCAACAAGAGCAGGCCCACCACCCCCTCAGCACCCAGCAGGAGGCTCTTTCCAGAGAGGTGACTGACAACCAGGCAGAGGTCTCTGAGTTCTTGAGCCTCTATCCCTACCTCCTGCAAGGTGCTACTTGGGGCAGAGGCCACGCCTGATTTCTCTCTCTCTCTCTCTCTCTCTCTCTCTCTCTCTCTCTCTCTCTCTCTCTCTCTCTCTCTCTCTTTCTCTTCTATTTTTTGGCTACCAGGGATTGAACCCGAGGTGCTTAACCACTGAGCCACATCCCCAGCCCTTTTTCATATTTTCTTTAGAGACAGGGTCTCACTGAATTGCCTAGGGCCTCACTAAGTTGTTGAGGCTGACTTTGAACTTGAGATCCTCCTGCCTCAGCCTCCTGAGCTGCTGAGATTACAGGCGTGCGCCACCGTGCCCTAGGCTCACGCCTGATTTCTCTTGCATCTCTAGCACTTGGTGCAAGAGACTGGCCATGGTGGCAGCTCAGGACAGTTTGCTGGGTGAGAGGGAATGCTCTGGGCTGTTCCAGTGCATGGAACCAAAGGTGACCCCAGCCCCCAGGAGAGCAGGCATAAAATCTTAAAATTACTTCCCAAGTTTGGGGAGGAACACAATTAGAGCTTAGTTGGGGATAGAGCTCCCTGGTCTGGCTCTCCAAGTGGCTCACAGCTCCCCCACCTCCTTTCCATCCTGATTCCTACTCTTCTCAGAGACCTCCATTTGCTTGAACCCCACAGCCCTGCCCCCTGAGGTCTGCCTCTGCCTCTATTTCCCAGCTCCCATGCTGCTGCCTGCCCGGTGCTCTGCCTGCAATGCAGCCTCCACATGCCATCCTGTCTGAGCTGGCCCAGCCTTCAAGGGCTTCCCCAGGCCAGGGATCTTTTGAGTCCACCGTGACCTTCTGCTCACCTAGCCTCAAACAGTAGTGGTTTTGGTTTGGGGCTTTTTTTTTTTTTTTTTTTTTTTTTAATATTTTTTAGCTGTTGGTGGACACACTATCCTTATTTATTTTTTAAAATGTGGCCCTGAGAATCGAACCCAGTGCCTCCCACATGCGAGGCAAGTGCTCTACCACTGAGCCCCAACCCCAGCACTGGGGGTTTTCATTTAGTTTTGTTTTTCCTTAGTGCTAAGCAAGCACTCGACCCCTGAGCTGCGCCCCCAGTCCCAGCAGAAGAATTAAGGCATCACCGAGCCCACCAATGGCTTCTTTTGGTGAGTCTGGCTGATTGCCCCAGGTCTACGTTCCCTACACCCCAGCACTCCCCCAGGGCTCAGCCCAGTGGCCAACAGGGCGGACACCCTATGAGCTGGTGGACAGAAAGTGAACCTTCAGAGCAAGGTCTGCAGCCTCAGGCCCAGAACAGAGGCCATTTTTATGAATGAAGCATCTGAAATTGAAACCTGCCCACACCAGGACAGGAGCAGGGCCCCAGGTTGCGTCCCAGGCCTGCAGAGGGGAACACAGGCAGGAGGGACAGTGTCCCCATTCCTCCAGCTCCAGAGCCCGTCTCCTCCTCCTGCACTTGGAAGGGGGCTCACATCTGCCCGCTCCCCCATCTCTCCCAGAGCTGCCTGCCTCCTGTAAAGTGATCTTTCTATATTTACTTAAACTTCTATTTAAAGAGGAATTCCTCATAATTACTCAGCCGCAGAGAGCTGACGCTGTTTGGCTCTGTTTATTTAGTTTCTCCTAGTGATTGGCAAAATGTCCTCAGTGGCTTTCAAGAGCAGATATAGACCAATGACCTGCTGGTCATAAAATAAAGTATGATGTTCTTTTCTGTCCTCATGGGAGATGGCATGGGGAGGGGACATGCCTCCCCACGCCATCCCCTCAAAATGAGAAATCCAGTCGTTTCTGGATTGGATTCCTGAAGCAGTTTTATAATTTTTGAAAGCCACTGTAACCTAGAGTGTGAAGGTGTACGTGTAGGTAGTGCATGGTGTGCACACACCACGGCTGCTTACACGCACACACAACCTTACAAACAGCAAAGAGCAGGCGAGCCAGCGAACGGATGAGGGGATGAGGCAGGGATTCATCCGTCTATTTTTTTTCTTTAAAAAATATTTAATTGATACTTGGCATTTAGTCTAGTAGTGAAACTAAAATAGCCAGTTATTTATGTAGAAATAATTCCCAAGGCACTTCCCTCCCCCTCCCCCTCAGCCCCCCCATGATGACCTCACAGAACATTCAGGGGAGAACCCTGCTCTGGCCAGCAGGAGGGAGAGAAGGGTTGGGCTAGATTTTATCTGTCAAATGAGGGGCTGGACTCAGATGTGGCGGTTGGAGGGTTTTGGGGTGGTGAAGTGCGTGCACATGCCTTTTGGTCCCAATGAGTTTGAAAGCACGCAAGACACGGGGACAGTTGTCATGGCTCCCTAAAAGCGACTTGACCCACCCAGCTCCAGCCGGTCACTGTCCTGAGCTTCCTTTGGATCCCCTCTCTGGATGGATTCATCAGCACCAGCCCTCCAAGACCTGCCCTCTCTGGGGAGTCCGCTCTCCATTCTCCAGCCTCTGGGGCCTCCCCTACCCCGTCAGCCCTTGCTGTGGCTCCCTGAACTGGAGGAGCCTCCCAGCACCCCACACCTTCCCCCTAAATGCTTTCCAGATAGCTCTGTGGGAGGCACGTTGCCCTGTGCAGTCAGATGGGGACAGGCCTGTGTCTGGAGCCCTGTGGTCTCTCCACGTCACCCAGTCACACGGCGGGGACTGCTGTGGCGCACGTAGTAACAGTACGTACTTTCTGCTTGGTTCTGTGGTCTGCCCTGACATGGCACAGCATGGAAACCCCAGAACTGACTGGGGCGGTTGACCAAAGGCCATCGCTGTCAGGAGGGAGGATGGTGAGAGAAGCCATCAGACCCCAAGACATGGCCTCCCTTTCCAGATCCACCCCTGCTTCTCGTCAGAGCCTGTGAGCAGATGGAAAGATGGAATACAGGACCGGCAGACAGTGAGGCCTGCTCAAGGGGTGACCAGGTGACATGGCCAGGGCTCCTTTGCTCAGGAATTGCCGACACCACAGCCTCTGAGTCCCAGGCTCTTCTCCAGCTCCTGAGGGACCATCTTTCAGTTCCTGCTTATTCAGTGGCCTCATTTCCTGGAAAACCAAGAGGACTGTGGCTATAAAAGAAGTTGGACGGCCCCAGTGCAGTGGTGCATATCTGTAATCCCAGTGATTAGGAGGCTGAGGTCGGAGGATCTCAAATTTGAGACCAGCCACAGCAATTTAGCAAGGCCCTTAACAACTTAGCAAGACCCTGTTTCAAAATTAAAAAAAAAAAAAAATAGAAAGGGCAGGGGATGTGGCTCAGTGGTAAAGCACTGCTGGGTTCAACCCCCAGTACAAGAAAAGAGTTGGAGAATGTAAGACGGGAGGCCCTCCCCTCACTACTAAAGTTAGTGGTCCTCAGCCAGCAGGGTCCAAATGGCATGCTCTGCAGCCTCTGGGGACACTCTTCCATACCCATCACCACCCTGCTGTGTTGTTTACCACCACTCCATCACCTGCGAGAATGCAGATGTTCCGAGGGACCCCCTAATCCATGCCCAACAGTTAAAACTCCAGCTTGAATTAGTGTGGTCATTCGACAAACATTTCATGAGCACTATTGTCCTTCAGGAACTCTGCTTCAGTGGTGTCAGCAAAGCAGGCATCACCCCGCTCTCATGGGGCCTACAGACTAGTTAGTTTAAAGTTCCTCAAAACTTAGGTGCATCCAAACCCAAGGGTCTGGAGTCAGGGTTTATTAACACCTAGGGTGCGGGCTGAGTTTGGATTTTGGACATCTGGGATAGGGCTTGAGATTTGCTGGTCTAAAAAGTTTCCGGAGGTGGGGGCTGGGGTGTGGCTCGGTGGCTGAGCACTTGCTTAGCATATGCAAAGCCCTGGGTTTCCTACCTGGTGCTGCAAAAAACCAAGCGAACAAAATCAACAAAACCTCCCAGGAAGTTCTCATAGGAGGCTGCTGCTGGTGATCCTAGGGTTCCATTCTGAAAAACACCTGGATTTGCAAATCCCCACAGGATCCGGAGTTGGGGCATTGGTTTTACAGGAGAAAAGACTCATGACCCGGAAAACCCAGACGGTGTCCTAGGGGTCCCCAGCACACAGCCACCAGGATCCCTGGACTAGTGATCTCTAAGGTTCCTGCTAGGTCTCATACTATGGAGGCAAGGAATCTGGTGAGAGGCAGAGGTGACCTTCGGGCTGTGAGCAATGGTGGAGGATTCTGGAAGCAGCTGGGGTTGGGTGCGTGTTGGAGAGGAGCAGGCTTCGAGGCTTGTCTTGGCTCCAGCCTCCTGCTCCGGGCACCACCCCACCCCCACCCCAGACGCGGCGGCCTGGCGGGGCTGAGCAGGGCGGGCTGGGGCCAGCAGACCTGGGAGCCTCTGCTGCCCACGACACCTACAGTTTTAGAATCTGGAGAGCAGATGCCTCTCCTTGCTAAGCAACTCATGAAACAAACAGCTTGCCTAGGGCTGTCTTTTTTGAAGCTGACTTTGTTGTTGGGGTGGGGAGATGTGAGTAGTGATAAGCTTTCAGAGTGATGACATCACAGGAATCATAAAAATGCCACTTTGCACTCTGTGTCTTTCACCTCTGAGGCAAGTTCTTCAAAATAATGAC
Organism: Urocitellus parryii; assembly: GCF_045843805.1. Lineage (NCBI taxonomy): Eukaryota > Metazoa > Chordata > Mammalia > Rodentia > Sciuridae > Urocitellus > Urocitellus parryii. Next base: position 24,689,502 of record NC_135543.1, on the reverse strand, counting down.
AGGTCAGTCCCCCCTCCTGCCAGTTCCAGGACTGGGGCTGGCAGGGCGGGGCAAGCCACCCTACCTCTCAGAGCCTCAGTTTCCCCACCATAGAAAGGGTGGTTTTTTTAAGATCCATTGCCTGTTCCCAATTATATACATGGAGCTGGAATTAACTGGGTGTTCCACCAAAACCATGGCGTTTTCGCTACAGGTCTCTTTATCCTACGTGAATTTCACCTGGATACTCATGAGTAGAATTTTTCTTTGGGGATGATAAGAGGTCAAGGGCTGCTCCAGGTTTTGAGGGGCCCTGAAGCTCATACAACCTGTGAAGGGCTGTTCTTAAGAAAAATATACAGAGTTAAGGATCAAAAGTAGGTGTGGGGCCTGGCAGGGGCTCTGGCCACGGGAATCCTGCCACCTTGAACCTTTTCCTTGTGCGGTGAAAGGCCCACAGCTTGTCCTGGGCCCACGTCAGTTTCTGGAGTATGGAGACTCTTGAGACTGTCATGGGCTGAAATTGGCACTTTGCAGACCTGAGCGTCTCCCGCGCCCATCCTGCCCTGGCCCGTGTTTTGGCCTTGACACTGCGTTGCCAGGCAACCATCTATCCTATAGGAATTCACACTCCTTCTTCAAGGCAGACACATTTAATTTCAGACCCAGAGTGCTCGGTGACGCGGGGTGTCACCAGCCTGCGCCCTCACAGAAATAGCCTGAAGCACTGAGTCAAAAGTAGCTGGGGCAACTGATCCCCACATTTGATCTTATTCCCCTAAAATAGCTCTGTCCTGTTTATGAGGCTGCTCAGAGTGGGTCTGTGGAGCCTGGCGGGGTGCACGGCTTCCTAGTTCCTGCTGGGTGCCTGCGTCTGTGGCCATCACCAGAGACATATGCAGTGACTCAGGGCCCTGAACATGATGTAACACCCCTGGCTCTTGGGCGGGGTGAAGGGGACTGTGTGTGACAGCCTTGGAATTCCAGGCGGGCCCCTTGGTGCCTGCTGGACAGTTTTCCACCAAGGTCAGGTGCAGTTGAGAGCTGGGCTCATCGTCTCTGGGTGTGGAGCCTGGGGAGGGTGTCCTGGCCCCTGGGCCAGCATTCTCAGTGGCAGGGAGTCCAGTTCTCTGCCGGTGGGGACACACACGAATGTCCTGTTCTCTGGAGCAGCAGTTTTCAACCTCAGCTCCCTGCTGGGATCCCCCAGGGAGTCTTAAGAAACACAGATTCTGATGTCACCATGAGATTCTGATGTGGGCCTGGGCTGAGGGCCAAGGGACGCCTGCCCAGTGTCCCCTCTCCCACCAGCTGCTGAGCTTTTCCTTCTGGGCCAGCCTTCCTGTGGCCCGGGCACCCTCTGGGTTCTGACCTCCCTCTCCTGACCGAGAGAGTCACTGTCCTGCCAGGCATCATTCCTCAGGCTCCAGGAACCTCAGCATCAGGTCTTACCTGCAGGCCTACTGTGTGCTCCCATGGGGTCAGGCACCTCTGTGTGGGCGCATGTGAATGGCACCTCACTCGGGCACAGAGGTCAGAGGCCTCCCACCCCCGGGGTTTCCATGCTGGACCCAGGCCGGGTGGGAGGAGGAGGCAGGCAGCCCAGATGGAAGGAACCTGTCGTTGGCTTTGGAAGTACAATCAGTGCATTGTGCCTGGGGGAAACAGCAGCGCTCCCCAACAGCGCACGGGCGCCTCTAAAGTAGGGTTTATGATTTGTCCACTGGTCAGTTGTTTTTTTAAAAATTATTTTTAACTGTGGTAAAAACACATGATACAAAATTTACTCTCGTAACCATTTTTAAGTGTACAGCTCAGCAGTGTCAACTACGTTCACATTATTGTAAAACAACAGATCTCCAGGGCATTATCCCCATTAAACAGCAGCCTGCCTTTGCCCCTCCCCTCAGCCCCTGGCCACCGCCATCCTACTTCCTGTTTCCGTGGTTTTGACTCCTATAAGTGGAATCAAACCGTATTTTTTATTTTTTTTTTCAGTACTGATTTAAAAAGTCCTTTTCTGAAAGGACGACTGGGCAGTACCAGGAGGCAGTGGGTGTGGCTGGAGGAGGTGGGTTTCTGGGGCTGCCCTTGAGGATGGTACCTTGTCCCCCAGCCCCTCTTTCTGTTTCTCTGCTTCCCAGCCACCATGAGGGAACAGCTTTCCTCCCTGTGCCCTTCCGCCATGGTGCTCTGCTTCACCTCAGGCCAGAGCTGTGGAACCCGCCGACCCAGGACTGAACCTCTGAAACCATGAGCCAAAATAAACTTTTCCTCCTCCAAGTTGTTCTTGTCGGTTATTTTGGTCACAGCAACGAAAAAAGCAGACCAACACAGGTACGTATTCAGAAATGGAGTTGCTCCATCATATGGTGATTCTATTTTTAGTGTTTTTAAGAATCACCATACTGTTTTCCACAGTGGGTGCACCTTCTTGCATTTCTACTGTCGGTGTAGGACAGTTCCAAATTCTCCACAGCCTAACCACACTTGTTATTTTCCTCTTTCTTTCTTTCTTTCTTTCTTTCTTTCTTTCTTTCTTTCTTTCTTTCTTTCTGCCATCCTCATTGATGAGGTGGCATCTCATTGTAGCTTCAATTCACTTTTCCCTAATGATCTGTGATACTGAGCATCTCAGTATGTGCTCATTAGCATTCATGTATCTTCTTTGGAGAAATGTCTGTTAGGGTCCTTTGTGCATTTAAAACAAATCTGTTTACTTGTTTTATTGTTGTTGGAGTGCAGAAGTTCTTGCTGGGTGTGGTGTGGTGCCGGTAATCCCAGTAACTCAGGAAGTTGGGGCAAGGAGGATCCCAAGTTCAAGGACAGCCTGGGCAACTTAGGGAGACCCTGTCTCAAAAAAACAAACAAAAGAACTGGGATTGTAGTTTAATGGTAGAAGCACCCCTGGGTTTTATTCCAAGAGCCAAAATGTAGGAGTTCTTCATGTATGCAAGATATGAGTCCTTTATCAGACACATTATTTACAATTTTTTTCTTCCATTTCATAAGTTGCCTTTCTCCGTTGAGCGTTTCCTCTAATGTGTAGATCTTTGGTCAGTTTTTAAGTATAAAATGCAGCTGGCTAAATAACAGCACTAAATAATCCATTGCATTGCTCACATTGTCTGTAATAAAACTCAGAGCTCAAAATTGAGATGAAAATCAAATCAAGGTCTGGGGGTGCAGCTCACTGGGAGAGTGTTTGCATAGCCTGTGTGAGGCCCTGGGTCAAATTTCTAGCACAGAGAAGAAAAAATAGTCAAGTCAATATCACATCCAACAGTTAACTCTAGCAAGACGATGTTTATAAATCTGTAGTAAGTTTTTTTAAAAGGAGTTGTTCACTGGAGTCCCACTCCAGGGCTGTCCCCAACCCGCCCATGGAGTCACATGCCTGGAACCACCACCATCTAGAAGAGCAGGGCCTGGGCGAGGGCCTGTGCTCAGCAATCTAGCTCTGGTCTTGGGAACACAATAGTCTTAGAGCCTTCCCGTCTGAATTTGGTGCCCCCCATTCTGTTGGCTCCCCTGGGGGAGCTTGGCTGCCACTTGAGGCCAAGGCAGGCAGCGAGGGAGGGAGGGAGGGGGGGTGTTCAGGGTGCCTCTGGGCCTTCAGGCACATGGACCATCCCTCCCCACACCTATTGGCCACCCCCAGCTCCTCAGGCGGCCTGAGGTCGGGTCTGCAGACTCCCCAGCTTTGGGCCTGGTCTCCTGCTCTCCTTTCCCCTTTACACTTCGACCTTGTGCTCCCTCAGGCTCTCTGGGCCAGGCCAGCGGGGCCAGCTTCCCTCAGAGTGGTCGGGGGACACCCTTTCCTCCTCGTGGAAATGTGAAGGTCCAGGTGACCTCTGTAAGTGACAGGCCCTCCTGGGCCTCAGCTTCCTCTTTTATTTATTTATTTATTTAATTAAAAAAAATTGATTAAAAAAATGAAGCGGGATGCATCACGATTCTTAATACACACATATCCCACACTTTTTCACATCTCTGTTTGTCTATAAAGTATGTTGACACCCAATTCGTGTCTTCATACATGCACTCTGGATATGGATGTCCATCCCATTCCACCATCCTTGCTAGTCCCCTGCCTCCTCCCTTCCCCTCCCACCCTCAGCTTCCTCTTAATGCCCCACTCCGCCTGGCTCAGGCGGCTTTCCCGAGCCCTCCTTTCATCTAGCCACCACCTAAACATAAGTATAAAAATTTAAATGTCTTATACTTTTATATAAATATATAAACATTTCTTTGGTCTTTTAAAAATTGCTCATCTATCCGGGCACCCCAGAGCACACCTGTCATCCCAGCAGCTTGGGAAGCTGAGGCAGGAGGGTCTTGAGTTCAAAGCCAGCCTCAGTAACTTAATGAAGCCCTGAGCAACTTAGAGAAAACCTGTCTCAGGCTGGGGGTATAGTCGGTTGGTAGATTGCCTGCCTCGCATGCACAAGGCTCTGGGTTCAATCCCCAGCACCAAAAAAAAAAAAAAAAAAAGAAATATGGATGTGGCTCAGTGGTTAAGTGTCCTAGGTTCAATTCCTGGTACCAGAAAAATTCCTCACATAATATAGGATAAACGTCAGTCACAAAAGGGACAAAAGGGTGTGATCACTGTGAGCTCTCTCTCTTTCCCAGGGCTGGCAGCCAAGAATAATTCCCTTTTTTTTGCATTATGAACATCTCTGTATCCCAGCCCTGTCTGCAAGTGTCTATTCAATTGACATTCCTCTAGTTTTTCTGTGACAGCTTGACACCTGTCCTGGAGGCTTTCCACCGTGGCCAAGGGTCTCCAGCTTTTCAACTATGGAACGGTGTTCCAGGATCACAGTTGCTACAATTCACGCTGCTACTTGGTTTTTTTTCCCCCTTCATTGGGGATTGAACCCAGTGGCTCATGCAGGCTGGGCAGGTGCTCTCTCACTGGGCTCCACCCCAGCCCTTTTTATTTTATTTTGAAACAGGGACTCTCTAAGTTGCTGAGGCTGGCTTTGAACTTGTGATCCTCCTGCCTCAGCCTCCCAAGTAGCTGGGATTACAGGCAAGTGCCACTGTACCTTGCCACTAGTCGTTGTTGTCATCGTCGTCGTCTTCATTTTTTTTTTTTAAACAAAAAAGTACCTTAGAGAAATAAAGCTTTTGGGAGACATGGAGGTCCTGGGATGTGGGAGGCAAAGGAGGCGAGGATGGAGCCACTGCTTCTTTTCATGTGATGTGGCCTCACATGCCCTGCTTCACCCAGTGACTTGGGTTGGGGGGACCAGAAGGGGCTGCAGGAATGCCTTGTGGTGGGGCCTTCCACAACCTTCAGAGCCCCCAACCCTGGCTCAGCCTGCAGCCTCCTCCCCTGCGCCCACAGACTCTGATCCTCCCACCCCTAGGAGGCCAGCTGGCATCGTGCCCTGAGCCACAACCTGAGACCAGCCGGTGGCTGCTCCTGGCCTTCTTCATCAATGACCCTCATTTACCAACCCCTCCTGACTCAAGTTCTCACTCCAGACACAAGCATCAGTTTTGCCCTCCTCCCCCTCCGCCCCCACCCCTCCCCATCTTTCTCCCCTTCCTCCTCCCCTCCCTTCTCCCAACTTCCCCTCCCCTCCCCTTCCTCCTGAGCTAGATGGCCAGCCCTCAGGCCTTGGCTATACCCACTCCCTTGTTCTTCCACCCTCACCTGATGGCTGACGACATCCTGGTTCAGACCTCTCCTTAAGACCAGGACACAGTGACATACGCCTATAATCCCAGTAGCTTGGGAGGCTGAGGCAGGAGGATTGCGAATTCAAAGCCAGCCCCAGCAACTTAGCAAGGCCCTAAGCAACTCAGTGAGACCCCATCTTAAATAAAATACAAACTGGGGCTGGGGATGTGGCTCAGTGGAGTGGACCCTGAGTTCAATCTCCAGTACTCAAAAAACAAAACAAAACAAAACAAAAAAAACAGCCAGAATCCAACCACTTCTGACCCCTCTGGGATCTTGGCGATTTCAACAGAAAACCTGAATTACTCACCTGTGTCTCTGTGTCCACCTTTGTTCCCCTGCTGTCTGGTGTTAACACAGCAGCCAGAGTCTCCATGTCACCGAGCCTCTGTTCACAACCTGGAGCCCTCCAGGGCTCCCCAGAGTAGACCAGAGGCCCAACAGCGGTTTTACAGAGGCTGCCTAGACACCTGGGAACTTGCTAGAAAAGAACATTCTCAGGCCTCACACAGGGAAGGGTAGGGGAGCAGCCCCCCATGTCTTCCGAGCCCTGCCAGAGACTCTGAGGCCCCAAGTGTGAGAACTCCGATGGGTAAGGACTGGCCTGGCCCTTCCAGATGGACCTCCCTGATGAACCTCCCTCTGGTGACCATCATCACGTCCCAGCCACATCCAAGCCACGTGGCCTCCTTACCACCCTCACAGACAGCAGACGCGCCCTTCTTCATCCAGCTGCCTTCTCCTGAACCACTCACTGCCCCCTTCTCAACCAAGGCTTCCCTTCCCATCCTAGGTACCCGGAACTCTGTTTTCTGTGTTAACGCCCCTGGCCTTCGAGCATGGTGGACATTCACCCACTGACAACCTTCCCTGCTGTCTGCTGACTCCTCTCCCTGGGATCTTCCTCCCTGTGGCAGGGGGGCCTTAGTCTCCTACACAGGTGCCTGGTTCAGGGAGCCAGGAAATACTCGTCCATCAGATGATGAAGGAAAGGATGAGAGAATCCACATAACTCCAAAGAGCAACAATCATGAGTTCTTCCGCACATTTTATTCTGACTTCTTTCCAAACGTTATTCCTAATTCTCTCAACATTTCTACCATGGTATGGCACCATCACTGTTTTATGGACAAACTGGATTCAGAGAGGTGAAATAGTTTGCCACGAGTTGTCCAGTTAGAGAGGTGTGTTTGGATCTTGTCTGGCCTTTTTCCACTCTTTCTTTCTTCATAATGAAATGGCTTCATTAAAATGGAGGGGGCTTGCTGGAGAGGAAATGTTCCATTGGAATTGGCAACCAAAGGAGCATAGAAGTCCTTCTAGAGGCTGGGTGCTGGGAGTCGGGAAGTGTGGCAGGAGGGTGGGGAGGTGGCACCACTTTGTCCTGGGGGAGAGCGGGTGCCCCTCCCACTTCAAGGCCTGCAGGGCAATGGGACCTCAGGGACCAGTGAGGCGCTGGTGCCTTCTCTCCCCGTGCATATCAGAACAGCTCGGGGCCAGTGGGCTGAATGTCCTGTGCCTGCTCTGCCTTGCCCATGAGGGAGAGTCCCCCCAAGCTGTCACCCGTGGGCTCTGGAGGTGACTGAAGCGGACCCAGTAATCTCTGGGAGCAGATTATGTCCCTGCTCCATGGTTTGCCTTAGCAGGAGGGTTGATGTGTAGACCTGAGGTCACCCCGACAAAACGGTAGGCCTAAGGCATGGCTGGGGGCAGGGCCAGGGCGGAAGGCAGCCAGGCACTTGGCGGGAAGGACGGTCCAGGGAAGCGGTGATCAGAGGCTTCATCCTCTGGGGCAGGAGCAGGTGTGTGCAGACTCAGTTCAGAAAGGTCAACCTGGAAGAGGCGGCTGAGGAGACAGTGGTGGGCTTTCTGCTGAGCACTGTGGGGGTGATGGGGGCGCTGCACTGCCAAAGGGCAGAAGTGGCTTGAAGGGACAGAAGGACTGAGGCCCTGCCTCATTCTGTCCATGGAGTATATTACCTGGGCTTCCTACCTTGTCTCCAAGATGCCAACAAAGTCACCTTCTGTTGAGGGCTTTTGCCAAGCTCTTGAGAGCATTCCCTTTTCCTTCACTTATTTATTATTTATTGTACCAGGGATGGAACTCAGAGGCACTGACCACTGAGCCACATCCCCAGCCCTATTTTGTATTTTATTTAGAGACAGGGTCCCACTGAGTTGCTTAGCACCTCATCATTGCTGAGCTTGGTTTTGAACTCACGATCCTCCTGCCTCAGCCTCCCGAGCTGCTGGGATTACAGGCGTGAGCTATCGTGCCCGACTTAACTTATTTATTTTTATTTTATTTTATTTTATTTTGGTATCAGGAATTGAATCCAGGGGTGCTTAACCACTAAGCCACACCCCCAACCCTTTTTTCTATTTTATTTTGAGACAGGGTCTCTCGTTAAGTTGCTTAGGGCCTTGCTAAATTGCTGAGGCTGGCTTTGGACTCAAGGTTCTCCTGCTTCAGCTTCCAGAGTCGCTGGGATTCCAAGTTTGTGCCACCAGGTTCAGCATTGCTGAACAGTATTAAAACCACACAAAAGGATAGAAGTAAGGAATTAATATCTACTCCATCCCCAGCCGCCTCCTTCCGGGTACCTCTGGAGACAGCACTGCCTGACTCAAACCCAGCTCTGCAGTGCTCTTATTCTCTATTACTGTTTGGCTTTAGTTTGTTTTGTTTCTGCAGATTTGGGCTCATCTTATACATAATCATCTGTCACAACTTGCTTCTTCACTCAACAACATAGTATCATGGGAATTCTTCCCAATGGCCGGAATGCTCAAGACTTATTAGAGATACTGTAATTTACTGAAGGCCCCTGTGGTACTGTGATATTGATGCATATTCAGGTGGCCTCTGCATTTTTGTTAATTCAGAAAAAAAAAAAAAAACTGCATGAAGATCTTTCCAAATTATCTGCATAGACTTGTGCAGGGACTTTGTGCAACATTTTCCTAGACATGAAATGGCTGAGCTGAAGTCTGTGTGTTAACCTTTGGCAGCTAAATTGACCCCCAAAGGGCTGCACTCCAAGTAACAGCAGGTAAGCTGTTTTGACACACCTTTACCTGCGTCAAATTATCAATCTTTTAAAATTTTTTCCCAATCTGATAAAGGAAAAATATCTCATTGTTGTCTGTTTCTATTGGAGCAAATGAGCATCATTTTATAAGTGTATGGGCCATTTTATTTTCTTCTGGGACTCTGTTTTTTCCATCTTTTGCCTATTTTCTTGTTGGATTACCTTTTTTCTTGTATGTACCTTCAGGATACCAATTTTTAAGTATTTTACACGTGATGCAAATATGTATTTTCTCCCAGGGTGTCATCTGACTTTGCTTTAAGAAACATAATGCTCTCCCCCCACTTTCAATTTCCAAGTACCCAAAGGATTATCTTTTGTGCTAAATTCTACCCCTCAGGGTAAAATGATGGGTCCTGGGGCCCTCGGAACTTGCCTGGAGGGACTGGAGTCTACCTGAGAGAGAAGCACAGTGGGAGGTGAGCATGGGGACCTCAGGCCAGGTGTCCTTAAGTCTCCCCCAGGACTGCAGGTGTTTTCCTGGCCCACCAGCCTGGCAGACCTCAACATCCGGATGGAAGGGGATTTCTTGGCTCCTGGAAGGGGAGTGAGCAGGGGCCTGCTGGGCGCCCCCCCACCCAGTCGCCATCCTGCTGGGAGAGGAGGGGGCCTCTGGCTCCAGCACCCGGAGAGCTGAGATATGCTAATAGACTTGAGCAGGAAGGAGTGGGGCTGGCTCCACCGGCCACCCGCTGCCTCTCTTCCAGCCAGATGCAGGTCTTATCTCCTGGGCCTCTGGAGGGCATTCCAGAAAATGGGTGGCAGACCCAGAGTGCCCCCCCTCCTGGGGCCGGCAGCCCTTGGTTAAACACTTGGGTTTTTCCATTATAAAAGTGCCATATACCACACTGAAAAAAACCTCAGCCATCACCCGACCTGAGCCCCAGGCCCGGGATCCTGTCCTGGAGTCTCCTTCCCCAGCTCTTCCCAAAGCGCATCCCCATCGCCTGCATCGCCACCTCTTTGGGGCGAAGTTTTATTATGACATCATCTGTCACTGTGCAGTCCCCTTCTTACCCTTGCGGTGTCCCCTTTCCCAGTCCTGTTGTTGTGGGGCTTTCGTATTCTTTTTTCAAAAACTTCTCTTACCACAAATGAGGCCTGGATCAAAGTGCATTAAAGATCCAGGTACAGGGCTGGGGCTGGGGCTGAGCAGAGAGCGCTCGCCTAGCACCTGCGAGGCGCTGGGTTCAATCCCCAGCACCACATAAAATAAGTAAATAAATAAATACTACTTAAAATAAATAAATAAACCCAAGTTTATGTGGCAAAATTATATATATATATATATATATATATATAGAGAGAGAGAGAGAGAGAGAGAGAGAGAGAGATGTACAGTGGAGTGAATAAAGGTGGCACCACTGCCCGCAGGCCACAGGGACACTACCAGCACCCCAGGTTCCACCCTTGTCCCACAGCCCCCCCCCAGGTCACAGCTTCTTCAGTCCCCCCAAAGTAACTGCCATCTGACTTGACCACAGTCACCTCCTGCCACTGTGGTTTGGTGGTTTGTCTCATGTCTCTTTTTGGCCTTGTTTTGTCAAGGACTGGGGAGCCCCTGCCAGGCTCCCACTCCCACTTTATCGGGGGTGGGCTGCAGGGCCCACTCCTGACCTCCAGGTTATCATTGCACAGGTTGGAGGTCCCTTTTCACCCCCACCCCTGCACTGCACAACCCTGGGCAGGCTCCAGCATCTCCTCCATGAAGTGGCTTGTTGGGGACAGGGACAGTGCTAATGCCAGAGCCCCTGGCCCAGCGCCTGGCTCTTATTTATTTATTTATTTTGGTACTGGGGATTGATCCCAGAGGCACTTAACCACTGAGCCACATCCCCAGACCTTTTTAATATTTTACTAGAGACAGGTCTCACTGAATGGCTTAGGGTCTCACTGAGTTGCTGAGGCTGGCTTTGAACTTGCAATCCTCCTGCCCCATGCCTGGCCCATTTAGGAAGCAGGACACAAATACTATCTTTGATTCCTGTCCCTTCCCACCTGCCTGCCTCGGCCTGGCATGACTTGTCCTCCCTTCCCACGGGATCTCCTACTTCACTGCACCCCAATCCCAAAGCCTCAAATTTTTCCAGCAACTTGTTCCTCCTGCATTTTTTCCTCACCCTGCACCCCTACATTCTAAAAGGCTCATAAAAACCTCTGCCATTTATGGGGCCAGCTAGTCACGCCACCTCTTTCTACATTAGATCCATAATTCTTGCATCAACCAGGAGAAGTGGATTATGACTCTGTTTTATAGATGAGTAAACTGAGGCTCACAGAGGTAAAGAGATTCGCCCAAGGTCACAGCTGAAGTGGGCGAGTGGCAAACCTGGGAATCCAACCAGGAAGACTTCACCTCTCCAGTCTCAGTGGACACTGCCAAACAGGGATGAACGTCTGGGAGGTGGCGGTGGAGGTGGGGACACATTTCCTTCACCCCCTCCCCCAGCAGACTTCTTTCCTTGTGGCTTTCTTCTGAAGTACTGAGGACTGGACCCTGGGGTGCCCCACCACTGAATGACATCCCGGTCCTTCTTATCTCTTAGTTTGAGATAGCACCTTGAACTCACAATCCTCCTAGATCCTCCTACTTCGGCCTCCTGCGTTGCTGGGATCGCGGGCCTGCCCAGCTCCTGTGCACTTTTCTAAAGTTCAGACAGGAAGGAGCTGCAGAGTCCCAGAAGCCCCCGAGCTGGTGTGGCCATGCTTGTGGAGAAGGGGTGGTCCCTGGGAGATACACACTCAGATGCCCCGAATCTGATTTACCCCAAGGCCCTAGAACCTGCTGTGAGCATTTTATGGCTTTTGCGCCCTAGTGCAGGCCAGGACTCCAACTCTCCTTTCCAGTTGTCAGCCAGTGCAGCCATTTTAAAGGCAGCGGGGCTGTATGGGGTGCCTCTGAGCCCAATAGCGGGGACTTCAGTTCCAGTTCCTTCCTTTTCTGCCTGTGTTACCAGGGGCCAGCCACTTCTCTAGGCTGCAGTTTCCTCCTCTGTGAAGTGATGAAAGGCTGCTGAGAGCCACAGCCGAGTCAGAGTGGTGCCTGGCATATTATCAGAAGGAGTGGTTGAGAGGTGACCCCTGAGAGCCATTAAGATGATGATAATTTAGTTAAGCTGTGTATAATTGTTGTGACTGGATGATGCTGGATTGAAACAGGCTGTGTATTCAGTTGTATATGGACCCCTGCTGTCCGGCAATAGGGCGGCTCCTGCTGCCTCTATTGAGTTCCCCTTGGGCTCTTGTGGGGATTCCTGGAGAGTTCCTGTTGGTTGGTGAGGTTCCGGTGGAGGGATTTCCGGTTGGTGTGTGGTGTTCCTGGAAGGGCCGCGTGGGTGGCGTTCGCAGGAGTTCGGGCAATAAAGGAGTTCCTGTTTGAACCTACAAGTGCCTCATGGCGGCTCGGTTATTTTGTGCCCAGCCAGACTGCGGCAAAAGGCAGTCCTCTGTGGCGCTTGATTGGAGATGCGTCGTAGCCCACTGGGCTGTGGTGAGAACTGAGTGAATTTATACCCTCTCAGGCAGAACTGGGTGCAGAACAAGGTCCATACATGTTAGCTGCAGTGAGTCTTCCTTGTCCTGCAAGAGTGAGCTCAAGACACCCAGCCTCGGCTCCAGCACACGACTGAAGCACTCTCACAGCCTTCCAGGCATCCTTGCAAAACATTCATTCCCTCACGGGCCTTGAAGTTAGAGGTTGCAGCATCTCATCCTTACAGGATCCTGAGGGCCCCGGAAGGCTCCAGTGGTTCCAGCTCGGTTCCAGCTCTGCCCCAGGAGGTCGGGCTCATGGGTAACATCCATGACTTCATGTCCCCTGGGCCTAATCCCAAGGTAGGTGCACCTTCTCCAGATCTGGGCCTATCCCAAGATCTGGGCCTCCCCCCAGGCAGTGCACCCATCTGATCCAGGACTGGGGTAGAAGGAGGCATGCAGGACACTCACCCTGTTTGAGCACCCTGTGTGCTGGACCATGTGGGAGGGGCTTTGCAAATATTTCATTTTTTCACCTATCCTGTGAGACAGGTGGCATCAACCATCATCTTATTATAGTTGTGAAGAAGAGGCTCAGAGAGTTTAAGTAATATACCCAAGGTCACACAGTACTGGATTCAGAGTGGACCCACCTGGCTCCAGAATCTGAATTTCTTTGTACAACTCACTCCCCTAAAGTGGGCAGCTTTCTGGGGTTAGCTGTGGATCATCCCCAGAGAATGAAAGTGAGCTCCCCAACTCTCCCCAAAGAGAGAGCCCCATTCTTACTTCACAAATGAAGACATTTCAGGGTCTTAGGAGATGGAAATTGTGCTTCATCTCTAGAGCAATTTGGAGAGTGCTACCATTTTAACAGTATTATATCTCTCTGATTCATGAATATGGTATGCCTTCTTACTAATTCTTCTTATTAATTTTAACTTTTAAACCTTTCAACAATGTCATTGTAACTTTCAGAAAACAAATTATAGATTTCTCTTATTGAATTTGTTACCAAATATTTCATTCTCTATGCTATTTTAAATGAAATTGTTTTCTTTCTTTTTTTTTTTAAATATTTTTTTAGTTGTAGATGGACCCAATACCTTTATTTGTTTATTTTTATGTGGTGCTCAGGATCAAGCCCAGTAGCTCACACATGTGAGGTAAGTGCTGTACCACTGCGCATCAACCCCAGCCCTGGAATTGTTTTGTTAATTTCATTTTTTTAAAAAATTGGGGATTGAACTCAGAGGCCTTAATCACTGAGCCACATCTCTAGGCCCACCTTTCTTTAATATTTATTTTTTAGTTGTAATTGGATACAACACCTTTATTTTATTTATTTATTTTTATGTGGTGCTGAAGATCGAACCCAGGGCTGTGCATGTGCTAGGAAAGTGCTCTACTGTTGAGCCACAACCCCAGCCCACATCTCCAGTCCTTTTTATATATTATTTAGAGACAGGGTCTTGCTGAGTTGCTTAGGGCCTCACTAAATTGCTGAGGCTGATTTTGAACTTGTGATCCTCATGCCTCAGCCTCCCGAGCTGCTGAGATGTGCCAGATGCCCGGTTTCTTAATTTCATTTTGGATTGCTCATTCCTGGTATACAAAAACCAAGTTGGTTTGTATATTGATTTTCCATCCTGCAAATTTTCAGAGATTGTTTAGTGGTTCTAATAATTCCCTCCCCACCCCCCGCCCTCGCTGCTAGAGACCAAACCCAGGGCCTTGCACATGCAGGCAAGCACTCTACCACTGATTTACACTCTCAACACTTCTAATCATATTTTAATGAATTATGTAGGGTTTTCTCTCTATAGATACATCATCTGCAAACAGAGATAGTTTTGCGGGGGCGGTGCCAGGAATTAAACTCAGGGGCACTTGGCCACTGAGCCACATCCCCAGCCCTATTTTGTATTTTATTTAGAGACAGGGTCTCACTGAGTTGCTTAGGGCCTCACCATGGCTGAGGCTGGCTTTGTTTTATTTGTTTATTTTTTATGGTGCTGAGGATCAAACCCAGTGCCTCACACATGCTAGGCAAGCATGCTGCCATTGAGCTATAGCCCCAGCCCCCTGAGTCTGGCTTTGAACTCTGGATCCTCCTGTCTCAGCCTCCCAAGCTGCTGGTATTAAAGGCATGCGCCAATGCAGTGGGCTCAGAGATAGTTTCTTTCTTTCTGCTCTGAATGCCTTTCATTTCTTGCCTGCTCACTGTGGCTAGGACCTCTAGTACAATGTTGAATAGGAGTGGGGACAGCAGAATCCTGCTTTGTTCCCAACTTAGGGGGAGACCACCCAGTTCTGCGCCAGTAAGCAGGATATTAATAATGGGTTTTTCATAGGAGGCCTTGGGTTGGGGAGGTTCCTCTCTATTCCTAACTTGCTGTGTTTTTCTCACCAGCTATCTTAATATCATAAGGCGATTTAAGAAATGGACACAGCCCCCTCTCCTGCTGGGGAGCAGAAGAGGGAGGAGGGAGAGCTGTCAGCTTGCCACCACTCTCAGGGGTTCCCTTGGCCTGAAGAGGGAAGAAAGGCTAGCAGGGGCCAATGTAGGGGTTACTATGGGTCTCCTGTCACCAACTCACACAGGGACCTGTGGGGGACAAGGGAAGAGGCAGTCCACTAGCTGCTTTTACACCCGAGCTTCAGGACACGTATGCCAGGGACACACTGGAGAGGGAGACTCAGCTCCAGGATCGTGGTCGGCTCTCCCAGTCACTTCACCCCTTCTCACCTCTCTGTCCTTCCATCCCTCTCTCCAGTTCTTCCTCTGGAAACAGCTTCACCAGGGAGAATCCCTCCCCTCTTTAATGGTCACCTCTTGGTGCCTTATGATGCTGATATGACAACCTGATCACAGGTGGATTGGCACACAGCAGGTGCTCAATAAATGTCATCTTCCCTGGATATGCACGCAGAGGCGCACCTACATGCATACGCATGTGTGGGCAGGGGAAGGGCATGGGCTGAGCTGGAGGGTCCTCAGATGGCCCTGGTTGGGAGGTGGGGGCTCTGGGAGCCTTGAAGAGACAAGCAGCTCTTTTGCACTGGTCTAAGGGACAGTTCCGCTGCCCTGGAGTCTGCACCCAGCTCTGCAGGCCGCCATCCTGGGCCCTAAAGAAGACAATGAGGTGGAGGAGGTGTTTGGAGCCTACCTTGTGGCTCACAGGCGGGGACCAAGGCCTTGGAGGGAGACAGTTCATCCTCAGATGTCACCCTGGAGCCAGAGGGTCTCAGGAAATAGGAGCCTGCCCTCCTTCGCCACACCCCAATCAGGGCAGTTAGAACAAAAGGGCCCAGTTAGGTCTGCCCTCCTGGTGGGGAAACTGGGAGAAGCCAAGGCCGAGCTTTGTCCTCTCCCTGGGGGTTGTGAGGAGTGGGGGAACCCAGGAGGCCCAGAGGGGAGGAGTGGGTTGGCTGTGCCTGTGGGAACCACTGAGCTCCACTCTGGCCCCCTGCGGGCCTTGGCCTGGGTCTCTGAAGGAGGGGCCCTGCCTTCTGGATCCCAGATTCCAGTAAGAGGCCTGTTAGAGCTCTGCAGCTTTCTGTCCCGCCAATGTCCCTGCTCAAGGACAGAGCGGATGGGCCCAAACTTCCCCATTTATTTCCAGTTCTTGGGGGAATCTGCGTTGAGGGCTGGTAACCCAGGAATCCTCTGCATCTCCTTAGTAGTGGCCAGCAGGCCTCTCCCTGGACAGAGCTGCCTCTCCCACCCCACACAGCTGCACAGCTGGAGAACCTGGGGACATCCCCCAGCCCAGCCTGCATGGCTGAGGAAGAGGCCACTGTGACCTGGGCCTGGGCCTTGGGTTAATAAGTCCCCCCCTCCCCCCCCCAGCTGCTGAGCACACCTGAAGGCCACTCCACGGCCACATTCAACCCTCCTGCTGGCCTTCACCTCTGCTCCCCAAGTCCCCAGGATCCGGAGGGCTCAGGTGGTCTGTGATTGTCTGTCCTGTCTTTGGCCAGGCCGGTGTCTCCAGTGTCTTCTGTGCACAGGGACCCCAGCTCAGCAGGGCTTCAGGTCTCTTCATCTCCCCACCCCACAGTGGACCATTTCCCCCACTGAGGACCCCTCCCCCAGCCCCGCCCAGGCCCTCTTCAGCTGTCCTCTTTCTCCTTCATCCATAACTGGAGCTGAGCCCTGGTCTCTGGAAGAGGAGCCTCCTTGACCAGCCGGTGGGGGGCAGGGCGCCCCGGCTCTGGGGTCCCAGGGCTGGTGTGGGCCCCTGAGGTCCTACAGGGGACCTGGATCTCAGAGCTACCCCCTTGGAGCCTGAGTGCGCAGCTGCCATCAATTTCATGGGGGCCCCTTCCCCCAGTGCAGTCCTGACGCTTGCCAGGTCATGTCGCAGCTGAGACCCCTGAGGGCTGGCGTCTGTGGAGAGCCAGCTGTCCACATGTCCACCCTGGGACCTGACTTCCGTCCATTTCCCTACCACATCTCCACTCCTCGAGGTGAAGGGGACAGCGCAAGCCCATCAGCGCCCCTTGCCCCAAGTGCCCTTGCTCCTCCCCCTCGTCCTCCCGCAGCGCCCCGGCCCCTGGCTCTGTCAGTGAAGGGGAAGAGGAAGGGCTGGAGCCCAGGAAGACATGGCATCAACAAGGAAGCTTGGCGGCTGGACTCTCAGGTCTCCAGGTCAAGGCAAAGGAGCTCCGGGAAGCATGAGCTCAGCTGCCACGCCCCAGGGAGGGGACGTGCCCTTCCCTGCCTGATGGCAGGGCCAGTGGTGGACAGACCCATGAGCTCACCTCTCCTGGCTCCAGGCAGCAGCCCTGCCCACCTCTGGAGAATTCCATGACTCAGGTGAAAGGGGCGGGGCCCTGCCAAAGTCTCAGAGCCAAGGTCACACCACCCTGTACCTCGCCATCTCTGGAGCATCTGTGGGAGATAAAGGTCCGGACTGTGGGCGCTGCCTTCCCACTGGGCAGAGGGAGCATGAGGGGCCTAGAGCTGAGCTCCTTCCTGGCTCCGCCCCAGCAGCCTGCAGGGTGGGAGCTGGGTTGCAGCTGGGGCAGGCAGGACTGGGGCCCAGAGGTGGGGGCTTGGGCCTAGCTTCAGGGAGCTTCCCTAGCAGATGGGAAGCCAAGTGTGTGCCCAGCTCACTCCCACACCAAGGGCTGCCCCATGTGGCTGCATGGTTGTATACTGCTGGACTCCAGGGGGCGCCCCACACACAGACTTGATAAACTGGCCAGGGGTTATGTGATGATGCTGATTACCTCTCTCACACACCCACCCAGACCCACATCCACACCCCCCACACTTACACTCCCACACAGACACACACACAAGCACGACATCTTCAAAGTGAATTCACACCAATGTCCTCTTCCCTGCTTAATGAGACCAACAGCAAAGTAAAGGGGTGACTGGGGCCTGGGGCGGGGTTCAGGAAGGAAGAGCTGAACTGCCTTCCTACTGAAACCCCTCTCTGGGGTCTGCTTCATGTTCCCAAAGGCCAGGATGATCATCATGACCCTAACTGGGACCCACTGAGGCCAGCTCTGGGCCAGCAGCTTCCAATTGTCCCTGGGTGCTCCTCAGCAGTCCTTGCCCATCTGGACTCAGAGGCACAGGTGAAAGGTGACCTGGTGCACAGGGGCTTCCAGGAGCCCTGAAAGATTGCGCCAGCCACCCCCTCCTGAGCTGCCCTCTCTCCTTCCCTCAGCCTGGAACACACCCCTGCCCATGATTGCCTGTCAACCAATTCGAAGCAGACTGAAGGCATCAGACCTTCTCTGAGCGTGCCACTTTGGGAATAGGCTTCATGTTTGTGACAGCATTGTGTGTAGATCAATTATTATGCTATTTCATAGATAAGGGTTTGAGGGGTCCCTGTAGCCAGTCCAGGTGGTTAGAAGGTTTGTACCCAGGCTGTCTGTTTCCAGGGGCCGTTTTTTTTTTTTTTTTTTTTTTTTTAGAGAAAGAGAGAGAATTTTTTTAAATATTTATTTTATTTTTTTAGTTTTCAGCGGACACAACATCTTTGTTTGTATGTGGTGCTGAGGATCGAACCTGGGCCACACGCATGCCAGGTGAGCGAGCGAGCTACCACTTGAGCCACATCCCAGCCCAGGGGCCGAGTTCTTAAGGTGCCTCTAGTGTCCCCACCTTCCCCTTTCAAGTTTCCAGAGGGAGTTGGTGAAGCAGCTTCTGCTTTACAGGGACACTTGCTTGGACCCCTGAGCTGCCAGGTCTGTGTCCCTCTCCGCTGAGGCTGCGGCTGTGAAGAAGCCCAGGCCAAGAGCCTCGGCTCCCGCCCTCAGCCCAGCTGAGCCTGCAGACAGCCCGCCTCCGACCCCAGTCGGCTGAAGGCACCTCCTGGGCGTTTTGACCCTGGCGTTGAGTGACCCAGCTTTGGTGACTTGCCTGCAAGCCCCAGACATCATGGGCGGGCATGAGCCATCCCTGCTGTGCCCTGTCAACCTTCTGATCCAAACTCTGGACAGTGGCTATTTGAAGCCACCAAGTTTTGGGGGTATCTGAGGTGCAGTACCAGATAAATGGAACAGCTGCCATCTGCTCCTGTCCCTGCTCTGTCACCGACACCCCTTCCACACACTGGCCCAGGACTTCCAGGTGGCTCAAGTCAACGGGCTCATTTCTGCCTGGCCTTTCTTCACCTTTTGGCCACCATTCGGGCCCTCTGGAAAACACCCCAGCTCTCGGCTTCTGCGACATTCTCTTCCTCCTGGCCTCTCTCTCACTGCCGAAGCCTTGGTCCCCATGGGGCTCCTGTCTGTCAAATGCTTCTTGAATGTGGGTGTCCTGCAGGGTTTCTGTCGTCTGTTCTTATCTCCCACACACACGGCTGCAATTCCATGTCTCCAAAGGCCCCTGGACGCAAATCAGCAGCCGCGGCCTCTTCCCTCTATCCCTGCCTCCCCTCCCAGACTTCCTGTGGCCTAGTTCCTGCCATCAAATCACTCCCCGTGCATGGCCTGGACACTGGGGCCCATAGAACTGGCAGGCCACAGGTTATGTGATGATGCTGATTATCACACACACAGGGAGACTGGTGCCATCAGTCTAGGCAGAGGGCTGTGGCTCCTCCTGTTGTCCCCGCACAGCCTTATCTGAAGGTAACTGCTGTTTTTCTTTGGCTGTCTCGGCCGGCCTGCTCAAGGGCCCAGTGCTGAGGGTTTTGCTGACCATGGGCAGATGAGTTCACCCCTGAGTGGAAACGCAGAGCCCACAGTCCCTAGGCCCTTGCTCTTGCCCCCTGTGCTTGTTAGCTCTGATTCTGCCTTGTGTGAGGACAGTGGCCTCCCGGGACTCCTGGGGGTGAGCTGGCCATTCTGTGGCAGAGGACGGAAATGTCCTTGAGCTTGTTCTGGGGTCTGCTGTGCCCTCCTGGAGCTGCCCCTGTGGACAGAGGCTAACAAACTGATAAGCAGAAGAAGGGTCTGGAGGTCAAGAGCGATGGGCAAGTAGTGGGGGCAGTGGGACCCCATTTAGGGCATGACCTCGGCATCTGGGGCCAGCAGAGTCTGAGGGCTCCAGGGGAGGAGGGGCGTCCAGTTTCCTACACGGGAGCCTGGGGGCTGCAGGCCTGCCTTGGGCGAGTGTGTGTGTTGGGGTGTGTGTGTGTTTGGGGGGCTAACGGAAGAGGAAAGCAGGGAGATGCAGTTAGACATGAAGGTGGGGAAGGCCGGGCCAAACGGGGCAATGCAGGGTGGCATCTGGGGTTATGGGCAGAACTGCGTCCCTCAAACTCAGGGAAGTCAACCCCCAGTCCCGAGAATGGGACTGTCACTGGGGATAGGGCCTTCCGAGAGGTCATTGAGGCAGAATACGGTCACTGGGGTGGAGCCTTAATCCGATCTGACGGGTAGCCTTCTGTTAGGTGGCTTTTTGATGCAGGGTCTCACAGGAGCCAGGCAAAAGTGCTACCACTGAGCCACGTCCCCAGCCTCCACTTACGTCCTTTGAGCAAGAAGAGATTAGGACAGAAACCCACAGGGAGGGAAGACAGGTGAGGACACAGGAGGAAGGCAGCCCTGGGCCAGCGGGGGAGAGAGGCCTCAGAAGAAACCAAGGCTACCGGCATCGTGACTGTGGACTTCAGCTTCCAGAGCCAGGAGGAAATAGATACCACCCCTCCCCCTCGGCGTTCATCTCAGGGTGGCCCCAGCACACGAACACACCTGGATTCCAAGTCAAGACAGGAGGAGGGCATGTTGGGTGGCTGGTGACAGCGATTTCAGATGGGCTGCGCCTCCCACCCCCGACCCAGCCTCAGGGCGAGTCACACCCACCTCAGCATCAAAGTTCCACCACCTGCCCACCCTCAGTTCCTGAAGGATCAGCTCCTTTGTACCAGCAGAGAATCTGGAAGTGACCCCGGCTGTCCTTTAAGAACTAGCACCCCACCTCCTAAGAGGCCATAGCTTCAGAGCCACCCAAGGGCATACACACAAATATGTCATCCATTAAAATTCCAGTTTTACAGACTTGTTCTAAAATTGCCCAAAGGATATGGAAAATAGCCCTCTTTGAAGACGTGTGCGTTTTGGAATGGCTGCCTCAGCTGACATCTGGTTTCCTGGTCTCTGGACTAAGGGGGAGGCTGGGTCTGGGCCTCCTGCTCCCTGACAGCAAGGGCTGTTTTGGGGGTGTTCTCCCGACCCTGGGCCCCTTCTCCTCTGCCTGCGTCATCGGGGTTGGGGTTGGTGCTGGATGTGACTGTCCCTGTGTGGTGCCCCCTCTCTGTTCCCTCCGCCAGCAGACCCTTGGGCCTCCTCCAGCCCCAGGCCTGCATCCCTCATCCAGAGCTCCTGACTCAGTCCCATGGTGCCACCCTGGCTCAGAGCCCAGGCCCGACCTCCCTCAGGTGGCAGGGCAGATGGGGAGAGTGTGCGGAAGCAGATGTGCAGTGAGAGGGCCACACTGTGTGTGCCTCAGGCTCCTGTCTGTGCAGTGGGGACAATGGTCCACCTGCAGACCCCAGGCTGTTCTGAGGGGCTGCTGGGCCCTGGTGGCCAGAGAGGAGGCTTGCCCACCCTGAGGTGGGAGGAGCTGCCCGTTCCTGTGGGGGAACCAGGGAGGCAGGGTTGTGGTCCAGCCCTGGGAGCCCAGGCCGGGAGGACGCAGGCTGGGCTGGCCCAGGAGGGCTTCCTGGAGGAGGCTGGACTTAAGCTGGGTCAGCAGGGTGAGTCTTCTCAGAGGTGGCCAGGACACAGGTAGAGTTTCTTCTGAACCTTCTGCCCCGCCCCCCAAAAGACAGCCCCCACGACAGGGTCCCACTCTGCCAGGCTCTGGGGCTGGGCTTAGGTTCCCTCGCTGTCACCTGTCCCCCATCTTATCTCTTCAATGGACCCTAAGGGAAGCCGTCCCCTCTACGGGGTTGTCAGGTGAGTCCAGGTGGGGACCCACATTCCTGGCAGCCTGCAGGGAGAGCCGCTCCAGGCAGCTCCCTCTTGTCTGGGAGCCCCCACTGGGCACTCCACACCTTTCCCTCCTCCTCCTGTGGCCCTGCCCTGGGCATGTCATTATAGACCAGGGATTTAAGGCTCCAGAGGTCTGAGGGCAGACCTGGACCTGCAGGTGCCCACCAGGCAGCCAGGTGGGCTGCTCTGAGGCCAGGTTCTCCCAGGTTCGGGGGTTGGGGGGAGGCATGCTGATATGTGCCTTAGCCACCTGAGAGGGCCGAGCGTGTGAGTGTCAGCGGCTGGTGTTTGAAACTGGAGGCCCCCAGCCCTGGGTCCCAGCGACCCAGAGGACAGCATCTTACCAGTTTGGACCAGGCTGCCTGGCAAAGGCAACTGCTGAACTCGGGGGACTGCAACGGGCCAGGGAGAAGAAGAGGGGAGTGAGTGGGCAGAGTGTGAGCAGGTGTGTGTGGGGGGACTGCAGCCAGAACCCTCCCACAGGGCCTCTCCCTGCCCAGCACAATGGGGCTGGGAATGCACAAGAACACAGGACGCTGGGCTCCAGGACTGGAAGCCAGGACAACACTTGCAGGTTGAGGGCTCCACTGTGTTGTCCCCGAGGGCGGACTTCCCGCTTAGGCTAGATGGGCCCCTCAGGAGCTGGGATGGGCTGGGGAGCTGTGCCATGGCAAGGACAGGCATGTCCTTGAGGGCTCGGTCGGCATGAATTGTTTGCTCCCACCCAACTCTGATTCCTATTAAGCAGACCTGGGAGATGGAGCCGCTGCTGTGCGTCCTGCAGGGGTGCTCACGGAGCCCTGAGGAGCATGGGCTGGGCTGGCCATGAGGTGGCTGTGGATGCCTGAGCTCATCCCTCCCCCATGGCTCCTGGCTCCCCACAGGCAGACTGGCCTCCACCCTGGGAACTGTCCCTTGGTGATCCAACAATAGGGCCTGGGAGCTGGGACCCAGGCGTCTCTGGCTGGGGTTTTCATTAAGATCCTTGCACTGTCACTGCATGAGGACCTGATCTCTACAGGGTTCCCTGGCCACCCTGCCTCTCCCTTCCTCCAAGAACAGCCTGGCTTACATATTCTGAGATTTACTCCATGTAGCCAGTCGGCCTGGCTCCAGAACTTGACTAGTTTGCCACAACAATGGATCCCTTTCCTTGCCAATATTGGTTTAGGAACTGGGCATGGGAATGTGAGGGGGCTTCTGGGAGAGAATCCCAGTCCACATTGTGCTCTGGATGAGATCTTGTCTTGATGGAAACCCCAGGAACTGTGGCAGCCTTCTTGTGACTCCGAGGGGACCTGGCCAGAGGCTGTCAAACTATAGATGAGCAGAGCTTGGTTCTGTTAAGATGGCATTGAGCTGCTGTATTAGCCTTTGCTGGGGTTTCCTATCATGTATGATAATGCAAGTTATTATTTATTGGATGCTTGTCAGTTTTAGAAACGGTGTGAAATACTGGTATTAGTCAATAGATGTTTTTTGTTTGTTTTTTTTTCTCTGTACTGGGGATTGACCCAGGGGCACTTTACCACTAAGGTACATCCTT
Organism: Urocitellus parryii; assembly: GCF_045843805.1. Taxonomy (NCBI): domain Eukaryota; kingdom Metazoa; phylum Chordata; class Mammalia; order Rodentia; family Sciuridae; genus Urocitellus; species Urocitellus parryii. Next base: position 24,666,308 of record NC_135543.1, on the reverse strand, counting down.
GGCCCTTTTTATTTTTATTTTTTATTTTTTGAGACAGGGTCTCATTAAGTTGCCCAGATTGGCCTTGAACTTGTGATCCTCCTGCTGTGCGCCACTGCACGGGGCCAATAAATACTTCTTGAGGTCAGATGCTGTTATGTGCACAGGATGTAGATTTGTAAGAATCACAAGGTCTCTGCTCTCAGAGAATTTATATTCTCCATGCTCTCGATAGTATATCACTTAAGATCCAAAAAACAGCTGGGTGTGGTGGCACATGTCTGTAATCTCAGCAGCTCTGGAGACTGAGGCAGGAGGATCGTGAATTCAAAGCCAGCCTCAGCGGCTTAGTGAGACCCTAAGCAATTTAGTGAGACCCCGTCTCTAAATATTTATTTTTTTAAAAAAAGGGCTAGAGATGTGGCCCAATGGTTAAGCGCCCCTGGTTTGAATCCCTGGTTAAAACAAAAACAAAAACCCGACTCTAACAACAACCTGAAGTCCAGTGACAGACGCCACAGTTGGGCTTCAGGGGTCCCAGGCAGGGGGCTTCCTGGCTCTAGAGGCTGGAAAGCAGAAGGCATCTCTGGCTCCCCTGCAGCTGGCATTCTCCCCTTGTAGAGTCGCCTGGCTGAGACTTGAAAGGGGGAGTGAGTATCAGGGGTAATAGGCAACAGGCATTAGGGAGAAGTGTGGCACTTGGTTCCTCTGGGGCCACTGTGGGCAGAGTTTAGAGACTGGGCTGTCACTGCACTGATAGATGCTGGGTGCTGAGTGGGACCAAGTTTTCAGTCCTGGGGAGCCACTGGCATTTCTTTTTTTTTTTTTTTTAAAGAGGGGGGGGGAGAATTTTATTTTTAATATTTATTTTTTAGTTCTCGGCGGACACAACATCTTTGTTGGTATGTGGTGCTGAGGATCGAACCCGGGCCGCACGCACGCCAGGGGAGCGTGCTACCGCTTGAGCCACATCCCCAGCCCCGCCACTGGCATTTCTACTGGCCGTGTGTCATCCAAGCTGAGGTCCCTTCCCCTCCCCGCCCCCAATTGGGCAGTTACTTAATACCCAGAAATAAATCCTTTTCTGCCTAAGTCAACTCAAGTAGCTTACGTGCTTGCCACAAATACCACCACCACAAATGTACCACTGGTTTAGTCTCATCCACTAAAGGAGGTGGTGGATGAGGCTCCACCCACTGTGGGTGAGAGGCTGGTGGCCCTTGGCATAGGGTGGAAAATCACTGGGTCAGAGAGTTGCCTCCTGTATTGAGGAAGGAAGCAGACACAGGGCTGGGAGCAGCAACAGGCTGGGACTTGGGCTTATCTTCCTTGAAGAGGGAGCATGGTGCTGTTTGTTGGGTGGACAAAGGCAGGGACAGTAAGGGGCACTTCAGTCCCTCACAGTCTCCACGGTCTCTCCAGCTCCCAAGATGGCGTGGAGTTTGAGTAGTCAGTCTTACTGTGCTCATGAGACAGAGATTGTGGGTCTGGGTGGCCAATGCGGCTGGAAGTGGAGGAAAACAATCCCAGAGAGAAGGGAGCCCCTTAATTTGCTACTAATTGAAGCCACTGACTCTACAGCTGAGCCTTTTAGGGGAAGACTCCACCTGGAATTCTGTATGCAGTGAGATGACCTCCAACAGTGAAGGCAAAATAAAGGCACTTTCAGGTAGACAGAAGGTGGATTTATCAACAGTAAGCACTGTAACCACCCTCATTGTGGGCTGCCCTCAATCTACGACATCACCTTCAAACATCGCCCCATGTAAAACAACTCAGAGAAACTGGTTTTATTAAACCCAAACTTTTGAACCCAAAGGTTGAGCTCCGCAGTTACTCCTGCTACATTCATCTAGTAAAATCGGCCTGTTGCTCTTTTTGGATTTTCCCTCTGTCACCTCCCAATTTCATGTCATTCACAGGTCTGGAGGACATTTTTTTTTTCCCCCTAAATTTTCATCCAAAGCAAAAGCAAAACAAAACAAAAACCAAAAAATTTTGGTAAGAAGGTTGCACAGGGCAAGTCTGAGACCAGAGACCAGAACCATCTAGATAACTTCCCTTAGATCAGTGGTTCTCAAAGTTTCTGGAATCAACACACTTTTTATGTGTGTGTATGGTGCTGGGGATTGAATGAACCCAGGGCCTTGTGCATGTGAAGCAAGCACTCTACCAACTGAGCTATATCCCCAACACCCAACACACCTTTTGTGCTCTTAAAAATTATTGAGGACCCCAAAAAGATGTGTTTATGTGGGTTATGCCTTCAATATTTATTAAAAAAATTAAACTGAGAAATTAAAAAATATTTAACCACTCAGTAAAATACAACAGTAAAGACATGATATGTTAATGCAAATAATGTATTTTTATAAAAACCCTTTAAAAGTATGAGAAGGGAGAGTGAAATAGTTTTGTGTTTTTGCAGATTTCTATAGTGTCTGGCTTAATAGAAGACAGCTGGATTCTCATGTCAGCTTCCCTACTGGATCTTGCTTATATCACACCAAGAAACTTCTGGAAAACTCCTCAAGAAAACTCTCTTGAGAAAATGAATTTGTAAAAAAGCAAATAACTACTGGTGATGATGATGATGAAGCCACAAGGACCCCTGGAGGTGGGTGTACTGGACAAAGGGGTGATCACCTCTAGGGGAGCCAGAGCAGGAGGTGCTGAGCTCTCATCACACTATTAAGAAATTTATTACTGGAATTTTTCATTAATATATCAGAGGTAACCGAAACCTCAAAGAATGATCAGGGGGACTACCGCACTGCCTTTTATTTATACATTCTGGCGTTGATAGTCATCTGGGGGCTTCCAGTTTTTAAATTCTGTCTCCTAGTGCACATTCGTGCATTTCTCTTGGGTGTCTTCCTAGCACGGGGATTGCTAGGTCTTAGCAACTTTTTGCTAAGGTCTTGTTGTCAACTACAGTAGTAGTGCCCAAGTTTCCCCAAGTACTTTTCATTTATATTCCTACATGCAATATATGGCATTTTTGTTGCTCTAAATCTTCACTCACACTGGATGTTTTGGAGAGGTTTGATTTTTTTAAAAAGGAATTTGTTCATTTTACTAAAAAAAAAAAAAAATCTAAAAGTAATTTCATTGAGGAATATTTGACATCAGAACTGCATGTAAAATGTACAATTTGATTCGTTTGACACTATGATCTAGATCATTTCATCTGGATTTAAAATGATCCAGTGTCCATACTGCTATGGTTTCAATGTCCCCTCCAAAGCGCACGTTGAAATATATTGCCATTGCATTGGGAGGCAGAGGGCCTGAGGAAGGGATAAAGTTTGGCCTCCAGATTCTTCACGCCCCCCCACCCCATGCTCTCCACCATGTTGTGAAGTAACAAGTTGGCCCTCAAAATCCTGATGTTGGACTTCCTAGCCTTCTGAATGGTGAGAAGTATTTTTATTTTCTTTATAAACCACTCAGCCTGTGGAATTCTGCTATACTAGCAGGAAATGGACAAATGCAATACTACTATATTTTTAATTTCTGCACGGTCCGAAGGAATCCAACCATTTCCTTTTCTGATACCGGGTATTCCTCTTCTCTCCCATGCTGTTTCTTCTTTGATCACGTTTGTTAGGGGGTTTTCAATCCTCAGTTCTTTTAAAGAAACAACTTTTAACTTTTCTGATTTTCTTTATTGTATATTTGTGTTCTCTTGCATCAATAATTTTGGCTTTTATCTTTATTTTTGGGTTTCATGTGCTGTGAGCGTGGGTGTTTTAAATTTTGAGATGGTTGCGTGGATAACTGATTTTCAACATTTTCTCTTTTCTAACACATGCATTTAACAATACATTTCTAAGCACCGTTTTAGTTGCCTCCCATAATTTGTTTTATCCATTATTTTTTGTTTCGGTACTAGGGATTAAACCCAGGGGCACTTTACCTCTGAGCTATGTTCCTAGCCTGTTTTGTTTTTTGACACAGGGTCCTGCTAAGCTGCCTGGGCTGGCCCTGAATCTGCAATTCTCCTGCTGTCTCTGGATTACAGGCACACACCACCCTATCTATTAGTTTTGATATGTACTTATTTTTGTTATCATTCAATTCAAAATATTTCAGATTTCCTTTGTGATTTCTTTACCAGATATAGAAATATAATCCTGAACATTTTAAAATAATCAATTTCCACTTTAATTGCGTTGTGGTCAGAGAATATATTTCTTTTTTATTTTTTTTTAAAGTTTATTGAGACTTTTATGGTCAGCATTTTGGAGCAAATGCCATTTGTGTTTGAAATGTATGCTACTGAATGAAGTGTTCTACATATATCCACTTGGCCAAGTTTGCTAATTGCATTGCTTAAATCTTCTATGACTTGATTTTTGTATGTTAGTTTTAAATTATCAAAATAGTCATGTTAAAATCTGACTCTCATTACATATTTGCTTTTTATTTCTATCATATTATTTCATTTATTTTCAAATTATATCATTAAGTGCATAACACTTAGTATTATTTCCTCTTCCTGTAATTGAATTGAACCTTTTACTTCTGAAAAAAGAAAAAAAAATTCTGTTTTTGGCCATGAAGTCTGCTTTCATATATTTATACCACTTTCTTTATAATTAACTGCTTGTTGTGTATATGGTTCTCCATATTTTTCTTTCATAATTTCTAAACACATGTTTTAAAGGAATCTCTTATAAATAACACAAAATCAAGCCCAACAATCCTTGTCAACATTTGAGCATTAGTTCATTTACATTTGATGCAATAATGGGTTTATCACAAATATTTTGCTTTGTATTTTTCCACCTTTTCTGCTTTTTCTTATTTCCTTTTTTATCTTTTGCATCTCTTAAATCTGGTCCCTGAATTGATTATTCCAATTCCCCTTACTGGGTTGAAAGTTTCACACTCTTCCTAACATCTCAACTATTACATTGTGCATACTTGACTTATCCAAGTCTGATATTAAGTGGGTTTTTACCTCCTTGGATGTTTCAAGGGTCTTAGAACACTCACACTCCACCTGAGTCTTCCCACCTACTTTTACTCTCATGCATTTTATTCCTACATATATTTAAATATCCATAAGACAAAATTATTGTTTTACGTAATGTTTACATCTTTCTCTTTTTTGTTGCTTTCAAATCATCACATCCCCCAATTTTTGTACTGTGTGCATTTTCTTCTTAGTCAAACCTTTCCTGAAGCTCTGTCTTCATGTTTGGGATCATTTACTTCTGCCTTTAAACCACCCTTTTAGTATTCCTTTAGGGTAGGTGTGCTGATGAATTAATTCTTCCAGCTGTTTCTCTAAAAATGTTTTTATTTCTCCTTCATTCCTGAAGGGTATGTCCCCTGACTAGAAATTTTTAGGTTGACAATCATTTTCTTCCAGCATTTCAAAAGGCAGATTTCACTGTCCGCACTGTTCCTCTGAAGCTGGCTGTCAGTCCAGATGTTGCTCCTTGATGGTTACATCTGCCCACCCTTTCCCAGCAGGCTGGATATTTTGTTTGATGATTTACTATGATGCATCTCAGTGTAAATTGTGTGTTTTTTTTTTTTTTTATCCCAGTTGGGGTTTATAGGAGGGCTTTTTCAATTCATGACTTGATAACTTTCTTGAGTTTTTAGAAAAGTTCTTAGCTGTTTATTTTAAAGATCCCATGCTCCTATACTTTTGAGATTCCAACTGTACTTTGATCAGAAATTCTCATGTACCCTTTTTGTATTTCACCCCTTAGTCTCTGTTTTCTGTCCTTGACTCTGCTTCACACCCCCCAATTTCTTTTACTGTGTGTATTCTCTTCTTAGACATGTCTAATCTGCTCTTAAATCCATCCAATGAACTACGTTTAAGTTCTTATTATAGTATTTCCAACTTAAAAAAATCTCCAATTCTCTGCTGAAATTCTTGGTAATATAGCTGTTTAAAATGCAGTGACTGGGCTGGGGATGTGGCTCAAGCGGTAGAGCGCTTGCCTGGCATGCGTGCGGCCCGGGTTCGATCCTCAGCACCACATACAAACAAAGATGTTGTGTCCGCTGGAAACTAAAAATAAATATTAAAAATTCTAATAAAAAATGCAGTGACTAACATATCTAGAGCCTTTCTGGATATTTGTGTCCCCCCTCTAATGGTTTATATTCAAGTGATTCATATTGTTTGGTCATCCATACTTGAACCTTCTGACTGTACTTTGGAGATGTAATTCAAGAACTTGGGGCCTGGGGTTATAGCTCAGTTGGCAGAGCACTTAGCTAGCATGTGTGAAGCACTCATTGGGTTCAATCCTCAGCACCACATAAAAATAAAACAAAGGTATTATGTTCATCTACTATAAAAATGTTAAAAAAAAGAACTTGGGTTATGTTCACTTTTTTAAAAAATTTATTTATGGTATCCATGACAGCAGAATGCATTTTGATTCATTGTATACAATTACAGCACAACTTTTTCAGTACTCGGGTTGTACACGATATAGTGTTGTACCATATGTGCAGTCATACGTGTACTTAGGGTAGTGATGTCCATCTTACTCCACCATCTTTCTCGCCCCCATGCCCCCTCTCTTCCCCATCCCTCCTCCCCCTTTGCCCAATCAGAGTTCTTCTACTTTTCCCATGCCCCCTCCCGCCATTATGGATCAGCATCCACTTATCAGAGAGAACATTCGGCCTTTGGTTTTTTGGGATTGGCTTACTTCCCTTAGCATGATATTCTCCAACTCCATCCATTTACCTGAAAATTGCCATAATTTTATTCTCTTTTAATGCTAAGTAATGGTCCATTGTGTATATATAGCTAAGTTTCTTTACCCATTCATCTATTGAAGGACATCTAGGTTCGTTCCTCCGTTATTGTGAATTGAGCTGCTATTAACATTGATGTGGCTGTGTTACTATAGTATGCTGTTTTTAAGTCCTTTGGGTATAGACCAAGGGGTGGGATAGCTGGGTCAAAACTTTCATTCCAAGTTTTCTAAGGAATCTCCATACTGATTTCCAGATTGGTTGTATCAATTTGCAGTCTCACTAGCAATGTATGAGTGTGCCTTTTCCCCCACATGCTTGACAACACTTATTGTTGTTTGTATTCTGCCATTCTGATGGATGTGAAATGAAATCTTATAGTTATCTGCATTTCTCTAAGTACTAGAGGTGTTGAACATTTCTTCATATATTTGTTGATCGATTGTGTATCTTCTTCTGAGAAGTGTCTGTTCAGCTCCTTAGCCCATTTATTAATTGGGTTGTTTGCTTTGTTGTTGTTAAGCTTTTTGAGTTCTTTATATATCCTGGAGATCAGTGCTCTGACATGCATGTGGCAAAAATTTGCTCCCCAAATGTAGGCTCTCTCTTCACCTCACTGATTGTTTCTTTTGCTGAGAAGAAGCCTTTTAGTTTGAATCCATTCCATTTATTGATTCTTGATTTTATTTCTTGTGTTCTAGGAGTCTTATTAAGGAACTGGGGCCTAATCTGACATCATGAAGATTCGGGCCTCCTTTTTCTTCTATTATGTGCAGGGTCTCTGGTCTAATCCCTAGGTCCTTGATCCACTTTTGTGCATGGTGAGAGACGGGTTTAGTTTCATTTTGCTGCATATGGGTTTTCAGTTTTCCCAGCAATATTTGTTGGGTTATGTTCACTTTCTTCAGAGAGAATTTACATGTGCTTTGGGAAGGTACCAGAGGTTACTCGTGATCTAGTTTCACTTTAATTTACATTCAGATCCTGAGGTGGTTTAAAAAAAGAAAAAAAAATGCATTGTTTGCTGTGGATGGTGAGCTTTAGTATCCAGGTTTATTCTAGACAAAGTAATAGAGGTAATCTAAACCCTCCAGCTGAGGAAAGCTTCAAAATCTGGTCAAAATTCAAACAAACAAACCAAAATAAAACCATACAAATTTGTTGGGAGGCATCCAGAAGGGTGGTGAAAGTTCACCTCTTTAGCTGTGTGGGGCTGTGTCATAGTTTTAACATTTGTCCTCTCCCAAACTGGTGTTTAACTGCCACTGTAACAGCATGAAGAGGTGGGCACTTTAAGAGGACAGTGGGCCCTAAAGGATCTGCCCTCTCAGGAAGGATTTTTGGAGTGGTCCCCCTCTCCCTGCCCTTTTGCATTGGGATAAAACAGCAAGAAGGCCCCACCAGATGCTGTCACCTTGATATTGGACCTCCCAGACTCCAAATTGTAATATATATATATATATATATATATTTTTTTTTTTAAACAAATCGCTCACTGTGTGCTACTCACACCACAGAACACACTAAGGCTGCTTTTCTTCTGGGCTTTGCTAGGCCCACAGTAGCTGACATTTGCCTTGTGAAATCAAGTGGTGGTTGGAGCATTGACCAAGTGGTGGGGTTGCTGATGAGTCTCCCTTGCTCTGCTTTGGGACCCTGACTACCCTAATGATTAAATTTTGTGCTTTAATAGAATTCTTTAAAAAAAGAAAAAAAAATGCATTGTTCACTGTGCATTGTGTGCTCAGTTTTTCCTACTGACAGAAAGCTTAGTTCATCAGAGAACAGAACCCTGACCTCCTTGACTCCAGGAGATCATGGATACTGGAGGAGCCCTGAATTTGTCTTTGGAAGGCCCAAGGATCAGTCCCTGATATCAAGTGGCAACTACTGAAATAGCAGGCAAAGTACCAAGAGGGAACCAAGAGACCTGCAGGGTTGACTTCATGAACGAGCCTGGGAAGCCTCAGCCAGAGCACCTGAGTCTAATTCATGGCCTGCCACACAGAGCAAGGAGCTCAGTTATGCAGGCTCCATACCTGGTGCAAACCCTGGCTCTTCTGAGTCTCAAGGATGGCATGGTGCCTAAATAATGATATATTAGGAGGGTACGGTGGCGCATGCGTCTATTCACAGCAGCTGGGAGGCTGAGGAGGGAAGATCACGAGTTCAAAGCCAGTTTCAGCAACTCAGTGAGACCCTGTCTCTAAATAAAATATAAAATAGGGCTGGGGATGTGGCTCAGTGGCCGAGTGCCTCTCCATTCATTTCCTGGCACCGCCCCCAAATCAAGAATGAAATATTAAGAAACTCAGCACCTAAGAGCCCACTTCCACTGAATGCCTCTTTTGGAGACATACCTTAATCTGTGCTAGTGAGAGGGGCGAACACTGTCTGAGGCTGCTCCTATGTTCTCTTCTCTTTACATCTTCCACTTTTCCATCTCTGCCTTTCCCTCCAGAGAGAAGTATGTGAGCAGTGTGCCTCCTATGCTGCCATTCCAGGGTCCTGTTTTCTTTACTTTCTGGTCTTTGCCCTCTTTGGTGTGCCCCGCTTAAGGTCCTGTTCAAGGTTGTTCCTCCACCCTATGACACCAGCCCCAAAAGGTGGTGGTGGGGACCAGAGTTAGAATTCTGATGCTTTGTGCAAAGTGCCTGAACTCTTGATAGAGAAGGTGGAATTGAAAGGGGGCACATTGTTTTAGAAATAAATACGTGGCAGAATCCTTTGTTGATACAATGACGAGATGCAAGAATGGCTTCATGCCTCAGATAAAGCCACCTTGTCTATTCTGTTAATTTCCATCTGAACTCTTGTGTTGCTGCATTTTACACATTTTTACTTTGGGGGAAATGAAAAGATTTCTAAGCAAATTAATACTCAAAATGAATTCAAGCAGGGCTGGGGATGTGGCTCAGTGGCAGAGCACTTGCCTAGCATGCTCAAGGTCCAGGTTCAATCCCAGCACAGGCAAAAAAAAAAAAAAAAAAAAAAAAAAAATCAAGCATAATTCAAGCATAGCACTTAAATTTATTGCCATGTGATAAATCTTTCACAAAAATAAGAAAAGAACTCTGGGTGGCTTTGCAAAGCTGAGGCAGTGATGTGGGTAGAGGCCTTGATGCTGGGGGCTCAGGTGGTGGAGGCTGCTGCCCCAGGGGAGCTAGGCCTCAGCACTTGTGCTGTGTAGCAGGCTGGAGAGGAGGAGAGGGAGGCACGTCTGAAGCCAGGGCTCAGGTGAACTCAGGGAGCCTAGAGGCCTGAGGAAGTGACCCTCAGTTTCTTGTCAAGGCTTCCGTGGCAGTTTCCTCTTATCAAGATGTCTGGGCTCTTGGGGACCACATTCCCCCCTGCTCCCCACCACATGGATTGACAGTCCTGTATCAGTCCTGTGTCATGGCTGTTCCATGGCACTGCCCAGCCTTCAGACTCAGAGGACAATTCTGTGGTCTTAACAGACATTAGCGGCTTCACATAACACTTAAAAACCTTTTTATTTTTTGATGCTGTTTGTTCAAAGGAAAAGAAAGCAAATTAGAATTGGAAACAAATTAAAGCTGTAAGTCATTTCCCACATAGGAAATAGGCATAATGCTACCTCAAATGACAACCAAGTCATTCCACCTTCAGGTCACCTGCACCCCAAAGCTGGACTGAGGAGAAGGTGTGAGCCACAGCACCAGCCAGAGATCCCACACAGACCACAGGATGGGAGTCCATGGCCATTTTTGGGGACAGAGGGGCCTGACAACACAAGTGCTGAGAGGGAGGCGGGCCCAGTCACGTGAAGCAGCTGAGTCCCTGCGAGGATCTCTGGGAGGGCCAGGAGCCAGCCCCTGGGATGCATTTGCTTCCTGTGCCCACCTCTCCAGACCCTTCGTCATCTGGCCTCAGGGGCTTCCACTTCACCCTGTCCAAATGAGGGTAAGGGAACGCTCCTAAGCCAAAAGCCAATAAAGACGGCCCGGCCCTGGCTTTTCACAGGTGGAAATCACACAGAGGTACACTGAAGTGCTGGCATGGTTTTAACCTTTACATCAGGTATGGTGTCGGAGGATGTGACAGACCAAAATGACTAGATTCCCAGTCCCAGGGGTGCGGAGACAGGCAGAGACACTGGTCCTGAAGAACTGCAGTGGTGACTGCCGGCTGAAGCAGCTGCCCAGCCTCATCTGGGTCATGCGCTTCCCATTAGGAAACCTGCAGATGCTTTTTCACATTCCTGACAGTGAAACTAGGCTCCTTGTCTCTACTGGGCAGGGACTGGCCAGGGACAGTGTGTGGCTTGAAAGGACAGTCCTATGGTCCTCATACCACGATTCTGCTCAACACAGCTCAGTGGCATGTTCCTCAGAGAAGCCCCTTCCTCTAGCTCAGGGGCCAAACCCACAGTTTTCATGGCCCCAAAGCATTTTTAAAGTATTAGAAACAAAGAGAAAATCATGTTTTTCATTTTCGCCTGGATTATAGCATTAATAAATGAGTCTCCTTTTGCTTTGACTAGCCTGGTTGAAGGAAAACAACTGCTTTCAAAATTAAGCTTTTCTTTTCCCGGTGATGAATACAGAGCAGATTCACTTAACCTGTGTGACGCTCTAGTTGAACTCCAGCTGTAGTTCAGAGGCCAACTCTCCCCAAAGGAGCCTTTTTCTTTCTTTGAGGGAAAGACAAAGAGCCTTGAAAGGCTAGTGCTGCACTGCCCAGGCCAGTGTTTAGGACACTGTGGACTGCTGAGAGGTGTGCACATGCGAGCGCGCGCGCGCGCACACACACACACACACACACACACACACACACACACACACACACACAGGCATGTGTGCCTACATGGCCAAAACAAAGTCTTAAATGTGCTAACAACAACAACAAAAAAAAATAGTGTGTACTGCTGTGTTTATTATGTGCCTAGGGCATCAGGATCCTGGGAAGCTCTAGATTTTTGGTTTAGAAATAAAACTGCATGTTGACTAGCAGGTTTTCATGTTTATTATTGTTGTGTGCCCCCAACCCCTTGCACTACAATCTAAGCTGAATGATCTATTGCCAACTGGCATCAATTCTCCAAATCTAAGTGTGCGAGGGAAACACGTTCGTGATCCTCTCTGATAGAAGACACACTGGGCATTCTGTCTGCCTCTGTTCCCCAGAAATAAAATAACTAGCAGGGCTGTTTGGCTGGGGTGGTGGGAGGTGCGTCCTGCCTCAGTCAGAATCCATTGTGAACAGCTGGACGTCCTGTGGGTTCCAGTACAGGCCCACTGCTGAGTTGTAGACCAGAGACCACACGTAGGGGATGAAAAACTCCTCGGGCTGCTCCTCTTCCACGTATTTGAATTTCAATTCTGGAAATTTCTGCAACAAAAACAAGATGATTTTTATCATCTCCCAGTTCCATGCACAGGCAAGAGCAGCAGGAGTTTGTAAGTGGTGTGGTGAATGGAGAATCCCCTCCCCTAGTCGGTCACAGGCTAGAAGCACCAGGCTTTTAAGACATTTGCTGTACCATGGATCCTCAGGAAATGTAAATAACTTGTGGCACGAGTGACCCCACAGTGAGTTCTGGTCAGTTAATGTCAGTCTGGCTGACAGTTTGCTGAGGAGGGACCCAAACAGTGCATATGACTAAGATGAGACTTATCACAGCTGAGCAAGAGCCCCTCCTTTGGGCTGGACAATGTTCAGGCAAACATCCTCTGGTGTATGAGGCTGGGACCTCATCTGCAGTGTTGAGTCATTCTGGAGATGAGGACCCTCCCTCACGAATCCTGGGCCTTGAACTAAAGAGGGAGACGCTGGCCACAGTACTGGAGTGGGCAGCTTTCCCCACAGCCTTAGCTTTGACGAGGGGAGCTCAAGGTCACTCTTCAAAGCCTTGCAGGTGCCCTGGGCCTGCACTCCTCAGTCCTGTCCCACAGGGGAGAAGGTGAGCCGCTTAGCAGCCTACAGTGGCACTTACATTATAGCAGGATTTGGGCTGTAAAAATTTTCTAATTTGGGGGCTGGGGTTGTGGCTCAGCGGTAGAGAGCTGGCCTAATGCGTGCGAGGTGCTGCATTTGATCCTCAGCACCACATAAAAATAAATAAGTAAAATAAAGGTATTGTGTCCAACTACGACTAAAAAATATTAAAAATTTTTTTTTCCTAATTTTATTCCTGACCTATATATGTAATCCAGCTTGGACACAGAATGATTCTCCTAGCAGCCTGAGGAGCAGCTGGGACCTACTAAAGCCTTTGGTGCCAGGGCAGCTGTCAGGAGAGACTGCAGTTTGGCGATCCCAGTCACAAGTGGGTGGGAGATGAGGGGCAAGCCCAAGGTCCTAGGAGGTGGGGGTGGTGGTGGAAGGCTGAGGAGGAGCGCTGAGAAAGCAAAACCACACATCACAGCCACGACCCCATTACATAGAAGGCCTGGCCCATGAGATTTTCATGCTTTGTTAGTGGCTGCATGCCCACAGATAGTGGCCAGACACTTGAAAAAGTGACAAATGAACGAGTCACTGAAAGGAGGCAGATCTGAAGAACTGCTTGTCTCTGTCTCAGAGTTTGGTGCAACCAGGAGGCAACAGGCCCTGAGTCAGGTTTATAGCTGTAAGTGATGTGGAGAAGATGGTCAATCCTACTATGTACTTGACATTAGGACCGTGACCCAGAGGTTCACAATCTTCCCATTATGTAGTACATTCAGCAACAGCCGAGGAGGAGCTGGGGTTGTGGCAGCTCGCCCTCTGAGCTATATGGGGCTGGAGGATATGGTGGCTGCAGTTGACCAGAGATGACACAGAGCCTTGTGCTTGAAGTTCATAGAGAAAACCTAGTAGAGAGCTCAGGGAAGTGACATTTGACTGGAGCCACCTATGTGACATGCCTGGCACATCCTGTTTCACTAGTGGCCACCTTATTAAAAAGAAAGTGGGACCTTACAGGCCATTGCCTTACTGTGTTCACAGCACTTAGCACAATGGGTGCTTATTTCCCATTAGTTTACTTGTGGACTGCGTTTCCCCCAGGAGAATGCAGGTTCTAGGAAGATGGCCACCACACGAGCACCTGCCATACTAATGACATGAAGTGTTTGCTGAACTGAATGAATGAATGACTTCACATTTGCACATGACAAGTATGATTAACCCTGATGCAGAGAAAGGAAAAGTGAGGCTCAACCAGGGTAAGCAACATGCCGGAGGCCACAGCCAGAAGTGGTGGAGGCAGAGGTAAAGGAAAGTCACACCTTCCACCTGCAGCGTCCCAGTCACCAGGGACCCATGTGCTCTTGTTGAGAACATGGACAGGTTTCCAAGTTTTCCAACAAATGATGAGGAGCTTTAATGTCCCCCCCATCAATAGTACTTAACCTTTGTGCACAAGTGTGAGTGCCCACATTGTCAAACAAAGGGACTGCTCTGTTGGAGCCCCAGGCTCTGGAGGCCCGGGCTCTGCCCTGACAGCTACCGCTAGGCTGGGCAATTTGGGGCAAGTCATAACATTTTGCTAGAATGCCATTTTCTTACCGTGTGTAAAGTGAAGGCCTCTGAGCTTCTTCCAGTTCTGACAGGGTGTGGCTTTATGAGATGACCCCAGTAAGGTCTAAACATTTCTTATCCCCTGTCTGCCTCTGGGCTCTGCTGGGCTGGTCCCGAGAAAAGCCTGAATGGGTGGGGCCTAGGCTCAGCTGAGGTCAAGCAACCCTGAGGTCCAGTGGTTGCTGATTTCTGCTTAGACAGCTTTCACAGCAGGGAGTGAGTGTTCCTGAGCTGTCCTAGGTATAGACTATAGATGGCTTGAAAGGTCAAGGCTCTCAACTGCTTAAAACAGCATGAAGTTGCTGTTGAGAAGCTCTGTGGCCTAGAGAGCTTACAGGTAAGCAGGCTGGGCTCCAAGCCTCAGCCCCCAGAGATGGGATCTTCGGAGCATCTGGTATATTATTGACATATGTCAATACTGTTCTGCTAGTTAAGGTCTGACGCTTTCCACAGAAAGGTTCCCAAATTGCTCTCTTCCACATGTGTGCCACTGGTAGAAAATCGCTTGGACACCTAGACAGCTCATGCTTACATCCCTGAGTCCACAGCGCCAGCTCTCTATGTCTCAGAGTAAACAACTGAGCTCTGAGCTAGTATTTCTTGGGTTGTTTGCTTGAAACTTTTTACTAGCACTTGAACAGTTCAGAAAGGAGAATCACGCACAAAAGCAAGAAAAACAAGGGCCTGTTCACTGCGTACGCTAAGCTAACACCTGAAAACACAAGGCAAAGAGCTTCCTCTACTGAAATGAATTGTTTACAAGACCAGTGTCCTGGGAGCACTCTGCAAGGGTGAAAAGTCGGCATAAATCGTAAGAGTTTCCACAGTGCCTTTCAGCCAACCTGATGAATGTGACGAGGCTGCTGATAGGCTGGGTCCAAGCTGCATTTAATTGAACCCCTTCCCCAAATGGCCTGTCAGTCTTGCAGCTGCAGGGAGACTGAAACAGACAGCCTTCAACCATGTGCTTCTCTGAGATGTCTTAGAAGTCTGAAGGCCAAGGAAAAGAAAGACAAAAGGTTTTATTTAGCACTAAGAACACCGGGGACACATTTGTTGGGACCCAGTCCAAGAAATGTCATGTCTGAAAGTCAAATCAGCAACCCAGAAAAAGTCGACTTTCCTTTTTGTTTCTTTGCAAGCCTGGGGAGAACAATAATGCCATCCTGTGGGGCTGAGGAGGCCCAGCTTCCTTACTCCACAGTGCCTTTGTCTCTGATCCACCAGCAATACACTCGATAGTGCAGACCCTGGGTGAGGGCCATGTGGGGACTGTTAGGCCCTCCCTGCTCTGACATGCATCCAGTGCTTCTCTCCCAATCTTCCCTCCTGTACTTCTCAGGACCCCTGTGGACTCTAGGGCTGCAGGGTGCTGCTCTGGGAAGGCAGAGGAGGTGCGAGGGCAGGAGGGGCCTTGGTTTGCCAGTTAAGGCAAGAGCTAGTGCTAGAACTGGCCAGCACAAGGCAGGATGCTGGTAATGTCAGTCCAGGCTAACCTGGGAGAGCCCTTGGCATCCATTCCTCTCTGAGGTCCTTATCCTGTGACTCAGCCCAACAAGGAGAGAAAACCCATCTCTGAAGCTTGGAGTTTGGTCTTGATCCAAAGCTACTTACAACAATCCTGTTGTTTTGATTTTTGGAGCCAGAGGTAATGTTAGACTCTCAGTGTGGCCGGAACGTTTTTATCAGCTCCAGTGAATCAACCTACCACAGTGGGACATCCGGACGCCCAGTTCAGACAAAGCAGAGGTCTGATTCAGTGGCGGAGACTTGGATCTAACAAGTAGACCAAGAGTCGCACAGCCCGACTCTGCTGTCAGTTATGCGATCTGATGAAAACCCACAGGAAGTTCAGTGAGCAGATGTAGGGCACAACTGTCATAATTATATTACCACAAAAGTTCAGTGGAGATTTCCAGCTTCCACGTAAAGGTTATTCAGATAGCATCAGAAACTCTAGCGAGCACCTGGCATGGCTCCAAGGAAGCTTAATACAATTTTAAATCAAACAACTACACAGCACATTAAAAAACTTAAGCCTGGATTAAGCCTCTGAACAGACAAGTGGACGGGTGACCACTGGCAATGAGGTGGCCTGGGATCTGCTGGCAGCTGGTGTGCCCTGATGGATGGGCCAAGCCACTGTCCACAGCACAGGCAGGGTTTGTGGTGGATGGTCCTGTCAGTCCTCTCCACAGATTACTGTCATGTGACTTTGGTCCTTCCTTCAACTAAAAGTAGGTGAGCGTCATGATACAGTGGTACTGCATTTGGGGCTACAGAGGAAGGAAAGGAGTGACACTCTGCTCCAATGGTGTCATTTAGATTTAGGAAGAGGAACAGGAACAAGCAGGAAGGGTGTCTTGAGATGGGGAAAGGGGGTGGACTCCCAGGTAGCTCTGGCTAACATGGGGCCAGGTTTGGATAGCAAACTGGGGGAAAGAATGAACTGAACAATCAGGAAACATCTATGACATCCACTCAGTGGAATTACTGGTTGAGCAAGACTATAGGGAAGATTCTGCCACGTGCAACAGAACAAGTTACAGTGTATCAAATACTGTAAGCCCTGGCAAAAAGAAGAGTGGGTTGGTCAATGAATAACAGCACTGAACGTGTAGTATTCTACTTTATATGAATTTATTTATTTATTCTCTTGACGGGGTCTAGTTTTGCCTAGGCTGGCCTTGAATAATCCTCCTGCCTCAGCCTCCTAAGCAGCATACCACCATATCTGGCTATGAATTCTTTAAAAAAGAGTCCAGAAGTAAATTCAAAATATAGAAAATCATGAAGGGCCACTTCTTGGAAGTTATAAATTAAGAAAGACAAAGATAAAATTAAAAAGCCCATAATGTGAGCTCTCAGAAGATGAACAAGACACTTCTTCTTTTTTTTTTACTTTATTTATTTATTTATTTATCTACTTATTTATTTATTTATTTATTTATCATTGGTCGTTCAAAATATTACATAGTTCTTATTCCAGGAATGCAGCACTGGCGGTGCACAGGGCCCATGGGGGCTCTCTGGAAGCGTGCTGCCATCAGGAGGACAACCATGAGGTAGCAGACACCACCCTGAAAGCCCAGGCCACCTGGAGTTCAAGCAGCAATTTCACCATTTCTGAGTATCTATAAGTGACACTAATGGCTTCCATATTGGGGAAAAAAAGACTCCTCTACAAAGTAGGAAAGGTACAGGATAAGGTCAAAGCCCATCCAGATGACAAGGTCTCTAAAAGCTTGCCATCATTTGACCAACCAGAATTTGAAGCCCGTGAGAGTCCGAAGCCTGAGCATGTGCCCCTGCTGGGCCTTTCCTTACCAGGTGAGGGGCCGTGGGAAGGAGAGCTTTTCTGTCTTTAGTTTTCAATGTCTTTTTTCTGGGGGCTGATGAGCAGCCTGGAGCAGAAGGAAGGACAGTCCCTTCTGCTGCAGGCGGCATCTGGAAGGGGACCTTACGGTGCAGGGAACCTTGTGAGCATGAGGCTAATGGCTCTCCCTGGACTAGCTGTTAGTGTGGTGTGCCAGCAATTGGAAGTTGCATTTGTGGGGTACAGGGAAGGTGGCCTTGGGGACTGGTGTGAAAAGTGTGCTCATCTGCTAATATGAGTAGAGAGCAGGTTGAGGATATTTATAATTAAAAAGTCATTAGCTTTGCTGTGTCAACTCCTCGTCACTGTCCTTGGGCCAACTCCAATTCAGGAGGCTGGAAGGCAGAATGTTTTGATCCTGAGGTAGGAGGGGTACAAAAGTAGAGTTTATTGTAGAACTTATTTTGCTGAAAGTTGGCCCAGAGTAGAGCCAGGAATGTCTGAAACTATTTGTCCTTCTATGGTGGGCTCACTGTCACAAGGAGGACCCAGATGCCTGGCCAAGAGCAAGTTCTCAGGAAAACAATGCATTTCTATGAGATGAAATTCTACCTAGAATATGAGCTCCATGAGGGCAGGGATCCCACCCGCCCACAACAAGGCTCCCCTAATACTCAGAATACTGCCAAAGGCTTAACAGACATTTGCTGAGCAAATGAATTAGCAAACAACAAATAAAGGGGTAGAGGGCTGGGAATGTGGCTCAGGCGGTAGCGTGCTCGACTGGCATGCGTGCGGCCCGGGTTCGATCCTCAGCACCACATACCAACAAAGATGTTGTGTCCGCCGAGAACTAAAAAATAATAAATATTAAAAATTCTCTCTCTCTCTCTCTCCTCTCTCACTCTCTCTTTAAAACAAAACAAAACAAAACAAAACAAAACAAAAAACAAATAAAGGGGTAGAAATTATCTGTGGACAAAGTTAGAATTACATATAAAATAAAATGTTGGGAAAATTTGGCCCTGTATACTAAGTGAAATTAATGAAATAACTGGTAAAAATTATTTGGGATCAATATTTATCAACTATACATTATAGTTATTTAGGCAATATTTAGCCCATGGTACTCTAAGAACTAAGCGAGCTGTGCTATTTAGAATTTGGGGGACAACAGTCTAACAGGTTCATTTACTTCTCAAATTGCCTGCTATCCTACCATTGTGAAAGTCTCACCTAGGAAAATCCAGCTCACAGATAATGAACCAATAATGCTAACAGAGAGGGTCATCTGTCATATTTCATATATGTTATGAAACTTCATATGAAATTATGAAAAGGAAATGAACTCCTAACAAGCTCATGAGTTATAGAGAGTTATGGGCTAGACTGATGCATAAAACATAAGCTGAGAAGTTCCATTTTTATTAGTCCTCCCTTACCTTTGACTCTTGTCAAGGTTTTAGTAATGTTAAAAAAAAAAGCAAGCATATGACCTCAAAATGAGAGTTACACCTAACTACTATGTTTGTGATAATCTTTCTTTACGGTAAAAATTTTTCCAAGACTAATTTATGAACCAGGGTGGTAGAAGATGAGGAGTTCACGGAAGATTCTGAATCTTGTTTAGAGTTGTTGTTTGCCATATTTGAGATACTTTTGCTGGGATTACATGTGTAAAGACATATAGAAGACGGGGGGACAAGAGCAGAGACAGAAGGTCTGCCCACTGACTTGCCCAGACGATGTGTCACTAAGTAAAGGAGTCTGGGTGATTTTATCAGGTGGGGACATAGACTTTGCCACAGGATGTCCAAAAGATATCTGGAAAGAATTCCAATCAAGACAGATATGGAGATAAGAAATGGTTAATTTCTCAGGAGCTATCTTCTTGGATCACTCCTAGGATTTAAACTGTAAACACACTTGACAGTTTTTTGTCTCCAATGGTATCTCACCCACACTATTAGAAAATCATGCCTTGATTGTTCTGAGAAGAGGTAAAAACTAGGCTCTGGTAATCAACATTCCTTTGCATCCTTGACAGAAGAGGTTTTTTTTTTTTTTTTTTTCCCCTTTCTTTTTGCTTTTGGAAAGAATAACCTACTCAGGCTGGGTTTAGGCCCTGGGTTCAATCCTCAGCACCGCCAAAAAAAAAAAAAAAAAAAAAAAAAAAGAACACCCTTCTCTTGGTGGTATGTGGAAATCCTGTGGTTGCTAAGCCAGTGATGCTTCTCCAATCTATGTGGAGAAAATCATACTTAAATCCCATGACTCTTTGTTTTGTTCTGTTTTTTTGATGTGCTGGGTATCAAACCTGGGCCTAAAGCATGCTAGGCCAGCATTCTGGCACCGAACTTTACCCCTAAATCCACCATTCTAAAGAATATTTTTAGAGTGAAGAGGAGGAAGTTCAGTCTGTATCTCCCATGGCCATATTTCCCAGAGATCCAAGCATGATCCGTGATGTACTGAGCCAGTCCTGTGGCTTCCCTTCCCAGCGAGACAATCTTGGCTCCGCGGTTATCCCAAAATGTATCATCAACAAATTTGAAAACACATAATGTGATCTGTTTACTTTTTCATAGCCATAGGGACTAACAAAGAGAATTAGGAAATCTAGAAGTCAGTATCTGGGCCTTGGCTAGGCCCACTCCATGACACAGAAAGGTGGAGAAACATGCCTGGGGCCCAGAACACAGTGAAAGTGAGCAGCAAGAAAACATGGGAAAGGTGGCTCTAAATGGTGCAGGACAATCCAGTTGGTTCAAATTTTGCTAGGAGCTTCCTAGTTCCACTAGTTTACAAACAATTATTTTTTATGTCACTATTGTATCTTCAAAGATGCTGGTGATAATGCAAATCAGAATCTGAACGAGGTGCTAAGAGTTCTTCCACAGAGTAACAACACTACTTTCCATATTGAAGTCCTGAAGAGCCTGCACGGATCCTGCCATGGTTCATCTCCTGTAAAGCTCCATATCAATGATCATAGCAGCACAATTCACAATAGCTAGACTGTGGAACCAACCTAGATGCCCTTCAATAGATGAATGGATAAAAAAAATGTGGCATTTATACACAACGGAGTATTACGCAGCACTAAAAAATGACAAAATCATGGAATTTGCAGGGAAATGGATGGCATTAGAGCAGATTATGCTAAGTGAAGCTAGCCAATCCTTAAAAAACAGATGCCAAATTTCTTCTTTGATATAAGGAGAGCAACTAGGAACAGAGCAGGGAGGAAGAGCATGAGGAAAAGATTAACATTAAACAGAGACGAGTGGTGGGAGGGAGAGAAGGGAAATTGTATGGAAATGGAAGGAGACCCTCATTGTTACACAAAATTAAATATAAGAGGATGTGAGGGGAAAGGGGAAAAAAATACAAGGGAGAGAATTGAACAACAGCAGATGGGGTAGAGAGGGAAGATGGGAGGGGAGGGGAGGGGGGATAGTAGGGGATAGGAAAGGTAGCAGAATACAACAGTCACTAATATGGCATTATGTAAAAATGTGGATGTGTAACTGATGTGATTCTGCAATTTGTATTTGGGATAAAAATGGGAGTTCATAACCCACTTGAATCAAATGTATGAAAGATGATATGTAATGAGCTTTGTAATGTTTTGAACAACCAATTAAAAAAAAAAAAAAGCTCCATGCCACCTTGCAAACTGCTCCAAGTGCAGGGGCTGAATAGGCAGAATGTTAACCAGAGGGCAGCACAGTGCTCTGGATAAATTATCTGAATTCCCTTTCTTAGACAAAGGTCTCTCTGCAGTTAGAATGGAAAGGCAAAGACCATGCTGAGCTGCAGACTGGCAAGGCTGGGCTCATAAAGGTTTCCCTCCAGAGTTCTAAGAAACGTCCTGGGAAGGCTCATAGCAAATGAATGAACAGCACTGGGAGGTTGACTACAATGTAACAGCGGGGCCTGGTGCCAGCCAGTGATGGCTTTGGGCTGGTAAGGTCACAGGAACCCTGATGCTTGGCTTGGGAAAGTGAGTGATGGGGATGGAGGGAGAGGGTCGAAGGGCACTTTGGTGTTTCCCAAGTCATGCCTGTCTCTTCAACTGTCACCCATCACTCCTACCTTCCTGAAATAGAGGCAGGACCATTCAGATAGCCCAGAGACTGGAGAGCCACAGAACATGCTCAGGGTCCTTCTTTATTCTGGCACTGCCATAGAGCAATTAAACAGCCAGCTAAAGAGAGCACGTTTTTATTGTCAATATTGTGACAGAAAAGAAAAATAATACTTCAAATTCTCTGCTTTCCAAAACCAGTGCAGAGACAGGATAATAAACAAGGGCAGACAATGAGTATAAATCAGACATGATCCAGATCATGATCAGCCTGCCTGCCCCTGAGGAAAATACTCACAGAAAGCTAACAAATGTGAAAGTACTAATATTTATAAGCTGAAGGTTGACTCTTTCACTTACAAGTCTGCTCTTTGCCATTCAGGAATCTGCTTTTACCCTTTCCTGGACGAGAAAACTACTCAGTATGTGAGCAGTTCAAAAAATTGGCCACCATATCCAAACTGGAGTCTTGAACTAGTCTCGGGGGACATTAGAAACTCAACTGCATAGGTACAAAGCCATGCAATTTGAATTTTTCTCTATTTTTTAATGAAGATAACATTTTCATATTTTATAACATTGTGAACAAGCAACAACATGGCAAACAGTTTATAAAGGAAAATTATGTTGCTAGGTGGCAAAGGGATGACACTGGCTGAGACTAGGACACCAGGGGAGATGAATAGGCCGCTGCTGGAGCCCTGGCCCTTCATGACCGCTCAAGTCCTGGTCATCAGGGCCGCAGAGGAGCACACTTGGACTTGAGTGCATGTCGGCCAGAAGCAGCCAGGTGAGGAAGATGGAGGTGTGTTTGATCTGTGTGCTGCAGATATGGAGTCCAGCTACGATCCCAGCTATCAACTCAGGACTCTGGCAGGAAGACACCCTGTCTTGTGCCATTCGTAGTCGGAAATCTGAAGCTGTGCCAGATTTCTGTTCTGCTTTACTTCCCCAGGTGAGACAGATTGGAGGTGGCAGGAAGCAGCAAGTTGACACTTAATGCTCTCTAAGGCAGCTATCATAGTTACCAATTATTTGAAATTTAAATAGATGACATAAGAAAGCATAAACTTTTATGACCATTATGTACCCCTGCCATCTAGAATGATAGCATAGAGGAAAATTCAGGATGTCTGAATTGTAGAGCTGGCCCTGACACTGACCAACTTAGACCGATAATGTCACCTCTTTGACACTGAATTACCTCATCTGTAAACCATCATGGATGACCAGGTGTGCTCTGACCAGCGGCCAAAGACTGGTCCTGCTGGTGAAATGATTCCCATGGGGCTGCAGGTCCGACATTGGCCAGGTGGGGCTACTGGCTGGACTCAGTGCTGCATGTGGCCTTGTCCAAATGATGCCATCGAAGGGCCCTAAGAAAACTCATCTCCTTCCCGTGGCAGAGGTCATAGCCAAAGGAACACTGAAAAGCAGAGAGCCTCTTCTCTTCTGTCTTTTGGTCTCTAACACTATTTTTTCAAATCAAGATTCCAGAAAGCAATAAAACATCTGAAGGTGATGTATTTAAATACAGTCATTTCCAAAACATGACAGTGGTCTCAGAGTAAGTAAATGCATTTAATAGAGTAGGCTTTAATTATTCCAAATTTACTTCTTCCAATAAAGAAAGAGGCATTGCTTTTCTCTTGCTTTCTGGGATCAAGCACGGATAATTTGGTTTGTTAGACACTGCAAGCATGAACATAAACAATATTGGAATTTACCTTGAAAATATTCCCAAAACATTTTAAAGGATCTTTTGAAGGGAAATTTTTTTTTTGGGGGGGTACTAAGGATTGAACTCAGGGGCACTCGACCACTGAGCCACATCCCCAGCCCTATTTTGTATTTTATTTAGAGATAGGGTCTCACTGAGTTGCTTAGCACCTCACTGTTGTTGAGGATGGCTTTGAACTCATGATCCTTCTGCCTCAGGCTCTCGAGCTACAGGGATTACAGGCGTGTACCACTGAGCCTGGCTTTGAAGGATTAAATAGTCAACATACTATATCTTAATATTTGGTTATAAGAAGCAATAGATATTCTTTTATATTTGGATTTATTTAGAGAAGAGAATACAAAACTGTTTATTTTTGTAAAACAAACAAAAACAAACAAACAAACAAAAAAAACCTCCCATGTTTTTGGATAGGCAGAATTAATATTTTCAAAATGGCCATACTATGAAAAGTGCTATATAGATTTAATGCAATTCCTATTAAAATTCTGATGATATTCTTCACTGGAAAAAACAGTTCTGAAATTCATTCGGAAAAATAAGAGACCCAGAATAGCAAGCCTTAACAAGAAAAGTGAAGCAGAAGGCATTGTAATACTAGACCTCAAATTATACTACAGAACTATAATAACAAAAACAGCATGGTACTGGAACCACAACAGGCATAAAGACCAGTGAAATAGGATAGAAGACACAGAGACAAACCCACTTAAGTACAAATAACTGATACCAGACAAAGGTACCAAAAACATAATTGGAGAAAAGGTAGCCCTTTTAAAAAAACAATGCTGGGAAAACTGGGAATCTATATGTAGAAGAATGAAATTTAATCCCCATCACTTAACCTGCACAAAAGTCAACTCAAAGTGGACCAAAGCCCTAGGAATTAGACCAGAAACCCTGAAATTGCTAGAAGAAAACATAGACCAAATACTCCAACATGTCAGCACAGGAACCAACTTCCTTAACAAGACTCCGAAAGCACAAGCAATAAAACAAATAAACAAACAAACAAAAACCAATAAGTGGGATGACATCAAATTAAAAAGCTCTACATAGCAAAGGAAATAATTAAGAGTGTGAAGAAAGAGCATAAAGAATGGGAGATCTTTGCCACCTGCTCCTCAGGGCATATCCAGAATATACAAAGAGCTAAAAAATCAAAAACAAAATAACCCAATCAATAAATGGACGAAGAGTTACTTCTCAAAAGAAGAAACACAAATGGTCTTGACAAATGAAAAAATGTTCAACATTTCTAGCAATTAGGGAAATAACAAATCAAAACTACATTGATATTTCATCTCATTACAGTTAGAATGGCGATTATCAAGAATACAAATAGGGGCTGGGGCTATAGCTCAGTGGCAGAGCGCTTGCCTCATACATGTGAGGCACTGGGTTCAATCCTCAGCACCACATAAAAAAATAATAAACAAAATAATAAAGATTAAAAAAATACAAATAATAATAAATGTTAGAGAAGGATATGGGGGAAAAGGTACACTCATACACTGTTGGTAGGACTGCAAATCAGTGCAACCACTCTGGAAAGCAGCATGGAGATTCCACAAAAAAACCAGGAATGGAACCACCATATGACCATATCCATATCCAGTCATCCCACTCCTCAGGATATATATCGAAAAGATTTAAAAATCATCATACTGCAGTGACACAGCTACATCAATGTTTATAGCAGCACAATTCACAATAGCCAAGCTATGGAACCAACTTAAGTGCCCTTCAACATATGAATGGATAAAGAAAATGTGGTAATGTATATACAATGGAATATTATTCAGACATTATGGCATTTGCTGGTAAATAGATGGAACTGAAGACTATCAGGCTAAGTGAAATAAGCCAGTCCCGAAAGCCAAAGGTCAAATGATATGCAGACGCGAATCCAAAACTGGGGGAAAGGGGTGGGGGTAAAAAAATAAGAGAGAGAAAGGAAATAAAAAAGGGAGAGGGAATTTCAACAAAATAGAGGAAAGATCAGTGTAGTAGACAAAGAGGTTTGAGGAGAAGGAAGAAGGTACAGGAAAAGGAAAGAATAGTGGAATAAATCTGATAAAACTTTCATATGTGCATGCACAGATATGGCCCAGTGAGTCCCAGTACAGGTGTATCTATAGGACACTCATTAAAAAAATAAAAAGTCAACTGTGTATCTGACATTATATATAGCTAAAAAGAATAAAATAAAATTTTGGTCCAAATAAGAAAACGAGGTGAAAACTATAAATCTCCCCTATGTAGGAGCTGGAAGTATAGCTCAGTGGTAGAATACTTCCCTAGCATGCTCAAGGCCCTGGGTTCAATCCCTAGCATTGGGGATGGGGTGGGGTGGGGGAAAGAAATGAAAGAGAACTAATGTATACTCACTATCTAAAGCATGACAACATAAATTCCTGGGACTTTTAAAATGTTGCTTTATTTTCAAAAGAAGCAGATTTAGTAACAGAAAATGTTGTGCTTTTTCAAAAAATTAATTAATTTGTTCTAATTTGTTGTACATGACAGCAGACTGCATTTCAGTTCATAGTACACAAATGGAGCATAATTATTTCTCTGGTTGTACACAAAGTAAAGTTACACCATTCATGTTTTCATACATTTACCTAGGGTAATGATATCCATCTCATTCCACCATCCTTCCTACCCTCATACCCTCCCTTACCCTCCCTCCCCTTTGCCCTATCCAAAGTTCCTCCATTCTTCCCATGCTCCCTCCCACCCCCATTATGGATCAACAACCACTTATCAGAGAAAATACCTGGCCTTTGGTTTTTTGGGATTGACTTATTTCACTTAGCATGATAGTCTCTAACTCCACCCATTTACCAGCAAATGCCATGATTTTATTCTCTTTTAATGCTGAATAATATTATATTGTGTATATATACCAGTTTCTTTACCCATTCATCTACTGAAGGACATCTAGGATGGTTCCAAAATTTAGCTATTATGAATTGAGCTGCTATAAACATTGATGTGGCTGTGTCACTCTAGTATGGTGTTTTAAAGTCCTTTGGGTATAGTCCAAGGAGTGGGATAGCTGGGTCAAATGGTGGTTCCATCCCAAGTTTTCTGAGGAATCTCCATATTGCTTTCCAGATCGATTGCACCAATTTGCAGTCCCACCAGCAATGTATGAGTGTGTCTCCCCCCACCCCCACCCCCACCCACCGAATCCTCACCAACACATATTGTTGCTTGTATTCTTGATAACTGCCAGTCTGACTGGAGTTAGATGAAATCTTAGTTTTTTAAAAAATATATATACACATATTTTTAGTTATAGATGGACTCAATACCTTTATTTTGTTTTTATTTATTTTTTTAATGTGGTGTTGGGGATCGAACCCAGTGCCTCACGTATGCCAGGCAAGTGCTCTCCCACTGAGCCATAACCCTGGCCCTAGAGTAGTTTTGCTTTACATTTCTGTACTTGCTAGAGATGTTGAACATTTCTTCATATATTTGTTGATTGATTGTATATTCTTCTGAGAAGTGTCTATTCAGTCCCTTAGCCCATATTTTGATTGGATTATTATTATTATTTTTTTAATATTATGTTTTTTGAATTCTTTATATATCCTGGAGATTAGTGCTTTATCTGATGTGTGGTAAAAATTTAAATGTTGTAATTTACATATACTACAGAAAAATCTTCCATGATTTCTCCACTCTAGTGAACATAAAAAATACTTTCTGAGGAAGAAAGATATTTTAAGACAAAACTTCTGATTAAATTCCTCCTGTGAGAAGCTATGATCTGAATATTTGTGTCCCCACCAAATTAACATGTTGAGACCAAAATGATGGTAATACCTAGTAGGGCCTCTGGGAGGTGAATGAGATTAGTGACCTTATAAGAGAGACCCAGAGCTAGCTACTTATTGTCTTCCACCATAGAAGGACATAGCTAAAAGGATACTGTCTATGAACCAGAAAATGGGCCCTCACCAGAAATCAAATCTGCTGGACTTCCAGCCTCTACAACTGAAAGAAATCAATTTTTAATATTTTTATAAGCCCTCCAGTCTATGGTATTTTGTCAGAGCAGCCTGAACAGACTAAGACAAAAAGTGACCTGCTCACCCATTCATCCTTCCTTCCTTTTCATTAATTCTACATTATAATTACATAAACCCCTGCTTTAAAAATATAATATTTTAATTCAATAATGGATACAAAATAATAGTCTTCTTTGGCATCAGGCTGACGGATCTTTATCATTTGCCTATGACTACACCAATCAAATGGTGGACCCTTAGTTATTTTCCTGGCTGCTCTGGGGGTCAGGGCTATAGCAGTGGGTTGGGCTGGCAGTGAGAGGTGTGGCTGGCTGCTGGCCAGGGCCCTGGTGTGAGGAAGTGGGGAAGGGCTAGGAGCCTGCAAGCTGAGGGCTTACTTGGCACCACCACAGGCCCAATGTTTGTTCAGGGAGAATTATCCACAGAGAGAAGTGAAGAGGGTAGTACCATGAACCCTGTGTGCCCACTGTCCAACTCCAAGTCATTAACTCATGGCCATTCTTGTTTCATCTACTTCAATTCCCTCCTCTGAATTGTTTTGGTGCCAATTCTGGACATTATATAATTCTGTCCATAAGTATTATCAAATAGGTAAGAACTTTTTGCTCTACTTTAAGATAACTCAATATGAGAATAAATTATAGGGTGACCCTTTGTACCATAGAAGCATTTAATAAAAATATGAAATATGGTCTCTGCCCTTAAGGATCTTAACATTTACTTGGAGAGCTAAGATAAATGTAAATGGAAAAAAAAATCACTAAAAAGCAATCCCAATGAAACCTAACGTTAGAGGGTACCATATAATGATTGCCAGTTCTGATTTGAATGGATCCTAGGATCTCCACAAAGTAGCTGCACATGACCTCTTAGCTTTATCTGCTTCCTCTTCTTGCACAAACCATCAGCTTCCACGCAAAGGAACTCCACAAGTTCTCTGCGCCTTCTAGGCTCATGCCACCTCCAAGTCTTGGAACTAGGTTATTTACCCCTATATCACTACCTCTGAGCTGACCCAAATGCTTCCCCTTTTACAGACAATCCTGCATGGTCCTCCCCAAGCTCAGCCCTGTCTGTTTATAGCATTTTCCTGCACATTTCCCACAAGGTAACCTGGCTGGATCCAGGTCTGGATATGAATAAGGTTATTCATTTATGTCATGATGGACATAAATGTTTTGAAGGCTGTGCATATGCCACCTACAGCTCCAGGAAAGACTTTGCAGATTGAGGAAGAGCACTCTGCCAAGGGTTATGGTGGCTTAGGAGAAGAGACCCTGTGGACAAGAGCAGTGAGGGGAGGCTCACAAGACAGTAAATTTGGTTTGGTTTTGAGAGACAGGGGAGTATGAGAAGGCTCTCTGAGCAGAGAGGATTATTTAGAAGCCTGGCCAACTAAGAAACAGGATCAAGCCTTCCCACATAGTGACCCCTCTGAGAAATTCCTGGGTAGTGAGGGGAGCATGAGCAAAAAGCCCCATAATGAAATCTGATTGTGCTAGTCTGTGCTTAAAAAAGCCCTTTCTGATGGCAATCACTGCCATGGTAGACGCAAAAGCACAGGCAGAGCCTTTCTGCACTGGGTGTGCATAACTAGGCACAGAGCCAAGACATTCAAAAACCATTATGGGACAAGACAGGGAGTGATAAGGACCCTGTAGAGTGCACTAAAAAGTGTAACTCATGGGGCTCTGGGAAAGGAGAAATTAAGTTGGGAGCATCAAGAAGGGTTTCAAGGAGAAAGTGGCAAATGGGTGGTTTATAAACAAGGGGCAGGATTTGGGCTATGGAGATGGGAGGAAGGCAATGCAGGCGGAAGACTTGCCAAGCACACAGAGCCGGGCTCAGGGGGTCTGCAGCACAGTGGGTGGGTTGAATGAAGAGAGCTTGAAGGTGGGTTTACAGAGACCCACTGAGACGGAGCCTAGACTGTGTTCTGTGTGCAGAGGGGACACTGCATGCATGCGAGCAGGGCAGTGCCCAGGGCAAGAGAGTGGCTTTGGAAGGTTATTCAGGAAAGAGTGTGGGGTACAATCCATGTGGTTCAGAGGTGGAGTGGAGCTGCTGGACAAAGCCTTGTCCAGGTAATGAGGACAAGGGCCTGGGCCCAAGAGATGGGAGAAAGAACAGAGGAGGGGGAAGAGCAGGGAGTCTGGGCAGCCCCTCCCAGGTAGATGTCTTGGAAAATCAGGGTTGGGAAAAGACAACAGGAAAAAATTCAAGAGCCTTCTCTGTCCATGGTCAAATTTCATATTTCGAGTCCAGTGACCTTTGTTACTCTTGCTTTTCACTAGAAACAAAGATGCAGACAAATAGAATTTTGTTTCCATCCCATCTGACTCCATTCTAATGAGTCTCTATCTTTCTGCCATGGTTTCTCTAGCTGGCCTGCCTCTGGGAAAGGGTCTCTGTGCTGCTGACTGCACAGGCCTTGACTATGCACCCGGGCTGGACAGTCTGAGAGCCTGGATTAAGCAAACTGTCTGGAAGGCTTGACAAAGTTATAATTCTCTTGCCCCTGTCTTCAAGAGTTAGAAAAGAGGGAAAGAGGGCCTGGGAGAAAGTCCCAATCCGTTTCTGAAGGAAGATGTTTTACTTAGTTCTGCACATTTTAATCAGTGATTATCAGCCCTATAAACATTAGAGTGCAATGACAATGATTTAGGAAAAAGGAAAGACTTACTGTCACTGATGATTACCTTCTGATCAGGGTCTAGGAAACATCCTTATCTAGCTTGAGCTTAGGACCCATTGACTAATGCCTGGACTTGATAGGGAGCTCTGGCCTGCAACTACAGTGACTAATGACCCTGGTTAGTCCTCTTGCCCAAAGTGTGAGGCTAATAAGATGCCCCCACAGGTTTTGGAAATACAGCAAGCCCTAAGATTCCAGAGACCAAGGACAAAATGGACTGGACTTGGGGGACTTCATGCCAGTGGCACAGCACCAACTGTTTCCCATGCACAGGACACACATGGAGGGCCACACTGTTTCTATCTGTCCTCTCCCTATAAATTATTTGGAAAGGATATAGAAATCCTTCAACACACTAGGATTAAGGGTTTCAGCTTAGAAAAACTGAAAAATGCTCTGCCTCTATTCAAAATTTAGAAAAACTCGCTCTCCTCCAGGAATGTGTGTTCAATGCACCCCATATTTCCTTTTCAGTTCTGGAAATGATGGCTGGGAATGAGGTGAGGGACAGGAGTTTAAGATAAGTTTGGAAAGTCATTTAGCTAACCTGCCTTCTCTGAGAGTGGAATGCTCCAAGTAGGAGCTCTCTGCATCTGAACTGTTGAGCCACTGCCACATTTCATGTATCACTCATCCTCCTCTTTCTAGCGTGGCAAATCTAGATGGAACCCTACTAATTAGAACTGTCTCTATAACACATCTATTTTTGGACAAATGAACTGATAGAGAATAAGGACATATTCAGCAAGCCAATAACATATGCACACAAACTCCCGAGGAACCCATCACTGAAGTTATTATATATGCTGCCCAATTTCCCAGGCCTCATTCGCACAGGCCTCTACCAGGAGAGCTCACAGGCGGAGGAAGCTGAAACACTGCATGGGTAGGAAAAACATGCTTCGTGTCTACTCTGTAAGAATTTCCCCCTTGCCAAAAAGCTTGGGAAATAAGTTGTATTGAATTTATATTTGTAGATAGATAGATAAATAAATAGTCAGAACTAAAGAAATAGGTAAATGAAAGGTACTATGTTAAAGGAGGAAACTAGAGGTGATAAGATAGTCCCTGCTTGAAAGGAGCATCCTCTCTACAAGGACGTCCAACTGTATGACACACAGTCAATTCCAAGCAGGGGGCACTTTCAGAGTTGGGCTGCCAAGTGGTGACACAGACTTGAAAGGAAAGGGTGAGCCACCAAGGCAGTAACAACTTCATCTTCAGAAGGGAGATAGGATAACTGGCCACTCTCGGAGGGACGAGGTTTTAATGTTTTACTTTTTATAAATGGATCACTCATAATGTGTACCTATCATATACATTATGAACAATGGCCATGCCTAGAAAAGGAGCTTTCTTGGACAGACCTTGCTTGGAAATATAAATCCTTGGCTGAAAAACAGGATGTCTCATAACCCTAATGCCTGGCCAATAAAATTTAACTTCCGAGATTTCAAATATTTGAAAATATCCTTTTTATTCTATCTTCTCCAAAAGTCACTTACCACTTATAAACAAAATGCCTTGAGATAAACAAGCAAACATTTATATCAGACACACAATTCTAAAAATAAATTTATTTGTGAAGCTCTCCACAGCAAGTGTTCAGACTTCCCAAAGAAACTGTTAACAGTAGGAAATGTCACATTCACTTTCTGAGGGCCACACAGAATTTCTTTTCAGCTATGATGGATTTGATTAGATCCTATTTGAAAGTTAAAAATAACATAAAACTAGCCAGGCAATGCAAGGGCATTTTCAGCTTTGGCACTTGTATATGAAGAGGCTGACACATATTTGAAATCTGCAGCAAAACATATTATGTTTTACTCTCTGGACACTGTGTGCCAAATATATGTATGTATAAGTGAAAGTATATATATGTATATATATGTATGAATGTATATGAATGTGTGTGTGTGTATATATATATATACATATATTTTCAGACTTCTAAATCTGCAACTAAATTAATTTTCCCCATGTTCAAAAATTATAGTTTCTCTTTACTTTTACATAATGTTTTGCAATCCAGCCCTTTTTGTTGCTTATTATATATGTAGTATTAATTTGCAGTCATCTTATGATACAATATTGCCTCTTAAAAACACAGATGTCCTACCCCTAAGGGTTGTTAATCTATAAACAAATTATTTTCTCAACTTTTTACTTACTTATATGACTTAAATTAGCTACAGTCTCATTTCTGAAAGTACTAAATTGTTTAAGGTATACTTAAAAGATACTTGTTTAGCTAATTCATTGCTAGATCAGAGAGAATAACTCAAAAACACAAATTGTCTCTAAGTGCTCACAGACAAATCACAGCTTTGCCTCGGGGTTCCTTGCACAGCATGTCACTAAAGTACCCACAGGGGGCCTTTTTGTTAGAGAGACCAGGGATGGAATCCATTTCCCTATTCTCAATTCCTTCAAAACCATTAACTGCACATTCATTAAAATCTCCTCTAACTCATACTGTCTGGATCATCTTTTCCTTACTTTTTCTATTTTAAGAAAAAACTATCAAAAATTTTTACTACATTCCTTATAGTAAAATAAAAATAATATCCTATTCATTGAAGAAAAGTTTTAAAAGAGACTGAAATATTATTATTATGGAACTGTAAAAACTGAAACATGGTGCTCTTTCTCCCTCTAGTCCTTTTTTTAAATATTTTTTTTTTTTAGTTGTAGATGGATACAATACCTTTATTTTATTTGTTTATTTTTATGCGGTGCCAGGGATCGAGCCCACTGCCTCAGACATGCTAGGTTAAGTGTCTACCACTGAGCTACAACTCCCCACCCCCTTCTAGTCCTTTTAGGGCTGGGGCATAGATCACATTTTAGAAGAGAAAGAAGAGGTGAACTCATTTGACTTTCATATGCAAATGAAATGAGTAAGAATTACATTATTGATTAAAAATTTTGCCTTCAGTGGAATCTGCTTAACATATCTATCACTTGCCACACTTTGTTCATTTTTAAATAATGGAGTCTATGGAATCTCCCCCCACCCTCACCCTCTCTTAACCTTTTCTGTTATGAACTATATCACACATCTAGAGAAGTGCATAGATATGCAAACAGAGCAACTGAGTTAGAGGATGGCAAGCACTGGAGTCTGGACAAGGGGACTCAAGGGGACCCCTTTACCACCAACCTGGCTGTTGTGGGCATCATTTCCTTGTTATTTCTCATATTTCTCTCACCTGTATCTATATTCCTCAACTCTACAGGCACGTTCTGCTTATCTCTGATGGAATTATATAGTGTGTACCCTTAGGTGTTGGGATTCTTTCCTTTTACCACTATGTGTGTGAGATTCATACTGGTTAGGGTTAGCCAGTTAGGGTTCACTGCTGTGGAGCTTTCTGTTGTTTGAATATACCACAATGTACAATTCTACTGTTGATGGACAATGGGTTGTTTCCAGGGTTTGCCTATTAACAATGATGGTATGGACATTCTTACACGTGTCTCCTCATACACAAGGGCAAGCCTTTAGTTATATTCCTAGGGGTGGATCAGCAAAGGGATAATTACTAATAGCAGCTGGACTTCCACTTTTTCAGGGCTCCATTCAGAGAAGATTTTTAGACCGATAGTAGGCATCACTCTTTCCCTGAGTGCAAGGAAAAGTCATGCAGAACATAGAGATGGTACCAATCAGGGTCAGAAACCTGGAGTCTGGGCCTACATCTGCCTCACCAGCCTTGTGACCTAGGACAAGTCAATTTTCATTTCCCTACTGATAAAATAAAGGGGTTGAAACAGAGCTTCTGAAATACCTCTTCTCTCTCCACTGTAACGACTGATGGTGAGCAAAGGGATGTTTTTTGGTCTATTTCCTTGAGAAATGAGAAAGCCCACACCTATATCCTTTTGTACTTAACATTCCCACAAACCCTAAGGCTTACACTGGAGAAAGGCCCCAGTTTGATGTTGCTCCTTAGAAATGATTCTGAGAATATTCTTTTAAATCATTTAAAGATATTTTCGTTAGGCTGGTCTGTTGGAGGTGAGACATGCGAGACAAATCAAACCAACCAAAAAAAAAAAAAAAAAAAAAGAACTAGGCATCCTGACATCCTGACACTTGGCTGCTTTTGCTAAAACTTAAAAAAATCGCAAGCAGTGCTCAGTGCTCATATGCAGAAGACAAAAGTAGACAAGGAAGTGGCTTCTCCTGTTTCCTCTCTAGGAGTGATTTACATTCCAAACCATTCCCCCCCCCCCCCACTTTTGAGATCCAGAATCATGCTCAATTTTAAGGAGTTAACCCATCTGCATGGAATTGAGAAGTCTTTTTATAAATAGACTTACTAATACTCTAAAGGGCCTTAGAACCACCAGAATCAGGGAACAGTCTATAATACTAAGTTTTTAGTTTTTGTATATTGAGAATAGGAAACATGGGCAAAAGAGAAGTACAATAAAAGATATTCAGTTAGGCTGGTTCAGCCTCACTTTGTACCATATCAGTAAAATATTTGCCGGCCTAGTGGGGCAATTATGACTTAGATTAGATAACTTGGTTTTGTGTTCATGGAAAATGGTGAATAAACCATGAATTTTATAAATCAAAACATTTTTTTAGAGTATTGCTATGCTTCTTTCCAATGTAAAAGAACAAGCTATCTCATTGACTAACTATTGACACTCAGCAATCTGGGTTCTGAAAGGTCAGATCAGCGGAGCCTTCTCTGGCCTTAGGTCCTCCCTTTGCTATTTTGAGCCAAGGGGCTTTCTATTTCTCAAAGGGAGAGATGATATCAGCTCTGTGTCCTGGAATCACTCCAAATTTTCTCCAGACTTGCAAATTTTTCTGATATCTTTCCAGGAGTAGGGTGTAAGAGTTCTTTTTGTTTTTTTGGTACCAGGGATTGAACCCAGGGGTGCTTAACCACTGAGCCACATCCCCAGTTCTTTTTAAAATATTTTACTTAGAAACAGGGTCTCACTGAGTTTCTTAGGGCCTTGATAAATTGCTGAGGCTGGCTTTGAACTTGTGATCCTCCTGCCTCAGCCTCCCAAACTGCTGGGATTACAGGTGTGCGCCACCGCACCTGGCAAGATATAAAAGATCTTAATAGACAGCACAATGGAGCATTCACATATGTTGCTCTCTGACCCTTCCCTTAGCTAATGAGGATTAGTGGCCTTCCATTTGCACTATTGTTAATGTACGCACTTGAAGTGAGAAGTGTCAGATTATAAGTTAGGGGCTCACAGCCCTCTACTAATACAGTGCATGGGAAGGACTTTGAGCCATTGCTTTGACGTTCAGAATTGATGGCTTTAGTTCTTGTCTTTGTTCTAGAAAAGTGAAGTTGACACAGATAAGCGAAACACTAACATTTACTAACGATCACTGAGTTTCAGGGTGTAGGAGATTTGACAAATACGGACTGGTCCTTATTTCCTAACTTCTCCAGCTGGAAAGCACAGCTGTGAGACAGACCTGTCCTTGAGGTGATAAACTGATGCACAGTGAGGGTTGCATAACTTGCTCAGGCTATCCAAGTGGGGCAGCCCTGATTCACTCTCCGGGCCTAGGGCAACCCGTCTGCCTGTCCTCCTAGGCCTGTTAGAGTATTGGCTTCAGGGTCTGTACTCTGTCCACAGCCCTTTCTCATTTCAAGAAAAATCTCAGCATTCCGAAGTCCCCAGGGTTTGGTAGTCTCCTTCCATGGCTTCCCCCTCCTCTGCCCATTTGCATCCCCAATTTGCTTAAGATTCATTCCTCACTTTTGAAAGGAAGTAGGGAAGCTGTTTCTTTGAATGTTACTTTAGACATCACGCTCTCCTGAATGGAGGGGCTCTTTAAGGGATAACCACTGAGTGCTGCTGGGGCAGGAGCTGCTCAATCAATATTAGTTGAACAAATAAATGAAAGGCAAGAAAATCCCTATTGCAAACAGTAGATTTGTAAAAAGAGAAATGTTAGCCACTGGATGTCGGAGATGTTGACTCAAGGACTTGGAGGTCTAAGGACTGAGAACACCTTAAATATATATAATGATCATGGGAACACATGGTTCTAGTACCCCATTTCGTCCTGAGTTGGAAAACCCTCAGTACTGGATTTGGGGTTTTCTCTTCACCAGGAACTCCTAACAATGAGAGGCTATATGAGGGAATGCACAGAATATGTACAAAGAACGAGCATGCTCACTAGTTTTTCTCTTTCGGGTGCTGTAAGTTGGAGCTAGGAGTCAGGTAGCCAGAGATGAAGGCGAATCTTTTACAGTACCTACCTGCTATTATTTTACATTTCTGTATCAGCCAAGAGAGTGCCGAATGCACAGCTGATAAGACTGATATTTAGTTAATGGAATAGGTTGTTAAAAACAATGAAATGAACAAAACGTACTCTGAATATTTTTATTAGTAAATTCATCTAATGGACATTTTTAATAAAAGAGTATACTTTTCATTTCCAAAAATATGGTCTTTTGCTATAAACATATTATAATTGAATAAAAAAAATAAGAATATTCTTGACAAAAAGTTACCACCCACTTCAGTCTGTGCAACATTCTGGGATACAATTGAAACCATGGACACAATGGTCTAAAAGCAATTCAAGTTCACAAAAGCTTATCTCCCTGTGATGAATAAAGAGAATGATTCATTCATTTACCCTTTATGGAACCAGTGTGTCTCTTCAGGGCTCAGATTATGAGCAAAGTCACCAGCTGGCATAGGCCAAGAGCTGGCTTTGTGACCATAAGCACATTTTTAGCTAATAGAAGCCACAACAGGCCAGGGTAACAGGGCTCACTGATAGTAACTGTCTACTTGTATAGCCTAAGATAGTCAAAGCTAAGAGTTTAACGAAAAGTATCTCTAAAGGGGGACAATAAGTTGAAGGAATTCACTCCTTAATTTTGAGTATATTCATTAACTATTATATTTAATGACAGAGAGAGAAAGGACAATAACAGTAGGACTACAAAGGGACCCATTCATAGTGTCCTGTTATAGGGACTATTGAAAATTAAATAAGGCTGTCTCTAGCTGCTACTGCTATCAATTAGCCAGCAACCACGTCCACAGCCATAATAACTGCCACATGCAAGTTGTGTGTTTACCTCTGGGCTAATTCCAAACACAGGAGACGGCACTGAGCACACAAGTCTGTGACAGAATGCCTTGCTCCACCAACTTCGCTTTACAAAATCAAACGATTCAATACGTCAGAATATTTTGGATAATGTAGCCTAGTTCCGTTCCTTACACATATGAATTGGATTATACACTTGGCAATGATTTAACCTTCCTTCACCCAAACCATTTCTGTGCCACACAACTACATGCTCCTCTTTTTGTTCCTTCCAGCTTCACAAAGTTTAAACAATAACCAGTTTGTGCTGCCAATAAGGTGACTGTGTCATGTTTAAAGGCTTTCATTTTTGAAAGTAAAAAGGTCCTGTGAAAGTGAGACTTAAGGTTGAAAGATGAAGATGTCAACATGAAAAAAAAGAAAAAAATCCCATGCCCAAGGGTTGTCTTTTAATATCAATGAAAGTAGCTCCTAGACTCACTCCACTCCTGCCTGTTCCTTGTGGTGTTGCTCAGACCCTGGTATTGATGGGGTTCCCAGGGACAAAGCCTGTAGTGCTGACCAATAATAGTTAATGCTTCTCCTGAACTTTGGAAGAAGTCATATTTCGTCAGTGAGGTTTGGCAATGTGGAAAATGCTGTAACCAATTTCATTTCCTGATAAATGAATGGTCCACAGGGAAAGTCAGCCAGTGAGTTTGGGAACTTTACTGAAAGGTTCCTTAAAAGATCCAGCCTGTCTCTGCTTATCACTGCTGGGCCAGACAGCCCCATGCTAACAGGGAGCTGCCAGGCTCCATTTCCGGCCTTGCTGAAGCACCAGTGATTACCTCCGCCCGCCCCCCAGCGCCCCACCCCCATGCATGCAGTATCCTCTAGGAAAGGAGGCCAGTGTCCCTTAGATCAGATGAGGTTTTAATCTGTATGTGCCTGTTAAAATTATTTTAGAAGAATAGGCTTAAAGTCACCATCATTTAAACTTAATCCCCTTTATCCAGCCCCAAATGAAATATTCTTAGCTTTCAGTTTCAATTCAGAGTTGGAGAAATGCAATGTATACACGCATGCACACACTCAGATACACAAGAGGAAAACCCAGAGTCAACCTGAGGGGAGTTACAAAGAATAGCAAGTATCTCAAAGTGTTGAAAAAAATTCACCTAAAATGTGAAAAACCTCATTAATCACAAGATCATTTATATTTTAGGCTTGAAATGAATACCTTTGTGTTTGAGAAAACTAAAAGCCAATTGTCATAAATACAGTCCTATATGCTGAATTTATGCTGAAATTTTTTTTAAAACTTAAAAGGAGATTTTTTTTTTCATATTCAGAATTGGTTAAAGCATATACTCGAAAGTATGTTTACTGAATTTAAATAACTTTTTGTCAAAGGTTCACTTGACAGATTTAAGGTATCTAATTTGGGCTTACTTAGAATGCGTATGTGGTTACCCTCCATAAAATACTCAAATGAACACTTGGAGGCAGAAGGGGGAAAGTCTTAAATAATGGCTTCAGGCCCTAATTATAAAAAATAAAGAAAACAAAGTCTGAAACTCGAAAGCTTTCCGGAGACTGGCAGGCTCAGGCTGGCAGTGGGGTGCCTGGAGCTGATTAGCCTCACCCTGCAACATGGCCCAGCATCGAGGAGGAAGCACTGGAGGTCTGCAGAGAGGGAGACACTAGCTTCATCCACCAATAGAAATGATGCATACGATAATGGAGGAGGGAGCACCATGAAGCCCTTCAGCTTCCTCGGTAACCATTTATTTTATTATTATTATTATTATTTTTTTAATATTTATTTTTTGGTTCTCGGCGGACACAACATCTTTGTTGGTATGTGGTGCTGAGGATCGAACCCGGGCCGCACGCATGCCAGGCGAGCGCGCTACCGCTTGAGCCACATCCCCAGCCCCCTCGGTAACCATTTAAATCCATTTTCTCCTCTTCCACGATTTTGGGACCATAAGATTCTTTGTTGACTTCAATTTTAGACCCCTGTGACACTGAGTGGGTCTGTCTCCAGGGCCAGGCAGGGAGAGAAGGGTCTGTGCACTCCCCTGCAGGGAGTCAGCATTATGATTTATTAAGATCAAATAATTTGCCAAATATGGTGGCACACACCTATAATCCCAGTGGCTCAGGAGGCTGAGGCAGGAGGATTTCGAGTTCAAAGCCAGTCTCAGCAACAGCAAAATGCTAAGCAACTCAGTGAGACCCTGTCTCCAAATAAAATACAAAATAGGCTGGGGATGTGGCTTAGTGATTAAGTGCCCCTGAGTTCAATCCCTGGTACAAAAAAAAAAAAAAAAAATCAAATAATTTGATAACAACAACAACAAAAAAGACAAAAGGAAAAGCCAGTTCCCTAGGCTTTTAAAACCAGCTGAGGTGTGAGTTGAAAAGGATAACCACCTTCACACCAGGGCTCTTTAAGTCTACACCATTTAAAGAGTAAAAGTAGCTGGGTGTGGTAGGGAATACCTGTAATTCCAGTGACTCAGGAGGCTGAGACAAGAGGATTGCAAGATCATGGCCAGTCTGAGATACTCAGTGAGCCCCTGTCTCAAATTAATAATAATAATGGCTGGGGATGTAGGTCAGTGGTAAGATGCCCCGTGTTCAATGCTCAGTACCAAAACAAACAAAACAACCAAATAAAAATAAGTAAGTTTCTAAGCATTATTCTTATGAATCACATTAAATTTCAATCTACATATGAGAGTTGGGCATGGTACTTATTTTGTTTTTGTAATTGTAGATAGACAGCATTCCTTTATTTTATTTGTTTATTTTTATGCCGTGCTGAGGATCAAACCCAGTGCTTCACCGTGCCAGGCAAGGGCTATGCCACTGAGCTACAGCCCCAGCCCGGGCATGGTATTTTTAAAAACAGAAAATAAGCAAAACTGGAAAAACTGAAAGGTTTAATTTAAAAATAGAGCTTGTTACCTGTGGTGGGAGAATTAGTCTATTTTCTAACATGAAGGCTGAATTGGTTAAAGGGTAACCATCAGTACTTTGTAGATCAGAGCTACAAATAACTCTGGAGTTTAATGGCCAAAGCAAATCTGAGACCTCTAGTGAATCTCAAGAACCATTTCTTGTAAATATTCTGCAAAGCACATGAGTTTCTTATACAATAAATTCCAAGAGAACTAAATGTTCTTCTGTTTGCTTCTGAATGTGACTGCTTTCAGACGGTCTCAAATTCAGCAGCCAGATGGGATGGCAGTGAGGGGGAGAGGGGTGGAAGGCTGAAGGCTGATATGTTGAGGCTGCCATGGAGCAGGCCTGATGGGACTAGACTCATGGAGTTCTGACAGCAGAGGATACTGAAGGGCCGTGAGGGAGGGGGAAGAACAGGATTCTCCTCAGACGCTCATCAACTGCACATCCTGGAGGTCAGAGACCTGGCTTCAAATTCTGCCTCTGTGCTGGACAGTATCAACAAGGCCTTTGCTGCCAGTGAATGAAGACCCTTGACCCGTGGGTCTGGACACAGGAATTTGAGGTACTCTTAAGTAGGCGTCAGAGAGATTCCCCCTATTGGTATGCTTCTCCCCGCTTCCAGGTTCTCCTGTATCAATGCAAGTCATAAAATTCCCCTAAGGGCTGAGGTGTGGGTCCTATGGAAGAGGTGGTGCTGGTGGTGAGAGGCAGGAAGGGCCGACAGGCCTGCGTGTGGGAGGTGTGCATGCTCCTCCACTCCCACATCTCCCACTCCTTACACGTCTTTCCAGGTTGTTATCTAAGCACCAGGGTCACTCAGAAATGAGTAATTAAAGTGAGCAAGTATCTCTGTTTTAGAGATGAGGATATGTAGGGACAGAGAGAGATTCAGTGAAGGGGAAAGGGCATCAATGACAGGGTCAAGAGGAAAATACACGTATCTGGAGTCTTACTGGGGGCCCTGGAAACGGTTATGGGCAAGACCACAGACATAGCCTCCCGCCCATATTTTGATGGTGGGGCTCATGGGTAATGCTATGAAATGCCAGAAATTTTCCAACACTGAGAATTCAAAACATTTACTACTGTGAGTCTTGGAAACAAGGAACGGGCGGTTGAAGTTGCGAGGTAGGGAAGCCGAAGGATCAAAGACTGTTTACTCTGTTTTGTAGAGAAAAAAGTTTTATGAAGTGCTCCTACCAGTGGAAGACATAATTATTATTTTCTGCTGGGAAACTTTCTGGCTGGTTTACAGTAAAGATCTAATATAACATGGGAAGAGTTTAGACCTTATACACTTAGAAGTCTGCCAACACATATTTTCCTGTCGAGGCTGTGGCAATGTTTACCTTCTAGTTTGATAGGGCAATGTTGGAAAAGTGTTAGCAGGGCACCCTGTTACTGCAGAAGCAGCATAACAACATTAAAGAACATTTTGACAAAGCAAAGCAAAGCAAAGCACAGCAAAACAGGCAAACAACCCACCCACCCTTAACCTTACTCTAAGTAAGCAAATTTTTATTTTTCATTTTGGGGAATAATCTTTTTGTCTCTCTGTGCTTCTTTCTCTGTATAAATATGAACAGAGTTGCAATGATATGAAAAACATTATGATGTTTTAAACTTGAGTCTGGAAGACACATTAAGAAAAACTGCCATGCCTTTCTACTCATAGATGACAGAAATTATTTCCTACTTTTGATTTATACTCCATGCTACAGAGATTATGCCAAAAGTAAACTACTGAAATATGTTTGGTGAAATATACTATTGTAATTGTTCAAGTAATTCACAACTCCATTTAACAGAAAGTACTGTGTTGTTCAGGTTTTGAGGCTACAGTCACATAAAATGATTTTTCTGGAGCCATTTTACTTTCCATTAGCTGTCATATAAATATGTAGTAACAGTAGAAAGTGCAGAACGCTCCCATCCTGAAGACACTGGGAAGGGTGAACTGTACATTCCGCTTTAAAACAACCCTTGAAGGTACTTCAAAAATATGGTATCAGTTACTGCCAGAATTCTCCCTGGGACTGCCACAGAGAGGTGCTGGATGCCACAGAACACATAGCTGCTGTCAGCCCCCATCACTTTTTGACAGATAATAAGCTTAGGTGGAAAAACTTTTTTTTTTTTAATTCCACATTTAAAAAAGCTAATTTTTTGAGAGTGGGTATTACATAGTTTTTATTCTCTGTTATAAGAACTGGCTCTGGGCTGTATAATGAGAATATGGAGGAAGAATGGTCTTACGTCCTTCTTAGGAGCTTAGCTATTTACATAGTTCCTTTTTCCAAAATCTGATCTCTTTAAATGCTCTCTAACCATGAATTAGTTCCTTTT
This sequence comes from Urocitellus parryii, assembly GCF_045843805.1. NCBI lineage: Eukaryota > Metazoa > Chordata > Mammalia > Rodentia > Sciuridae > Urocitellus > Urocitellus parryii. The sequence goes on along the minus strand of NC_135543.1, from coordinate 24,623,803 downwards.
TCAACCTGCAAAACACATAGTACCCTATACAACGTGGGAGCTTCAAGTACTTTTTGGCAATTTTTTTCTGGTCTCTAATTATATTTTTGAACTGAACTCTGACCAAATACTTTGTTTTCCTCTCTTCTTTATTTTGTTCATTTAGTTTTTTTTTTTTTTTTTTTTAAATGTGGTACTGGGGATTGAACCTGGTGCCTCATGCATGCTAGGCAAGTGCTCTACCTCTGAGCCACAACCTCAGCCCACCCCTGCTTCTTATTGAGGATTTCAAACAATAAAAGTGTTCAATTTTATTACTTATACACAACCATGTGATCATTGCCACAATCATATACAGAATAGGTCACTGTGCACTTGATTCCTTACACTGTCTAAGGTAGTCGTGGCTCTGCTTTCTGCCACAACTTTGCCTTTTTTGAAAGCATTTAGTGATTTCTAATCATGTGATGATTCTAATGGCTTTTTTTTTTTAAGATAAGTTCTATGGCTCAGAATAGGGTTTACTTTGGAAAATGTACCATGTACATTTGAAAAGAACGTGAATTCTGCCACCATTACAGGAAATACTCTAAGAATATCAATCAAATCAAGGTGGCTGAAAGGATCTTTCAGATCTCCTATGTCTTCGCTGATTCTTTTGGTCTAGTTCTACCAATTACTGAGGAAGGGATGTTAAATTCTCCAGCAAAGATAGTGGATTATCCATTTCTACCTTCAATTCTGTCAACTTTTTGTTTGATGAAACTTTGTTACTGGATATGCATTTGCAATTATTCTATCTACTTGTGGGACAGTCCCTTTAATCATTATGCAGTATCACCCTTCACCTTAGGTCTTGTTTTAAAATCTGTAGTAGATATTAATACACCTACTTTAATCTTATAGTCTCGGCTCACATGGTATCTCATGTCCCATCCATCTGCTTTCAAACTAGTTTTATAAGCAGAATATGTAGTTTTGTAGACAGCATGGAGTTGGGTCTTATTTTATCTACCTCACAATATTGCCTCTTATGAGTTGATTTTTTAAAAAATTTAATTTTATTAGCTACATATGACATTACAATGATCTTAGCAATTCATACATTTGAATCATTGAGGTGTAATTTCTCATTTTTCTAATTGTACAGATTGCAGAATCACACAGGTCATAGAGTCACCTATATACATACAGCAATCATAGTGTCTATGAGTTGATGCATTAACATTTAATGTACTTAACTGAGTGGTTATGTTTGGGCCAGCCATTTCATTTTTTGTTTTCTACTTGGATTCTCTCTTATTCCTTCATTCCATCTTTCCTGCCTCAGTGGTGGTGAGGATTATAAAAATACTTTTTAGTATTCCAATCTTTCTGTTAGCCTTTGAGCTATTCATTTAAAAACATTTTTATAGTGGTTGCCCTAGAGATTACAATAGATATCCTTTTCATCGTATATCTACAAATACCACTACTACTACTAATATACTACTTCATGTATACAGCCATACAGGATCATATCCCTTCTCTCCTTTCCTTTATGCTATAGTTGTTATATATAATTCATCTACACACATGATAAACCCTAAAAGGCAATGTGATGATTTTAGTTTAAGAAATTTTATATAGTTTATTAAAAATTGGGGGTGGTAAAGGAAGAGAGAATGAAAGTATAAATATGAACATTTTGCATTTATCTAGGCATTTATCACTTCTTATAAATAGTCCTCATTCTTCTCTGAAATCTGAGTTTCCATCTGGTATCATTTCTGCTCAGTCTAAAGAACTTCCTTCAGTTTTTTTTTTTTTTTTTTTTGCAAAGCAAGTGTGCTGGCACAAAGTTCTTTCAGTTTTCTTTCACCTGATAATGTCTTCATTTCACTTTCATTCTTGAATGATCTTTTCACTGGATACAGAATTCTGGGTTGATAATTGTTTTCTTTCAGCACTTTAGACTTTGTTCCTTCTCTTTGAGAGTCTGGTTTCTTAGGAGAAGTGAGATGTTAACTGGACTGTTGTTCTGCTCACCATGTTGTACTATGTGTTTTTTTTCCCCATGGTCTTCCTCACTTGCTTTCAACAGTTTTGATGCTAATGTGCCTTGACTTGAGATTCTTTGTGCTATTCTGCTTGGTATTAGCATCTCATATCTGCACATTTCTATCCTTTTTTCATTTTTTAAAAAATTGTTTCTGTTGCTCAGTGAAGACATCTCATTTCTCTACTGAAATTTTCATGCATTGAAAATGTTTCATGCTATGAAAAAACTGAGGAGAGTTATAGTAGTCACTTTAAAATCCTCATCTGTTAGTTCTAACAACTGGTTCATTTTGGGGTTGAACTTAATTGATTTTCTTTTATGCAGGGAATGTGTTCCATTTTCTTGATTCCTTGGATGTCAGGAAATTTTGGATTGTATCCTGAATAAAATTAATGTTAAGTTGTTGGGATTCTTGTCTAGGTTTGAACTGAAAACATTTTTATTTTTATTTTTTTGCCATGCTGAGGATTGAGTCCAAGGCCTCACACATGCTAGGTAAGTGCTCTACCACTGAACAAACTGTATTCTGAGCAGCAGCTCTTGACTCTATGCAGATCTTCTATCTTTAGCTGGGCTGCTTTATTTCTGTAGATATGTGGTTCAAAGTCTCATTCAGAGACATGGCAGAGAGTGTTTAAGGATCCCCTTTGACTCTTTTCTGAGATTCCTCCACTATTTTCAGAGTTCCTGGATTCTCAGCTTCTCTTTTCTGATTTTCCAGGTCAGGGAGGCTGCAACTTTTGCATATATACCCCACTTCTGCTGTAGGTGTCATGACTACAATAAGTCCAAGGCTAAAAGCCTCAGCCACAGGAAGTTTGATATTTTCCATCCTCCAAGTGAACAATATAGTCCTCCCCAAGAGGCTTTCTGAATCTGTTCACACTTTCCAGCTTCAGAGCTGCAACTCTGGTTTTAGTTCAGATTTCTGGTCTTTTGGTTGAGCTGCTTTTAGTCTGCTTCTTACACACAGTTGAGGTATCAGTCAGAGATCTAGACAGATATAGTTTGGGGATCCCTCCTCTGGCTCTTTCCCTTTGGGGATTCCTGTATTCTCTTGAGCATTCATGCTTTCTCAGGTTCACTTTTGTGGTTTCCTAGACCAGAAATATTAAGAGTTTTTCCATGTCAGCCCCTCATTACCATGCTGGAAACTATGCAGATTGTACTCTGCCCTAGGCCATGGAAAGAGAAATGTATTTACATAGCTTCCTACCTCCCCTCTTCTAAATGAGTATTAACTCACTGTAGAGTCTGCTTCTACTCACTCTCCAAGGACCTTCGGGTAGTTTTATGTTTTGTATTATTTGTCCAGACTGTTTTCTTTCTTCCCTCCCTCCCCCCTCCTTTCTTTCTTCTTTTGATACAGGGGATTGAATCTAGGGGTGTTTAATCACTAAACCACATGCCAGCCCTTTTTATTTTGAGTCAGGGTCTTACAAAGTTGTTTAGGGCCTCGCTAAATTGCTGAGATTGGCCTTGAACTTGCCACCCTCCCGCCTTAGCCTCCCGAGTTGCTGGGATTATAGGCATGTGCCACCATGCCTGGCTTCATAGCTGTTTTCTGAGGAGGTATTATCTGAAAGATGCTTAGATCATGATATCTGGAAGCAGAAAATTAATGCCCAAGCTGATTTTCAACCATGCTGCATTTATTCATTCAAGAATGGTTAATGATTGCTAGTCTGGGCAGGGTAGTGTATTATATTAAGATGTTATGGGGAGATAGAAAAAGAAAACACACCAAGGAACTTGAAATGAAGAGAAATTAAAACATGCACATGCATATGTACACATAAGGTAGTGGTGGAATAAACCAGTACAAGATGGTAAAGAAGAACTTGGAGACAAAAGATACAAGGGTTTTAGCCACACCTTTGAAATGGATAGAATTTCAAAGGAGGGCAGGAAGTAGCACATATAAAGGCAAAGAGATGGAAAAATGCAAGCAATGTTTTCACAAGAATGCATGGCTCAGTGCACCAAGAGGAGAGGGCATGTCCAAGAGTGTGAAGGACATAATGACAGGGCACATGAATACATGGGTAAAGACGGAGGGGGAATCTCCAGTGTTTGTCTACAGGCAGCTGGGGAGCCAAAACTGCTTCATGCTTAAAGTGGCATTTCCAGAAGCAAGAGGTAATTCTTAAGAAGCAAAAAATAAAATAGGACCACAAGGAGATATTTTTTCCCCCTTCTGGGTAAAAAAAGAACTATGAAACACTGCTGATGAAAGCATAAACTAATACAACCATTTTGGGGAACAGTTTGATACTGAAATTGAACATATGTATGTTATACAATCCACTCTTGGGTATACCATTGTTAATATAGCACTGTTTTCAGTATACAGAAACATAATAGATTTTTGTACACAAATCCTGTATCTAGCAACATTTTTAATTTTGGGGGTGGGTACATAGGATTGAACCCAGGGGCACTTAACCACTGAGCACTAGCCTGTTTTACCTTTTTATTTTGACACAGCGTCTTGCTAAGTTGTGAGGCTAGCTTTGAACTTGAATCCTTCTGCCTCTATCTCCTCAGCTGCTGGCTTACAGGTATGCACCACCATACCTGGCTCCAGCAACATTTTAAACTCATTTATTAGTTTCAGTAGTTATGTTATGGAGTCCTTAAGATTTTGTACATATGGGATCATTTCACCTGCAAATAGACAGTTTTACTTCTTCATTTCCAGTGGGTACACATTTGATTTTTTAAAATTCTGTCTTAAACCACTGTTCAATGCTGAACAGATGTGCTGAGAGCAGACTCCTTGCCTTCTTCCTGATCCTTTCATTATATGCATGATATTAGCTGTGGGTTTTTCACATATGCCCATTACCATTCCTATTTTTTTTTAATTTTAATCATGAAAAGATAAAACAGTTCTGTCTGCTAGCACACTTTTTCTGTAAAGGACCAGATAATAAATGTTTTAGATCTGTGAGCCATATGGTTTACCTCACAACTACTGGACTTTGCTACTTTAGTGTGAAAGTAGTCATAAACAACATGTGAGTGGGTGGAGCTATGACCCATAGGACTTGGCCTGTGGGTCATCATTTGTTGGTCTCTGGTCTAATTAAGATGAATATGTGGTTTTGTACTTTATTCTGTAAATAAAGAATATTATATTATTTGATTTTTGAATACAAACCAAATTTTGCATTCCTGAGATAAACATTGCTTGGTCAAGGTACATATCCTTTGTGTTGCTGATGCTGGTTTGCTAATATTTTATAAAAGATGTTTAAGTCTGTTCATGAGAAGCATGAACATATATAAAGTTCATGGTCGGTACTTTTCTTGGATCTCTTTATCTGGCTTTGCTATCACGGCAATACTGGTCTCACTGAATGGGTTGGGGAGCATTCCTACCTCCTGTAGTTTCTGAATGATTTTGTAAAAGATTTATATTATTTCATTTAAAAACTATCTATAGGGCTGGGGCTGTAGCTCAGAGGGAGAGTGCTTGCCTAGCATGTATGAGGCATTGGGTTTGAGCCTCAGCACCACATAAAAGTAAACAAATAAAATAAAGGCATTCTGTTCATTTACAACCACAATAAACAAACAAACAAATAAAGGTATGAGTTTGTTTAAAAGAAAAACTATTCATAAGTGAAGCTACATGAACCTGTGCTTTTTCCTTATGGGAAGATTTTAATTACTAATTCTTTTTATTTTAACTTTAAAACTAGTGATGTTACCTATTCAGACTTTCTAATTCTTAAATCAGTTTTGATCATTTGCATCTTTCTAAAAATTGCCTATTTCATCTACAACATTTAATTTGTTGGTTTAAAGTTGTTCTTAATATTCCTTTACATTTCTTTTTATCATACAGAGTCAATGATGAGATCCCCACTCTCAGTCTTCACTTTGGTAATCTGTGTTTTGTCTTTTTTGTATGTTTACTCAAGGTAAATGTTTATTCATTTTATTGTTTTTCTCAAAAAAAGAAAAAAAAATCCAGATTTTGATTTCACTGATATTTTCTACAGTTTTTCTTTTTATTTTATTGATGAGCTTTATGATTTCTACTCTTTTGTTTGCTTTGGGCTTAATTTGTTTTTCTTCTTTTAGTTTCTTTTGGTAGAAGCTTAAATTACTTATTGGATTTATTTCACGCCAATACAAGTATTTTAAACTATAAATTTTCCTCTTAGCACCACTTGGAAGAACACCATAGTTTTGATATGTTGTGTGTTCATTTGCATTCAGATAAAAATCTTTTCTAATTACTTTGTGATTTCTTCTTTGATTCACTGAAAGTGTGTTGCTTAATTTTCAAATATTTGGGCATTTCTCAAACTTCTTTCCTTTGCTGACTTGTAATTTAATTCTGCCGTTGTCAGTGAACACATGTGTATGACTTCAAGCCTTTAAATTAATTTGGCTTGTGACCTAGCATGTAGACTACCTCAGAGAGTGTTCCATTTGCACTTAAAAAGATTAAATTTATTCTGCTACCACTGGGTAGAATGCTCTCTACCAGTCAGATCAAGCTGGTTGATGGTGTTGTTCAGGCCTCTCTATTCTTGCTCACTAACTAATTATTCTATTATTGAGGAACTGAAATCTACAACTATTATTTTTGGATTATCTCTATTTCTTTTCAATTTTGTAAGTTTTGTTTCACTTTCTATTTTTAGTAGCTCAGAATTTGAAGTAATCTGAATGTATGCCAACAGTAGAATGGATGAAATTTGAACTATTTATATGATGTCATATTAATGCATCAGAGGAAACAATCTATATAACAACATAAAGGTCTCTCATAGACACAATATTGAGTAAAAGGAAGTTGCAAAGGAAAATATAGTGCACTATTTCATTTATGAAAAATCAGAAACTATGTTGTTTGGGAATATACATGCAGATGGTGGATGAAAAATAAAATGATTATCTACAAAGAAAGGATAGTGCTTATTTCTAGGGGGAGAGGGCATGTGGGGACTTCTGGGATGTTGGCAACATTCCATTCCTTGATAATAACACTGATCATACAGATATTCACCTTGTAGTTTCTCTTTTAAAAGTATATATCTATTATGTCATCTGTATTGTGACATCTTTCTCAATTAAAAGAGTAAAAAAAGGGGGGTTATTTTTTGTGGTGGTTCTGGGGATTGAACTCAGAGCCTCATTCTATGTGCACTATCTCTGAACTGCATTCCCAACCCTTTTTATTTTTTTAATTTTAAGACAGGGTCTCACTAAATTGCCTAGGCTGGCCTTGGATTTGAGAACCTCCTGCCTCAGCCTCTTGAGCAGCTGGAATTGTAGGTGAGTGTCACTGTGCCTTGCTGGAGGTGGTTTACTTAGTAGAGGGAAACTTGACTATGTTTTAGATATGATGTTTAATCAGAAGTAAGTTATCATTCTTGTGTCTCAAACAACTTCTGAAATTAGCAATAATATATGTTCCTTCCAATTCGATTCTAAGACTATTGAACAACAGTATAATTTGATGCTGAATACATCACGTATTTAACTTAACTAAAAAAAAGCTGATTTAAGTATTTTTTTTAAAAAAAGTTCATATTTTAAGTGTAATAGGATCATTTCTAGTTGGAAGAGCACATAAGAAATCTTTTTTTTTTAAAATATTTTTAGTTGTTGATGAACCTTTATTTTATTCATTTATTTATATGTGGTGCTGAGAATCAAATCCAGTGCCTCATACATGCTAGGCAAGCACTCCACCACAGTCCCACAAGAAATCTTTCTGATGAACAAAGATAATTTCTGGACACAAATAATTAAGCCTATGATTTGTCATTTTTAACATGAGAGTTTTTGTACAGTGGATATTTTTGAAGTGGGGCATGTTGTCTTTAAATTCTAATAATTGACATTACATTAGTCAAAGTTAGGAAATCCCTTGAAATATTTATTCAATCTCATATTTTAAACTGGGCTTGGGGGTTAAAAATCACATTATTATTTTTAAGTTTTCAAAATGGATTTGGTTTCTACTGATTAGAGTGTGCAGTGTCTTAAGTATTCCTACTGCCCTTGGAGCTCCCAGGCAAGAAATCTATAAAGAACCCATATGTAATGAAGTCCCAGGAAAACAAAACAAAATTTCACATGAACTACTTAATCATCTTGTACTCACTTAGGCAATAATACTATTCACATTCTTCATAGAATTAGGCTAGATTTCAGGGCCTTGAATCTTTTAAAAATCAACAAATGCAGTGTACCAGGAAGTTTGAATCAGTTGATCAGATGTTCACCAGCATTCTCAGTGTGATTATTTACTTGTCAATCACTGCTACCTCCAATTTGCCTCAGAAAGGAAAATCATTAAAGAAAGTGATCTTATTCCTCCAAATGACCAAGTTTTCTGTGTAAGGTATTACATTAGTATTTAAGACAGTGGACATTGTCTTTTTTTTTTTTTTTTTTTTTTTTTTTTTTTTTTTTAAGTCTTATATCCCCTTCAAAGTTTTCAGAAACTTTTGGGCTATCTTTATGTTCAATTAAGAATACCCCTTCAAAAGTCACAAGAACCAAATACAATTATTTTCTTATTTTATCACTTAAAAAAGTACATATGAAAAAGCTGAATTGAGAATATAAATAAAATAAGCAGAACCACAGGACAAGTCATTATGTTCTGTTTGCTTTTCTTCTAATCAAACTAATTCATTATTCACTTATGCCTTGACATAAATAATTTTATAACTATCTGGTAACCATTAGTTTTGGCATTCATTAACAGTTCAAAGTGTTTTGTAGGAATTGAAATAAATAACTCAAATGATCACTACATAGGCAATGAAACAGTCTCACTGACATTCATATAGTCAATCTCAGAACAGTCAAGGTTGGGACAGATGAATGATGATAACTGGCTCTGTCTTTTTAAATATTCTTCTTCTTTTTTTTTTTTTAAAGGAAATTTTAGTTTGTGAATCACAAGTTTCTTTCCAAAGAAAACCCTATCAAAATTAATAGAGATTTAAAGATGAAATCACACAGAATAGTATTTCCTCAGCATTTTCCAGGTACTGTGAACTTTACATTTCTTAGTCACTAGGTGCTATAGACTGAATGTTTGTTTCCCCCAAATTCTTTGTAAGACATTATAATTTAAGACATTATAACAAATATCATCTTGATTGTTTATCAAGAATGGCCATGTCAGGTGCAGTGGCACACATCTGTAGTCTCCTCAGCTACTCAGGAGGCTAAGGCAGGAAGTTTACAAATTCAAGGCCACCTGGGTAATACAGTAAGACTCCATCTCAAAAACGTGCTGGGATATAGCTCAGTGGGAGAGCACTGGCCTAGTCTGCTGAGGCCATGGGTGCAATTTCAGTATCACTGAACAAACAAACAACAAACCTCCCTAAAAGTAAATATGGGACCACCCATGTGTTTAGTGCAATTTCTTTTTTTTATATCTATATTTTTAGTTGTAGATGGACACAATATCTTTATTTTATTTATTTATTTTATGTGGTGCTGAGGATTGAACCCAGCGCCTCACACATGCAAGGTGAGCGCTCTACCACTGAGATAGAAGCCCAGCCCTGTTTAGTGCAATTTCTATGTTATGTATGAGAAAGGTCTAACAACCTTGCAGTATTCCTTAAAGCAGTGGCATCTCAGAGATTACTCTCTAACACAGCATATGGATACTGTGAAACCAAGAAGCTAACCTGGCATATTGTGAATGATTTAGGTTAAACAAATTGATCTGTCAGAAGTGACAGGCATAGGCTCCTATCAATTTCTGTCAGGACCTAAGAACATGCATTCTCTACTCACATTGGAGAAGGTAGACAAAAGTCAAACAGAAAAAAACACAATGTCTCTTTGCTAGACCTTCTACCATGCTCTGCACCCTCTGAGAAAGAACCAGAAATAGAATAAACTAAGATCACTTCACAAATTGATGCTAATAACATAAATCAGAATATTGCCCTCTGTTTGAACTATAATGAAATCACTATGAGCAAAAGCCAAGAGAACCCTGAGAAATATTAAAAATTTAGTAAGGCCAATTTACATAGGAACTATCTTCCTGATAAGGAGAACTAAAGCAGAAGTCCTCACATTAGGGTTTTGTAGCTATAAGAAAGCATGAGTGTGGAATATTATCACAGATTTAAATAACTATTCATCAGTTACATCTGAGCTTCTTTATTACATTTTGCCTTGGAAGATGACTCTTCAAGAGTCAATGGTGAATTCTTCTTCAAAGAATTGTTTTCAAAACAGTATTATAGACCATCACTCACTTAGTCAACAGGCCTATTCTTCCTTTTCTCTCCTTCCTGCCTCTTCTTTCCTCCAAAATAGCAAATATCCAAGTGTCCAGTATGTACCAGATACTCCAGAACAAAATGTAAAGACCCCTGAACTCCTGGAGCTTATGGCATCTGGCAGGATTATAATAAATAACTTACAGTATGCTAGGTGAGAAACGCTATGTAAAAAGAGAAAAATATAGTAGGGTTAGAAGGACTGGAGTGCTGAAAGTGAAACAGAGCAGCCAGGGCAGGCCTCAGTGAGAGCTTCCATCTGCTCAGGTGAAGAAATCTGAAGATAGAGCAGGAGTGAGGCGGGAGGTACCTGGAGGGGGAGTAACCCAGGCACAGTTCCAGGGGTAGAGCTGTGAGGTTGTCTAGTGCTGTGCTTCTCCAATTCCAGCAGGCAGCAGAACTACCTGGAGGCCTGCTACAGTACAGGCTCCCACTGCTGGGTCCCAGCACCCTATCTTCTGATTCAGCAGGTCTCAGGTGGGGCCTAGGAAATTACATCTCTAACAAGTTTTCAGGGGATGCTGATGGTCCTGGTGCAAAAATCACACTTTGAAAACCACTGATTTAATGCACTGTTTTTAACCTCTGAATCACTAAATGACAATTGATCATTAAATTAATTTAATAGACCTGCCCAGCAATTTAAAAAAAAAAAAAGAAATGTCAGAGTACATTGGATTTAATGAGGGTAAGTACTGTTCTATGAAATTTTAATATATAAATATATATAAATGTGCTTATTGCATCACAGAATAAAAATTATTTTTTATTGGGAATGGCATTCAAAAAGTTCAAAAGCCCATTAATGACTATTGTATCACTGAATGACAAAAGCCACATTAATTTGGCAGAGGGAATTGAGGAGTCCTATTGTTTCCATTGAGTACCAAGCTGATATTGCCTTGGGCCTTCTCTTCTACTCACTTCCTCTGCCTGGATTTCTCCTCTTTCATCTCTGCCTAGGATCTTTCCAAGACATAATATGAGTGGAGGTTCCTCTTTAACCTTTTCTGACAAGCCCTTCTCAATGACATCTCCATTCCTTCCTCCTGAACTTAACCTCTACACCCTTTAATAACATTCACTTGATACATAGCATAAGCTGCCCTGTTTATATCTATCTGTCTGTCTATCTATCTCTATCTTTTTCTTTTCTTATCTTTTTTGGTGTAGAGTTGGTATCTTTTTGTTCCCTCAATGATTCCTAGCAGTGCTCTGTTCAAAGTGGAGTCAAATAACTACGTCTGGGTAGAATGAACAGTCAAGCCACATCTGTAAATTATAATGTATTATTTCTAAGATATAGGTTAATCAGAGATTTGACAGAGAAATGAAAGATATTTGATGGAGGGGAAGGAGGGCGATCCCAACAGGAGAAAGTTTTTAAGCAAGTCAATATTTAAGAAGCTATAAAAAAGCTTGGAGCTGATTGTGGTATAATCCCAGCAACTGAGCAGGCTGAGGCAGGAGGATTGAAAGTTTGAGGACAGCCTGGGCAACTAGAAAGACCCTGCCCTCAAATTAAAGTTTTATAAAAGGGTGGGGGTGTAGCTCAATGGTAGAGTGTTTGCCTAGCATGGGCAAGGCCCTGGGTTTGATCCCTAATAATGAAAAACAAAAACAAAAACAAAAAACATCACTTGAAATTTTAGAGTAACTTTCTATATTTCTCTTTGTGTAAGTGAAGACAATGATGAAAGTATTCTAAAAAGAGCATATAAAAATGAAGACTTTAAAAGTCAGTGTGAAACTGGTTATCACTTTTAATTCCTATGATTTACCAAGGGTCTTAAGCAAATGAAATGCTAGGTTAATAGTAACTTTTAACTATCCCAAAGCTTCTTATTTACATGAAATAATTCCCCTTGAAAAGCATGACCTCACATTTGTGTATTTGAGTGTGTGTGTTACTGGGGACTGAATCCAGGGCCTCATACAGGCTAGGTAAGTGCTTTTCCTCTGAGCTATACCCTCAGCCCTGGTAAAATTCTTAATCTTCATATGATGCAGATAGTTCACTAAACTGACAAAAAGAGGGAACCTGGGAACTATACATATTCAAATATGAGGTGGTGTGGTTGTGAACATGCATGCAATGTGATGAACTGTGTCCTGCCACCATGACATTCAAATTGTTCCACACTATATGAAGTAGGAGCCAGGAGCTTCTATAGACAGACAGTGAGAGCTTTGAGCTGCAGCTCCTAACTCAGTTCCCAGAGGACATACTGACTTTCTTTATTTCCTTCCAAACCCTAAAGGAGAAATAAGCAACTAGGGATTTCAGAGCTTGTTCTTTAAGGTTTAAGCAGGAGGGTCCGGAAAAAATAATTACCTGGTATTGCCTTTCCCAGACTTCATGGAATACCAGTAAGAAGAGAATGTTTAGAATGATATTAATACTATTTACTCTGAACAGCCAAGTTGTTTAACTATATAGACAGATTTATTCAGAGAGTATATATTCCCACACAGGATATTCTACAAATATTTTAGAAGACTAAGTCAAATAGTGTTTGATTGAAAAATATTTTATTTGGTTGAAAGTCAGTTACTATGCCTTGGGCTTCCAGATTTTAATGTTTACTTGCCCCAAAGTAGATGAATAATTCTTCTACAAATTTGGCTGTAGGTCTACAGTGCTAGGGAAACATCAAAAACTTTTCACTCATCTGCTTCAGCTGACATTAGCTTGGCAAATTCATGAGTAAGGGGCACTGTGATCCTCTTAACAACCCACAAGGTACCCAGAAAGAACTCTGAATTTTTTGATGTTTAATTTACATATTTCAAGAAAAGTGAATCAATAAGCATATACTATTCTGCACGTTCATAGAGAGCTCACTAAAACAGCATTTTCAATTTAAAACTAACTCTTTCATTAATTCACATACAAAGCTGCTATTATATACCCAACAATTATTTTATCAGTATATATTAGTAAACTAACCCAAAAGATTATAATGTGCTCTTCATGTGGTGTAATACAAACATTATTCAACACACAGCTTGGATTTTCAATCAATTTTAGATATCATAGTATTCTGAATTAAACCCTAGAGGTTTTAAGTGATTCATTTTATTATAAATACTCAATCCAAAAAGATGATTAAAATAATTGAGATAAGGCTTGATTGTAAAGATAAACACAGCCTTTTATTCTAGAAACATCTGTGGTAATAATATGCTACCATTTAAACCAACTGAGGATGACTCACCATCTGTGAGTAAATGTAATTTTAGTTTCCTTTCCTAGTACTGGTGATAGTTATTTATTTATTTTTTTAAAGAAAGAATCATCCATCTTCTGTCCTTTTGCAACCATGGAGTGAGATGGGAAGCTGGGATCAGGAGTACAATTTCTTAATGTGCTTCAGAACAAAATTAACTCACTCCTTTAAGGGAATTACTCATGACCTTGCTCTCAGCAGAATCTTACTCTAAAGTTTACTTTCCTAGGACCTCTCAAAGATCAATTAATTTCTCTATTTAGTCATAATACTAAAAAACAAAGAGTTATAGTTGCTTTCTGAACATGGTATAATAAAAGAACAGAACATTAGTATTCAGGCATGTTGCCTGCACACTATAATTCACTTCACTTTAAGGTCAGCATTAAAGTGAACTAACTACAAGGTTAATCTTCAGTATCTACTGTGGCCCACAGAGGGGCTCTTGGACCCAAAGTGTTCATTAAAGGAATTGGAAAATAAATCTGGAATTGCAATAAGTAGAAAATATGGGACAAGGACACAGTGAGAGATACGTCAAAGATAAGAGCAAAGATTTATCGAAGAGATACAGGGCTAGGGCTGTAACTCAGTGGTAGAGTGCTTACCTGGCACGTGTGAGGCAATGGGTTTGTTCCTCAGCACCACATAAAAATAAAGTAAAGATACTGTGTCCATCTACAACTAAAAAAATAGAGAGCTAAAAAGGAAAAAGTTCCAGTATTTATATGGTAGTGAAGTCGGAAAGCATTTCAGCTGTCAGAAAGAGAGGGAGATGGGAAAGGGGGGGCGCTACAAGGTTCTAAGAAGGTGGTGACCTAATGCACACACAGCTCTTGGTTTCCAAAGAAAATCAAAAAAGGAACTGGACTTATTGGGGCAGCAGTGGTTGACTTTAGAGCTGAGCTCGAGGCGGGGAAAATGCAGGATTACTACGCAGCATCCTGTGGTGTCAGGAAGTTAGTTCTCAAACAAGATGGGGACATGTAGAATGCCAGGGGAACCAACCTGGAGGAATCACACTGGCCAAAGCTAGAACAACCTGAGCAACAAAATAAACAGTGCTAAAATTGAGTTATAACCCATGGAATAAAATACAAAATCATCACTAAGTAAGTACCACAGTAGTAAGGTATTATTATGTAGGTGAGATCCACCCATGATGATAAAATCAGTAGGCAAAACTGGGAGAAGACACAGGATCCCAGTAAAGACTCTAAGTATCAACACCAATGTATTTATCATTGACAAAGGGAAAGACAGTCACTTTTCACTGGAGAAGATTGGAGACAGCACCTTAATCAAATAATCAAAGACAATCTCCTAGTCACAAGACATGCTGCCCTCACACACCTCTTGATGATGCACTGAGGACACATTACTTCTGTGATGTTTTGCCAAATATGCTTAACTTCAGTAGATTGATGAGAAAACATCAGGAAAAACCTAAATTGTGAGACATGCTGGAATGCAAAAAAAAAAAAAAAAAAAAAGGGCATCAAGAGAGGAAAAAATGACAAAATTCAAGAAAGGTCTGAGTCAACAGTATTATGTTAATACTAATTCGGAGGTTTCCATCACTGTACTACAGCTACACATGCTGTTAACATTAGGGGAAGCTCCATGAAGGGTTTGTGTGAACTCTATTATTCTTACAACCGGTGCCTACAACATACAGGGAAGGACAGAGAAGTTAAAATTCCATAGAGGATGGTGAAATAAAGTTTGAAAAGCAGGTCTAGAGATTGAAAATTTTGGGGCTGGGATGTGGCTCAAGCGGTAGCATGCTCGCCTGGCATGCATGCGGTCCAGGTTCAATCCTCAGCACCACATACAAACAAAGATGTTGTGTCCGCTGAAAACTAAAAAATAAATATTAAAAAAAGAGAAAATTTTACTCCCCAACTCCTGACTTCTAGAAGCCAACCCTTTCTTCTGCAGAGTAAAAAGTGAGCTTTGCACTCATCTGTTACCACAGTGACTGAACAAACACTGAACCTCAGGACACACAGATGTACTGCTGACCTTACTGCTGAGGAAGTTACAGATGGGGGGGTGAGAAGCACCAAGGATTAGATGCAAGGTGCACAATGCTGTGGGTACTTTGAGGAGGGAGGCATATGTGGATTGAGGAGTCAAATAAAGGCTTCACAAAACTGTTAAATTTATCAGGGACTTTAATGAATACTAGAACTTGGCTAAGCAAAAAGCAAGATGGGGGATTGCACATTGAGAGTAGACAATCTTTAAAGTAAGTCCACAAATGCAGGAAAGGACAAAGCAAAGGCACAGGCAGCTGGTTGGCTGGAGTTGGGGGTGGGAAAGGGAAGCGGGAGGCCAGAGGGAGCTGGATTCAGACTGGGAGGGTCTAGAATTCCAAGCTAGGACTTTATCTGGTAGTAAGAGAGCACTGACCCCTGAGTAGGAGAGGGAAGATACTTGAACACTGCTCTATAGAAAGTCTACAAAAGGTAGACTGCTAGGCTCTAAGAATTGCAAGAAACTTTTGGGTTCATCCTGTGTGACGTCAGTCAACTGCTTCTCTTGTGCCATGGATTTGACATCCCTGGCTATCTGTTGTTTTACATTTGCCATCCAGACTTTACTGCAAATATTTTCTGTGAAGTATTCATGAAGCCACACACTGATTGCTAAATGATGTTAGTAGCTCCGAAGCATTTCCTTATATTGAAAGAAACCTCTTTTGGTCCAACTTCAACCCTTTGCTTTTTGACATAAAATGAAATGCTTAATTTTCTTTCATAATATGATCCTTAAAGTAGCTAGACACAGTCTTTATAACATTTTCCTGACATCCTCCCTTCTGCAGGTTAAATCTCCTCTATTACTCACCTTATGTGATTTAGAGGCTCTTTACTATAAACATCACCTGTTGCTTCTGTGCACATCTGATTTACTAATGCAATACTAAATGTGATATTTCAGAATGAACTTCACATCCCCAGCACAGCCTTACAGCAGAGAACAGAATGGCACAGTACAATGGGAAATAGTACAAACTCTGAAGAAAGACTGCCTTGGGTGGAAGCCCAGTTTTACACTTGGGCAGTTACTTAATAATGTCTCTGTATCTTAGCTGCCTCATCCAGAAAACAAGGATAATAACAGCACCAATTCATAGCATTGTTCCAAAATGCTTGAAAAAGTCTTACTTTTTAGGCCCTAATCTCCATCATGTGGGATTAGGTTCACTTCCTTAATAAGACTCCTGTGGCACAAGAATTAAAATCAAGAATCAATAAATGGGGGCTGGGGATGTGGCTCAGGCGGCAGCGTGCTCACCTGGCATGCATGCGTCCCAGGTTCGATCCTCAGCACCACATACAAACAAAGATGTTGTGTCTGCCAAAAACTAAAAAATAAATATTAAAAAAATTATCTCTCTCTCTCAAAAAAAAAAAAAAAAGAATCAACAAATGGGATGGATTAAACTAAAAAGTTTCTTCTCAGCAAAAGAAATAATTTGTGAGGTGAATACAGAGTCTTCATCTCAGGAGCAAATCTTTACCCCTCACACATCAGATAGAGCACTAATCACTAGGGTATATAAAGAACTCAAAAAGCTAGATACCAAAAAAACAAATAACCCAATCAATAAATGGGTCAAGAACCTGAAGAGACACTTTTCAGAAGATGATGTACAATCAGTCAACAAACACATGAAAAAATGTTCATCATCACTAGCAAGAGAAATGCAAATCAAAACCACTCTAAGATTTCATCTTACTCCAGTCAGAATGGCAGTCAGAATTGTGGGAAGCAGTAAGGAGATTTCTTGGAAAATTGGGAATGGAACCACCATTTGACCCAGCTGTCCTTCTCCTCGGTCTATACCCAAAGGACCTAAAAAAAGCACACTACAGGGACACAGCCACATCAGTGTTTATAGCAGCACAATTCACAATAGCTAAACTGTGGAATTAACCTAGGTGTCCTTCAATAGATGAATGGATAAAAAATAATGTGGCATATATACACAATGGAATAATGCCACAGTCTGGCTAGGCACAAAATCATGAGCCACTCAAGCAGGAACAAACTTTATTTTTTGAAACTGCCGCCAATGCCCCAAACGCCCCCCCCCCCCCCAAGAATCCTGATCGAGCACGGGCGTTCTACCGGATCCTAAGAGGAAGTTCCTCCTCCAGAAATCCCTCCTACCGCACTTCCCCAACCAATGGGAACTCTCTAGGAGTCCCATAGCAGGCCAAGGTGGACAGCAGGAGTCCAATATCCATATGAATGTAAATCTTAACATAATCATATCATCTCAATGGCTAGCTGGCTCACCTTTCAACCAAAAATGCCATGCATCATATTACTTGGCTGTGGCTCTTAGCAGAATAAGATCATGGCATTTGCAGGTAAATGGATGGCGACAGAGAAGACAATGCTAAGTGAAGTTAGCCATTCCCAAAAAACCAAACGCCAAATGTTTTCTTTGATATAAGGAGGCTGATTCACAGTGTGATAAGGAATGGGAGCATGGGAGGAATAGAGGAACTCTAGATAAGGCAGAGGGGTTGGAGGGGAACAGAGGGGGCATGGGTAAATAATGATGGTGGAATGTGATGATCATTATTATCCAAAGTACAGGTATGAAGACATGAATTGGTGTGAATATACTATGTATACAACCAGAGATATGAAAAATTGTGCTCTATATATGTAATAAGAATTGTAATGCATTCCTGCTATATATAAATTAAAAAAAGAAATTAAAAAAGTCTTACTTTTACTATTATTAGTAGAGCTTAAGCTCTCAAATTTACTGAAAGTTATAGTTCAAATTTACTGACAAGCATTTTAAGAAGCAGTCTTAATATTGGAAGGCTGGTACATTATGCAAAACAGTACAGAGGTTCCTCAAAAAACTAGAAATAGAACTACCATATGATCTAGCAATCCCGGTACTGAGTGTGCACCCAAAGAAACAAATCAGTACGTTGAAGAGACCTCTGCACTCACATTTACTGCAGCATTATTCATTTTAGCAATGGAATCAACATAGGTGTCCAAAGATGAATAGATGGATAAAGACAATGTGGTACATATACAATGGAATATTATTCAGTAATAAAAATAAAACATTCTGCCATTTATAGTAAATGAATGAAATTGGAAGAAACTATGTTAAGCAAAATAAGGCACAGAAAGACAAATACTACATAGTCTCACTTGTAGGTGGAAGTAAAAAGTTGATCTCAAAGAAGTAGAGAATAGAACAGTGGTTACTAGAATGTAGAAAGGGTGTGGGGGTAATAAGGGACTGAGAGTAGGTGGGTTAACAGATACAGGGTGCAGGTGTATGGGAAAAATAACTTCTAACATTCTGTTACACAGTAGGGTATCTGTTGTTGGCAATGATTATTATTTCAAAATAGCTAGTAGAAAAGATTTATATGTTCCCAACACCAAGAAATGATAAATGTCTGAGGTGGTAGATATGCTAATTACCCTCATCTGATCATTATACCTTTATACATGCATTGAAACATCACAATATACTTCATACAATTACTATGCATCAATTTAAAATAAAAAGATACTAAAAATAAAATAAAAGGGCTGCTGCCAGCTTTTTTTTTTTTTAACCATTCATTTATTTATCTTGGGTTTCAATTTGTTAAAAGGACATATTCTTCCAGTGTGAGATTATTCTCATTGAAGGAGATAAGAGAACCAAATTAAAATTAAAAATGGGAGAATGCATAAATAAATAAATAAATCACATAGTAGCCTTCCTGTGCTGAGGACCCAAAGCTTCTGGGTTCCCCACCAGAGGATCAAAATCCCTTTCCAATTTGAGTCTTCTGACGCTGTTGTACAAGTTCATGCCACTCCATCGCATCTGGCCTCCACACGCTGCTCCTTCTGCTTTTGTACACATCCTTTCAAAAAGCCCACACTTGTCTGGGAGTGGCTTTACTACTTCTCATGCTGCTTTACCACTGTCTTTACATCCTGTGCCACAATTTAAGGGGCAACTTAAACACGCTCCTCTCTGTCTCATGCTTTCCCCTGTGGGCAGGTTCTGGAAGCCTGAACCCTACTTTTCCTATCTTATCTCCAGCAGGGCATGGGACTGGACTGTGGCAATGAGAGGAACTTTTGGAAGGTAGAAAAAGAAACCTGGGTCTGGTCACAGTGGTGGGCAGGACTACGGGCGTCAGCAGAAGCTTAGTGTCTTCCTGCAGACCTCCACTTTGATGCTCTGGGCAGGCTAGGTCACTTATGGTGACATTCCTGCCACTTCTGATTTACTGGCTATCAGCAGTGGTTTTCTTTCAAGTTTGCTCCCCAGTCCTTTCCGTGATTTTAAATTCTTCATTAAATTGACTGTTTGAAATCAGAGGTTTTATTTCCCTGACAGGTTTGGTAGCAAAAAACAGAAGCTACTCTATAGCAGTCAAACGTAAGGGATTTATATGTGAAACAGGCTGATACAGCTGTTGGGAAGGGTGCGACAGCCGATGGTGTTATGTTCTTAAGAACGCACTGCAAGTGGCTGCAAATTCTCAGCATCTCTCAGTATCTTAGCCATCAATACCCTGGGCCAGCTATCCCACCAACAGTGGGGCTATATTTGCATCTAGAATGTTTCCCGAAGGTTCAAGAGGAGGGGCTTGGTGGGAAGTCTTTAGGTTATTGGGTGTGTGCCTTTGAAGGGGATGGCAGGACCCTGGCTCCCTCTTCCTCTATTTTGCTCCGTGGCTCATGTTGAGGTGAGCAGTTCTGCTCTGCCATGTGCTTCTGTAATAATATGACGCTTTGTCACAGGTCCCAAGCACTCGAACCAACTGATCATGGACTGAAACTTCTGAGACCATGAGCCAACATAAATCTTTATCAGGTGACTAGTTCAGTCATTTTATTACAGTGGCAAAAATCTGACTAACACAGCAGGTAAGGGCAGGGCTGACTCTGGAGAATAATGGATTTTCTTTTGCCCTCTAAATCTCATGCAAGTACCTCTCTTTGGCAGACTCTAACCTAGATTGACGAAGAGGACTCTGGGAAATGTAATCATCTTGGCCCCTCCTCTGTAACAGAGAGACAGGAGAAGGGGGGTGATAGCGATGCACAGATGATACAAGTTACTCTAGTACAAATGTATCTCTCATATTTGTTTGCACAAAATAATCAGTTAAGTGTATGTTAAGATTCCCCTCACCCCCTAGTTTTCTATCCTTCTTGAATCATATTTTTTTTCTCCTCGTTATGAGCTACACACAACTTAAAGCAATCTGTCTTTCTTCTAGCACACAGGTCTGTCATCTGTTATTATAAACTGAAAAGTGAATTCTTTGTAATATAAATCTGCACAGTCACAGCTTTTTCTCATTGTTTTTTTGCATTTTCTGAGAGCAATAACAGTCATCAAAATTTATGCAGTTCCCCCTTTGTGGAGAATGACAATTTTAGTACATGCATAGACAAAATTAAACTCTTAGGAATGGAAAAATCCTTAGCAGCAACACAGTTGGATTTCCCTACCAGTGTTTGAATCTTTATGATTAGAATGGCAAAGAACAAGAAGTATATGTGCTCCTTGCTTTGTGCTCTTGCTGCCAGTGGCAGGGCTTGGTAACACACCTCAGTACTTTTCCCCTTAAACCTGAATTGAGCTTTAGAATACTCTTCTTTCACTGTCCTCCAGCTAGCACCAAAAGGTAACAGCTGCATTCAAGATGGAACCTATTCACCTCCCTGCCAAGTGGCTATCAGTCTGTTACTTTCACACTGCAGTGAGAGTGAACACATCACTTCCCCAAACTTGCTCATTCCATCTGTAGAAAGTTCTTTCTTATTGGGATGGAAATGTGTGCCCCTGTATGTGGCTGCCAATCATTGGTCCTAGTCCTCCTCCCTGAGAGTGCACATAACAAGACCAAATCTGTTTCTATAAACAATTCTTCCAGTACTTGGAGACTAGTCTTTTCTGCTTGAATCTTTTCTTCTCAAAGCTAATACCAATAGTTCAAGTTCCTGAAATCAGTCACTCCTTGTGCTCTTCTACAATTTTGGTAATCATCTGAGAGTTTTCCAACTGGCATTCACTAAGTTTTCTCTGACGAGTCTCCAACAGACAGCCTGTCTACACTAGCAGTATATGGCTGAGCCCCACAACACCTAGCAAATCACGTGTATCCATGACACATTTGGCTGACCAACCTCTGAAAGTTTTCTAGATTGTCTTCAGACCAAGTTCAAATTCACTTTCATCAACGGCCTTTCCAGTGCTCAACCAGTCCTCTAACCCTCTGTCAGAACTTAGGTTGTTCTAGCCACCGAATGGAGGTTTTGTAACCAAGGCAGATGGCAGCTCTCTTCTAGGGTGCCCGAGTGCTCTCCCCTCCCCTCCAGACATTTCTTAGATGAATTCTGATGGTACTTCCACTTTTAGCACCGTGGTCCAAGACAAGTAACAGTTTTCTAACTAGTTTGTTTCTCAACCCAGCAGCTAGAGTGATTCTATTAAATTTCTGTTAGTGATTCATATAATTTGTCTTCTCAAATCTTACAAAGTTTCCCGTTTCATTCCAGAAAAAAAATCCCCAAAACAAATTACTAAAATAGTCTAAAGGCCTCATTGTGTGATGTGTGCCCCTCCTTGGTCCCCTGTCAGCTCTGTACACCCATTTCTCCTCTCGCCCAGCTATCACTGTGCTGTCTCCTTGCCCTCTCCATCATGCCCAGCTTCCTCCTGCTGAAGGAGCCCCTCAGTGGCTCTCTTACTGTGGTGTCAGCATATTTAATTCCCTCATCTTCATATATTTGCCAAATGTTGCCCAGACTATTCTCTCACCACACCCTCACTGATACGCCCACCCCTTAATCTGCTCACGTTTCCTTCTCGTCCACAGCACTCACTGTGCTCTAACACACCAGACTGTTACTTTTCATGCTTGCTTACTGTCCACCCCTTTCTGCTGGATGGTGAGCTGTGTAAAGGCATGACCTTGGTCACTTACATAGCCCAAGCACCTACAGCAATGGCTGTCACAGAGCAGATGCTTGAGGATTTATTCAGTGTTGATGGGACCCTTGGTAAGCTTAAAGCTAACACATCAAGTGACTTTATCTCACTGGGCTCTGCCTCAGACAAAAGCCCTCCAGCCAGCCCGTCCCCTCCTATACTCTTGTCCTCTACTACTTTGTGCCTTATCTCCCCTGCCCAATCTCTTATTTCTTCCTTCTCTCCTACACTCCATGGTATTTTTTTCAAGCCTGTTTTACGCCCTCATCCTCATTCCTGCGCTCAATCCTTCACCCTTATCTCTTCTTTGATTGTAGGGCTCTACTCAGCTCTACTCCTGATCCCCTGAGCTTTTCATACTCTATATTCTTAAAGTCTGGAAATAGGGTTGGTGATCTTTTTGCTTTCTTTGTTTCTTCCTATTTCTCTTTTACCCTTAAGTAAAATACAAGGCTGATAGCAGTCGCTTCTCTTCCTTGAAGCTGTCCCCCACTGACTTCTAGGTGGCTGCCCCATAACTTCTAGTTCTTCACCTACAATGATGCTTTCATCCACATCCATACCATCTCAGTCCCTCATACTCATGGTCAATCCAGACCATGTCATTACCAAAATCTGCCTCACTTTTGAAATCAGTCTAAATACACTTCTCTCTAATCACAATCTTTCTTTACTTCCACTAAACAAATTCTTTAATCTTAGAAAATTTTCCTTCTCCCATCTCCTCTGCATTATCCTTCTCTGATGGCCTCCTGATATTTCACTTCTTTCTTGACTAAGCTTAGATGCCAAGATCCATCACTTTCTGGGAAGAGCCACTCTAATCTTCATGGATTTTGCTCTGGTTCATATGGCATAATGCAAACAAACTGAAATAGTGCAAAACCCAAAAACCAACACACCAACGTCTTAGTTTATGTAAGAATGGGAATATATTTAGAAAATTGTCAGGAATAGAATAATGTGAAAGCTGAAGGATCCAGTGAACTGTTTTTATGCTATTAGTACATGTGGTGCCACTTATTGATCCACAGAAACATCTGCCATTTTTGCTCAGGACTGTGCAAGTCTCACTGCTGTTTTATGTACAGGGGAGCTTCTGTAAGTGATTAAGATGACTAATGTGCTGTTATTTTACAAACTCTGTTATTATAACTGAAAATATTTTTATAACCTACAATAATATCTCTCAAGCTTTCATGAAGCAATGGTTCTAGTGATAGTACAGAAAAACACAGCCCCAAACAGCAACTATGGAACAGAAGTTGGTTGTGATAAAACACAATGAAGAAGGCCAAACATCCACTAGGCTGATAATTTGGGAGAAAGCACTCTACAAAAATTAGACCTAATGAAGGACAAACATAGTGAGAAGTATTAAAATAAAATTATGTGACAATATTATTCATTCATACATCTCCCAAAATAGCTCCTTTATATTTTTTCTTATGGGAAAGTTAGTCTTAATGAATGAATTGCAAATCATGAGATCACTTCAGGAATACATCTATCACACAAATGTAAATGTCTTTCCCAAATCCAGCATTTCTCATACCTTTTCCTTGAAATGCTTTCTTTCCCTTGCTATAATGCTGGCATACAGTAAATAGCACAGTAATTATGAGCACAGGCTCTGTAGCCAGACTTCCTGGATCTGAATCTCCCAGCTTAATAATTTTCTAGTTGTGCGTCTTTGTCTAGGTTTCTTTGCCTCTCTCTACATATGTTTCCTCATCTGAAAGACTCAGATGATAACACTGCCCACTTCAAAGGGCTGTTGTGAAGACAGAATGAGTTGATGTAGGTGAATAACGTGAAGTTCTTGTGACACTGAGCAAACACTGAGGAAGGATTAGCTACTGTCATCATTGCTACCTTCCCATCAACACTTGATACTTTTACACTAAATTTGCTTAATTGGGTTTAAAAAATAAGGTGCTTCTCTGTTAATGGTATATGAATTACTCACAGGATATACAGAGATACTCACAGGATGTGCTGTGGTATCCTTCTTTTGCTGTTTTCTTTTGAAAAGCTGCAGAAACGGTCACCACAATTCTGAGTATCAGTGCACAGAAGAGTGGGGAATACTTGGCCTTTCTAGCACATGTACTGGGTCAGTGGTACAATTCCAAGTAGAACTTGCTTAGACGATGATGTTACACCAAGTGACATGGCCATCTTACCTTTAGTCTGTCTTTGGGCAGTGCAACAACTCCTTGCTTAATGATCTCCAAGACCCTCTCCACGGAAAGCTCAGCTCCAGCTTGTAGCAACCTTGAGCTAAAGAAGGTGATTACCTGCAATACAAAGAAAAATTTTTTCCAACAAATAGTTTTAAGAAATGTATTTTCAGTAGATGTCTTCCCACATGGTAGTCGACACCGCATTTATTTGATCCTGCCTTCCTATGTGCAGTCCTGTCTTTCTTAGGGCTTAATGACTATATCAGGACCAAATCTGAACACCAGGGTTGATTATTCATTCTGTGAATTGAGTAGCTTCCTAGATTCTACTCTTTCTTGTGCTGCCCCATGCTATATTTGTATTTCATTTAGAGAGCAGCACCCAGGAGATGGTGGGAAAAGAAAGCTCAGTCTAAAAACCTGTCACTTTTGAAGCTTAACAGGAGGTCTCAGAACAAGACTTAATAGGATAGGAATTTTAAGTTAATGGCTAAAATGATGTTTTGGGGATTATCTGTTAAATTTAATTTATCCATATCACCCTCATCCCTGATCATCAGAGGGAATCAACGGCAAGCTGTAATTACTCTTGTTTCATGTCACAGCACAACATCAACTATGTAGCAAGACCCTAACATAGTAGTATTCTTGGAATAACATCTAAATATTTGTCATTAAAAACTAAGAGAGGCTGGAGATGTAGCTCAGTGGTAGAATACTTGTCTAGCATGTGATAGGCCCTGCATTTAATCTCCAATACTGCCAAGAAATAAAACAGAGCAAACCAAAATAAACAAAAATGAAGCAAAAAACCTAAAAGAATGCCATAACTTTTTAACAAACCATGTTTAAAACCACAACATTAACAAATCAAGAAGACTTATGTTGGACCTGGTGGCACATGCCTATAAACCCACCACTTGGGAGGCTGAGGCAGGAGGATCACAAGTTTGAGGTCAGCCTCAGCAAGTTAGTGAGACCCTGTCTGAAAATGTAAAGAAAAGCAGGGGGAGGGGGGAGGCGGTGGTAGCGGCGGTGGTGGCTGGGAAGGTAGCTGAATGGTAAAGAACATTCTCAGTAACATCCCAATCCCCAACCAAAAGGCCACTTCTGACCCTTTTTATTCAGGAGAGTATTCAGGTGTTTATAGTCACATATGCAAAAATATAAAACTTTGTTTTTAAAACTGAACTTTCCCTTTTACATGTTTTCTATTTTATAGGTAAAATGCATTAAAAGTAATACTTGGCAAACGTTTTAATGTTTTCCTTTAAAGTGCTCTTCTAAATATTATTATAGCACACTGAACTATAACTTTTAACTATTCTGTGGAGAGAGTGCTATATTACATGAATGCCATTGAAATGCATTTGCTCTGCAAAGAAAAGACATTCAGGGGAGCAGCACCATCTCCAAGCCTAGGCCTCACAACTTAGGTAATCAGCAAATACAAAGGCAGGTGATGGCTGGCTACACCACTTTTCATTTTAGATAAATCACTGTTTTATCTCAAGCAATTTGTTGGTATCAGCTCCTTCACAAATTGCTGATTTTGTCCATAACAGTTTGGTTGTGCTTCTGTGCTTATGAGTCTTCTTTTTCCCAAATCAGATTTCTTTTGGTATTCTGAGATTAAAATTCTGTTTATGGAGTTTAGAGGTACACAAAATGATTTTTAATATAGTGAATAAATTTTCGAAGAAAGACACAAATAGGAAACACATCGCAATAATTCCGCTAAAATTCTATTTTAAGATATGCTACAAAGATGTGAAATAAACGCTTCCCTTTTGTGTAAATATCCTCACAGGTTTTATTTTTAAAATCTTAATCTTATTTCTTATTTATTTATTTTTTGAGATAGGGTCTTGCTGTGTTGTCCAGGTTGGCTTCAAACACTCTTGCTTCAGCCTCCCAAGTAGCTAGGATTATAGGTGCTTGTTACCATAATCAGCCTTATTCTAAATGCAAACAATTTTCTGAGAAAAACATTGGTTAACCATATAGAGTACTATTTTTGTTGGTTAAAAAAAAAGAGGCTACATATTGATAATTTCTTATGGTTTAAATAAATACCTGTGCACAAAATTCTCTTCTTTGATCAAAAAATAGTAGAGTAGGAACATATTTGTTAAAAACACATTCTGAAAAATGAAAAAATATCAGTGAAATAGTAGACATCTGTTTTAGGCTTACAAAATGATTTTCTTTCTAATATTTACTAAAAGCTGAGATTTGCTATTGGATGATGTTTAGCTTATAACAATGGAGACAAGGGATAAGTTCCCAGATATGCCTGATCATCAAAGGTGGCTGGGAAGCTTGTGGAACACTGATCCCAGAGCCTAGCCAGAGGCTTTCTATGTCGTTCTCTCCAGGAGATTTTGACCATTAGCTAGAATCTAGATCAGAGGTCTTCAAACTTATGATTAAATATGTCTATAAGTTAAAAAAAATGAGGCACTTGCAATATATGTTCTAATTATTTATGAATTGTGTAATACAGTATAGCATTAATGTTTCACATATCATATAATATATATAAAAGGAATAAAGAGAATGAGATAAAGACAAAATAAACTAATTTTAAAGATACTTAACTAATGATTAAAAAAATATTTTTTTTGTACTCATTAAAATATTTTAAAAGGGCTGGGGATGTGGCTCAAGCAGTAGCACGCTCGCCTGGCATGCGTGCGGCCCGGGTTCGATCCTCAGCACCACATACAAAGATGTTGTGTCCGCTGAAAACTAAAAAATAAATATTAAAAAAATTCTCTCTTCTCTCTCTCTCTTTAAAAAAAAAATTTAAAAATTAATTTGTGCCAGGTTCGACAGGAAGATTGCAAGTTTGAGACCAGTGTCAGCAACATAGGGAAATCCCGTCTCAAAAAAAAAAAAAAAAAAAGAAAAAAAAGCTGAGGGTTTCGCTCATTGGTAGAGAGCCCCGTGGTTGTAGTCCCAGTACCACAGAAAGGAAAATTATCTGGATAATTAGCTATCATATATTTCGCTAATCACAAAGGCTTCACATTATCATCAGCAAGCAAAGTATATACTCACAGTAAAACACACTGTTTATTATTGTGGATACAAACCCGTAATGGAAATAGTCTTCCTGATAATGTTTATGGATCCATTTCTTGTGAGCCTATGTTGGCCTGTCACTGCTTCCACCTTGAAACATGGTACCTGCTCTACCACTGTCTTCTGTTGCGTATTGATATTATTACTGTGCTACCTTCAGTCTGGGGGGCAATTACCAGGAACGCAATACACAATGAACTGTAGAGGAATGACAAGGTGAGAGCCCATGTGCCAGGCTGCGTGCTGACTCTCTCCTCTCTCTTCCCTCAGGGCACCTGGAGCTCTGGAGTTGATCCCTGGTGTGTTGTCTGTGCCGATACCATCAGTAAAACGAAACCTCTTTATTTTTAAATGAACAAATAAAGCGTTGGCATATTCTTGCCCTGATTCTCTGGTGCATCCATTTACTCAGGAGATTGATGATCAAGATAACAAAATGCCCGTAATCAGAGCTGAGGGGAACACATGGCATTCATACCCTGGCAGACATTATGAGCAAACAAAAGAGTGAGTACTCACATGTCACATCACCAAATAACAAAGTGATGAGATGACAGTCCTGTTTTGTTCCCTCCGTGGCCTACAGTGAGTTGCCTCTAAGCCCCAAGCACTTTACACCCCACCAGGAGACTTGCAGAGGGGGCATGAGGCTTAGGTTCTAAGAAGACTTCTTCTTCCAAACTCTCATTTGTATATTTTAAAGCTGACATTCTAATGTTTTTGCATTCAAATTGACACTATTTTAGCAAATGATAAAACTACCACTTCCAGAAGGGAAGTATAATTTATACATCAAGAAGGAAGAAAACGAACCTGCACTGAATGTTTACTATGGACCATGGGCTCTACCTACACTATTTATTTCATTCTTACAGAAATGTTATGAGGCTGATTAAAAAAAAAAAAAATCCCTGTCCTATTGAGGAGTAAACAGGATCAGTGACAGACGAGGGGCCAGAGTCCCACCTGTGTCAGGAGCAGAACAGCACTCAGGTCTGGTATACAGCAATTTTTATGTAGCGAAATGGAGCACAGGCTTAATTAGGATTTTTCATTGAACTATATATCAGGCTCCCGCCCCCCCCCCACCCCCGCTGCCATTGTATTTTGAGACAGGGTCTTGCTAAATTGTCCAGGCTGGCCTAGAATTTGCAGTCCTTCTGCCTCAGTCTCCTGAGTAGCTGGAATTACAGGTGTATGTACCAGGCTTAGTAGTTGTTATTTATTTTTTTTAAACAGGAAACATTTGAGCTAAAAGATGTAGGTGCTTAGCCAAAAAATTCAGATAGAACTAGAGTGAAATGTGAAAAAATTGAATGTGAAAAAATTCACCCAAGGATATGAACTTGTATTTCCTATGGCCAGTTTGGAATTTTACATGCATAGTAACTTTAGTGATGATGACTACAACAGATAATGTGGTTTTTATAAACTTGCATAGCAACTGTTAAGACTGTTCAAATGGATAAACTTTTTTCCTCTGAAAATGTCTGCACAAATATATAGCAACAGAAAAAAAAAATAAAACCTTCAGCTAAAATGGGAATGAGTGCTTTGTTAGTGTAACTCAAAGGAAGGTACTTTTCTATGGTGCGTGCTTCATGACTTTCTCCACCTGCCCTACTTGTCTGCAACTCATGAAATCCAAGTATAGCAAGTTACCTCCCACTATGCTATTAGCCTGGATTCCTGACTGCCCAATGCCATGTTCTGATTAATCAATGTACACTTGAAGTAATGACAAAATCACAGTTGACTGCCTGTCTCGAAACCAGTGAATGATCATTCCAGCACAGATTTATGGAAATGAACTTTTCTGAGGTAGGTGTATGTACTAGTCAGGCAAATATTCTTCCTTGGCCATTCTCCCAAGAGTCAAAAGTAGAGTGATCACTTGTTTTTTTATTTTTTTTTTTAACAGATAGAATGTCTTTATTTTGTTTATCTTTATATGGTGCTGAGGATTGAACCCAGTTCCTTTTGTATGCTAGGCAAGTGCTCTGCTGCTGAGCTACAGCCCCAGCCCCTGTTTTTTTTTTTTTTTTTTAAAGAGAATAATAAATAGGTTTTAGAAAGTAGAATATGTATGTATTTCCACATCAACTTCTTTTGGTTTTCCCTCAGATTTTAGTTTTTTTTTTTAACTTTTTTTTTTTTTGTAGTTGTAGGTGGACAGAATGCCTTTATTTTATTTGTTTATTTTTATGTGGTGCTGAGGATCAAACTCAGTGCCTCACACATGCTCAGCAAGCCCTCTGCCACTGAGCTATAGTCCCAGCCCCAGCCCCAGATTTTTGTGTTTTAATCAATACATGTATTAACACCCATTCAGCAGTGGAGACCTCCAGAGGATTTACAAGGGAAAAATAACAATTTTCTGTCTTCAGAATGTAAGTGGGAAGATAGGTAGCTCAAACATGTATAATTCATAGGTCAGATACATGGTACACTACACAATAAACTACTCAAAGTAAAATGGCTAAATTGGGCCCTGCCCTGGATACCTAGTAGCAATGTGCCCTGCCAGACACCAAACTTCTTCCAGAGGGAGAATCATGCAGCGGTTCAAAGAACCTACCCAATGTCAGAAGCTTGGGGTTAAATCCCAGCTAAACCTTAAGCCTTGGCAAATTATTCAATTCTATGTCTCAGGGTCTTGATCTATAAGCAGGAAAAAAATATAGTGCCTGCCTCATGGGCCTACTGTGAAAAATAAATGTTACCCTCTGCGAAGTGAGAAGTGCTTTACACATAGTGGGTGCTTGTATGATGTCAACTACTATCATTATTAGGTGTATTTCAATATTACCATTTACAAAATTACAGCGTTGCTTTGTGTAAGGCATAGGAACCAACAATGATAAAGCATGTGAAGCAGTCTGTTAATGATGGAACCTATGCATGTTGCTATCACCACTGCCAGTTGATATCATCATGATCTTTGTTGGAATTCTACTTCTGATTTTGTACTGCATGTAGGTGAAAGTTTGGTGGCAAAGGTCACCTTAACTACACCAAACAGAACAGCAAGTGAAATTTATCAAAAGTAAATTCCAGAAAAATCTGCAGGTTAAAACCAAATGACCACCAGCTTAATACATTGCTGAGGGCCAGCTAAAACCTCTCTGATTTTTAGTTGAATTTATATATAAATATTCTTTTTCAGAAAGTGTAGGTTTTATTATTTTCAGAAATATTAAACTTAGTACCAGATTGAGACAATTTTCTTTAATATTTAGTTTGCAGAATTTTTTTTTCTATTGTGAAAAAATGCTAGGTTTTAACAAAGGCTTTTTCTGCATGTATTGATACGATCATATAGCTTTTCTTTTTTGGTCTGTTAATATGAAGAATTACATTTAGTTTTCTAATGCTGAACCAGCTTTCATTCCTGGGATTAATGCCAATAGATCACAATACATTACTCTTTTGATATATGGCCAATCTGCTAAGCTATTGTCCGAGGATTTCTGAAACTATGTCCAAGAGCAACCTACACCTATGGGCCAATCCTGGCCTGTTGTCTGAAGTTGTAAATGAAGTTTTACTGGAATACAGCCATGCCCACTCGTTTACATACTGCCTATGACTGCTACTAAACTCTAACAGTAGAGCTGGGTGGTTGTGACAGAGACAGTGTAGCCCTTAAAACCCCAAATATTTACTATCTAGCCACTTACAGGAAAAATTTGGTAACCTCTTTTATAAAGTCAATTATTATATAGAGTGAATCAACAATAACAAAAAGCCTTTTATGTTTGCCTTAGTTTTTACCATTTCAGGAACTCTTTATATCTGTTTGTAGATTCAAGTTTCTATCAGGTATGTTATTTCTTATGTCTGTATAACTTCTTTTTAGCAGTTCTTTATAGTATCCACTGCTAGCAATATATGTTCTCCATTTTTGTCTGAAAATGTCTTTATTATATTTTCAGTTTTTAAAGATATTTGTGGGAGGTATAAATTCTGGGTTAGCAAGATTGTTTTATCTTGATATTTAAAAGATGTCTCTCAGTTAATCTGACTTGCAGAGGTTCTATTATTATCTTTATTCCTGTTGTATATAATATTGTATATAACATTTTTCTCTCCTCTGGTTGCATTTTCTCTTTTTTCATTGTTTTTAAGACATATAATTATAAAGTGTGTTGTGGGTTTTTTTTGGGGGGGGTGGGGGAGAGGGAGGTGCTGGGGACTGAACCCAGGCCTCCAGCATGCTGTGCAAGTGCGCTACCACTGACCTATACCCACACCCTCTATTTTGTTTTTTGAATGAACTTTTCCTGGTTTCTCTTAGATTTTTAAATCTTTGGCTTGATATCTTTCAGATTTTGGAAATTCTCAGCCATTCTTTTTTCTAATATTTCTTCTGACCTGTTCTTTTTCTCTTTTCCTTCTAGTACTTGAATTATGTATGTTTAATCATTTGATATTGCCCTATAGCTCTTTTACATCCTTTGTCTCCCTGCCTGCCATATTGGGAACTGAATGCAGGGGCACTTTACCCCTGAGATACATCTCTAGCCTATCTATCTATCTATCTATCAATCAATCTATCTATTTATTTATTTATTGGGTACCAGGGACAAGAACTCAGGGGTACTCGACCACTGAGCCACAAAATCCCCAGCCCTATTTTGAATTTTATTTAGAGACAGGGTCTCACTGAGTTGCTTAGTGCCTTGCTGTTGCTGAGGCTGGTTTTGAACTAGCAATCCTCCTGCCTCAGCCTCCTGAGCCACTGGGATTACAGGTGTGCACCACCACCCCCGGCTTCAGTCCTTTTACTTTGAGACACAGTGTCACTAAGTTGCTGAGGCTGGCCTCAAACTTGTGATCCCTCAGCCCCAGCCCTTCAGCTAGCTGGGAGTGAAGGTGTACGCCACCGTATCTGGCTCTGTTCTCATTTTTCACATTTTTTCTTACTTTGTTTACATAATTCATAATGACCTATATTCAAAATCCCATGTTTCCCCCTTTGACTATGCTCAAGCACACTAATGAGTCAGTCAGGGCAACTCTGATATGCCAAGGTTTTTACTTCTAGCATTCCCATTTGATTTTTTTCTTAGAGTTTATACATCTGGTTTACACAGCTGTCACCTAATCTAACTTTTTCTGTAAAGGCAGTAAATATTTTCAGTTCTGTGGTCATAACACAGTCTTTGATACCTATTCTTCTTTTCTAAAACACCCCTTTAAAATGCAGAAGATGTTCTTGGTTCACAGGCTGTACAAAGACCAGTCCCAGGCTGGATTTTTTTTTTTTTTTTAAGAGAGAGTGAGAGAGAGAGAGAATTTTCAATATTTATGTTTTAGTTTTTGGCGGACACAACATCTTTGTTTGTATGTGGTGCTGAGGATCGAACCCGGGCCGCACGCATGCCAGGCGAGCGCGCTACCGCTTGAGCCACATCCCCAGCCCCCAGGCTGGATTTGAGCCATGGTTCATACTTTGTTGATTGTCACACTAGATCTTCCCTCTGTATTGATCATAAAGTCCCTTTCTGATAGTTCCATCTGAATCACCACTGAGTCTAGTTGGGCTGTCTCTAGACAATTACTTTTTTCTTGCCTTTTTGTGCCTCATAATGTGTTGGACACAGCGTGCAGAACTGTAGAGACTGAGGTGAAATCTATGCTAGAGGGAATATCTCTTCTTAGCTCAGGTTTGGCACAAGCTAATTTACTCAGAAGGTAAGCTAGATTTGAGTTTTTCTGTTGCTATGGCTGCACTGGGCACACCATATCCTCTAATAATGTTATGTGCTTAGTTAGGACCTAAAGTGCCACAGGTTTTTCAATGTTCCTGCTCCACTCTCTGCTTTCTCGTGTGCCTGGGTCATAAAGCATGTTCTGGATCTTTACTCTGTGGCAGACTGCTGCTCTGCTGCTGCCTGTGACTCAGAACTTGCCAGAATGGTGACAGGAGGCATTGGGTCCTGTGTTGTCCTGGACCTGCTGTCCTAAGACTTCAGTCTTAAGTGGGCTACATATAGCTGGGCCTACAGCTTGAGGTTTTCTCAGCCTTTTCTTGCCTTTTTTCCAATGGCAACGGAACTTTGTCTGTGGTGACTCTTGTGGTAGGATATCTCTAATGGTACTTTTGGAAGATACTGGGGTAAGGGCAGTTTCCTGCTGTTTCCCCACAAGTAGGGGGTGCTTCCTTCTATCTTTCCCAGACACAAGGAGTCTCTACCCATGCCAGGGGGCAATAAGGAGTGCTCTTCCTGACCACTCTCTAAATCTGCAATCTCCCACTTCTACTCCAACTCATTCTCATTTCCCTTTCTTCTTGTTCTTCTTTTTCCCCATGAGCATGTTGATGCTATTTAGTAAATGAAGATAAATGAGATAAAGAAGGCTGCAGAAGAAAATTTTTAATTATGTATTTTGGAGAAAATCAAGAATTATGATTGAACCTGTTGAACACTTATGAACTGTCAAATGGACAACAAAATGAGCTAACTGGTGCTCAGTAAGGATGGTCAGATATGGAAGTACACAAGCTCTAAGGTCAATTTTACATTGCCCAGACATAAAATAATTCTTGCCTTTACCATATTATATGACTATTAGAGCTCATTGTATCTGTTCTCTACTCACATTTAGCCACTTCAGGCCTTAAGCAATTAAAAAACTTTTCTCCTGAACTCTCCTGTTTGACGTGGCAGTTCTGCTTGGTCCTGCTGCTTATGTCACTAGATCACAGCATCCCATGTTTGGGATTGGAAAGAGAGGGGCCAGTGGGTAATAAAAATGTGGGTACTTGAAAAACATGTCTTGTTCCTTCTGCAGAATTTAGAAGTACTCCAGGATTAGTCACTCCTGTCTCAGATATTTAGTACTGCTGAATATCTGATGTCTTAACGAAAATACCAATTCTCAACTCCCTGACAGCTAAAAATAACAGTAGATTCCTAGTCTCCTCCATTAATACTTTTCAAGGTTAACTCCATGAAAGAAAAAAAGTAGCAAAGGCATACTTTTAAGCCCAAATTTCAGGGTATTTAGGAAGGTAGGGGTAAAGGTAAAGTGCTGAAAAAGGCAAAAAGCAGAAATGTTATTTACATCTTTATCAACTATAATTCTTTTCTATCTAAATACATGAAAGGAATTTAAAAATTTTTAAAGAATTTCCAGTGTGCCCAGCAGAATTTTGGATGATAGTTATTTGACAAAAAATTGCTGAAAAACCTACTCATTTTGAGTCTGTTTCTCCCAGTGAATAATGAAAACATGGGATGTAGAATGAGAAGATCTGGATTCAAGCAGTAGAGTGACTCAGGCTGAGTTACACTCCACCAATGATTTATTTCTCTTCTCTAGGCCCTGCACTGCCTCCCTCCCAGGGAGGGAGGAAAAGTCAATGAGATCTGCATATGCAAAAAACCAGCAAGGATCAAGGTGAGCAGATAAAGTGATCACCTAAGACAGTGATGCTTAGGGAGGGGATTTGTAGTTGGTTTTCTTATCTGTCGAATGGGATGATAACTGTGGTTTATGTGGTTTAAGGGGAGCAAAAGAGATAATGAAAGCACTTGGCCTCACAAGGCAGTAGCTAGCCAAAGGGTTACCCTGACATTTGCACTTTTTACTGAAACAGGTGAAGTATCAGTAAGTCACTTATTCTTGTGACACTGACAGGAAAGTTGGCACAGTGGGCACATGTTTGGATATATGTCCAAATGAATACACTGCTTTTATAATTCCATGGTGCTATATACAGTGTGGCCCTTACTATACCCCCTCACTTGCACTCTGTACTGTTCTCTGAGACTGTTTCAAATGGATGTGATTTAAGTGCTTCAATGGTTCTTGTTTGTCCTCACAAAAATAATATAGTTGTTCAAAGACATTTTTAAGCTTGTCAATAGCATTGTCGGTAAGAATGATCTTCATGTTTATGAATGGTGGCATAAAGACTGCTTTGACACTGTTAGAAGTGATCTCAAGGGAGAAAGTAAATAGTGGAAGCTTGAGGCATGTAGGTCTGATCAGACATTTGCAGGGAGTAAACATGTAAACCAATGAGAACCTGCAGGCGCAGCTGGCGAGCAGGAGCGCAATCAGGTGCAACTACAGACACTGGCTTGCTTTATCGCCAGACTGTCTGGGTTTGACTGCTGGCTCTAGCACTTTCTGAATGTGTGGCTGTGAACAAGTTAATTAATCTTTCTAAACTAGTTTCTTTATCTGTAAATTGAGGATTAAAATGCAATATACCTCACAGGTTTATTTTTAAATTAGGATTAAGATAATGCATGTAAATGCTTAGCAGGCATGCAATAAAAGCTAGCAATGACAATGAGGAGGAAGTATAGGAGGGGAAGGAGGAGAACAGGAACAGATGTTTTTTGATGTGGTTTAAATAGAATTTTAAAGCTAAATAATCCAAATGGTATGTTATCATATAATAATCTATCACCTATGACATTCATGACCATGGGAGAGGGTCAGAGAACTCTGGGTTAGTCTTTTGAGAAACGCAAAGAAAACATTGGCAATCCCAGTGAAAGTTCTTTGGAATTAATCAGAGAGCATTACCCCCGAATATAATTGGTGTACATTATCAGGCATGTATCAGTACATAGTTCAGGTGCCTGTCCTTAAAAAAAGACAAAACAAAAAAGAAGGTATGGAAAAAGAAACTGAAATCAGAGAGTGCCAGAGAAATGCATAAGTTAGGATATAGATGTAACAGAGGACTGTCATTAAGGCAGATTCAAATGAATAGGACAACAAAGATTAGAAACACAAAGGTTGAAAAGGATCGTGTTAGTCAGCTTTTTATTGCTGTGACCAAAATACTCAATGAGAACAATTTAGAGGAGGAAGTTTATTTGGGCTCATAGTATCAAAGGTGGGCTGAGTATAGTGCTCTAGGCCCAAGGTGAGGCAGGACGTCATGGTGGATGGTCCAGGAGAGGAAAGCTGCTCCCCTCATGACTGGCCAGGAAGCAGAGGGAAAGTGGAGAAAGGCTGGACACAGTGGCACACGCCTGCATTACCAGAAGCTCAGGAGACTGAGGCAGGAGGATTGCAAGTTCAAAGCTAGCCTCACCAACTTAGTGAGGCCCTAAGCAACTTAGCGAGGCTATTTCAAAATAAAATATAAGAAGGGGCGGGGATGTGGCTCAGAGGTTAAGTGCCCCTGAGTTCAATCCCTGGTACCCCAAAGAAAAGAAGAAAGTGGGGAAGGTGTTACAGAAAAGAACAACCCTTTCCAGGGTACGCCCCCTGTGACCCACTTCCTCCAGCCACCTGTTCTGTTACCATTCAAGCTATGATGCACTAATTGGGTTAGAGCTCTCACAATCCAGTCACTTTACCTCTGAACATCCTTGTAATAACACAGGAACTTTTCAGGGATACTTCATATCCAAACCATAAGAAGGATATATTAAATATTTTTATGATGTAAAGATCTGGATAAATCTTGGAAAATCAGAAATAAGCTCTACCCTAGAGCTTGAAAGTGACACATGTATAAATAAATATAAGAACATACTATTTTACCACTGCAATGCCTATGCCTGGGTGATATTCTTAGGCCAATTACATATCAAGAATGTTGAGACCGTAAAAGGCCATGCTTGACATCAGGTTAATTTAAAAGGATAAAAGGTCAGGAAAAAAAAGCATGCTAATAGCATAGCCACAGATTTTTGTTTTCCTTGAAAATCCTTACAATAGTTTTAGGACTGAAATTTGGCCCCTGAATGACAGTTCAGATCAAGAGAATGAGACTGCTATGGGTGGATGCAGCAGGCACCCTAGCTTGGAAACCATGTCTCAAATTGAAAACATTACCCTGTGAAAGTCTTAGCTTCTGGGTTCCTGAAAAGAACATGCCTGGTTATAAGAGTTCTCTTGCTCAGAGCAGCCCAAAGCTATTGCTTCCTATCAGGTATGTACAGTTCCTCTCAGTGCAGACTCAGCTTACCCATCAAATATCATTTTATCATATTATCATTTTACCATAGCAGGGACACTGGTGACGCAGCTGACATCCACTTTCATTAGTTTTCTAATGAACTGAGTGAGGAACAGCTTAACTCAAGGACAATTTCTCGTGTATAAGGAAGAAATTTGTTAAACTTTTATTCTGAGGTATCATGAATATTAAACAAGTGTTTTACTTCTAAAAATAGTACGAGCAAGAAACAGAAATGAGGGGCTGGGGCTGGGACTCAGCGACAGAGTGCTCATCTTGCATGTGTGAGGCCCTGAGTTCAATCCTCAGCACCACATTAATAAAAATAAATAAATAAACAAACAAACAAATAAATAAATGTTTAAAAAGAAAGAAATAGAAATGAATCTACAGTGGTACAAAGTAGCTTTTTTAGAAATAAATAAAATAAATAAATAGTCTATAAAGTTGCCTTCACACACACACACACAAAAAACAACAACTTCTGCTCAACATTACAATCCATGACTGCTGTTAGGATCAGCTGTTAGTAAGGGATGAAGGCTCTCTCTGCCTTCTTTCTGGACAGTTTCTTTGTAAGTCAGGATCAGAGCAGGGACTGTTTTGCCCATCCCTGGTGTTTCTGCATTCTCATCTTTTACCAAAGCATACAATTAACATTAATTATTTAACTATAAGCCACCGTCTACCCAGTCTAGAGTTCAGTCTCCTCCTCCAAGTGCCTAATACAGTTAACCAAGGTTCAGCAAATCAGAAATCACCTGAGAACACAAGATCAAGAAGTGGAAAAGCTTCAAGAGAATAGATCATACATAAAGGAAGAAGAAAAACATTTTCAAGCAGGAAGGCTAAAACATTTTTTAAAAATCTTTGGCCAGTCTCAGCAACTTGGTGAGGTCCTAAGCAACTCAGTGAAACTCCATCTCTAAATAAAATATAAAACAGGGTTGGAGATGTGGCTCACTGGCTAAGTGCCCCTGGCTTTGATTCCCAGTATCCAAAAAATAAAATACAATAAATAAATAAATACTAACTATCTAGAAGAAAGAACTTTGAACGTTCTCAACAAAGAAATGATAAATGTTCTGAGGTGATGAGGATGTAAATTACCCATATCTAATAATTACACATTATATACATTTATTGAAATATCACATTATACCCTACATATATGTACAATTATGTATCAACTTAAAAAAAATCAACATCATATCATCCTTTTCCAAAAAGTTAATGTAGTATATGATAATAAACTGTCTACAAACATGAAACCATAAACCAAGAAAGAGGAAGACACAGGAGCTAGGTTTGACCAAAGGAAAACAGTGAGGGAAATTCCCAGGAAGCCACTGTAGCTGTGCAGGAGAACCAGCGCACACTGTGTGCAGCAAGAATCAGATCCCCAAGGAAATATGGAGCAGAATGTCCCCTGATCTTTTTTATCATTTTGAGAGAAGATATTTGTTAGAAGACTCTGTAGCTGTGCTAGTGATTGCTAGACACCAAAAATCTAGAGCATAATGGAATAATAGTAATAAAATGTAATATTAATAAGAAACATAAATACTTCAATAGAAAAACTGGCAAAAGATTTGCATAGGCACTTTACAAAACAGAAAATCCAAATGAACACTAAACCTATGAAACATACTCATTCTCAGTAAAAAAGGAACTACAAACTAAAACTGTAATGAGATGCCTTTACAAAATTGGCAAAACTATTAAAGCTAGGATGTTAAGCAACAGGAATTCTTATACACTGTAGCCTGGAATGTAAAATGGTAGTACTCTGGTACGGTTTGGATATGAGATGTTCCCCCCAAAGCCCCTGTGTTAAAGCAGAATATTCAGAAGTGAAATGGATGGTGAGAGCTGTAACCTCATCAGTCCATCCTAGTGTAAATGGACTGGGTGGTAACTGTAGGCAGGTGGGGCATGGCGGGAGGAACTGGGTCCCTTCTCCGACTTCCCTCTCTCTGCTTCCTGGCTGTCATTTGTGATGCAGCACTCCTCCACCACACCTTTCTCCTATGACATTCTATCTCACCTTGGGACCAAAGCAATCTCTGAAACTATGAACCAAAATAAACTTTCCCTCCCCTAAGTTGTTCTTGTCAGGTATTTTAGTTATAGCGACTGCAAAGTTGATTAACAGATACTCCAGGGTAAACCCTTTAGGGTTATGAGACAGGTCATATAACAATTCCATTATTGCATAGACACTCTAGCGAAAGGCATATACTTATGCTTAGCTATTATTGAAATTATAATATTTGCTTGAGTGACAGTTTATTATCAAATAATTTCCTAGATGTAAATAACACAAAACAGGGTGTGGCTCTTTAGTAAACTTTAGTGTCTAATGCCATGAATCATATTAGTCATTCAAAAAATATTTATGGAACCAAATTTGATCAGAAAACAAATAGCAATAGAAAATTTAACCAAAATCTTTTTGGAAAGGACAGGAAGCAAAAGTTCATAGACCTGTAAAAAATTTTCAATCATACTAGTAATTAGAGAAATAAAAATAAAAATGATGAAATACCAGTTTGCTATAAAAAAGACAAACATTAAAATAATTTTAATGCTCCAAGCTGCAAAAGTGTAGTGAGACAGATCCTCTCACAGGTCACTTGTGGAAATATATAATGATATACAGATGCATAAATTGTACAATGTTTCTGGAAAGCAATCTAGCAGCCTATGTTGAATCTTGAAGATATACATAATCTCTGATGGCAAAACCAGTAAAATTCCAGTTATAACACTAAAAATATAATTTGAAAATGTGAGCTAAGATTTATTTATAAACAGTTCATTAACCATGAATTGATAAAACACTGAAAATAATCAAAAGTGGCAACAATGGGATAATGGTTAATATATTTTAGGTATCTACAATGCAGATAGGTACTAAAGTGTACGGTTCAAAGAACTGATGATACCACAGAAAAATGTTCACGATCTAAATGTTAAGTAGAACAGAACAGAGAATTGTTTAGGTATGATCTCAATTCTATTAATGTGTGTGTTTAATACATACACACACATATGCACACACAGGAATGCAACAATTGTTACATAAAATTATAATCAAGGAATTACAAATTGAAACCATACTGAGATGCCATTACAAAATTGGCAAAACCATTAAAACTAGGATGCAAAGCAATAATAATTCTTATACACCATAGGCTATATAGTTTAAGGAAAGGACTCACTGTTGTAGACAGTTCATAGCAAGGTTTGTCAAATTACAGCTTTTCTGCTTTAGTACTTAAAAAAATAATAAATACCTTCATTTACAACTTACCAGATCAATATTTTGCATTATATCCTGAAATGAAGGATGAGTTCGAAACTGTTCAAAGAGATCGCGTTTGTAAAGCAGTGCATACACCAAGTTTGGGTTGTGGTGGAGAGAATTTGTCAGGCAGGAATTGATGATCTCCAACATCATTCGAATCACTTCTTCAATGACATTAAGGTCCTGTGCCTATGAGAAAGTAAACCCCAACACAGAGTCAGTGGTTTCCTCCTTGCTATAGAAGTAATCAAAATTCAAGTAATTATTTAAAACTAGAGCAGCATTAAAAAGATCTTGTAGGAGAGCTGTTCACGGTTATTTCTATCAAGAGTCTTTAGAATTTTTTTCTTTTTAAAAATTAATTTAATTACTCTAGGTAGGTATATATGACAACAGAATGCTAGAATTAGTTTTAGCAGTTACTAAAGGATTCGAATTAAAATTGTTTGATCTTATTATGGTGATAATTAGGAATCTCATATAATAAATATGAATAAATGATAGAGTCACCAATTTAGAGCTTACTCAGCTTCAACAGATCCTCATTTGCAATCTTATCCTAAATCATTAGACTTTCACAATGTAAATTAGTAAAGGGGGGTCTTACTGTTTCCCAGAAAAGTTCCTAAATCAGAAAGTAACCTCAGTTTTCTGTACTGTCATTTCAACCATTATATTTACAGATAAATAGCCTGTGGTTTTGTCACTGTTTCTTAGAGTTAGCAGTCTTTGGGAATCTGAATATAAAATGATTTGCCAGCATCAAAACTCAAGGTAAGCAATGAGCAAGTTTTTTAGTGAAAGATCTAGTCCAGCTCCCAGCTTCCAGCAGGAAAGTGGCCCAGTGTGGTCCTGGTACCTTGGAGATCTCCAGAACTCTTGCTTGCAGGAGTAGGCTGAGCTCCCAACCACTCCTGCTGCCTGCCAGGCCCAAGGCTCAGCAGGTTCTCTGGAGCACTCAGCTCCCTGCTTTGAGTGCTTTTTCTGTTTTGGGTTCATCAAGAAACATCCCTGTCATTTTTAGGTGTGGCTATGTATTTTAAATGTTTCCTTATTATGATTCATCTATTATTGGTATGTTTTTATTGCAAAGGGGAGGAGATCAGGCTTCAAATTTGAAACTGACAACATAATCTAAACTGTAAGTTCTCTTAATTGTATTTTCATCTCACCTAGTGTTCGAATGACTAGTGGAGGAGAAGATATGGAGTTTCAGAATTTTCTCTCAGGTCATTTAAAAGCAACTCAGTGGGATAGTATGACTACTTCAGAAACAAAAGTTGGCCAAAATACTAGCTTCCTGTAGAATTTTATGTTAATAAATATTTCATATACTCATTTATGTTAAGTCTAATATATTCAATTTATGTTTACAGGATTATCTGTTGATGGGTTACAATTTCTACTTTCAAACACAACATTTATTCTCAATATTTAATTAAATAATTTGCTGAAGCAAAAAGGAAAACATACACAACCTTCAAACAGGACCTGCTCATTTAAACCCAAGCTAAAATATTGACCATTTATTTCATTCCTAAGTCAGGAAAGTATAAACTGAAAACTTTAGATCAATATGCAATGCTCTGCATTAATTTTTACTTTGCATCAATCTGACTGAAGGCTCTTTAAGAATTATATTAACCCTTATATATTTAAAGGCATTTCTAGATATCTGATTTAACTTATTTTATGTTGTTTTTCTAACGTAAGTTCTAATGCTACCTTTTATAGACTATATTCAGCTACAGATATGTAAATTGAATGACAAGAACATATAGTTTCTAATGTTATTCAAATTGAAAATATAATGTGGGAAGATGTAGCAATGATATTTTATATAATATTAAATTTAGCTGTATTGTCATGATAAAAGGCACTTCTATATTTTCATGCTGTGAAACAGGGTAACAAAAACGAAAAATTATACACAATTAAGAACACTAAGTTAAACTTAAAGAGGAGCTGGTTACATTTTCTGTCAAAATCTATTTTAACATGT
This sequence comes from Urocitellus parryii, assembly GCF_045843805.1. Classification (NCBI taxonomy): domain Eukaryota; kingdom Metazoa; phylum Chordata; class Mammalia; order Rodentia; family Sciuridae; genus Urocitellus; species Urocitellus parryii. The sequence continues at coordinate 24,580,742 of NC_135543.1, read as the reverse complement.
AAACTTATAATTTAGGTTATTAAAATTTCAACACAAAGACTTTCCAGACCTCAGCACAACTATCCTTTTTATGAGATAGGGTCAGTTTCCTTCCTGGATATACCCAGGGGTGAAATTCTAAATATTTAACAACTAGTAGACACTGTTAGTTCTATTAGATGAGGCTGTACACAACCCGAGCAGCCCCACCAACTTGCAACAGCTGGATGTCAATTACAGTTATTTTCACAACTACTCTCAAAGGAACGATTCCTTGAGAAATTAAATGAGATTACTTGAAGTCAGCCATCTACATTGATTAGTTTTATTATGTTCTAAATATAGTACCAAAAATTGCTACATGTATCATTTCATTCAATTTAGTAATTCTTTAGTTTAATTCTGAGTTAGAAAGTTTAGAATTTGGTCAAAGAATCATAACATCACAAAACATACTCAACACTAGACACTAAAGCTACTTCCTTTAGAGCTAGAGTCTCTTTCCTTCTATAATGTTCATTTCAAGTATACCAGCTTATCCTTGAACACAGAACATATAATATTGCAACAAATTCATTTTCATTTTTAAGTAACAACCACTACTTTAATTATCCTTAAGAAATAAAGTGTAAACCACTACTTTAATTATCTTTTTTTTTTTAATATTCATTTTTTTTAGTTTTCGGCAGACGCAACATCTTTGTTGGTATGTGGTGCTGAGAATCGAACCCGGGCCGCACGCATGCCAAGCAAGTGCACTACCGCTTGAGCCACATCCCCAGCCCTACTTTAATTATCTTTAAGAAACAGCCAGAGTTCCTACAATGTAAGTTGTTCCTAGAAACCATGCTCTGTGGTCCTTCCATTTCTGTTGGAAGATCATTTGTAGCTTTAAGATATCAAGGAGATTGTGAAATAATCATGGGCCAAAGGGGTAAACTATGTTCACCAAAAATAAGATAATCAACATTTTGGCTAATTTTAATTTCTAAGAAAAACTATCAAAATAAATATAATTTGTAAGTTATTTGAGTCTTTAAGTTGCTACTATGACTAGATTCTGGTGCAGGTCACTACTAGATATGGCAGTTAACCATATCTTTTATGTTTCATTTTAAAAAAGCATTATTGGGCAATAATGACCACTTGTAAAATGATAAAAAAACTAGAACAAATTGATTAGAGAGTTTTTAGAAAAACTACAAATTCATCCAAATTTCAACATTTAAATAGACCTAAAGAATTGTCCAATTTAATCATTATTTGGGTGCCAAGACTTCAAATGGTATTTAACATTTTTTTCCCCCTTTTGGTGCCTGGGGATTGAATGGAGGGCTTTGCACATGCTAAGCATGAACTCTACTGCTAGCTATGTACCAGCCCCCATTTAATATTTTTTTAAAAATATTTTTTAGTTGTAGTTGGACACAATACCTTTATTTTATTTATTTTTATGTGGTGCTGAGGTTTAAACCCATGGCCTCGAACATGCTAGGCGAGTGAGTGCTCTACCACTCACCACAACCCCAGCCCTCAATTTTTTTTCCAAGAAGCTTAAATGAGGCTGTATTTGTAAAAACCCTTAAAGCAGTGTGTAACACCAGGTAAGCACCATGTGAATATGCTCCAAAATAAAAACAAAAATATTATTAAAGTACTTTAAAATGGAAAAATCACTGTAACTTTAGACATTATTACAAAAAGAACAAAAAAGATAAATGTCTTTCTAAAGTTGCTCCACTAATTACCATAAATGCCCAAAACTCGGAAGTCACATTTCTAAGTCTTAAATTTGAGTCACAATTTTTATTTATAAAATTAGTCTTCTAGAAAACCCTATGCAGAAAACAGCCTTATAGAATAAAATAAAGTTTTATAAAAATTATATGCTTTTAAAAGTTAACCATGTATTCTCTGAGCTGTCAAGATTAGCTTTGTCAGAGATAAAAATCTCATTGACAGAGCAACAAAATATGGAGAGATAACAAGATATGTGTTACCTCATCTATTGTACTCATGGTCTTTTCTTTTTAGAACATATGGCTTCCGTGACAGGAATAAGGCCTAGATTAAAAAAAAAAAAAAAAAAAAAGGTGGGTGCATACTTACTTCATTGCAATTTCAATGTAAAAAAAAAAAAAAAAGATTCCCATTTCATGTTTTATTTGAACATGTTGGGAATGAAAGCCCAACAAATTCTATGTTAGGTAGTAATTTAATATCTAATAGACAAGTTGACAGTTGTGGGAATATTTTACCTAGTTAACAGCACTCAGAGATGCCTTTCATTCTATAAACTTCCTTTTCCTTTTAAGAGGGAATTTATACAGTTAAATAGTTTCAAATAATTTATTTTTAGTTTCCTTAGGAGGAGCATATGTATCTTGTTTGTATTAGTTTTGGGGGGATTCCAAGAGAGTTGTCTAAATTTCCTGCATTTTCAGCAGAAAATAAAACCTTCAACAAAATTAATAGGACTTTGCCAAAGGCAGGGAGCAGGAGGAAATGTGCAGGCAAGGGCCTTTTTAAAGTCACTGAGCCATTGGCCTTCAAAGGCAATCCTCCGGTGACAGACTTGTTATCTTTACGTTGTTAATTCACTGGCGCACACACACTGCAAAGCTTTGTGACCATGTTATTTGTAGCCAGAATCGGATTTGTCCCCAAATATCAAGCTTCTAACTAGCTTTGTGTTACATACAAAATCACAGCTGAAGAATAGATCCTGTGACCAACTTAGACAATGGGTAACCTTCATCAAGGGGTAGGAGGGGCAGGTGGAGAGAAGAGAGCAGTGTTTTGGCCCCATTGTTCGTGGGAGGGAGTGGAAACCAAGCGGTCTTCACTCACTCTTCCTGGAGCCCAGGATCCCCCACTAAGACCCTGGGAAGTGGCTATTTACGACACTGCTGTGCAGGCAGTGGTGGCACTGGACAAGATAATGGTGGCCACCAGGGCACTGACTAAGTTTGCACGTTTTCCCACATCTGGAAAATTATCAAAATCCAATGAAGCTGTAGTCCCCAACAATTACATTACCTCAGCAGGTCATGGCACAGAAAAGCAGGTACGAAACAGTGCTGCCCACCCTTCCCCAGGCCCTTCTCCCAGAAGGAGAGACTAAGTATAGACCAGAGCCTGACATTTTTCGTTTTTTAATTTAAATGCTTTAAGAATTAATGTTCATTTTCATTCTTTTAAAAATGTATTAGTATTTTATCATAAAAAGAAATACCCTTTCATGTTCTATAAAAGGTAAAATGGTACTCTGGGAAGATGTGCTTTTTTTTTTTTTTTTTTTTTAAATGGATTTGACTTCCTACTGAGTGCCTCCATTTACTCCAACTTAGGTCCCAGTGTCCCAATTGGGTCCCAGCTCTGCTAATAACTAGCTTTGTGACCTTTGGTAAGTCACTTGAGTTTCAGTTATTTGCCAAAACAAGTGCTTATGTGATTTTAAACAATTTCTCTACTCTCAAGTCTCAATTTCATAAGGAATGTAAAAAATACTGAATTTAGAAAGAAAATTATGAGTATAACCAATAATGCAATTAGTGTAGAAAAATCTTTAGAGTGACCTCAAATTCAGAATTTACTTTCAATTATCCCATCACCTTGAATGGAGTCACTGTCAGTTTTTAGAAGAAAATCAATGTCCCTTGAAAGTACAAACATGCAAGGCTAAGTTCCAAATTAATCATTCTCTAGACTGAAGAACTTATTGCTGCTTCTGTTCTCCGTGCATGTTAATTATCTTTGCCATCGTTAATGTGGGGACAGCAGAGGATCATCTCTAAACCTGTCTGTCAAGGACTCTGCATTGACTTCAGAGACCTACAATGTTTGGTGCCATTTTTTATTCTTGCTTGAGAAAGAGTCAGTGATGCTAAGAAAGGCAGTAAAGAATCCTACATGGGGGTTTTGTTAACCTGAAGTAAAAAGGAAAAATGGGTGCAGCTGCAAGTTAGCAGAGAGCAGCTCTAGGTTGGGTTCAAGTCTCAGTTTTGCCATTGACTGGGCAAGCCACTTTATGGGCCTCAGTTTCTTCAAATGTAAAGTAAATGGGTTCTCTGGGACAATGCCAGGAAGCATTATTAGGGGCCTGGACTTGGGCTTCTGCTTAGGATATAGAAAAAAAAAAAAAAAAAGCCTCTCTATCCAAGCCCAACATGAGGAAAAGCCAGACAATTTAGAAAATCTCAAGTCTTGCTGTCAGAGAACACATTTTCAAGGAAACCAAGTGAAATGAATTCCTTCTAAGGAAAGAAGGAAGACAGGCACTCTCACACCTTAGACTGAGTATGGGAGGAAGCTGTGTTCTCTGCTAAACTTCCAATGAATTTGTAAAGGTTAAGTGTGGTCAGCTGGGTGAGGCTGGGAAGCTGGAAAGTTGGGCCCCAGGTGGAGTGAGGAAGGTCCTTACTTGAGAGCACTTTTCCACAGGTCTCCACCAGAGCACATGAGAAAGGCTGTGTGTGGAACAGGAGATGTAAGGAAGCCACTCCATCAGTCAAGCTTACAGAAGGTGGTCAGCTGCTGCTGGGGACAGATGCCAAGACTTTTGGGCTTCCCAGACTCGACTCTTATGCTATGTAAAAGCCTAGAGCCTTAAGCTAAGCCAAGAACACAGGCATTTCCACTGCTCCTAGGCGAGAAGTATACACATAACCCATCCTGTCCCTGAATGGGTACGAGACACTCTCATGCCTCCAGGATATGGGCAAAGACCCACTCTAGTGGGTCTTCTAGCTCTAGAAGCAAAAGAAATTCTAAAACTGGGATTTGAGGCAGGAAACCAGCTTGGGTTCAGAATTCCTTACCTGTATCAAGAAGAGGTCTGCCCCAAGGGTAAGACACAGGGAGTCTGAGAATGCCTAACCTCTGAGATTCAGGCACATTCAGGGACTCCCCAAGATTGAGATGGACAAGTATAACAAAGAGATCCCTCTTCCAACCCAACTGGAGGGACTGCTGAAAGCAGAGGGCAACAAAAGAACACTTAAACAAAACAAAAAACCTCCCTCTGACACCCCAGACCCATCTCGTGAAGTATAAAGTAACAATTGTGGGGAAAATTTGAAGGTAGTGTTGTGCTATAGATATAAACCCTAAAAGCTTAAGTCCCAACAGCAGAGGCAAACCCACTCACAGAAGAGGCATAAGGACTTTTAAACCCCAGTTTCCTTTGACCTATTCACAATGTCCAGTATTCAACAGAAAATTATGAGATGCATAAAAGAAATCATACAGTCCATAAGCACAGTGGCCTATACGAATGGTAAGCACTGGCAGGTGCTGGTGAGGGAGTGGTGATTCAGACACATTTGTGTCTCACTAAGGTTAGCACTTAGAGGGCAGACACCCTAAATGGATGGTAGTATCAGGGGCTATGGGTGCCTTGGGGTAGGGTGTGGTTGGCTTGGTATGGGGAGTACAGCAGAGTGGCTAGACACATGAACTCTGGAGCCAGGCCAGGATTTGAATCCCAGTTTTAGCATATACTAGCTATGTGTTCTTGAGCAATTCATTGAAACTCTCTGAGCCTTAGCTTTCCCATCTGAAAAATGGGAATACTACCTATTTCAGGGGAAGTAAGGATTAGATAATATAATGTATTCAAAAACATTTGCAGCCTTACTTAGCAGGTAAAAGGGCTCTTTACACAGTAATGATTATGAGCACTTATTTTAGGAATAGGCAGAGGCCTGTAAAAGTTGTGGGAAAGGGGAAAGGGAGAGGGAAGTACATGTACAAAAAGCCTAACAGTGAAATGGAACATGGTTAGAAAATTCAGTTAGGTGTGAATACCAAATGCAGGGGAGTTGGGACAAGAGGTGAAACCAGATCAAGCAGGGTTCACAGATCAAGTCTGATGTCATCTTTAGTGCAAAGAGGACTTTCAGGGCTTCTCTCCACTGTTAAGATATTACAGAAGAGAATTTAAAAACCACTTCTGGCAGCACTGGGGAACTCTTGGAGAAGAGAGGCTCCAGGAATTCCAGGAAGTAGACTGTGCAAATCCGTCAAAGGGTGCTAGCCTCCAGGCCAGTGCAAAGGGCTCTAGAGATGGACAGGAGATGGCAGAAACTGAGACTGAAGGTTGGACTATTCAAAGTTCTGAAAAGGAGCCCAGGGGAGACATATTCTAACAACACCACGTAGTACAAAAGCTACACTTAAAGTCTTCAAAACTGCAAAGATTTTTTGTCTCTGCAACTTTAATGTTACAATTTTCTCCTAAGAATTAAGATTGTGCTTAAAGATTTAGTCCCATGATATTTATTATATAATAACCCCTGAATTTGACCATCAAATTTGAATTAGTCTTCAATTCAGTTTGACATAATAAACTACTACAAATTTAGGGGTTTACAACAACATAAAATTTATCTCATAGTTCTGCAGGTACATTTGGCTGTGTTCAGTTTCACCAGGCCAAAATCAGCTAGGTGGGTTTCTTTTCTGGAAGCTGGGAGAGAATCTAATTCTAAGTTCACTCAGATTGTTGGCAACATTCAGTTCCTGTGGTAGCAGAGCTGAGTTTCCTATTTTCTTTTGGGGTAGCACTAGGAGTCTCTGTTAGCAACTCAGGCTACCTGAACTACTCATCCTATTGCTCCTTCTGTCTTCATACCAGGAACAGCCTGTCAGATTTCACACACCCTGACTCTCCTTGAGATCCTCCTCTGGCATAGCTCTTCTACTTCAGCTGGAGGAAATTCTTTGCCCGAAGGCCTCATGTGTTCGGATTAGGTCCACATAGACAAACCAGGCTAATCTCCCTATTTTAAAGTCTATAACCTCATTTCTATCTCCAAAGTCCCTCTTGCTAAGTAACCTAACATATCTGCTGGTTACGGGATATGATGTAGACATTTTTTTAGGGGTGCCCAAAAGTAGATGATTTGTTTACATAATTATAGTGTAAATAGACAAATGAATGTGAGGCTATTGAAATGATTATGAAACTAGTTTTGAAATGCATCTAAATAGGACAGACTGATGGAAGAACAGAGATAAACAGGTAATGATAAAGCAAGTTGAATAAAATGTTAATTGGGGAATCTGGGTGATGGATACATAGGCATTCATTGTAAACACATTTTTTTCCAACTTTTTTGTATATTTGAAATTTTTCATAATAAAGATTGAGGGAAAAACAGAGCAGCCCAATGATTTTTCAAGTTCTCCTGGATTTTCCAAACTTTATTGGGTAAAAATCTAAATGTCTTCAAGGATATGTTTTTTCCAGCAAAGCAGCAGGAAATAAGTAAGGTTTTGTTTAAGGTTTACAAAAAAATTAATCTCAAACAGCATTAACTATCACTCAACTTTATTTTTCAAATAATTACCAAACTAAAAGAGAAAGGCAATAGTACAGAGTGCATTTTCTGAATTATTAAAGAAAAACCAAATAATCTCTTGAGTGTGAGGAATTTTATTTCCAAAAGGCAAGTTGTCACTGCAATAATTAACATATAAAATCATGATGTTTTGATTTGACTGCTTCTAGACAAGAATAAGCAAATCTACTTCACAATTTAACAAAATTCGACAACACAGATCCTCTCAGTTGGCCAAAAAAGATATAGTGAAATGAACTTTACAATAAAAATACACAAGACAATGATTTTACAGACATTAACTGGGGGCCAACACCATGACATAAGCACTATCCTAAACACTGGGAACATAAATAAAGATAAAATAAAATGCAATCCTTTGCTTTTACTTTACCCTGGAACTATAAAATATTGTCTAGTTTTGTAATGTGGAAATATCTCAAAAATACTTCTTTCAAGATATTTACAGTATACTACTTGTACTGTAGTGTGCACTTACAAAGGAATTTAACATTAAAGGAAAAAGAAGGAGAAGTAGGAGAAAAGAAAAAACTGATTTCTTTCACTTGGAATTACTGCCAGTGTATCTGAGGGATACTAAACCTCACTGGGCATGGAAGCTAGTGGCCCAGTCTCTGGTCAATTTGACTTGCCTCTGAATCCTTGTTTTACCACCTACTACTTATGTAACCTTGGGCAAGACTCTAAACCTTGATTTATTTACCAGTAAACTGGTAGAGTGAAAATGAATATGTAAGACATCTACTCCAATGTCTAATACAGAATATTAGCTCAAGAAACTATTGTTCCTACTAGTAATCATGAATGAAAATTTCTCATTAGAAGCAGATGTGCCTGGGAGATGTATTAATACTATCGCTACTAAGATAAACTGTACCTTTCTCTGACTTGTACTGTAGTGTGCCCTTAAAAAGAACAAAGAAGTGCTTCCATGATGCTGAAATTTGAATTTAGAACAAATATGTGAGTTACAATGAAATGCTCTGAGCTGTGAACCTGAGATCTTTAAGAACGTTCTAACTGCCATTATTACACTAAATGGTTAATCTCCTTAGGAAATATGTTTAAAAATAATCCAAGTCTAATGCTAAAATATAGGTGATCCCTGATTGAAGACAGCCTGATTTGACACCCAATGTATTATAATCATATTTCACAATAAGGACAAAAAGTTGTAGTTACAGTTGCCTAATGAATGGTTCCAATGCCTACATTTTGTCTAAATAACCACTAAATGCTCCTGATTCAGTCAAGGTCAATGGCAATGGGGGTGACTCAGTCTGCTGCTACAATTAGAGCAAAAGATCACTAAAGTTGCCATGGAAACTGCCTACTGCCCAGCAATTACCATTCAAAACTTTGGGAGGCAATCCCTGTATTAAATTTGCAGTTTATTTCTTGAGGCAGAAACTAATTTTAAAAGCAGTTTGAAGGTCCTCAGAGTAACAATAAATGTTTGCCACAGAAAGCATCACTACAAGATACTGTCAGTTCAAACGTCAGTGGATTTTATACTTTTCAAAACCTAAAAAGCATACATACCACCCAATTTTCAGCTGTCAGTGTTTATGATTATATGGGTATAAAATAAAAATTTTCATATCTATTTTTGTGTTTTCATGGTATGAAATTAGTCTTTTGGGGTGGAACTTATTAATATGTGAAACGTTTATAAGGACCTGACTTAACAGGGATCAACTCAGGATCAAATTCTAGCTATCAACTCATGGATTGGGGCTGTCTGTCATTTTGCTAAGTGGTGCTAATTTGGGGGGTGGAGGGAGACAGATGCCTAATTTTCTTTTCCTCACGGTTTTAGAAACAACTATCAATATATAAAAGAAAAATCAAAATAAAAAACAAACTGTTAATGTAGTGTTAGGGTCTGTAAACAAGTCAAGATGGTAACTGGCATTTTGCCAGGGGAAGTGGTTTGTGAGGTGGCACCAGCGAACCATTAAGTGTGGAGATTTCTTATTGGTTGACTGCTGTATCTAGTTTATGTTAATTAAGATAAGCTGTGTGGAATGTATATATACCCCTCCTGTCCTACAATAAAGGGTTCCCACTCCTGCTGTATCAATGTACACAAGTTGCTCGTCACCCCCCGGTTATTTTGCTGCAGCTGGACTGCGGCAATGTAGCATGAAGGGAACCCTCGTCCTAGGAGAAAATGAGAGTTGATATTAATGGAGAAGTACAAACAAAGCTCTTCAAGGAGCATTCTCAGTCAAAATTTTATTTGGCAAGAAGGAATGTGATCCCCCACCTCCTCTTTTCTTCAATAGCACTTCTTTATTCTACTTGTATCAAGAGGGGGATAACAAAGAGATTTTATTAGGGGTAAGATATGAAATGCAAGTAAAAGCCATAATAATGATTATTTAAAGAAAACTTGCAGATACCTGTACCAGTATTAAGAGCAAGAAAGACAAGATTCACTTGGTAGTGTTTCTCATCAAAACATAGAGACAATTCAAGGAAGTCACATAATGAAGACACAGGTGGTTTTTCACAACGTATGAATGTATGTAATATTTGTCTAATCCCATTATCTCTTACCAGAATGTGCCAAACCTTCACATCATGACTTCTGCTATGACCAGTGACCACTTCTTTCCTATATCCACCTCATGGTGGTACGGAGAGGACTGGATGAGTTATGGTACTCAGAGCAAGGCCTGGCCCCAATGAAATGGAAAGAATACTGAGCTAGGAGTCAGAGGACCTGAGTTCTAGGCCCGAATCTGCTAAACAGTTGCTTCTGAGCTTAACCCATTAAATCCCAAGTTTTCAAATCTGTGAACACAATAAATATTCAAACATTATTTTGAAGTTACCGTAACTGGTAAATTTGCTGCTCAATTTAAGTTTTTATAGGTGTTCCACATCTGGCACAATGGACAAAATGGGTTAAGCAACTCCTTTAACTTTTCTGGGTGGAATTTCCTCTCTTGTTAAGTAGAAACACAGTGCTTGCCTACACTGCAAAATTATGAGGATTGACTTATTTGAAAATGGTTTATTAACTATAAATGTTAAAAAAATGTGTAGTCAACTGTATGTATTGAACCCTTTTGCCTTTGACTCTAGAAATTCTGCCTTTTCCTAATTTTGTGTGAATATTAAGAAAGAGCAAAGAGGTTAGAAAATTTAGCAGCAGATAAATGAAAGTGGCCATAATTTGGTCATCTATCCTTAAGTTTATAAATAAGAAACAGGCAGTTTTGGGGTTTTCTTCAGTAAGGCAAACCATGCTCTTCCTAAGACCCAGAGTCAGAGACAACATGAGACACACACCAGGTCAAGTCAGTCTCACAGCAGATGTACACACTGCATCACTCAAGCTGCAACCACGGAGACAAGGTGACACCTGCCAATCTTTGGCAAGGACCTACTCATGTACAGGAACATTTACAGAAGATCCTATTAGGTAATGAACAGTTTTTAACTTCTTGAAAACCTCTTGGTTTTACCAAGAAATCACATTAGGCATTAGGTGAACTCCAAAGAATTGGGGAAATGGTAGTACCAACCAATTTTAGTAATTTAACTGCCTTCTTAATAAAAGACACTCCAAGAAAAATTTTTAGAAGGCATTTTTTCTCCTACATATTTGAAAAAAAAATATATATATGAAATGTGTTGTGACATTATTTGAACTAATTTACTGGTCACTGTCCAATAGGAACTGCTGTCTCTTTGGTGTGTCAACAAGTCAAATAAAAGAATGATTATGATATTTTTAATGGCTTCTGCCTGTCAATTAACATTTGAGTAGATTAGATAAGGAATCAGACATATTGAGCAAAAAGAATAAGAAAACAAAGACAAATGGAGAAATTAAAAATGCATCCACCACGGTTACAAATTGCCTTTTACAAAAGATCTCAAAACAGTCGCTATCTGAATATTCCTTGCAGCTCCTAAGAGCCTTGATAATATGGATTATGAACACCTGCTCAGTATTCTGGGCTTCACTGTGATTTTCTGGCTGTGGAGGTTTGTTGAATGTAATCTAAACAGGTGGGAAAGTTTGGTTAATTTCTTCAGATTACCAATCTAAGTGATTCAATTTAATCAATTCTCCCAATGGGGACCCATTAGCAACCTCAATATTTCCAAATAAAATATATCGTTCATTTAAAAAAATTGCAATTGACCGACTTTAAGTAAAGGTGGAGCTTACACTCCAGTGGGAAAACGGTGAATTGTGGAGAACACTACGGAGGCAGAAAAAGGGAGAATAAATAAAAACAATTTAGACTGGGACCTGAATAAAGAAGTACAGGAAGTGTCCCATTTAAAACTTCATATTATTTGTATCCCTTTAATTCCTTTCATCTAATTGCTCTAGCTACAGTTTCAAGACTATGTTGAATAGAAGTAGTCAAAGAGGGCATCCCTGTCTTGTTTCAGTTTGTAGAAGGAATGCTTCCAATTTTTCTCCATTTAGAATGATGTTGGCCTTGGGTTTAGTATTGATAGCTTTTACAATTTTGAGGTATTTTCCTACTATCCTTAGTTTTTCTAGTGTTTTGAACAGGAAAGGGTGCTGTATTTTGTCAAATGCTTTCTCTGCATCAATTGATATAAAAACTATCATTACTTGCTGACATGATTCTATACTTAGAGGACCCAAAAAGCTAAACCAGAAAGCTTCTAGAATTAATAAATGAATTCAGCAAAGTAGCAGAATATAAAATCAATACCCATAAATCAAATGCACTTCTATGCATCAGTTATGAATCCTCTGAAAGAGAAATTAGAAAAACTACCCCATTCACAATAGCCTCAAGAAGAAGAAGAAGAAGAAGAAGAAGAAGAAGAAGAAGAAGAAGAAGAAGAAGAAGAAGAAGAAGAATTATTATTATTATTATTATTATTATTATTATTATTATTGGGAATCAACTTAACAAAAGAGATGGAAGACCTCTAAAATGAAAACTACAGAACAGTAAAGCAATAAATTAAAGAACACCTTAGAAGATGGAAAGATTTCCCATGCTCTTGGATAGACAAAATTAATATTGTTAAAATGGATATACTACTGAAAGTGCTATGCAGATTCAATGTGATTCCAATTAAATCCCAACGAAATTCCTTATAGAAAAAGAAATCATGAAATTCATTTGGAAAAATGAGAGACCAAGAATAGCCAAAGCAATTCTTAGCAAGAAGAGTGAGCAGGAGGCATCGAAAAACCAGACCTTAAACTATACTACAGAGCAATAGTAATAAAAGTGGCATGGTATTGGCACCAAAATAGACATGTAGACCAATGGTACTGAATAGAAGATACAGAGTCAAACCCACATAAATACAGTTATCTCATACTAGACAAAGGAGCCAAAAACATACATTGGAGAAAAGATAGCCTCTTCAACAAATGGTGCTGGGAAAACTGGAAATCCATATGCAGCAAAATGAAACTAAACCCCTATTTCTCACCATGCATAAAACTCAAAGTGGGTCAAGGACCTAATAGAGGAAAAAGTAGGCCAGAATCTTCATAATGCTGGATTAGGCTCCAACTTCCTTAACAAGATTCCTAAAGCACAAGAAATAAAATCAAGAATCAATAATTGGGGTGGATTCAAACTAAAAAGCTTCTTCTCAGCAAAAGAAAGAAAAACAATGAGGTAAAGAGAGAGCCTATATTTTGGGAGCAAAATTTTTGCCATATGCACGTCAGATAGAGCACTAAATCTCCAGGATATATAAAGAACTCAAAAAACTTAACACCAAAACAACAAACAACCCAATTAATAAATGGGCTAAGGAACTGAGTGGACACTTCTCAGAAGATGATATATATGCTGATTGCAGCATATATGAAGAAATGTGCAACGCCTCTAGTACTTAGAGAAATGTAAATCAAAACTATCCTAAGATTTCATTTTACACCAGTCAGAATGGCAATTATCAAGAATACAAACAGCAATAAGTGTTGTCAAGGATGTGGGGGAAAAGGCACACTCACACAACACTGGTGAGACTACAAATTGATGCAACTAATCTGGAAAGCAGTATTAGAAAACTTGGAATGGAACCACCATTTGACCCAGCTATCTCACTCCTTGATCTATACCCAAAGGACTTAAAAACAGCAGCCACATCAATGTTTATAGCAGCTCAATTCACAATAGCTAAACTGTGGGACCAACCTAGATGCCCTTCAATAGATGAATGGATAAAAAAAACTGAGGTATATATACACAATGGAATATTATTCAGCATTAAAAAAGAATAAAATCATGGCAATTGCAGGTAAATGGATGGAGTTCAAGAATATCATGCTAAGGGAAGTAAGCCAATCCTAAAAAACCAAAGGCCAAATGTTTTCTCTGATAAGTGGATGCTGATCCATAATGGTGGGGGGGGGCATGGGAAAAATGGAGGAACTCTGATTGGGCAAAGGGGGAGAAGGGGCGGGAAGGGGGGACATGGGGGCAGGAAAGATGGTGGAATGAGATGGACATCATTACCCTAAGTACATGAATGACTGTAGATATGGTACAATGCTACATCGTGTACAACCCAAGTACTGAAAAGTTGTGCTACAATTGTATACAATGAATCAAAATGCATTCTGCTATCATAGATACCTAATTAAAATAAATAAATTAAAAACCTGCATATTATATTTTCAAGAGTTTCATCAGTTAAGTGTCATCAGATTTCTATGTAAATGAAGCAGAATTCCAGAAGCAGGAGAAAATGCCTAACTGTGGAATACAAAATGTATCAGTCATTTTTTTGCCAGTCTCTCCTGAATGACCAAAAGCTAGACTATGCTTAAGCGAGTGAGGGTGCTGATGAGTTCATTACTTTAAAAGCTAAGTTTCAAGAACAGTATATTAAAAACAATTTTGAAAATGATTCCAAATATTTACTGTACATGAGGGTTTGCTTTCCTGTTCTTATATTTCTTTTCCCTAAATTTCTGCTTTAATTTTTAATTTTCAGCAAAGTAATAAACACAGCTTAGATGTTCAAAAAACTATTAAAATTAAAACAGAGTCATCTCCTAACATGTCCTTTGCCTCCCCTCAATACTCATTACCTAGGGGGAAGTACTCTGAACCACTTTAGCTGTTTCCTCCAATATTTTTATCTTCTATTCTGAAATAATGTTTGCTGTTATTTCCAACTTTTAATTCTATACTTTTACATTATTTATTGACTTCTTACTCTCAAAAAAGAAGGTATTTCCTCTTTTAAAGTAATTCTAGATTAGGCTTAAGGTTTTACTGATTCACTAAACTGTGAAAATATCTTTTTTTTTTTTTTTTTAAATTCACTGTATGAAGGAAACACTGAAAAGAAATGGATTTCTTCTAGGATAAATTGTTGAAGGAAATAAAAACAAAATTAGCAGGAAATCTGAGAATAAGATGGTGCTTCAAACTTTATGATACTGCATGGAGATAATGGCAATTAACAAAATCCCCTTCTATCTGCATGTCTGTTTGTCAGATGAGGAAGAGAGAAGAGGAATTTCTCATGGGTAGTTAATGGAGTAAAAATCTGGGTCTGTGAAGCTACAGTATATTTCAGAGTGCCCTCTAAGTTCAATTAGGCCTCTCTGAACTGCACCCCATGGTCATTCCCTCCCTTTGACTGCCAAATTCATTTTGTAGCTCTCCAATATGATGAATCCTAGGTTGTTGGTTTTTTCCTTTTTCTTATTCTCTTTTGTTTTCTCTTCTTTCTTTTTAAGAGTCTGGCATTCCCAATAGGCAAAGCGGCAATCCTGCAGGCTTTCTCTCTTATTCCTGTGCTATTACATTTAATTTGCGCTTTTATAACTTTGTGCTTACGCCCACAGGCTTTTGAACAATGGGCGCCCATTCAATAAATCCAAGAAATAAATGACTTGATGATTGTAAGTGCTTTGAACTCAATGGACAGAAGGCTCTACATAAGTAATATAATAGTAAGGACACTAGGATAAAAGCATAAGAAGAAAAAAAACCCCCATAATCTAAAGCTTTCTGAAAAGAACGAATGAACAGAACATACACACACACACACACAGAGTTGTCATCCTTTTTTACACAGCATTCATTTCCTTCATTTATACTCAGTCTCAAAACCTCTTCCTCTATATTTTTTGACAAACATTTGTAAAGCAAAAACACATTTATAGTTGCTTTTAAGGAGTATTTCCTTTGAACTATGTATGGGTTGACCACTGCAAGGCTTCCTCTATAGTATAAGAAATACTTAAATGCATCCTGAAATGTCATGGAAATAATTCTAGTGCTTGATGAGGCCATTTGGTATTTCCTATAACCTGTGATATGAAAATCACTTGTACTCTAGTGCTTCTTACTTATTTTATTAAGTGTAACAACTTGAAATCTGATGTTTAAAGAAAATTAATCAGGATATTTAGCTACTATGAGGTATATAAGTTGTTATTAAAGTACTGATTATCAAATTTGTATTTTAAACAAGCTGGTCTATTACATGAGTCCCCACAAGTACTCATAGAGTATGTTAAAAAATAGGACAGGTGCATAGACATATTCTAAGGCAATTAGAAGATTAAGAATATAAAATTAGGAGATAATATAATTAATAATATAATATAATTAAGAATATAAATTAGGAGATTAAGAATATAAAAGGATATTAATTTTATATCCTTTCTTGTAGAGACTTCAACTTACAATTCTATTACTTAAAATAATCTTTTTAGGATTAATCTAGTTATCAGTTTATACTATTTCAAAACTGCTTTTAAATAGTACATGCCTAGGTATCATCTGTTTTGCCAAATCCAGTGGACATGCTTTAATCCTCACCTCACTCTCAATCTTTAGTCCATAATGGATTCATCATTTCTTCCTCTTTAAGATATGCCTACTTGATACCATGCACTTGGGGTCTTCGTAGCTCCCCTTGTTAAACAAGAAATAGACACGTTCAGACAGATTTTGCCAAGGAAGGATATACAAATAAGTCCTTGTCTTACTTTTTGTACCTGAACAATGATAATCGCATTTGACCAATGACTGTATCTATCATTTACTGAAAACCTACTGTGATCAAGTCAGTGTGCCAAGAACATCACATGTATAATCATTAACATTCAATACAGTTGTGTAGCATAGATGTTAGTATCCTCACTTTATAGATATGAAAGTTCAGAGAACACAAAAACTTCACCAAGGTCACTAAATACTAACCTAGAGAGTACAGCTATTAAATGCTAAGAATGAGAGTTAATACAAACTGTCTAACTGGCAGTGTATCATTATGCTACAAGGCACTGGACAAGAGGAGTTTTTAATAGGCTTCTTCATAATGTCTTTGGTTTTCAGTGATAGGCGAATCAAGGATATATATGTTTCTATCTTTCAGGGAGTAGAAGCTGCAGTGAAATAGCAATGGCCACTAAGATTTACAGAGGACAATATGCCAGATATTTCCTAAGTATTCTCTAGGCACTATTTAATTTGATATTCACAATTCCATGAGCTAGGTATTATTATTTTTTGTGGTGCTGGGGATTGAACCCAGGGCCTTGTGTATGTGAGGCAAGCACTCTACCAGCTGAGCTGTATGCTAGTATTATTGTTTTTATTTAACATATGGAAAAATCAAAAACAGAGAAGTGAAGGTCAAGGTCATATAAAGGCTAAATCTAGTTCTTTCAGATTCCAATGCCCATATTAATATTTTAAAAAACAGTGGTAAAATACATAAAACTTACCAATTTTTAAAGTATACAGTTCAGTAACCTTAAGTATACTCTTACTTGTATAACCTCTATAACTTGTTTTATTGGAAAATTTCATATATATATAAATAGGAGGGCATAATTACTACCTCATTGTTGGAAGCTCCCCTCACCTCACGGTCAATCTCGTTTCTTTACCTTCATTCACTTCCTCCCCTCAAGTATTATTTCAAAGCAAAGCATATTTTTCAGCCATATGTATGTATTAATAAATACCTTTAAAAGATAAGGATTCTTCTTTTTTTGGGGAGGGGGGAGTGTGGTGGGGGTGGTACTGGGGACTAAACCCAGGATCTTACACATATTAGGAAGTGCCCTACCACTCAACTACTTCCCTAGTCTTTAATTTTACTTCGAGAAGACAGGGTCTTGTTAAATTGCCTAGGCTGGCCTTAAACTTGTGATTTCCCTGCCTCAGCCTCTGGAGTAGCTGGGATTACAGTTGTATGTCACCACACTTGGCAGGAGTCTTCTTTTAAATTATAAACACAGTGCCATTTTCCATATAAAAAATTAATACCGAATATTTGAAAATCATCAAATCTCATGAGTGCTCAGCTTTCTATATAAGTTGAAAAAATTTAAAGGATAGTTTGTTAGAATGAGGATGTAGGTGAATGTTGTGGTGCACACCTATAATCCCAGTGGTTCAGGAGCTGAGGCAGGAGGATTGCAAGTTCAAAATCAGCCTTAGCAATTTAGTGAGACCATGACTCAAAGAATAAAAAAAGGGCTGGGCATCTGGCTCAGTGGTTAAAAAGCATCCCTGGGTTCAATCCCTAGTATTCCTGAGAAAGGGGGGTGGGTAGAGGATATGAGGATCTAAAAAATAGTCTCTATAATGCAACTCATCCTTATTAAAGTGTGTTTTATTCTCCTTTTTCATGGCACTTTGTCAGCTGAATAAACATTTATTTGTCCTGTATAGTTTCCTGCAATCTTGATTTTGCTGGTATTTAATATTTCTTTGTTCTGCAAATTTCTGGTAAATTGGTAACAAAATCTAGAGGCTTAGATTATTATTATTATTTTTTTTTGTTTTTTCACAAGACTACTTCATAGGTGGTAGAGTGTTCTACATTAGAAGGAACACGATGTACAGTTGTACAGTTGTCTAAGTCAGCAGCCATTGATGATTCTCAATGTTTGGATCCACTAATTTATTAAAGCTTTCAAAATGGTGATATTCAAATTTCTCTCCATATTAGTTTTTTTTTCCCTTTATTGTGCCAGGGATTGAACCTAGGGGTCCTTTACCACTGTGCCACATCCTCAGCACTTTTTATTTTTTATTTTGAGACAGGGACTTGCTAAGTTGCTTAGGGCCTCGCTAAGTTGCTGAGGCTGGCTTTGAACTTGCAATTGTTCTGCCTCAGCCTCCTGAGCTGCTGGGATAACAAGTATGTGCTACTGCAAGCTGCCTTTATTATTAGTTATAAGCTTGTAATATTTCTCTAAAGAGGAAATTCTCCTTTTCTACTATTTTGTTATACAGTGTTCTCCTCTGGTTTCTTTTAGTGAAAATCTGGTTGCTGGGGGATACTCAAAGATATTTTATTGGGTAGGTCACTGTTTTCATGAGATCAAAGGACAGAAGCAGAATGACTAGACATAGTTAAAAACATTAATAAACAAAAAATGAGTCCATACAGTTACATCCTATTCAAATTCAAGATCAAAGGGGTTTTACTTGATTGCTTTATTTTATATCAGCATATAATGTTTCCATACCAAGATTCCAGGTTTCCAAGGACAATGGAGAAACACAATTATAATATTTCACAATTATTCATTTGCTTTATCTTTTGTTACGCACAAATGCATCTTGAAATAACAACACCAAGGTTTCTATTCAGACATCATTAGTAAAACAGTTTGATAATTTTTTCAGTTGTATCTGAATGTATGGCATACTAGAAATGATGAGTCACTTAGATGTCTGATTAACTAGACATATATTTAGGTAAATTTATTTCAATTTTAGAGATTGCTCTTTTTAAATTTTGTTTTATAATCATGTAAAATATTGTTCTTAAATTACATCACAGAACAAGAAATATTTAAAGAAATCTATATTCATTCTTGAAATTAGCTAATTACTTCTTCCCCCCTCCCCATTCCTTCCTAGCATCTAACTTGAAGTATATCCATAATTTCTTTTCAGAGTATCCTCATGGAAATAATGGAACCAGAGATTTCCAACACTAAAGAAACCACACAGAGGGGCTGGGATTGTGGCTCAGCGGTTCAGGGCTTGCCTAGCACATACAAGGCCCTGGGTTCGATCCTCAGCACACATAAAAATGGGTAGCTGAAATGAAGATATTGTGTCCAGTTACAACTAAAAAATAAATGTTAAAAAAAAAAAGAAACCACACAGAGAATTTACCATAAGATACAATGTAAAGGCAGAACATTAAGGGTCAAAATAGCAAAGTAAGTCCCCAAACTCATAGTAAATTAAATCTAGCCCAAAAATAGAACTCAAGTCTTCTAATCCACAGGCAGTTAGTTGCTCCATCCAAAACGTTCCTGGGTCCCTCCTCAATAAGCATTTGTTCGGGATGACTATAAACATGATTCAGATAACCTCCTTTCCAGTCACAACACCTTGCTAGGGTGCCTGCCCCCAAACCCTTGTACTGTTTTACCTTATTGGAACACATTTCCTCTAGATAGCTGTGTGGCTCTCTGCTTCTTTGTTGGTTCTTTGCTCAACGTCGCCTTCTGTATAAGGCACCTACTCACTGACCACCCACTTATGTGGCTACCTTCTCATTCCTAGCACACCCAATCCCTTTATTCTGCTTTGTTTTCCAAAAGGACTTAATAATTTTCTAGTATTTTATAAGTTCCTGCATTGAAACAAAGGTTTCATGAGGACAGAGATGTCTATTGTCACTGGGCAGAAGAGTGCTTTGAAAACTAAATTTTTGTTGAATGAAGGAATAAGGGAATATGCATATATTACTCTCTCATACTACTACTGTTAATCCAGATAACATTTGTAATTTATGGGCATTTATAATGGGTATGTGAAATTTGGACTTAGAATTAGTTAATGAGTCATTTTGTATGTAGGTTTAAAGCACTACTAATAATAAAAGTCATTCTAATTTGAATTCACTGACCAGATGAAACTTCTTAAAAGAGATAATACCTGATTATTAATGCTCAGTACTGTTAAGGCCGTTATGAACTGAATATCCATGTTCCTTCCCTGTCCCAAACTTCATACTGAGGTTCCAACTTCCAAAGGGATGGTGTTTGGAGATGGGGAGGTAATCAGGTAGTAAGCATAGGGCCATGGTCTGAAAGGCTTAGTGCCCTTATCATAAAAAGACACCCGAGAACTTATCTCATCCTTCTTCTAGTGCACACACTGACAAAAACATGTGTGAGCACATATCAAGAGGGAATGCAACTGTGCTGGCAACCTGATCTTGGACTTCCAGTACCAGACATGTGAGAAATAAACTGTATAAGCCTAGGTACCCTGTCTATGGTTTTTTTGCTGTGGCATCTTGAGCTGATTAATGCAAGCTTAAAACACAACTCAGAAGACAATATATCATTAATTCAATCACTGCATTGATCACTAGCACTGTACCTTAAATGAAATACTGAGCAACACAATACACACCTCATGACCTCAGGCAAATTCAAAAATTTAAGATCATAGAAGATACCAGAAGATAGAGATTACGGGGAACTCAAACATGGAAAAAAAATTAAACTTTTTTTGTCCTGTGGATTATTAAATGAACATGCTCATTCATTTTGGTAGTTCCAAGAACACTCAAGTTCTGAATATTTAATTCCTAAACCTCAACCATGCAAAAGTAGATGCTTTGTTGTATTAAATAAATCAAGAAAACCAATATACTCCAATCATGAAATGGCCTCTAATGAGCATCAAAGCACAAATTAGTTTGCTTTGTTAAGTCCCAAAGTATATTGACTCCAATTACTGAAATCTCCAAATTCTTATCTCAGAAACTCAAATAGTCTAAGAAAAAAATTATGAAACACTTTAAGGCTTAGCTCTATCTAGTGTTCTAGTGTTCTCTGAAGTTTTAAATATAACCTTAAGTCTAGATAAACTAGATACTTTTCCTGTCCATTCTTTTCATTTATAAGGTGATTCTCAAATATTCCTGTTAAGGATTCTTCTCAAGAATTTTGCAGAAATCCATAAAATTTCCAGAAAAAAAAAAACGCCAGAATTGAATTCTCAAATACAATTTGTTTTCAGAAATTAAGTCAATCAAGGAAAGGATTGAATTTCCACTCAGAAACTAAAATAAAGTGCCATTTATAAAACATTTGTAGCTTTGACTATAATCAACTGTAATAATAAGATACCAGCTCAAAAAATTCTTTTCATTTAAGCCTCTTTTGTAATACTGCTTTTTAATAACCCTCATAATAGTCGAATTAAAGAACCCCAACAGAAATCATTCATCCCACATAAAACAAACATTGCCTTTTCTTCTTAGCTTTGTTTTACAAGCTACATTATTTCCAGATGACGCTTGAGGGGACTATGGTTTCAAGAATTAGATGCTTAAATAGACAGCTGCTTTCTATTTGCCATGTAAATCAAGGATTAAATCAAAGAAAATTCCAAATAGTGGACTTCTTTTCTTCCTATTAGGAACTATGAATTCAAGCAGAAAGGGAGAAAAAGAAGGAGAAACAATTAAGATATGGGTAAACAGAAAACTTAAAAAGGGACTTCTTAAATAAAAGGAAACTTGGAAGATATCTCAGGAAAAGGTGTTTTTATATCAGCTCTATGATTTTTTTTTTTTTTTACTATGATGAGAAGGGGGAAAAATCCACGACCATTGATTTTTACAAATCTTCCACACATTACTACTGAATTTAATATGCATGGGTTATTTTTTTTTCTGTATTCTTTAAAGTTCACTTAGAAAGTTAATTAATCATTGCCAGATTTCAATTCAAACACATCCTATTTCTTTTTATATGCCACAGGAAGGAACATAAAAGTTATTTAAGTATTTTTAATAATTTTTAAAAGTCCTCAAAAAAGAATATTCTACCATACTCCTTAAGAAGGAACAGGGCAAACTTCCCCTCCAGGAATAAAGAGAAGACAACTTTTTTCTCCTGAATCAATCTGTACTTTTAAGAACGAAAAAATTTTTCTTAAAAAAAAAAAAAAGATGAGAATCCTTCAACTAAATGTTGTCCTTAGAAGCATTCTCAGAAAACTCTAGTTTCCCAGCCAACTTACAGCACAACCCTGAAAATCGGTCTTATGTTAAAGTCAGGTGTGGTCTTATGGAAAAGTGGTGGAATGGAAGGCAAGGATTTGCTCTATTTGCATGCTAGAGACTGCTTATTTGAATTTTTAATATTAACTGTATTGGTACAACCATTATCAAAAACAGTATAGAATTTTCTTTAAAAATTAAAAATAGAACTACCATATGACCCAGAAATCTCACATCTGGGTATGTATCCAAAGGAAATGAAAGCAGAATCTCAAAGAATTATCTGCACTCTCACATTTACGTTGTACAATAGCAAAGATATGGAAACAACCTCACTGCCTGCTGACAGATAAATGAATAAAGAAAATATGCTGTATGCATGATGATGGAATATTATTCAGCCATAATAAGGAGATGTTCCACTTGTGATACCTTGGATGAACCTGGACGATGTTATGTGACCAAGACAGAGAAAGAGAAAGACTATATTGTCTCACTTATCTGTGGAATCAAAAAAAGCTGAACACAAAGAAGTAGAGTAGAAGATAGTTTCCAGGGGACAGGGGTTGGGATGGAGGGGAAGATGCTGGTCAAAGTACACAAACTTTCAGTTATAAGTTCTGAGGATTATTACACAATATGTTGATTGTAGTTAATAATACTGTATTTGCTAAGGGAATAGATCTTAAATGTTCTCATCTCCCCAAAACAGATAACTATGAGGTGATGGATGTGTTAAATTTGATTATAGTAAACATTTCACAATGTGTACATGTAATAAATCACGATGTTATACACCTTAAAACATATTTATAAAACATTTATTAGTCAATTATACCTTAATATATCTGGGAAAAATTAATCAACTAAAAAAGAAACTTATAAATTCTAATCAATGTGGGGCTTGGGAATCCATTTACGTTCAAAGTTGTTGTCTGAGTGATGTTCACCAATCGTATTCTCAATATTTGGCTCTAATTTGTGTTTTATACTGTTCCTTCATTATGAAACTAACTAGAAAGATCTCGATAGAAATTCACAGTCTTCCTTGGAGAACTAGTTGGTATGGGGCAGGGAAAGACCAGATGAACTGGAGCATCCTGAGGGTCTCACAACAGAAAATGAAGTATACTGAGAGGGCAAAGGATGAAACATGAAAGAGTCCCCAGTGGTCAAATTTGGGACACCACAAGCAACATAATAATTAACAGTATCGAATCACATCACAAAGAATAAAATAGTAGCCATGAATCTATATTGATATACATAATAATTGTATAAATAAATACAGTGGGGAGATACGGTAACTTTTCCTTGCAATTTCTATTAATAAATGTTAAAGAACGAGAAAAACAGAAATCACCAGTAAATCAGTGATAGATGCTGCAGGCAAGATCCACATATGATTTCTAAAATTTGTGGGGAAATGTTTAAGCAGAAATAGGCATAGTCTAAGTATCTCCCCCAGAAATATATAGCAATTACAAAGGAAAAAATGATTTTATGGTAAAAAGTCTTGGCAGATATCGCCTTAGTAAAGTGATCAAGGTAAACATGTCCAGCAATATATATCAATATTGTGCATCCCCTGATATGATGAAGGAGAGGTGCATCACCTCTACAGCATGCTCCTCAAGAAGACAAAATGCTGATCTAATCCTAAGAAAACATCAGATAGACCCAAATTGAGGGATTCTACAAACTAACTGATTAGGAGTCTTTAGACATGTCAAGATTATGAAAGACAAGGAAGTTCAAGGGGAGATGACAACAAAATTTCATGTGGTATCTTGGGTTGAATCCCAGAAAAGAATGAGAGCATTAATTTTAAAATTGGTGAAATCCAAATGAGGTTTGTACGTCAGTATTCACAGTACTATAACAATATTAATTTCTTAGTTCTGAAATGTTATGTTCTCATGTGAGATCTTAAAAGAGAAAACTGAGTAAGTATGCAGAAATTCTTTAAAACTTTGTAATCCAAACTGTCAGAAGAAAATAAAGGAAGGAAGGTAGAAAAGAGAGGAGGAAGGGAAAGGAAGGTATATGTGTATTTGGCAAAAATTAAGATCTACGTCTATAAAAAGTATATAGACGGACATGTGCATTACTTGTGCATTACATCAGCTTAAAGATGTGAAAGCAACATGCTTTTCTGGGTTAAATCTCTATTGTTAAGATTCAATTTTCTTGTATTTAAGCTTTTGGCATCTGTAGTCAACTCTTATATATCATGATATAATCTTATACATTTTACACATGTATATGTATGTAAAATCTAGTATGCAGTATAATTTTGTACATAGAAGTATATATTATATAGAATAGTTTACAAAAAATAAAAAGTAAGTTATCTTTTCTCCTTCCTTCAGTCTGACTCTCCAGAGCTAACCATTGCTTTATAGCTTCTTGTACATTATTCCTAGAAATTTTAACACATATTTTCAAGCATGCACATATATGTGTAACTTATAGAAGTATTTTTAACCAGATTTATATATGGATACCTTTCACATAAACCTATATGAATTGAATTGACTTTAAAAACCAGCTGCAGAATACTGTATTGGATGAATTCATACATTAAGTAGTCACTTACTGATGAATATTTTGCTTCTTTCCAGTTTTTGCTCTTAAACAAGGCCAAGAAATACACTCTCATGTAACTGAATATCTAATTGACTAGCACTTTTAAAGTGAAGACACTACTCAAGAAACAAATTTTGCCCCCTTGAACATATTTTTTCAAAGTGTAAAATTTATTTTCCTATAATCACTTTTGTGCCATAATTGCAGTCAAACTGATATCAATTTCCTATTAATCCACCAATTGGTTCCTCTATTCTAGTCCTCTAAATACTACTTAAAAAATGGCTCCATACAGCACAATTCACAATAGCAAGACTGTGGAACCAACCTAGATGCCCTTCAATAGACGAATAGATAAAAAAAAAATGTGGCATTTATACACAATGGAGTATTACTCTGCATTCAAAAATGACAAAATCATAGAATTTGCAGGGAAATGAATGGCATTAGAGCAGATTATGCTAAGTGAAGCTAGCCAATCCCTAAAAAACAAATGCCAAATGTCTTCTTTGATATAAGGAGAGTAACTAAGAACAGAGTAGGGACTAAAAGCATGAGAAGAAGATTAACATTAAACAGGGATGAGAGGTGGGAGGGAAAGGGTGAGAAAATGGAAATTGCATGGAAATGGAAGGAGACCCTCAGGGTTATACAAAATTACATACAAGAGGAAGTGAGGGGAAAGGGAAAAAAATACAAGGGGGAGAAATGAATTACAGTAGAGGGGGTAGAGAGAGGGGAGGGGAGGGGAGGGGAGGGGGGATATTAGAGGATAGGAAAGGCAGCAGAATACAACAGACACTAGTATGGCAATATGTAAATCAATGGATGTGTAACCGATGTGATTCTGCAATCTGTATACGGGGTAAAAATGGGAGTTCATAACCCACTTGAAGCAAAGTGTGAAATATGATATATCAAGAACTATGTAATGTTTTGAACAACCAACAATAAAAATTAAAAAAAAATAAAAATAAAAATAACTAGGGATGTAGTTCAGTGGTAAAGCACCCCTGGGTTAAATCCTCAATATCAAAAAGAAAAGAAAAAAGAATAAAAATAAAATATTATAATCAAAAGAAAATAAACTTAATGAATTAAATGAAATGTAAAAATTCCTTAAGCAAGATAATGATCAAAATACACGCTAGAAAAAAAATTGGAAAATCTGAACTGCTATATAAATTAAGGAAATCAAAGATATAATATTAAAAGAAATAAAAAATATAATTTATTTTAGCAGCGCTGGGGATTGAACCAGGGATGCTCTACCACTGAGCTACATCCCCACCCCTTTTTATTTTTAGACAGTCTCACTAAATTGCTGAGGCTGGCCTCAAACTTGCAATCCTGCCTCAGCCTCCTGACTAGCTGGGATTACAGGTGTGCACAACTTTATCTGGCTGAAAATGTTAAGTTTTAAAACTTTCCACAAAGATACTCCAGGCCCAAATGGCTTCAATGTTGACTTTTTTGGTGTGGGGGAGAGCAGAGCAGCACTGGGGACGGAACCCAGGGGCACTGGACCACCAAGCTGCATTCCCAGCCCTTCTTGTTTTTTATTTGGAGATAGAGTCTCTCATTAAATTGCTGAGGTTGGCCTAGAACTTGTCATCTCCTACCTCAACCTCCAGAGTCCCAAGAGTGTGTCACTGTGCCCACTTCAGTGTTGAACTCTGTCAAACCCTAAAAGAAGAGATAATACTAGTCTCCACTGTGATAATTTGAGAGGTGGACCTTCAGCAGGTAGAGCCTGAAGTGGGAAGTCATTAGGTCTCACTTGGGGTTGCTGCCCTGGGAAGAGATTAAAGTAGTTCTATGGCACTCCAGATGCAATTGCAAAAATGAATTGTTATAAAAGATCTCCTTTCTGCTCTCTGGTTTCCTGTCTCACCATGTGATCTCTCCCTATTGCTCGTGTTCCCATCATGGTGCCATCTGCTAAGACGTGATTCAGTCAAGGGGCCCTCAACAGAACCGGTGCTACACTGTCTGGACTTTCTAGTCTCCAAAACCATAATTGAAATAAACTTCTTTTCCTTAAAAAAAAAATGGCTCCATAGAGATATAATTCACAACCATATATCTCACCAATTGAAAGAGCACGGTTCAAAACTTTTCAGTATTTTCAGAGTTGTGTAATCATCACCAAAATCTTATCTTAAACCATTTCCAAATCCCTCCAAAATAAAAATTGCCTCTTTTGGCAGTCACATCTCACTCTGCCTACACCTCCAAGCCCTATACATCTACCTTCTGTCCCTCTAACATTTGCCTATTCTGAACACTTTGTACAAATGGGACTGTAAAATAGGGGTTTTGTTACTAGTTTCTCTTCCTTAGCATAATGTCTTTTTGGGTTTCATCTATGCTGAAGAACCTATCAGTATTTCATTCCTTTTTATTGTTGGATACCATTACATTTTATTTATCTATTTATAAGTTGATGGACATTTTGGTTGTTTCCATTTTTGGTAATTATAAATAATGGTTCTATGAACATTCACATTTTGGGGTGGACATATGTTTTAATTCGTTTGTATTTAAATTCAGGAACAGAATTGCTGGGTTATGGTAATTCTATGTTTAATCTTTTCAGAGACTGCAAACTGTTTCCCAATGTGACTGTACCTATTTTACATGCATTCCCATGAGCAGAACATGAGAATTCTGATTTCTCCATCCATATCATTGCCAACACTTGTTATTAGCTGCCTTCTTGATTCTAGCCATCCTAGTATCTCATTTGGTTTTGATTTACATTTCCCTATGACTAATGATGTTCAGCATTTTTTCATGTCCTTATTGGCTATTTTTAATATCTTCTTTGGAAAAAAAAAACCTATTCAGACCCTTTCTCCCTAAAAAAAATGCAATAAAAGCCTTATTGTTTACTTTCATCATTGTCCAACAAGGTGCTCAGATGGCCTTCCATGAAATGATTCAGGGATCCAGGCAATGCCATCATTGGAATCTCCTACTGTATGTCTGCATCTGGCTAATAGATGAGGGAAGATAAGTGTGGAAGATGGTACAGTGGTGATGTCACTTCTTCCTACACTGCTCTGACCACCCCTAATCTTATTGCCCCTTTCTAGACACAATGGAGGTGAAAGATGTTGCTTTGCTGTGTAATTAGGAGAGAAAATGGATACTGGTGAGCATTTAGCCAGCCTCTGCCTCACCCAAAGCCTCACCCAAAGCTGAGTGCCTGGAACATTAGGAAAGATGGCTAACTGAATGGAAGCCTGCCAACATAACCTGTCCCTTTGTTTATGGTGGTCACTTTGATTTAGCTTATTTTGGAGCTCCAGGACACACTGAGACTTGGTAATTCCAAGGTCAAGGAAGTGGGGAGGACCAATCACTGGTGCCAAGTAACTACTGAGTTGTCCTCACACAGATTAGAAGGCTATCCTGATCTCGCTGCTCACCTGTGGACAGTGAATTTTAACTCAACCTCTGCATCTGATGTCTTATACCTCCCACTCCTGCAGGGGCTTCTTCCTGTCACTAAAGGGCCTAGAAATAGCCCCATCCTCTGAACTAACACCTGCTATCCCAGAATGTCTCTCCACATTTGGGCAGCACAGCACATTAGAGAAAGTGTTGGTCTTAGGTGCTTGCTATGTACCAAGGATCCTACCTGGATACACTCATTTAATCCTCACAACTATCCTGGGTGGTCAATTCTACTGTTACTCCTATTTTACAGATAAGGTAACTAAGGCCCAGAGAGGCAAAACAACCTGCCCAAGACCATATACCTCACAAGCTACAGAATAAGGTTATAAAATATAATATTTGCTCTTTTGTTTTTCCAATACTGGAGATTGAACACAAGGATGCTCTAACACAGAGCTACACCCCCAGAATTTTTTATTTAATTATTTTGAGACAGGGTCTCATTAAGTTGCTCAAGCTGACTCTGATGTTTCAATCCTCCTGCTTTGGCTTCCTGAGTTGCTGGAATTACAGGCATTTTCTACAGTACTAACTATTTGTCTATTTTTTAATTGGGCTATTCATAGTTTTACTCTTTTTTTAAAAAAATATTTTTTAGTCGTTGATGTACCTTTATTTTTTATTTATTTATATGTGGTGCTGAGGATAGAACTCAGTACCTCACATATGTTAGGCAAGTGCTCTGCCACTGAGCCACAACCCCAGCCCCTCATATTTTTACTCTTTGAGTTATAAGAGTTCTCCACATATTCTGGATATTAGTTCCTTGAGGGCTTGTTTGGAGGTTCTAGGCAGAGGAGTACAGCTATACCCTTGACTGAAGAATGGTTCTCCTCAATCAAGGAAGGTTGTCCTCTTTGACTGAGACCAAAGCTTCAGGAGGGATGCATATGAAGCAGTGACAGAGTAAGGGACATCTGCCTAGCCAGCCAGATCAGCCGAAGCAATCAATGGGGTGACAGATGTTGCAGTCAGATCTCCCTCAGCTCCTGGATATTAGTTCTTTATCCACATGCTTTGCAAATATTTTCTCCCTTCTGTGGGCTGTCTTTTTACTTTCTTAATTGTGTTCTTTGAAACGCCAAAGTTTTAAATTTTAATGAAATCCAACTTATCTATCCTTTTGTCTTTAGTATCATCTAATAAGTTTTTGCTTAATCTAAAATTTACTTATATTTTCTTCTAAAAGTTTGTTGTGTTAGCTCTTACATTTAGATCTATGGCCCCAACCCAAATTGACATGAGGAGTGATAAACGGTTCTTGAGCACCTGTGATATAACAATTTTGTTAAATATCTTTAACAAAATTTATCACATGTTGAATTGTATTTTAGTTGTACCTTTGTTCTAAGTAGACTTTTAGATTCCCTATGTGTAGATACTATACCTTCTTTACTTTTACCATGCTGAAGTAATTCCCAAACAGAAATTTTAGCAATATTCTGATGAACATCACTATCATTTTAATAACTGTATGTAAAGCCAGTAACAAGTAATTGTTTGAAAAAAGCCAGTAATAAGTAATTGTTTGAAAAGTGACAACATCTTAAAATGAACTGACAAATGTTAGAATTTCAATATTTGGTTATGTCAGTATATAAAAAATAATCGTTCCCACGTTATGTGAATATTAAATTCTCTATCCCAGTCTTGAGTTAAAGAGTAAACATTAATAAGAAATCTAAAAAACAGAATGACTTAAAATGAAAGTGGGGGAAAGGTAGAAAAATCTTAATAAATTTTCTTGTCATATGTGTGATAGATCACAAATTAAATCCCTTAACACATTTCTGAAGAAACAAAATGTCTAAAAGCAGATATAAAACTTACAACAAAATGTAAAATATGATTAATAAGAGCTATCAATGCAAAAGGTAAGACAAATGACATATACCAGGGTTAGCAGTATCTTAGGATTCCATATAAAATAATATGCAATCATGTTCACAAAATAAAAATAAATTTCAAATACACTTATTCTTTAGTAAATTATGATATAAACAAACTATTCAAATTAGATTAAGAAATTGAACTGGCTCTATTTATATTGAACTAAAAGGAAAAAATACCACAACTACCTCTTGAATATGAAAGCATAGATTTTTGACATACAGATCATGTGACAATTAATGGGGAAATTTAGTTATTTAGCATAGAAATTACCCATGTCTACTCTACGTTAGAAACTAATCTATGACTTGAAGATGAGCAAAGAACTTTAATTGTATGTTATACAGATATGACTGAGGTCCAAGACTTTTTCAATCGAGGATACCTCCCAGAGTGTGCACATATGCTGAGCAGGGCTTCGCCCCCATCACTCAGTAATGTAGTCTATTTTCTCAGCCTAGGGTATGAAAATCTCTACACCATACAGATTTAATGCAATTCCAATCAAAATCCCAATGACATTCCTCATAGAAATAGAAAAAGCAGTTATGAAATTCATGTGGAAAAATAAGAGACACAGAATAGCTAAAGCAATCCTTCGCAAGAAGAGTAAAGCAGGTGGCATCACTATACCAGACCTTAAACTATACTACAGAGCAATAGTAACAAAAATGGCATGGTATTGGCACCAAAATAGACTGGTAGAGATCAATGGTACAAAATAGAGGACACAGAGACAAACCCACATAATTACAGTTATCTTATATTAGACAAAGGCACCAAAAACATATATTGGAGAAAAGACAGCTTCTTCAACAAATGGTGCTGGTAAAACTGTAAATCCACACACACATCAGATAGAGCATTAATCTCTAGGTAATATAAAGAACTCAAAAATCTTAACACCAAGAAGAACCCAAATAACCCAAATAACCCAATCTATAAATGGACAAGGAAAACCATGCACAAAACTCAAAGTGATCAAGGACCTAGGAGTTAAACCGGAGACCCTGCACCTAATAGAAGAAAAAGTAGGCCCAAATCTCCATCAACAAATGGGATGGGTTCAAAATAAAAAGCTTCTTCTCAGCAAAAGAAACAGCAAGGTGAACAGAGAACCTACAGAATGGGAGCAAATTTTTACCACACACACATCAGACAGAGCATTAATCTCTAGGTTATATAAAGAACTCAAAAATCTTAACACCAAGAAGAACCCAAATAACCCAATCTATAAATGGACAAGGAAATGAACAGACATATCTCAGAAGATGATATACAGTCAATCAACAAATATATGAAAAAAATGCTCAACATATCTAACAATTAGAGAAATGCAAATCAAAAACTAAGATTTTATTTTAAGCCAGTCAGAATGGCAGCTGGTAAGAATACAAACAACAATAAGTGTTGGTGAGGATGTGGGGGAAAAGGCACACTCATACATTGCTGGTGGGACTGCATATTGGTGTACCCAATATGGAAAGCAGTATGGAGAATTCTTGGAAAACTGGGCATGGAACCACCATTTGACCCAGCTATCCCACTCTTTGGTTTATACCCAAAGGAATTAAAAACAGCATATTACAGGGACGCAGCCACATCAATGTTTATAGCAGCACAATTCACAATAGCTAAATTGTGAAACCAACTTAGATATCCTTCAGTAGATGAACGAATAAACAAACTATGGTATATATACACAATGGACTATTACTCAGCATTAAGAGAATAAAATCAGGGCATCTGCAGGTAAATGGATGGAGTTGGAGAATATTATGCTAAGTGAAGTAAGCCAATCCCCCAAAACCAAATGCTGAATGTTTTCTCTGATATAAGGATGCTGATCTATAATGGGAATGGCGGGGAAGCATGGAAGGAATAGACAAACTTTAGATAGGGCAAAGGGGAGGGAGAAGGGGTACGCATAGGGGTAGGAAAGTCGGTGGAATGAGATGGACATCATTACCCTAGGTATGTATGAAGTTACAAATGGTGTGACTCTACTTTGTGTACAACCAGAGACATGAAAAATTGTGCTCTATGTGTGTAATAGAATTGAATTGCATTTTGCTGTCATATATAACAAATTAGAATAAATAAAATTTAAAAAATCTGTTGTCACGTGGATTATACGTATTGGTATTTATCATAGTAGAAACTGAAAATAAAAACAATTTAAAGCACAAGAATATACAAACACATTGTTACCTGTCAGAACAATGACTATCACATGTCATGTAGCCTCTGGACAAATCCAACATGAGACTTGGAGAACCACTGGAATGGGTCTGCATATGTTGGCAACATTACATTTACTTAGCAAGTGAAGGATAGACCCTCAGCTACTGTTTATACTTCTGTTGGTTTTTCCAATTCTGGTTCCTGTTTTATCTTGGTGAGGGCCTTTTTTGCCTTGTGCCTTTGAATTACTTTTTTTTTTTTTTGTTTATTTTTTTAGTTGTAAATGGACACACTATCTTTTTTATGTATTTATTTTTATGTGGTGCTGAGGATTGAACCCGGTACCTCACACGTGCAAGGCAAGCACTTAACCACTGCATTACTCTTTGAAATTACATGATAGGTCAGTTCTACAGAAAGACTCCAAAGCTCTCCAGTGAGCAAAAGGGAAACATAATTTCATTTCTATGACTCTTCCTAGAACAAAAATTAGATTCTTCTCTTCCCAAATAGTTGTTAAGCAATTGTTAGACACTAGGGAAACAAAGCCTATATGACACTGTGACAGTATTAACAATTTAAAAGCCACAGTTATAGTTTAAAAAGTCATTTGTCATATCTCTGTTTCATTTTCTATATTCAGGTTCTGTTATAAGGGACCAAAGTAGTCTGAAAGGGACATTCTGATTTTAAGAAACTATCAAAAGAGTTTCCTGCAACAATTCTGTTCTTCTGGTCACTAAATTTGAGACAGCAAAGCACAGCCAAACTGTCACTTTGTCTGCTCAGGTAGAGGCACTATCTGCAGTGGGTCTTCTTGCTCCCTGTAGAGGACTGGCATGGGATTTCCTGACCCTGCCTCCATTCCCAAAGCAGCCAGGACAGCTTCCTCATTATCTAATATTTAGTTGAGAGATGCTCAGACATCTAAACTACTAATACTAATGTTTTGGTAACTTGTAATTTGCTTTCTATGTTTTCACTCAATTGACTTGTGAATTATACAGTATAGTGAGCATAAACATTTTCTTAATAAACTCAGAAACCTCTAGGTAGACTGAAAGTACTCTATGTACTACAGTAAGAAGAAAAACATATCCTTATTTTTAAGCACTTATTCAAACTCTTTGCTAATATATTTATTCAATCTTGGTATAGTGAGCATACATCTGGAATCCACTGCTGCATTAGGACTGTTTCAATTTCTTTTTCCATCTTTTATAAACAAGTAGTCTAAAGCAGTAGTCCATGACACAGAATTTTATGTGGCTGTTGGTAAAGATACTTACCAAGTAAAAATTCTGGGGAATAATAAAAAGAGGAACAGGGGCTGTGGCTGTGGCTGTGGCTCAGTGATAGAGCACTTGCCTAGCATGCATGAAGCACTGGGTCTGATCCTCAGCACCACATGAAAATAAACAAATAAAATAAAGACATTCTGTCCATCTACAATTACAATCAATCAATCAATCAATCAAAGGAGGAACATATTCATTTTCCCAGTTCATGACTAATTTAAAAGAGAATGACTATGAGAATGATTTCAAATTTATAAATCACTTCATAAACAGTGTTTTGAGCAACAGAAATTACCAAAAAATATTGATTTATCATGAAAGAGTGATTTGGCAGTGCTCATTTTTTAAGGTTACTATTGTTTTCATTAATCAACTTTCAGATTGGTGGCAGAGGGAGTGACTGATTCACAGTTATCACTACCACTGAATTGCTGCTAACCATCCTCTTTAATTAAGGCATTAAAGCTCAAGTTCATAAACCTATTTGGAAAATGTTGTGATTTGCGAAGTCTCATATATATGAATGTTAAAATAAGAACTGTTAGTGACAGATTCCAAACAAAACTTTCCCACTATTCCTAGGAAGCAGATGCGTTAAGAAATTCATTTTTACTTTGTGAAAATTTCATGAAAGAATAAACTGTGACTTAAAAACTGTAGAATTCAATAATAAAATTAAAATCTCTGGTTTCAAACTATCCTCTATCATTGCACATAAACTTCATAACCAGAAAATATCATTAAATACGACATATTTCCTTTAAAGAAATCAATTTGATGGATCTCTGATTAAAGAACACTTCAGGACTATATAAATCCAATATATTTTGTGGGGAAAATGAAAAGGAATACTGGGTGAAGCAAATAATAATAGCATAAAAATAATAAAACATACGGATGAATCAAATTCAAGTTTAAAAATGTTTTTTTCTTGTAGTTGTAGATGGACAGCATGCCTTTATTCTACTTGTTTATTTTTTATGTGGTTCTAAGGATTGAACCCAGTGATTCATACATGCTAGGCAAGTAACTCTGCCACTGAGCTACAGCCCCAGCTCCCTCAAGTTCTTAATATAAACATAATTCCACAATGCCACCCTGCTCGCATCTGGGGTTTCCAAGGAGCTATCAGAGGGAGATTTTTTTTCTTATCACAAGTCAAGGTAAGTATAGAATTAAGTGAATTGTTAGGCTAATTTTTAAAAAACTTTTTGAAATTACAAACTTAATACTTAAATGGGATGACATCATATCATAATACAGTGTGTGCGTGTGTGTGTTTACACTTGCACGTGCGCGTACACACACACAAAGATGAAAAAGAACGCCAGTCAGGTTGTGGCTACACATAGCTATGTATGTTTATCAACAACTGATATCCGGTCTGATTGCTGTTCCCACAGTCTCATATCTGCACAACTATTTAGAAATGAAACAAACCACAGGAAATAAGCAAAACCACTCTTCAGCTATCTGGTGGCACTGCCACTTTAAACACAAATGTTTAAAGTTTCCAATAAAGTTTCATGTATCAACCCACTAAGCTGTTGTCTGAGATTCAGGGATGTCTCTATTAGAATTTAATGAACTTCTGGCAAGATAATTTTTAGTGTCTTCATCTATGCCATGTTTCCAGACCTGAGAAACATCACAGATAGCAGCACTGCCCTAATGGGATTCAATGCAGCACTCTCCGTCCCATTATGGTACAAGGCTCACCCCAGGGCTGCTTTTGTTGTATTCCATCAGCATCCTTCAAGGTCAGGTGGTAATGAGTTCTTCATCTTTAAAGTGGATGGATCACACAACATGTTATTACTGTCACCTCTGACCATGACTGACATGTCAAATCCCACAGGCACTGAGAATTGGTGCTTCAAGACTCTGATCAGTTAGCTAAAGGCACTATACTCCCAAGGACATGTTACGTGTTGGTGTGAAGAAGGAGGAAGGTTGGGCTTTGATCATATGTTCAAGTGAGCAAGCAGAGTAAACCAGTTGGTCACCAGAAGAACAAAGCAGAAGCAAAGCAGATCAGAGATCAGAAACTAAATGGCCCTCAGTAACAGGACATTCCTGAATCCATGGATTTTCAATTTTAGGTTCTAGTTCTTTGTGAAATCCAGGTGTATTTATGGCCCCAATACTCCCTGCCACCCAAGTTCAGAGAGAAACCTTTGTACTCTTCCTATAAAATACCTTCTTTTGTTTTTATGTAATTAGTTTGAGTACATTTCCTGACTCAGTTAGGATTCCTAATAATTAACAACTACTGATTCAGGGTTGATTTTCTTCAACCTCTTGATATTAATTTAAAAAATTTCCATTGTTTTGAGACCTCATTTCTTTATTTGTATATCAGAGGTTTCTAAGAGCATGAGAGAGATATTGTTATTAATAAATTTAACAATAAGAGGAATATTTTATTGATGAAATAAGGCAACTACTTACATAATCTGGCAGAGGAACATCATCGGAACTCAGTGAACCTCTCAAGGACTGTGTGGCTTGTTCCAGAACTTTGTTATGTTTTTTAGACAGCAAAGAAAACAAACTGGAAAAAAAAAATACATACACACACAAACACACAGAGGAAAACCCATTATATTAAGAGAACTAAATGTGACCTTTTTCAGGTCTAATATGGAGTTACATAGTTCTATAGCATATCAATTATTCTGAAAGCTGCTTGTAAATAACTTATCATGCCTATATTAACAGGATTAATAATATTATTATATAACAAAATGGTGAAGAAGATGTTTAAATTATAAGAGTTCTGGAGAATAAAATAAGTTTGATAGTTTAAAATTATGTTTCAAAACTAGAAGAAATTTTTAAAAGATTACTATAGTGTGGAGTACAGTGGACAAAGACTGAGAAAACCTGGGAGATGGGCTAACTGTATGACTAATTCATACTGTAACCTACTATAGGTCACTTGAGCTTATGTATCTTAATTTTCTTATCTTACAAATGAGTGTTGCATTGCAGTATTATTCTATGGTATAATATAATGTCAATGTTTCTGTATTTTAGTTTTAGGTTCTTGTTTCTCAAAAAGAATTATTTAAAATATATGCCTTATAAAAATTAACTTCTGGCTATAATGGATTAACTAGAGCTTGACTAACTCTCCTGCTGTAAACAACTAAAATCTAGAAAAAATTGCATGAAACAAGTGTTTTCAGATATTCTACTACATCTGAAATGCAGGATTATAATCCCTAAAAGAGAAATACACATGAACCCCATAATGGTGAGTTTCTACATATAGGAATATTCCAGACTATGGCCCAGAAAGGTGGGACCCAAACAGTACACAGCAGGACTGAGCTGAGAAGACTGAGATATGAATTTAGGGCTGCTGTGGCAGCTGGAATTTACAAGGCAGGATACTAGAGAAAAGAGAATTTCAAGAAAAGGGTTCCAGAAATCCAGATGTCTTCTTGAGTACCTGAGTAAGTACTAAGCTATACCTGAGCATAGCAAGATATTACAAGATGTGGTGATGAGCTACCCAGAAGCTGTATACTGAACATATATTTTAAAGGTCATAAAATACTGAAGGCTATTGTGCTCCAACCAGCCAGTGGATAAAACTCCTTGAACAAGGACATTCAGTTGAATTTTTAGAAAGGCCATGCTTTAGGATCAGGACTATTGTACAGATTATTGTAGCCTAATAAAGCTAGTGAATAATCTTCAAAAAATAAAGTTGATTTATATTAAATGTAAATGAACTAAACACTGCAGTTCAATGCCAGAGATTTTCAGATTGGATAAAATTGCAAGACCCAACTACTTGCTGTTTAAAAGAAATATACTGTAAATTTAAAGACTCAGATAAGTTAACAGTTAAATGATATAAAAAATCATACAGCTGGGCACCATGGTACATGCTTGTAATCCCAGCAGCTTGTGAGGCTGAGACAGGAGAATCATGAGTTCCAAGCCAGACTCAGCAATGGTGAGGAGCAACTCAGTGAGATTCTATTTCTAAATAAAATAAAAATAGGGCTAGGGATATGGCTCAGTGGCCAAGTGCCCCTGAGTTGAATCTTCAGCACCCAAATAAATAAATAAATCATACAAACATTAATAAGAGTATTAGAGTGGCCATATTGATTACAGACACATAGGATTAAATACCATAATATTAATAGTAATGATAAAGAGGAAAATTTTATAATGATGAAAGCCAGTTCACCAAGAATACTTAATAATCCTAAATATTGGATCCTTAAATATACATTATAATTATATGATCCCAATATTCAATCTACTATATCTAGTAAAGCAAGAAATTCTCTTTAGGTTATATGGCAGCATAAAAATGGAGACAATCTTGACATCATATACTTTCCAAGTAAATTTGAGATATGATTATATGTAGTATATTTTTTAAATGCCCAAAACACTACTCTAGTATTTCTTAGTGATGCTCTTTTAAAAAGACTATTGACTCAAATATTAATTTAAGAAAGTAAGTAATGATTTCAGATGATTTAAACAGGATATTCAATGAAGACAAGACCACTAAAGATTAAGGTTTTTTTTTTTTTTTTTTTTTTTTTTAACTGGTGCTGGGGGTCAAACCCAGTGTCTCATATGTATGCTAGGCAAGCTCTTTACTACAGAGCTACAACTCCATTCCAAGTTTTAACTAACATCATCAAATGCTCTCCTACACATCAGTGATGAATCTACTGAAAAATAAATTAGGGAGACTATCTCATTCACAATAACCTACCCCCCCCAAAAAAAAAAAAAAAACTTGGGAATCAATCTAACAAAAGAGGTAAAAGACCTCTACAATGAAAACCACAGAACACCAAAGAAAGAAACTGAAGAAGACCTCAGAAGATAGAAAGACCTCCCACGGTCCTGGATAGGCAGAATTAATATTGTCAAAATGTCCATACTACTGAAAGCGCTATACAGATTCAATGCAATTCCTATTAAAATCCCAATGACAATCTCCATAGAACTAGAAAAAGCAATCATGAACTTCATTTAGAAAAATAAGAGATCCAGAATAGCCAAAGCAATCCTTAGCAAGAAGAGTGAAGCAGGAGGCACTACAATACCAGACCTTAAACTACACTAAGAACAACAGTCACAAAAATGGCATGGTATTGGCACCAAAACAGATGCATAGACTAATACTACAGAATAGAGGACACAGAGACAAACCCACATAAATACAGTATCTCATACTAGACAAAGGTGCCAAAAACGTTCACTGGAGATAAGATAGCCAATTCAACAAAGGGTGCTGGTTGGAAATCCATATGTAACAAAGTAACATTAAACCTCTATCTCTCACCATACATGAAACTCAATTCAAAGTGGATCAAAGACTCTGGCACTAGAATAGAGACCCCTGAGCCTAATAGAAGGAAAAAGTAGGCCCAAATCTTCATCATGTCAGATTAGGATTTGACTTTCTTAATGAGACTCTTAAAGGGCAAGAAGTAAAATCAAGAATCAATAAATGGGATGGATTCAAACTTTCCTCAGCAAAGGCAAAAATCAATAACATGAAGAGAAAGCCTTGAGAATGGGAGAAAATCTTTCCCACATGTGCCTCAGATAGACCATTAATCTCCAGGATATATAAAGAATTCAAAAAACACCAAAAACTACCACCACCACCACCACCAACAGAAAAACAAATAACCCAATCAATAAATGGGCTAAGGAACTGAATAGACACTTCACAGAAGAAATATAATCCATCAACATATATAAAAAAATGTTCAACATCTCTAGCAATTAGAGAAATGCAAATCAAAACTAAGATTACATCTCACTCCAGTCAGAATGGCAATTATTAAGCAAACAAGCAATAATAAGTATTGGTGAAGAAGTGGGGGAAAAGGTACACTCATACATTGCTGATGGGACTGCAAATTGGTACAGCCAATCTGGAAAGCAGTTTGGAGATTTCTTGGAAAACTAGGAATGGAACCACCATTTGACCCAGCTATCTCTCCTCGGTCTATACCCAAAATACTTAAAAACAGCATACTACAGTGATGCAGCCACATCAATATTTATTCACAGCAGCTCAACTTACAAGAGCTAAACTATGGGACCAACCTAGGTGTCCTTAAACAGATGAATGGACAAAGAAAATATAGTACATATACACAATGAGATATTACTCAGCCTTAAAGAAGAATGAAATTATGGCATTTGACAGTAAGTGGATGGATATCGTGAGCCATCCATGGGCTGTGTGTGTGTGAGATATGCACATCTGAGCATATGAGGGGACTGGTCTAGCGTTGCGCGCTGAATGGGTTATGCCAACTCAAGTGTGCCTTTCCTCTCACTCTGCCTGTGATCTCACACAGCACCTGAGATGGGTGTGACTTGCCAAGATGTTAATCAATCTGCTGACCACAAGACACCATCAAGCAAGACTCTACCCTTGGAAATCCTATCCCTTGCCTTATTTGGGTGGAATCTTCTATCAAATGTCTTTTCCCCAATAAGTAGGAATATGTGTGCTCTGGGTGTGATCTCTCTCTCTTGCTTTTTCCAGCACTGCCCAGCATGGAGCTGATCCTTGGGGTCACTGAGCATGGTTTCTTTTCTGTTTTCTTAGTTATTGCCGCATCCGGCTCCTTTAAACTCAGCTCATCTCGTCAGCCTGGCCAGTTGACAGATGGAGCTGGAGAATATCATGTTAAGCAAAATAGGCTAAACCCCAAAACCAAAGGCTGAATGTTTTCTCTGATATGTGAATACTAATTCTCAATAAGGTGGGGATGGGGGGCTAGGGAAGAATAGCATTACTTTGAATTGGGCAAAGGGAGTGAAGGGGTACGGGGTTAGGAAGGACAGTAGAAAGAGTCAGACTTTATTACCCTATTTATGTAAATGACCACCTGACCAGTGTGATTCTATCATGTATGACCAGAAGAATGAGAAATTATACTCTATTTATGTATGATGTGTCAAGGTACATTTTACTGTCATGTATAACTAATTAGAACAAATTTTAAAAAATCCTTAAACATTCATTAGTTACACTAGGTTAGCAAATATAACAGAGGGAATGGATATTCTCTAAGTTTCTATAGAAATATAGTGGGAAGAAAAAAATAATTATAGGAGATTAATTAATGAATAATTATGAAATGATACTAAGCGCATGCCAAGCATATATCTAAAAGAGCGATTTCTGTGAAATGGAATAGTACAGTATAGGGTTTAGGTCTTACATAATTTTTTTTTTAAGAGAGAGAGAGGAGAGAGGGAGGGAGGGAGGGAGGGAGGGAGAGAGAGAGAGAGAGAGAGAGAGAGAGAGAGAGAGAGAGAATTTTTTAATATTTATTTTTCAGTTTTCGGCAGACACAACATCTTTATTTTATTTTATGTGGTGCTGAGGATTGAACCCAGCGCCCCGCACATGCCAGGGAGCGCGTTACTGCTTGAGCCACATCCCCAGCCCAGGTCTTACATAATTTTGAAAGGAAGAAAGATTCATTCGTGCAGGAGAGGAAAGGAGACATTTCTGAATACAGGCAAAGCCCAGAGGCATAGGTAGGGGGCAGTGAGAATGAACTTGGAGTAGAGGCGCTACACAAAGAAGCAGGAGAAAAAATTCAATCTATGAGGGTGCATCATTTTTTTTCATTTTATTTTTCTGGATCTCCTGCATTTGAGGTTTTATTTTGTTTTTCCATTTTAAGCTGAAAAGTAAACATCACACTTTCCTCTTACCACTATTCACATGATCCATTAGTAACTAATATCAGAAGTTTATTTTACACGATTCTAGAAATGTTCAGTGTACCAATCCATGTATAAATGCATACTGTGTGTATACATCCATATTTTTTATTCCACAAAATATGCATTATTTTGTATTTTGAACTTTCCCCTCCATTCATTCAACACATACTTACTGATTATCAGTTATATAATATTTAAGCATACAGAAGAACTGTGCTTCCTGTAGCCTAGTCACTGCAATTGTTTCCAGTGTTTTGCATCATCTGCAGTACTTCGATCAATACCCTGCACATGACTTTTAGCATAGCTGAGACTACATATAGGATAAATTCCTTGAAGTAAAGCTGCTGAGTGAGAAAGTAATTAAGTAATACTGAATTTAATTTAGGGCACATATATTAAAATATGCAAATTATTTTGCAGATGATGCAAAGGAAAAGGTAATAATACATTGGAATTATGAGTAATTATGAGTAAAGCAGGTTCACAAGGAAATGCATAAAGAAAAGAAATCAGTAAGATGATTCAATTGGTTGTAGTACATTTTCTGATATAAATGGAACTTCAGGAGTATTTTGAGACTAAAGGTTGGTAGTCCATTCTAGCACAGGACATGGCAAGACTCAGAGGAAGCTGGGCCCAGAAGCTCACCCTTAGAAGCTCGGGAGGCTGAGGCAGGAGGATCACACTGAGTTCAAAGCCAGCCTTAGCAACTTAGTGAGACCTGTCTCTAAATAAAATACAAAAAATGGCTGGGGATGTGGCTCAGTGGTTAAGTGCCCCTGGGTTTGATCCCTGATACTCAAAAAATAAAAAGAAAATAAAAAGAAAATAGAAAAAAAGATTCACAGCAATAAATTGGATGCCCAAT
This sequence comes from Urocitellus parryii, assembly GCF_045843805.1. Classification (NCBI taxonomy): domain Eukaryota; kingdom Metazoa; phylum Chordata; class Mammalia; order Rodentia; family Sciuridae; genus Urocitellus; species Urocitellus parryii. The sequence goes on along the minus strand of NC_135543.1, from coordinate 24,538,359 downwards.
AGAAAGGGAAAAGGACAAAGGAAATAAAGTGGTTTTTTTGTTTCTTTGTTTGTTTTGTTTTTTTGAGTTTAAAAAGAACTAAGGAGAGGCCTTATGAGTTCACCAAACCTGGAATATTCCCTCTCCCCACAAGCTCTGCATGCATGTGTGCATCCTATTAGTGTACCTTCAGAGAACAGAAGCAATCTATGGTAAATTCCATCATCAAAGGAAAATTGAGTAAATCCTAGAAATCAGAGCAAAACCAAAACAAAACAGAAAACCCCAACAATACTTGAAGCTCATTCCTTTTCTTTGGAAAAGAAAGACCAGTGTGTTTACTTATTTATTTTACAAGAGAATACTAACAATCTGTTTTTCTTGTTGGTAGGAGACCAAACAAGGAAATGAGCTTCAATTCAAACATAAGGTATTTCAGTTGCGCATGATGGAAAGTGTGGCTATTAAAGGCATCAAATGTTGCAGCCGTATACCCCAAGAAGCTGTGGTATTGCTCACAGTTATCTTTTAAAAAATTGTCTAAGAATAGATCATTTGAGGTCACTTCCAATTCTCTACCAGGAATGAGAAACAGAATTCACACTGGCTCTTAAGATATTATTCTCATACACTTTGATAGGCTTTCCCTCGTGTTCCTACAGCTAGTGCTTTCAAAGTTTTGTGTGTGTGTGTGTTTAATAGTCTAATTTTGGCTTTCATTTAGCATTTTTAAGGCAAATGATCCAAATTTATATAAGAAATGACTTGCAAATTGCTGTGACAAAAGTAACTTTTGCTTAAAGCTCTGTATTCCAAGTACTTAGACCCAGCTTAGGCTAGTCAAAGTAATAAAGACATATGATATTTGTATATAAAAAGGTAAATATGTTTATAAGTGAAGCTGATCTTAAAGTGTACTTAGTATTCACTCAGTTGGGATGTATTTGCCAGAATACTTTTTTAAAATTAGAAAAAGATGAATTTTTTCTATAAGTACAAGAATATGCATTACAAACTGGGTAAATGATGAAAACAACTAAAATGCTGATGGGGAATGGGTAAATAAACTGGGGTATTCACACCATGAAATACTGTATAGCAATTTAAAATAATCTACAGCTATATGTTTTAAATTATCTAAAACTACAAAGTTGAGCAAAAACCAAGGGAATTCTTATAGAATGGGAACAAGGTGATGATATTTACATAATGTTTTAAAATGTAGAACTAGTACATATATTTTATAGATAAAACACATGAAATAATAATGTAAAATATATATGGAATGATAAACACTACATTTAGAATAATCATTGTTCTCTTGAGGAAGGAAGGAAGAAAGGAAATGGGATTAGGGAGGAAAAAATAAGGGATTCAGTTTCTCTCATAAAAATGTTCTGGTAATATTGAATACATACACATGAAATTGCTACAGTATTATCTATTTCTGTGTATGTATGTGTGTGTGTGTGTGTGTGTGTATATGTGCCTGAAATATTATATACATTTAAAAAACCTGATAAAAAGAGCATGCTGTCCTGAAGAAAACAGAGCTCCTGCCAACAGCTAGCATTTCACAAAAGAAAGAAGCATGTAAATAGAATCTGCGTGGTCAGCCCAAACTGGGACGTGTGGAGAAGATCACAAGCTGGTGAAAATGGCTGCAGTTGAGGGTGCACAGATGGTGGCAGGAGCTGAGACCAGAATGAAGACAGTTAGAAGACAGACTGTGAGGGGCTGCTCATGCATCAAAAGCCCTGGACTTTATTCTACACAGAGCTGAGAAGCTAATGGAAACGCTGAAAGAGACCTGGTTTCTTGGCCCCAAGAAGCTCAAGTCCAATAGGATAAGGAAAAAAAAAAAAAGTCTACAATGCTGAAATCAGAGAATGCTGGGGGTCTGAACAGAGAGCCATGGGGATATAGAGTAGGATAAGTATATTCCACAGAGGAAATCTAGCTTGAATATGGCCTTGAAGTTTAGGGATTTGCTAATTAGAAAAATAAAACATGAAGAAGAACAATTCAGAAAGGTGAAAAAGTGTACCAGAAGTGTATCAAGAGACTGTGGGGCTACAGCCATAGCCATAGCTTATAGTGAGATTAGAGAAAGTTCATGGGGGTGACTGTGGCAAGAGATGAAGTTAGCAAGACAGCAGAGGCAGATTCAAAAAGGCCTTACATACCAAGATAAGAGGTTTATGTTTCATCTTGTCAAGTTGTAGAGACAGAAAGTAAGTCAAATATTTACCAAGGGCTCACTATGTGTCAGGCAGAGTAAAAGCTGCCTGATACATGACGGTAAGTCTAAGCAACAGTCAGTCATCGTCCCGCCTTCCTGGAGGGCAGTTCAGGGAGGTCATACCTGGATAGACTGGAGTGAAGCCGGAATGTCATGAGGACACAGGTGAGGGCTGCCCACCTGTACTTTAAGATTAGAATAAGAAACCATTTCTGGAGACAATGCCTAAGTGTCCCCTTAAACAACATTTAGGAGTTGGCCAAGTAAGTTAGGTAATGGTACAGGTAACCTGGGCAGAGAAAAGAGCATGAATAGAGGCTGAGAAACATGAACACTGCTGGTAGAAGAATAGCATGTAGCAGGGCACAGCCACAAGCCTGGGGCAGCAGGCAGGAGCGTTCAGCACCTCTTGGGCCTCACGTGCACCTTGCCAGAGGTGCTCTATGACAGCAGGACTGCAATGCCAGAAGGAGACAAAAAGTCAAGCTGCTGCACTTGGTATTCAGGCATAAGGAGGAATGTAGGGTTGGCAGCAAGGATGGTGGTTATCTTTGTGCATCTGTGGCCTTAGCTTCTTTCCTATCCTCTCCCATTCTATGGTGGCCACAGTATCCCTACCATGGAATCCCTCAGGACTCAGAACCAATGTTTGAAAATCACTGACCTGAATAATGAGGCACAAGCATGTAACTATAACTATATTTGCTTTAGAAAACATACTCTCTCCTGGAGGGAAAGAGGGACAGGAAATTATAAGAGAACAGAAGTGGAAACAGAATTTTAGGGAAACATTTACATTACCCAAAGTAAGAGTTGAGGAAGCTTTGAATTAAAGGAAGTAGGAGTTATTTGGAAGACAAAGAGAAAACACAGAGAATAAATGAAGGGAATCACAGGTGACTGGGGTTTCTAACTTAGGAAATGTAACAGCTGATGGAAAACAGGTAGAAGACCTGAGGCAGGGAGAGGGCTTGGGAGGACAGCAATTCACAACAGCAGCGGCAACTCTAACACATACAGGGCTTACTGGGTATCAGGCACTGTCCATCAAGCAATCATGTGAGGTAGGTACTACCACTACCATATTCCCTCCACCTCTTTTAAAGGGTTATGATGAAATTGAAGCAGAGAGAAGCTAAGTAATTTGCTCAGGTACATAGCTACTAAGGAATCAGGAGTTAAAATTCAGGCATTGTAGCTCCAGAATCTAGAGCTGCTCAGGGAAACCAGTGGATATGGGGGACAGGGAGGGTGGGCCTAAATGGCAGCACAGGAATACTAATCTGGTGCTATTAAGAGCAGTGATGAGAAATTTTGGGGTAATCTGTACCAGCTTCAGTCAAAAAAGTGAAGGTGATCCCAAAGATGTTGTGTAATGTAAGCAAAGAAATGTAAGGACAGAGCCGTGGAAACCACCAAGACTGAAAGGGTAAAGAAACAATGGCAGTCAGTAAAGATTGATTAGGGAAGTATTCAGAAGTAGGAGAACTGGAAAAGACAGACATTGTGGAAGTCAAGAGAGTAATTTCAAGGAGGGAACAATTATCACTGATAAAAGCTGCCAATTGGGTAAGTAGGGTTTAAAAATGAAACAGGGCCACAGATTTGGCACAAGGAAACAAGTCAATGGTGACCTTACCCCTTTTCAAGGGGGGAGAAGTGGGGCTGCAGAGGTGGGACATATATCTGGGGGAGCAAAGAAGTAGAGCAACACCAGGAAAGGAAGGCACGAGAATAGAGAGAGCCACCCAGTGGAAGGTGGTAGGCGGGGAGGGGTTCGGCTTTGAGAAGGTGTTCAGACATTTCCCATAGTCCTGCCAGTCCCCACAACTCTGAGGGAACTTCTTCCCATGCCACAGACCTTCTCTCCGCACACTCACAAGGACACTCACCAGGGAGAAGATGAGTTCCTGATGTTCACAAAAGAAATAAGCAGGGGCTTACAGATAGAGGTACAGGTAGAGAGTGCTGGGTAGTTGACCTAAGCCCAATATTAATATTGTTTTATAGTTTTAATTCTTATTTAGTTCAGTGATTTTAAAAGTTCTTCACAAATCCCAAAGAAATGCAAAACAATTGAAAAAAAAAACCTATTAAAGTTATCAGAGGGCCCTAGAAGCCAAATCTTTCCAAACTCTAGGCTCTGCTGCTGTGGTCATTGACTCCTACATGCCCGTCCCCATTTCCTCATCTTATTCAAGGCACAGCTCCAGAGCCTTATTCACAACACTCAAGGAAGAATGTTTCTCTCCTGTGCTGACCCTGCCTCTGAACTATACAAACTTCGCCACTATTCACTGAATACTTACATACAGTATTAGGCGGCTGATTACCTTACTTTTATTAATCAGTTTTGTTGAGGAATAATTTGTATGTAATAGTAATAAAACAGTGATTTTAAGCATTCAATGTGATGTTTTAAAAAAATATAAACATTCATGCAACCCACCACCATAAGCATTATTAGAACATTTCCATTACCCCAGAATGTTCTCTCATGTTTTTTGACAGTCAATATCTTCCTCTAATAACCTCCCCTACCCTCCAGACAACCACTGCTCTGCTTGTGTGGTTTTGCTTTTTCTAGAATTTCATGAAAATAGGATCATAACCCTATGTATTCTTTTGTGTGTTCCTTCCATCTCTCAACACGCTGTTTTTCCAATTCACTCATGTTGTTCAGTATATCTATAATTCATTCCTTTTTATTGCTCAGTAGTGTTCCATTATATGGACATACCTCAATTTCTTTATCTATTTGCTAGTTGATATATATTTAGGTTGTTTCCAATATTAGGCTACTATGAATAAAGCTGCTATAAATATTCTTGAACAAGTTCTTGTGTGAACCTGTTTTCATTTCTCTTTAACAAACACCTTATGTGAACCTGTTTTAATTTCTCTTTAATAAACATTTAGTTGTCAATGGACCTTTATTTATTTACCTATGAGTGGGAATGCTGTTTGTTTAATTCTATATCAAACTTCCAAACTGTTTCATATTCTTACTTGGTATTTCAGGTTTTTTGTTTGTTTGTTTTTACTTTAGCCATTCTAGTGGGTATGGAGTAGATTTTCCCTGTGGGTTTAATTTGCATTTTCCTAATAAGTTTTCTTATACTTTCTTTGAAGGATTTATTCAAATTTTTGCCCACTTAACAAAAGGGACGTTTTTCTTCTTTCAAAGTTGTATTCTGGATATAAGTCATTTATCAGGTGGCCTGGGGCTGGGGTAGGGTGTTGTCTTTTCATTTTCATAGTAGTGTCTCTGGAAGAGAAAACATTTTAAAATTTGAAGAAGTCCAATTCACCAAATTAAAAAAAAAATGTTTTTTGTGTTCTATCTAAAAAAAAAAATCTATGCCTAACCTAAAACCTCAAAGATTTTCTTCTATGATTTTTTTAGAAGTTTTGTAGTTTTAACTATTATATTTAGGTTGACAAATACATTTAGGTATTTGAGTGAATACGTGTATATGGCACAAAATAAGAGCCAAGGTTCATTTTGTTGGTTTTGGATTTTTTTTTAATACTGATATTTAATCGCTCTAGCAGCATCTGCTGTAAAGACTAATATTTTCCCTTGAATTACCTGGGCTCTCTTGCTGAAATTTCATTGCCCACACATGAACCCATCTACTTCTGGACTGTACTCCATTCCATCAGCCTGTCAATCTATCAGGCACTGATATCATACTGTCCTGATTATTCCAACTTAGGTATTCTCTGTCAAAATGGTGTTGGTTATTTTAACTTCTTTGTATTTCTGTATAATTTTTAGAATTAACTTGTCAATTTCTACCAAATAGCTTTAGAAATTTTTTGATTAGCACTGTGTTACATGTATAGATCAGTTTCAGAATCTTTTTTTTTTTTAGTTGTCAATGGACCTTTGTTTGTTTGTTTATTTATTTATATGTGGTGCTGAGAATCGAACCCAGAGCTCACACATGCTAGGCAAGTGCTCTATCACTGAGCTACAGCCCCAGTCCCCAATTTCAGAATCTCAACAATACTAAATTTCTGATCCTTGCATAAGAAATTTCCCTGTTTAGTTATTTAATTTCTTTAAGTAATATTTTATAGTTTTCAGTGTACGGGTCTTGTATGTATTTTTGAAGTTTATCCTTAAGTTATTTAATATATATATGTGAATATGTAGTCCTTGTGAGTGGGATTATAAGTGTGTACTGCTGCTGCCCAACTTGTACTTTCAGATTTTTGATGCTAATATAAATAATGTTTAAAAAATTTTTGATTTCTGATTGTTCCTAGCAAGAATAAAAATAAAACTACTGCTAAATAGTGACCTTCTGTCCCATGACATTGCTAAAATGCTATAATTTTGGAATATCTATAGATTACAATTTTTTAAAACATGTAAGTATTTTTATGCAAATACTAGTTAGAGAATTAAAGACATCTTTAAATCTTCTTTTGCAATGTGAATTTCTTTTAAAAATTTATTTATTTATTTTTAAGTTTTCAGCGGACACAACATCTTTGTACGTGGTGCTGAGGATCGAACCCAGGCCGCACGCATGCCAGGTGAGCCTGCTACTGCTTGAGCCACATCCCCAGCCCCCATGCAATGTGAATTTTTAAAATGTCTTTTTCTTGACTTATTGCACTGGCTAGGATCTCTAGTGTATGTCAAATAGATATGAAAACAGACATCCTTACCATTTTCTTGATCTAGGGGAAAAACACCTAATCTTTCACAATTATGCTTTTTAGCTATAAGTTCTTTTATCAGGTTGCAGAAATTCAACTCTATTCCTTGTTTGGAAAGTTGTTGTTGTTGTTGTTATTGTTTTTAATCATGAATAGGTGTTGAATTTGTCAAATGCTTTTTCTGTGCTTACTGAGATGATCACAGTTTGTTAAAGTAGTAGTAGACTGTACTGATTTATGGAATGTTAAATCAATCTTACATTTCTAGAATGGATCCTTCCCTTTCTCTCTCTCTCTCTCTCTCTCTCTCTTTTTTTCCTCTCCTTTTGTTGTACTGGGGATTGAACCCAGGGTTGCTACATCTCTGAGCTACATCCCCAGCCCTCTTTGAGAAAGAATCTAAGTTGTCCAGTATGGCCTCAAATTTGTGAAACTTTTGCTTCAGGCTCCCAAGTAACAGGGACTATAGGTGAGAGCCACTACGTAGCCCTGGAATGGATTCTAATATCTATATCACCATCATAAAAAAACATAGCTAAGTAACAGGAGTAAGGGTGGTTGTCACTGGGAATGTATTCTATGCCAATCATATTTCTAATCTTCTATATTTGTTAACAAGATTAATAATACAACTGCTTAATGAAGAAAGCATTACTATTATTATCACATTATACATGAAGAAACTAAGGTATTCAGAAGTAAATTAGCCTGCCAAGGATTATATTGCTCAGAAGTGGAAAAGCCAGAATTTACACTCTGGAAATCTGACCAGATCTTGGACTCATAATCAGTTTATTATCTCTTATCTGGATTTATTTTATGATTATGGGCACTATTGTTTTTTCTGTCCTGGATGATTCACTCTCTCTTATTTTTAGGAACTGAAACTACTCTGGGGTGGGGGGGGCAAGTTCATGATATATAGGCCATGTTAATTATAATTCCCCATTCTCAGGTCACAAAAACTGGTCAATGGATACATGCTCCTAAGTTGAGCCAGTTGAAAACTTTCCCTCGGATTGTTCTAACTAGGGACTGTGAGAAAACCACTTGTCCTCTCTGGCCAGAAGACTGTAAAGAGGTGGCTATGGCAATACTTCAGCTTCATGGAGAAAACCTATGTGTCAGAAGGAGAAGGAATCTATGTTGAAAGAGAGAATATGAATGTGAGAATGAATACAGTCAGTACTTTCAGCATTTGTATTGCATCCTTGCATTTTTGCTAAGTATCCTAAGGAAATTCTTTCCCTTTTTATATATACTAAAGCCTAGTATGGCTTACTTCCTTAGCTTGGGGTCTTTGTTCAAATATCACCTGTTCCTTGAGACCTACCACAATCACCCTAGTTAACATCACAACCCAACCTGGCACATCCACTTTTTCGTTTCACTACTTAATTTTCCCCCTACAACTGTCATTTTTCTAAAGTATCATGTACTTTCTCATATACCTTATTGTCTTCATCACTAAAACAGAAATTGGCCAAATACAGCTTGCAGACCGAATGCAGCCCACCATTTGCTTTTGTACATGAAACTTATTGTGACATAGTCACATCCACTCATTCATGGACTGTCCATGGCTGCTTTCACACTATAGTGACAGAGCTGTGTAGTTCAGAGGCCATGTGATAAGCAAAGCCTAGCATTACTTTAACATTCAAGTCTGTTACAGAGAAAGTTTCCTGACTCCTCACCAGTATGTGATCTCAATGGCAGGGGTTCTCACCTGCTTTGCTCACGATAGCATCTCTAGGCCTGGAATAATGCTTGACACATAAGGAGTCCTTTGATATTCACTGAATAAAATGCAATGTAGAAAATCCCATTGTCAATAATAGGATTTTAATATGTCAGAGTTTATCTGGTTTCTGATTTTTAAGACAGATACCTGATGGTTTTATGGTGAGGAAAGTTATCTTTTGTTCCCCAAATTCTTACTACACTAAAAACAAAATTGAAAAACAAGCTCTCTCTCATATTTACCTAGAAATATAACTGTCTTACATGTTTCGGTTTCTCCTGAGAGAAATATTTCCCTGAATATACAAACCCAGTTGATGGCAGAGCCAAAAGGACTTGCTGCCAGATTAAATTTGGGGTGCAAGAGAAAGAGCTGAGGATATCATCAAGGTTTTCAGTCTAAGCATATGGTACAGTGGATGTACCATTTATGGAGACAGGAAGACTGGAGGAAAGGTACAGAGAGACCAGCAGGCATTCCTTTGGGATATGCCAAGTTTGAGAGTCCTCCTTGGTATCCAAGAGGAGGTTCAAGTGGGGGGTTGGTTTCTGAGTCTGGATTCAGGTAAAAAATATCCATCTGGGAACTGTAAACATAAAGCAGAATTCAAAGCTATTATAATGGTTGAGAAGACTCAGGAAAAGCTGAAAATTAAGCTAGCAGTGGTGAAAGGGAGCAGTGAATGAACTATACTTCAGAGCTCCAGTACGTACAGGTGCTGGCAGCACTGGGTATTAGGAGGTAAAGGCATAGGTGAGTTTCAAAACAGCAAGACTTACTGAAAATCTGCATTTTAAAAGATAGACTTTCATTCCCACCCCTGCCTGTCTCACTCAACCCAGTGGATGCCTTCCTATACCTTGGCAGAGAGAGGTGCTCACTCTCAGAATGGTGAACCTGGGACTCTGGTCTTGGGATAGGAGGCCTATGTGAAGATGGAAGTGCTACACTGAAAGGGGCAATGAAGTCACAGCTCAGTACCAAATACAAACCCCTGGCTTTACTTCCCCAATCAGCTCAGAGAATGCCATCAGCTGGGTTTGCTGACTTGAGGATAACTTTGATACTAGAGGATAACTGTTAGCCGAAATTGAAAAGCATTAGGACAGAAAGACCCATAGAAACCAACTCTTAGAAATTTCTCAAAAAGAGCTGGGGCTGTAGCTCAGTAGTGAAGTGCTTGTCTCACATGTGTGAGGTACTGGGTTTGATCCTCAGCACATAAAAATAAAGATACTGTGTGTCCATCTACAACTAGAAAATATTAAAAAAAAGAAAGAAATTTCTCAAAAAGCCCAAGTTAGAGCTTCTAAGTCTCCAGTCAACAACACTCAACACAGTGTACAGAATTTCCAATCAGTTCTTCAGTGCCTCACTATATATATCTATATATATATATATATCTATATCTATCTATCTATCTATCTATCTATCTCTATATATATATATTTAGTTAGTTAGTTAGTTAGTTTTTGGTGGACACAACATCTTTATTTTATTTTTATGTGGTGCTGAGCATCGAACCCAGTGCCCCGCACATGCCAGGTGAGTGCGCTACCGCTCGAGCCACATCCCCAGCCTGCCTCACTTTTAAATATGAACTCTTTGTTAAGATCACCAGAGAGGGCCACTAAATGACAAAACAAGCAAAGAAGAAAAAGGGATAAACAGAGATAATGCAGGAAGGAGAAAAGAACTTCTAAAAAGTTGTGATTACTAAGTCAATGAAGAATAGTAAAGTAAATATACTGCAGCTGTGAAGGAAATCATATTAAAAAGGAGCATCAGGAAACAAAAAATTCTTTGGAAGTATGAGAACAGAAATGAAAATTTTAACAGAAGGAAAGTAAATTTGAAAAAGTAGAACAAAAAAAGACTACAGAATTGGAAAAACAGTAGGGAAGGGGGAGCAATTAGAGAACTGGTCCATAAGAACAGAGAAATTAGGAGGACATTACTGAAGAATTATTTCAAGAAAAGTTCTCAAAAAGGAAAAACACAGATTTCCAGAATGAAAGAGCCACCACAAACTCAGAAATGAGATTTTAAAAAAATCATAAGACATAACCAGAATTTCAAAACACTAGAAACAAAAGTTGGTCCTAAAAATTAAAAGAGAAAACAAGGGAGGGAGAGAGATACAAATATCAGGTATTGGTATAGCATTAGACATCTCAACAGCTACTAAACAATGAGCAATAACTTCCAAATACAGGGGAAAAGTCACTGTGAATGTAGAACTAAACACTGCAATATTTAAAAATTCTAGAACAAAGATTAAAATAAAGACTTTTAAAGATAAATTGTTTAAGAAAGGAAATATGATTATATTACACTATGTGGATTATCTGTGAGTAAAACTGGTTATAACACAGTAGATGCTGACACTGACCTCATATGTAATGATCAGCACTGGGAGAGTGAGGAAAGGTGCACTTCTCAGTGTGGGTATGTGCTTGTGAGATGCTGCAGGGCAGTTTAAGATGAGGACTACAACTTTTGAATACTGATCTGTTCATATACAAAGTATCTCTTCCTTAATCCACTTTTCTGCTGGTTCTTATGGAAGAAACATAAAAATCCTCTGTCTATTCCAAGAAAGTCAAACAGACCAATGATGCCAGAGCAAGATTCAGGCATCCCTTGTCAAAGGCAATTATAAAAAATCAGAAGTGGGAAAAAAAGGCTGAAGGAGGAAGGAAACCATCAAATAGCTCTAACAGGTGTGGAAAATATATGAGTAAAGCACCCTTAATAAAATAAAATAAAAATTAAAAACCACCTAATCTATGAAGATAGAACTAATTTCATTCTGTGAAACTTCTCTTTGTACTTGTAGAATACAAAGGAATAGTGACATTCCAGGCTTTGCCTCTCTATCAATTTACGCCATTTAAAAATTTTAATATGTGGTTTGGTAGTTGCTCTTAAATTGCTCTTCAGCTGTGTATGTATGATATATACAGGTATGGTAAACATGTTTTTTCCAAATAATAAGTTAATTTAAAGCTTTGATTACAGACCTTTGGACAATATTCTGTACACACCATGGTCTAATGATGTCTTCTTTTTTTCTTCTATCTTTACTCCAGTAGAAGAAACTACAAAAATGTCAGTATTCTTGCCTTATGAAGTTAGAAACAAGAAGTCTGTCTCTCTCTCTCTCTCTCTCTCTCTCTCTCTCTCTCTCTCTCGTGCTGGGGATTGAACCCAGGGTCTTGTGCATGCAAGGCAAGCATTCCGCCAACTAAGTTATATCACCAGACCTTAATTTATTTTTAGTAAAAACAACAACTTTTTAAAGACCTCAAGTTACAATGAAGGAGATGGTGAGCCACATAATTATCTCTGCTAAGAACATGGACATTTATATAAAGAAGCAAGATTAGGGCACAGTCAATTGCCCTTTCATTCAAACTATATTGACTTAATAACCATAAATATTTGTGTGTGTGTGTGTGCATCAACTAGCTTAAAATTCATTTCTTTCCAAGACAAGTAATAAAATGGTGTTGAGCTTATGGTATAAAAGATAGAAAACAAAAGAAGAAACCTCAGCATCACAGCTTGCTGATTGTTAAATAAGGCTTGTTAAATGCAAGCATCTTGTGCTGCTGCAGCAAAGAATGAGGCTCGAACACTGATGCGCTCATCACTACAATGAATGTCACACACACGATCTATTAGAATCTATGCTGCTGTATGTTTCAATGCTACAAGGAAAAGTCATTACCCATCTTCTTCAAGATCTTTGAAACAAAAGCAAAAAGAAAAAGATTCATGTATAAAAAAAGTACGCAAAATTCCCATCAAAAGGACACACCTTGAATTGCAACTGGAGAACCCAGTGGGATTGCCATAAAAACACACAAGGTATCTTAGTAACTTGCAATTACAGCTACAATGTTAAAAAACAACTAGTCATATATCATGGCAGGTATTCAATTAAATAAGGTTTCTTAAAAAAAAAAACTCAGGAAAAGAACCCCCTCCATTTTAATAAGGTAACTGAATTCCTAATAAGGAAGACAGGAGAGCTGAAAGGTGACTAACAACTTTAAAAAGAATGTTACATAATTACTGTAATTATTACTCTTAAAAATATGTTGAGAATAGTGGATAAAACATAAGATCTGTCAATACATGATCTGGTAACTATATTACTAAAAATATAAGTGAGTGAAACAGAGAATCTGTCATTAAATACAATTACTTTTATCTTCACAAAGGCATTCACACAAATTTCTTTTATGTGTTTTTAACTTTAATTCAATGAGAAAAATATTTAATAAGTGAAAATAATATGAAGGGTGTTTTTAAGGCAGATTTTCCCTGATTTTGATTAAATTTGCTCAGAAAAGCTACTTAGTAAGAATAACCAAATTAGAAAATTAGTAATTTGGTTGTACTCAAAAGGAGAACTATACTCCTAATTTTAATTTATGTTTATACCTATTATACTGCAATATATTTAAGAATGTATATCAATATAAACTATAATAAAGGACTTAAAATATTTTGTAATTAGTATGTAATTCTACAGAATTGAACTTAGAAGTTTTACAGTATTTTCTCTTCTGTATTAGAAAAAATTATTCTGTAAAGAACAGAAATAGGAGCCGAGAATGTCATTCAGTGGTAGAGAGCTTGCTTGGCATGTATGTACAAGGCCCTGGGTTCAATTTCCAGCACCGGAAAAAAAACTTTAATATAAAATAAGAACAGAAATAGATTTACTGACTTGAAACCATGTAAGTCTTCTTTTCCTGTCATCCTTTCTTAGTCCTTTGAGAAAGCTACATGACTACCAGATACCCCATCAACTTAATTAAAAAAATGAAACAAACCCATAGCATGATATTACTAATTTATGGCAATAAATGGGATCAAAATATTTAATGATTTCACTTGGAAAAAGGAATCACCTCACAGTGAGTACAAGAGAAGCTAGGGTGGCAGTTTAGAACTTATTATTATCACAGGTCATAAGATACTTCCTAAAGTGTAAAGCAATTTCCTTTCAGGGGAAACCTACCAAATAAAGCATATTTCCTATATGTCAGACTTTACAAAGATGGTCACAGGAAACTTGACAATGGCAACTATGAGGAAAATGCCACAGACTACACCTATATTGTAACACAATTTATAAGGAAGACATTTTCTAAATGTTGGACTCTTAATTTGGAAATCCCAACTAGAACTTAGGGATTTCTATTTTGCTTAGCCCTTAATCTTAACCCAATGAATATAATTAGGCTTTGGGAGGGCCATAGGAACAGGAAGTCTAAATTGGAATTGTTAGGTCTTTCTGATAAATTCCCCTTTTCAACTTTTGCCAGCTTCATTAGTATTATAAAAACAAAAACAAAAACAAACAAACAAACAAACAAAAAACAATAAAAAAAAAACCCTTAGATCTGTAAAACCCTTATCCATTTATTTCAACTTCTTGGGAACTTTGTGTATTTAATTACTGATTTACACTTGCTTTGCAGACTTTTAACATAGATCTTCCTTGCCATCTTGCTTATGCATGTCCTGCTTTCTATGAACACAAGTTCAAGGGTATAGATGACCATGCCACCTCCTTCCTTCGACTCTCCTGCAATGCTCCCTGTATATATGGGTGGTTCTGCTGGGTTAGTTACTCTGGCTCTTTATTTTCCTTTTTCAAAAAGTATCTTCTGACCACATTGGTGGACACAATATACTTTGAGTTAAAGTTTAGAAATGGCTTTTAGAAAAACCACAAAACCAAATATGTTTACAGTAACTTCATAGGAAACCCACGTCCACTGTGACTCATCCTGAAACACAGGAGCAGCCTTTTCCACCTCCTAAGACAAAAACCCAAACCACACAGAGGCAAAGATTTCCATGCATGAAATGGCCATTAAGGCCCAAAGGAAAGCTATAATTTTAACTCTTTAACTCCTTGACTCAAAGTCTCATTAATTTTATTTTATGAAATTCTCAACAAGCTCAGTTATTAGCATCCTCAGTGGTATTCTAAATAATAAAAACAACAAAGAAGAGGGGAAAACCAGGATGCAAACAGGTAGAGATGGAAAAAATTAAAGTGTAACCAAAAATATAAAGAAGTCAGGACATCAAAATAGGAGCAAACTCAGGATTCCATCATGGTTTAATTCAAAGAGGCACAAATTTAAAGTGATGACTCTATAGGATCAAGAAAAAGCTCATTGGTGTACAAAGTCTTAGACTCAAAAACTCCCCAGAATCCACAACAGTGAGGTCTTCATCCAAATACCTTAAAAACATTTTTGAGGTAGTGCTTCTGTGCAATGTATTTTTGTTATCTAGAAAATACGTGGGACTCCACAATCCTCAAGGGTACTAAATGAATTTGGTATCACTTAAAACTGGCTTTAAAACTTGTGGCTTCAAACAGCAGAGCTGATACAAAATCAATAGATTAATTCTCTTAACATAAAATTACAATGCTTCCTTTAAAATATATTTAACAATACAGAAAATAAACCTTATGAATAACCACTGATTAAAATACAGATATTGATTGTAACTACCAATAATTATAAAGGTAGAAGTCTATCAGTAGTTGTAAAATGCCATCATTTCAAGACAAAATTATAGTTCAAAAAACTTTGAAATTAACCTGATAGGAAAGAACCTCATTATAAGAAGGGTGTGTTAATGTTCACCCACATAAGCCCCTCCACAATCCTCGGGCCTGGACATAAATTCATGCGTGCTTTGTGCTCCCTCTACTGGTTCTATGACCATACTTAATCCCGTTGTACCAGGCAAGCCTGTAACAATACACTGAAAGAAGGAACTGCTTTATAATACCTGGGATCTTAAAAATGTAAACCAGTCCTCTCCTTTGAGGAAAAACAAGAAAAGTGACATAACTTGACCAAAGTCACACAGCATTCTCAGAGACAGGACAATCCTGATTCAATACAGTCTCCTATTCATAGTGATCTCAATGTTTCCATGTAGAAGACTATAATTGAACTGTATTTTTTGCTACAGGTTATCTAAAATATGAAGCTTAATGTCTTTGGGTCACACAGGCTCTTCCCTGTGCGACAATCATAAATGATAAGAGGTTTGGCCAATATTCAGTGTGTACATTCTGGGCTTCATGAGTATCCATGTTTCAAAATTTCTTGACAGTGCCCAATGTAAAATCGCTACCGTAAAGTTTCCTAACACTGAGTACTTATTTCTCCTATGTTTCTACCATTTGCTTACAAACCATGTCACATTTTTTGGCTTGGAATAAATAATTAACCTACAATGTGTCATCAGGTCAATAAAACCCACAGTCATTTGTCGATGATGTTAATAACAAGGAGAAGGAGAACAGTTATCATCCACTGGATGTCTATTACAGTCCAATACAGGGCTGCAATTTTATCACAACTGTAAAAAGACCAGTGTCCAGAGTAATCTCTAAACTAGGCGTTTCCATCTCAATTTTACACCAAAGTAAACTGAGGAATAAGTAACTTCTCCAAGGTATGTCTGACATCAAAGTCTCTGCTACCTCTGCTGTACTTAACTCTTTGTTATTTTGTTCGTTCTAGGGATCAACAGAGATTTAACAGGAAAAGATACTCTCTTACCACCACTATCATCACACTACCTCCAGCAAAAACAAAAGCTTCAGGCAAATTTTAAGTGAAGAGAGTTAATTATTATTAAGAGAGTAAGTTACATGACCTGTACCACAAATTTTAATCAACCCACAGTATGTTAATATTTAATTACCATTTATTTTTGTGTAATGCATTTAATTATTTGTCAAATAGTGTGTGTTCTGGGAAATTGATAACACTAGCTCTAGTCTGATAACAATGCTATTTGGATAGACCCAAACAGTCTGGGATTAAAGAATCTAATCTGTTCAGACTAAAAGTAAATATTTATCAGCTAGGATATACAAAAGTCTGACTTTGTGGGGAAGAGACATTTGTTTCACAAAAGATATAAATTGTTATCTAAACCATGAACAATTTTTATTCAAAATAAAGTTTAAATTCTGTGTTCCTTTTGAAACCAGAAAACTACAGACATCAATATCTCTTCTTGTAATCTGGTAGTGATTAACTGTTATTTTCATGGAAAAGAATCATGTTAAGGTATTTAAATACCTTATTATTTATCAGTAAACTATTGGACAGTACAGACAACAAATTTGTCAATGTTTCAGAAATGAGATAATAGCCTATGGTAAATCTAGCCTTAAGGAATTTAGAGGGAAAAAAAAAGTGAGGGGAAATTTTAATCTTACACAATTTGAATAATTTAATAAACTTGATACCTTGGACTTGATGGCTAGCACCATATATTTATGGACAGTAATGATTTTTCAACTGAAATGAAAGATAAAAGTAACCTCATTTTTGATGTTTTCAAGATGATCCAGGCATACATGCCTTCAAACCCCAGCTCCACCTCTTAACAGACTGGTGAGCTTGGACACTTCACTTTACTGAGACTCAAGAGTTCTTACACACAGTGAGGGTGATGATGAAAGTTACTAAATAAGAACTGCTGTGATGACGAGAATTAGGGTAAAAACTCTTTAACAGAAAAACCTCTGAGAAAAGCCTTCATTCAATTCCAACCAACTACAGGCATGAGGAATGTGGGCTCCGTGTTGCCAGCTATTCCAGCTCTTAGTTATATGTTAGCAACAAATCCTAACTTTTTAAAAACACTGTACAAACTAAACACAGTACCTCTCTGGGCTGAGTCCAGATTGCAAGATACTGGTATACCATTTCTGTTCTGGAGAATCACTGGAAATGCCACATATCCTGAGATTGAGCAAATAATCTAGAGTCAAGGTTGTGTTAGGGTTAGATGGATGTTCTAAAAGAAAGATGTTCTCATGTATTTGTTGATTGGTTGTACATCATCTTCTGAGAAGTCTCTCTTCAGGTCCTTGGCCCATTTATTGATTGGGTTATTTGTGTGTGTGTGTGTGTGTGTGTGTGTGTGTGTGTGTGTGTTTAGTTTTTTGAGTTCTTTATATATCCTAGAGATTAGTGCTCTATCTGATGTGTGAGGGGTAAAGATTTGCTCCCAAGATGTAGGCTCTTTATTCACCTCACAGATTGTTTACTTTGCTGAGAAGAAACTTTTTGGTCCCATTTATTCTTGATTTTAATTCTTGTGCCACAGGAGTCTTATTAAGGAAGTTGGGGCCTAATCCCACATGATGGAGATTAGGACCTACTTTTTCTTTTATTAGACGCAGGGTCTCTGATTGTATTCCTAAGTCCTTGATCCATTATGAGTTGAGTTTTGTGCATGGTGAGTGATAGGGTTTAATTTCATTTTGTTGCATATGGATTTCCAGTTTTCCCAGCACCATTTGTTGAAGAGGCTATCTTTTCTCCAAAGCATGTTCTTAGCACCTTTGTCTAATATAAGATAATTGTAGTTCTGTTAGGTTAGTCTCTGTGTCCTCTATTCTGTACCATTGGTCTCCCAGTCTGTTTTGGTACCAATACCATGCTGCTTTTGTTACTATTGCTCTGTAGTACAGTTTAAGGTCTGGTATAGTGATGCCACCTGCTTCATTCTTCCTGCTAAAGATTGCTTTAGCTATTCTGGGTTTCTTTTTTTTTCCAAATGAATTTCATGATTCTTTTTCTATTTCTATGAGGTATGTCATTGGAATTTTGATCAGAATTGCATTAAATCTGTATAGTGCTTTTGGTAGTATGATAAATGTTCATCATCACTAGCAAATCAAAACCACTCTAAGATTTCATCTCACTCCAGTCAGAATGGCAACTATTATGCATAAAACAACAGTAAGTGTTGGTGAGGATGTGGGGAAAAAGTTACACTCATACACTGCTGGTGGGACTGCAAATTGGTGCAGCTGATATGGAAAGCAGTATGGAGATTTCTTGGAAAATTGGGAATGGAACCACCTTTTGACATAGCTATCCCTCTCCTTGGTCTGTACCCAAAGGACTTAAAAACAGCATACTACAGGGACACAGCCACATCAATGTATATAGCAACACGATTCACATTAGCTAAACTGTGGAACCAACCTAGATGCCCTTTATGAATGGATAAAAAAATGTGGCATATATACACAATGGAATATTACTCAGCAATAAAAGAGAATAAAATCATGGCATTTTCAGGTAAATGGATGGAGTTAGAGAAGATAACGCTAAGTTAGCCATTCCCCCAAAAAACAAATGTCGAATGTGTGTTTTTTTTTTATATAAAGAGGCTGATTTATAGAGAGATAGGGAGAAGGAGCATGGGAGGAATAGATAAACTCTAGATAGGGCAGAGGGGTTGGAAGGGAAGGGAGGGTCATGGAATAATTAATGATGGTGGAATGTGATGACCATTATTATCCAAAGTACAGGTATGAAGACACAAATTGGTGTGAATATGCTATGTATACAACCAGAGATATGAAAAATTGTGCTCAATATATGTAATAAGAATTGTAATGCATTCTGCTGTCATATAAATAAAAAAATAAAATAAATTTAAAAAAAGAAAGAAAAAATATAAAAAGAAAGAAAGATGTTCTCTGGCAGGGTAGAAGCTAAGATGATCTGTCAAGAGAAATTCAAAGCAAAATTCAAAGTTTCCCTGGATACTTTGAGATAGCTTGGTATTATACTTAAGTGCCAATAAAAAATCTTTTGCTTTAATGTATGTATTTCAACTTACTTCTTGATTCCCCAGTTCTATAAAAGACAGAACAACTAGTTTATAATTATAAACAGTCTCCACATTCATGTGTCCAGGATATAGTCTTGGCTAGAGGTTTCTTAATTTTATTCAACTTCTCAAGAAATGAGCCTTTGGTTTCATTTATTTTTCTCTATCATCTTTTTGTTTCTATATCATTGATTTCTGCCCTTTATTATTATTATCTTCCTCTCCTTATTTTGGGCTTAACATCAGATCATTGATTTGAGCCCTTTCTTCCTTTCCAATATAGGCATTTCAGGTTATAAATTTCCCTCACAACACTGTTTAGTGGCATTTCACAAATTTTGATATGACATTTTCATTTCTCATTTAGTTTAAAATTTTCTTTGAAATTCCTCTTTGTTTCATGGGTTATTCAGAGTGTACTATTTAATTTGAAAACTTTGGGGGTGTTCCCAGAGAGCTATCTATGATCAGTCTCTGTTACAGCTGCATTGTGGCCAAACATGCTTTCAGTGACTTGAATTTTATTGAAACATGTTTGATGGTTTAGTATGTGGTCTTTCCTGATAAATGTTTCTATGTGTAAATGGGAACAAAGTATATTTGGCTATTATTGATGGAGTGTTCTATAAATGTCAATAAGGTCTTTTTATTGGTGCATCATAATTATACAGAATAGCTGGATTCACTATACCGTATCTGCACACGTGCATAACATAATTTGATCAATCCCATTCTCCTTTCCCATCCTTTTCCCTCCCTTCCGCTGTCACCCAATCTGCCAGCTCTATTCTACTGATCTCTCCTCTATTGCTATTATTTTACTTACTGCATTATAATTATATATAAAAGTGAGATTCATTTGGGGTATATTTGTACATGGGTATAGCATATTTGGTAGGTTTTGTTGCCCAGTACTTCTTCTTGCCCTCTTCTCCCTCCCATATCAATCATTTTCCTCTTCTATTAGTATCCTTTCTGTTTCCATGAGACCTCCTACCCCCACTTTTCTTTTTTAAATTCTCTCCACATCTCCCTCCAACTTCTCCAGCTTCTGCATGTGGAAGAAAACATTCAACCCTTGACTTTTTGAATCAGACTTATTTCACTTAGCATGATGTTCTCCAGTCCCACTCACTTACCAGCAAATAAAATAAATTCCATTCTTCTTTATGGCTGAGTAAAATTCCATTGTGTGTATCTACTATTGCACACTACAGTGACACATGCATACCAATGCTTATAGCAGCACAATTCACAATGGCCAAGCTGTGGAACCAGCCTAGGTGTTCACCAACAGACAAATGGATAAAAAAAAAAAATGTGGCATATATACTCAATTAGGTCTTCTATATTAGTTGGTTGTTAGTATTAAGTCTTCTATATTATTGTTCATTTTCTATCTACTTGTTCTACTAATTACTTAGAGGAAGGAGCTATATAGTTGTAGATTTGTTTATCTTTCCTTACAATTTATTAGTTCTTTGCTTTACATATTATAAAGCTCTGCTGTTCATTGCAATGAACATTTAGGATTGTAACAGTCCTCTTGATGAATTGATTCCTTTATCGTTATAAAATGGGTTTATTTATTCTGATAATATTTGTGCACAGAAGTCACTTTGATATTAATATAGTCATTCCTATTTTTAAAAAAATAATTTCAAAAAATTTTAATAATTTTTCCTGAATCCCGTTAATTATATTCTTTGTACCACTATTTTTATTTGCACAGTTAGTTTCTTTTCACAGATTACAAATCTAGTGAGGCAGCAGTCATCTATAGCTGAAAAGAACAATCCTCACCAGGTACCAACCCTGTTGGCATCTTGGTCTTGGACACCCAGGCTCCAGGACTCTGAGTATCTCAGTGACTGTTCTTTAAGTTATTCAGCCTATGGTATTTTGTTATGGCAGGCAGAGCTGACTAATGCACAAAGGCATGTGGGTAAGATAAGGCAGTTGCACTCTTCCCACTAAAAGGCAAGTTAGGCTCTTGGGTGTCCAAGACCAGCAGCCTATTGGAGAGAGAGAAAACAAAACAAAACAAGAAGTTTTTTGGCAGGGGGAGGGGAGATTGCTTTTCTCCAGAGGGCTATATTCAAACTGTGCCTCATTAGCTACCACTACAACTCACTCCAGACTAAGATAGTTAGACTTTCTATCACCTCTTTTACAAGCAAACTAATTCTAAATGAAAGCTCAATTCCCTAAGAACTGACCACTGGCATAAGAGGGAAGTACAAATCTTTATTCTATCATAAGGTCAGTGTTTAGAGATTCTCCAGCAATATCCACCTCAGAGGTATAGAGACCCATCATGGTATCTCTAAAATAACTATTATTTATGAAATCACAGGAACAAAGCTAAAGAGGAAATGGCTAGAAAGAGGCTCCAGTGGTCAGGAATGGATTTACTGAGAAGGGGACATTTAAGCAAAGGCCAAAAGGAGGTTAGGGTGTGAATTATGTAAGTTTCTAAGGAAAGAGCATTTCAGGAAAAAAAGGAACAAGAAATGCCAGTGGTCCAAAGAAGGACATGTTCAAGTTAAATTACTGACAATTTCATGAATCTCTTTAAAGGATTATTTAAAGCTTAGAAGATCTTAGTCATATCATTATTTTTATTTGCCAAGAGCCATCTCCTCTCATCCCCAACAAAAGTTTCAACTCTTACTTATGCCAGAAAACTTAATGATTAATTTAATCAGTTATCACAGTAATAACAGAATCTGATGCAGAACAGAGCTAGATCTGAAAAATAACACTGGGTTGGGGTTGTGGCTCAGTGGTAGAGTGCTTGCTTAGCACACATGAGGCCCTGGGTTTGATCCTTAGCATCACAAAAAAAAAAAAAAAAAAAAAAAAACTAAAGAAAAATAACACTGATGAAAATATCTTTAAAAATTATTGAAACACAACATGAGCATTACTATCCTCAAAAGTTTGTTATAGGACTGTGAAAACCTGTCTACTTCTGAGAAGTGAGAATGGCCTAAATAAATAGAAGGTGTGATATGAGCTACATTAGCCACCAATGTATAGTCGTCATCCTAGCAATGGTAGGGAAAATGATCATAGTGGCATCTGAGTGTTTAACATATGACAGGCATTGTACCAAGGTTTTGCACACATTATCTCACTGAGGCCTGACCTCAGCCCAGAGAGGCAGGTTTCCCTAATATCCCCACCTTGCCAGAGGGTCAATGGCAAAACCAGAATTCAAGCCCAGGCAGTACGATTCAACACCTGAGCACCATGCATGTCACCACTCAGTGACTACTCCTGCTGGTCCTGATGCATCTGACACTTATTTAGGGATCTTGTTTTGTTTGTTTTGCTTCATGGTACTGGAGGTCGAACCCAAGGCTTCCTGCATGCTCTGCAAGCACTCTACCCTGGACTAGCTCCCTACCTTAGTTCTTTTCATGTAAGTGATCCATTAAAATGTGATTATAATGTTTGCATACTCAGGATTTTAATTTTTCCTCTTTCCTACTTTTCCTATCTTTGTGCTCTACTAGGGGAGTTCAAATAATTGTTCAGGATTAAAGGCATAACCACATGTCCTGATTTGCCCAGGAGAGTCTCAGTTTACACATTTTGGCTCATCCTATTAGTGTCCCCTTTCACTCTCTTAAAGTAACCTGGTTTGAATGATAAATTATACGATCCCCCACTTAATAATCACTTTCTTCTTTGTTCACTGTCTTTATTATTAAACAATGAAGTTTACTAAATTGGCAGCATTCTTTCTTTGGGGGTATAGTCTCACCACATCTCTTCTATTCAGAGTATCGGCTCTCAACATTTAAAGCACAATTTTTCTTGTCTTCAAATGGCTCCACAACTCTTTTCCAACTCTTATGTCTGATCTCATCTTCTCCTACATCCTGTCCCATTCCTTATTCTTTTCTCTTAAATGAATCCTTTGTCTCTCTCACCCACTCTTGCCTATATCTTCTTTTATGCCACCCCTACACTTGGAACACACCTACTAATCCACCGGATGTCTGTATCCTCCAAGCGCTGTTTTAAAAGTCACTTAGTGAGGCCTACCTGAGCTTACCCATCCACCTACCTGGATTCTGAATTCTTCACACTAATCTTTGTGAGGCTCTACTTTGAAGTGTTATTATTTTTATTACACTACTATATGGTTCATGATATTCACTCACATCAAAATGAATGTGAATCTTGACAAAGTTTATAGTTCAACATTTGGGCTTTCAGCTAAATCTATTAACCAAAGGGAATACATCATGCATAAGGATCTTGCTAAATATTTTAAATCTAACCACTACTTTTAGAGGTTACAGGGGCAAACTCTCCAATGTGGACATTTGACTATCAAAAGGGAGGTCATGTTTCTTGGTAGTACATAAAGAGTCACTCTCAATTTCATGGAGGAAAACAGGTGAAGAAGAGCTCTGGCCTCGCTCTGCTACTGTCTCCTATAATTTGCCCTCTGAACACTACCTCTGTGCCTCTTTAGGGTTAAAGGCTGCAAACTCAGTGAACTAGTATAATGAGCTAATAAATTAGAAATCCCATTAGCCTATTAAGTGTTTTAGTGGACCTGTACATTAAATAAGAAAGATAATATCAGATAACACTGTAATTTCTGAACATCCTGGTATGTTTAAAATGAGCACAATGAATTAAAATTCAAAGCTGAAATAGGACAACACCAAAAGATATTTTTAATGAGATAATATATCAAAAAATTATAGAATGAAAACTAAACTCTATTCAAATATTTGAATAACAAGATTAACAGGCTTGGAAAATTTTTTTTCTTCTTCTTCTTGTACTGGAGATTAAGCTCAGAGGAACTTCATCACTAGCCCATATCCCCAGCCCTTTTTAAAATCATTTTTCAGTTTTGAGACAGGGTCTTGCTAAATTGTTTAAGGCCTCATTAAGTTGCTGAATCTGGCCTTGAACTTGCAATCCTTCCATCTCAGTCTCTAAAGTTGCTGGGATTAGTTGCTGGGTAGCATGCGCTACCATGCCCAACTGGGAAATAAACATAGACTATTAAAAGAAATGTCATTTGATTACATAAGTGGGGCAACCCAGCTTTTCTTATAGTGTAAAATCAGAGAATGCCACCCTATAGAACCAGAGTGGGAATAATAACTTGATAATACAGGAGCACTGTTATGCTAAAAAACATGACAAGTAATGGGAAAGTGAGTTCTATGGACTTGGTTATGGGGAGATATGTCAAACTTTCACAGGTTCTAAATGAATAAAGTCACTTCACCCTCTCAGAAGACTATTTGTTAATTATTTTTCATTCTTGACATTAAAGAAGACTACTCAGATAAGTATGTGCACTCCTCAATACATAAAAAACAGAGACTTAAGTCATGTCACAAATTCAAATCCAAGAATATAAATATACTAGAGTTGAGCTAAGTATTAGCAATGATTTAAGAGTTCATTTTGCTGTTTGGGGTAGCATTCTCATTAAACAGAGCAAAATAACTACCATTTGGACTACAAAAGGCATTGCAACAGAAAGCCAAATTAACATGATCTCATTAAAAGAAAAGGATGCACAAAAGGCAGGAAGTGGAAGTAACTCCATCCAGGGAGTCCTGGTGCAGATGGTGTAGCACAGAAGGTGCATGCTCTTAATGTATCTTTGTCAACAAGCAGCACATGGCACACAGACAGACCTGAAAGTTGAGGTGAGGGAGCCTTTAAGACCTAGCTGTAACTGAGAAACTCCCCTCAAGAATGAGGGTATACTGTTGCTTTCTTCCAATGAAAACAGATTTTTGCTTCGATAGATCTGATCAAACTTCTAAATGGCATATGGAGCACCAGAGAAGCATTAGATAATATATTGTTATCTTTCCCAAAGCAGTTTTAAATAAAAGTCATGAGCTAAGTCTATAAATGGCCAACTAACAAGCATGTGGGCAAACAGCAAGAGAAGAGTAAATGGAGCAACGCAGAAATCAGGGGCATTAAGGGATCTACACTGACACCTTCATAGCCAATGCCTCTTAGTTTATACTATAACAAGCTCAAGTGGATCTTCTTTCAATAGAACCACAAATTCTTAGTGCATACAGATTCAATGTATGGACAGGCTGTTGTTATCACTATCATATTCACAAAAGGTAGGGAGAGTGGAGACAAGCTGAAAAACAAATACTCTATAAACAACCAGAAAATATCATAGCCCTCAAGAGTCACACCAAGAATCACACAAGATTTTGTAGCTTGGCTACCTGCTGCATTTGCTGTTAGTGCCAGGCATGGGAATTAAATGACAGTGATTTTCAGAAGGAATATTTAAAAACTAATGAAAATAGAAGTTCTTTTCCTCCCTCTAAACAAAACAACTACAACACAGTGCTCCTGTAGCTTTCTTACTGCAGTAAAATACTGTTATATAAGATGGGAAAACAGCAAGAATAAAGTAACCACAGAACAGATGACTGCCCACTCTAACTGATGAGCATTTAATTCACAATGATGCTCTCTGACTTGACATTTAAGGATCCTAAGAGGGATTCAGAGGCTTTTCACAATTCAATAAACTATAAAAAGTATGCCCCAAACTCATTTTTTTACTAAACATTAGAATTAACACAAAGCCTAGACTTGGAATATGTTATTTGCTTATTTTTTCTTTATTTTTTTCTGCAGTTTTTTAATCACTAATTTTAGATTAATTCACTAACTTTTCCTTTACTTTCTCATATTTTATAGAAAGGATATCATTGTAGCACCATTGCTATCTTTAAAAATTATTTTAAAAGTTTAGGATTGAAGGATATTAAATTAAACCTATTGGAACCCCCATAAGCAGACACAAATTGCTGTTTCTGCCTAGATTTCCAATGCCATGAGCACAGCATGCTATTTTATAGAGACCATGCAATGAATTCATGAAACTTCTACTGTCCAAAATAATGCAACTCGAACTCCCTCCTACTGACTTACAATATGCGTTATTTGAAAACAAACACACACAGGGAAAGAAATTAATAGTATCAAGATGAACTACAACCAAATGAGCTTAAGTAGACATTTTTTAAGTCTAATCAAATGTTATTTGTATAAATATGCACATACATGGATACCAACTGTACTTCTAAACACCTAGGAAAGCCTCTCCTTATTTGTTTACTTACAGATAGAAGAATGACACAAATGTTAGTCATTAAATAGAGGAATGACAAGGAAACTATAAGACAATTAGTTACCATTCCCAATTATATTCAGGTGCTAATTGTGTTATTTGCTTATTTTTTCCTATTTCCAGTAGTAAACTAAAAAACTTATTCCTTGGGTCATCATGAAAATCTCTATAAATGCTTGCTTAATTTGTAAAATTCAGTTAAAAACACTTGAGAGGGCTGGGATGTGGCTTGGGAATAGAGTGTTTCCAAAACATGCATAAAGCTCTGGATTATGTCCCTAGCACCATAAAAAAAAAATAAAGACTGTTCTGTATCCATTTCATTATTACCTTGAGAAGAAAACAAAAATCAAACTTTTATAAAAAATTAACACAAAGCCTAGACTTGGAATATGTTATGGTTTGGATCCAAAATATTTCCCCAAAACCCATGTACTAAAGGTTTAGTCCCCAGTGCAGCAGTGTTCAAAGGTGGAGCCTTGGGAGGAGATCATGAGAGCTCCAACATCATCAATGGATTAATCATTGATGGGTTCATAGCTAGTGGACTATTGGGAAGTGGTAAAAATCATTAGGAAGCGCTCCCTCCACTTCTAGCCATCATAAGGTAAGCAGTTTTGCCCCAACAGCAACAAGGAGCTCAAGGACCATGGACTGAAACCTCTGACACCTTTCCTCCTTTTCAATTGATTCTCTCAGATATTTTGTCACAGCAACAGATATATTCCTGTGAAATTTTTTAAGGACCAGTATGGAAAACAAGATATGCTTTATGTTTTTAGAGCAGAAACCAGGATGAATGGTGTTCAAAGAATTTTTTTTTTTTTAAAGGTGAGGAGGGAGGCTGCAGGAGAATTTTTTTTTTTTTAAAAGAGAGAGTGGGGGGGGGACACAGAGAGAGAGAGAGAGAGAGAGAGAGAGAGAGAGAGAGAGAGAGAGAGAGAATTTTATTTATTTTTTCTTAGTTCTCGGCGGACACAACATCTTCGTTTGTATGTGGTGCTGAGGATCGAACCCGGGCCACACGCAGGCTAGGCGAGCGCGCTACCGCTTGAGCCACATCCCCAGCCCCGTGTTCAAAGAATTTTAAAAGATGAAGAAATAATGAGATTCCTGTTTCTATAACCTATACTTCAATTTAAATTTTCTTTTTTTGCTAATTTTATAAACTATCTCCAAGTGAAATTTTAAGTGGTTAGAGAACAGAATATGTTCAAGAATTCAGACATAATATAGGTTAAAATGTATAATCACTAAATGAGATTTTTAGTGAGCTTTAGAATGGGTTGAAATGACTTCAAGGACAAAGTTACTTAATAAAGCCATATTATTATAAAAGGCTTGGGCTGGGGATGTGGCTCAAGTGGTGGCACGCTCGCCTGGCATGCGTGCGGCCCGGGTTCGATCCTCAGCACCACATACCAACAAAGATGTTGTGTAAGCCGAGAACTAAAAAATAAATATTAAAAAATTCTCTCTCTCTCTCTCTCTCTCTCTCCTCTCTCACTCTCTCTCTCCTCTCTCACTCTAAAAAAAAAAAAATTCTCTCTCTCTCTCTCTCCTCTCTCACTCTAAAAAAAAAAAAATTCTCTCTCTCTCTCTCTCCTCTCTCACTCTCTCTTAAAAAAAAAAACTCCACATACTTATAAAAGGCTTTATGATAATATTTTAAATAATATTTTGGAAGCAGTATAAGATTAAAAGTATGGCTTTCGGAGCCAGCATATTTGAGAATCAATACTGACTTTTTCACTTTCTAGCAAGTTATTTAATCATTATATGCATTAGTTTCCTTATCCATAAAATGGGAATAATCATACAGTAGTTCAAAGAGTTATTTAAAAAAATGTTTTTTAGTTGTAGATAGACCTTTATTTTATTCATTTATTTATATGTGGTGCTAATAATCAAACTCAGTGCCCCATGCATGGTAGGCAAGCCCTCCACCACTGAGCCACAACCACAGCCCTCAAAGAGTTATTTTAAATATTAAAACAAATAGTTAATAATTGGAACAGTTCTGCTAAAGAATAAGAATTTAGTAAGTATTAGCTATTATCACAACTAGCAGACAATAAAATATTTTATATTTATGCTCTAAAAACATATACAGTACATCTAAAGTTCACCTTAAAATTAATTTTTAATAAATTGCCTCTAAAGCTAGTTGTTGTGCTAAACAAGTGACCTCTTAGAGAATATTTTATTCCAATTTAAGATCAATATAAGAATGAACATGGAAAAATGCCAAAGTAACTCTCCAATTCCTGTTCCAGCTCAAATCTGTAAGAGATTTAAAAATGTAACAGAACTGAAATTTTAAAATCTCAAAACATAAAAAAGTTTAAAAATAGAACAGCTATCTATTTAGAATAATTCACTAAGCACATGTATGGTAAGATACATTTATCTTACTTTATAATGCTGTGATATTCAATAAGATGAAATTTAGATAAGAGCAGGAACTCCAGAGAGACTGGATTTTACTTCCAGCTCGTTGTCTGATCTTTGCCAAACCATTTAACTCTGTATTTTCTTCTGCTTCCTCATCTTTTGTCACACAGAAGTAAATCATTTTGTTGTCAATATAACTTAGAGGGATCAGATTAGTACAAATGCCATTTCCATCCTGTAGCCAAACTGAGAAGGATTTACCTGCTTTATCACAAGTACAATGGTTTAGTCACTTAATGCCAGTAGGTGAAATATTAACTTCTGATTTACATCAGCGCCTATTTAAATTCTGGAAGTCAAATAAATGTTATGGGATGGCATCATGACATGCCAAGGCATGGAGAGTGGGTGGAATTACTTTTCTTCCATATACGGGAAACCCTGTATGTTTAAGTCTGTTAGACATTAGTAACCAAGAATATTTCTATAATAAGCAGTTGTGCAAGTCTGCATGTCTGAATATGTACATGAAATTCCCTGCAAATTGGCAGCCCCAGGGGAAGAAGAGCCACTCCAAATCCCCATACACTTGCCTGAGAAATTTTAATTTATTAGAGTGTTTGGGAACTCTGGTCACAATTACACACCCACAGATGTCAACTAAGACTTGAGTGTATGCTTTGCCTGAGATTCATACACAAGGAGCAACTGGTGGGGAAAAGATCTACCATTTTTAAAACCAAATATGAATTTTTATTGTTCTTTCATAAAATTTTATCAATTCTCATTCTGTTTACATCTGTCAAAATGCTAATGACTTCCTCCTCCCAGTATAAAAATTTACTTAGTTAGTAGGTATCTTTTGGTATATTTTAGAGAGAGAAAAAACATAGTATGAAGGTATAACAGTGAATGACAAATGTAAGAGAGAGAGAGAGAGAGAGAGAGAGAGAGAGAGAGAGAGAGACAGCCAGCCAGCAAGGAAAAGACAGGAAAGAGCATGTGAAAAGTCCTAAGATGGAAAAGGGGTCAACAAATCCAGGGAAAGAAAAGACAACTGGTGTGGCTAGATAATGTACCATCCTAAGGGCAAAGAGAAGCCACTGAAGGGTTTAAGTGAGGAAGAGAAATGATCTGATTGAGAATATATGAAGACACTTGTTAGATAAGAGTTAAGGGTGGGATCGGAGTGGAGGAGGAGAAGCAGAGAGGAGTCTGGTTGTGAGATAAGGATGGTGTGAGCCAGGGTCGCTGGCAGAAGGAACAGAAAAAAGAGGGGATTCACTCTATATTTTGGGTGCAGAACTGAGAGGATGGGTGTAGGGATGAAGGGGGGAAATGATGATTCTCATGTGACAGGCAAAAGCAACTTGCTGTCTGCAGTCACCATTCACTGAGATGGAGGGGATGAAAAGAAAAGGTTTATGGAGAAGGCCTAAGAATCGATGGGAGAGGGTAAGGTGAGAAGCAGGAGTGGTGGTGCTAACGGTAAGGCAGCTGACAGTATGGGCTGGAATTCAGCATTTCAGCAGGAGTATGGATTTGGGAAATACTGGCTCACGGATTGACATTGCAAGTGACAGAAAATGATGAAAATGCCTAGAGTAAGAGTTCAAGTGAAAAGAAAGAAGCATCTTAGGAACAAGACTTAATGAATGCTAATATTTAAAGCCCCAAAGCCTAAAAACAAATGGCAAAAGGGTGGGAAGAAAACGGGGAGTATATTGTCAGAGAAGCCAAGAGAAGAGGGTGGGGCAAAATTATCTACCCCAGCTGTGACACCCAGCACAGATGGTGGCTGAACATCTTCTCCTTTCTTCTTCAGAGTGTGCAGTACCAATTCATTCCTAGAGCTCTTGAGAAGAAAGAAAGAAAACCCCAAACCAGAACACAAATCAAGTTAGAAGAGGGAATTCTAAAACAACATTAACTGCTTATTGCATTTTCTTACCAACTTTTCAAGTCTGGGTTTACTTGTCCTACTCTGATTTATACTGTACTAAGAACAAAGCAGTCAATCTCTGGAACCAAACAGCACATTCTAGAACATGGAAGGAGTATAATCAAGCAGAGAATATGTAATTCAAAAGGAAACCATAACGATTTAAGTGGGATAATACATTTCATTTCATGCCACAGAAGTGGCACAGAAATCAATAAAGCACACAGCCACAACAGAATTATTAGGACAGTATCATATGCACAAAAAATTATTACTATGGTTTCAGATATTTATTTATTACAGACTAGTGAGTGGTATACTATGAAAAGACCATTTCAGCTATTTTTAAAAACTCTTTTGAGGAAACTCATTAAAACAGTGTCTTAGATATAGAATGAAGATGCAATTCTTTCAAAGTAATAAAATGGCACCAGATGTGATTTTTAAACCACATATAAAAGACACACCAAATGGGCTAAAATACTCCAAAATCTGAAAAGTGCTACAGTTTAGATATAGAAATGATTTAATGATGTGCTCACTTGGAATTATAAACCCATTCAGTGAAAGAGGGAAGAAAAGAAAAATGGTGAATGTATACACATTCTAAAATAAGTCATTGGAGAAAGTCTCTGTGATAACGTCATGGGAGCTCCTACCCACTCTGCAAATCACTGCAGTTCTGTGTCAAATAAATGACATTACATTACACTGATGGGGAAAAAAGAAAAGTGTATATTTAACTTAGGCAATGAGGAGGAGGGCAAAAAAAGAGGACAGAAGAAACTTTAATTTGTATAATCTTGAAAAATTTCTAAAAAATGAATTTGAAATTATTTTAAAAGAAATGTCATATATATTATGCTAGTATTTCATAGCTATTATACATTTTTTAGTTTTTTTGTCTACATGCATATAATTTTTATATTATTGCTTTAATAGCAGTATATAGTTTTGTATTCTCTTTTCATTTTTTTTTGTTTTTTGTTTTTCTTTTTTTATTATTAGTTGTTCAAAACATTACAAAGCTCTTGACATATCATATTACATACATTTGATTCAAGCATCTCTTTTTATTTAACATTCAAATGTTTTCTGAGTATCTACTTATTTTTCTTTATAATATTTTTAAACAGCTGCATATTTTTCCACTGAATTGAGAGAATACATAGTTTACTTGACCATCCCACTATCTTGTACCTAAATATAACTCTTTCCTTAGGATAAATTCCCAGATGATCACATTTACATGAATTTTGGTAGTTATTTCTAGTGTATTCCTTAATAGAAACCAGTATTTTTCACCATTCTTTTCAAAATTATTTTTTAATTGAAAAACACTATGTATACTTATGGTGCACAACATGTTTTGATAGAGGTGCACATTATGGAATAACTATGTCAGCGTAATTAACATATCCATTAGCTCACATACTTTTTTTTTTTTAATGGTGAATACACTTAAAATCTACTCTGTTCACAATTTTCATTTACAAATATGTTGCTTTTAACTGTAGTCACTGTGTAACCATAGTCATGGTAAAAAGAAGACTGAAAACATTTCTTGAATCACCATTTTTTATCTAGCAGATACAATTTATGATTGGAAAATAAGGCAAGATTGGATATTCTACCATATCTCTGGACTATTAAGGCAGAGTTTTTAAAGTTTTTGCTCTCGAAGCTTAGTAGTAGAGTTCTCACCTCAAACATGGGAGGCACTGGGTGTAATCCTCAGCACCACATAAAAGTAAAATAAAGGTATTGTGTCCATCTTCAACTAAGAAAATTTTTAAAAAGTCTTTGTTCTTGAAAAATCAACCTTTACACTGGATTAAATAATGCTTACAATATTGAGTATTAGTAACAAGAATATCTCTGCATAGTCTTACAGCATAAAATATAAATCACACTGACAATATATACCAAATATGTGCCATGCTGATTGAAAAGAACTGAGTACATGCACAGAAGAAACGGAAGAGTTCCTACAGTATTCATACCATATCACTGCAATGATTACATTCTCTCAATATGGCTCGCCAATTCATATTTTTCAAAAGTCATTTACATTGATTCCTTCTTTAATCATCTCCACTGCTACAATCAGCTAGTCTCTGTTTTGGTCTTTTGCTTAAATTCAGATTCTTCCCTCTCAACTTCATGTAAATTCATGACAATCATCATCAGAATGATGCTCTGACCATATCACACTCATGCTCAAAAATACTAAAGTAAATTCAACTGCCTACAGAAATCCATACACAATGAAAAATGTCAAAAATAAAACAAAAACATACATAATGAAATGTCCTGGCCTGACATGCAAGATCCTCAGGAATCTGACCCTATACAATATAACTAACTGCAATACTGAGTAATGCTATATGTAAATCTGCTCTTCCCAAATGACCCTATTTATTACCCTAGAATATATACTGTGTGCTCTTCCTTTGAACTTGAGTTTTTGGTACCTGTTCTACTAATCTAACACTATCCTTTGTTCCTACTTAAATACTACTTATTTGAGGATACTTCAGATCTCCCTGTCAGAAGAAATCTCTTTTCACACCTGACTAATTTTGCATTTAACTAACAATGCAAGAGAGGGATTTTGCCAAAGATTTTGTCTTGTCTTGTCTTTCTGTCTTCACCTTAAGTCCTCTTCTTGGGTGGCACAAGACTAATAACATAGTAATAACTGAGTAAACATTTGCTAATTTTATGACCCAGGACAGGGGCTCTCAATGGTGAGACACACATAGTAATCCCACAACTATCTCCCCTTCCTTCCCAGGAAGAAGATTTTTAGCACACCACAGTCACTTTGCTAAAGACTCAACTTCTAGCAGTCCAGGCAGGTTGGACAGTCTTATGATTAACTTTTTGTCGAGGGATGGGTGATGCCTATAAAATGGAAATTTACATAAAACCCCAGTTCCTTCCATCCTCCTATTCTCTGGAGTGCAGAACTGTGGTGAACCATTCCAGACTTGTTGGGTGAGGTCAAGGTACTGTGGAAGGTGGAACACAAGAGAGGAAGACTCTGGGTTTGAAACTTCTATGGGACAGAGCTGCTGTACCAGCTCAGGCTTTATTTTAGAAATAAATTGCTATCTGTGCAATCCATTGTTATGGAGGGGGTGTTCCTCTTTTACAGCAGCTGAATCTAATTTTCTATCTTAATCAGATCCACAAAACCTCTAAAATTTAAAGGCAAAGAGGGTCTATAATTTTTAAGACATTATAGAAGGGTTCTATGGCACCCAAAAGGTCAGGAGCACTGATGACAGAAAAGTATTAATTAGCCAAGAACTTACATGTCAATATGCTTAAGAAGAGAAACATAATATCTTAAAAATCAATATGTGATAGAAAAAATTTTTAAACACTGCTGGTGTTCTTTTTCAGTATTCAAACACCCGGCAGCAATAAACTGAAGCCCCAAGCTAATAGTAATTCAAAATAAATGGTGCCAGTACAACAGAATCATCTCAATGCTAAACTTTTCCTTGATCTCTCCTTGCCTCTGGCTAAATTAAACTAATAGCAAGCAACTATGTTTTTTACATCAGCCAAAATAAATAAATTAAATATGCAGTCCATTAAAAATAAGGAAAACAGGTATTTTCTTACTTCACAGATTTCTTATAAAATTTATTTGCCACTCCACCCTGAAACCTAAGAAAGTGGAACTTAAAGTTGGACATAAAAATCTGATCATTTGACTTCATGTAGTTACCAGCAATGAATTCAAATTCTCAAGTGCTCCCTCAAAATTCTAAATTTGATTTCCATAGAAATCAAATCTAAGGTTAGTAGCTCAAGAGGTGAGCTCAATATTTGGAGGGGTAAAACAGAGGAGACACCATGTCTGAAAGGCTTATAACTTTAACTTCATGAAGTATGACGCAACCAGAAAAAGACAGTAAGAATACATTTATTCTTTCTTTACATTTAAGTAAAGCCTCTGCAATTACATCCAAATAATTAAATGTAGAACAAGTCCAGGGAGATGTGTGTTCCCATGGAAAAATATCTGAGAATTCTACACAAGCCAAAGTGTACCTGTTTTCAAACACCAGTGCAGTCTTAGGACAAATTATGAATACTATGTATATGTATGTGTGTATTATACACACACACATATACACACATACATTTTTTTTCTTTTATACCAAGGATTGAACTCAAGGCACTTTACCATTGAGCTTTACCCGCCAACCCTTTTTATGTGTAATTTTAAGGTAAGGTCTCACTAAGTTCCTGAGGACCTTGCTAAATGCTCAATCTGTGATCCTCCTGCCTCATCCTGCCTTGAGATTACAAGTGTGTGCTACTGCACCCAGCAAACTGAGTAAAATTTATAATTTAAAAATTATAAAAGTCAAAATTATAACATACAAAAATATTATATCTAATTCTGGATGTAAGATTTTATGATTGGTACTGTCAAAAATAGCCCATCCAGGAAGATAATAAAAACATTGAATAAACTGTTGTACAGAATGGTTGAAGTAACCTAGGTAGTTAAGCTGAAGGAAAAAATTAAGAAGTCATGACATGTATTTTAAAAAACCTCAAGGAATATCATAAGCCTCAAAGTTTCTGCATTTATACATTTCTCTCAAGTACAGAGCTACAACCAACTTATGAAAATTACTTGCAGGCAGACTTGACAAAAATGAAGCAGCAGGAACTCTACCATCTCCTGAAGTAGTACGCCCAGCTCTCTCTCAAGGCCACTGTAAGAAGAATTCTTATGCTGGGAAAAAGTTTGCAGCAAAATGACTGAGATTTCTATCTAAAGGAGTAATACATGTTAGACTTAAGGACTAAGCTCATATTTTTCTCTAGGAACTGAATTACATTTTAAACATTCTGCACAAGCAAAAGCAATATGATTTTGTAAAGTGAGTTTGAGTGCTCCTTTCAGACTTTGGCTTGGTTTGTCCTTTTTATCATATAATTCTGCTGGAAGATAAATTTCTCAACTATGGGGATTAAACTATAGTTGACCATGTGTCACTGGGTACGCAGGATGTTAGCTACTTGCAAATGAATACTGCATGAGAAGGTGACCAGAACCTCCTTTTAGGCAAAGCATGCCCACATTCTGAGGTCTGTCCTGAACAGAACAGTTTCCTGTGCACTATCCCAGATTGGAGGTGGTGGGTCTGGGACTGAAAGCCAGTGGAGAGGCCTTAACTCTAGAG
This sequence comes from Urocitellus parryii, assembly GCF_045843805.1. Lineage (NCBI taxonomy): Eukaryota > Metazoa > Chordata > Mammalia > Rodentia > Sciuridae > Urocitellus > Urocitellus parryii. The sequence goes on along the minus strand of NC_135543.1, from coordinate 24,502,305 downwards.
CTCATGTCTCTAACTACCACACTGCATTAGAACAGGCAGGACTTGGCAGACTTGTAGGCCCAGAGACAGCTTATCTGGAAAACAGCCCTAGAATAAGGTGAGAAAAGATGGAAGACTGTAGGAAAACAGAATGTGTTCAAAAACACTTCAGAGGTTTTTTGGCCCCACTCTATTTCCTCAGCTACCTACCTGGGTGTACTAGGGCCTAACATTTCCCATCACAGATGCACTCACAAGGGTAGTTCAGTCCTCAGGAGGGTTGATATTGAAAAAATACCCTTTGGATGCTTATACCTTAAATCCTAGCTGAAAGCACTAAGGAGGAGAGAGGAAGTAAAATGGATAAGAGATAAGGGGTTCCAGGAAAACCGTCGAATGAGGAAACAGAAAATATAGATGGAGTTCTATGTGGACCTAAGGCACAGTGGAGATTTAGCTCTGTGGCAGACATAGGAAGAACACTTTGCTTTTGCCACATGATGCCTCCATCTTCTTCTCCCTCTCAACATTTTTACTCTCGTTCCTCCCTACTCTGCTTTCCTTAGCCTTTTCCTTTCATCTTCCTACCTGACCATGTATTTATCTTCCTTGTCTGTCCCTGCCAGGTGAAGGGTGGAGTGACTCCAGAAGAAACTATAGGCAGTGGCCTCTGTCACAAATGGCAAACCGGAGAAACTGCTGCCCGCAGTATTCGTGAGGGTTAATGATGTGCTGGGCATGAAGCTACAAGGTGTATGATGATGTACAAGACTGAGTGTTCACTCCCCGGAGCTTGTACCCTGATATGACAGATCCAAACACAGGGGACAAAAAAGAAGTACAGCATGACAGTTATTTTTATGTTCCACATGTCTAGACTATGGCACCTAGTTCCTTCAAACACTAAGTTTAGATGTTGCTGTGAAAGTATCTGCAGATGTCTTAACACTTACAATCAGCTAATTTCAAGGAAAGTAGACTGTCCTCCATAATGTGACTAGGACTCATCCATACATCTGATGGCCTCACAAAGATTGGGTTTCCCAAGGAGGAAGTAATTCTGCCTTAAGACTACAACATACCCCCCCCCCCCGTGAATTTAGACTGCAACATCGATACCTACCAGAATTTCCAGCCTGTCAACCTGCCCTATAGATTTCAAACTTGATAGCCCCTCCAGTCACCAAAGTCAATTCCCTATGATCAATTCCTTACTGCCTATATCTATCTATCTATCTATCTATATATCTATATCTATATCTATATCTATATCTATCTATCTATCTATCTATCTATCTATCTATCTATCCTCCTATCAGTTTTATGGACAGCCCTGACTGATGTACTAGTGAATAAGGATAAGGTCAATTATGCTGTCAATTGAAGAGGTTCACTGAGCAGTATTGCTCCCCATTCCTTGCAACTAGACAAGATCTGTCTATAATTCCTAAAAGCATTCACTTAACTGACAGTATTTTGTGTAAGTCAGTGAAATGTCAGTGACTTTAGTTTGATTCTTCTATATTTAAGCTTATTATTTTCTCTTGATTTTTTATTCTTGATTTCTCAAAAGTATCTGTATCATACTTATCAACAGCATAATGAGTCTGTAAAATCTTTATGCTATCAAAAAAAGGCTCTGCCAACTTATGTGCCACACAGTGTTCCTTTCCTAAGAAAGTGTTTTCACTTAGATATAATGTGTAGTCTGAAGCTTTTGTATGTTTCTTCATCTGTGAAGGTCTATTTTAATTCTAAATGCTTTCCATTTCCTGGTTAAGGTTGCCATGGAGTTTTTTTCCTCCTCCTTCTAAATCATTTGGCAGTGAAGATACTGCCTTAAATCATCACATTTAGCTCACAGTATAGTGTTGGTATAAGTCATCTCTGACTTATAGGAAATGTGTTTAAAAATGTCAACTGCAAAGTACAAAGCAGTAATGTCATACTGCCCCTCTATTTTGGTGCACGATACACACTAAATAGCAGGTGTTGATTTTCTCTGATATTTGAGATTGATTGCTTGTCTGTTAGTACTCCCACCATCATTATGTTTAATCTACACTCATCTATGACACATTGCAACTTGCTGACTTTATAACTACTCTGTATGTAAATAAAATGAGCAAGAAATAGAAAACCCAAATAGGATGACTTCTATCTTCCTATAAAATCAAATCTGCTCAACTGAACGTGCCTCTATCAGAACAAGGGCAAAGTCCCAGAGTGAGCTCCTAGGGGCACTTACAGATCAAGAAAAAGAACTAAAATTTCATTTGTAATTGACGGTTAACTGTAAAGTGCATTTCATAGGCAAATAAGACAGAGCACTCCAACTACTATAAAATAAGTCAAGAGATCTGCAAAGGAAACAAAATATAGAAAAGTTCTGACAAGTTTATGTGACAATTGTGTGGCTAAAAGTTTTCCTCTTTCCTATGAAACATAATATAAAGTACTGAAGACATATGTAAGGAAACAAATCCCAGGCAGCACTTTAAAGAATTATTTAGCAGTAGTTCAAATATAAATTTTCACTCTTATTATTTAATTGACATGTGTCCTAGGCATGCAATTATCAGTTATACACACCATGCAGCATGCAGTAAATGGACAGCAGAGGTTAATAACCTGGAAGCATAGGATCTGAGAATGTGAGAGCAAGTTAAAGACAAGAGTTCCTCTCCATTTTCACTGAGGGCCGAGAAGCAATGCTGAAGCGTAGAACAGTGAGAGTGGGGGAAATACAGTTTGTCCAACACATAAACATATCTCCGCAAGTGGCGGCAGGTATAACTGAAAGACAAAGGTAAAAGGAGAGAAACAGAAAGAGAGAAGTTTTCCTTTGAAAAAAATAAAGTCATTCTTTATGTCCTCAAAGCTTTCTGTGTATCTTCACTAGATGGTGCCCAAGATAAAACAACTATTAAAAGAGAACATAAAAAGGATAAAAAAGCAAGCAAAAAAACAACAAAAAACCCTGACTAAAAAATGGGCATAAGATATGAACAGACACCTCACCAAAGAAGATGTACAGATGGCAAATTAGTCCATGAAAAAGTGTTCCCCATCATGTGTCATTAGAGAAATGAGAATTAAAACAACAATGAGATAGCAGTACAGATCCATTAGAACAACTAAAATCTGGAACAATGATAACACCACAGAAAATCTCACTCACTAGTGGAGGTAATGGAAGTGGCACAGTCACTCTAGAAGACAACTCCGCAGTTTCTTATAAAACTAAAGACACTCTTACCGTAAAATCCAGCAATGTGTTCCTCAGAATTTACCCAAAGAAGCTGAAAATGTATGTCCACCCAAAAAACCTGCATATGGATGCTTACAGTAGATCTGTAACTGAAAAACTTAAAAACAACCAAGATATCCTTTGGTAGGAAAATGGATAAACTGCATTATATTCAAACAACAGAGTATTACTTAGCACTAAAAAGAAATGAGCTATCTAAGTCATGAAAAGACATAGAAGAAGTGCATATATCAAGAAGCCAATCTGCAAAGCCTACATATTGTGATTCCAACTATATGACACTGTGAAAAAGGTAAAACTAGGGAGTCAATAGAAAGATCAGTGGTTGCCAGGGGTTAGGAAGGAGGGGAGGGATGAAGAGGCAAAGCACAGAGGAGTTTTAGGACAATGAAAATACTTTGTAGAGACTATAAAGGTAAATACATGCCTTTATACATTTGTTCAAAGCCATAGAATACGCAACACTGAAAGTGAACCTTAATGTAACATTAAAGTCTTTGGGTGACAATGATTTGTCATTGCATTTATTACTTGTAATGAATTTTTCTGCTCAATTCTGCTGTGAAGCTAAAACTATTTTTTAAGTCTATTTAAAAGGAAAAAATAAACACAAAAACTCATAGGGAAAAAAGTCTCAAAATACGTTGGTGTCATCAGTGAATCACATATCTGCTTTGGTGGAATAAAGTGATCCAAGATATTTTCTCTTCACAGTATTTGAAATACATTCTTGTCAGATATGCAATAATATACCACAATGATATGGAAGATGCTGTGGCAAAGGAAATATTAAATAAGGAATCAGAAAATTTAAAAGTCTAGATCCAGCTCAGTAATTAGCAGCTTTAAAATAGTGAGTATTTGATCTCTTTTGTCTTAATTCCACAAATAACACAGAACTTAAAACTTTTAAATTGCTCCAAAATTTTAAAGGATATTATGAAAAAGTAAAGTAATCAGAGGGACAATTAGAATTAGGATTATTTTAAAGTTAGGGAAGTTTCACTGTTACCATATTTCAGGCCATTTAAGTGTAACAAGTTTAAAGAGGAAAATGCAAAATCAATCTGAGAAAGTGAACAACAAAATAGTGAACATATCAAGTGATACACCTTGACTACTAGTCTTAGAGAACCACCAAGCATAAAGTTACCAAGGGGGTGTCAGATTATTATTAAAGTACGCTGAACTCAAAATAAAACTAATTCATTGGAAGACTTTCAATTGGCAAATTTCCACAAATGAACAATGTACTCATCCATTTAACCACTAACCAAAAAACCAACTGGCCAGGCACTAACTACTACCTAGTGCTGGGCACTGAAGATAGGATAAAGAACAAACTAAAAATCCCTACTGTTACAGAGCTTATACACTAGAGGGAAAGAGAGAACAAGACTTTACTGAAATTGGAAAAGTCTTAGAAAGCTAATAATATCCCCAATAAGACAATTCAATGAATTTCAAAAAGGACTCAATCTACCAAAGGCAAGTAAAGTCAAAAAAACTGAAAAACTGTGTTCTTTTAAAATGTGCTTCACCACCACTTTCAACAAGTGATCAGCAGTTACTTTTATTATCAGAAATGGGACAAGCAGACATCATGTGTCTCCTGAAAGGACCACAGCATAGTGAAAACCTACTGCTGAGGAATCAGACAAACTTAAATTGAGATTGAGTCTTAAAAAAAAAAAAAAAAGTTTTGTACCCTTTAGCTTTTGAAGGCCATGAAAGACAAAGACTGAGGGACTGTTTCAGATTAAAGATGAACAAGGACAACAAACTGTAACATGTGGTTTTGGTATTGAATTCTCTACTATAGGGGAAAAGGCATTTTTCTCTTTTTCCCTAGAAAGGGAATTAGCAGGGCAAAGGACGAAAAAAGTTGGAGGACAGAAAATTAGACAATACCTTTTAAAACTAATGTTAATTTCCTGATTTTGATAATGTCTTCTTCTTCTTCTTCTTCTTCTTTTTTTTTTTTTTTTTTTAAAGAAACACATACTGGAGTCGTCAGAGGTATGGTACATCATATCTATACATTCATTCTCAAGCATTTCAAAAGAAGAGAGATGGAATGATGACAAAACAAATGTGGTAAATTTTGTGGAATCTGAGTAAAAGGTAAATGAAAATTATGTGTACTATTTTTGTAACCTTATTTGTACTATTTTGTAACCTTTTTGTAATTCTAATTTCAAGATAAAAAGCTTTAAAAAATAAACACAGTATTAAAACATCAAAAAATAATTTAAAGAAAAGGAAAAAAACTAGTTTTTTTTTTTTTAAACTGAATGATATCCATTTTAACGTGGATTCAAATAGAGGGCCTTAAGAATGTTACCCTGACCTCTATACTTAAAGCTCGGGCCATCAGAAAAAGTAGAGCGTGGGAAGTAAGCAAATGTGGTCTGGAGTTATCCCATAAAAAACAGTCACTGTTACTTAAGAGTTGCACTTTCATAAAAAATAAAGCCTCCTTAGTGCCTTCTTATATAAAAATGTCCAAGATTATGCAATGTATAGTTCTGAAACGTTACTTGATATGGTTATCCTTCACCAAAATAAATTATGAAAATGTTCTGTCCTAGAACAACATTCAAGTCTGTAGAGGATGCCAAAAACCACAAGCAAAAAAGTAAAGCTTAAAAAGTACCCTGGAGTCAAGTCTTAATAATGATGTATTTTACAGTACTTTGACGATAAAACTGTAATTTTCACAGCAATTTTTTACTAACTTATATTCTCAGTTATTTATATGCTTAAAGAACTTTGAAAGAAAAATAAGATTACCAGAAGCAGGTTAAACTTTAAGGACTACTGAGAATATTCTGAATGCTAGCTACCCTTTTCTTTTTCTTTTTGAGTTTCTCCCCTTTCCTTCCTTTCTTAGAGGAAACTTGTTAACAGATCCTTTAGTGGACATAAAATATAAAAAATTAAATTAATTAGAAAGATTTAGAACTTACATGAAGACAATTATAAAAACTTACTGAAGACAATTATAAAAACTTACTGTTGGGTATAAAAGAAACGAAATAAATGGAGAGACACTGGTGTATTTCTGAATGGGAAAACAAACTATTATAAGGGATGTTATTATCCTTCACAGATTTTAAACCAAGCCTTGTGTTTTTTTTTTTTAAACCAATTTTGAGTTCATTTTTGCATCTGGTGTGAATAAGGATCCAATTTCATTCCTCTGCATATGGATATCCAGTTGTACCAACACTATTTACTAGAGACTACCCTTTTTCCATAGAGTATTCCTGGCACCTCTGTAGAAAACCAGTTGACTATATATATGTGGGTTCTCTTCTCTACTCTCGTCTTCCCCTGGTTGTATCTTTTTCCCCATGCATTTTAATTACTACAGTTTATAGTATGGTCTACTACTTTGTTCTTTTTGTTCATGATTGATTTGGCTATTAAAGACATTCTATGGTTTCATTTAAATTTTATAACTGTGTTTTCTATTTCTATAAAAACAAGAATTTTTATAAAGATTGTGCTGAATCTGTATGTCACTTTGACTATTATTGACATTTTAACAATATTAAATCTTTCAGTCCATGAACATATAATATCTCTCCATCTATTTGTGTGTTCTTGAATTTATTTTATCATCCTTTCACTTCCTCAATTAAACTTATTCCTAAGTTTGGTAGCTGTGTTTTCTTTTTTTTTTTTTTACTTCTTTTTCAAATAATTCATTGTTGAAATATATAGAAATGATAGCCAGGCACAGTGGTGCATGCCTATAATCCCAGCAGCTTGGGAGGCTGAGGCAGGAGGACCACAAATTCAAAGCCTCAGTAATTTATCAAGGCCCTGAGAAATTCAATGAGACCCCATTTCTAAATAAAATATTTAAAAAAGGACTGAAGATGTGGCTTAGTGGTCAAGTGCCCCTGAGTTCATTCCCCAGTTCCAAAAAGTAAATTAAAATATATAGAAATGTTAGTGATTTTTTGTATATTGATTTTGCATTGTGCAACTTTACTGTACTTGTTTATTAGTTCTAGCAGTTTTTTAGTGAAGACTGTAGGATTTTCTTTATCTAAGACCACCTTATCAGTAATCAGTGATAATTCTACTTTTCCCTTTTCATACTGTCTCCAAGAGACTCATCTCACTTATTTTTTAAAATATTTTTTAATTGTAGGTGGACACAATACCTTTATTTTATTATTTTTATGTGGTGCTGAGGACCAAACCCAATGCCTTACACATGCTAGGCAAGTGCCACAACCCAGTCCTCATCTCACTTTTAAGGACACATGTAAGCAGGCAATGGTGGTGCATGCCTGTAGTCCAAGCTATTAGGGAGGCTAAGGGAGGAGAATTGCTTGAGTCTACAACCTAGGCTACATAGTGAGATCCTGACAAGAAAGAAAGGAAGGGAGAGAAGGCGACTGAAAATAGACTGAAAGTGAAGGACTGGAAAAACATATTCCACACAATGGAACTCAAAGAGAACAGAGGTATCTATTCTTAAATATACAGACAAAATAAACTTTAAGTAAAAAACTGTTTTTTTTTAAATACACAGAAGGGCATTATATAATGTTAATGGGATCAAATGATCAAGAGGATATAATAATGGTAAATATATATTTACCCAACAACGCTGGAGCACCTAAATATATAAAACACTAAAGGATCGAGAGAGCGAGCGAATGAGTGTGTGTGTGTGTGTGTGTGTGTGTGTGTGTGTGTGTGTGAGAGAGAGAGAGAGAGAGAGAGAGAGAGAGAGAGAGAGAGAGAGAGACTGAGACTGCAATACAATGGAGGACATCAATATCCCACTTTCAACAATGGCTAGATCATTCAGATAGAATATTATTAAGGACATACTGGATTTAGACTTTAGGTCTAACAGACTACAAATATACAGAACATTCCATCCAAAAGCATCAGAATACACATTCTTCTCAAGTACACCCAGAACATTCCCCATGATAGATTAAATCACACATGGTAGGGCTCAAAAGAGCCTTAGCAAATTTAAGAAGACTGAAATTTTATCAAGTATCTTTTCTGACCATGATCACATAAAACTAGCATTTAATAGGAGGAATTTCAGAAAATTCACAAATACCTGCAAATGAAACATGCTCCTGAGGAAGTTAAAAGGGAATTTTAAAAAAATCTACAGAAAAATGAAAACTTATGAAAATTTATGGGATATAGCAAAAACAGCTCTTAGAAGAAAGTTCAGGAACTGGGGATGCAGCTCAGTGGTAGAATACTTACCTAAAATTACTTTAACATTAAAATCTGTTACAGAGAAGTTTCCTGCAGTGGCACATGCCTGTAATTCCAGTGGCTTGGGAGGCTCAAGCAGGAGAATCACAAGTTCAAAGCCAGCCTCAGCAACTTAGTAAGACCTTGTCTCAAAGTAAAATATGAAAGGGGCTGGGTATGTGGCTCTATGGTTAAGTACCCTGAAGTTCAATCTTCGAAGGGTGGGGATAGGGGTCAGAGAAAGTAAGTAAATTTCCTGACTCCTCACCAGTATGTGAACTCCTCCATGGCAGATCAATGAGACATAAAAATCCTCAACAAAATAGTAGCAAATAGAAGTCAATAACATCCATCATGATAATGTGGGATTTATCCCTGGAGTGCAAGGATGGTTCAACATATGCAAATCAATGATTATGATACATTACATCAATATAATGAAAGACAAAAGTACATGATCATCTCATTAGATGCAGAAAAAGCATTTGACAAAATTCAATATCCTTTCATGACAAAAACTCTCACCAATTAGAGTCAACACAGTGAAGTCATATATAAGAAGCTCATACCTAACATAATCAGTGGTAAAATACTGAAAGGCATTCCTCTAAGATTTGAAACAAGGCAATGATGCCACACTTCTACTCAACAGCATATTGGAAGTACTTGCCAAAGCAATTAGGCAAGACAATGAAATAAAAGACACACTGTAGTTTATAAGCATCATGCCCACTAAAGGAAAACTTAGCTCCTGGGAAGAATGGCTATTTCTAGGACTACAACAGAAAATATACAAATTAGCCTGAGACACATTGGCCTAAAAGCAAATAAAGAAGAAAATTATCAAAGATAAATGGGGTCCTGGGCTGGGGATATAATTCAGTGCTACAGTGCTTGCCTAGCATATGTGAGGCCCTGGATTTGATCACCAGTACTTCAAAAAAGAAAACCAAACAAATGAAACAAATGAGTCCTGTGAAAAGGACATAAGAAACAATAATAGGGGTCTCCCAGTGACCAAAAACAAACAGAAATCAAAATGAATAATTATCCTGCAAGTGACTAAAACACATAGACTATATATAAAAATCCAGGAGTTCATTAAAAAGTAATAATAAAAACATAAAAACCAGAACTTATTGGTTACTCCTAGAGGTGAGAAAGGCATCAATATCTATTTCTGAAAATTAAATATTAGAACAAAAAATTAAGGACTAATCCTGTTTTTTCAACTAACCAGAGTTGATGAGGGGAAAAAAAATCCTCTTTTAATAGAAAAATTGCCCTTACTATTACAATTAGAAAACTGTCACTTGGTAGCCTGTAATAAAATAACTAATTCAGCAAAAAATCATCAATGAGATCATTATGTGACAGAATGATAGTAAAATTTAGAATGAAGGGGATAGGCTATCACCATATGAACCCACTGATAAATCTCAGCTTGTCTAGCATAATTAGATATTATGAGTCTCCTGACATGATAAAATAGGAAATATATAGGTACAATTATTAAGAACATTTACAGGGGCTGGGGTTGTGGCTCAGTGGTAGAGTGCTTGCCTAGCATGTGTGAGGTACTGGGTTCAATCCTCAGCATCACATAAAATAAATAAATAAAATAAAGGTAATGTGTCCATCTACAAATTTTTTAAAAGAAGAATATTTACAAAAATAACCCTGAGTTACTTTTAATTTCTCTCGAGTTAATTTTCATTTTACAGTAGAAATTAATGTGAGAGGACATATTAACATGAAAAGAAGCAAACAAATTCAGAATGCAGGATATTATCTAAGACAAATGACCTATCAATAGAGTTGTCAATGATATATGAATTAAACAAAAAAAAAAAAAGAAGGAAAGAAAGAATGGGATACTTCTCTAGACTATATAAGTCAGCAATTTCTTAAAGAGTCAGCGAGTCGGTGGGTAGTGAGGTATGAGATTGATCTAATTATGTGCACGTAAAACTAAGCCACAATGAATCCCACTATTTTATTGGAGCATAACTATTATACACCAATAAAGATTTTTTCTTTGTTTTAAAGAGCCAAATAATAAATACCTAGGTCTATACTTAGTTAATTTTGCATTTGCTCAGAGAAAGCAGTCATAGAAAACACATAAGTGAATGGGCATGGCTTTGTTCTAATAAAATTCTACTTGAAAAATCCAAACCTGCTACACTGAAAAAAAAAAAAAAAAAAACCCTGATACATAAATAATCAAATGTGGTGTGACGATCTTGTGTTCATTATGATTTAACTAAACAAAATTGTTTCCCCCCCTCAAGCACAATGTGAATACGAATTTGCTATGAGTTGATATTAAGGAACCACTGTTAATATTTGGGTGGACAGAGTAATTAAATAATCAAATTGATGTATTACCTGTTTACATCAATTTGATTATTTAATTACTACAAATGAAGTAGTACAAATGAAACTTAAAATAGGGAAAACTTCACCTGATCAGATAGGTAAGGGAAGGATTTCCTAGAAAAGTAATAATTCAGTCAAGTTTTAAAGAGTGGAATAAAGATAAACAGGAAAATAATTTCAAACAGAAGTTAACAACACAAACAAAGGACCTGGGTTGGAAGAAGGTTTCCTATGCGTATTAAAGACCAGTGTGGTAGGAGCTGACCTTGAGGGAGAAGACGCAGGTAGCACAGATGAGTTTTGTCTTTATCTTAGGAACAATGACAAACATCTGGAGTATATTAAGAAGAGAAGTTTCAGGTGAGATCTGTTCTTGAAATGATTGGTCTGGTTATAGGCCGATGAAGCAGGAGTTGACAACAGACCTGCTAAAAAGTTAATACACCTGTGGGGGCTGGCACATAAATGCCTGTGATGTCATCCCAGCTACTCAGGAGGCTGAGGCAGGACAACTGCAAGTCTGAGGCCAACCTGGGCAACTCAGTGAGACCCTGCCTCAAAAAAACGGGAAAGGAGTGGAGATGTAGCTCAGTGGTAAACTGTTGACCTGGCATGAGTAAAGCCCTGGATTCAATTCCCAGTACCATCCTCACAAGAAGTTAATACAGTAGAGACTAAGGTGATGGTAAAGGAGAATGGCTGAATTTGAGGTATATTTATTGATAAGTCTTGGTAATAAACTGGATATGGTAGGTAAGAAAAGGGAAGAGTCCAAAGAGACTTTCAGGTTTCTGACTTGCATAAAACACAGTGTCAGTCATGTGGGTACGAACAGGAAAAGAAGATAAAGGAAGGCTAGAAAAGGATAGGATTTCCTTTTTGGATGGAAAGTGGAAAGATGCTGTCAAGTATCTGAGTGGGCACGCAGTTCTCAGAGCCCAGACCTGGAGATGTGTGCTTTGTTCTTTGTATATATAAACCATTATGTGTGCTTTGTATACAGGTGAGAGTGACTATAATCACCTAGGAAAAGGGAAGGGAGAGAAGGGGGTCGCAATGCTTTGAGTTTGTGATCTCAGTCCCCCAGATTCATATCTCGAAATACCAACCCCCAGGGTGATGATATTAAGAGGTAAGGTCTTTGGGATCTGATTAGGATTAGATGAGGTCATGAGAGCAGAAGTTTGTGTACAGGATTAATGACCTTATAAGTCCTTGCCTCTTTTCTTTACCATATGAGAACACAGAAAAAACGAACCTCTAAGAACGAGAAAATGACTGACTCTAGAACTATTCTTGAAGAGTGCAATATATAGAGCTTAAAGAACATGCCAAAAGGTGGAGGTAGCCACAGAACAAGGCTTTCAGATAACTTGGTACACACTGTGTGAACTAAAACAGAAAAGACTAAGCCCAAGAATAAGTAAAACTGTGCTTTCCTCACTTACAAATAAAGCATGGCTTTGGTGGGATGCCAACACCAGGAAGACAATCAGTTACATCTTTAGCCAACGTCCTTTGGACCTGTAGGGGGCCACCTTAAACTTCCTAATACAAAAATCAGAAGATGTGAAGACTAGAAGGCATCTCAGTATACAATTCCCCCATTTATAGACTAGGAAACTGTAGGCTCTGACCAAGACACAGAGATGTTACTATTGTGGAGTCACACAGATACATGACCAATAAGCTGAGACAAGAGCTCGGTCTTCTGCCCACTATCCTTGCACTACTCCATGCTGAGCCCTCTGGGACCTGCCAGGACTCAAATCTACTCATGCCAAGGCATACTCTTATTAACTGCTGTCAATTGTTCTTGACAGGCAGCCTCTGTGTCTTGACTGAAATTCCAGCAAGTTTTATCTCCTGCGTTTCCTGATTGACTTGACCATTTTTGCAAGAGTCAGGGTAACAGACAGCTGGTACCAGTCAGCTGGTCCTTCCTAATTTCTTTGCTGAGAAGAAAGCCTGAGGAAATTATTCCTCATGTGAACAATGATTTATACTTTTAAACATTGTAAAGAGCACAATTGTCAGACAACAGAAGAATGATTACACAAATTTTGTAGTTTCTGTAAGATGGAACACTATTGAAATTAACATTATAAAGAATTTTTAATGATGTGGTTTAAAACTGCTTACGGCAGGGGCCTGGGATAGGGGCTCAGCGGTAGAGCGTTTACCTAGCATGTTCGAGGCCCTGGGTTCAATCCTCAGCACCACATAAAACAATAAATGAACAAAATAAAGGTATTGTATCCAACTACAACTAAAAAAAAAAAATGCTTAAGGCATAATGACAAGTGAAGAAAAGCTAAATATAAAAAACAATATGTAGCACAATTTCAACTATATTTTGAATTATATAAATTCCTATTTTATACTTAGGAAAGTTCCAGAAAGAAATGCATCAAAATATTAATAGTATTTATCACAGTTTTATAGAAAGATTTTATTCTTTTTTTCACCTCATGTCTAACCTATATTTTATAATATGAGCATTTATGATATTTAAATTAAGAATTAAAATCTTAAGGGGGGGGGAGCCAGGAACTGGTTCCTCACTGGACATCAAATTGGCTGGTGCCTTAATTTTGGACTCCCTAATTACGAGAAGTGAATATCTGTTTCTATAAGCTACTCAGTTTATGGTATTTCATGAGAGTAGCCCAAATAAGGACAAGATGACCCTGAGAAATGGCACTGTTTAATACAAATTCACTTTAAATCAAGATAGAGGGAATTAAACTTTCATTACAGAATTTTGAAGAGTGGCAAAAAGAAAAAGAACACACATAACCACAAAGAAGAGAGGAAGATGAGGAAACCAAGAAAAGATTATCTTAAGGAAAGAATAGGTAACTGTCAAAAATATAAGAAAGAAGGCAAGTAAGAAGATCCACTGGATTTAGCAATATGGAAGTCACTGGTGATCAACAGTCCTTTCTGTCAATAATATTAATATACGATTCATTAAAACATAATCTGAATGTAAGACTTCCTGAGATATGCTGAATCCCACTGATTCACTCATTTATATAAATTAAATATGTATTAAGTTTCTAGGGGAGGTTTCTGCAAACCAAAAAAATTTACAAAGTAGCACACACATACAATTTTATATTATTTTACACAGTTTAAAACTTCCATATCCAAGAAAATAAGCAAAGGAAAATCTGGGATGACTGTCAGGAAACTATACAACGGTGGAGGGAAGCACACCCTTGAATCATTTAACTCTTTGGCAGCAGAAGTAATTTTTCCTGGAGCTGAATCTGCCACTAGCAATGAACATCTTGGGAATCTCTAGTATGAAGGATTAACAGACTGGCCCAGGCAGTGGAAAACACATTGAAAGAAATAATCCAGAGCTAGCTCAGAAGGGATGAAATGACCTAATATCCCAGGGCCAGATCTAGAAAGTAACAGGGATCAAAATAATAAAAAAAGAACCTCTTTAACAATATAAATATCTTTTTCTATGAATTACTTTATTAATTTGGTTGCTACAAAATTTCAGAAGAAGAAATTCCTAACTTTGTAGCATAAAATTTTTAAGCAAATAAAATTTATACTGTCATTAATACATGAAATGTAATCAAATTCCCTAATACAGATTTTATTTCCAGTAAGCACTTTTATCCTATATTTGGCACTTATTTTGGCAAGTAAATGCATCAATAAAGAGCTATTTTTTTTGGAAATCTAAAAAACAGCCAAGTATTTCAGATAGTAATTTTACAATGCCTTGTCAAATTCCTTGTTTCATGATTTTAAAATACTTGTTAGATTAAGACATAAATTTGGTAGTACTACAGGATTAATCATATTTTCTCTTAAACTTTATTTCCAAGAATGTTTTTGAGAACTACAATTTGTTTTGAAGACATAATCACAGTGCTGCAGAATCTCATTCTCTCTTCATATAAAACAAAATATACTTAAAGGCACTAATTTTCTTATGCTACCAAAGCAGATGCAGCACTTGAAAACAGAAAGAGAGAGAGAGAGAGAGAGAGAGAGAGAGAGAGAGAGAGAGAGAGGGGAGAGAGAGGGGGGAAGGAAGGAAGGAAGGAAGGAAGGAAGGAAGGAAGGAAGGAAGGAAGGAAGGAAGGAAGGAAGGAAGGAAGATTGATTCATAAACAGTAAGGGTCATATGCACCAGGTATCTAAAAACACTAGACTAAGTAGATGTAAACTTAAATGGTACCATTGTCCCTTGCTTTAAAGATGTTACAATCTATATTTACAGGTGTGATTAAAGATTAATTTATTGCAAGCATTCCTTTCTACATAGCATGTATGTAAAAAAAAAAAAAAAAAGTCCCTTGATTTTGGACAAAGCAACTATTTAAAAAGAATGGTGTCGGGCTGGGGATTTGGCTCAAGCGGTAGCGCGCTCGCCTGGCATGCGTGCGGCCCGGGTTCGATCCTCAGCACCACATACCAACAAAGATGTTGTGTCCGCCGAGAACTAAAAAATAAATATTAAAAAAATTAAAAAAAAAAAAAAAAAAAGAATGGTGTCATGGCTCTCCATTACAGACACTTGCTCTGCAAATGCCCAATACGGCCATGCAGTAATACGAGGCTGGCTGGGTTCCCAGCAAAGCATAGTTTGCTATATGGCTTGAAGCCGTATTTCAATGAGTTAATAGCATGTTACTATCTACTCTCTACTTGTGTATTAATAAGCAAAAATCTAAAAATTCACAAATGCAGACATTCATTCCAAATTTCCTCCTAACACTTTCTTTTCATGAACATACAGTTAGGATGAAGAGAACACTGAAGAAAATTTCATAAGGAAATATCAAAATTTATTTTAAAATAATTTCTTGATTAGATTTTTTTCTTACAATTTATATTTCAAGAGGCATTTCCATGTCATTATGACTCTCCCTGTACAAGGAGAAGTGATAGATTAACAGAGGACACATTAAAACAATAACTCCCACAGACACCAAATTGGGTCCCATGGGAGTGAGGTTGACTAAAAGAAAAACAGATCTTGGGCTGGGGATATGGCTCAAGCGGTAGCACGCTTGCCTGGCCTGTGTGTGGCCGGGGTTTGATCCTCAGCACCACATATAAACAAAGATGTTGTGTCCACTGAAAACTAAAAAATAAATATTAAAAAATTCTCTCTCTCTCTCTCTCTCTCTCTCTCTGTCAACAAACAAACAAACAAACAGATCTAAAGCATGCGCTCATTACGTAAACAGCTACCAGAGGCACACAACTAGACTGAAACTTTTTAAATTTACTTTTTCATGTCATGTGGAGAAATCAAGATACTCATCAGCACATTTTATGATCACCAAAAAGCTTGCTCAGTTTTAAAGTCATTATATCTTATAATGACTTGACAAGAGGATTTATACCCATTATAAAATTCTTCTAAAAACCTGAATTCTAAGTTTTGACTCTTCACATACATGCCACAAGTGTTAGATCAGTGAAGTTAGATAATCTAGAGCTATGAAATAAGGAAAATTCTACTGGGGCTGATTAAATATGTCACATCCTTTCTGCAGCAGAGCTGGAAAAATACACACGATAAAATGCTATATAGGAGCTGAAAATCTACTGGAATCATTAAAAATAAGAACAAATATTCCCACAGAGAGTGCTAATAACTCATCAATGGAGGACCATCTCAGAGTCATTTTTCAGTTGTGGTCATGTATAGACACTGAAATATCTACATGCCCTCATCGTTTCACCCATCTGGGTGTGGAGACACACTAAATCCACATCTGTGAAGATTATGGGTGCTGCCTGTGACGGGAATGTGGTTACTATCAAATTGAAGCTCACTTGCCTGGGTGGGTAAAGATGAAAAGCCAGATCTTGGTCTCACCAGCTCAGTGCTCTAGTCAGGCTCACTGATGGAGGAGCTGAATTTCTATGGACCTTCTCCCAGGAAAAAGACAACCAGGAATCCTCTTGCCTCTGCGTATTTGCACTAGCTGGCTATCAACTATCTGGACAGGCTTGCTCAACTTCCTTGTCCTTTTGGCAAACTTCCATTCCTCCAATCTTTAAGTGTGACCCTTAAGAGGCCTTCTGCCATTGCTTCAGAAACATTTTGGTATTTTCCCTAGTAGCTAGCACAGTGCTTTGGCCCAGGAAGGTTCAATATTTATTGATTTATAGGAGGAAAACTGGCAAAAATTAGCATTCTAGATTCAATGGTCCCAAAGTTATTCTTATTTATGGGAATTTCTATGCATCACAATTACTTTTATATTGTTCTGACAATCACAGCTTAGGCTGGACTGGGATTCAGAGTCATAACCATAAACATAAAATTACTTCCTTCCTTAGGAGTGAGCAAAGGTCTATAAATCACTGACAACAGGAACTTAAACCTCTCTCTGAGGCCTCAACTGCTAATTTTTTTAAATCCTAAAAAATACTATGATCTGCCCACTTTGAAGAAATGCAAAAGAAATTAATCATTTTAATCATCCTAGGCCCCCAATCAAATAAAACCTTCCTGTTTTCTTCCAGTAGAGCAGAGAATAATAACAACATGATTAATCTCATGGTTGGCGAATCTGAAATAATTCTGAAGGCATTACTTGTTATCATTTATTTCATCCTAATGGACTATTTTAAGTTGTTTTGGATCAAAATTAGCAATATTTCTACCAAGTTCCAGAATTAAGGTGCTGGCTATCTATCCTTTCAAAGCTAAAAGCTATAACTTTTGAATCTAAGAAACAGGCAAGATGGTATACACCAAAGAGATCATTGGTGGAGAGGGGCGAGGGGGGGGGGCAGTGGTGGCTGCTGTTTATTGTGTATAGGAAGGAATACAAGCCAAAGTGCTTTTCAGGTGACCATACACAGAAGGAGAAAATTTGGTAGAAGGAAGACCTATGTCATAATGGAAGAAATACAGGTTACTATTTCACATTGGACTTGCCTTTCTCATCTTTATTTTGTATATAACCTACAAGACAATTAACCAACAGTTACTCATTAAACAGTTTATAATCTAGTTGAAGAATCAAAATATAAACATACTAAAAATTAAATAACAAGAAAACAACATCAAACATACAACAATTCCATATATTTACTATTTAACAAAATAATAAATCTGTAACAATAAGACCTAGAAGAACAGGGAAAGAGAGAGTACTATAAATTATAAAGAATGAATAAGTATGGGGCTGAGATTGTGGCTCAGTGGTAGAGCGCTCACCTAGCACATGTGAGGCCCTGAGTTCAATCCTCAGCACCACATATAAATTAATGTAAAATAAAGGTATTGTGTCCAACTACAACTAAAAAATAAATATTAAAAAAAGAATGAATAAGTATCAAGAAAAATATTAGGTGGGTATTATGAGATGAACTGTTTCAAAGACACTATTAAGAGACAAGCGAAAAAATGGTAGACATACATTTTCAAAATACATACCTGTAAGCGACTTATATCCAAAGTATATAAAGAATTCCCCAAATTCAAAGTTCAAACAACCCAATACAACATGAAAAAAAAATCTCAATACACATCTCACCAAAAAAAGGTATATGGCAAAATAATGCATGGAAAGATATTCAAAGTTATTAGTAATTAGGAAAATGCAAAATAAGATGAGACACTACCACATAATTTTTAAAATGGCTTTTACAAGAAGATAGTACTAATTGCTACTCAGTGAAGATATGGAGTAACTGGAACTCTTGTGTTGCTGGCAGAAATGCAAACAGTACAGCCACTTTAGCTGGCAGTTTCTTATAAAGATAACATTTTCCATATGACTAAAATACTCCTAGTATTCACCCAAGAGAAATGAAAACTTAGGCTCCCTCAAAATTCTCTATGTAAATATTTATGTCAGCTTCATACATAATTGTCCTCAAGTAAAAAGCAACCCAAATGGTGAATAGATAAACTGTAGTAACCACATAATGGAATACTGCTCAGTAATAAAAAGGAACAATGTACACAAGAACATGGATAAATCAGTAGACTTAAAAGACTATATACTATATGATTTCCTTTATTACAATCTGGAAAAATGGGAAACTACAAAACAGAAAGGGGCTTGGATAAATAGAAAGATCTGACCACAAATTAGCACAGGAAAATACTTACAGAGATGAAATTTTTAAAATCTTGATTATGGTGGTAACTATCATCCTAACACAAGACTATCTGTGTTTGTCAACTCAAAGATCTATACAAAAGGGAAATTTTCTGTATTCAGTTTTATAAGTTATAAAACACAATTTTTAAAAACTATATTAAAAAATTAAAAATGATGACAGCCTTTGATGAAGCATTAGCCTATCTATGCTTGTCAAATGTATCATGTTTTCTAAGGAGGAAAAAAATTAGGTGACAGATTTTAAGCAAAGTTCTATATGCTGTATTCAAGCACAGATCATTTGTTTTTGTAGAAACTTTTAAATACAAGCCCTTTATAATCTCCATGCACTTTTTAAGTTTCTTATTCCATGCCAGCATCAAAAATATTCTTAGCCAGGCATGGTGGCGCACATGTTTATAATCCCAGTGGCTCAGGAGGCTGAGGCAGGAGGATTGTGAGTTCAAAGCTAGCCTCAGCAACGGCAAGGCACTGAGCAATTCAATGTCTCTAAATAAAATACAAAATAGGGCTGGGGATGTGGCTCAGTGGTTGAGTGTCCCTGAGTTCAATCCCCAATACCAAAAAACCAAACCAAAACAAAAAAAAACCCTTACTATTCTTAAGACAGAACTATGTACTATCAGTTATCAGGAACAAAAATCAAGTGTTTAGTGCAATGATAGATATTTGTCAATCTCCTACCAAAAATGAACTATATTGAAATTACATAAATCCTTAAGAAAAGATTTCCACACCCTAAATGTTACTGCAATGGCTTCCTTCTGCATCAATCTGTGTACTGGCCCCAAACAAATGAGAAGATTATTAGAGAAGAATTATTTCTTCAGGTCTTAATGGAAGTCAGAGGAAACAGTCAATGAAGCCCTAAATATTTAATTCAAAACACTCAGTACAGTTGTTTGGTAGCTTGAGACATATGCCTTATAATTAATAAAACAGATTTTCTCCGTAAGAATCTATATTCTACCTGCTAACAATAAAATTCTGTAAGGCAGAGAATAAAATAGAATAAATAATAGAACCAACTAGAAAAACTCAAAACCCTATATGCAAATATAAATTTTTAAAAGTTTCTATATCACAAATTTATTTTAAAAGGTTTCAGAGTTTAGTCAAATGAACCCACTTTTTATTTTTTTAAAACCCTAGATTTCAAGAATGATACTAAATAAATGCTATTCTTATGATGTATACTATCCATAGAAAGATTTAAGGAACCCTAAGTTCAACCTCAATACACCATTATTTAAATAAGTGTGGTCTAATTTTCATCTTATTTATTCATGTATACATATATGCATGTTCTTCTGTACTTAAAGCTACGGAACCCTTTCTTCAAATGAAATCTGATGGTAAAGAGTAACATGTAAAACAGGAAAAGGCCGAACAGAGATGCTCTAAGGAGAGTGAGTGAGTGAGAGAGAGAGAGAGAGAGAGAGAGAGAGAGAGAGAGAGTGTGTGTGTGTGTGTGTGTGTGTTGGCGGACGGTGTGGTGTTACAGATTCCTAGGTGCTCATGTTGCCATGGACAAAGAAAACAAAAGATCTGCAGGAAAACAAAACCTAGAAACTACTACTTTTGAGTAAAGATAACAAAACCAGATTCCTGGATTGGGAGGGACATTATTTACCTTTTCATCCATCTCTCCTGTCACACCTGCAAAGGTCTGCAGCCACTGTTGAATAACTCACATTCTTAGTTCTTTTCCAGGTTAAGCCAAATGCAGGTCATACTTTCTACACTGCTCTGTGTGAAAGATACTTAAATGCAAGAACAAGCTACCACATCCCTCTTAGTTATTAGCAACAACATGTTCACTTTGCAAAATCAAGTAGGGTGGAGTGGATTGATTTATATCTGATTCCTCAGAGTCAAGGGGCAATCCAGATCCAACTCTAATGAAATAAGCAGCCTTCAAAATGCTTCACATTGTACTAGCACATTCAGAGCTGAAAAATCACCAGAAGAATCTCAAGCAAGGAATATAAACTAAGCACCAACTAGTCTTCAAGAGGGCCATGTCAACATGATTCCTAAAATTGATAGCGTATCTGATTTTACTCTCACTGGCAGATTGAAGATAAGAAAATCTCAGAAGCAAACATTCAATGATGTAAAATTAAAAAATAAAAAGCAATTCCTTTACAATAATAAGCAGTTCCATATACTTTCTAAAATTCTCCTTCCTTGCCAACCTGTTGATTGTTTTTAGTAACACATGTGATTTTCCTATTCCCCTACTTTTACCCATTGAAACAGTCTTCATGTCTTAAAAGCTCACTTCAATGCCTTGTCCCTCATGAAGTCTGCCGTTTTACCCTAGGTTAGAACTACTCATTCCCTCTTCTTTCCATATCCCTCCAGCACTGTGTACCACTCATCACTTTTGGTCTCCTATCTGTTGGCCATACAAAAATCCTTCTGGATTGAAATTGAATTTCTTATTCTTAATCTGTACTCTGACATTTTCTTTCAGTGTATAAGATACTTAGAAACTGTAAGAATTAAAGATTCATATAAGGCAAAAATGCATGGACAGGTTACAGATTGTGGGATGCCTAGTTGAGACTTAATACAATATCCAAGTATCCAAGAATGTACCTTGGATACTTCACAGAACAGCTGGATGTAAAAAGGATCCTCTGCAGCTTTATAAATAGCTTTCTCACTCAAAATGCCACTAGAGGAGTACCATTTTGGTAAATTCACAAAATAATTACTAAGATTTACTCTTGGAAAGCACTGTGTCATATATATGAATAGAAAATTCAAGACTAGATGTTCTTTTAAGGATAGAAATTTTGAGTTCAGATGTCAAGATGCACTATTTAAGGATTTTTCTTCAACTTGACCCTAAGGACCTTTAATTTGCTCACAAAGACACTGAACCCCATCCTGAAATATGGTATTTGTGCTACTGCATTAGAGACCTAGGTTCCTAGTCTCCAATGATGAGATGGGCAGAAGCTGTTGGCTATTTCCCAATAGCCCATTTCTCCCTTCTAAACTAACAGATTTTTCAGCTGGGCCCGTGGCTACAGTGTCCATCTCCCAACTTCCACTTCTGCTAAGTAAGGTCGAATGTCTAACTTCTGGCTTAGTAGACCTACATTTCCTGGTAGCTGCTAGGAACCTTCCTCAAGACTCACCCAGTACATCATCTCACCTTTTATTCTTTGTCTCACCCTCATTTGGAAATTAAATAACATTCTCTGAAGAAGCAATGAGTCTATGAAAAAATCTGCAGGATAAGTTTTTAAAGTTCTTAAAAGAGTGGAAATGAAGATACAACATTCCAAAACCTATGGAATATTGCAAGAGCATCACTAAGTGGGAAGTTTATAGTAATAACTACCTACTTCAAAACAGAAAAATTCCAAATAAACTACATAATAATGAAACTCAAGGAACTAGAAAAGCAGGGGAAAAGACCAAAATTAGCAGAAGGAAAGAAATAATATCAGAAACAAAAGAGTGACTTAAAAAAATACAAAAGATCAATGAAGGGACTAGGGTAGTGGCTCAATGGCAGAGTGCTTGCCTGGTATGTGAGAGTCACTGGGTTTGATTCTCAATACCATATATAAATAAAATAAAGGTCCATCAGCAACTAAAATACATACATTAAAAAATCTAAGAAGAGTTGTTCTTTTAAAAAAATAAACAAAATAGATAAACCTTTAGCTAGACTGACTAAGAAAAAGGGAGAGGAGAAACAAAATCAGAAATGAAAAAGATGACTTTACAACTGACATGTAGCAGGGCTGGGGTTGTGGCTCAGCGGTAGAGCGCTTGCCTAGCGTGTGTGAAGCACTGGGTTCAATCCTCAGTACCACATACAAATAATAATTAAAACAACTGACATGTAGGACCTGAAACTATGAAAGGACTGGGGAAACACTTCTGGACATTGGTTGGGGCAAAGATTTTTAAAAATATGACCCTCAAAGCACAGACAACAAGAGCAAGAATTAACAAATGGGATTACATTAAATTAAAAAGCTTTTGGACAACAAAGGAAATAATAAACAGAGGGAAGAGAGAATCTAGAGAATGGTAGAAAATACTGTCAAATTATTCTTCCAATAAGGATTTAATTTCCAGATACATAAAGAATCTAATCAATTGTACAGCAGCAATAATAATAATAATTTGATTTTTTTAATGGGCAGAGAAGAGAGCCAGGTGTGGTGGCACATATCTGTAATCCAGTGACTCAAGAGGCTGAGGCAGGAGGATTGCAAGTTTAAGGCCAAACATAGCAACTAAGTGAGGCTCTTAGTGACTTAGTGAGATCCTGTCTCAAAATAAAAAAATAAAAAGGGTTAGGATGTAGCTCATAGCTCAGTGGTAGAGCACCCTGGATTCAATCCCCAATACTAAAACAAAAACAAACAAGCAAACGGAAAATGACCTGAAAAGACATTCCTTAAAAAAGGGTATAGCATAGTTGGACAAGTATAGTTGACAACATCTAATGGAACATTTCAAAACAACTAGTAGGGAGGATTTAAAATGTTCCTAACACAACAAAATGATTTATATATGGGGTGATAAATATGCCAATTACCCTGACACATTTATTGAAACCTCATACCATACGCCATATATACATACTATGTGTCAATTTAAAATATATTTAAAAAAGATTATATACTTTAAAACAGGAAAGTAATCCAGATGTGCACAATCTAGTCACATGGACCCTTAAAAGCAGAGAACTTTCTCTGGCTGAGGTCAGAGGGTTCCGTGCATAAGCAGCAGCATTTGATGTGCCACTGACACTAGATACAGAGAGCCCACCTGAGTGCTAGTAAGGCAAGGAGGACCTCAGTGTAATAGTCACAAGAAAATGGATCCTGCCAACAACCCAGTGAGCCTGAAAGAAGACTTTCACTAGAGCCTCACAGTAAGAGCTCAGGAGGCCAAGAGCTTGATATCAAACCTTACGAAACTTAGAGGAGAGAAACCACCTGAGCCAAAGGAGATTTTTCACCTACAGAACTACAATAAAGTTGTGTTGTTTTATGAAGTTATGTTTGTGGTGATTTGTTATAAGCACAAATGGAAACTAATACAGATTTCCTGGAGCAAGGCTCCCCATCAGCCCCGGAAGGGCTGCTTTAGACTTTTATTTCTCTGGAGAGAAATAAAATTCTTTCTTCTTTCGGCTACTTCTATTTCTCACTTTTCTGTTATTCATAGTTGAATCCAAATATTAATACACTTGATGAAATTCTTTCAACATATTAACATTACTATTGTCAATAGCTAAAATAAAATACTACTTTAAATTATAATGATTTTTAAAAAATAGATGTAGAGCTAATACTTTGAAAGACTTAATAAGGTCTACAATCACTTTTTAAGTTGTAACAAAGAGAGCTGTGTGATACTTCAGATTTTCTTTTATTTAGTGTCTCACCAATTTTAAGAAAGTGTTTTAAAAATGGCATAAGATTACACTGCTACCAGAGCCTGGACCAGTCAGGGTTAGTAATTACTCATGGGATACAGCAATTTCAGCCAACACACACTAACAACACAGGTGCAAATGGTACAGTAGGAAATAAAAGTACAATTTCAAGTAAGTGCTACGCATGGCTGTGAAAAAGAAACAAAATATTTGTCTAAAATCTTTTAATTATCACACAATATTCATGCCACTTCCTAAGTGTATACGAAGAATCTAAAATTTGTATAAAATACTATAATAATTTAGTTACAACTTTATTTTTGGTTCTAGGAAGCTTTATTCACATTTCAGTTGTCATTTTGGATAATCTAAAAATAAAAACTAACTTCTTTTAAAGCCTATTGGAAAGGACTTCCAGTTCTTTGTTCATGGCAGGGTGGTCTGTGAAATACCCACTAATACATAACTGACAAAAATATGTAAATAGTCATTTTCAGTCACATCTGGTATTTCAGGACTGTTTCAATTTGATCAAATATACTCCATGTTAAGAAAACCAATCTGTAGAAGGAGAAAATGAATAAATGGTGACTCAGAGAGCAAAATAGGCCAGTATAAATTCAATAGCTAATTAACAATTATTAATACATGAAAAGCAAGCCTTTTAAAGATAATGATGTAGGTAGATGGGAAAAGCATGAATTGACTGCCATAAAAGCCAGCACAAGGTACTCGCTGGCTCTGAAGTAGGATGAGCATAGCACGCACATCTAGAGAGTCAGGTTAGACAGAACAGATGTCCTCTTTGCTAAAAGAACTTGGTGGAAGAGAAATTAGCGGTCCCTTTAGACCCCAAACACCTTTCCCTGCTGTTTCCTGAAGGTCAAGACACACCTCTGATCTGGCAGCCCTCTAACCAGCATCACCTCTTTAAGAAAGGGAACTGCTCTGAAGCCACCACCCAGGTATTTTCCAAATGCTAAACTTCTTCAAGCCAATTATACATAAGGGTCTCCTGCTTGTGACCCCAGGAGAACAGTGCCAAGAGGATAAGCTATAATCAAGTGCTCATGAAGGGTTTCAAGGGTCACAAATGTTCATCAGTAATAGTCACTCTGAATGAAGTCTGCCTTTGGTTTTTCCCACATTCCACATGGGGAGAAGGGCTGTCTATCATTAAATTTAACATTGTTCTAAATGGTTTTCCTATTTTTACTGATTTAACCATCATAATAACCCCACAAAGTAGGCACTATTGTTATCCACTGTATACACAGAACGGCTAAGTAGCCTTAAAAGTTCACAGCAGCTACAAAGAGGTGGAGATAGGTCTCACTTTAGTGTTTGCCACTGCTAACCACTAGCACACACTATCTCTTAAGCATAAACAAAGACTTTCTTTCCAGAGCTGGATATATGTAAGTGTACAAATATACAAATGACTTATATACC
Organism: Urocitellus parryii; assembly: GCF_045843805.1. Taxonomy (NCBI): domain Eukaryota; kingdom Metazoa; phylum Chordata; class Mammalia; order Rodentia; family Sciuridae; genus Urocitellus; species Urocitellus parryii. The sequence goes on along the minus strand of NC_135543.1, from coordinate 24,476,426 downwards.
CAAATATATGGCATTAATTTTATTTGTATAAATTTTTCCATATACATATAATGGAAAATGCCTACAAAATTCTTTATATGGTATAGCCTGTGTTTATAAAAAATATATTACAATTATATGAACAGAAAATTATCTAGAGTATTATATATGAAGGCATTAGTTTAAGGATTACTTGGGGCTGGGGGGCGGGCACAGCTTTGTGGTAGAATTCTTGCCTAGCTTGTATGAAGCAGTGGGTTTGATCCTAGTGTTACAGTTTAGATATGAGGTGTCCCCTTAAAAGCTGAAGTGTGAGCCAATGCAAGAAAGTTTAGAGGTGAAATGACTGGGTTATGAGAATTTTAACTTAATGAGTGCATTAATTCCCTGACAGGGATGAACTGGATGGTAACTGTAGACAGGTAAGGTGGCTGGGAATGTGCCTTTGGGGAATGTATTTTGTTCTTATGAATGGAGTTCTCTGTTTCCATTGACATGTCCTCAGCTGCTTTCCTCCTCCATCCCTTTCCCCCATGAAGTTCTGCCTCATCTTGGGCCCAGAGCAATGGAGCCGGCCATCTATGGACTGAGATCTCTGAAACCGGGAGCTCCAAAAAATAAACTTTTCCTCCTCTAACTGTTCCAGTCAGGATTTTTGGTCACAGCAGTGAAAAAGTTGACTAAAATACTCAACACAGAAGAAAGAGAGGGAGAATTACTTAGACATGGGCATTCTGGTTGTTTTCAAGCTTGTGTATACCTTCTGTAATGAGTCTATGTTGCTTTTGTTTTTTAACTGAGTTATTTTTGAAAATAATTTACTCTAAAAATGTTAATTATATGATATATATTATTATAGATACTTAGGATACATTAGTGAACACATAAATACATAATAAAGATCATACACGGAACACAGTCCCTTTGTTGCTCACATGGTGAGAGAAGAGAAAATATAAGAAGTCTTGCTTTCTTCCTATCCCATAACCACTCTAATCAGTTTACAGTATATCCTTCCAGAGTTTTTACTTGTAAAGACAATGCAAATGAATATCATTTCCCCCTTACTTACACTAATCACATACCACACATATTGTTCCATGCCTTGTTTTTTTACATCATATATCATGTGGAATCTTCCATCAGTACCTTTACTAATTTTTTTTTAACAGCTGCACGCTATCTGTTCTAACAGTGTACTAACTTTATTATGTCTTTATTGATGGACATGAGTCGTTTCTAATTCCTCACTATTATTTAAAAACTTCCAAAATAAACTGTACACTGTCATTTTGCATGTGATTGTTGGGTCAAAAGGTTATGAATTGGAATTTGGACAGATATTGCCATTGTTCTTCAAAGAAGTCATACCAATTAACACTCCCACTACATAACCCAGCAAACAGATTTTTCTAATGTGGTAGGTAAACATGATATGCCAGTGAAGTTTTTAAATTGTATTTTTCTTATAGAATAAAATCATGCCTTTTGAAATCTACTTCAGGGCTATCTGTTACCTTTTAAATAATTTTTAAAATCCTGGGGATGGGACTGTAGCTTAATGGCAAACTGCTTGCCTAGCATGTGTGAGGCACTGGGTTTGATCCTTAGCAAAACATTAAAACAACAACAACAACAACAAAAAAAACACCTAAAATCATGAACTTTGTGAATACATCATCTATAGGAAAGCAGGTTAGTACCTTCAAGGTCAGGGTGTCTACAGTCAGCTATGGATCTGGCTTGAATTCAGTTAACACCTCTCCGCCTCCCCCCTACTATTCAGGAAATGTCAAGAAAGTTGAAAGCCTATGAGGCTATGAGGACAACAACTCTGCCTTATTAGTTCCTCCAAGCCTAGCACAGGGTCTAGTGCACCTTAGCATTCAAAAAAGATGTTTGCTAAAAACAACAATTTTTTTTTTTTTTTAAAGGGGGCACTAAAATGCTGTTTTCTTTGGAAGTCAATGCAACAGCACCACCAAGGGGAGCTTTCCCTAAAGCACCCCCTATCAAATTTCTTCCAGCAATATCTCCAAACCACTGTGAACACACAATCAAGCTGGAGGCAGCAAGAATGATATACAAATGCCAGGTCAAAGCGATCTTCAAGCTCCAATCTCCAAACTTACTGCCACCTCTCAGGGTCTCTTACAGAGAACCTGAAGCTGCTACTATCAGAGAGTGAGCATCTCTCTGACAGGGGGCACTGCTAGTCACACTGCCACAGGATTAAGAGAGCCCTACATTTTTCTCAGACCTAAGATGAGACCTAGTCAATATCAACCACTCTGTGGTCAGCAAGTGCAGTCACATGAACATCCACAGAAAAGGAACTCTGTGCCTCTGCTCCTTTACTCTAAGTAAAGGCACCTCTACCACACACTGGGCATTTCCTTCTCAACAAAAGGAACTGAACATGAGGGGAAAAATGCTTATGTCAAATGTAAATTAAAAGGAAAGAAAAGTGAGAGAAAAGTATTTGAAAGATTCAGCTTATTTTTCTATTTATTTTTTATCTTAAGCCAAGGCTTCTGGAATGAAAGGAGTTATTTGTTTTCATTAATTCGTGTCACTGAATTCAACAGTCTTATTCATAAGAGTCTTAGAGCAGCAGCTAGTATCTAAAGATGGCCACAAATGAACCACACCTCGAAGCATTTATGAACTGCTATGATCCTCTCTTTCAGGACTTGGTCTTATAACCTGCTTTTGACAAATAAAACGGAGCAGAAATGATGTTCTTGGATAGCTGAGCTAGGCTGTAAAAAACTGTTTCTTCTACTCTTGGGATATTCCCTCTTAAGAACCTAGTTGCACTGCTGAGAGGTCAAGCTTCATGACTAGGTCACATGCAAAAGAACCAACGTATTATGGTCAATGCCTCAACAGCCCTCCCAGCTTACAGCTAGCCTCAACAGCCAGTCATGAGTTGGGGTCCCACTGGGCATCCAACCCAACTACCCTCTGACTGAAAACACAAGAGACCTCAAGGGAATGTCACTTGGTCAAGCAATCGGGACAGCATTATAAACTATTGTTTTCAGCCACTAAGTTTTGGGGTGGGTTGTTACACAGCAACAGACAACTGAAACAAATTTATTTCATAGTCACACACAGGCAAATGAATGATAAACTTAAAAGACAATTTAATACAGTGACATTGCCAGCTTATGACTCTTAGAGACCATAAGCTCCAACAGATAATAAACATGATTTATATATTCGGTATGCCCCCTTTCTCTTCTAACCTGATAACCATATTCTCAATAAATATTTATTAAATGGAAGCATGAATAATACAAACATAGCTAACTATTGATTATATTGATGGAAGGAAGTAGGTCATAATTAATTCAGAAATAGTAGATATTTAAAAGTATATACAGTGAACTCTGCAATACAGACATGTTTATATTCGCTCTGTCTACCTCGTCCTCTGAAAGGCAAATAGCAGTTCTTAAACTCAACCACAGAGCCCCTTTTGGCTCAAAGAAAATTGAGGACCTCAAAGAACTTTTTTATATGTGCACTATACCTATAGAATTTCAAACTGAAAGAAATCTAACATATTCATTAGTTCATTTAGATGCCATAGTAAACATATTATGTGTTAACATAAATAATATGGTTAATGAAAAATAGTCATTGGTTGTTTGAAAACATTGGTTGAGTTTGCTGAACAGATCTTTACAATGTTGATACGTTTCATCATATGGTATCTTCAAAACCCCCACATTTATTAACATTATGATTGATTTCATCACAAAAGTCTAACACTGGCAGCTGTTTTGTTGGAACTGACAAGCTTGCTTTCTTCATTTTCAAGAAAAAGTCTCAATAACCACAGATTGCACTGGTTCCTTCTTCTAAAAGTGGTATTCCACAAACTGAGTGGCCAGCTGAGCTCACAACTGGGATTGCCCATATGCTCTTCCTAAAGACACCACTGTGGTTCGGAATGCAGGCATGCCTTATGCAAACTTCTAGTTTTATCACATGAATATTAAAAAACATGCACTAAAGGGTCAAGATTTATTGCAACAAATCATCTTTAATATTACATTTTAAAGTGAAGATGCAATAAAGTGAGTACCAGCACAGTGTGTGGTGCACTTAATTTATACTACGGTCTCACCAGATTCACCTCAACTGTAGCTTTTGCACAACTGATGCAATTTTCAGTACAGTGAAAATGGCAAATGATGCCTGATAATAAAGAGTTTAGATTCCAAGGACCCTCTATGGCCTGCAGACACATTTTGAGAACCACTATATTCGAGTGACCCAAGACTGTAGAAACTCCACAAAGTGGATATTCCTTTCATTCCTGAGAGTCCAGGCATAAGGTAGACAATGTCTGTCTATTCCTCTGAATATTTATCAATATCAGGTCTTCCAGAAACAACATTTCTAGGCTAGGGTCAGTCCAAGATTCCAGTCTCAGTTGCGTCACACTATGAGCTACTTGACCCTGAGTAAATTCCATAGTCTCTCTGGGCCCTCAGTTTCCTCATCTATAAAGTGGAAATTTTGTACTTTGCAGAGGGCTATAATCACAAATAAAATAGTGTCAATATAACATTGATTAGCACTGTGAGTGGCACAGAGTAGGCCCTGAACTGAAGTAGATTTGAAATGACAAAGGTACCAATGGCTAATGTCCATGTTTAGTGCTGATTTTATTTTTTTTCTCTATCACAGAGGAACCAAATCATATATATGTGCTCATAAAAACTTGTCCTTTTTCATAATGTAATTTAAATCCATGAAATGATGTCAGAAATTGCTTCAAAATAATCTACAGTAGGGAGGAAAAGGTGGTATTATAAATGAAACAAAGCTGGTCATAAATTGATAGCTTTTGAATTGAGATGTAACTTAAAGATTTATCATATTATTCTCTATAAATGTGTTTTGAGTTTTGTACTCATTTTAAAGCTTCTAAATAATCTGGCTCTAGTGAATTTAATTATGTGGCAGTTCATAGACTATACTGTTGGTCACCTTCTGTGCTGGTAGTTATCAACTGCTTTCTCCCCCCACAACACACACCACACAATCCCTAAGGAATATTTGTTGCAGAGATGAGTTAGCCTGAGGTCACACTCTAATTGTTACACCCCACTCCACTGAAGAACTGCTAATCTGTTTGGTGTTTAATCAAACTAAACTTTAAGAGTATTTCAATTATCTGACAACTATGATACAAATTGAAAAACAGTTTTCTGAGTAAGAAAAATTAAAATTGGATGAAGGTCAGATTGGCACACAGCCTCTGCAGTAGATTTTACTTTAATTCATATTATTATTTTTATCACTTCTTGTGGGAATCAAGTTAGATAAATTTTGTGAGTGTTGCTGTAGGCAGCTGAAAGGGAACCATGTATACAGAAGTTAAATTATACCTAGGTTTTTAAAGGAAGGTGAGGGAAGGAAGAACTCGAAGCAAAACAAATGGAGAAAAGAGGTGACTGCTCATCTTCCAAGACTCAACTCCAGCATCACTTCCCTGATGAGGTTTCAGCAACATTCAGGAAAGCGGTCTGCCTTCTGCTGCATGCTGCCTCAGAGCACCACAGTCCTCTAGGACCACAGTCCTCTACAGCTGCTGGACTCAAAGCCCTGTGAAGGCAGTCTATGAGTCCTTGGAGATGTCTGACACGACAGACACAGGGAAATATCTGATGGTTAAACGACCCCTAAGTACCTACTCATGCCAAAAAGAAATCACAACTATGTTATAAAATATTCCTTGAAGAAAATATTTGAACCAGTATTAGTTTCTTGGAGGGTATAATTAGAATCTCAGTTTTAAGACTGAATAATTCTAAATGGGAAATGTGAAAACACAAAGGTCTTCAATTAGTTGATGTGCTGTAACACCATCATGGTACTAAGGTAAAAGATTATTACTACATCAGGCAGTAAAAATAATGACAGAAGTGTGTACATATCTGAATTTCCAAGACTAAAAGGTCCATGAATGTATACTAAATAAAGAACATAGACGGTCTCATACTTCAATATAATCTTCATGTTTGACTAACAAAGGTAAGAAAACAAGAACAATTTTAGAACACCAAACATTAACAGGAATGTTACACAGGGTTCCTCCAGTGATTTTCTTCATCAGTATATCTAAACCCAGAAGGCCTCTCAGATCTTTTCAACCAGATTCCTATGAGACAATCATTTTGTTGTCAGTTAACTTCTCTCTTACATGCTTGGAAAGAACTGTAACTCCTCTCATTTTCTCTTTTCTCTCCTTTTTTTCTCTACTTATGGTGCTGGAGATTGAACCCAGGGCCTCATGCAAGCAAGGCAAGTTGGATAACATGAACAACATATTGTATAAGGCCAGGATGCAACACGTGACAGATACAAGCTATGCAAACAAAGGCTGGCTATATGGCATGTTGGCTCCATCTCACCCACAGCCAGTAGATTTTAACCATTTATTTTAGTCCATTTAGAATAACTGGAATTTTGCCATTCGTTGAAATACCTCCTTGAGCTATCACCAACAAGACATGGTGCTGTGTGTCTTCTAACAAGACAGATTTTGTTTTTCCCCTCTGATAATTACTGATAATTGCTATCCAATAGATGTGATTCTAAGCATTCTCTACATATTAAGTCATTTATTCTTCACAGTGGCCCGGGGAGGACAGTGCCATTTTATAAATGAGGAGATACAAATGAACAAATGATAAATGCTCAGAAAACTCATACTATATTATTTGTGATAAGGAGTGTCTAGTTACCCTTTCACAGCCACCTTTTCCTGGTTCACCTCTTAGATCTTCTAGGGAGGCATTCTCTCTTCCCTCATTTGTTCCATCTCTGGTACCTCTGATTCACTGTGCATTATCATTCATTTTAAGTCTCTTTACCTTCAACTCATTTCTCCTGTTAACACAACATTCACTTGTCTTAGAAAAGATGCCTTTTACAAAGACCATGAAATATGTGCAATATATCAAGAAAAATATTTTATTAAGTCAGTATATTTCTCTTAGATATCACATTTATGAAGAGAGAGAGAGAGAAAGAGAGAGAGAGAGAGAGCACGCTCGCGCATGTGCGCGCGCCACTCTTTTTCTCTCTTCTGTTCTAAAGTCACATGCCAGGAGCTAGAGTCCTACGTCTGCTTCTGCAATAGTTTTCACTTAGACTAGTAACATAGTAACTAGGTTTCGATATTGCCACATATGAAAAGTACAGATTGGTCACAAATGATTTTTTAAAGTCCTTCCAAATCTATAATTTTAAGATTCCATAAAATTTTACCAAATTACTTTATCAATTATAATATTAAAAATATTATAAATTATAATAACATTATAACAAAAATATTCTGGATTTGTCAAAGTCACTCAGACCAAGGCTTTAGGGGTTGTGTTATGGACATTGACCTTGAGCTGGAGATTCATTATGACATGTGTAAAGCAGAAACAAAAGAGCCCCTTCAATACTTCTAACATATATAAAGCCAATGCATTTACAAGTGAGAGGGAGAACCTAGGGCAGTATCAACTAGTTACCTTAATGAAACAGTGACAGGCATTTCCAATCAGCAATAAAAATGCACGACCAGGTAGAAGATGTTGGGGGACAAATCTTCAGCAGTATATTATTTCTGCATATCTTAAAAGCAGGTACACAAACAACCTTGTGCTCTGGATTATCTGTTCATAGGTGTTTATAAAGTGAATAGACTCTGAAAAGATAATTGAGACAGTATCTCCCTCCACAGCAGAGGGCAATTATTGTTGAATACATTAAAGATCTCTCCTTCCAAATTAAAGGCTGGGCAAGTTTTTTGAAACCTGCTATACAAAATTGTGGCTTTCCAGGCTCAGGGTTCCTCTCCTGCAATGCAACCCACGATATTTGCAGGGGTTAGCTGCCTCTTGTCATGTTGTCCTATGGGCAGAGGGAACCACACAAGAAAGTGATGATACTCTGGCTCCTACTAGTGTTATGTTAACTATAAAATATGTGATAAAAAGACAGTAATGTACTGTTCTTTGTCTCTGATCCAGGAGTCCTGAATCTCCTACCAGAACCTACAACACTGTGGCAGGCTAATTCGCTAGCCTAAAAGCAGGGGAAAAAATCTCAGATCCTTTACAGTACAGCAGACAGAAATGGAGACTTAGAAATTTGGGGCTAAGAGGACAAAGTATGAGCCATATCCCTCCACATACCCACTTATCTCTACAATGTGATATGACATCTATAAAGCTCTAAGAAAGTTATTCTATTTAAAGTTATGTTTAATTACCTATGCAGCAATTTTGTTCATAAAGGTCTCTACTCAAAAGAAATAAAAATTCAGATAAATGTGTGTGACATGCTGCTTTAAAACCTAACATTCTATGATGCTGGGGTTGTGGCTCAGTGGTAGAGCACTCGCCTAGCACATGCAAGGCGCCGGGTTCGATCCTCAGCACTACATAAAAATACATAAATAAATAAAATAAAGGTATAGAAAAATTAAAAAATAAAACAAATGAACAAACAAATAAAAAAAACCCTGACATTCTGGATGTGCCAGCAACCTAAACTGAAATTAAATCAGTTATAAAGTTTTCACATGTCCCATCAAAGTCTGCCAAGACACTCAGTTGTATGTTACTAATAATTCTCCAATTAGTTAGAAATTTTCAATTGGGAACTTAAAATTTTTCAAATTGGAGTTTTTTAAATGCTTTCAATGTAACTTCTTAAGAAAACACTAAACTAGAAAAGCAAACCATAACAGATTTCTTTGAAAAATTTAGCTGCCTTCAAAGTACCACTGTAGTAGGAAGCACAGGAAGCCAGATTTCTAAGGCAAACATTCCTCCTTCCTTTCTTGGCTAATGCTCTGCCAGGATCAAACAAGGATCAGCAAAGACCACAGCAATGGAGAAAGTGGAACCTGTTTACTGCCTGGGCATAAGGCAAGAACAAGTTAATTCAGTCTTTAAAAATGAAATAGGCCTCAAATGTAACTCAGAGGTACAGCACTTGCCTAGCATGCGTAAGACCACTGCAAACAAACAGAAAATGAAATCATGTGCATTTAAAAGAAGTATTTACACTGTGAGCCATTGTTTCAGATCTCCCTCCAGTCTAAATAAAAATTATTATTATAAACTTTTATTTACATCCAATGAGACTTTTATTTTCTTCCTTTATAGAAAATACAGTCAACTTGATGACCTTCTAGCCAAGGAATCGGAATCTAGGAATATTAACAGAGACCAAGAAAATCTTTTGCACAGATGTTATCCAGATTTTATTTTCTGATGCAAAGTACCTTTAAAATGTTATAATAATATAAAAGACATGCAACAGTCTTTATAAACCATTATTGACTCTCACAACACTCACACAAAGTAGTTATAACTTATTTTAGAGATGAAAAACAGAAGTTAAAGAACTTTCCAAGGTTTTGAAACACAACTGAACTATTCATCGTAACTCTTTGTATCAAATAATTCCTTCCCTATTTCTTGACAACAATGATATTGGATAGTAAAATAAGGCTCAAATTCAATTAGTTTAAAAAATAAAATCACTATAATTTCTAGATACGACAAATGGTATTAGTCTAAAATGAAACTAAGAAATCTCAAAGAGGACTTTAGAGGTGGCAGGCATACAGAAGAGGATCAATAAGTATTAATTGAATTAAAATAAATTTTAACATCAAAGATTAAATGTAAAAATATTATTAGAGTTTCAGCCTAAAAGGCACATAGTCCTTGTCCTCTTTCATGCTTAATTCCCAAGACAATTTCAACAGGTCATGCATATAATACCTGAACACGTCCAAACCTGCTGGTTTAAAAACAATTAACACAACCTTACTGTCTTTACTACTGTCACTTTAGGTACTTAACTACATGGAAAGGCAACTGGCCTGAGGGATACGGAGCAGCTAAAAGAATGGCACCAAGGGCTGGGCTACTTTGCAGAGTACCATAGGCTTCATATAATTCCTGGGAGTTTAAATGCACAGTGCCAGGCAGGTTAACATTCTGCTAGTCTGGCTATGACAGTACTGTGGAATGAGCACAGGCTTTTGATTTGGGACAGTCACTTACCTATGGTATAAAGCCAACATCCTACACTGTATAAGCCCCCCAGCCTTTCACCAGTCTTAAAAAGAAACAAAAGGGAAATAGCAGTGAGAAGCTGAAAGTGATAAGAATGAATTTATTGTTAAACTTATCACTTTAAAAACAGGACAGTATTCCTAAACTGTCATAACCAAGAGAAATGCCAAATATCATGTTACTGTATCATATATTGAAAATGTGTGTGTACAGAACAGATTCACGCCAGTAACGAACATCGAATTTGCTTATTAATATTCTCATTAAGCTTTTAATTTGTTTGGTTCAGAAACAATCAACCCATGAAAATTTAATTCAGTGGTGACAGAAGTGAGGAAGGCTGATAAGGTTAAGACTAGAAAATATTATTCAAAGCAAATTTGATTGCATGGGCCAGAAAGGTGTTTATTTGCCCCAAATATAGGAGCTATATGTCCAGAGTTAAGTAAACAATTTGTGCTTTTGTAGTTTTCAAAAGAGTGCTGGGTGAGTAGAGTATACACCATTACATGTGCAGAACAGGAAAGGCAGCTTATTAAAAATGCCGTCGTGGGACTAGGGAAAAGCTGCACAGCCTGGTTAAAATTCGAACAGTAAGTGTTAACTACTGATGGCTGTTAACTGTAAAGCGAAAGAATAAATCAAGTTGTAATGATTTCTAAATTCTCAAATTATATGACCAGATTTTACCAACAAGAACTACTACTATTACAAATTATTTTAATTAAAAATCAAATTGATGTTTTTTTGTTAATTTATTCTCAATAAGTTTGAAAAACCAGAAACCTCTCAATCATGTCTTGCATTGTCTAAAGCATTTTACAGACATGTTGTCATCAATTTCACCAGCTTTGAGTAGCAGCAGATTACCTGAAACGTGGCTGAGAGTTATATTAACTTACATGAATCTCCAATGGTGGGTGCCAGAACCAAGCTTAAAATCCCAGATGCCAACCCATCCTCCAAAAGTCAGAACTAAGTATTAAGTTCTATAATATGCCTCTCTGTAAAGTATGGTAAAGAAATGTACAAATCTTTTTTGGGGTGTCAAGGGGTTTACCGGGATTGAGCCTAGGGTGCTTAATCACTGAGCCACATCCCCAGCCTTTCCCATTTTTTATTTCGAGACAGGGCTCACTAAGTTGCTTAGGGCCTCTTTAAGTTGCTGAAATTGGCTTTGAACTTGTGACCCTCCTGCCTCAGCCTCGTGAGTCACTGGAATTATAGGCATGTGCTACCATTGCTAGCTGACAAATCTTTTATCTCCTATATTATTGCTCTGCACAAGCAACAAGATTTGCAATTTCACGTCAAGCCAGTATGTCACTGGACAAGTCAAGACTCAAGTTCTCTTTCTTTTGCCTACTTCTGAGAGAGCCAGATTTTCTAGCATATAACTCTCTATCCATGGCCCTTCTTTGCAGCTCCTTCCCTAGTAATTAGCTGCTGGGTCAGAAACTTGACAGTGACCCACGGGCTGCTACAAGGAAATTAATAGAACCATTTGGGCACTTTTCCCTTTTAATGTGAAAGGGAAACAGGAAGGAACTTTGCTAGGTTCCAAAGTAAAAAGTACCTAGGTCCAAAGTAAAAAATCTGGGAGCTGAATGGAGGGGAAAGGAGTGGCAAGTCAAAGAGGCCATTGCAGACTTCAGACAAAACAAAAAGAATACAAGTTGTGTGAAAGAAAGACCTTCAGAAAAAAGGTAATATGGTCAGTGTATGGTCCACTTTTTTTTTGTAGTTCCAGACCACATTTATCCAGATGCAGAAATGTGGCTGTGGAAGAACAGAGAACTGTAATGATTCCACACAAGGAAGTAACAGTGGTTGTCAAGGAGCAATAGAAGACTAACAGTAAAGGCCAGGGCCCAGACAATGTCACTCTGAGGCAGGGTCTCTAGCTTTGATGCTACTTCCTGACACTTTGGGCTGGATAACTCTTTGCTGTGGGGGCTCGTCCTGTGCACTGTAGCACGTTTAGCAACATCTTGGTGTCCACCCACTAGATGTCAGTAGCAACCTTCTCCCCAGGTGTGGCAATCAAAAACAAACTACAGAAATGTCAAATGTCCCCTGGGAAGCAAAATCACCCTTAATGGAGAACCACTGCTCTAAGCAGGTTGGATGCTAGCAATGGGAACCTGTTTAATAATTTTAAGCAAAGGAAGCAACAAGATCAATCTGTTTTTTGAATAAATAGCAAGCAGTGTGAAAGGAGACTATGGAGGGGCAAATAGAGAGGCAAAATGATCAGTAAGACCACAAAGTTCAGGTTTGAAAATGGTGAACAGTGAACCAAGGCAAAGGCAACAGAGTCACAGAGGCCAAATGATATAGAATTTGAGGGTAAGGGAGAAGTGTGACAGAATTACTTGCAGGTTTCTGGCTTGGCAATTCAGGTAGCTATGGTGCAGGTCATTATCTTGGATATAAAATTTAAAATAAAGAGTTCTTTAAAAATCAGCTAAACATAATAAAAGCTTACAGTAAGAATGGGCTGTCCAGGGAATGAAGTCCAAAAGAGTCAGTGCTCAGCTACTAACACACAGTACACATTACAAATATTACAAAGTATTAACTCGCTTAGTCCTCTCATCATCGTCCTTTGAGATGTTTTCATCTTATAGATGGGGAAACTGCTACATAGGAAGTTGAAGAACTTCTCCAAGATTCCATAGCCAGTCAGTTTTGGAGCTGGGATCCCAACCTTGACATGTAGCTCTAGCATGTAACTCTCTATCCCTGGCCCTTCTTTCCAGCTCTTGCCCTAGTAATTAGCTGCTGAGTCAGAAACTGACAGTGACCCACTTGACAGCTGGCTCATTCATTACCCACTACACTTCACTGCCTGTTGGTACATTTAAAGAGAAAGAAAAACAAAGGTCTAGATGAAAAATATAGATTTGGGTGGTTTCCAGTATACAAATGGACAGCTGGTGAAATTATAGAAAAGAAAATGTGTAAAGTCAGAAGAAAAAAAAAAGTAGAATGAGCTACTAGAGAAAACTACCTGCTAAGCAAAGGTGGAGAAGCCAGAAGCAGCAGCCAGTGAGAGGGATGTGAGAGGCAGAAAAGGAAAGTTCTAAGGCAGGACATTTGTACCCCAGGCAATCCTTTGCATATAATCTACTCTCCTCCATAAATGTCTTTAAAGTGAATCATTAACTTCAAACAAGGAACCTGTCAAAAATCCATATTATATGGCACATTCAAAATAATTTTATAAATTTGAGCAGAACTCAAATCATATCAGCTTGCAACTTTTCTAGACATTGAGAGTTTGTGAAAGGTACACTGTCTAATTAAAAATGAATAGCCAAGGCATCGTAAGAAATCATTCTTTACATTTATATATAGCTAAGAAGATTTTTAAAAGTTTCATTCAAATCCTTTCATAGCAACAAAATGTGTTACTGTTATCCGTTTTGTTGAGTATCACATGAAATACTGGCTCTTTGAAGTTTTGAAACTGACAGATATAAAACTATATTCTAAAAGAGGATTTAGAAAAAGTATACATGAGAATTCGTCACTTCTCACTCAAAAGAGTTACCTGACCATTAGTAAATCTAGAGGTGCATTTCTCTGTAAATCTCTGTTATCTAAGAAGTTTTGTTCATGCATTTCTTATCAAACTTTGCAATTCTAACCCTAAACACAAAAATACAGTAGGAAATAAGTTCCCTCAAGATACAAAAAGATGGACTCACTTCCAATTCAAGACAAGTATTTTCTTGGGTAATAAATCTTGATTTTCAGGCCAAAAATTTAATGTGCATACAAATCATTCAAAAGGATCAAGCTAAAAAGAATATTCTAACTAAGTAGGTCCAAAGCAATGCCCATACTCTGCCATTGCTAACAAGCTTCCTCCTGAATGACATGGATTCTCTGGTCCACAATAGTTACTCAAATGTGGTCCTTGGACAAGAAGCACTGGCAGCACCTGGGAACTTGTGAGGATTGAGCTTCTCCCAGACACCAAACAGAACATAAGAATATCACCTACTGAAATGGCTGACCCTAGAAATCTAAAAGTTTTTTTTCCTTAAAATCCATCTACATTTGGTATTTGTTTTTTAGGGATTGGCTAGCTTCACTAAGCATAATCTGCTCTAGTGCCATCCATTTCCCTGCAAATTCCATGATTTTGTCATTTTTTAGTGCTGCGTAATACAGAGCAACTAAGAATAGAGCAGGGAGGAAGAGCAGGAAGAAAAGATTGACATTAAACAGAGACACGAGATGGGAGGGAAAGAGAGAGAAAAGGGGAATTGCATGGAAATGGAAAGAGACCTTCATTGTTATAAAAAACTACATAAAAGAGGTTGTGAGGGGAATTGGAAGAAAAAACAAGGAGAGAAATGAATTACAGTAGATGGGATAGAAAGAGAAGATGGGGGAAGGGAGATAGTAGAGGATAGGAAAGGTAGCAGAATACAACAGTTACTAGTATGGCATTATGTAAAAATGTGAATGTGTAACCGATGTGATTCTGCAATCTGTATTTGGGGTAAAAATGGGAGTTCATAATTCACTTGAAACTAATGTTTGAAATATGATATGTCAAGAGCTCTGTAAGGTTTTGAACAACCAATAAAAAAAAATCCATCTACAACTCATTCACTTACTTTTTATATTTTGTTGTTATTAAAGATTACTTTTCCATTATCTAAAGCTTAGAGTCTCCAGTTCTGTCTGTCTCCTCACCTATAATCCCATATGAGTCTACAATATGCCAATCAGATGGGACTGGTGATTTTTTACTATAAATCATCCTCCCTCTCGAGAGGTTTTGTTATGGTGGTTATCTGGCCAGCCTCTCTAGTCACTGCGTCTAATTTCTCAATGAAATATGTTCTCACCATTCTCTGAACCAACAACTTATTCCACTATAGGAATTTTTATTTCATTAGAATGTTTACCACATTCTGCTGAATATAAGACATATTTATATGTACGAGGCTAGGGTCTTTTGACCTATTGCTGCTGCTGAACTAAATTATTTGAGGGCAGGAATCTTTATTGCTAATTCTGATATTCCTTGTATTGCTTAACATAGTTCCTTACTCATATAATACTCAATAAAAATCCAAGAAAATAAAATAAAGCACTATTATTGATGAAAACTTAATATAAACACTCATTCATCACAAATTTAAATTATGTTTTTTACTTCTTCAACCATGATTGATTTATTTTTTTTCTTTGGCATCACAGACATGAAAATTAGGCACAGGGCCTTTATTTTCATTTTTCCCCAACTCTAGAAAATTTTAATTTTTAATAACCTTACTTAATACATTTTATCAGAACTTAAATTCTGAACCAATTCCTTTGGCATTTTCATATTGAACAGAGTTGATCAGTTGAGAAAAATGAGTCTTATGATGAAATCTTTTTTTTTTTTTTTAAGAGAGAGAGAGAGAATTTTTTTTTAATATTATCTTTCAGCTTTCAGCGGACACAACATCTTTATTGTATGTGGTGCTGAGGATTGAACCCAGGCCGCACATATGCCAGGCGAGCGTGCTACCGCTTGAGCCACATCCCCAGCCCTTATGATGAAATCTTCATAAAACCATCATAAACCTCTGCATCTATGAATAGAAAAAGACTACAAAACAGCACAGAAATCATTAAATCTGTCATGTTGAAATAAAGTACAGTGGAAAAGATTAACTTTTGGAAACTAAAGTCTCTTCAGGATGCCTAACAATGTGAGAAGTATAAAGAGACTGTCAGGTCTACTTTAAATCATAAAATTTAGGTTAGTCCAAAGTTAGCCAACTAAAAAAAATCTCTCAAGCACAATCCCTTCAAATACAGTAGAATGTATAAAGACCAGACATAATTTAAATAATGAGTTAATACAAAATATCCTCTATTATTCTGAAGATAAATAAAGAACAGAAGTCAATTTCAAGTTACTATTAAAAATGAGCACAGGTCAATAAGCATATAACAAATGGGCAGAATATGAGATCAGAGCTTAAAAGTGATATGGAGTTGGGTTCAGCACCAATGGCTAGAAACAAAAACTAATGTTCTAACCTGTACTTCCCTAAAAGGATTAAAGAAAACAATGACTTTGCTGACATGTAACAAGTGTTCTATTTGAGAGCTGCTAACATTGAGCATCCTACTAGAATACAAAAAGTAACCACATGCTGAAAATCCCTGAAAGTGATATCTATTCATGATTAGTTAATTAGCTCTCTATACTTTAAAGATCATGTCACTGGCAGAGGGTGGGAAAGGAGTTTCTGGTGATGACAGTGGTGGCACACAGTACAATGCCCGGCCCCCACCCCCACCCCCAAGTGCCCCAAATGTCACACCCTAATCCCCAAAAATTATAAATATGTTACCTAACATGGCAAAAGGGACTTTGCAGCTGTGATTCTGTTATAGATCTTGAGAAAAAGGAGATCACCTGGATTATTTGGGTAGGGCAGAAACAATCACAAAGGGTCCTCTAAGTGGCAGAGGAAACAACAGAGGAGGGCAGAGTGATGAGAAATGAGAAGTACTCAGTAACCTGCTGTTGCTGGCTTTGAAAATGGTGGAAGGGATCATAAGCCCAGGAATGAGGAAGCCTCCAACAGCTAGAAGAGATCAAGAAAAAGATTCTCTCCTGGAGCCTTAAGAAAGGAAAGCAGCCCTATTGACCTTTGATTTTAGCCTAGTGAGACCTATGTTAGACTTCTAATCTATAGAATTGTAAGATAACAAATGTATGCTGCTTTAAGCCCATTAATTTGAGGCAATTTCCTATGGCAACAAGAAATGAACACAATGGTAAATTGCTATAAAAAGAATTGTCAGAGCTGGACATATAGGTTAGTGGTAGAATATTTGCCCAGCATGAGCAAGACCCTGATTCAAACCCCAGCACCAAGATAAAGAATTTCCTCAAAACAAATACAGAAAACACCTTTAAAGTGTAACATGATGTTCTGTGAAATACTCAGCAAATATCTTGATTTTGTTTGCATTACTCAGAAAAGCACCTGCTCCCCTGTAAAAACATATCACACAATACCTACCACTAGAAAAAAAAATTAAAAGTAAATAAAATGAACTTTGATCAAAAAGTAGATGAGAAAATAGAAAGATATTTTCAACCAAAGAAGAGGGTGATGAAAATTAAGTTGGAAATTTTGGTATTTCTTACATTTAAAAAGAGACCAACATTGTATTCTACTCATAGGTCAGCCAGAAGGCAGACACCACTATTTCTTTTAAAGCTTATATTTACCTGATGATCCTCTGTGCAGCATACTGATGGAGGGAGCGAAACTGTGCTGACATATTTGCTAGCGCTGCCAAACAATTTGTGTGAAGGTACTTGTCCTGTTAGAACACAGCAAGTTTAAAGCACATGTCACATCTTAAGCAAGATTAACTAGGAGCAAGTGTAAATTCAGTTATTACTTATTTTAGAAAGTTCAGGTGCATAATTCCTTTTCTCTAGTTCCCAAATCCATAAAGTTCAGAGAAGTCAATGTTTTTTCACAACCCATCTAGAAGCAACTAACACAAAATATTATGCCACTTGATGGTGTCCATCATTCCCAGCATGGTGAACACTCAAATAGTTTGCTGTGGAAATATTAATGTTAAATATAGTGTGCTGCTTCAGACCCTAATGATCACACGTAATATAATACATACACTATAATTACCTTCCTAAAATACAATGAATTCTCTATACCAAAACACATCTGGCACCTAGGGTCTCAGATAATAAATATAAACATAGATCTACATTAGCCCTATAGAGAGAGATAAGCAAAAATATTTAAGTAAACTGGACCACTTAGCTATGACTTCTATACATTACTTTCTTTGATAATATATTGCTATAGACTAGAACTGAAATTCACTCATCAGTAGTACATACAGAATCCAGTAAAAATTTTTCTTTTACTCTTTCAAGTATTCTCTCTCTTCTACATTTCTTTCCCATCTGAATTCATATTTTCTCCATCTGAATTAATATTTTCTTCTGTTTACACCTTTTATACTTTGTTGTTGATGCTTTGAAAAAGGCAAATCATGTTATAGTTCAGCAAAGATACATAACTTTGATCTAAATGTGTGGCACTGCTTGTTTTCTATTTCATATAAAATATCTCTGCTAGTGTAGCCATTAAATATTAAGAAACAGACATTATCCAACAATCATGCAATGGAGTGACTATATGCTGATGTGTATTTTCCCACTGAATTTCATGAGAATTTTAGTGCCTCCAAAATTAAGATTATTTTAAATTGTAGTCTTACTTATACTATATGCATAAAAATTAAAGGAAAAAAAAGCTGAGGAATACTTACTCTTGTCCTTGTCATATTGTACTGAATGGTTCTTATTACAACCAGAATCAGGAGACTCCCCAGTGAAATTTCAGTTAAAACCCGTTCTGAATACCAAGTAATATTTTTTAATATCTGTAACAGAGAAGAAAGGTTTAAGTAAAAAATAATGCTTTAAGGAAAAAGGTACTGTTCCATGTCTACAGTTTTTGATAAGCTACAGCTTCACTCAGAAAGGTTAAAACAGTAAATAAAAGTGAATTATGAGATTTTTTCAGTTCTAGCAAGTAAACGGAGCTAATGTGCTTGCTTCTTCCTTCTTAAAATAGAAGAGACAAAATAAATAAATAAATAAGCCCAACCCAGTCTGAAAAACAGAGGAAGAGATCATTAATAGACAAAAAGGAGATATATCTGAAAGAGATATGGCATATAAGATAAAAGTGACAGAAAAAAGTGACTTGAAAATAAGAAAAGATAGATGCCTTTTGAAAAGTAGAGCTTTCCCAATAGAGTTCAGAAAACCTCTGCAGGTATGTTTAGGAGAGAGGCCAGGAGCACAGCGAACCTGACCTTCAGGAAGGATGTGCAGCCATCAGCTGTGGCTGTGTGAAGCAGGCAGCTGGAGAGCAACTCCAGGCCTCAGGGAGAAAGAACTGTTCCTAAATTAAGCTGAGGTGTTTCCACAGTAGATCTGTACCATGGGTGTCAAGGAAGAAAGGAATTACACACACAAAAACTGGGCATGAGAGGATTCCCCCAGCAAATTGTATGCAGAAGCATATCTGCACTGTAACTCTTGACTGGGGTCAAAGTAACTGTAACTTACCACTTCGTGAATGGACCTATTGAAGCCATCATCTTCTGTAAGGATCAATAATATTATAAGGGCCATATATACATGGTGTGAATTTCTTTCTTCAACATGATACAGAATCTCAAGAATTGGTAAAACCTAGGGAATAAAAACCATAATGTACTATTCCAATACCTTACTCAACTGTTTTAAACCCTTTACACTTTTGTTTTGTACTTTTTACTTTAATCTCATAGTTATATTTGAATTTAAAGGAAAAAAAAACATGCAAACCCACTCCTGACTACATGCACTTCCCATAAGCATAGCTAAGAAACCAAGAAAGGAAATCATCACTAACTCTAGGAAGGTCTGTGAAAGTCTATCCAACCTAGAGACTGAATTTTCAGAGAACATTTAGGGTCAGGGGCTGAAATGTTTAAGAAATCACATCACCTTGCCCCAGCCAAGAAAGGGGAGAAAAGCCAGATGCCCAGAAATTCAAGAATGTTTTCATGCATATGCTAAGTGAAACTAAGCATATACATGTACTACAGTATGTATTTCAATGTTAATAAATTAAACACACTACTATAGCCCAAGGTACATTTTTGTCATGTATATTGAGGTTTTACTCTTCAGAGTATTTGTCCAGCATTTCATTTTATAATCCTGTTTCCATACAGACAAATTTAGTCTATTTCAAATCATTACTTTGACACCTTCAATTTGTTCATTCTCTACTAATTAAGTAGATTACTAAATGTATCAATTAAATATGAGCTAATTAGCTGCAAGTTACTCCTTATATGAAACTACCATGAATACTCTCCAGTGGATGCAAGAAAACAAGCAAAAACTCTTATATTGTAAATCAGACAATAACCTGTAATGAGTTCACTGTACAAAGTTCCCACAGTGGTATGCAAAGCCATAAAAATAGATACATTTGGGAAGGTACATCTATGGTAGTTGTATATTACTCTTTTACAAGTTACAGCTGAAACTTTCTCTTATTTCTCTAAATTGTAAAGTGCAGATGCATGAACATCACTAAATTCAAGAACTAAATGCACCACAATAGTCATTGCTCTTTTTACTTTGTACATCCCAGGCATCTTTCTCTTTAGAGGTCCTTCTGATGTCAAATATGATATATTGTACTCACATTTCACATTACCTAGTTAGCACAGTTAGATTCTATACAGTCATTTAACTCAGCATTTGTTATTTCTGATTCTGCAATTTTCAACAGATTTTTTTGTGCCATGTCATTCTTGTTCTGGCTAAGCCTTAAGAAACACATTCATCACTACAGTATGAATGTACTACAGGTATTACATACTGTACTACCTAACACACTCTTAAAACCCTGTACTTTACTGAACAAGACAGACAAGTAAATGGTATATTCAAACATATGAGCAATAATGCAGGAATATGTAATGGGTCCAAAATGAGTATGTTGGAATAGTGCTTGAATTTTTTCTTTTAAACATTTTTTATTGAGCTATAATTTACATATCATACAATCAATCCATCCATTTAAAGGGCAAAAGTCAATGATTTTTAGGATATTCATAAAAATGAGTAACCATCACAATTTTAGAACGTTTTTATCTCAAAAAGAAATCCCAGGCTCTTTAGCTATCACCCCAACCATCCCTCTTTTCCTACCCTGCCCACTCAAAGAAACTACTTTCAATCTCCATAAATTTTCCTGTTCCGGGGTTTCTTTTTTTTTTAATTAATTTTTTAATTTACATATGACAGCGGAATGCATTACAATTCTTATTACACATGTAGAGAACAATTTTTCATATCTCTGGTTGTATACAAAGCATATTCACACCAATTTGTGTCTTTATACATATACTTTGGTTAATAATGTCCATCATATTCCAACATCATCTCTAACCCTATACACCCCCTTCCCCTCCCACCCCTCTGCACTATCTAGAGTTCATCTATTCCTCTCACACTCCCCCTCCCTACCCCACCATGAATCAGCCTCCTTATATCAGAGAAAACATTCGGCATTTGGTTTTTGAGACTGGCTAACTTCTCTTAGCATTATCTTCTTTCTGGGGTTTCTAATGAAGGGAATCTCATAAGATGTAGACTTTGGTGACTGCCTCCCTTCACTGAGCATGTTTCCACATAGTAGCATCCATCAGGATCTCATTCCTTTTTATGTCAAATATTATTCTACTGTACACACTTAATTTGTTGATGGACTTCTTGATTGTTTCTACTTTAGGACTATATTTCTACTCTACTTTAGGAATGCTGCTGCTATGAACATTTATTGAAAAGGTTTTTCTATAGACAGGTTTTCATTTATTTTGAATATGTACTACCATTTACAGTGAATTGTTGGGTGATATGATAACTGTTTCAAGATCTGTCAGACTTCTCCATAGCAGCTGCATGATTCCATGTACTAACAATGTATAAAAGAGCACATATCTACACATCCTTGCCAACACTTAATATTATTTAACTTTTTTTACTGTAGCCTTCAAGTGGATAAAGTGGTATCTCACTGTAATTTTCATTTCCATTTACCTAATCACTAGTGATGTCAAGTACTGTTTTTATATGCTGATTATTAGCCATTTGTATGTCTTCCTTGTAGAATGTTTATGCAAATCTTTTAAATTGGGCTGTTTTTATTATTGAGTTGTCAAGTTCTTTATATATTCAGACCCATGATTTGCATTCATTAATCTTGTTCTCACATCTGTGGACTCTTTTCACTTTCTTGATGGTATACTTCGAAGCACACAAATTTTTATATTGATGGAGTCCAGTTTATCTGTTTTTTCCTTTTGCTTTTCATGCGTTTGTTGTTATACCTAAGAATCATTTGTCAAATCCAAAGTCATAAAGTCTAACTCCCATGCTTTTGATGCGTTTTGAGTGAATATGGACATAGTTTGAAGGCTCAACTCCATTCTCTCACAAGAGGCTCTCCAGCTGTCTCAACACCACTGGTTCAAAAAAGACTATTATCCCTTCCACACTAGTCTTGATTCCGACTAAAAATAAGCAGACCATCAAAATAAGGGTTTATTTCTGAACTTTCAAATCACTTCCATTCATCTATTATGTCTATCCTGTGGCAGTAAAGTCCTGATTACTGGTACTTTGTACATTTTGAAACAGTAAGGAAGTGTGAATGCTCCACCTTCATTCTTTTTTAGAAATGTTTAGGCTGTTCCAGGTTCACTGTAATTCCATATGAATTTCAGAATTGCCTTATGAATTTCCATAAATAAGTTGGCTGAGTTTCTAGAAGGTATTGTGTTGAATCCGTAAGTCAGTTCAGGGACAACTGTCATCTTCACAAAGTTAAGTATTATGATCCATAAATATGGGATTTTTCCCATTTCTTTCAATAATATTTTCACAGTATAAATTTTGTACTTCCTTGGTTAAATTTATTCCTAAGTATTTTACTCTTTTTGATGCGACTGTGAATAGAACTATTTTCTTAATTTGATTTTTGGATTCTCCATTGTTAAGGAATAAAATTACAGTGGTTTCTACATATTGATTTCGTATCCTAATCCTATATCTTACAACCTTGCCAAACCCTTCTAATAGTTTTAACAGGTTTTTTTTCCTGAGGATATATTAAGGTACTCTACACATAAGATACTGACACCTGCAAATACAAATGTTTTACTCCGTACTTTCCCATTTAGATGACTTTAAGCCAGGCATGGTGGTACACACCTGTAATCCTAGTGACTCAGGAGGCTGAGGCAGGAGTATCACAAGTTTAAAGGCAGCCTCGGCAACTTAGCAAGACCCTGTCCCAAAATAAAAAATAAAAATGGGCTGGGGATGTGGCTCACAGGTTGAGCAACCCTGAGTAAAATCCCAGGTACCAAAAAAAAAAAAAAAAAAAAGCCAAAAGTTGGCATCTTTATCTTTGATCACAGGACCAAAGTATTCTTTCATCATTTAGTATAGTGTTAACTCTGGGGCTTAGTGACGCCCTTTATCAGACTGAGTAAGTTCCCTTCCTGGTTTGTTTTTTTTATCATAAAGGAGTTTTTATCATGAAAGGGTAATAATTTTGACAAATGCTTTTTTCTGCATTTATTTAAATGATCATGTGATTTTTAATTTTTACTCTGTTGACATGACATTAACTGATTTTCAGATGTTGAACAAAGCTTATATTCCTGGGATAAATCCCATCGGATATGATATATAATTACTTTTAGAACAGCACTTTAAATCTGAAAGAATTATTGAAACTGAGATCTGAAGAGTTATGGGAGTTGAGCAAAAGGGCAAACAGACTTCTGTGGGAAGAAGTATTCAAGAGAGAAAACCATGTCTAAACTTAGGAAATAGATCACATAGAGAGAAATTCAATTAATTGAGTATAAATAGAAAAGAACACAAGAACA
Source organism: Urocitellus parryii (assembly GCF_045843805.1). Lineage (NCBI taxonomy): Eukaryota > Metazoa > Chordata > Mammalia > Rodentia > Sciuridae > Urocitellus > Urocitellus parryii. Next base: position 24,452,790 of record NC_135543.1, on the reverse strand, counting down.
ATAATGCAGAAAAGAAAAACCCAAAAAAGGGATCTGTGACAAAATTAATGTAGTCTTTTGGCTACATTAAAGAATCCGAGTTTTAACTGAGGAAACTATGAAGACATGAATCATAAGACTTTTCAGCTAGGAAGGGACATGATTATATCTGACATTAGTAAATTCACTTTGACTAACGGGTTGAGAATGTTAAAGACTGGCAAGACAGAAAGCAGGAAAGCCAGTTAAAGATATTGAAGTAATTGAAGAGATAAGCAGCTTAAACCACAGGAGTGGCAATGAAGAAAAAAAATTAATAGATTCCAATAGTATTAAGGTTGGGAAATCAAAAGGACTTCTTTGAATGTGGAGGGGAAAAAAAACAGAAGGGTCAAAGCATCTATCTTTCACAAACTATATGGATGGCTCATCAATGTGATAAAGAACACAGGAGTAAGAGAAGGAAGAACAGGTCCTGGGGAGATAATGAGCGCAACTTTCACATGTTTGGGACAAGGTATCTATGATGAAGCCACTAGGGAATGTCTGGGCAAGTGGGAACACAGATTTAAGACATAGGCAATGAGGAATGTAAATACAGAACTCAAAAACTGTGCTCATATAGGGGCTGGGGCTGTAGCTCAGTGGTAGAGCCCTTGCTTAGCATGTGTGAAGCTTGGGTTTGATCGTCAGCACACATAAATATAAACAAACAAAATAAAGGTATAAAAAATACAATAACATCATTAAAAAACACATATAAATGACAACACAATGGAATTCACTAGATGTTTGAGGGAGAAGAGAAAAGAAGGGGGAAAAAATTAGGAGAAAACTCTTCTGCAGGGCACATTTGAGAGCTAAGAAAAGAATAACACATAAAACAGAAAAGCAAAAGGCACAGAGGTAGAATACCAGCAAAGAACAAGGGTCGGAAAGATAAGAGTGTGTGTAGGTGGATAGACAGCATGTTTCTACTCCCCAGAATTCACAGGTTGAAACTCTAACCCCAATAGGATGGTATTAAGAGGTGAAGTCTTGGGAGGTGATTAGGTAAGAAGGTGGAACTCTCATGATAGGACACAGCTTGCTTCCTCTCCCTCTAAGCCCTTCACCATATAAGAACACAAGCAAGTATACAGTCATATACACACCAAGAAGCAGGCCCTTACCAGACAGGGAGTTGACAGCACTTTTATCTTAGAATTTTCAACCTATAAAATTATGAGAAGTAAATTTCTCTTGTTTAAGCATCTACTCTGCAATATTTCTGTGACAGCAGCCAGAATGGATTAACATATGGAGGTTGGGTATCTTAAGAATAGAGGTGAACACTGTCAAATGTAGCAGAATGCTCAAATAAAGGAGTGATGAAACATGCCCACTGGGTTTAGCAACAAGCAGCTACTGACAACAGAGCCGTGGGAACAGAAGCGGATCATAACAAACTGAAAAGGGAACACTAAGTAAAGAAGTTAAGGCAAAAAACATGTCCCAAGGCTTTCAAGAAACACAGTCATTTTTTTTTAGATGATTATCAAAATAATTTTATTTTTTTATTTTTTTTAATTGTTGGTTGTTCAAAACATTACATAGTTCTTGATATATCATATTTCACACTTTGATTCAAGTGGGTTATGAACTCCCATTTTTACCCCGTATACAGATTGTGATTAAAAAAAAAAAAAAAGAAACACAGTCATAAAAAGAGCTAAACATGCTGGGTATGGTGGTGCACACCTGCAATTCCAGTGGCTCGGGAGGCTGAGGCAGGAAGATGGCAAGTACAAAGCCAGCCTCAGCAAAAGCGTGGTGCTAAGCAACTCACTGAGACTCTATCATAAATAAAATACAAAAAATAGGGCTGGGGATGTGGCTCAGTGGTGAAGTGCCCCCTAAGTTTTATCCCAAGTACCAAAAGAAAAACAAAAACAAACAAACCAAAAACAAAAGAAAAAACAGGGAGATTTTAGGTTTAACCTTGGGAACTATCTGTGGCTCTCCCTGGCAAGAGATTGCCCAAGGCACATGACCTTTATTTTTACTGTGCTAGGAAGATCTCTTAGGGTTGCTCTAGAGATGGGCATAACCCGTTGGGAACTGGACAGCCCACCTTTAACCTTTTTTGGAGAAGAACATTCTATGGAAGGCCTTTGATGTTCCCCAATATAAATTAAGCAGGTGTGAGAACCATTTTGCCTTTTAATATAGAAGCTGGATTCATATGATCGACTTGCCTGTCCTGCCCACGCTTTTTCAAATTTATTTCTGTGTCCTGTGGTTTTTTCATTGTTCCATTTTTCTTAGCTTTTATTTCTCAGCCAGCCCATTTTACTGAGGGGAACCCCATTTCCATCGCCTGTGCAGGGTGCAGGCTAGACTAAACAAATAGGATATCTGACCTTTTTTATTTTTATGTACAAATCACACTCAGAAGCTGGTTCAAGAAGTTAAGACAAGAGGATTGCAAGTTCAAAGTCAGCCTCAAGAAACATAGTCATGAAAAGGACATATTTTTTGCCTTAACAATTTAGCAAGATCAAGTCTCAAAATAAAAAATAAAAAAGATTTTTAAAAAGGCCAGGGATGAGTCCCAGTAGTTAAGCAACTCCGGGTTCAATTCCCAGTACAAAATAAATAAGTAAATAAATAAATCTGTGGGAGACCACCTCACCCGTGACTGAGTTAACTCCCAAGCTGGGCAATGTGGTGTCAAGCACCCATGCTGCTAAACTGCCCCGCTCTTCTAGGTTCAAGTGACTGTGTCTTTGTGCCCGGGCAGGTCTTCCTACAGCCCCATGGGTGGAGATATGCTCACCTGTTCCTTTGTAATATAACCCCTTGCCCTGTTTAGGATAGAATCTTCCATGGAAGTGCCTTGTGTGTGTCCTCTTCTCTTACTGTGCCCTTGGGTGTGGCCTACCTAGATGTCAGTCAACCTGCTGACAGTGGATATCATGAAGATGACTCAGCCCCTTGAAACCTGACCCTTTGCCTCATTTGAATAGCTTCTCCTCAATAAAAGGGGTCAGCACATGCTCTCTTTCTCCTCCTGTGGACCCTTAAGGTCAGAGGAGCCCTCAGAGCAACCTCAAAGAAAAAGGTATTTGTGTCTTTTGTGTGGTTATTTTATGCAGCCCAGTTAGCCCAGTTTACCCGAGTGTTTTAGTTGCCAATGAAACCCGGCAAAAATCATACTCAGAAGATAAAAAACAGCTATCCAGAGGAAGATATAAAAATCCTTATGTAACTTGTTTTGATAATTCATGACACATAGACTTCATGTCACCAGTAAATACCAATCTCATTTTCTATGTGTCTCTTCAGTAAAGTTTTAAGCTTGTAAGCTATAAATATGACATGACTTCCATATGTACAGTATATATGCAGGTTCAAGGCCTGATCCAAGAACATAAGACTGGTGGAGGCTTAAGGGAAATGTCCACAAAATCTCTACCTGACTGATGAACTAAACAGAAATTTAAATGGTAACTAACTCATAATCACCTAATTAAAGAAGTTACAAATAATGCAATGTTCCAGTGAGTATATCTTATTTGTCCAGAATCCCTTTTAAGAAATCCTCTTATACATTGAAGAAAGATATGAAAGAAAAACTCAAGAGAATGGAAAGACCTCCCATGTTCAGGGAGAGGCAGAATTAATATTGTTAAAGTGTTCTTACTACCAAAAGCAATATACAGATTCAATGCAATACCCATTAAAATACCAATGACATTCTTCACATAACTAGAAAAAAAATCCTAAAATTCATTTGGCAGAATAAAAGACCCAGAATACAAAGCAATTTTAAACCAAAAAAAGCAATACCAGAGTCATCACAATACCTGACTTTCAATTATACTACAGAGTTATAGTAACAAAAATTGCATGGTACTGGCACAAAAACAGACATATAGATGGTACAGAATATAAGACACAGAGACAAACACACACATCTACAGTCATTTGATCCTTGACAAATGGTGTTAAGAAAACTGATTATCCATATGTAGAAGAATGATATTAGACCCTTATCTCTCAACATGCACAAAAACCAACCCAAAATGGATCAAACACTTAGGAATTAGAACAGAAACAATCAACCCCTAGAAGAAAAGATAGGATCAACACTCCAATGTATAGGCACAGACAATGACTTTCTCAATATGACCCCTAAAGCTAAAGAAATCATGCCAAGAGTTAATAAACAGGACAACATTAAATTTAAAAGCTTCTGAACAATTACAGTAGAGGGGGTAGAGAGAGAAGAGGGGAGGGGAGGGGAGGGGGGATAGTAGAGGATAGGAAAGGCAGCAGAATACATCAGACACTAGTATGGCAATATGTAAATCAATGGAAGTGTAACTGATGTGATTCTGCAATCTGTATACGGGGTAAAAATGGGAGTTCATAACCCACTTGAATCAAAGTGTGAAATATGATATATCAAGAACTATGTAATGTTTTGAAAAACCAACAATAAAAATAAAAATAAATTTAAAAAATCCACACAGATGGACATGAAAGAAAAATAAATAAAAGCTTCTGAACAGTAAAAGAAAAAATTAGGAATGTGAAGAAAGAATCTACAGAATAGAATGGGGAAATACCTTTGCTAGCTGTTCTTCTGACATGGGATTAATATACAGAATATATAAATACAAGAAAACAAATAACCCAAATACTAAATGGGTAAATAAACTAAGCAGGCACTTCTCAAAAGAAGAAATACAAATGAACAATAAATACATGAAAAAGTGTTCAATATCATTAGCAATCAGGGAAATGCAAATCAAAACTACAATGAGATTTCATTTCACATCAGTCAGAATGGCAGTCGTCAAGAATACAAACAATAATAAATGCTGGAGAGGATGTGGGGAAAAAAAAGAAACACTTCTATACTGTTGGTGGAAATGTAAATTAGTACAACCACAATGGAACTCAGTATGCAGGTTTCTCAAAAGACTAGGCATGGAACCACCATATAATCCAGCTATACCACTCTTTGGTATTTACCCCAAATAATTAATGTCATCAAACTATAGAAATATATGCATATCCATGTTTATAGCAGCATGATACATAACAGCCAAACTATGGAACCAGCCTAGGTATCCATCAACAGATGAATGGATGAAGAAACTGTTTTAGATATACACGGTGGAGTATTATTTATTCAGCTATAAAGAAAAATAAAATTATGTCATTTGCAGGAAAATGGATAGAACTTAAGACCATTATGTTATATTATGTGAAATAAGCCAAAGTCAAGGGTCCTATATTTTCTCTCATATGAGGAAGTTAGGTAAAAGAAAAAAAAAGGTGGGGGGGTCGGGGGGGGGGGTGTCTCATGAAAACTAAAGGGAGATCAGCAGAGGAAGAAGACCAGAGGATGGAAAGAGGGGAGAAAGGGGGAACAATACTGGGAAATTTATTGTTATATGCATATGTAACAACAAATCCCACCAATATGCACTACTATAATACACCAATAAAAAAATGTGGAAAGAGAAAGAAAGAACAAACAAAATCCTTTTGTTAAAGGTTAAGAAGGCTAATTATTAAGGGGGCTCCATTCCATAGTGATTGGTCAAGGAAGTGAGCACATGGCCCAAAAAAGGAATTCTGGAGCACTTCATGAAATTTTTATGAATAGTAGATGTAAATTTTCTTCCTTCTGGCTTACAAATGATAATATAGACACGTGCTCTGAGCTACACATGGTCCCCTCTCTCTCCATTTCAAAGTGTATGCCTGACAACAAGGCCAAGGCTTTCTTGTTTAAGCATTTACTTTGGAAAGCAGAGGCAAGGGATGGAAATGTTTAGCCCCTAGATCCAGCCATGACTGAAGCTAAAAAGCTTCATGAGTTTTTCATCTGTGCCAAAACATTTCTTTTCACTCAAGGCAGACATAAAGAAGTTTGTTACTTACAACTAATAGAATTGTGACATTTAAGATGTCTAGCTACTTTCGTGGATAAACTACTTTGCTTGTGATGATAAAATCTTTTAAAAAATCACATCAGTATAGGTTTTTTCCTAAAAAGTTTCCCTTCTTTAATTCTATTCTTAACATTTGGGTACTTGGATTCTGCCTGAAACACTATTCATAGATACAAAAAGAAATTTAGAAGTCATTGCATTGTTATTCTAATAAATACTAATTTAAAAATGCATCACAAGAAGTTAGACCAGATTAAGGAGTACTTGAGTTAAAAGAAGTCAAAGAGCTATTAAGTCAAAGCACCAGTACAAAGAGCTCAAGTCAGTCTACACTTGACATTGTAGAGAGAAGGAGTTCCTCCAGCCTCACAAGCACCTGTACACTACAAGGTATTCTGAGAGACACTGTGATATGCCTAACATTGTCTTCTTCTTCTTCTTTTTTTAAATGGACATAATACCTTTATTTTATTTATTTACTTTTTATATGGTGCTGAGGATGGAACCCAGCGCCTCACACATGCTAGGCGGGCATTCTACCGCTGAGCCACAACCCCAGCCTCCTAACATTGTCTTCTTAATATCAGAGTCTAGAGAATTAAATAATGTTAACAATAACAAAATCCTCAGTTCAATAATTTCCAACTGATAACATGTTTTCTAAGAAAGGCAAAAGGACACATGGGGACACAAATTTAAAAATTATCAAAGTAATCTATGAAAGAAAATTAAAAACAAAACTAAAACAAATGCTACTCCAACCCCCTAAAAACCTCAGAACAAAACCCTGCCACCATTCACCGTGTGTCGTCAAGGACAAACTGCTGCCTCATCTTGCATACCCGTATCCTCACCATAGAACTCCCTGCCTCATCTTGCATACCCGTATCCTCACCATAGAACACTGAAACGGTGATGTCCTGGGCTTTCTGGGCTTTCTGCTTAATACATTTCTGTTAGAATGCAACCCGCTTAGACTTGTCTCTGTGCTAATTCATATCCATGAGAAACAAACCTTCTCTTTACAAGTTCATACTCCAGAGAAGTACAATTTTACACCCAATTTTGCTATTTAAACAAAATATGTTTTCCACACGTCACTTGTGAGGAGACAGGTTCTTTCATCACACTTTCTGTTCATAGTGTCACTGTGATGCAGAATATGCTCAGTGAATTCCAAAAGCTCATGTTTCTTCAGTATTTACATAGCACTTTAACACTGAAACAAATGGCCACCAAATTTCTTATCAATCTGTAAAAACTGGGGAAGAGGGGACATTCTGTTGCTATCAGCCAGCTGCAGGCTATTTCAGGAATATTCACATTTTTTATGAATGCATTAATACATTGCCATCTGAATATCAGAGTTTATAGATTAAAGAATGTTAACAACAATAAAATTGGACAAGCACAATAACAGTCCACAGTTATCTGTATATGATAAGACATCAAACATACCTTAGTAAGATGGCTAATGTCTTACACATTAGTTATAATGGAAATCAATGATTGCTTATAGGAGTTTATATCTAGAGATAAATATTGTGGAACCAATTTCACTCACATAATGAAAAAACACTGCTCATTAAAGAGATGTCTAGCTGAGTTCAGTGGTGCAAGTCTGTAATCCCAGCAACTATGGAGGCTGAAGCAGGAGGATTGCAATTTTGAGGTCAGCCTGGACAACTTAATGAAATCCTGTTTCAAAATAAAAATGTTTTAAAAAGGACCAAGGGATGTGGCTCAATGGTAAAGTATCTTGAGTTGGGAGACGTTCAGTAAGGTACCTTAAAATAACTAACTATAACAGGCCAGGAACTGTGTTCAGACAGAGCTAGAGTCCAAGCCTTCATGAGGATAGGACACTATCACCTTTCCTTTCAGCCATTCTCCTCAGGAAGATGCTGCAACTGTGACCAATTACACTAATATGGTGGGCAGGCAGCTAGCAGCTGGAAGGGACCAAGAAGAAATAAAAATCTTGAGAATTGCAGAGGGTGCTTCTTAGAAGACTTTAATCAGGCTGAATCCTGAGCAATGAGTGTCTGCTAAAGGCCCCAAGAACTGGGAAGCCTGGCACCAGCTGAGGATGCTGCTGTGCTCAGCTCTGTGAGGCCACTGCTATGAGAGGAGTCTCACACACCGAAGCAATGCAGGTCTTTGCCTGTGCCTAGTGACATTTTCCCTATCAACTTGTTAACCATCAATCTGTGTGGCAACCAGGCAAATATACTTACCCTCTTGGGAAAAGAAATTATTCTTCAAAGTATTATAAAATACACAAAATTTGGGAGGTTTAGCATGATACTTACAAGATTTTCCATATCTGTGCGAGCCAGCATGTATGTTCTGACATTACTATTCTGATGGAGCAGTGTGTACAAGAGGAGCGTTGCTTGATCAGATGTTTGCTGTTCACATAGGGCTGTGTACAAACTGTTAAAGTTAATCTGGAAGGCATGTGGAATTGATGAGGGGAAAGGGCTGCTATCTAGAATACAAAAAACAAGCAGATTTTTAAAAAACAGTGCATGAGTATTTTCTGGACCATGTTTTTTGTACAAACAATAAAAGCACTGTGAAAAAAATGCATACAAATCAATTTCTCTTAGCTTTAAGTAAAATCCCTACATTTCAGAGCCAAAATTTCAAATTATATTTTAAACATTACTAAAATAAGTTACATAGTTTGACTCTGTTACTTTGTTACCAAAAATAGAGCTGAACTAAATCAGCTAAGAACATGCATTTAAACAGTGCCATGAGGCAAAAGGTCCTTCCATAAATACCATTTAACCAAGATACTGAGATCCCTTGACGTCAAAACAAAAGCATCAATACTAAATAAAAATATCTAAAAAACAAATAATACAGCTTCTATATAAAAAGGAAATCTTCTTATAAGATAGGGTTTACAAAAAACCTGCCTTGAAGCTAAGTGCATTTACTGCAAACAAATAAATCATGGCTGAAGTATTCACTAATGTTATAACCCATTTTTAAATATGGATAGAAAAACAACATATAATTTAGCAAGTTTTAAAATAATACCCAAATCAAAACACATTCAACATTAGTTTCTCTAATGTACAGAACATACCAAGCCCAAGACAACTACTAGAAAATTTCTATAACATTTTGTTTAAAAGAGAACAAAGCTAATTGACCATAACTGCTAAGAAATTTCTTCTTCTTTTTTAAAGAATGGTCACTGGAATGATAAAAAGCATAAATCATAGTCTACTCTGGGAAAATTCTTCATATTCTAAAACAGACATGGTCCTTTTTCTATAGTTCACAGGATTTGTGTAGAAACTGAAGGAAGGTTAGATTTAGGAGATAAAGATAGGTTCAACAGAAAGTCATAATCTCCTGAGATAAAACAAGGGAATGTGACACTACAAAGAGCTGACACTTTCATGTGTGCTGAAAATAAGCACCAAAAATCTCTTAAAAACATGAAAGCAGGGGCTAGGGTTGTGGTAGAGCTCTCACCTAGCACATGCGAGGCGCTGGGTTTGATCTTCAGCACCATGTAAAAAAAAAAGTAAAGATACTGTGTCCAACTACAATTACACACACACACACACACACACACACACACACACACAGAGTAAAGTTGCCACCAATAAAGCAAAACATTTACCATTCCTGAAAGCCATGCTCTTGTGGAAAAGAGTTATGTCTGAACACCAAAAACCCTGGTGGCCCTGTACCTCTGATTCGCCTTCCTACACTTTGTGTTTGTGAGAGGAAGGCATCTATAAATGCCTTCACTTCTACTACATGGTGCCCTGGCTTTTCCACATTTGAAATAATAGATTATTTTTTCAATCTTAACACTATCATTTTGACACTTATAAAAATAATGCATTTGTGTGACTGAATTCTTGCAAAGGATGGCAAAAAGAAGTTTGTCTTCTACTGTAAGTATGCAAATATTACAGAAGACTCACTGGAAAAGACTCTGGACACTCTGAACCTCTTTAAAGTGGAAGCAGAGCAGCGTGTTCACTGAGCTGTAGCACAGCTGACGGTACTGAGTGCCTCCACAGCGTCAGCAGCAAGGGCTACCACCCAACACACAGCCGGCTTTCTGCCTGCTAGCCCCTGCTAGCCCCTACTCAACGTGAACAACAGCCATGTCTTTATCTGACCAGCTGGACAAAGGATGAAATGGAGACTTGGAGAGAATAAGTAGCTTTTCTCGGGTCAGCCTTGAGTAAAAACCAGATGAACCTCATAATTACATCGGTTCCTATAACAACAGGAATAATGTGGTAAGTCTGTGCTATGGTAAAACCCCAGTTAATTCTTACAAAAATCATGTGAAGTAGAGATAATAACCCCTGCTTTACAATTAAGGGCAATGGTATTGAAATAAAAAAGAAAAAAAAACCCATAAAGCCAATTTTTTTAATCTCTGTACTACATGGTCTCCCAAAAAATGACTATCTCAAGCAAAGTTCAAACCAAAATGCTTACTAATATTTGGCCAGAGCAGCCACAGTAACAGCAGTAGAAACCATGGACAGGAGAGGAAGGCATCTATAAATGCCTTCATTTCTACTACATGGTGCCCTGGCTTTTCCATATTTAAAATAATAGATTATTATCTATGTGGTAAAATCTGAACTGATCATTTTAAAATTTTATTTTTCTTAGTATTTACATAAATGCTATTAGGTGGCATCATCTTCATTTCATAGACAAAATCATTGAGGTGTACTAATTATGTGAAATATCAAAGGTCATTTGATACTTGGTCACATTCTAAAGTGACCAAGGTGAGGTGTGAACCCAGGTCTGTTTGGCTCCAAAATTTGTTTACTTAACCATTAAGTCACATTGTCACCAGGAAGAAGAGTGTAGTAATGGAACAGAAAAGTACTACCAGATGTATGAGGTTTCATTATTTGTTCATCAAACTATTATTGAGTCCCTATTGCGCTGTGTTACTGGCGTGAATTCTAGTGTTGAAGCTTAGACTCCAAAGCAATTGTGTTAAGAGGGAGCCCTATAGGAGGTGGTTAGGTCTTAAATGCTCCTCCCTTGTGAATGGGATTAAAGCTCTCATAAAAGAGATTCCATGCAGCCAGTTGGCTTCTTTAAGTCCTTCCATCTCTTCTGCCATGTGAGAACACAGTATCCATAGTACCATCTTAGAAGCAGTTTTCAGTTCCTCACCAAACCTAAACCTTTGGAGCCTTTGATCTTCCCAAAACTGTGAGAATAAATTTCTGTCCTTTATAAATTACCCAGTCTCAGGTATTTAATTACAGCAGCACAGATGGGCTAAGATATTCTGCAAATAATACCAGAATTGGCAAAGATACAACTAATTGATACACTAATCCACTGACTATTAAAAATGTATGTTAGAATAGTCTGGAAAGACATAGCACAGAGCATCAGAAGCCTTAATGTTCCTACCCAATGTATGTACATTTTGCACAACTTAAATACATGAATGTTGGGTGAATCTCTGTTTTAGGACATTACATTTATACATTATTATTGGGGTTCATTTTGACATATTCATAAATGCATATGACAGTTTTCTCCATTTCAATCCCCAGTGCTGTCACCCTCCTTCTCTTCCTCCCTTCTGATTCCCTTCCTCTACTCTGTTATCTTCCTTCCATCTATTTACTTATTTATTGGTACATGATAGCTATATATAAAATTGGAATGCACTGTGATATATTTATGCATACATATAGCATAACTTGGTCAACTTTATTCTCCAGTTCTTCCCGTTTCCCTCTCCTCCTCCCTCCCCATTAGTCCCCTGCTTCTACTATACTGCTCTCTCTTCTGTTTTCAAGAGATCAATCCCCTCCTTTTCTACCTCCTTTTCCTCTCTAGTATCTGCATAGGAAGGAGAACATTCCACCCTGGTTTTCTGCCTCTGGCTTACTTTACTTAGGATGATATTCTCCAGTTCCACCCATTTACCAGCAAATGACATAATTTTATTCTTCTTTATGGCTGAGTAGAACTCACTGTGTATATGTACCATATTTTCTATATCTATTGCATACATCTTGATAATATAGCTACTATAGAATTGTAGAATGTTACCTTTTGTTAGGAGATTACTATTTTAAAATATATCTATCTGTTCATGTTCTACTTTAGGGGTTAATGAAGTACAGCCCACCATCTGTTTTGGAAATAAAGATTTTCTGGTACGTGGCCAAGTTCGTTCCTTCTTGTGTTATCTATGGTTGCTTTTCAATTGCAATGGCAGAGTTAAGAGGAAAAGACCACATGACCTTGTGAAGCTACTGCTCCTTAATATTTGCTGATTTCTGATCTAATTTTTAGTTCCATAAAACTCTAACTAGAATATACTTTAAATGAAAATTTAAGATAACCTACCATTTGGGTTTCATAGGTTATTATTCTGTATCCCTAATAGGAGGACAAGCTGGCCAAATTAAACACAAGCTAGTTTGGTTATCTCTGAAAGAAATATAAACTTAAAGGGATATAAAGGATCATAGCACTCTTCTAAGATTTATTTGACCTTCCTGAGAATATTGACAGGAAAATCTAAGTTTTTCTCAATTTTAACCAATATGAAAATAACAAACTGATACATCTCCAAATCTATAAGACATAAACAATATGGTGTGAACAACAATCTCATTAGAAAGAATATTCAGAGAAAAAAACATTACAAACCTTGTGTGTTCTTAAAGGACATAATGGCCTGTCTGTAGGGATTGGGTGCATCTGGAGCATCTGTCAGGTTAGCCAGCACCAGCAGAAGCAGGAGACTCTGGTTGGCCAGAGGGGAAGAAAGCTCTGGAGAGGCAGCCGCTTTGCTGCCCACACCTCCTAGTGTGAACACAGTCCAGAGTCCAGCTTGAAGAGAAAACACATAGGATTGCTGTCATCAATAATTTATGCATTTCTGCACAATATTCTACACTTTTTAATGTTTAAAATTTGAAATAACACCTTTTTTATTATAGGAGCAAAACAAGTTCATAATTTGAAAATTCTATTGTTCAAATGTTTTAAAGACTATCAGTTCCTAATTCCATAACTCTACATAGATAACCATTAAAGATAATTATTTAAGAATTATCTTAATTATTGATAATTAACAATTATCTAAATTCTTCTTTACATAAGAAAGCATATGCATAATTATGAGAAAATTCCACGTACAACTTAATACCAATAATTCACAGTGCTCAAATCTATAAACACATGAACTAGTCCCATTAATACCATCAGCATCAGCATCAGCATTGTACTACTGGTACTCCAAGCAAGATTAAGGTAAGGAAAAAAGACTTCTTAAAAGTTAGGGAAAAAAAATATTCACTATTTGCACACATTATGATTGTCGATTTAGAGTGCACTGTCCAATAGAGTACCCCCTGGCCACTTATATTTATGGAACATGTGAAATATAGTTCAAATTGCAATATGCTGTGGGTATAAAATATACAATGAATTCTGACAATTTAATACAGAAAAAGAAGAATGTAAAATATCTTACTATATTATCTTTGTAACACTGCTTACATGTATTTTGGATATAATGAGTTAATGTATATCATTAAAATTACTTTCATGTGTTTCTTTTTATTTTTTAATAAGACTACTAGAAATTTACAAATGTGACTTATATTTATATTGGGTAAAGATGCTCTAGAACATCAAAGAGAATCAACTGACACTGCAATACTAACACACTATTATAACTAATAGAATATTTTGACACAGTTCTATGGCAATAAGATAAAAATCAAAGCCTTTTTTTACATAGTGATAAATAATTAGAAAATATATTTTTCCAAGCCAGGTGTGGTGGCACACACTGGTAATCTCATCAGCTCAAGACACTAAAGCAAGAGGATTGCAAGTTCAAACCAGGCTCAGCAATGTAATGAGGGCCTGTCTCAAAATTTAAAGAAATTCGAGAGGCGGGATGCTGGGGATGTAGCTCAGTGGTAAAGTGACCCTTATAAAAGAAAGAAAAGAATATATTTAATTCCAATCATAATAGTAAAATACAATAAACTATTCAGGAATAAAACTAAAATAAGTAAGACCTTCGGGAAAGCAACCCCAAAACTTGACTGAAGGCCATAAAAGATCTAAATTAATGTAAAGGCATAACATGTTTGTGGACAAAGACAGTACTGAAAAAAAAGTCACATCTGCCCCCAACTGAATCTAAAATTTAGTATGTTAGCCATCAAAATATAAACAAGAATTTATGTGACAGAAAATTTTATGCAAACAGAAGATTTTCAAAAGACTTATACCGCCCAGCATTGGCAAAAGTTCAAATTGTAAACAGAAAGAAATCAAAGTGAAACAGGATTTGGTAGAGGATAATTTGGTAGTCTTCATTAAAATTTAAAATGCATATCCTCAGGCTGGGGAAGTAGCTCAAGAGGTAGACCACTTGCATAGCAAGCACAACTCCAGAAAATGTGACATAATATACTTTGGAACTAGGGATACAGCCAATGGGAGTGGACAGGGGAAAGAGGGGAAGAAGAAGAGAGAAAAGATGGGAAGGAAGGAGAGGAAGGACTTCTGATAATTCTGGAGGAAAATAAAAATCACCAACACATATAACACTCATTCTATCTAGAAGAGGGGCAATGGATTTGTTATTTTACTTGAATCATTTTACATGTCTGTATTTATTACTTACTACAGTGGGCAGATGTTATTTTTTGAAAAACACCTTTGTCAAAGGAATTAAATGTTTCTGGAAAGTAATCAAAAAAACTGCATAGCAAAATAAGCAACTGATAATTTTTATTCCTCCTGAACTGACACAGGCAGATACTTTTTATTCCCCTTTTTTTTCCACTATAAACAGTTTAGTGTGAAAATTTGCTCTTTTCTAATACTGTGTGTTTTTAAATTCATGCAATCTAAATTATCTCATAAAAAGCCTATCAATGTATCCTTTCTTACAGAATTTTGAGCATACAAATCTCAGACTTTTTCTATCATTCACTGGAATGGTTTACTACTAACTCAAGCTGTTATGAGGGAAGAGTGTAGTTCCCTACCCCACCAAATTTCAGAGATCCCTAGAAGAATATGAAGGGAATTTCCAATGACATATTTGCTATAAGTCTTCGGTGAGACACAAGAAGAGTTGAGGCTCAGCAAGGATTTTTATTTTTTTTAAAGCAGGAAGGATTTTAAGATAATTGAGGAAGATACAAATGTTTCTGTTAAGTAGTGTACTTCCTCCTTTTCATTAAGAAAATCTGAGTAAAAAAATCAGTAATTGATATCTACAAATCACAGATTCCCATTTAGTTAAAACAATGGCCACAACAGTTAAGAAATAAGAAATTTAATAAGAAAATCAAAATTATTTATGTATAGCCAGTAGCCAAGTATTAATTACTGGGATTGGTTTGTTGTTTATCTGTAATATTTTTTAAAAAGCTTTTAGGTCATTTCCTTCTACTTAGAGGTTGTTCCATGACTGTCTGCCCCTTATATCCATCACTGTGTGTGCCAGGATTGCAAGTAAAGAAAAACACAATTAGGAAGTTCAATCCACAACAAAAATAATCACAAAATGCTCTCCAAGATAAAATAAGTTTTTTTTTTTTTTATTCCTGTTTTTGTATTCTCTTTGCAGCTGCTCATTTTCATTACCATGAGAACCAAGAGTTGACTATCCCTGGACAAATTCCCAAATCAAAATATTAACTCTACTTAAGCACAACTTCACTTTCCTTCCCCCATTCCCTTTTGATTGTTTCTAAGAGGACTGAGAGCTGCTTAGTAATGTCAGATAAACTAACATTTTATGAGGAATCTCCCCTATCTACACACACACCAAAAAAGAAAAGAAAAGAAAAAAATACTTTCCTTTTCTAATGAACTGCAATGTTGCCTTTCCTTATAGGGAGAATGAGGCCGCCTGCCATTGCTTACATTGTAGTTTAAACTGGCCCATGATATTGGATCAGAATTCTTCCAAAGGTTCATTTCTTTTTGTTGATCCAAGCCTCTGATCTATGACCCAAGAATCTTAGTGGAACTGTACTTTCTTGTTGGGGGCAGGGGGGACACTCCACCAGAAAAGTAAATGAAAGTGACAGTGTATTTTCTTCTGTTCCAAAAATTATATTAAGGATGGTTCCCAAAGTTATTTAATTATATCCCCTGAGTATTCCAAATAAGTTGTGAAATAAAATTTATCTAACTCAAACAAAAATGTACTGAAATTAACTAAAAAAACAAATCTAGTGTTGATTCTATTGTTTTTTTTTAAGTTCTCAAGGATATGTATTCTTAAAACTCAAAATGTGATGAAAATACGAAGAATGACAAACTGAAACATTAATAAATATTATAATCATCAAGGAAAAGAGATCTCTCATTTTAAAAATATGGAACTTGGGCTAGGACTATAGCTCAGTGGAAGAGTGCTTGCCTAGAATGTGTGAGGCACTGGGTTCTATCCTTAGCACAGCATAAAAAACTAAACAAATAAAGGAATTCTATCCATCTACAACTATAAAAAAATTTTTTTAATGGAACTCAAAAAATCAATGATATTTCCTTAAGACTTAAAGAAACAGAGGTAAATTACTATTTTTCCATGTTAGTAAACATGCTACTTTCTAAATTAATTTCTTACATCAAACAAATATATTACAAAACACTAAGTATTCCTTCAGAACTTTATAAAAATAACATTATCAGAATAGTTATAAAAATCTGGTAAAATGGTCATATTCATATATTTTAAAAGATATAATATTATAACAATCTACATACTTGAGAAAACTAAGATGATAGGTCAGCTATCCTATTGTCCATGGATGAAAATTCCACTAGAGATATATCAACCTACACCTACAAGAGGCTATTCAGTCAACAGATTAGGAATGCCTGCTGGGGTTGGGCTTTACACCACAACTAAAAATACAAATAAGGAAAGCCTCCCACTCTGACTTTGAGGAAGTTAGTACAACAGGGAGAAAGGGTTCTAACAACTAAGAACCAACTTTAGTTGCCACCACAATCCAAAAAATCTCTCAAAACATCTGGGCTTTTCCTATACAAGTATAGAAAAATAATAAGGGAAGACAGTTTTACCAAAAAAGTTAGTATACATGTTCCAGGATAAACACAATGGCAAAGCCCTCCTTTCTATAAAGGACATACACACTGGGATTCAGCAATGTAAGCTGCATTTCCCAACCTTTCCTGCAGAAAATTATGTATCATAAATGCAATTATGTATCATAACATTCCAGAATATTACTCCTCAGAGTTTTTTTTTTACAAATAATATTTTAAATTTTCTGCCCATAATTTTTAAAAACTTTTTATTTTAAGACAACTGTACAGAGCCTGGGTAGAATATGAGGAGGGCAGATTAAAAAAATATACAACTGCAGATTCACATACAGAGGGATCCTGTATACCCTTTACCCAATTTCCTCTAACAGTAACATCTTAAAAAATTGTAACACAATATCACAATCAGGACTTTAGCACTGATATAGACAAAATACAGAAGAAATTTACCACTAGTTAGGAAAATCTGCATGGAAAAAAATATTTGACAATCACTTAACTTCTCTATAATTCATTTTCCCAATCACCTATACTCCAAACACAGATGAAACTCCGTATCTCTAAATATACCCCAACTGCCTGTGTACTGACATACATACATTCAACTCATGGTGTATTCAGGACCTGCTATAGATTGGGCAAAGTGCAAGAAACTGGATTTGAACTGATGAACCAAAGATAATCATGCTCTACCCACTGTAGCTTAAAGTCTAAAGGAAACACTGACATATAACAAAAATAAGCAAATGAACTACAGTATGTTTGCTGGGGTGAGGGGTAGGAGATGTTATCTAAATATAATGATCCATGAAGAAAAAAAAAATTGCTCAGAAACTTGTGAAGAGGACTGACCTTTGCTTGATGGGTTTTATATGTATACAGTTCAAACAAAAATGTCATTTCACTTCCTCCCTTTTAAAATTTTTCTTTCGCTTCTTTTCTTATTTTTTCTTGCTTAGAAAAATTCTTCAAGGTCCACAGCAGTTATTTGTTGTAATACATAAAGCAAAAAGTAATTATTCTTGGAGCTGGGGGTATAGTTCAATGGTAGAACACCAGAGAAGCATTCACAAAGCCCTGGGTTTGAGCCCCAGTAGGGAAGAGGGGGAGGGAAGAGGAAAATTTAAAAAACACAAAAAACAAAAACTATGCCTTCCTCTTAGCTCATGGCATTAGGCATCAGAACCATCTTTTAAAAAAGTATACCATCTCAACAAAATAATGATCATCCTAAAATGAACACAATGATCAACTTAAAAGGCTGTTCATAGACACAGTGAAAATGTATACACTTAGAGGAGATGAAATAAGAGGGAATGAACTAGTAACTTGTGACAGAAAACCAACCCTCAGTTACAAATCTAGGCATATGACACAGAATATCAACAAAGTTAACATTTTTCCAGCAGAATTTCACATATTTTTTATATCCAAATTCCCTGGAACATATCACTCAATTTAATGCTTTTCAACCAGTGTTTATGAAGTAATGTTTTATATCTCCCAAACTCACAAAATATTTTTAACAAATAATATATGAAGAAGATCAAGTATCATTACAAAGATAATTGGCACAATAGAATTACTGACACTGAAAACTAATGTGATGTATGTGTCATACATTGCTGGTACCAAGAGAAGAACACAGCAGCATATCTTAGTGCACCATTCTCCCACTGGGAACACAAACTAATCATGTTTCCATAAGATCTTTGATTTGAACCCTTGATTTTGCTGAGTGTTATACACTAAAAGGCAAAAGTTGATAAGGTGTTAAGAATATTCTGGCAAAACTAACAGAACTATACACTACAAGGTACATTATTAGCTCCACAAGGATAAGTTTTTACTGTTTGTAATTATACTTCAGTAAATCTATCTCCATCTTCCTCCTCTCCAAAAGTGTTGCTATGGATGTGGAGCAACTGGAACTCTCACATAATCTATTAAGTGTATAAAACCGGTGCAAATAATTAGCAAAACTATATAATTTTAATTATTAAAGTTGAATGATGCAAAACTAGGACCCAGCAATTCACTGGTGATTAATACAAAGATAGGTATGAGTGTTATTACTACAATAGTCAAAATTTAGAAACAAACCAAATGCATATTGTAATACAAAGAATAAACAAAGCATGAAATAGTCTTAAAACGAAATGATACATTGCAATAAAAATGAACAAACTATACTTTGCATAAAAATATGGATGAATATCTCAAATTTAAAAAATAAAGACAACCACAAAAGAATACATAGCACATGATTCCATTAATATCAAGTTCACAGCCAGATAAAACTTATCTACAACATTAGAAGTCAAGATAGTGGATTCTTCACTGGTGAGAGGGAAGAGTAATTAGGAGAGTGTGTGAGAAGTTTCTGGAGTGCTAGAATTATCTGACCTGACTACATGTTCACTTACAATTATTAATTGAACTAAAAACTAAACTACCTCTGTTTTTCTGTACGTTACAGTTATGTAACAATGTTTATCACTAAGAAAAAGAAAAAAGCAGTGTGCATTCCTTTTAAGATGATAGATGATGGTGGGGTACACTGTAATGCTCACATGGCATTACAGTGATTGTATAGTAAAAGAAATAAATATTTTAATTTGAAAAAAGATAACAACAAATTCTTAGAACAATGTTTTCTACATGAAATGGAGTGTTGGTTTCATCGGAGGAAAAAAATACTTGATGTTTTATCTTTATCAAAGAGCACAGTCCTCAAACACCTCCTTTTCTATACAATCAACTCTATGTTAAGAAAGTATAATTTACAGCAACTATTTTTGCCAGCTTAAAATAAATGTAAAACAGTAACATACAGAATCTTGAACTGAGGCCAGACTATATAATGCTAGGAAATCGGGGAAAAGGTCACTAATAGTTTCACTTTTTACATGTGTTTACATTTAAATCACTCTTGAAATATCTGGTGATTGCTAGTTCCTAAAACAGTTTTGAGTCAAATTCAATTTTCCTAACACAAAACAACATATTACTACCCCCATTCTGTCTCCTAAAAGGAATGCTTTGACCATCTCAAAAGAGAGAAAGAGAGAGAAAACACATTATAAAGGAACAAAGAAATCTGTTTTTTTTTTTAAATTCATAGCACAGTAAAATAGTTTATCCACCTTTGTAGTTTGAAATCTGTCAGGATCTCTGACTTATAATCTGCATAATATAAGCCATATGGAACTTTTTTAAAGTTTAATTCCTTTAAGAATAGAAAACAGAACAATTGTTAAATGTTTTTAAAATATACATAATTCAGTAATTATGATGACTGATACCTGTTTTCAAAAATAAAAAACAATGAGAGGTAATAGAACTCATTTTTTTTCACACCCTTAAAATAAACATTCATGAGAACCTTAGATGAGCTGGACTTATATTAAAATGTAAAATATAAAAAGAAACAAATAAGAAATTTTGTGTACTTGGAGATAAATCCTATGTCATACACATATGCAAAAATAAGCAAATTAATCATGTTCTACAAAACAGGAAAGGGCACTGAGCACCCAGGACAGACAGCTCCTCCTCGTTTCCAGTAACTTTATTCATTATGTCCCAATGTCATCCTCTACAGAGTTTTCCCAAACTGGTAAAAGAACCACTGGTGATATGAGGGATGGTTAAGTGTGGCACAGGAAAACTTTTAAAAAATCTATAATTGTTATGTATATTAGAAAGATATACAATTAGCATCTCCAAAGCAAAAAATTTTAAGGACTTTGTCACTTAACATAAGGATAAAGTAAATAATATGCTTAAAATTTTGAAACAGTGAAATAAGTATTAGAATTCAAGTTACATAAAACAAAATCATGGTTGTTGCAGACATGTTGAAGTTTGGTAAATATCAGCCACTAAATATCTAACAGTGTAGAGCAGTGCCCCATTTCCATGGGGTGCCTTCCAAGACCCACAGTGGAAGCCTGAAACCATAGGTAGATCAAACTTTGTATAGACTTTTTTTTTTTTAAACTACGCCTGCCTGCCTATGATAGAGTTTGTGAATTAGGCAGAGTAAGAAATAAGCAATAATCACTACTAATAAAATAGAACAATTATAAGAATATACTGTAATAGAAGCTATTCAAAAGATACAAAATTTGACAATAAAAGAACTGATAGTAAAAAAATAGATAATAAAAAAAAGAAAAAAAATAAATTAGTACAACCACTACAAAAAAAAAAAAAGAACTGATAGCTTATGGGGAGAAAACATACATATTTTATTCCTAGAAATTTTCATTTAATATTTTTGGATCACACTGATAGCAGGTAACTGAAACCACAGAAAAGCAAAACTACAGATAAGAGAGGACTATTACACACAACCACAAGAGACAAAACACGCCCTGTCCCATGATACACAGTCATTAACCTGGCAACAGCAGTCCACCCTTACATCTATTAACAATGAGGTACCCCAACAGAACATAACACTTTGGTGTGTTAGTGATGAAAGAGAAACGTAAGTCAATCAGGTTTAACCTAATGCAACCATTTACTCCTCCTTCAGCTGAGGAAATTTTGCATGTAGTGTGCCACATCTGTGAACACCACAGGACCTTGCTGTGTCTAGAGCATCTGTTGTTACTACACACTTCTCTTCTCCCCATGGCTGTCCTACATCTGTGGCTTGCAAAACCATCCAGATATGGGTTCCCTGAGACATTACTTCCCTTCTTCACCATGGTTTAATTCCTTTGTGCCCCAGACAGGATCAAACCAATTTTTGATATTACATTAAATAGGAGGAAAATAAATATTTTTTTAATTTTGCATTTTTGCAGACTGATATTTTTGTCTTATGTAAAAATATTCATATAAAATTCCCTTCACAAAATCAAAACTAAAATCTAAATCATATATGATTTGTAAGGAACAACCTAGATTAATGTGTGATTTTCACATATCAAAAACATACAAAATAAACTCATTAATTTTAATAGTACTAGTAAACAAAAAAGGACAAATTTGAAATCTACAGATAAAAGTTTCTACACAGTAAAATCCTAGACTAATTGTTTACAATAACATGTAAGTTTCACTTGCAAAGGCATAAATATAAACCAAATGACTGCAGAGGTAATTTACTCCTACCTTCAGTAACTGTCATGTTTTTCTACTTAGGTCTCCAATGCCACTTTTCTGGTAATTAACAATTGGTTCCCCTTAGAAAACTTGGAACCACCATTTAACCCAGCTATCCCACTCCTCAGTTTATACTCAAAGGACTTAAAAACTGCATAAAACAGGGACACAGCCACGTCAATGTTTACAGCAGCACAATTCACAATAGCTAAATTTTGGAATCAACCTAGATGCCCTTCAGTAGATGGATGGATAAAGAAACTGTGGTATATAAACACAATGGAATATTATTCAGCACTAAAAGAGAATAAAATCATGGCATTTGCAGGTAAATGGATAGAGTTGCAGAATATCATGCTAAGTGAAGTAAACCAATACCAAAAACCCAAAGGCTGATAAGTGGATGCTGATCCATAATGGGGGTTGGGGAGGGGGCACTGGAGGAATAGAGGAACTTTGGGTAGGGCAAAGGGGAGGGAGGGGAAGGGAGGGGCCATGGGTGTAGGAAAGATGGTGGAATGAGATGGACATCATTACCCTAGGTACATGTATGAAGACACAAATACTATGATTCTACTTTGTGTACAACCAGAGAAATAGTACACAAATGAATACATTTATGTGAACTGAAATGCATTCTGCTGTCATGTATAATAAATTAGAATAAATAAATAAATTAATAAAATTTTAAAAAAAGAATTGGTTCCATGCAAGATTACCATAGGCCAAAGGAAAGAGAATTCATAAGCACTGTTCCCTTGTTGAAAGTGACATTCAAGGAAAGATAGAATTTCTTCCCAAAGCTCTGATGTTATTAATAATACCAAGAAGAAAGACACAGTTATCAAGAAAAGTGTTCCAGGCCTTAAACACAGCAACTGCAATGTCATCTCCATGGACAGACAAGAGCTTGGGAGGCAATGGGAAATCAGAATCTTTGAAATGAGAGGCCACACATAAATATTTGAAAAAGAGGATTTCAAATGAATGATTCCAGAAGGTTCCCAAGACATAAAACCGTCAGCAAATGAAAGAATGCATTAAATGTATAATATGCAAGTAAGAGTGAACATGGCAGAAAGGAATGCTCTTAAAGTATTCAAGAAATAAAAAAAAAAATATCCTGAGCAGTCAATTCAACTCAGCAAACAAGTTAATAAACACATTCTGACACTAGTCATCTCTCAAGTGAGAGAATCAAAAACCTCAATTTCATCTGAGAACTTAGCAAAAGCTAAGTTTTAGCAGTATGCATCACCCAGACTGATACTCAATCCTTCTTCCAGGAAGTCATGGTCATGTGTGATACACCAGGTTTCCTGAGAGAAGTATGGGAGCCTGCTGTGCAACGGGGAGGACAGAGGCACTTGCTCATTCTTTCTCTTTCCATATAGTGATACATTGTGGTTTAGTGTGCTTACAATGTTACATAGGTTCAGCTAAACTGACTGGGCTGGGGTTGAGGCTCAGTGGTAGAGCACTGGCGTAGCATGTGTGAGGCACTGGGTTCAATTCTCAGTACTGCACATATATAAACAAACTGTCATAAATTCAATTTAAAAATAATGGAAGCATACAACTGTTCTAAAACTTTCTTGCAAAGAAATCACAGATTTAAAAGTATATATTAATGATCCAAATACAAGCAAACAACAAGGACACACACACACACACACACACACACACACACACCAGCAGAGTTGACCCATCTGCAACCTGTGTAGACTCTGTTAGTCATGTTGCAAGTTAAAAACAAAGAAAAAATGAGTCAGATCTCTGAAGAAAACTACTCCCCCATCCATTACAAAGACTCTCTGAAATATAGATTTATATCCATCATTATTAACAATGAACATGAATATAAAATACTTTCTTGAGACATTAAATAATGACACTTTGAAGCCATTGTAATTAGCAAAATATTAAAACTTACCTAGACAATTAATAATTTTACATCAAAAAGATTTGTTAATAAACACAATGTTAAATACTTTGAACTTTTTATTTAACCTTATCTTTTTAAAAATGCCAATTTATAGATGTCTTTTGTATATATTAGCATAACAATGTATTACATAATTCTTAAATCCATTCCCTTAAATCGGGATTGTTTAAAAGTGCTATATTGATAGGACAGATAATCGATGAAGTTTAAAGGTCACTATACTCAAGGAAAGGGGAATGAAATGTTAAAAAGAAATGTAAAGGAGAAGGAAAATAGCAACATCTGTCATTCAGTGATGATCCAAATTATCATTTAAATCTCACTATGGTTTTACAGATAAAGAAATTGAAGCTCAAAGAGTTAAGCTCCTTACTCACCAAACAGAGCTATGCAGATCTGCATGCCTGTTGTTCTAACACTCAAGTGGATGCACTCAACCAACCACTGCCTTCCCTCATTGTCTCTTCTACTCCAAAATAATGATGGGAGCCCCTGCCTCAGCTGGGAATTTGTAATCAGTCTGAAATTTGCCATAGAATAGATCTTCAGTACCTGGGATACAAATGCCTATGCCCAATCTTTTTGCTTCGGGGAATAGGATTTTTGGTTTATAATGCAGCTAACCTCAAACCATTTATCCAGATTTCTCTCCCATTCTTCATCATCTTCCAAGAATCCCAGATCCAAAAGAAAAGCACAACTGTGTTTCTGTTCTTTTGTTTGTTGGCTCTTCTAGCTTCCACTCATCATGACACTGCAGTGTTTCTTGATTCCCCAGAGTAACAATCTCACCTAGGCATTTTGCCCCTTTCTTTATGCTTCACTCCTTTAATATTTGCCAAATTGTCAATTTGGAAGTCTTCTCAGATTCTTCAATGAATAAATTACTGTCACTATATTTAAGGTATATAATTTTAAGAGAAGAAACAGGTAAGAATACCATTTTACATGTCATAAGGAGAGGTTTACAAAGTTCTTTGGGCACAGAGAGACCTAGCTCTGCTACTGCACTCCACAAGAGCATCCCCAAAAAGGGCTGCCTGTGACCTTGGGCATGGAGGTTGGGGACAGATCTGAAGATGGAGCAGAGATCAGACAAAGCTAGTCAACTCAAATTGGACCTTTTGCTGGAGCTGCAAAGTCCAAGAAGGCAGGCGAGGGCAGCTGTGCTGGATGGGCATTACTGTCTGCTCCACGGTCTAGTTCTGAAGGACCATAAACAGGCCACAAATCCAATACTTTCTAATATTCTTACAAATGAATGACACACAAAAATGTAACTTTCATTTTAAACTATGATTAATATTGACCAAATAATTTACTAAATGAGTTGTGGTATATTATATTTGCTTTTCATAAATTTGGGGAAAATTTTATTAGAGAGAGGCAATCCTACCAAGTGTGGCTGCTACGCTTGTGTTGCAAAATTCCTTGCACACACATGGACACACAGACATCATGGGATAATGGTCACTTGTTACTGATACATGATCCATTGGGTTTTATATTGGTTAAAGTCTTTGACTAATGCATCTATGATATAATTATCTGTTAAATTGATCGATCAAGGTGGCTGTGGGTTCTCTGGATGACCCTACAGAATATAGTAATGCATTAACTCTAAGATCACAATCTTAAGATATCTTTCCCTGCCAGGACACACCCAACCAGCAAGATCTAAGAGCCCTTCCCAGAGTTCTGAATCCTTCAAATTATTCACCTCCCCCTAAAATATCATCAAGATTTTCATATATGCCTTATATCCTTGTTTACTCCAATCCGCAGAAAGATCTAAAGCATCATAGCTGGGCTTGGGCCACAGCATCTCTGTACCTGCTAAACTAACCCAGAGCCCACAGCTCTCCACAGCCCAATCCCCCTGATCATTCTCTGGAACTCACCTCTTTCATCAGAAAAACCCACTCTATTTTTCATCCTCAGCATCTTGAATGACCTTGAACTGAGAAAAACCTGTGCGCCCCTGAGGATAGTTCCTTCCCAAAAGCCTTTTTAAGAAGCAATTTGTTTGTTCTCTCCACAACCCATGTTTCAAAGAGAGGCCTGTTCATGGCTGCTTTCAAACCATCACTCCTCAAACACCCCAGCCACTCTGAAACATCCCATCTGACTTCCCTCACCAACTTTACTTGCTTCACTCATCCCTCCCACCTATTTGCTGATAATCTGAGTACCTGGCTCACGGTCTCGCTCTCCACACTGCCCCATGCTCATTTTAAATTTTTCAACATACCCAGACAAATCACCGAACAATATGGCTACTACGTCCTTATCTGCTTGCTGATGTCTTCTACTCTATGTCAACTACCCTTTACTACCAGGACACATCCTGCCAGGACAGCCTCTTTACTAACACTACACAATCGCTACAATTTTGAATTTGTATTCTCTGACAAACCACCTGCCAGCCACTAGGACGTTTCATTTAGTACCAGGCTTTTTACCTAATCAATTATTCCTTCTATTCTTTTCATTGTTCATCACCCAGTGTCCTCGCTTCCTTTCTCAGTCAGCTAGGATGCTGTGGATCAGCACTAGATCAATTTGCTGTATATTCCTTCCCTGTTCCCTCGCTCTGCTTTTCCTCTATCATGTTCACTGGCAAAACACCAACCTAATCAACTCTCCACCTATCTGATGTCCCAAAGGAGTTAGACAAAGTTAAGGAACAACATAACAACCATTCCACTTGCTCTGACTTAAGTTCAAGTGGGTTCCCGGCTCCGCCCAGCAATCCTACTACACCTTCTTCGTACCTTAGGGAAAACGATGATCCTATGCTGTCTTTCAACTTCAAACCACTCTGCAACCTGCAGGCTCAACTCTTTTTTTTTTTTCTTTATAAACTGAAAAATTAAGTCAATCAGAAGAAAACTACCTTGTTTTTCTATCTAAAAATCTACACACTTACCTGCAACAACATATATATATATATATATTCTTCCTTCACCCTCTTATACAGGGGGCCAAATGTCTTTTCTCCTATCTTTGGGAATATCATTTCTCCAACACTATTAAGATGTAAGCTCTAAGAAATGCAAGCATTTAATAAATATTTGTTGAATTAAACTGAATCATTCTAACTGTGCCATTTTCCTACCATGTCCCATTTGTTGCCTTGTTTTTCTGCCTATGCTTGGATTCCCACTCTCCTCTCAACTCACCCTACTTAGCTTCTTAAATAAAATTCCAACTACATGATTCATGGCAAAGTAACCAACAACTTGAACCTTAACAGATCCAACAGCTAATTATAAACCCTGCCTTCCTCAATCTTTCACATATTTGCAACAAATCGCATAATTAGGATTGGTACTTTATTGTACCATATGTTCTAACTCAAACATTAGAAAACTTCAATGAAAAGATTTCATAGATCAGTTACAGCTGAAAAAAAGCATTAGTGGACTAAAAGATATGCAGATCAAACAAATGGAAATCCTAACAGATTCAGAAACAGGAAGAATAGAATGAAAAGTTTCAACATGTATGACAGGAATTTCAGAAGTAAAGAGAAGAGCAGAGACACAATGTAACAAATTAAAACTTCAGATCACAAAAGTTACCAGAAAGTAGAGTTTTAGTGATATTTTTTTCCTCCTCTAAGGTCACAAAACTAACAGGCATAAGTCCAGGTTTCAGCCTTTTAAAAATATATTGCATCATTTAGAAAGCAGAGAAAGAAAAATCCAGTTGGCTCAAAAATTTCACTAGATTCAAATCACATATATCCTGCTTCCTCAATCGGGATGTATGAGCCCTTGGAGACAGCTCACGACATGCTAGGAATAAGCAACACCACAGAATAAACATGGTACATTTTCCTAGACCACTGATTTTACATAAACTTTTCAAAGAAGCTAATTAATTAAATTAGCATGTAATTACATCTTTAGAAATAAAAAAATATGGATATGTTTATTAAAGCAGAACTTACATTGTGCAGACATTTATAAAATATGAAACCTGAGCACATGCTCAGTGTTGTACATTCAGTTATTTGCCTCAGCTAGTACTGCTAAGCTTTAAAAGTAGCATTAAGAGCTTTCATGGCTTTCTCAAAAATATGTGAATTACTATGATTCTCAGTATTTAAGGTGTATTTAAGGTCTCTTTACAAGAAAAAATATTCTTTGAATGATTCACTACACCTTTGTTGTTGTTTCTTTTACTCTGGATCTAAATGTTTTCTATTGTAAAGACTATGACAAAAAAATGCCAGGGGACCGAGGACAAAAACTGATAGACAGGAAGAAGTACAAGTATGTCTCATTCCACACTCTTCTGCTTGCAATTCTGATGATAACTTCTACAATAACCCAAACTATAATAATAGATTATTATACCATGACTTTATCTTTACCTCCTAAACATTAACTCTTAGAAGTAAGGATGAGGGGCAGTTACAAGTAACAAGCCTGGGTTGGGGATGTGGCTCAAGCGGTAGCGCGCTCGCCTGGTATGCATGCGGCCCGGGTTCGATCCTCAGCACCACATACAAAGATGTTGTGTCCGCCGAAAACTAAAAAATAAATATTAAAATTCTCTCTCTCTTTAAAAAAAAAAACAAGTAACAAGCCTGTATAATAATGGCTTCCACAAAATCCCCAAAGTAAATGTAGCAGAGGTTGCATGCTGCTTCATGATGTTCAAGAATCAGGTTCATTTTTCAATTGTTCTTTCACTGGGTAGGCTTTCCCTTCCTAAGGCTACTTATTGTCCAAGATGGCTAAGTTAGCTCTAACCGTCACATTTTCATTCAAGTCAGCAGGAGAGATGAGAGCATATGAACTCCCTTTAAGAACCCTTAAAGGGATGTGGCTGAGTAGCTGCCTAGCATGCAAAAGGCCCTGGGTTTGGGAGGAAGAAAGGGGAAACTTTACCTGCAAGTCTGCCCATGCCCCTTCTGCTTACTTCCCTTTAGCCATACACAGACCATATCTGGTTACAAAAGAAACTGAGAAATGTGCCCTATTCTTGGTGCCCATGTAGTCAGCTAAAATGGGGAATATAATGTTTTACTTAGATGTGGTGTCATGGTAAAACATTTGTAGTGTCCCCAAAATATGCTCCTTCTGTCTGAGATGATGTGAGACAGCTAGTTTGCCTTCCATACTCTGTCCCTGAAGTCCTTTCTTTCACTCAGTTTAGGGGAAGCAACCATGCCCAGACAAACCAGCAAGCTGTATTAAAAACATGAGACTGGCAGAAGAAGTGGTAGCCTTCCCATAATATCCCCCCTCTGAATGCAAGCAGCAGGATACCTCAAAACATGTGCTATAAATTACAGAGCCAAAAGAATGAGGAAAATAAACTTGCTCCTTTATGGCAGGAATTTGCCTACTTTCCTGATGTGACCGAGTCAGGAACTGAAATTAATAAAAGTTAACAACTTGGATTTACTGCACCCTTCTTTATTAGGATTTTCAAATGTCTAATAATATGCTATTTTATTTTCATAATATACTGTTGCTGTCACCCACAGGTAAACTTATATCACCTTCTCAAATATTATTTCACCAGTTTATGATTATCATTTCCTCACTTCTCTGAATAGTTTCACCAACTATAAACACAACACTAAACAATGTAGTTTGGTTTGGCTAGCTTTTCTCTCTCTCCTTTTGCAGTACTAAGGATAACCTGGGGAATTCTAGCACTGAGCTACATCCCTAGTCCATTTTATTTTATTTTATAATTTATTTTTGAGACAGGGTCTCATCAATACTGGCCTTGAACTTGAGCTGCCCTTGTCTCAGCTTCCTGAGCAGCTGGGACTACAAGTTTGTGTCACCACATCCAGCTTGGTTCTGCCATCTCCATAGACACAGTTTTTGCCTGGTTTTGAGCTTTCGTGCTATGTGTGTTCTTTTGTAACTTGCTTCTTTCAGTCAAGCCTGTCTTTGTGAGAGTCACCCCAGGTGTACGTGTATAGCTGCAGCTCCTTCAGATGCATATAATGAATATAATATTTGTTGCTAGTCAGCTTCTTGTTGTTCTGACCAAATACCTAACAGGAACAACTTAGAGGAGGAAGTTTATTTTGTCTCTGTTTCAGTACTCTCAGTTCATTCATGGCCAATTACATTGCTCTGGGCCTAAGATGAGCCAGAACATCCGGGAGATGGGAATGGCAGAGGAAAACTGCTCAGCTCATGGTAACCAGGAAACACAGTGAGAGTGAGAGGATCCAGAAACAAAATATAATTACCCAGGGCACACCCAGTGACCCACTTCTTCAGCCACACCCACCTGCCTATGGTTATCACCCAGTTAGTCCATTCAAATTATGAATCCATTATAGCTCTCATAATCTAATCATTTCACAAACTCTGAACATGTCCCATCACCTTTGGAGAACACCTTATATACAAATTATTACATTTTTTTATTACAAACAATGCTGCTACAATTTATACGTGTGTGTGTATGTATGTATGTATATATATATATATATATTTCCTGATATACATGTGAAAATTCCTCAGGGGAGTACACTTGAGAATAGAGATGCTCAGTTCCAGAACACGTACATGTTCCTATTTTACTAAATAATGACAAGTCCTGCAAAGTGGCTGTGCCTGATTACATTCTCAAAGTGAATAAGATTTCCTACTGGTGTCCAAATGCCTTCTTTTGTAATTTAGTAACATGCATCACCTGTTTTGCAATTATTATGTTTTCATATTTACCCAATTTTCAAACAGGTTCAATACATTTTCACTTTATGCAAAATAGAAGTAAAGTTATATCCACAGTCTAACAAGTAACATTCAGCTCCATACAGAACTCACAGGTGAATTAAGATATTCATGCCCAATGACTGACCACTGGACCGCTATGGGAAGTATCAAAAACAAACAAACAAACAACAACAACAAGAAGCCATTAGAGCTATTCTTCACTCTCCTCTGTGTGGTTCTTATTATGTGGTACTATAATCATATTTATTAAGAATGCTTATTTAAACATTTAACATACAATTTTAGTCTTCATAAATCTAAATACCCATGAACAAAAATACTGAATGCTATTTTTATCTACCAGAATTATATTTGTCCTGTCTGCAAGGTGAAGGGGAAAGAAATAGAACTACCAAAATCTATGGTAAGAAAATGGAGCCAGGTTCAGTGGCGCACACCTGTAATCCCAGAGGCTCAGTAGGCTGAGACAGGAGGATCGCAAGTTCAAAGCCAGCCTCAGAAACAGTGAGGTGTTAAGCAACTCAGTGAGACCCTGTCTCTAAATAAAATACAAAAAGTAGGAGTAGGGATGTGACTCAGTTGTCAAGTGCCCCCCCCCCCCCGCCGCCGAGTTCAATCCCTGGTACCAAAAAAAAAAAAAAAAGGGAAAGAAAGAAAAGAAAAAGGAACTTTTTTTTTGGGGGGGGGGGGGACACTGGGAATTGAGCTCAGGGGCACTCAACCACTGAGCCACATCACCAGCCCTATTTTGAATTTTATTTAGAGACAGGGTCTCACTGAGTTGCTTAGCACCTCACTTTTACTGAGACAGGCTTCGAACTCGCCATCCTCCTGCCTCAGCCTCCCATTCTGCGGGGAACATTTTTTTCTTTTTTTGGGGGTGTGTGTGTGTGCTGGGGCTTGAACTCAGGGACATTCAACCACTGAGCTACATCCCCAGCCTTATTTTTGTATTTTATTTAGAAACAGGATTTCACTGTGTTGCCTAGCACCTCGATGTTGATGAAGCTGGCTTTGAATCTGCAACCCTCCTGCCTCGGCCTCCCAAGGTGCTGGGAACATATTTCTTAAACAGTGAATTACATTATGAACATGTGACGTTATAAACTTCAGACACAGAAGTAAAGACATTCTTATAAAGAATTCATCCACTTGCCACCCACTACTGCCCACTTTGAACAGTTATGGTCTTATCAAGCTGTTGCCCCAGTTACTGCATGAAACTAAACAACAATATTTTAAAATATTTTTTCAAAATAAATACATTTAAAACAATCAGTTCAAATGCTATCTGATTCTACCAGAATTTTAAATAAAATTTAAAAGCAAATGGATCATAGCATATTACTCTGCTGTACCAAAGTGTTCATATAATTGTTGATAACCTGAAAGCATCTCCCAGTGGCAACCATACAACTTGGAACTCTACATGTCAATACTTTGTTTTTGATTTAAAATAAAACAGTCTCTGAAAAACTTCAAACAAGTATTTTCTTTTTAAAAAAATAATGGAAGTGCTAAGATAACAAAATACTCTAATATAACTGAAAAAATAAGTAAGAGACACATACTCTATGATTAAAAAAGAAAGAAAGAAGTTTTACTGAAAGAGATTCCAAGAGTACAATAAAGACAATAAAATAATGTTTGCAGGAGTTGCTTCAAAGCTGGATATATCATTACAATATCATAAGAATAGTGTTGCTGTCCTAAAAATGCTATATATTATTCAACTCATTCCTGTCTCCCTCTCCTGAACCCCTTGCAATCACAGATCTTTTTACTCCCTCCCCTCCCCTCCCCTCCCCTCCCCTCCCCTCCCCTCCCCTCCCCTCCTCTTCTCTTCTCTTCTCTTCTCTTCTCTTCTCTTCTCTTCTCTTCTCTTCTCTTCTCTCTCTCTCTCTCTCTCTCTCTCTCTCTCTCTCTCTCTTTTTTTTTTGCATTTTCCTGAATGGCATACAGGTAGAATCATGCAACATATAGCCTTTCAGACTGAATTCCTTTCCTTAGCTTTTTAAGATTTCTCCATATCTCTTCTGGGCTAAATAGGTCATTTCTTTTCATTGTCTCTTGAATAGTGGTAGTTCCCTAATCTTTAGTCATCCAGATTTTCAAAACTGGTCATATTCTTACAAAGACTAGATGACATTTATTCTTTTATTAAATATTTTAGTGTCTCCTACAACCCAGACTCTCTGCTAATGAGCTGAGGGTATAGGTCAGAACAAGAAGCAATTCCTGCTCATCCAACCCGTTAGCAGAGGATCATAGTTAGGGAACAGAAAGGCCTAGTTCATTTCAAAAATCACAGGGCTGCTCAGCAAAACAGGTTGTTCTTCACAGATCACCCTCTGAACTCTAGTTCTTATTCTCATGCTCTTTTGATCCTGTGCAAAAACCTAACTCTGCCACCTCAGACCCTCGCTCCAAGGTTCACTCTTCAAACTGTCAAGTCCCCAGGGAGCTACCACTGTTTACAGTATCACGGACCCAGAAATGGGAGCAGTTATTCAGGACAGGGCCACACACAGCTGCAAAGTAGGGCAGGAAATGTAAGTAAGCCAAGAGCACCGAAGAAGGGCCAGAACAGAGTGGGGTGGAGAGGTGAACAAGAATGGGACCATGAGAACAAACTGAGACGGGTCCAGGAGCTAGCTTTAAAAACAGGCAGAAAACCCCACAAATTTTTTATTTACTCACATATTATCAGCTCTTGAGTAACACAGGTATGTAGGTAAAATTATTTTTACTTTTAGAGACATTCCTATGAAGCTTTATATTTTGGAATAATTACCATTGGAAAAAATGGCTCCTTTAAAATGAATCTCTCTTGGTCTTTCTACATTTTCTAAAATAAACGGGATCTAATGTACATCATGAAGACTATAGTAAATAATACTGAAAAATGTTAATCAGACTAAAAAATTAGCACTGAGAGTAAGACCTCTTCTAATTTGGTGAAGTCAGGATGAACATGGTTATGGAAGTCGCTGCTGAATCTATATTTATCATCTTTTTTAATAATTTGGAAAAGGGAGGAAATTACCTTAATAATTTTAATTACCAAAATAGAAAGGCTAAAAGGACCAGGAAACAGAAAAGATATTTAAGGTGTTAACTAGTACAGTGCTGCTTTCAGCACTCATGTACTAGACACTTGTTCATTACTTGCCACGTGTCACCTGAATATAACAAAAGTTCACAAAGGCATCCTAAATTCTGCATTTTTTTTAGTTGTAGTTGGACACAATATCTTTATTTGTTTATTTGTTTGTTTATTTTTAATGTGGTACTGAGGATTGAACCCAGGGCCTCACGCATGTTGGGCAAGCGCTCCACCACTGAGCCCCAGCCCCAGCCCTTATATTCTGCCTTTAAAACAAGGAAGCTAAGAAACTTGCTCAAGGTGACACGACCTGTGAAAGGCAGGGCTCAGCTTCCAGCTCAGACTTTTCTGATGCCCAAAGCCTTACTCTCTTCCAATCCAACATCCTGCTCCTGAGGACAGCCACTAGTTCTCTCCCTCCTTTCCCTTGTCTTGCCCTGCCAAGCAGGGGAACTGGACAGCCTTGCAGAGTGAATCTGGTGGCTGAAAAGCACCGTGAAGAAGACAGCTTCACGCTCTCTCCTTCACTCACCCCACTGGATCTGACGGGCCTTCAAGGAACGCACTCTGGCTCACAAAGATTATGAACAAGTAGAGGAGGACAAGATGAAGGGACATTTGCCATAATCCTACAAGGAATCCTCATTCTATTCTTGAGATGAGGAAGGGCTTAGAGAGGTTATAAAACATTCCCCAAGAGAAATGCAAATCAAAACTATGCTGAGATTTCATTTCACTCCAGTCAGAATGGCAGTTATTAAGAATACAAGTAACAGTAAGTGTTGGTGAGGATGTGGGGGAAAAGGTACACTCATACATTGCTGATGGGACTGCAAATTGGTGTAACCACTATGGAAAGCAATCTGGAGGTTCCTCAGAAAACTTGAAACGGAACTACCATTTGACACAGCTATCCCTTGCTTGGCAGACACTCCCTGTTTGGCATATACCCAAAGGACTTAAAATCAGCATACTATAGTGAGTGACATGGCCACATCAATTTTTATAGTAGCTCAAGTCACAATACCTAAGCTATGAAACCAACCTAGATGCCTTTGAACAGATAAACAAATAAAGAAAATATGGTAACTATACACAATAGAATATTACTCAGCCATAAAGAAGAATGACGTTTGCTGGTAAAGGATGGAACTGCAGACTATCATGCTAAGTGAAACAAGCCAATCCTAAAAAACCAAAGGTCAAATGTTCTCTCTGATATATGGATGCTAACACAAAATAAGGGTATGACAGGGAGAACAGAAGTTCACTGGATTAGACAAAAGGGAATGAAGGGAAGGGAGGGAGGATGGAAATAGGAAAGACGGTAGAATGAATTTATAACTTTTCTGTGTTCATATAGGAATACATAATCAGTATAACACCCCACATCATGTACAACCATAAGGATGAGAAGTTATACTCCATGTATGTATAATATGTCAAAACACATTCTACTACTGTCATGTATAACTAAAAAGAACAAATTAAAAAAAAAAAAGAATTTCCCCAAGGTT
Source organism: Urocitellus parryii (assembly GCF_045843805.1). Taxonomy (NCBI): domain Eukaryota; kingdom Metazoa; phylum Chordata; class Mammalia; order Rodentia; family Sciuridae; genus Urocitellus; species Urocitellus parryii. Next base: position 24,417,355 of record NC_135543.1, on the reverse strand, counting down.
ATAGAGCTAATTAATCTGCAGTCTGGGTTCACGCCCAGGTCTGGTCTGACCCCAGCTCTTCAGAAGCTCTTACTTAGCACTTCTGGAAAGACTAGGGAAATTCAAAGAGATACCTTCCCCGCCCCCCATCTTTGTCTAAAATAGACAAAATGAAATTTAGAACAGTAGTTCATCCTTGGAATGATTCCATATTCCCCCCACTGAGATTTCATTTCACTCCAGACAGGATAATTTTCTGTTATGAAAATTGTCAAACAAACAGAAAAGCCAAAAAGAATGATGTGAATTGCCAAACACTCACCACCTAGACAATACATTAACATTTTGCTGTATTTGTGATACCATTCTTATTTATAATACATCTATCAATATAGTTTATTTTATTTATCCATTTTAAAATAAGCTGCAGAAACATAGTGATTGCTTTTAAAAGGAAAGCTTTTGAATATTTTCTAATAGGTTTTTTAAATTTTTATTTTATTCACATATAAAGTGAGTTCAAAACTACAATAGCTTTAATTTATGAGAATTCTTATTAACAAATTCTGTCAGCAAATAACACTGAATAAATTAATCTTTAAATTAATCTGAACATTCATAACTGCTCCATAAAAGTTATGCTCACTTGACTAGAATAGGTTTGAACAGGCTTAGAGGAAATCAACTTGCTTTATTTTTTAAAAAATAAAATTTGCATTCTCAAATCCCATAATTTTAATAATTTTAGTATTCTTATTTATACAATTTCTAAACCCCACAATAAAATTTACATTAATAGAAATTTCAAAATCAAATTAATCATATATAACAAATTAAATTTAAAAAACAGATTAAATCATTTGTACCAAAAAACACCAACCATAGCAAGTCTCAGATATACATTCCTATGATTTCAACTGAAATTCATTATTTCACTCCATTCTTCAGAGTAAATACAAATGAATTCACTCCCCAGCTATTTGTAGCATGGAGGCGGCCATCACTCTTCCCTTTAAATCTGTTACAGACTTCAGAATAGAGGGCTAGAAGGAAGTCGATTACAAGGAATAGAATAAGTCAAACTATTTTGACAATATATTTTCTAATAAATATCACTTAGTAAATACCTATCAAAAAGTTTAAATCTAAACCAATACTTTTGTCAAAGAGCAATTAAAATTTACTTTTAATAACATTACTACTCTACAACTAAATACAGTCATTTTGGATTGTTGATACTATTTTAAGTCTTCAGTGTATCTATCCCTTCAAGGAAACACTCCAATGCAACAGTAAACTGATATTAACTGTATTTTATAAATTAAACAGGGATGAGAGGTGGGAGGGAAAGGGAGTGAGAAGGGAAATCGCATGGAAATGGAAGGCGATCCTCAGGGTTATACACAAGGACATATAAGAGGAAAGGAGGGGTAAGACAAGTTAATACAAATGGAAGAAATGATTTACAGTAGAAGGGGTAGAGAGAGAAAAGGGGAGGGGGGGAGGGGAGGGGAGGGGGGATAGTAGAGAATAGGACAGACAGCAGAATACATCAGACACTAGAAAGGCAATTTGTCAATCAATGGAAGGGTAACTGATGTGATTCAGCAATCTGTATACGGGGTATAATTGGGAGTTCATAACCCACTTGAATCAAATTGTGAAATATGATGTATTAAGAACTATGTAATGTTTTGAACGACCAACAATAAAAAATAAATAAATAAATAAAATAAAAAAATAAAAAAAAATAAAATGAGTTCAATACTGGGGGAAAAAAGAAGTCATTCTCTCATTTGATATATAAAGTCTACCAAATCATTCCAAATAAAAATGAAATGAGAATATTATTATTGTTTATAAAACACTTTCTGTATTGAAAGTTCAAAGTGTTTTAATTAGGAATTTGTTATTTTCACAGTGATGCCTGTTTCTGAGTGTCGCATACTTTTTCTCTTACTGTAGTTTTTCTTTCTCTTAATGAGTCATCCCAGAAAAAGCCAAAACTGAAGAGAAAAATAACCATCATGTAAAATAAATTACAACTACTAGATACCATACCTATCTTAATAAATTCAATAACTTTCTCAACAATAGCAATTGGGAAAAATGAGTTTTAATTTTCAATTTCTACTTTATTAATTTCTCTATTGCAGCATTTGCCTAAACAAATAATCACTACTTTGGCCTTATAATTTGCCTTGGACACCCACCACTGCAAGCAAAGGGAAAAAAAACATTTTTGATGGCTCATTCGAATGGAAAAACCATATATCAGAAGTTATTGTGTAAAAACTCAGGACTTGTGAAAGAAAGCACAGTTTGGCAGAACACATTTAATTAGGCTTGGCTCTTTAAAATATTAAATACTCAGTTAAAATCACATTACCACTTTGTCTTATAACTTAAAACACAGAATAAATTTCAAAGTCAACCCTTCCTTGCTTCACCATTTTTTAGACATTAGCAGCAATTACAATGTTTGGAAATATAGTAAAAGACCAATCAAAGTAGTAAGGATAGAAGCAAAAGAAACTTGAATAAATGTTATAACTTATTTTTCCATACAACATCAAATTTTCAACATAATATTTCTTTTCACTACTATCTGAAATCTGTTATAGTCATGCACCACATGACAGTTCAATCACAACAAACCAAATACACAATAGTTGTCCTGTAAGATTATGATAGAGCTAAAAACTTCCTCTTGCCTATAATCATCATAACGTTGAGTGCATCCCACATATTTACACATCTGATCTCTGAGATGTCGTTGGTATAGACAAACCTACTATGCTTCCAGTCAAATAAAAGTTCAGCATATACAGTATAGTACAGAATACTTGATAATGATAATAAATGACTGTTACTGGTGCATGCATTTATTATACTTTTTAATGTCATTTTAGAGTATTCTCATTCTTAAAAAAAAATTGCTGTCAACAGCATGCCAGGTTATGCTGGCAGGAGCCTCACACACCTCAAGATTACTGCATCTCTTGATTGCACCATTTTCTTTTGTTATTGATTTAATTTTGTGTTCTGTTCATCATGCCTATGCAGCAATAGGCCACACAACACACATCGCAGTGTGCAGTGAGCTAGGTTTGTACAACTGTACTCTATGATGTTTGCATGATAAATCACCTAAGGACACATTTCTCACAATATATCTCCATATTTAAGCAATACATGACTGTATATAATATGTAATAAAAAAATAAAATGTACCAAATAACTGATGTTTTCATAATTTATTTACATTAAAAACTGGGTAAATTTCTAAATCATCATGAGGTCATTTTTTTCTATTATTTTAGCATTTTTAAACAAAGTTATATTCTAAATGTCACTAAGTGATATCTACTACTATTAATGGTCATTTATTGTGTATCTAGAAGATGTCAAGCTCTTTTTTTTATTGGTTATTCAAAACATTACAAAGATTGCAGAATCACATTGGTTACACATCCAAATTTTTACATAATGCCATAATAGTAACTGTTGTATTCTGCTACCTTTCCTATCCTCTACTATCCCCCCTCCCCTCCCCTCCCATCTTCTCTCTCTACCCCATCTACTGTAATTCATTTCTCTCATTTTTTCCCATTCCCCTCACAACCTCTTATATGTAATTTTGTATAACAATGATGGTCTCCTTCCATTTCCATGCAATTTCCCTTTTCTCTCCCACCTCATGACTCTATTTAATGTTAATCTTTTCCTCCTGTTCTTCCTCCCTGCTCTGTTCTTGGTTGTTCTCATTATATCAAAGAAGACATTTGGCATTTGTTTTTTAGGGATTGGCTAGCTTTACTAAGCATAATCTGCTCTAATGCCATCCATTTCCCTGCAAATTCCACGATTTTGTCATTTTTAGTGCTGCATAGTACTCCATTGTGTATAAATGCCACATTTTTTAATCCATTCATCTACTGAGGGGCATCGGGGTTGGTTCCACAGTCTAGCTATTGTGAATTGTGCTGCTATGAACATCGATGTGGCAGTATCCCTGTAGTATGCTCTTTTAAGGTCTTCAGGGAATAGTCCGAGAAGGGCAATAGCTGGGTCAAATGGTGGTTCCATTCCCAGCTTTCCCAGGAATCTCCATACTGCTTTCCATATTGGCTGTACCAATTTGCAGTCCCACCAGCAATGTACAAGAGTACCCTTTTCCCCACATCCTCGCCAGCACTTGTTGTTGTTTGACTTCATAATGGCTGCCAATCTTACTGGAGTGAGATGGTATAGAAGATGTCAAGCTCTTTCCCACACATTTACACATCTGATCTCATCAGCCCTACAAAGGCAGGTACAGTGCTCACCCGCCCTACAGAGGACATGTTCAAAGACCCCCAGAGGGTGCCTGTGAATAGAACCTTTTCCATATTACCTAAGCATTTATCACACACTGTTAACTTGTGCAGTTTGGGGTATAATAGCAAAACAGGCATAAATTTCTTTTTCTTTTCTCACAATTTCATAGATTGAAGATTCATTCTTACCATATATCTTAGCAATCTTAGTATTTGATTTTTTTCCTTATTAAGTAAACAGCATTCAGATTTTCAATTTACGGCTTTTCTTTGGTATATCTAAATTGCAAGAGTCACTCTTTTATTGCACTTTGGGGTCACAATTAAGTAAAATAAGGACTACTTGAACACATGGACTATGACAGTCAATCTAAAACAATTATTAAGTAACTAAATGGATGGGTAGCATATGTAGCACAGATACACTGGACAAAGGGATAACTCACATCCCAAGCAAGCTAGAGCAGGATAATGTGAGATTTCATTGTACTATGCAGAGCAGCATGCAATTTAAATCTTGTCAATTGTTTATTCCTGCAATTTTCCACTTGATATTTTCAGACTATAGCTGGCTGCATGCAGGTAAGTAAAACTGCAGAAAGTGAAAATGTGAAGAAAGAACAACTATTATATTAACTTCATTTTACCATAAGGAATTTAGGTCATTGAGAGTTTAATAGCCCAAGTACACACAGTAAATGGCAGGTCTGGGGTTCAAACCTAGTTCTACCCAATATCTACATACCATTACCTTTTACATATTATCAAATTATCATAATCCAGAATTTGCTTCTCCAAAGGACAATATAAAAGTGGTCTCCAGAGCCAGAATACAATTTATTTCAATCATACAACTGCTTTTTTCTTGGATTTCTTATACATTTTGGCATGATTTTTTTTAAATTAAACAAGTTAGTATGGTTAGAATGGACTGTGGGTACCATCTTCACCACCACCAGCAAGCAGGGTTATGATGTAAAATAAAGAGTGACTGGAGCCAAATGCTTTTTTAGCTACCAATGTGTAAAAGATGAGTGCTTTAGAAGTTAAATATTACAGGAAGCAGAATTCTAGCATAACCTACTTAATGCTTGGTGCTACGGTCTAAATATGGTTTGACCTCTAAATCCACATATGTGTACATGGTATTATGAGAACAGAAACTTAACCCAACTATAGTGCTTAAAGGTGGAACCTTTGTAGAATGATTAGGAAAATGAGGTCATTAAGGTGAAGCCCACACAATTAAATTTTGGTGCCTTAATAAAAAGAGAGCAAGAGGCAAGAAGAGACAATTATGGGTGTGTCCTTATGCCTCAGGTCATGGCAAGCAAGAAGACCATCATCAAAGGTCAAACCAACAGATCCCACCAGATCTTGGACTTTGAACCTCCAGAATTATGAACCAAAATAAACCCTGTTTTCCTTATAATGTAATCTGCCTCAGTTATTTCATTATAATAATAAAACTTGACTACTACACCTGGTTATAGAATGGATTTTTGCTTCACCTCCAAAATTCATGTTAAAGTTTTCTCATTGTATTGGGGGTAAGGTCTTTGGAAACTAATTAGGTTCAGATGAGGGCATGATGGTAGAGCCCCCATGATGGGATTAATGCTCTTACAAGAAGAGGGAGAAATGCCAAAGTATCTTCTATCTGCCTTGTGAGGACAGAGTAAGAAGGTGGTTAACTGAAAACCAGGGAAAGGGCACACACCAAGAACCAAATATGGTGGTGCCCTGATCTTGGGTTTTCCAGCTTCTAGAACCGTCAGGAACAAATGACAGGACTGGGGTTGTGGCTCAGTGGTAGAGTGCTCGTCTGGCATGTGTGAGGCACTGGGTTCAATTCTTAGTACCACATAAAAATAAATAAGTAAAATAAAGATATTGTGTCCATCTACAATTAAAAAATATATTTAAAAAAAGAAACAAATGACAGTTGTTCAGCTGCCCAGTCTGTGATATTTTATCTTAGCAGCCTCTGCTGAGTAAGACAATACCTTCTGACCATACATCTTGCCTAACAAATTAACAGATCACAGACATAAAGGTCATTAGCCACTTACAAAACATTTTTTAACAAGGGAGGGTAATGTGCCTATAGATTAAAGTAAGAATTATCTTACTATAACTAAGACTAACAATACTACTGGTATCTATGATTAGTTGAACATTTCAAATATTTATTAAAACACAGGATCAAATATTTTCTAGTAAAATCAAGTCTTTTCTATTAAAATCTTTGACTAATTTTATGAACAAAATGTCAAAAAGCAAACATAATAATCTATCAGATAAATTACTGTGTAAAAAATGGTACCATAGTGATTGTTGTCAAGGCAAGCTCATTTAGGAAGCAAGGAGAAATCTCTTGTGGAAATATCTATTTAACAATCAAATTTTCCTTTCTAACTGTCATTGGCCAAATTTTACACCACATAAAATGAAAAGCCAATTGGAGAAATAGCAAAAACATGGCAGGCATATTCAATTTAGTCAGTTTTTCAAAATATTTTTTACATAAACTTTTGCAGACCAAAAACATACAAAGATCTTAATTTTTTAAACTAACATAAATGTGTCTGGCTTTTCTGGACACTAGCTGTTTCTCTAAATAAAATGTGTTCTAATTATTTTTATAGAAAGAAACCACACTTGACAGATTTAAGGTTTTTTTTTTAAAAAAAGATGAAATCTATACTAGTTAAATGTCACTGTTCTCAATAACAACAAAAAACATACTAGTTGTCATTTAAAAAAAAATTTAGTTGTTGATGGACCTTTATTTTATTCATTTATTTATATGCAGTGCTGAGAATTGAACTCAGTGTCTCACACATGGTAGGCAAGTGCTCTACCACTGAGCCACAACCCCAGCTGACTAGTTCTAATTTTTAAAAAATTAATAAATCCTCCAATATCCATTACATTGATTCCACACTATGCCAGGACTCCCTGCACACTGGAGTCCCAACAACAGAAAGAAGAAAGACTTGTGATGCGCCACGGAGCCTTTAGTCTAAGATAGTTAGAGGAAAACCTAATCATAAAAATTCAACTTCAATGCAACACAAATGATTGTAACTTAATAGAGGAGATTTTAAAATACAGAGAAAAAAATCTTTATTTCTTTATTTTTACTGAAGTAAAAACAAATTCCCTAACTCACCTGTACTTAAGGGTAGTGAAATGTTAAACTCACTGAAGTTGGTAAATATGCTATAGTTGTGTAAGAAGCATCCCCTTCTAGACTATAAGTACACTGAAGAATTGAGGGAGTAAAGGGCCATGGTGTAGATAACTTGCCCTTAAGCGGTTAAAAAAAAAAAATTGTGTGTGTTTCTGTGTGTGTGTGTGTGTGTGTGTGTGTGTGTGTGTGTATGTGCGTGCGTGTATGCACACATGTAAAAACAAAGAGAATACAATGACAAAACGAGGGGATAAAAATGCCAACATAAATCAATCTTGATAAAGAAACACATAGGGGTTTTTTAATATTTTATTTTTGAAACCTTTCTAAATATATAAAATTATATCCAAATAAAAGGGTATTCCTTTTTAATGTACAAAGAAGGAGATAAATGAAAAAAAAAATAGCAAAATGTTGATCATTCTGTAAGACAGGTTGTGGGTAAATGAGAGTTCATTCTATCATTCTCTCTACTTCTGTACATCTTTATTTTATATACTAAAACATGAAAAAAAGAAAACAGTAGATAAAATCATGTAGGTAAGGTAGCTACTATAGTGCCTAGCAAACACAAGGTATTCAATAAATGATAGACACTTTTATTACAACTGAGTCACATCTCTCAAGTGTAGACAAGTATTGGCTTTTAGTGTATAATTACATTTTAGTATTAACTGACAATCCATAGATGTAAGGTGCTTTGCTGGACACTGTAGTGCCAAGAAGTAGCTCAGAACTCAGGTGGTCATGATACTGTAAAAAAAAAAAAATAGAATAGCCTATTTCATATAGATGAGGTTGCTACGAGAATAAAGCAAGCATTTAAAGAGTTCTCTTATATACGCAGAAGAGTTATATAAATGTTAGCTCTCATTTTATTGTACAGAGAGACAATATAGGGAGAATAAGGCATATATGTATGTAAATATAATCAAATTCAAGTGACAGGTTCCACAGAAAACAATCACACCTAGCTAGGAATGCAAAGGAAGTCTTCATGGAGAAGGTGGTACTCAAGATGGACTTTAAGAGATGGATGAGCAGAAAACTCAAGTCAGTGAGAGGAGGAACTAGGATGCAAGACTACTGAAATAATTCAAATAAAGGCATTCAAAGAGAATGTCAGGAAGCAAGAAGTAACAAAATGTTAGTGTCTAGGAAAAAACAGCAGTTCGACCACAAATACATCTGTAAAAGTGAATGAGAAGAAACTACAAAAGGTCCTGCCTGACTTGGGAGGCTCCAGGTATGTGGCTCGCTACTCATCCGGACCCTAGTTCTATCACCAGGTTTCTCCTCTTCCCATGGCTGGTGCCAATAAAACTTCACTATCCAAGACTGTTTTTTGAAATACGACACTGTTTCAAAAGGGACAATTTAAGCAAAGCATACAATGCAGAAATTGCTACGAAAGGAAATGCTTTCTATGCCCAGGGAAAATTCAATCACAACAAAAATGAATATAATCCAAATAAATTTGAAATTTACATTTAGCTTTTAAATATAATTTTGTTCTGTGAGAAACTTCCAAATCATATATTTCACAAGCTGTTTTAGTCAGCTTTTTAATCACTATAACCAAAAGACCTGACAAGAACAATTTTAAAGGAAGAAAAGTTTATTTGGGAATCATAGTTTCAGAGGTCGCAGTCCATAGATGGCCGGCTCCATTGCTCTGGCCCAAGGTAAGGCAAAACGTACTGGCCGAAAGATGTGAAGGAGGGAAGCAGCTCAGGACAGACAATCAGAAATACAGAGAGCTCTGGTCACCAAGAACAAAATATAAATTCCAAAGGCACGCCCCCTCAATGACCCACCTCCTCCAGTCATACCCTACCTGCCTGCAGTTACTACCCAGTTAACCTATTAGTGGGTTAACCCACTGACTAGTTTTCAGCTCTAATAATCTAATAATTTCCCCTCTGAACATTCTTACATTGTCTTACATATGAGCTTGGGAGACACTTCATATCCAAACCATAACACAAGCTAATATTAATGTAAGAAATTCCTTAATTACCAACTAAAAATCATCAAAAGTGAGCACATGACAAATGTTAAATTTTGTCAGTGTAACTGATATTTCTAAAATGTAGTTGAATTCAAAATTACATGACTGTGATAGTTCTTAAATTTTATTTTGCTGACAGTACATAGCTGCATTTTTTAGTAGTATGTCCTTTGTTGTTTTTTATAACGTTTTGACTCACATACTGTAAAATAATGAATCCATAATTATTCCATCCTGATTTATGCTTCTACATGAATAGTTTTATGAAGATTTAGGAAGAGAACCAGGCAAAATGTCTTTGTGACTATAGTATGCTATAAAACATAAATCTATTTTAATTCCTTACTAAATTTTAAAACAGTGAAAAAAATACCAGAGAATCTTTAAAAGTTATTTTAGAAATAACCTCAGAGATCATTATCCCAATCAATCTTCTCACTCAATAGGCAAGGAAATAGTTAGGAAAATTAGAATTATATGCTAATAATATGATAACCTCCGTATGATATGCTGCTAACTGATTAAAAACAAATCCAAAATTTTAAATTCATATTTTTTGGCACCCAAAATACTAATGACACCACATACAATACTGGGCATCTATCTAATACAACACATAACCTAATACAAAAAAATCAAAAACTACACACATTTGTTTACTTTAAAAAAGAAACTGTCTATGTATTATCACTGTCTTAAAGAAAGCAGATAATAAACTTATAACATTCCCCCTAAAGCCTAAATATTAAAAATGGTCACTTTTAAATACCAGTTTACTGACTCTGTTAGCATTCTGTTGCTGTGACAAAATGTCTAAGATAAACAACTAAAAAGAAGGAAAGGTTTATCTTGTCTGGTGGTTTGGGAAGTTTCAGTCCATGGGTAGCCCAGTTAGTTTTAGGCCTGTGATGATGAAGTACATCACGGTGGTTGGAGGATGATGTAAAGGAGGGTGCTCACCTCATGGCAGACAGAAAACAGAAAGAACAAGGGGTCAGGGACAAAACACATGCTTCAGGAACATGCCTCCAGTAACCTATTTCCTCTAAGTAGGCCATTCCTTCCAAAGTCTTTACCACCTCCCAACAGCACCAGCTAGGAACTGAACTCATGTGCTGACATGAGTCTTTGGGGGATATTTCCGATCTAAAACATAATAATGATTTAAAAAAAAAAAAGAATTGAAAATACTAACAGATCAATTAAGTCTTCCAATGGGACACAAAAAGCCATTCTTGTGTTGCCTCTGCCTTTCAGCTTATGGATGAGCTGTACATAGCTTCCTTGTCTAAAATAATACAGATAGGCATTGGGTAATGCAGGTACAGCATTCTAAGCAGGCTGCTCAACACCAAAGACAAGGGCATCAGTGATCACAATGTATTTAAGTTCACAATATTAAGAGAAATCAAAGGAGGACAAATCTAGAAAGTCTAGTCTACTGATCAATTTCTTAAATCAACAAAACAAACCCAGAAGGGTTTTGTTTTGTTGTTTGTTTGTTTGTTTTTAACCACTAAGATACATCCCCAGCCCTTTTTAATTTTAAGATAAGGTCTCAATAAGTTGCTTAGGGTCTCTCTAAGTTGCTGAGGCTAGCTTCAAACTTGCAATCCTCCTGCCTCAGCCTCCCGAGCCACAGGGATTACAGGTATGTACCACTGCACCCGCCAAATTTACCATTTCTTAACAAAAAGTTACCAACATTCATTATCTAATAAGTTATTGCACAGTACTGCCTTTTCCTATTACACTGATGTCCTGGCCTGAGTATGGAGAACATGCCATGACCACAACTCCACTGTAGAAACCAGCTTCATCTGGACCCTGCATTCTAATTAAAGAGAGTATACTGCACACTGTGCAGACCTGACAACTGCTAAAGTATCACTCTATTTTTTATTTATCCTTCAGAATAAAGCAAAAGTTCAGTGTTGTGACCTCATATGACCTGGGACCCCAAGGTAACAAAGGGGAGGACCAGAGGTACTTGGTGCTTCTCATGTCCTCAGGTCTGAACCCTGTTAAGCAGAAATGAGAACTTCCTATGTGGTAGGGAAAAAAGGGCTTTCTTCAGCTACGACACTTTTTCCCAAGCAGAAAAAACTCAAATTTGTAATCACCACTTTATTACAAATTCTTCAAATGTGCTAATTTGTCACTGAATAAAATGGAGCACTAAATATAACAGAAAAACTAAACTCAATTGGCCATATAAAAACCCAAGCAACAAAGGTCTTTAAAAAAAATATGTGTGTGTGTGTGTGTGTATGTATGTATGTATGTATATGTGTGTATATATATATATATATATATATATATATATATATATATTTTAGTTGTAGTTGGACACAATGCCTTTATTTTATTTATTGTTATGTCGTGCTGAGGATTGAACCCGGCACCTCGCACATGCTAGGCAAGTGCTCTACCACTGAGCTAGAATCCCAGCCCCCCAAGGTCTTTTATAACAAAAGCAGTAAGAAGTTTAAATTTTATTTTTAAACTTATTTTAAAAGTTTATTTTTACTGTATAGCCAGAACTCATAAAATATAGATATGTATGCCTAAACATTGTTCTTGAAGAATGGTGCTTTATAGATAAATAATACATTCATTATCTGCATGTATTTAATATAAATCACTGCACAGAATGGAAAGAGTAATATTTTAGTTACTTTCATTATTTCACACTTATCCCACTACACAAATCCAACATAACTGTTGAAGATGGCAGTCAAAAGAACAGAATTTGTTATGCCTGATTAAATGTATACACAAAAAGAATTGAGAAAATCTTATAGGACTTACTTGCTACTCCTGATGCCAGTCCATAAAGCAGTCCTCCTCCATCTGACTGCTGGGGGTAAATATGGGCTCCTGGAGGAGGAGGCTTTTCTTGTCTTATGAAGTTATATAATAAAGTTTTCACAAGTTTGCTGGTGTATGGAAGACTACACAAAAAAGAAAAAAACCAAACATGTTTATGGGAGTCACCTAATTCTATAAAAGTGACACAGAAGTAACTCTGACATTAATATTGCTTGAAAGAAATATTCACTGTCACATGTCAAGACTCTAAGGGCTGAGATCATTGTTGAGGCTTACTTCTGACTTTGCCTCCTGCCACACCAGAAGACACTGGTCACATCTTTAAAATAACTGAGAGTCAGTTACATTAGCTGTAATCAATATAACATTTGTGAGACATTAATTTAGTGCATAATATAGTATTGGTACTTAAAGAAAGGTGGTAACATGAAATCATCACGGAAGAGTAAGGATTTAAAGATAGTAATAAAAGACTGCACTTGTTAAGCATGAAAGTATTCGATATATCCAATTATTTAGTTGGTAATACACCAATTCCTGCAATCTATATTGAATTTATTAACAGATCCTTGAATGTACTATTGAATTTTTAAAAATATTGCTTCCAAAATTAACAACAAAAATCAGTAAAAGAACATATTATAGTTTAAGTACCTGACACCATACTAGTACAAAAACCCTACTATCTATTCATTCAACCAATTGCAGATTAAAAATTTCAGAAAAAATATGCATCTGTATTACACATGTACAGAGATTTTTTCTTGTCATTATTTCCTCAATGATAAAATGTAAATCATTTGGATATGATTCAAAGTATAAAGGAAGATTGTATAGGCTGTATGTATTTTATCTAAGGAACTTGAGCATATAGGATTTGGGTATCCTTGGTGGGGGCTGTGGGAGGGGGGTTCTGAAACCAAATCTCTGTGAATAACAAGGGACAACTTTAGTTTCAAACAGATGAGTGAGAAGAAGATACAAAAACAATTTGAACAAACAAATATGACTTGATGACTGCTTAGACATAGAAAATGAAGAAGGAGGAAAAAAAAAAGAAAGACACTTTGAAGGTTTCTATTCTACAAAGCAACTGCTAGAGATGGCAATGAATTTAGGGGACAAGAAAAACAGGGAAGATGGGCAGTTTGAATACAAAATTGAATTTAGACCCTAAAGGATGTAAAGCTGTAATAAAAAAAAAAATCAGATGCAATATATTGGAGATACAGGACCACACTTAGGTAAAAGGACAAGAATACAAATATAAATTATGCAGTTTAAGAAGGGACAAATTTAAATAGAAACATACCATGGACCTTGCATCAAATACTTGTGACTAATGCTCTGTCGCAAAATTTCTTTGTGGAAGAGTTGGCAGGAAAGGAAAACAACCATTGTTGATATAGCTTCCACTGATATTTCATATGTAATATCTCTGGAGAAATAGGGAAAAACAGTAATGATCATTTTAAAGTAAGATATACATTAAAAACTCAAATCAACATTTTCTTAATATTAAAGAACTTACATATTTAACAAAAAAATTAAGTCAAACAAAAATATTAAACTCTTTCTCAGGCATTAGTTATTTTATTCTGGCATTTCATTATTTTCCTAATTTCCAGTTCCACCTCATACTGAAGGACATGCCTGTCATGAACACAATAACCAGCAGTGTTCTACTTTGAGGATCCTCTCTAAACCCCTACATTTATCCCTGTATAGTATTGGCACAGAAACAAATATTCAGATTATAAAGTGGAAGAGAAATTACAATGCAGGGAACAAAACAATGTATTTAGGAGTTCATAATTTCTTTACACTCATAACCATGGTAAAAGATCTTTCATCTCTAGTGTATGCTTTCTCAAGGTCAAATTTGCATATCTGGCAAAATATTAGTGGTATACACATCATTTCCTTTTTATTAAGCATATTTCTTTTAGGAAGGACTACTCTGTCTGTCCTCTCAAGATCATTAACCACTTTTAGAAACAAATCTTAGGTCACTTAAAGGCAAAAGTTTCAGCTGAGTAAGGAGATCAAACAAGAAAAATGTATCAAGATATCTTGAGGGCTGGGGTTGTGGTTCGGAGGTAGAGCGCTTGCCTAGCATGCGTGAGGCACTGGGCTTGATTCTCAGCACCACATAAAATAAAATAAAAATATTGTATCCACCTATAATTAAAAAATAAATATTAAAAAAAAGAAATCTTGAGTTATAGTAAAAAATGGGATTATTTCAGGGACCAGGAAAGCAGAAATCTCAACAGCATAGCAAAAAGAGTAGCAGCTCCAAAAGAATGCCAAAATACTTTTATAAATCTGAAATATGCATGCAAAGTCAAAAAAAGAGAGTACTTAACACATCTACTTAAATGAAACCTCATTATATAATTTAGGGAAAACTTGACTCTAGAGTTAGACAAGCTTAAACTCTACCAGATATTTTAAAACGTTAACAATAATAGAAATATGTTTCAAAAACAAAGTGGGCAGGTCTGGGGTACAGGGCAAAAAAAAAAGTATACAAAACACTCAACTGATCCTATTTTGTAATGAATAAATCTCAATTCTACTCAGAAATTTTATTTTTAAAGTACTTTAATTCTCTTTCCTAAAATTTCCAGAACTACTGCAATAAAAAATTAACCATATAAAAAGCAATTCTTATACTTAATCTGATTTCCAAAACTGAATGAAAGATAAACCTGATGTTTTATGCTTATGATATGATTCACTAATGATGATTTGGATGCTCAGATAAGATTTTACATTAGGTAATCATTCATTTGTATTGTCCAGGCTTGTCTAGAATCCATACTCTATGTCAACTGACTAGGCTTTTCAGTTGAGTCAAAGTTTAAAGCCAAATCCTGAATTAACAAATACCCTTCTAGTAAGACAGAGCCTATCTAGGGGAGGGGGTTACAGATAACAAACTACAACACATCTGCAAAGGTATTCAATAACTAAATCAAAAATAAAGTATCAACTATAGTGCTTTACAACTCCACATCTTGTGGAAACAACAAAGACTCAGAAATACATGGTTTTATTTTGTTTAAACTATAAACTATAACTATTAATAAATACTAGGCCTAAAATCCCTGAGGAAAAAAAGCATGTATTTAGAAATAAACAAAATCACAAGTGAAAAAATAGGAAAAGTGTTAACCCTTGGTCATCCTCTCTGATCAAGGAATTCTGAAAATTTAAGAGTGAAGAGTAAAGGGTTTGATGTTGGCAGGTAGTAAGTTCATAGTACATAGAATATTGACCACACCAGACTTAAGGTGCATTCCCCAAGACTTCTAATTGGAACCATGGCCCTTACCTGTATTATTTCATATGCCCAAACATATAAATTCTATCAAATTGTTTATCACACCACCCTTTACCTCACATATCATTTAATAAATATTTATGAAGAATTTACTCTTACTATACTTAGTGTTATGGTTTGGATAGGAGGTGTCCCTCAAAAGCTTATGTGTGAGACAAAGCAGGAATGTTCAGGGGTGAAATGGTTGAACTATGAAAGTTGTAACCTACTCTGTGGATTAATCCACTGATCTAGATTAACTGGGTGGTACCTAGGCAGGTGGGGTGTGGCTGAAGGAGGGAGGTCACTAGAGGTGTGCCTAGGAGTTTACAGTTGGTCTTTGGTGAGTGGAATCCCTCTCTGCTTCCTGTTTGCCATGTCCTGAGCTGCTCTCCTCTGTCGTGCACTTCTGCCATGGTGTTCTGCCCCATCCTGGGCCCAGAGCTGTGGAGTCAGCTGACCATGAACCTCTGAATCCATGAGCCAAAATAAACTTCTCCTCCTTCACATCGTTCTTGTTAGGTCTTTTGGTCATAGTGGCACAAAGTTAACAAAAACATCTAACTAGGCATTATATTACATATTGGAGACAAATCCATCAACAAACAGACAAGGCTTCTACCTTTATGGAGTTTGCAATTTAGTGGAGAAGACAGAAATCAAATACTTAGTCCAAAAAGGGACACTTATGGAGGGGGGGGAGGGGGGAAGAGAGGGAGGGAGGGAGGGAGGGAGGGAGGAGGAGGGAGAGGGAGAGGGAGAGGGAGAGGGAGAGGGAGAGGGAGAGGGAGAGGGAGGGAGGATTATAGGGAAATTATTTTTAATTTTGAAATTAGAAGAAAGTTTCTCTAAAAAAAGTGACATTAAATTAAACCTGAACTACAAGGGGGCAGTTCTTTGCATTGAAGTCTTTCTTACTAGAACACATGAGGTTCTAGCTTAAGACTCTTTCATTTTTGGTATCGTTTATATTCTTAATTCTAGTACCTAATAGGCATTCAACAGATAAAGAGAGAGAAGGCTCTTTATTGCTCTGATTTTGACTAAAACTTACTTGATAGTTTCCTAAACAGATTCATCAGCATAATGTAACAGTCATGCGTAACTTAGAAAAATAAACAGGAATTAGTATGTGAGGTATTGTAATACATATGATAAGCACAAAAGAATACTTATGTGACAAAAACGTATAGGGAATTTCTCAAAAGAAGAATGCAGGATGTTGCTGACTGGATTAGAACTTTGAACCATGAACTCTGCCTGACCAACATCCTCCACCTCCCCTTCTTTGGCAAAAATAGCCCTCTTTGCCTTTCAGGCCCCTCCTCACACCATTCAAGGTGCAGATGCTTGACCCTACCTCCTGGTTACAAGAGGTGATCAAAGACTGGCCAATAAAAATGTTCTTATTAAAATGTTTCCCAGGACTTTTGGAATTATCAGGGAAAAGGCACTCTCTCCTCCTGACTTTGCAAGTATAAAAACCATCATATCTAGAGCTTCTGGTGGCTTTTTTTGCCAATGCAGAAGAAGCTCCTGCCTGAGAAATGGTCCAGTTGAGGGTGTGAGCATAGCAGAGGCAAGAGATTGAAAGGAAAAGGGGAAAAAAGCAAGAGGAGAAAGTAAGGGATCCTACTGATTAGTTAACAGAAAAATCAGGCATAAAAAAAAACAATTATAATGATAACGAAATCCAGCAAATGTCCATGAAAGTGGTTTTTGTTTTGGTTTTGATTTTGGTTGGTTGGTTCTTTGGTGGTACTGGGGATTGAACCCAGGGGTGTTCTGACCTATACCCCAGGCCATTTTATTTTGAGATGGGGCTTCACTAAGTTGATGAGGCTGCCTTTAAACTTGTGATCCTCCTGCCTCAGCCTCCCAAGTAGCTGGGATTACAGGTGTGTACCACCATACGCAACAAATATGTCCTATCTTAGGAACACAAAGATAACGACAATCAGTATTGCAGGAGCAGAGCTTGTCTAGTACGTGTGAGGCACTGGATTTGATCCTCAGAACCACGTACAAAAATAAATAAATAAAATAAAGTTTAAAAAAAATAACTGGAGGATCTTCATGTAAGATCTGAAACTCTTAAACTACTAGAGGAAAACCTAGGGAAACATTTCAAGATATTGGCACAGGTAACAATTTTCTGGCTAGGACTACAAAAGCAAAGAAAACAAAAGTTAGAACTGACAAACATGACTATATCGAGTTGAAAAGCTTCACATAGCAAAGAGTGAAGAGACATCTCTACAGAAATGGGAGAAAAATCTTTGGCAGCTATTCATCTGACAGAGGATAATATCCAGACAGCACAAAGAACTCAAAAAAACTTAACAAGAAAACAAATAATCCAATCAAAAATGGGCAAATAATCTGAACAGATAATTCTCAAAGGAAATATAAGCCAGGCTCAGTGGTGCATGCCTGTAAACCCAGTGACTGAGATAGAAGGATTCCAAGTTCGAGGCCAGCCTCTGCAACTTAATGAAACCCTCAGCAACATAGGGAGGCCCTGTCTCAAAATAAAAACTAAAAAAAATGAAGTGGGGATGTAGATCATTTTTAAAGCACACCTGGGTAAATTCCCAGTACCAAAAAGAAAAGAGGGGTCAGGAAGAAAGAAAAGAAGGAAAGGGAGGAGGAAGAGGAGGAAGACAATGATGATGATGACAACCACAAATGGCCAATAAATACATGAAAAATGCTCAATTTGTTTAGCCATCAGGGGAATGCAAATCAAAACTGCAATAAGAGTCTATCTTACCCTAGTCAGAATGGCCATCATAAAAAATACACAAATAACAAATGCTGGAACCCTTATATACTGTTGGCATGTAAGTGAATTATCCAGCCATTATGAAAAACAGTATGGAGGTTCCTCTAAAAACTAAAAATAGAACTACAATATGATTCAGCCATCCCACTCCTGAGTATCTATCCCAAGGTATGCTGCATACCTGCATATCCTGCAGTACTATTCACAATAGACAAGATATAAAATCAGCTTAG
This sequence comes from Urocitellus parryii, assembly GCF_045843805.1. Classification (NCBI taxonomy): domain Eukaryota; kingdom Metazoa; phylum Chordata; class Mammalia; order Rodentia; family Sciuridae; genus Urocitellus; species Urocitellus parryii. Next base: position 24,398,672 of record NC_135543.1, on the reverse strand, counting down.
CTGCCTGACAATAGATGAATGGATATAGAATATATGGCATATATATCATTCAGCCATAAAGAACAAAATCCTGTTGATTGCATGACAATGGATAAAAACAGAGGGCATCCAGTTGAGCAAAATAAGTCATACACAGAAAGACAACTATTAAATATTTTCTCTCATGTGTGGAAACTGGAAAAAAAAACGAAAGAAAAAAAGAAGATGAAACGAATGTAGGAAGGAATATTAGAGACTGGAAAGGGGCCCAGTGGGGAGGGCAACAAGAGAGGAGGTGGGAAAAGGGTAGAAGAATGGTGTTTAAGCATGATCAATGCAAATATATGGATGTGTGAAAATATCATAGTAAATTCAATTAATATGCCCAATAACTATTTTATAATAATTATTATAAAAATAAAAGTATATGCATTAAACACAAGAGTGGCTGTTTATGAGAAAGAAAAGGAGTAGAGTACAGAAATAAAGGGAAATGAGTGAATGAATATTAAACACAGGGAAAGAGAGGCTTCACACAAGCCAATGACATAGTGCTGAAGAATGTAATTAACTCACCCTATGCCTGACAGGTCCAAAACCAGGAACTGTGGGATGAAGAGAAGCGTAAGAGGTGAAAGAACATATCAAAGTGGGAAAATGCTTAAACTAATGCAGGATACAGAAGGAGAGTGTGCAATAAATCATCTGGTTGGGGCATTATGACGATTTTGAATATGAAAATGGAAAAGAGCAATCAGACATGAATGACATTTAAGAAAATAAAACTAGTACTACTCTGTGACAGAATGGATGCTTAAAGTGGGAGAGAAACCAAGACCAATCAAGAGAGACCAAGGTGTCTAGATTTAGAACTCACATGGTAATATCATCAACCTAAATTGTAGAAAACAGAAAATCATTATGTATATAGTCAATGCTCATTTTCATAGATTCCAATATATTTATGATTTTACTTATTCACTAAAATTGGCTTGTAACCCCAAAATTAGCATGGCAGCAGTTTTGCAAACTTAACTATTTACATGATTTTCACACATCAAAGAAATCCGAGACAGAAGTTCATGACAAAAAAAATTCATTTGCTAAAAACTGCAAGTGAATTTACAGATGAAAGTGTATACATTATGATAAAGATGACAAAAATAAAAACAAGATCAATATTTTTCTTGTGTCACTGGGGAACATGAGATAATAACTACAATAGCAAAACTCTACGTAAAATTGCTCAGAAACATGATGCCTCAAATTTTCTTTAAAACAATTCAAGAGGTGGAGAAAGGGTGGCTGTGAAAATAAGAGTAACCCTAAGATGATAATTATTAAGGCTGAGTGACAAACATATGGAGTTTCAGTATTCTCTCTGTATTTGTGTGTTTATAATTTTCCACAAGTCTAAAAATATAAAATAAGCTGACCAATTATGAAATGTTTATAGACCATGAGTTTGGTATAGATAGGGTCTTCTCTTCCAGTAAGAATCTACCATGATTCCCCGAAGTCAACAAAAGTTAACTGGAATGAATGAACAACTGAAAATTCTATACATAACAAATCTAATCTGCTGAATGAAGTTTCTGCTTGAGAAGCTGCATATGTTTCATCTCCATGGTATTAGTTTTATATATATATTGTTGCCATTAAACAAATCTTCACAAATAGCCACTTTAAACAGCACAAATTAGTTGTACCGTTTTAGAGGTCAGAAGTCTGGCACTGGTCTCACAGGTGTTGGAAGTTCTAAGGAAGGATCCGTTTCCTGCTCATTTGGGTTGTTGGCAAGATTCAGTCCTAGTAATTGTAGGACCTAGGTTCTCATTTTCTTTTCTTTTTTTAATTTTTAAAAATTTGTTGATAGACCTTTATTTATTTATATGTGGTGCTAAGAATAGAACCCAGGGCCTCACACATGCCAGGCAAGTGCAATACCGCTGAGCCCCAGCCCCAGCCCCTAGGTTCTCATTTTCTTGCTGGCTATACACTGAGGGTGCTTCCCAGATTCTAGAGGTCATCATATTTGATTATGGATCTCTTCTTCCATCTTAAAGCTACCAACAGTTTGGAATAATACATGTCTCATTTCTGTCCTACTTTTCTGGTTTCCTCGACTACCTTAAAGCACTCATGTGCTGAGACTGGCCCCCTGGGATAATGGAGGGCATTATTAGAAAGTCTTTAGCTTTGATCACACCTTTGCAATCACTTTAGACAGGCATCATGTTACTCATAGTTTCCAAGGATAAGTGTAGGGACATCTTTGGGATTAAGTAGAAGATATTACTTTGCCTTCCACTAGCATTAGTATAAAACAGGTTTAAATGCTAATTTTAATAAGAACCAAAAATCTGCCTATCACTCAGCATGAAAATAGTACTCATTATACTAATCTACCAGATTAGGTGGGGAAGTAACGGTAATAAAAATATAATGTTCAAACAAATAGATTAAAACAGGCTCCAATATACTGGTTTGATAGAAGAAATAATTTAAAACACAATGCTTCAAACAATAACAAAGGTATAAGTATTAGAAATCGCTAGAATAGAATCTTCCCCCTCCCAAAAGATGTCAATTTCCATTGCATTTACAGGTGTAGAACAGAGAAAAGTTAAATGAGAACAGTAGAAAACATCTAAATAAGATGACCACCATCTAGTAGTAGCTTCACATCTGTGTGTGTGTGTGTGTGTGTGTGTGTGTGTGTGTGTTGCTGGGGATTGAACGCAGGGCCTTGTCAATGGGAGGCAAGTACTCTACCAATTGAGCTATAACCCTAGCCCCTGTAGCTGTACATCTTATGGGGGGCAGGGAGTGGGGGCAAAGGCCCTACTAGTTAACTCCGTCAGACTCCAGGATTTCTGGCTAGCCATGCTAACTCACCTCTACCACATGCCCTCCATCCTTGCTCATTCTGCTTCAGTTTGACAGACAGCCAGGTGTCTGGACATGCTAAGCATGCATCCACCTCAGGGCTTTGCATCTGCAGTCCCCTCTGCTAAGAACGCTTTCCTTCAGACAGCAGCAGAACTTTCTCTAACTTCATTTTAGTTTCTGTTTAAATGTTTTCTTCACAAGAAGCCCTCCTTTACAATCTTGGCTATTATATCACCACCTATTTTTTTCACTGACTTTATTATATTCTGACATCATATTATGTATTAATTTATTATCTTTCTCACAACTCTAGTTTGTCATATTCAGTATTATATCCCTAGCACCCAAAAGAGGAGCTGATGAGTACATACTCATTATTTGCCAAATAGTCTTTCCTACTATGCTCACAGGTACAAGGAAATACCTGTCCTAGTTTCCAAACACTTTCATGATTTAGCACTATACATAAAATTCACTAGACTCCTGGAGCCACATAACTAGTGGCAACAGCAAAAATAATTACTCAAAACTATAGCAAGACTTAGGCAAAACAGCCCATGCCCTCATTTAATTCATTTTCTATCATAAATGGTACATTAAAAAAAAAAAAACTCAGCTACAAAATAAGGAACCCAGATTTGTGTTCTGCCCATCTAGGGAAAAAATTGGTATAAACAGAAAAATCTCTCAAATAGCCATTAACGAAATATAGTTTAAAGACACATATGGATAAGATGCAACTACCTATCAATTGCTGCTTCCTAGTTATCACAGCCCCTCATATCTCCCAAGTTTGTGTGACAGCTCCAGCTTCTGAATCTACCCCGCCCAAAATTGCTGGGCTGAATCAGATTCATCATTCACAACTGAGGACTAGTTTCTTCACCTCCTCCAGAAAATTTTCAACTCACAAAGCAGGTTAATGATGTTTCTATAAAATAGTCTCAATACCACTATTAGAATTTTTTTTTATATTCTGTAGTTCTACATCACACCAGACCAAAAAAAATGATGATTAAAAATTCAACTGATATTAGAAAATATTATAAAATAGCTATATTTTATTTTAGTATTAACTTATAGAACCACATAATATTTAAAGAGAATACAAGAATTGGGGCTACTCCAGTTTCCAACAATAATGGACAAGAAATTCAGAAGAATCTTCTAATGAAGTCAATAAAAATCCTTGGGGGGAGTAGAGGTAGGAAAGGGCACTTCCTGAAAGCATCAATGAGCTAACAAAATATTAAAAGACTATAATGCCAAAATGTAAGGCACTAGGAAAACTCCAGAGTTCAGCCTGACATCTGGAATTGCTTTGGCCCAGGCATGTTTACTGATTTCTAAGAGGTAGCTGGGAATCAGAGGTGCTTTGACGTGGCTGAGCTGGAGTCAAAGGATGCAGGCCCTGGTGATCCATCCCAAACAAAGAACTGGGATCCTCAAAAATATCCTTACCTGAGAGTAAAGGAGAGAAGAAGTAAATCAACTCTCCCTGGACTAGAACCCAGCTTTAAGTTGTCTGGTTGGCCAGAAAACTTCAACCCTGGAAATGAATCCAAAGCACTCAGCAGAAACAAGCGACAAAGCTCTCTCGAGAAAGGTAAAATTATCCTAACCATCAAATCATTTCTACAACATTACAAAGACTAAGAAGTAATAAAAATTAGGCAGCTAAATAGAAAGAAATGCATAAAGAATTACCATATACCCATAAAACAATCAATCAAAATCCTCTCAAATAATTATTAAGCACAACTACACTTACTATATTTGTGGGATAAAAGGCAAATTTTTTAAATCAAAATTTTCTTGAATACCCCAAAATTATACTATTTAAATAATAAAACAAATCCCAAAAAAAATAAGTTCCAGAAAAAAATTAAGAGCTTAAAAAAAAGCTAAATTTAAATTTTAATTCATTTTTTAAAAATAAAAGGAAGAAAAAAGATAAGTACAGATTATATCCAAATGAAGACAGATTTAGGGACATGGACAATAAATCATAAGAATTACCATAATAAAATATAGAAAGTAAGATACTGTTGGTGGGCATCTGGGTTATTTCCAATTTAGAGCTATTATAAATAAAACTTTATAAATTTTGCATACAAGTCATTTGCAACAATATAATTTCATTTCTCTTGGGCAATACCTGAAAGAAAAGTCTAGAGATAGGGTAAGTACTTGACTTTATAAGAAATTATCAATGAAAACTATAGAACATCAAAAGAAACTGAAGAAGACCCTAGAAGATAGAAAGACTTCTAAGTTTTTGGATAGGTAGAATTAATGTTGTCAAAATGGCCATACTACCAAAAGTACTATACAGATTCAATGCAATTCCCATTAAAATTCCAATGCTGTTCTTCATATAAATAGAAAAAGCAGTCATAAAATTAATTTGGAAAACTAAGAGGCCCACAATAACCAAAGCAATCCTTATCAAAAAAAGTGAAGCAGGAGGCATCACAAAGCCAGATGTTAAATTATACTACACAGCTATAGGAACAAAAGCAGCCTGGAACCAAAACAGGCATGAAGACCTGGAACAGAAGACAAAGAGACAAACCCACATAAGTATAGTTGTCTCACACTAGACAAAGATGCAAAAAACATGCAATGGAGAAAAGATAACCTCTTTGACAAGTAGTAATGGGAAAACTGGAAATCCATATGTAGTAGAATGAAATTTAACTGCTATATCTCACCCTGCACAAAACTCAACTCAAAATAGGTCAAAGACTTAGGCATTAGACCATAAACCCTGCACCTGCTAGAAGAAAATGCAGGCCCAACCCTTCAACATATCAGCCCAGAAACTGACTTCCTTAACAAGATTCCTAAAGCACAAGAAGTGAAATCAAAAATCAATAAATGAGATGGCATCAAATTTAAAAGCTTCTTCACAGCAAAGGAAATAAGAGTGTAAAGAGTCTACAGAATGGGAGAAAATCTTTGCCACCACCTCCTCAGATAGGGTGTTCACATCCAGGATATACAAAGAACTTGAGAAACTTAACACCAAAATAATAAATACCCCAATCAGCAAATGGGCAAAGGAACTAAACAGATGCTTTTCAAAAGAAGAAATACAAATGGTCAAGGAATATATGAAAAAAATGTTCAACATCTCTAACCATTAGAGAAATACAAATTCAAACTATCCTGAGATTTCATCTGACTTCAGCCAGAATGGCAATTATCAAAGGCTAGGGATGTAGCTCAGTTGGTCGAGTGCTTGCCTCACATGCAAAGGCCCTGGGTTCAATCCCCAGTACCTCAGAAAAAGAATACAAGTAACATAAATGTTGGCAAGGATGTGGGGAAAAGCATATACTCGTACATTGTTGGAAGGACTGCAAATTGGTGGAGCCATTCTGGAAAGCAATATGGAGATTACTAAAAATAAATAAATAAATAAGAATGGAATCACCTTCTGACCTAGTTATGCCACTCCTTAGTATATATCCAAAGAATTTTAAATCAGCATACTATTGTATCAAAATGGATTCTGCTGTCACATAAACTAAAAAGAACCAATAAATAAAATAAAATACTACAGGGATATAGCTACATCAATGTTTATAGCAGCATAATTCACAATAACTAAGCTATGGAGCCAACCTAGGTGCAGTTCAACAGATGAATAGAAAAAGAAAATGTGGTATATACACACAATGCAGCATTACTCAGCCATAAAGAAGAATGACTTTATGGCATTTGCAATTGCTGGTAAATTAGATGGATCTGGAGACTACCATGCCAAGTGAAATAAACCAATCCTCAAAAACCAAAGGTCAATTGTTTTCTCCGATATGTGGATGCTAACTCACAATGGAGAGAGGAGTGGCAAGGGTAGATTAAAAAAAAAAATACAAGTTCAATGGAGTAGACAAAAAGGGAATGAAGGGATGGGATGGGGGATGGGGAAAAGAAAGACAGTGGAATGAATCTGACATAACTTGCCTATGTACATATATGAATATACCACAGTAAATCTTACCATCATATAAATATACAAGAAATTAATTTAAAAATTAACTATGGATAAATTGCACAAAGATCAGTTAAGGGAAGGGAACAGGGTGGGGGTATAAAGGGGAAGGAGAGGTACTAGGGATTCAATTAGCACAAGATATACTCCAGAATTTTATAATTGTGTCTCATACATAATTAAAAAGAACCAATAAACTTTTTAAAAAAGAAGAAATGAACTATTACTGTAGGGCAAAAAAAAAAAAATTAAACAAATACAGATTTTTTACCTCGGAAAAACAAAAAGAAATTATCAAACCTTTTGCCAAAGTGCTTGTACCAATTTACATTCTCACAGCAATATTTTAATATAAATTTAATATTTTAGAGAGGTTTTATGCTCACAGAAAATTAGTGGAAAGCACAAATTTACAAATGCATAGCCTCCCCTACTAGAACTAGAGTAGAATACTTGTTACAATCAATGAACCAGCACTGACCCTATAATCACCCCAAGTTCACAGTCTGCAATAGGATTCCTTCCTGGTTTTGTGTATTCAGTTTTGATAAATGTTTAACACCAGGTCTCCAATGTTACAGTATCATTCAGAGTAATTTCACTGCCTTAAAAACCCCCTGTGCTTATTCCTCCCTCCCCAACCCCTAGCTACCACTGTTCTTTGCCATGATCCTAGTTTTGCCTTTGTAGCCTTTTCAAATTGGCTTCTCCCACAGCAGTTTCTGAAAGTTCTAGTTGCTTCACATTTTCACCAATTTTTAGTACTGTCAATCTTTCTAGCTACTTCTAGTAGTAGTAATGACAATAGCTCATTATTTTAATTTGTATTTTCTGATATTAGATATCTTTTAATAGCCACTCACATCTTTTATGTAAAATATAAACTTTAAGCCTTTATATTTTAATTGGGTTTATTTTCCCAAAATGTTAACAATATTTTAAGTTATAATATACCTTGATATACTCAGGAATAAAGTTTTTTGTCAAAAGAAAAACTTAATAGTCATCATGGATACAATTTATAGACATTTTTCCATCTGTGACATGACTGTTCATTTTCTTATAAATGTTGTCCTCCACCCTTTCTTTTTCATTCTTTTTGGTGGTGGGAGGAGGGGGTTGAACCCAGAGGCCCTTTACTACTGAGCTACGACTCCAGACCTTTTTTATTTTTTTAATCTATTTTTTTAATCTATTTTTAATTTTTTTTATTTTGTGACAGGCTGGCCTCAAACTTGAGATTTTCCTGCCTCAGCCTCCTGAGTCACTGGAATCATAGGCATATGTCACTGTGTCTGGCTATCCCATAACTTTTGATTTATTGGAACAGTTGCTTCATGATGTGTTAAACAAAGGTAGCAGTCTATGTTTATGGTAGCAGAGGTGCCCATAAATGCATACATATGCAGGTGCTGATATGAAAAAATAAAAACAGCAATCCTAAGACACAAAATTATAAGTAACAACTTTTATTACTTTTAATTGAAATTCTTAAAATGGTAAGGGTACAAAAATGATGGAAAAACTAATGGTCTCTATTAGGAAATTTCCAGAAAAATTATAAAAGATGGCCCAGGAATTATATCAATTATTGTTCTCTCACTTCATCATAAACAATCAAAGTAAAAGCTATATACAAATAGGGAAAAATACTCTAACATGAGCTAGCCATAGCTGCCCATCAAAGTGTGAGTTAAATTTTTTGCCACTGGCACAGTCACAGACTAACAAATTCAGTCTCATTAAAAAGTGTTTAGTAATTAAATGTATTTTAATACTACTTGACAGCTTTACACCTAGAAATTCTATTCCAATATAAGAAAAAGCACTCACAGAAACCTAATTTGTACCAACCATAAAAAATGAAAACAATTTCAGCACCAAAAACTGCACTGAATATAAAGGGTAGTGACATTGCCCAAGACAGTATCTGTTAGTCTTGATTATTTCCAAAATAGCTGAGAACTATAAGCCAAAAACTAGGAGATTTCACATGTTGACCTACCACTTAATATGAATAAAAATTTAAGAAATATTTATTTCTAATAAAAATGTTTATTTAATTTATATTTATTCCTAAATGAATATAAATCTTATATTTTTATCTTTCTTCTTAAAGAAGAAGATAATGAACTTTAGAAACTATTAATAATTTATTACAGGAATGCCATGATTTAAAATAGGAAAACCAGCCAGGTGTGTGGCACAGGCCTGTAATCCCAGCAACTTGGAAGACTGACACAGGAGGATCGTGAGTTCAAAGCCAGCCTCAGCAAAAGCACGCGCTATGCAACTCAGTGAAATCCTGTCTCTAAATAAAATGCAAAAAATAGGGCTGTGGATGTGGCTCAATGGTCAAGCACCCCTGAGTTTAATTCCTGGTAACCCCCTCAAAAATAAAATAAAATAGGAAAACCACAATAAGAAGTCGACATTTAAGCAAAGACATGAAAGAAGTAAGGGGGCAAGATTAGTCTTCCAGGTAGAGAGACCAGCACATACAAAGGCCCTGAGATAGGAACACGACTAACATATTTAAGGAACAGCAAAGAGACCAGTAGGGCTAGAACAGAATGAATAGAATATGCAAGGAGAGTAATAAGAGATGAGGTAACAAAAGAAAAAAAAAAGGAAGAGTTTGTAGATCCTGAAAAACTGCCAATGACTGATAAAGTAAATTTGTTAAAATTGTTTTTAAATATTCAATAGGCAAAACCAAGAATATATTATAAGCAAAAAAAGCCAAGTCAAGAGACAAATTGAGAATCAATACATTTCAGATTCATTTCACAAAGGGCTAATCTTGCTAATATAAAAAGGGTCCTAGAAACAGATACAAGAGGCTCCAATACATAAATGAGCAAAGGATATGAGCAAAAAAAAGTTAACAATCCTCATGTCTATCAAGAGGGGAATGATTAAATGCATTCTGTGTGTCCTCAACAGGATATTATACAGTTTTTAAAGAACAATGAGAAAGGATGTGGAGAAACTGTAACACTAATACGTGGATGGTGAGAACGTAAAATGGTAAAGCCACTGTGGAAAAATCTGGCAGCTATTCAAAAAGTTAAACACAGTGCCAGAGGATCTAGCAATTCTATTCCTAGATATCCACTCAAGAGAATTGAAAACATACATCCACACAAAATCTTATACAAGAATTTTATAGCAGCATTATTCATAATGACCTAACAGTAGAAACAAACCAAATGTCTAGCAACTGATGAATGTTTAAACAAAATGTGGTACAGACATACAATGAAATACTTTTCAGCAATAGGAAAGAGTGAAGTCTCGGCAACAACATAGATAAACCCTGAACACATCATATCAATTTTTTTTAAAAAGCCAGACACAAAAGGCCCAGTCTCATTTCATTAATATAGAATATCCAGACCGGAAGTAAGGTGTGGAGATAGTCACAGGGACAACTGGGGATGGATTACTAATGGTAATGGACTTCTACCTGGGTTAATAAAAATGCTCTGGAATTAGTGGTGAGGTTTTCAAAACTCAAAAACACTGAGTTATTTCCTTTGGAAAGGTGAATTTTGGGGTATTTAAATTACATCTCAAGTTCTTATTTCTAAAACTAAAAAATAAAAGCCCTCTAAACACTGGTATGCAAACACTGCCAGGACAGATTGCTAAAAGAGCAAAGACAAAAAAGAAAAAAAAATGTGGCATTTTCTACCTTTGTGTGAAAACAGGATGAAGAATCTATATTCAGAATTATATGTGTGTGTGTGTGTGTGTGTGTGTGTGTGTGAATGAGTGAAATTTTTCAAGAAAGATACATAAAAAACTAAGAACTGTAATTAACTACAAAAGCAAAGGGAAGGGAGACAAGGATGAGAGGGAGCACACTTTTGTGAGATGAGTTTTGAATCGCGCAAATGTATTAACTAAATTAAATTACTCAAGAGCTGGAAAAAACTGCCACAAAATCTTAAAAACTGAACTTTCACCTATTAAAATTCGATGACATATTGAAATAAGAGCAAATAAAAAACTTAATCATCCAAATCACATTGTGGTACGCGATAGGAGTCATTGACTTAAAATTTTAAAAGATGGAATCTATTTCTCAGTTCTCAACTCTGTTAACTTTGACAAATAACTTCTCTAGATCTTGTTTTTCTTATTTGCAAACAGGTATACTGAGCAAGATGATCTCTAATGTCATTTCCTACTATAATTTACTTTAATGGTTAAAAAAAGAATTCGGGGTAACATTAGATTCCTGTGAAAACAAAATTTAAAATATTAATTGGGCTATCTTAAGCGCCAAAAAATCAGAGAAATGAGCCAGAGGGCCAATACTTGAAAGAAACCAAAATTCTACCATGCTGAGTTGTGGTGGCTTTCAAAAGATGAAAAATATATTAAGCCAACAGATCTTTCTTGTTTTAATGTCCTTCTATAATCTTCAGAAGATTTTCATTACATAATCACCAAAACAAAGTCAACTTTAGAAAGCCAAAATGTTGCTTTGGCTGCCATATCATCCCAAGAACTTTCCACCATCTGGTCTGGAAATGTCCTAGAACAAACTACTGTTGGAGCAAGTTATTAATTTTGTGTGAAGAAAAAAAGACAGGCGCCATGACCTTGTACTGCTCGGCTCAGGCAGAGTGGAACACTTGGATAAAGACAAAAGCCTTCATGAAATGGGTGTTAGTGTTGGCTAAGGGCAAAATCAATGAGCACAGAGGGGAAAAAAAACATGCTTTTTTGACTTACTATTGGATAAGAAACCTCAAGGTACTGTAAATGGAACATAAGTTTAAAACAAGTGACAAGTTCAGAGGATTACCAAAATTTAAAAATATTAATGCCATACCAACAAGGAAATCTAAAAGACAAATATAAAGAGAAACTAAAAGGTAGTATCATATATTAGATACTATTAATAGTGATGGCTACTTTTAAGTTAATGAATTAAAGACATGGTAATAATTCTCATTTATAAATCTTTTTTTCTGGTGCCCAGGATTGAATCCAGGGTCTGTGCATGCTAGGCATGCACTCTACCACTAAGCTACAACACCCAGCCTCTATAAAAATCTAAACAATAAAACAAAAAGTGCCTGGAGGTCAAGAGTCAAGAAATCTGGATCTAGTTTTAGAACTGACACTCATTACCTTTATCAACCACCTTACCTGTCAACTCATATGTAAAAACTAAAGGGGTAGGTCACAGGATCTCAAGTATCTATTTCATGGTTGCAGTTTCTCAAAGAACTGATACTCCATATGTAAAAATGCATTGATTATTTAAAACAGAGCCACAAATCTTGAAACAAAGTTCAACAGAGTTTCTAAAAAATCCTTAAAAAACAAAAATTTAGATTGACAAGTTGAAAAAAATGGAAACATAACAATAATGCAAACATACTAAAATCATAATAATTACAGAATGTATGGTATGCATGTGAGTGTCCCAAGTGTAATTATGCCAACTCAAAATGTTTCATTCATAGGGCTGAGGTTATGGCTCAATGGTAAAGCACTTCCCTAGGATGGGTGAGGCCTTGTGTTCAATCCTCACCACCACATAAAAATAAATACATAAGATAAAGGTTAAATTCTTCTAAAAAAAAATGTTTTGTTCATGAAACAAGAATAGACAGAGGAAAAAAGCTCCTGAGGGGAGAAAATTATTGCTAAAACTGCATCAAAAGTTAGAAATAACTTTTAAATTGACATGTGTTACATAATAAGGTTTCAGTTTATGACAGACCACATACACAGGGTGGTCCTATAAGATTATAATGGAACTGATAAATTCCTATCACCTACTGACTTTGCAGCTGTCATCACACAACTCAGAGTTATGTGTTTTCTGGTACTGATGCTTCAATAACCAACTATGCTTCCAGCCTCATAAAAAGAATAGCACAGGGCTGGGGTTGTGGTTCAGCGGTAGAGTGCTTACCTAGCATGTGTGAGGCACTGGGTTCGATCCACAGCACCACATAAAACATAAATAAACAAAATAAAGGTGTTGTGTCCATCCACAACTAAAAAAGAAATTCTTTAAAAAAATAGCACATAGAACTGCATACCACACATAATATTTGATAATTAATGATTGTTACTGGTTTATGAATTGACTACACTATATTTTTTATTGTTATTAAAGAATGTAATCCTTCTAAAGTTTACTGTAAAACAGCATGCCATGTGACCAGCAGCAGCAGTCTCCTATGTTTTTCTGAGAAAATGCATACAAAAAAACCTAATAAGTTCCATTTTTAACTTAAACTGAAAATAATTTTTGACTTGTTTCTTTTTATTTTTAATTGACACATAACTGTATTCACATATTCATGGAATATGGTGTGACATTTAGACACACACATACAATTGCAATAATTAAATCAGGGTGTTAGCATATGCATTACTTTGAATGGTTTGGGGTTTTTTTTACATTTTTTTGTGTTGGGAACATTCAAAATCCTCTCTTGCAGCTATTCTGAAATGTTAACTTGAGTCACTCTACTGTACTACAGAGCATTAGGACTTAATCCTCTTATCTAGCTGTATTTTTGTATTCAATAACCAGCCCTTCTTTATTCCCCCCCCTCCTCCATACCCTTCCTAGCCTATGATAATCATTATTCTACCCTCTACTTCCATTAAAAATAACAATCTAAACATATAGCAGGGAAAATAGCAAGAGAAAGTGTGAAAGGAAGCAGAATGAGATAATCAAGTGAATAGACATCAATAAATAATTTAATGAATCAAGAAATAGTGGTATACATTTTATATCAGCACTCAAAAAATGAAATGTTAGGGTAAAAACCTAACAAAATATTTACAGGAAAAAAATTTTAAAATACAAATTTTAAAAATATATGTACTATGAGAGAAACCACAAAACTCTTGATGATTGGATGTCAGACCCCTGTTGATTGCAGTAATTAAAAACCCAGAAAGTGAAAGTACAAATAAAATAAGACTACGATTATTAAACTATCACCTTGCTTAGCTGTTCCTTCTATGCTATATGAGTTGTTTTCTGAACTCATGCAACTCCATTTCCATATCTAAAATATTTAAAAACCGAACGACATGCCTACAAATGTCTTTTTCAAATGATAATCTCCAATCTGTTAACTCTGGTTTTACTGGAGGATATAGAGACTGGGGATTGAACCCAGGGCTTCACTCATGCTAAGCCTGTGTAATAAACAAAATAAAGGTATTGTGTCCATCTGGCCTATATCTCCAGCCTTAATCCCAATTTTAAAATGAGAAAACAGGCCTGATGCAATGTTGCTGCTTAGTAATAGAAGTAGAATTCAAACCTTATCTTCTGTATTCATAGAATAATACATGGATATTTTTCTCTGCTACGAGATATAGCTCATACCTCTTTACATTAATCAGTTAAGCATTTATAAACAATCTAGCACCTATCTTGTAAAATTAACACTGTGTGTACTGATAAATATTTTTCAGATTTCCATAAACCAGATAATGTTTACATATTAAAAACAATTATCTGGAAATCCCTTCAACCAAGACACCAGGCAGCAATTTTCTTTCTTTGCTGTTGTTGGGTTTTATTTTTGTTTGGTACCAGGGATTGAATACGAGGCCACATCTCCCTTTTTAAAAATTTTTTTTTAATTTTTTTATTTTGAGATAAGGCCTAACTAAGTTCATCACAGCCTCACTAAGTTGCTAAGGCTGGCCTTGAACTTGCGATCCTCCTGCCTCAGCCTCCCAAGCTGCTAAGATTACAGGCAAGTGCCATCAGACACAGATCAATTTTCTAACTAAAGAGCTATTGGGGATTTTTTTAATTATATAATACTATCTTGGTACATAAAAACTCCATAAGCTTTGATTCAATGTTTATAGTGTCTTAAATGCCTCACTCTTGCAGAAAGCTGTATGAGATGTTTACTTCACAGCACCTAAATCAACTGCTGACTTGCTGTAGCCCATGCCCCGCCCAGCCCTGGTTGAATCCGGCTTTGGAAGAGTGTTTGAGAATCACAGCACAGGAGGGAGCAAAGCATTTTCCCAACAGGCCCTTCACTGCCAACCATGGGCCTCTGATACCTTCCCTCTCTTCCAACAACTGGAGACTTCATAAAGAACCATTTATGACTCTTCAGGTTCTTCAGCCACCTACTCACTGTTAGCCGCAAACACTTTCAATATTCAAACTTTTCACAGTATAATATCTAAAGACTATGGGCTAAATGTACATTTGAATAAATGTGCATTTTACATAATTTTATTACATTTACGAAATCCTGCAGATACAATTAATGTTATAACTAAGATTATTAATCAGTTTTAGTTTCATTCCGCCACCCCAAATTTCCAAAATCGACAGCAGAGAAATAGATCTAAAAGTTATGCTGTTTATATGTAAGAAAGAGAATCCTAAGCATAATTAAAACTTCAATCCTGGAACCTGCAACCCACGGGCAGGCGGGTCAGGCCCAGCAACCAGCCAAGTGACAGAGCAGCTACACGCGCCTGCGGGGAACGCGGACCGGACCCACTAGGACAGGTCCGGCGGCCGGCTGAGGGCCAGGCCTGTCCCCTCCCCCAGTGTCTGCAAGGTAGGCGGGACTGTGAACACCAGCAGAGCGGGCCCAAAGCCTGCTGAGGGGCGGAACCGGCCCCTCCCCCAGTGCCTGCAAGCTAGGCGAACCTGCAACCCATCCGGAGGTTAGGCCCAGCAACCTACGGAGTGACACAGGTGCCCCTGGCGCCTGCTGGGTAGGCGGACCTTTGACCGACCAGCAGAGCAGACCTAGGGCCTGCCAGCATGGTAGACGGATCACACTAATTGGAGGAGGATCACAGCCACTACCTGCCCTGCAAGGGTGATTTTTCAACTATACAAGAGCAATATAAATAAATAGAGGGAAAATATCAAAGACACAACAATTTCACCAAGCAGAAAGAAACGCCAGCAGTATGAAACGACAAGGAAAGAAAGGACCACAGGCAATGCAGGTCAACTCAACTTTAGAAGAGGTAATAGCTGCAACAGATGGAATGTCAGATAGAGAGCTCAGGACATACATGCTTCAGATGATCTGGAGTCTCAAGGAAGACATGAGACAGCAAAATCAGACAATGAAAGATCACACTGACAAACAAATCCAGGAAGTAAAAGATCAATTTCACAGGGAGATAGAGGTAATAAAAAACAAACAAATAGAAATCCTAGAAATGCAGGAAACAATAAACCAACTTAAAAACTCAATTGAGAATACTACCAGCAGAGTGGATCACTTAGAAGATAGAACATCAGACAATGAAGACAGAGTATTTCAACTTGAAAAGAACATAGATAGCTCAGCAAGTCTACTAAGAAACCATGAGCAGAACATTCAAGAACTATGGGATAATATCAAAAGACCAAACTTAAGAGTCATTGGGATACAGGAAGGCACAGAGCTCCAAACCAAAGGATTAAGCAATCTATTCAGTGAAATAATACAAGAAAACTTCCCAGACTTGAAGAATGAGACAGAATCCCAAATCCTAGAAGCCTACAGGACGCCGAATGTGCAAAATCATAAGAGATCCACACCTAGACACATTATAATGAAGATGTCCAACATACAGAATAAGGAGAGAATTTTAAAAGCTACAAGGGAAAGGAAGCAGATTACATTTAGGGGTAAACCAATCAGGATAACAGCTGATCTCTCAACACAGACTCTAAAAGCTAGAAGATCCTGGAATACCATATTTCAAACGCTAAAAGAAAATGGGTTCCAACCAAGAATAGGGTATCCCGCGAAATTAAGCTTCAGGATGGAAGATGAAATTAAAACATTCCACGACAAACAAAAGTTAAAAAAGAATTTGCAGCTAGAAAACCATCTCTTCAAAAAATCCTTGGCAAAACACTACAGGAAGAGGAAATGGAAAACAACAATGAAAACCAACAGTGGGAGGTAGGACAGTAAAGGGGGGAAAATAATCAAAGAGGAAAACAAATCAGGTTTAATAGCATTAATAAACAAACTATGGCTGGAAGAACAAACCATATCTCAATAATAACCCTAAATGTTAATGGCTTAAACTCACCAATTAAGAGACACAGGCTAGTTGAATGGATCACAAAACAAGACCCAACAATATGCTGCCTGCAGGAGACGCATTTGATAGGAAAAGATATACACAGACTGAAGGTGAAAGGTTGGGAAAAATCATATCACTCATATGGACTGCGGAAACAAGCAGGAGTGTCCATACTCATATCAAATAAAATAGATTTCAAGCCAAAGTTAATCAAAAGGGATAAAGAGGGACACTACATACTGCTCAAGGGAACCATACACCAACAAGACATAACAATCATAAATATATATGCCCCAAACAACGGGGCTGCTATGTTCATCAAGCAAACTCTTCTCAAGTTCAAGAATCTAATAGACCACCATACAATAATCATGGGAGACTTTAACACACCTCTCTCACCACTGGACAGATCTTCCAAACAAAAGCTGAATAAGGAAACTACAGAACTCAATAATACAATTAACAACCTAGACTTAATTGACACATATAGAATATACCACCCAACATCAAGCAGCTACACTTTTTTCTCAGCAGCACATGGATCCTTCTCAAAAATAGATCATATATTATGTCACAGGGAAACTCTTAGTCAATATAAAGGAGTAGAGATAATACCATGCATCTTATCTGATCACAATGGAATGAAACTGAAAATCAACGATAAAAGAAGGAAGGAAAAATCATGCATCACTTGGAGAATGAACAATAGGTTACTGAATGATCAATGGCTTTTAGAAGACATCAAGGAGGAAATTTAAAAATTCTTAAGAGTTAAATGAAAACACAGACACAACATATCGGAATCTATGGGACACATTGAAAGCAGTTCTAAGAGGAAAATTCATTGCTTGGAGTGCATTCCTTAAAAAAAGAAAAAACCAACAAATAAATGATCTCATACTTCATCTCAAAATCCTAGAAAAAGAAGAGCAAAACAACAGCAAAAGAAGTAGAAGGCAAGAAATAATTAAAATCAGAGCTGAAATTAATGAAATCGAAACAAAAGAAACAATTGAAAAAATTGACAAAACTAAAAGTTGGTTCTTTGAAAAAATAAATAAAATTGACAGACCCTTAGCCATGCTAACGAAGAGAAGAAGAGAGAGAACTCAAATTACCAGCATACGGGATGAAAGAGGCAATATCACAACAGACACTTCAGAAATACAGAAGATAATCAGAAATTATTTTGAATCCTTATACTCCAATAAAATAGAAGATAGTGAAGGCATCGATAAATTTCTTAAGTCATATAATCTGCCCAGATTGAGTCAGGAGGATATAGACAACCTAAACAGACCAATATCAATTGAGGAAATAGAAGAAACCATCAAAAGATTACCATCTAAGAAAAGCCCAGGACCGGACAGTGCTGCGCCCCTCCCCTGACTCAGGCAATGGCAAGGCCCTACTGAGGTGGATGGCGCAAGGCGTCCATCCTCTGGAGGAGCGCAGTATGTTTCTGGGAATGGGCTGATTTGTTTTTGTATTCCTTTAATAAGTATAGTTGCCATTTCTCATATGACCATTAAGTATAAAGGAAAAATCATGACTTTCCCAATTAATGCAACTACTTCTAAAACATAGATCTGTTTGCTCTAAATGCAACGATTCAGCTGTGGAGTGTAAATTGTTAATGTCTAATGAAAAACTCCCTGTATTCCTGTCAGGGAAGTTTTTGAGAAATTAAATTAAAATCTAGAGAAGATAGATTAGTGCTTAGTACTGGGCAACTTGTTCTTGTTCCTGTGCACAATGGTTTGTGCTCTTACTTTTGTTTGATTTAAAGTAATAACAAGTCAACCACTTGCCGTAACCATGGCACCGGTTCCAGTCAGTAAGTCAAGAAACAATAGTCAAGGTATAGGCCAATAGTTTGGGACATTTGTAACTATTATTAAAAGTTAACTAAGCAGAAACAGCTCAAAACAAAACGCGAACTGAAAGTACAAATGCTTGCTTATGCATAAGCCAAGATACATTCTTCTATTCTAATTGTAGCTACGTAATATTTTGTTTCTTTGAATAATGATTACTGTTTTGTAACCACAAAGTACTGTAAGCCTGCCAAAATGAAAAGTATATATGATCAACTTCACAAGTAAAGATTGGGATCAACACCTTCACTTTGGTGTCTGTGTTGTTTCTCCACCCCCTCTTTCGCCGACTCCTCACCATCCGTTCGTCTCCTGAGACCCCCTGTTGGAGCTGGTCTCCGACAGGACGGGTATACAGCAGAGTTTTACAAAACCTTTAAAGAGGAACTAATACCAATACTTTTCAAGCTATTTCAGGAAATAGAAAAAGAGGGAGAACTACCAAATTCATTCTACGAGGCTAACATCACCCTGATTCCGAAACCAGACAAAGACACTTCAAAGAAAGAAAACTACAGACCAATATCTCTAATGAACCTAGATGCAAAAATCCTCAATAAAATTCTGGCGAATCGGATACAAAAACATATCAAAAAAATTGTGCACCATGATCAAGTAGGATTCATCCCTGGTATGCAAGGTTGGTTCAATATACGGAAATCAATAAATGTTATTCACCACATCAATAGACTTAAAAATAAGAACCATATGATCATCTCGATAGATGCGGAAAAAGCATTCGACAAAGTACAGCATCCCTTTATGTTCAAAACTCTTGAAAAACTAGGGATAACAGGAACATACCTCAACATTGTAAAAGCAATTTATGCTAAGCCTCAGGCTAGCATCATTCTGAATGGAGAAAAATTGAAGGCATTCCCTCTAAGATCTGGAACAAGACAGGGATGCCCTCTTTCACCACTTCTGTTCAACATAGTTCTCGAAACACTGGCCAGAGCAATTAGACAGACGAAAGAAATTAAAGGCATAAAAATAGGAAAAGAAGAACTTAAATTATCACTATTTGCAGATGACATGATTCTATACCTAGCAGACCCAAAAGGGTCTACAAAGAAACTATTAGAGATAATAAATGAATTCAGCAAAGTGGCAGGTTATAAAATCAACACGCATAAATCAAAGGCATTCCTGTATATCAGCGACAAATCCTCTGAAATGGAAACGAGGACAACCACGCCGTTCACAATATCCTCAAAAAGAATAAAATACTTGGGAATCAACCTAACAAAAGAGATGAAAGACTTATACAATGAAAACTACAGAACCCTAAAAAGAGAAATTGAAGAAGACCTTAGAAGATGGAAAAACATACCCTGTTCATGGATAGGCAGAACTAACATCATCAAAATGGCGATATTACCAAAAGTTCTCTATAGGTTTAATGCAATGCCAATCAAAATCCCAACGGCATTTCTTGTAGAAATGGAGAAAGCAATCATGAAATTCATATGGAAGAATAAAAGACCCAGAATAGCAAAAACAATACTAAGCAGGAAGTGTGAATCAGGTGGTATAGCGATTCCAGATCTCAAACTATACTACAGAGCAATAGTAACAAAAACAGCATGGTACTGGTACCAAAACAGGCGGGTGGACCAATGGTACAGAATAGAGGACACAGAAACCAACCCACAAAACTACAACTTTCTTATATTTGATAAAGGGGCGAAAAGCATGCAATGGAGGAAGGATAGCATCTTCAACAAATGGTGCTGGGAAAACTGGAAATCCATATGCAACAAAATGAATCTGAATCCCTTTCTCTCGCCAAGCACAAAAGTTAACTCAAAATGGATCAAGGAGCTTGATATCAAATCAGAGACACGGCATCTGATAGAAGAAAAAGTTGGCTACGACCTACATGCTGTGGGGTCGGGCTCCAAATTCCTCAGTAGGACACCCATAGCACAAGAGTTAACATCTAGAATCAACAAATGGGACTTACTCAAACTAAAAAGTTTTTTCTCAGCAAAAGAAAATAAGAGAGGTAAATAGGGAGCCTACATCCTGGGAACAAATCTTTACTCCTCACACTTCAGATAGAGCCCTAATATCCAGAATATATAAAGAACTCCGAAAATTAGACAATAAGATAACAAATAACCCAATCAACAAATGGGCCAAGGACTTGAATAGACACTTCTCAGAGGAAGACATACAATCAATCAATAAGTACATGAAAAAATGCTCACCATCTCTAGCAGTCAGAGAAATGCAAATCAAAACCACCCTAAGATACCATCTCACTCCAGTAAGATTGGCAGCCATTATGAAGGCGAACAACAATAAGTGCTGGTGAGGTTGTGGGGAAAAGGGTACACTTGTACATTGTTGGTGGGACTGCAAATTGGTGCAGCCAATTTGGAAAGCGGTATGGAGATTTCTTGGAAAGCTGGGAATGGAACCACCATTTGACCCAGCCATTCCCCTTCTCGGTCTATTCCCTAAAGACCTAAAAAGAGCATGCTACAGGGACACTGCTACATCGATGTTCATAGCAGCACAATTTACAATAGCAAGACTGTGGAATCAACCTAGATGCCCTTCAATAGACGAATGGATAAAAAAAATGTGGCACTTATACACAATGGAGTATTACTCTGCAGTAAAAAATGACAAAATCATAGAATTTGGTGGGAAATGGATGGCATTAGAGCAGATTATGCTAAGCGAAGCTAGCCAAGCCCTAAAAAACAAATGCCAAATGTCTCCTTTGATATAAGGAGAGTAACTAAGAACAGACTAGGGAAGAAGAGCACGAGAAGAAGACCAACATTAAACAAGGATGAGAGGTGGGAGGGAAAGGGAAAGAGAAGGGAAATTGCATGGAAATGGAAGGAGACCCTCAGGGTTATACAAAATTACATACAAGAGGAAGTGAGGGGAAAGGGAAAAACAGTACAAGGGGGAGGAATGAATTACAGTAGTGGGGGTAGAGAGAGAAGAGGGGAGGGGAGGGGAGGGGGGATAGTAGAGGATAGGAAAGGCAGCAGAATACAACAGACATGAGTTTATCAATATGTAAAGCAATGAAGTGTAACTGATGTGATTCTGCAAGCTGTATACGGGGTAAAATGGGAGCTCATAACCCGCTTGAATCAAAATGTGAAATATGATATATCAAGAACTATGTAATGTTTTGAACAACCAACATTAAAAAATAAATTAAAAAAAAAAAGAAAGAAAAAAGAAAAAAAAAAAAAAACTTCAATCCTCTAACAGTCAACTCTTTGCTCCATCAAATAACAAAGCTTCACCAGCCCTAAATTTCTACAAACCTGCTGTAATCAAATCAAAATAATAATGCTCTTATTATTCTCCAAACGTATTATTCACCATGAGAGGTCCCTATCCAGCTCCTTTCTAACTCTTCAATGATTTAGCCACTAATAATCACTATCACTCCAAATGCATTTATCCACTGTTCCTCTTACGGCGCTATCTTTCTGTGTATCTTTCCATCTCCAAGGTTTTTAAGAGTCACTCCTTTCTATAACCTGGGCCTCGTACAATATATACCCATCATATATTTAAAATACATTTTCAAGGATTAACTTAATTAAAAAGAAATTACTGTACTGTGAAGGGATAATCTGGGGAAACTGAAATAAAAAGCCAAAAGTCCCTTATTTCCTTAAATATTGTTAGATGTTTTGACTTCTATAAATGTCAGTAAGACACCTGTTTGTTACATAACAAAAGGTACCAAGTACAAAGGGATCTGAGCCAGGCCACTTGGAAGGGAATATTGCCTTAGCACAATACTGTGTTTCTGTACAAACTAAATAATGAAAAACAAGCAAACAAAATGTTTTAAGCACATTAAATAGGTTGTATCCTACTAATTTACTTATTTAATAAATATCTTTGGAGGCTCTACCACATAGAACTGAATACCAGGGATATAGCAGAGAACAAAACAAACACTGGCACATGAAGACTCCTGGTTTTCATGGAGCTTTCATTAAAATTTTATTTGAAAATTGCAAACAAGAGAGAGAACAGATAATATGAAAAGTAGTGCTAAGTGTTTAGACAAAGAAAGAAGCATGACAAGAGGGCAGAGAAGGATTGGGAGCTGTTTTAGGGTAGCTGAAAGAGCAATTTCTGAGAAACAGACCCTGAGCAGAACAAAGCTGAAAGGAGGTTAGGGAAAGAGTCATGGAAGTGTCTGAAGGGAGAGAGTCAAGGCAGAAGAAGAACGTTAAAGATGCTGGAGAGAGGATGGCTGGCACAGAAGGGGTGTGGACAAGGTGAGCAGCTGACACCAAACACTCCCTGCACTCAACAAGTACACAAAGTCACACTACACAGCCACTAAACGGCAGTAGTGACGGCAACTGATTACAAAATCTCATCTTCATCAATCCATAGCCCATGAAAAAACTAGGAAAGGTTTCCTCATATTAAGCTATCACTGAAAAATCTACAAATCAAAGCCAGGATAAGAATTAATTGAGCCCAGTTCACAATGAGTTCACAGGTTCAGAAAGGAGACCACCACATGAATGGATCTCACAGGGAAAGGCTGCATGTCAGGCCTGGTACCAACAGAAAGGCCTACTCTGCACAGACCTCTCAGGGACCAGCACAAGAAAAGAGGAACAGGGCCTGTACTTGACGATGACAACATCACATACAGCTAACAGCATCAGCATGGCCCACACTTAGGGCAACAAAAACAGATAAAAAGACTAGGTCAGAAATCTACTTCAAGTCCTCTATTCAAAAACTTCTATTTCACAACAAAACAACATCATAAGTAGTCCCCAAAATATAAATATAGTACTGGGTCTAAATATAACCTAACTGCTGCTGGTGCTGTAGCCCCATGTAAACCCCGCCACTGAGTTGATTCTCATGGGTCTCCCTCGGCCCTTTCAGTGACACTGTGCAAACCAACACTGTTCAAATTCTAAACATGGGGCTTGACTCTGGCCTATATATTACACTCCATGTTAATGTCCTGAGGAAAACACCTCTCTCTTACTTTATTTCTTTCCAATTCCCTTGAGATCACAGAAACGGTCTAAAAATCAAAGGCATGGTTTTTCTCTTGGAATACTCATTTAAATTCTAGTGGTATCAACCCCAATACACTGAAAAAATATTAAGGAACAAGGAAGTCTACATATAACAATCTTTATTTTAATTATATAAATGCTGAGAGATATGGAGTTAAAGAAGGATTCCTCAGAGATTTGCAACTTTAATTTGACTTTAAAGATTTATACCTTATAGAATTAATATTTTAACAAGTAATCCAAAGTGTCTGAAAAGCAGTGGCTGCTAACAACTTAAAAGTCAATCTCCTCTTCAAATGAACCCTGCAAAGTTCATTGCAATGAACTTCTAGGGGTTCATCTAACCTACAGTACTACAGTTGATCCTATTCTCTTAGTAATAAAGTAACATGTATAAATATGTGTGTGTGTGTGTGTGTGTGTCCTTTGGTAATCATTTTTCTTTCAATTTTAATAAAATGACTTAACAGAGTCTCATGAGAAACATTTAAGCTAAGTTTTGACTTACTCTCTAAGTACTAAAATTAGATTTCTCACTATTCACCTGCTAATTCAGCACAAACATGTCAAGGTTAATGTGAAAACTTCATGGCAAGCTTGACGATGTTTAGATGTGACACCATTCCCAGATTTCATATATTGATATTCCCCTTAAATCATAGGCAGATCTATAATACTGCACTATAGTTATAGTTTAAAGAGTAGCTTGGTTTCACATGGAAACTGTAACCAAGACAAACCTTCTCATAGGATGGAGTTCCAAGACCATTAAATCATAAAAAATTGTTTCAGCAGCTGGTTAAAGCTGAGTGTACATAACACAAGACATCTGGTTGTCTGTGCATTTTCAGTTCATTTAAAAAGTATAAACACATTAAAACACTGAAATGTTTGATAGATTGCAACACCGCTTGCTCTTCAAGAGTGTCTAAGTAGCTATTCACCCACTATGTTCACACAGCTTATTTCCTATCTAAAGATATTTACAGTTTTCATCCCCCTTAACTTCACCAAAACATTTTATTAATAAAGGCAAAACAACAAAAAAGAATGTAACTATTTAGTAAATATATTAAATCATTGCTATTTGGTAATGAAAAAAATGTTACTAGAGGTTAAAACTAAATCAGAAGCATCTGAAGCACTCCACATGCTACGATAAGGAAACAGCAGACAATATTTGGGTTCAGCTACCCTATCAGTGACAGAAATCCAGTCACAATAACATAGACAAACAAGGGTCTACTGTTATCACACTAGAAGTCTGGGATGAGGGAGGGGGACCCTAGTTGACGACTTTGCTTCAGCAGCTCAATAACATCCAAGCAGAATATTCTGTTACATACTTGGTTCAGGGTGTCAAAATGGCCAGACAACTCAAAAGACCTTGTCCACATTCTTTGACAACAAAAGGGTTGTCAAGAACAAAAAGATACCCCTCCTTCTTAAGTGTTTTACCCAAAAGTGTTATTGGAGGATTTCCCCAGGTCTCAACTTCCCCCCTAGCTTCAAAGAAGGCTGGACACAGAAATCTCTGAAAAGAGGCCAGAAATAAAATCAGGCCAGGAAAAAAGGTAGAACAAATACAGAATGGCTAACTAGCTGTGTCTATGACATACAAATTTGCTTTTCTCTCAAACTCATTTCCATAGATCTATAAAATCTCTGATTATAGAGATTAATCTAATTCTGTGCCTAACGCTTAATATTGCCAAAAGATTTGATTATTTTCCCTTAATATAAAATTATTATTTTGATGATATATAATCAAAGTATAAATACTATTAGGCAAGAGAGATAAAGGAATTCCATGGATGTATAATCCTTAAAAGACACACATAAAAATACTACACCTGGACCTACAAACTCTTTAACATTATCTATTATCATCTTCAATACACAAAGGAGATAAAACAAATCCTGGGCTTAGCCAGAACTTACAAGAGTGGAATATCAGTGATTAACTGCATCAAACAGCAGAGCAATTCTTCCAAAAGATCTTCTGAGTCAGAACCTGGCAAGACACAAAAAAAGTTTTTAACAAAGTATATAACAGAATGGATTTGTTTAGAGGTTTTCAGTCCTAATAAAAGTAAGAATAATTATCATTATATACATTCACACACTAATTCTGACCTCTGAATAAAATACAAATCATAAGCAAGTTAGCATCTATGATTATTAATTATTCATCAGCTATTAATATAGCTTTTAAAGCTGGAAAGTATCTTAAAGGTCCTGTAGGCCAGTAGTTATACAATTTCTTATTCTGCACTACATTTCTTTTAATGAAATCATATATTAAGATAAAATACTGTTTGAAGAAAGGGGAGAGTACATGTACCCCATCCTGCCATAAATATCTGACCTTATCTTTGCTCTTCTTGATAAGCCCCAAGGCATCTTTTCCGAACCCCTAGGGTTCCCCAGATCAGACTGAATCCCACCAAGAAGCTAATCAAGTCTTTACAGACAAAATGACAAATGAAATGGCTTTCCCAAGTCACAGAATAAATAAGTAGCAAAGGTAGGATACAAATTACCATTCCAATGGAATTGCCTTCTATCCCAGACTGCTACTGCTAAGTGACTTTCAAATTTGCAAAGCCAATCAATATCCTTCGTGACTTCTGGTTTTGGACATGTTATTCTTTCCTCAGTTCCTGTAACATTTTATTTCCAACCCACTTCTCTTTCTATTTCTTCCCAGTGTCTGCTTCCTCAGAATACCTGCCCTGAGTGCTCCTGCTGGCTGTCTTCTCATTCCCAACATCTCTCACCAATCACTACCCATGTACAAGCGACTCCTAAGTCTATAGTTTTCCTCTTGGCCTCATGTCTGACTGTCATGTTTCTATCCAATTGCCTACTAGCCATCTCCACCTAAAAATCAAACTCACCTCTCCTAACATTTCTTCTTTTTTTTTAAATATTTATTTATTTATTTTTAGTTTTCGGCGGACACAACATCTTTGTTTGTATGTGGTGCTGAGGATCGAATCCGGGCCGCATGCATGCCAGGGGAGCACGCTACCGCTTGAGCCACATCCCCAGCCCCTAACATTTCTTCTTTATCCTCCTTTTTTGGCAACTGCATCAGTAGCCAAGGTCTAAACCCAGACTACACTCTCTTACTCATCCTTCTGTAACTCATTCAGTCTGTCACTAAAACAGACTGAATTTGGGAGCACCCTACTGAATTAAGAGGAACTTTCTCAAGTGGGAGTAAGAGCTGAAGAGCTGAACCCCCAAACCAGAATTGGGCCTCTGCCCAGGCCTTTGCAGCACAGCTAACTCAATCTGCATCAGTACTTCCTGTCGTTTTTCCCATTGTGCTTCCTCTTCAGGTCTTCTAAATCTACACATGTCTATCACTTGACTTTTGTTTCTATAAATTGTAATGCCTCTGTAGGGCTGCCAGGACAAATAAGAGAAGCAATTTAGTTGTTTCTCCGTAGTTTGATTAAACTGCATAAAGTTCATTTTTCCCCTTTTCATTTTTTGCCTATTTCTTATTAGGGCGGGTGGTAAAATCCAGCCAACCAGGACTCAGGCAGGGTCCCTGGGCTGGGCTGATGGTAACCTAACCACCCAGTCTCTGGGTCCTGTCAATTACCTAGTCCACCTCTCTGCCTCTTTCCTTCAGTCCCTCTGTTATGACTCTGTTCATTAGCTCATCATCTCAGTTCAGTTAAACAAGTTTATTAAATTAAAACTCACTCCTGAACATTTCTAACCCTTCGCAGTTCTAATGATTGTACCTCAATTTCAATCCTCTTCAATCTAAACTCCAGATGATAACAAGAGGGAGCTAACTGAATTCCATCCTTTCACCTCCTAGCTTAGATCTTTTCATTACTTTAAGTTGATGACTATATATCAGGAAAAAATTCTGAGATCTAAAGTAAGCATGCCAGTCCTTTCAAGTTATAGACCTGCACCCACTTCTACCTTCTCTCCCTCCATTATCCCTTTCACAGTGTATATTCCAAGCTATCTGCTATATGCCATTTTATACTTTCACAACATTCCCATTTCTTGGAATACTCTCCAACAATAAAAACATGATTTTTTTTCTTCTCTTTTTCTTCCTTGTACTGGGGGTTGAAAACAGAGGCACTTTACCACTAAGTACATTCCTAGTCCTTTTTTTTTTGAGATAAGGTCTCAATAAATCGCAGAGGCTGGCCTCAAACATGAGATCCTCCTGTCTTGGCCTCCCAAATCACTAGGATTACAGGTGTATGTCATGGCACCTAACTAATGATTGTTTCTTTTCTTTTCTTTCCTTTTCTTTCCTTTTCTTTCCTTTTTTTTTTCCTTTTTCCTTTTTCCTTTTTCCTCTTTCCTTTCCTTTCCTTTCCTTCCTTTCTTTCTTTTCTTTTTCTTTTTCTTTTTCTTTTATACTGGGGATTGATCCACTGAGCCACCTCCCTTGCCCTTTTTATTTAGAGGCAGGGTTTCACTAAGGTGCTTAGGACCTCACTAAGTTGCTGAGGTTGGCTTTGAACTGGTAATTATCCTCCTCAGCCTCCCAAGCCACTGGAATTACAGGCATGTGCCACGATGCCCAGCTAATGATTTTTCCTTAAAGTCCATGTTTATCCATCTGAACTATTCTCAGTATCCATCTCTTTTATAAAATTCAGTTGCCTAACCATAAATAAAAATAATAATCTATAAAGTATCCATGCCTTAAGCATGACTTTGATTGCACACATATGCATATATGTTTCATCCACTGACTATGGTAAACTATTACTTCCTATCTACAAGCAGGCAGATCCTTATTGGATTCTAGACTTCTTGAGGGCAACAACTGATAAACAGCTTGAACATCACTTGGCCCTCCATGTCATCCCTGAATTCAAACAACTGCAGATTGAAAATATTTGGGGGGTTAAAAAACTGCCCATATTGAACACATATGAACTTTGTTCTTGTCAATATCCCCTAAACAATACAGTAAAAAACTATTTGCATAGAATTTTCATTGTGTTACATCTATACATAATCTGGAGATGACTTATGGTATATAGGATGATTATGTAGGATATATGCAAATACCATACATTTTATATAAAGGTCTTGAACATCTGTGGATTTTGAAATCTATTAGGGGGTGGGCATTCCTGGAACCCATTCCCAAAGATACTGAGGAAAAAACTAATATATACTCAAGACATATTTGCTGAACTGAATCCAGGTGTATTAGTAAAGATTCAGCAGTAGTATCCAAATCACTCAGAGTCTCAAAAAAAAATTTTTAGTCTTTTTTTTCCTAGGCCACAATATTACTTGCTATTTAGAAATTATAGAGAAACTTTCCTGCCTGGCCACAAAGAGAACTGGCACAGTAGCCCTTTGATGGGTGAGTACAAATATTGAAGAGAATATTAAACCATACTGAACATACCAATCAATGCTAAAAAGAATACACAGCAAGACTCAAATTCCTGATTGGACTTTTTATTTCTTGGCTGTAAACATATCTAATTTTTAAGCCTTAAAATAGTGACATGAACTCTCTAGCCAGTTGCCATCATGACCACAGCCAAGTTTACAACTAGGTGAAGGAAGGCATATTCAAAGTATTCTTATCAATTTAATATAAAATGATAATTTCACACAAGTAAAAATTTTTAGGGCATTTCAAACACAACGCCCTAAAAAAAGATAAAAATAAAAAATTTCCAGTTAAAATTTCAGAAGACTTAAGTTATTTTTAAAAAAGCTTCAGACTCATTATTAAAATAAATCTTCAGAATTATTATTGTTTGGGGCTAATCCAGAAGTAAATACTTATGCACTAAGTGAATATTAACAAGGTTTGACTGATTACCTGGTTTGCCATTAAGCAAACCATTCATACTGCCCTGATTTCCAAGAGGTATTTATATCACCTTAGCTTTCAATTAAAAACAAATAAATATAAATTCATCTACCAAAAATTACAACAAACTCATAACACTCCTCAGAGTAAAGAAAATCTAAAAAGCCTTTCAGGTTAGCAGGTCAGTGACAAAGTACACTGAGATTCTTTTAGCACAGAACTCTGCAATGTTCAATGTGTTTACTCCACTGTGACTTTTACTACTTAAAATTTTTCTCCTTAAAAGAGACTGTGTCTCTCTTAAGAATTCTTCTTAAAGAGTTTTAAATTGAGGCTAGGATGTAGCTCAGTGATAATGTGCTTTCATTGCATACACAAAGCCCTGAGTTTGATCCCAGTTCCAACAGAGAAAAGACAAAAAGTAAATAAATTGTCTAAATAGCTGTAGTCAAATGTTTTAATATTTTAACTCTTACTTTCTGTGAGCTAATACAATAGCAAATCTTACTGAGTGCTCTGCCCTTTGAGAGGCACTGTGTGGAAAACTTCATACTGTCTCAAACTGATTCTAACAATAATTCTTAAGGAGTTGATATGATTATAATTATCATTTTACAGATGAAGAAATCGAGACTCAAAGAGGTCAGTTTACTTAGAGTAAAGGGTACAGGTCACATCTGTACCCAAATCTAGACTCTCATGGGGGAGAAAAAAAAAAAACTTACAAATTATTCTAAAGCCCTGTTTCTAAACATAGCAGAGGAAAAAACCTGGTCAACTGAGCCATGTTTCACTCAAAACCCTAAATACAAAATCTCTGATAAGTGAGGATTGAGAGCCAGATTAGGGGAGAGAGATGTGAACTATTAAGTTTATGTATCAGCATTATTCGCTATACATTCAACAAGCACGCAGGAAGTCCCAATAATAACCAATCTAAAATAATGAATAAATATTAAAATTATTATGCCGAAAAGGTCAGTAAATCTCAGCCCTGTCCCTGGATTTCTTCCACTCTAAAGCCTTAACTCACTTCTCTGGTTCCTATGAGTTTCACAGAGGAAGAAGCAAGGATAGGAGGATTTCTCAGGTCCTTTCCAGCTCTACTAATCTATATCCCAAATTGAGCTACAGCCAATTTATTCCTTTTGTTTGGCACCCACTTGGTACCATGGGTCAAGATATCCCTTGTGTTTTGTCCTTAGGGAAAGAAGCAGAGTAAAATAGTGTCTGAATCAAATGCCTTCTATCAGAGTAAGAGGAGGAAAAAAAAGAAAGATAAAAATAAAACAAAAAAGCACTCATTGATCACTGTTTTTTTTTTTTTTTAAAAAAAGCAATCAAAATAAAGGAAAACATGGGTCAATTAAATCAGGTTACATAGTGTTATTAAAAGGAATGTTAAAACAACCAACAATAATAAAAAAAAAAAAGAAATAAATCTATGATATATAAAAGGTTAAAAAAAAAAAAAAAAAAAAAAAAGGAATGTTAAAAGACCAAGAGCTAACTGTTGTTGTCCTCAAGTTAAAATGCCAGTTTCTCAGTGTTGCCCAAAACTACACTGTGCCAAAAACAAGTGCTAAAAACAATCAAGAACAGAAACATGCTCCAAAAACAGAGTTAAAAAGAGTGCCTAAAAAGTTGGGAACAAAATTAACTTCTTAAAATTAAAGGCATATAGCCAGACTCTAATTATCATAAACTTAGAGTCACAAAACCATGATAGATTCTATGTTGTTACCAGTTGTAATTGTAAGGCTAATATTAAAAATTATTCTAAGATATTAAACATCTAATTAGCAAGATTTTTAAAGCTTGTTAGCTAATCATAAAGCAGAAAAACAAATGGACTTACTTCTTTCTAAAAATAAAAGTGATCTACATCTCAATGCATTATAATAGCTTATGTCCTATACCAATTCAATGAAATCAATAAGAATTTTGTTTGATTGCTAAGACTGTGGTCAAACAGAAATGTTTTTAATTGCCTTTATGAATAATACTGTCTACCATCTTTGATTATAAAATATGTGCTTATTAGCAAAGTTTAATTGTTTTTGTTCAACTGATAACAGAAAAAGAGAAAAGAAATACCGCAATGGACAGCACCCATCACAGAACCAAAGAACAACTTAATGTCCTGAAGGCACATTAGTTTTTCTGCAAAGAGAGATTACAGTTCTTATTGTGTTGAGTATTTTAACACAATATTTAATATTTAAAATGCTTTCTTTTTTTCCTCTTTTTCCATTATTAGTTTATTGTTCATATTGCTTACCTATAAAAATGAAACTGTTAAATTTTTGCGAAAATAAAAATAAAACAAAACCTACTCAGCCATTCACTACACAATTCTAGGTTTATCTCTTGAGCTAAGTACAACCTGCCCCAGTCTCTGAGGACCAGTTTAAGGAGAGAAAAGTGAGTTGTGAAGCCCCTTTTCCAGAAAGCCAAACCACACTGGCCAGCAGAAAAAAACAAATAGTTTCAAGAAAGAAAAGATTTACCTCTACCGAATTTAGCAAAATGAAAATTCCACAGATTTTAAAGGTAGCTCCAAAGAAAGAGTTTTGAAAAAGTTTTAAGCCACAGGAGAACAGAAAGGAAACTGGTTGTATTAAGAGTACCATTAGGGATTTTTATATCTCTCCACAAATTCCCTCTTATCTGACTTTTGTTTGCTTTATTGCTTACAAGTTTGCTGTCTTTTTCAATCATGCGGCTCCACAGCTCTCTACTGACCTGCCAGAGTAAAGCACACAGTGCCATGTGGCAATTCCCACTGCAGGGGTGAGAGCTGCCTCATTGAGGACACCCAAAAGTCAGTCTTTTCCTTGTTTTGGTACGCTTTCTCTAGAAGAAGGTGAAATCCTGATGCCAGCATCTAGAAGCCAAGTCCAGACACCTCCTTCCACCACAACCTTTTCACCCACCCTGTGCTCAGCCGGCCAGTCCCTTACCACACCTAGGGGCCACTCATGGAGGCCTGTGGTTCAGCCTCTACCAAAAACAGACCTCCCGAAACTGGGGAAGGAATGGTCTCACAACTCCATGACCGAGACAGGATCTTGGCCTCTATTCTGCTTCTTTCAAGCGGTCCTAGTTATCTGCCTTTCAGAGATGCCTGGCACTTCCAATTCCCAAATCTCTCCAAGTATTCTCCAGCCCTGAAGGTATTCAGCTTTCAGCTTCCACTAAGCAGTTAGGCTCTTCAGTGCTCAGTTCTCTAACTTCCAATGTTACTAGCATTGTGCCCCCCCTGCTTCTCTCTACTGGTGTCTTTTGGAGTTTTGAGAGAATGCAAAGATAAACATGCATGTTTAATCCACTATGTCTAAGAGCAAGTTCTACAAAATAATTAATTAAAAAAATAAATTTATAACCAGGCCTAGTGGCACATGCCTATAATTCCAGTGGCTCAGGAGGCTGAGGCAGGAGGATAGCAAGTTCAAAAGCCAACCTCTGTAACTTAGAGTTGCTCTAAGCAACTTAATGAGAACCCTGTCTCAATAAAACATTAAAAAGAACTGGGGATATGGCTTAGTGATTAAGCAATCCCTGGTACCAAAATAAATAAATAAATCTACACCGAACTACTTTGTGTCAAGAAAATGTAGTTAAGCCTTTCCCTTTTCTACTCTCTACAGAACTGAACTAACCAGCTTTCCAAATCCCCAGCTCTCCCAGCTTTAAGAATGTGACCCCTGTCCCCTCTCCACCCCACCTGAAGAGTGACCACCTATTCCAAACCCCAGCACCCACAGTTCCAGAGCAGCTGCGCAGGCCCAGGTGGTACTTGCTTTTCCAGCAGGCCTTCACTCCCACCCTATGCCCCTCTTCCTGGAATCTCCTGTTTCCCTGGGCCTGCCTTTCAGCATTTTTCCCCTTTTGTGGCTTTTATCTTTAGTCTCTCAATTTCCAAAGGCTTCCTCTTTCCTGGAAAAGAGGTGGGAGTATAGAGCCCTTGCCTAGCATTGTAAGACCCTAGGTTAAATCTCTGGCATTTATATTTTATTATAAATATTTTTATCATAAAAATAAATGAAAGTGGAGCTGGGGCTGGGACTCAGCGGAAGCACACATGCCTGGCATATGTGGGGCACTCAGTTCAATTCTTAGCACCACATAAAAACAAAGGTCTATAACAACTAAAAAAAAAGTAAATAAAAAATAAGTGAAAGAAAGGAAACAAACTGCCTTACGCTGGCAGCAGCACTGTGAAGTAGCTATTCCATCACATTTTTTTGTGTATTCATGGGCTTCCAGAAAGTAAAGATCTCCAACAACCCACACACCATAACCAAAAAGAACAGTCACAAGCAAGTAAACTGACTTGAATCTGTAGCAAATACTGTGCAGCAATCTCTAAAGCAGCATACCAACACGAAGGAAGCCTGCGATCCATAGACTAAGCCTCTACAACAGCCAGGAAGGTCTCTTGACCTGAAACCCCATGTGAACCAAGGACTGAAGAACTGCTGCAGGAGGCCAAAGTGGTATGAGGAGAGCGGCCCCTGCATCCCTTCAGAAGCCAATGCAGATTCCTCCCTGATTTGGGGCCTGAGTTTCAGATAAAATAAATACAATCGACATCATTAAATAATAGCCATCAGGGGAAACACAAAGATATAGACCTCTAGAGATTTAAAGTATTGAATACATAAGATACAAAATATAAAATATTTTGTACTTATAAAGTAATATAAAGTATCACTTTGACAAGAATGGGACATAATACCAAAAGAGGGAAGAAAGACTCACATTTAAGGCAAGAGGAAAATGGTAATAATTTTGTAGTAGTACTTCATAGTTTTGCTGAGGGCTGACTTTTTGTCCCCTTTGACAAATTTTCAAAAGCATGCAATATAAAGAGCTCTCCTCATGTAATGACAGAAATCCTCAGTAACAATCTGCTAACACATCACATAGCCCTGGGAAAATGTTCAAATACAAAATCCTCACCAATTGGGATTACAACCTGAGCTACTGACAGTCACATTACTCCCATAAAAACTGTTTCATTGAGAGCTGGGATTGTGGCTCAGAGGTACAGCCCTCACCTGGCATGTGCGAAGCCCTGGGTTTGATCCTCAGCAACATGTAAAAATAAATAAATAAAAATTTTAATTTTTTTTTAAACTGCTTCATTGAAAATGCCACCAATATCCATGTGATCATGGCAGTATTCAGTGGACTGAATAAAGAAAAAAGTGCTGTAACAGCCAACATACCTAAGATACCTCAGTTGACTTTGCTCAGTTGTTTGCAGATAGTCCTGTGCTTACATGAATTCAACCTCACACAACCTATACTACTGAATATCATCAATCCCCAAGCAGTCTTTCACACATCTAACTCAGGTGTTCATAGATGAGCTGATAAATGAATGCTTTTAGCTATTGCATCGTGAGGTTCCCATTCAATACTCTTTATTTATAAATTGTAAAAATATTGGAAGACAATCTAAAAAGGGCTTAAATTAATGATCAGAAGTAGAAATCTTAAACTAACAATATGTAAGACTAAGACAAAAATAATTATATATGCCAAAAACAGCAAGCCTTTAACCTTAAAAAGACATTATGCTGGTGAACCAATAGTAGACTCAATAATAAACAAAAAGAACGTCATTAAAATGCATGTAAAAAATCCTAAATTGCTAACTCCATGTAAAAGCAGATAGTTACCAAATAGCAGACCTCACAGACTGCTCTTTTAGAGTGACAACCACCTTGATAATGTGGTCAGTGGTTAAGAAAGTATTGTTTTTACACAGTCCCTAGGTAATCTAGGATGATTAACAACAACAACAAAAACATGTTTCTCAAGCCTGGAGGAGTGGGAATGAAGGGGCAAAATGGATACTGAAGGGAGGATGATGGCCCCAAAATAAACACAGTGTATTTCTTAAGTACATCTATTTACTCAGTAGTAAGTAACAAAAAATAATTTCATATTAGAATTAAAATGACATAGTAATAATGTATAAAGTATGCATAATTTTTAGAAAGGAATACAAAACCAAGAGTTGGGTTTACAGGTGTTGGTTCCATTACCCTCTTAGGTCCCATGGGGATAAATACTGACTCTGTTCTTGCTGCAGAACTTCATGGAAAAGTTTGCAACTCAAGTAGCAGAACTGGTAATGTTGGTTCCATAAACATGAAGGCTAGCATTAATAAAACATGCAAGTCACAATTCTGATTTAAAACCCTGCTTAAATGTTAGTATATTTAAGAAATACAGAAAGCTAATTATCAAAATAATAAATCAAACATATTCATCTCTTAAAGAGTTTCACAAACTCAAAATCAATACATAAAACTCAAGCTCTGAAAATCAATGCTGAATGATAAACAATAATTGTGAAAGACACTGGAGTATTTTAGAAATAACTACATTAAAGTAATTCTACAAAATTTTCACAAACATTCCTTCCTAGAATAAGCAGGCTCATAACATTCAAGACTTCAAAATTCTGCAGAATTTCTCATACACCAATTTGGTTTATTTCCCCAAAATCTCTGATTAAGTCTGTGACTACGACACATAGTTACACGGTATATTAGAGAACATAACAATTGATCCAGAAAGAGGATCAAAATCAGCACAAACTCTAGCTATACTCAGAAGTAATTTAGAAGAGCTTAACTTCATTACGTTCCTTTCCTTTTTTTTTTTTTTTTGTAGATAAGAGAGAAACAGATAGGAAATATATTTGGTCTATGACCAGTTTAAGTTTAAAAAAAAATTGTTTTTTTCAATACAACTAATTAATTGAATTTGAAGCCAGAAGGCCTTTCATTATTAAAACCAGTTTTGGAAAAATAACAATAGCTCAATCTCTAAATGTGCAGGATGTTTCTGTGTGCTTCCCATGCCCAGCCTCCATTTTCCAAAATTCTTCACAGATCTTTTCAATAAATCAGAGCTGCCTGTCCTGTTACAGCAAAATCTGAGGGGTTCCACAGGAGCCACTCAAGCGTGAGCAGCAGGGCCTGGGGCTGTAGTTCAGTGGCACAGCGCTTGCCTTGGACATGGGAGGCACTGGGTTCGATCCTCAGCACCACATAAAAAATAATAATAATAACACACAAATAAAATAAAGGCATGCTGTCCATCTGCAACTACAATTTTTTTTTTAAAAAAAGAGTGAACATTACAGAATTCAAGGAAGGAATAATTATTTGATCTGCAACAGAACTGGACAGTTGCTTCCCCTGAGAGTGACAAAGTAAATATTTTCATATAACGGAAATATACACAAAGAGTCCAAAATACCGAGCACTCTCAGTTATAAAATGAGAAGGGGGAAAAGACACACATAATCCACACCTAACTTTGGTTTGATTTTTATTTATTTATTTTTGACTGGAGGTAGAACCCAGGAGCACTTTACTACTGAACTTAATCCCCAGCCTTTTTTATCCTTTATTTAGACTAGTCCTTTATTTAGACTATTTATTTATCCTTTATTTAGTCTTGCTAAGTTGCTTAGGGCCTCACTAAGTTGCTGGGCTGGCTTCAGTCTTAAAATCCTCCTGTGTCAACCTCCTAAATCCCTAGAATTACAGGCCTGAGCCACCATGATCAGCTAAATTTGATTTTAAACGTAAAAATTATCTGTGACTATTGTATTTTATTCACTCTTTAAAGTAAGCTTTACTTGATGAATTTTAACACATATTATTTGAAATTTAACTGTTTTGAATAGCATCAAGCAGAATTTTTGTATCTACACCTCTCTCTCTCTCTCTCTCTCTCTCTCTCTAGTCTTCACCTTCCCTACTGTTCCCCAAACTTAAGGAGGTATCTTAAAACTGGACAAAAAGGGAATGATTTTCAATGGAAAAATTCTTTTGAACAAAAGGGGCAATAAAAATGACAGCAAATAAAATTGCTTAAATAAATATTAATATGCTTGCTTTGTTCAATAATAATAACCTAGTTAAAGGTATTACATTCTTGCTTTGAAATGAAGAATAACAGCTTTAAAAGAAAAGTAGACTATATCATGATTCAGCTTCCCTGAAACCAGAGAACTACATCATTTGTTTGGAAAGAAATTTTAGAGTATTAAAGAAACAAAACTTGATGTTGGTCTTTTTTTTTTTTTTTTTTTTTTTTAATTCAGCAGCCTCTTGAGGAGGAAAGTGCAATAAAGGTAAACAAACTCAACCCGTATTTTTCCTTGTCATTAGAGGAAAAAGAAAGATTTTTCACCTAAGTTAAGCTGTTCCTGGTAATGCTGGAACATGTGAAGCACTGGGTTTGATCCTCAGCACCACAT
The DNA here is from genome assembly GCF_045843805.1 of Urocitellus parryii. NCBI lineage: Eukaryota > Metazoa > Chordata > Mammalia > Rodentia > Sciuridae > Urocitellus > Urocitellus parryii. The sequence goes on along the minus strand of NC_135543.1, from coordinate 24,360,679 downwards.
AAAAAATTTATAATAAATAAAATAAAAGCATTGTGGCCATCTACAACTAAAAAAAAAAAATTTTTTTTTAAAGATGTCCTTGTTCAACATACACAAATCAATGAATGTAATTCACCTCATAAATAGAATGAAGGACAAAAATCACAATCATCTCAACATATGCCGAGAAAACCTTTGACAAAATTTAGGACCCACTCATGATAAAAAAAAAAAAAAAAAAAAAAAACACTGAAGAGCAGGTGCAGTGCTTCATGCCTATAATCCCATATAGGCATATAAATCCCATATAATCCCTATAAAATAAATGCTGTGAATGAGGATGGGGATTTGGCTCAGTGGTTAAGCACCTTTGGGGTTTAGTCCCTGTATAAAAAAAAAATTTTAAGTTCCACCAGAAGACTGCTGAAGCTAATAAACTCAGCAAAGTAGGAAAATACAAAATCAACATACAAAGATCAATAGCTTTCCTATATATCAATAATGAATTAGCTGAAAAAGAAATCAGGAAAATAACTGTATTCACAAAGTCAAGAGAGAAAGACACACACACACACACACCTTGGAATAAATCTAATCAAGGAGGTGAAAGAACTCTACAATGAAAATTATAGAAAACTGAAGAAAGAAATTGAAGAAGACACTAGAAGATGGAAAGATTTCCCATTTTCATGGATAGGCAGAATTATCATTGTTAAAATGGTCATATTACAAAAGTGATCTGATCTACAGATTCAGTACAATCCCCATCAAAATACCAATGACATTCTTCACAAAATTAAAAAAAACAGTCATTCATTTGGAAGATGCATGGCTGCTGTCCCACTTGTCTCGGCTGAGCAGCAGGTAGGAGAAGCACCATGGCTGCCCAGGCAGGGGCTAGCAGCTATGCAGCCTGTGGGACTGAGACTGAGCCCCATGCAGGCCTCAGTAGTGCTGTGGAATAGCAGCGGCACAAGAAGTTTGGTTAAAGATGTGGGATGAGGGGCTGGGATTGTGGCTCAGGGATAGAGCGCTTGCCTATCATGTGGGGGCCCTGTGTTCGATCCTCAGCACCACATAAAAATAAATGAATGGAATAAAGGTATTTTGTCCAACTACAACTAAAAAAATAAATATTAAAAAAAAAAAAGATGCGGGATGAGGCACCACAACAGGACACAATTCTGCCTGGGGATTCTGGAGACGAAAAGCTTGAACAACAGCTGGTTCCAACCTCCTACTGGAACCAGCCCATGCACTCTAGGCCTCTGGTAGTGCTGCTGGACAGCTGGGACTGCATGGTGGAGATGCCCATCCTGAAGGACATGGCCATGGTGGCCTATGGTGACGCACAGCAATGCAGGATATCCATGAAAAGGTGCTGAACAAGACAGTGGGTGCCCTGATTGTACCACACCAATGGTACAATCTGGTACTAATCCAATCAGAGAAGACCTAGAGAAATTCAAAGCTCTACAATTAACCATGAGGATCAGTGGCAGCCTCAACATCAAGACAGCTGGGACCAAGGTGTCACCAGCAATATGCCTATGGAATCTGTGAAGCAGACCACAGACTCAACCACATGCCATATCTTGAACCTGTACCTGTGGACCATCGGACTACACCAGGTACTGGGGGAAGGCATAGGTCCAGAGTGGTGAGCAGATACTCAAAGAGGCTTCAGAGCTGCCAGAAGCTGCAGGGAGACCATGAGCAAACCATGGACATCATCTGAATAGGACACACTGGGCTGGCAGCAGCACTACAGGACAAGGCCTTCAGCTTCAATATCCTCTTCAATGACCCCTACCTGTCCTAGGGCATCAAGCAGGCATGATAACCCTGTAGGACCTGCTCTTCACTGCACTGCCAACTCAACGAGCACAACCACCACCTCATCAATGACTTCACTATCAAGCAGATGAGACAAGGGGCCTTCCTGGTGATCACAGGCCACGGGTTGCTGGATCTGGCCCAGGCTCTGAAGGAGGGGGCAGATCCACAGCCTGGTGCTAGACATGCATGTGTCAGAGCTCTTCGGCTTCAGCCAGAGACCCTTGAAGGACACACCCAACCTCATCTACAACCCCCTTTTCCTGTGGTACAGTGAGTAGCCATCCATCATGATTTGCAAGGGGGCAGGCCAGGAGATCTAGGGAGCTATCACAGGCTAGATCCATGACAGCCTGAAAAATGGCTTTGACAAGTACCACTGAACAGTCTCCACACACACTGGACCAGAATGGATCTAGCCATGGGGCACCTGAGCTCAAGAGGACTTCCTGCAGGTATACTCAGTAGTCATGAGTGTGGCCCTCACCTGCATCCCAGCCTCAGACAAAGGACTTGTCCTAGCACCATGTCCCTGTCCCATCCCACCGCCATGGCTCACCCACCCCATGCCCATTCTCCTGGCCAAACTATCAAGCCTTAGGTGGATAGAGACCACACAGGTGATCAGCTATAGCCCATGGAGAGTTCTCCAATCTTAGACTGGAATGTGCAGAGGTGGTACCGCAGAGACTGGGCTGGGTATGAGCGAGGGGATGAGAGACAGAGCAGCTTCCCTGTATCTATCATAGTTGCGCGGTAGCATGAGGGGGCTCATGACCTGTGTCCTTTGCATTCCTCATAGAGCAAAAGAAGTTAGTAGCTAATTCTATCATGAATGTTCTTGTCTGTGTACAATTTTTAGGATATTTAGGGAGGACATGTTTGCTTAGCTATCTACAAAAAGAAAACCTGAGCAAGTTCAAAGTTCAGCAAGTCAATTGAGATTCTTTTCCTTTTCTGTATTGGCACATGCCAAGAGCGATGAGTGGCTGGCACACTTCTCAAGACAATGGATCCTTTCCATTTTTCTTTTTTATGCCTCACAGTGCATTTTTTTTCCTAACTGCTTGTCTTATTTTTAGAATAATTTAGAAAAACAAAACAAAGGCTGTTTTTCCTAATTTGAGAAAATGGACATGGTAGCTCAGAGGAGAGGGAGCGCCCAGGGAGCTTGCTGCCTGATGACTTCTGTCATGGAGAAGGCTGGCCGGAGTGTCCACGACTAGGCATTTGCCATCCTGCTGATGTGGTAAACCAGCAATATTTTGTTTATGACTGTAACCATTTGTATAAATTATTTTGAACAAAAATCCCAGAAAGTAAATAAATAACAAAAGATACATAATAGGAAAAAAAATTCTCAGCAATGCTGCAAGCATCACAATACTTGCCTTCAAATAATATTACAGAGCTACAGTAAGAAAAACTGCATGGTCCTGGCATTAAGACAGACATACAGGCCAATGGAACAGATTACAGGACACAGAGACGAACCCACCCAGATATAGGAGCACCAGAATTATATATTGGAAAAAAGGTAGCCCTTTTAACAAATGGTGCTAGGAAAACTGACTGTAGAAGAATAAAATTAAATTCCTACTTTTTTTTTCCTGGACTCAACTTTTCTTCAATTTATTCTTATTGTTTTATATATGACAGCAGAATGAAATTCAATTCAAATTACACAAATAGGGCCCAATTTTTTAAGCCTCTGGTTGTACACAAAGTAAAGTCATACAATTCATGTTTTCATACATGTACTTAGTGTAATGATGTCTGTCTCATTCCACCATCTTTCCTACCCGCAGGCCCCTCTCCCTTCCTCTCCCTCCCCTTTGCCCTATCTAAAGTTCGTCTATTCCTCCCACACTGCCCCCCAATCCCCATTATGAATCAGCATCCTTATATCAGAGAAAACATTCGGCATTTTGTTTTTTGGGATTGGCTTACTTTTAGCATTGTATTCCCCAACTCCATCCTTAAATTCCTACTTCTTACCCTGCAAAAAGTCAACCCAAAATGGATCAGAGACCTAAGAATTAGACCAGAAACTTTGCAACCGATAGGCAAAAAAATAAAGAATTAACACTTCCAATATACAGACATAGGCAATGACTTCCTCAATAGGATTTCTAAAGCTCAGTAAATAATAAATAAATGGGAAGGCATTAAATTAAAAAGCCTCTGCATGGCAAAGGTAACAAGAACCTACAGAATGGGAGAAAAATATTGGTAGCTACTTTTCCAACAGAGGATTAATATCCAGAATATAATAAAGAACTCTAAAAACTTGCCACCAAAAAGAAAGACAACTGGGCAAATGAACTAAACAGACACTTATCAAAAGAACAAATACAAATAGTCAACAAATATATGAAAAAAATGTATAATATCTAAGCAATTAGGGAAATGCAAATCAAAACTACACTGTAGGGCTGGGATTGTAGCTCAGCGGTAAAGCACTCGCCTAGCACGGGCGGGACACGGGTTCGATCCTCAGCACCACATAAAAAATAAAAGACACTGTGTTGTGTCCATCTACACCTAAAAAATAAATATAAAGAAAAAAAAGAAGTTGTGAGCATTTAAAAAACAAACTACACTGTAGGGGCTGGGGCTGTCACTCAGTGGTAAAGCACTTGCCTTGCATGTGTGAGGCACTGGGCTCAATGCTCAGCACCACATAAAAATAAATACAGATACTGTGTGTTCATCTACAACTGAAAAAACAGAAATAAACAAAAACCTACACTGTGATTTCACCTCACTCCAGTTAGAATGGCAGTCATCTTGAATATGATAATAATAAATGCTGCAGAGGATGTGGGGGAAAAGGAACTCTTTCACATTGTTGATTATATTATGTCTTTTCATTTATTTAAAATGTAATATAATTCCCTCATATATTTAAAGGATAATAACCAGAATTTCTTTTTTTTTTTTTAAAGAGAGAGTGAGAGAGGAGAGAGAGAGAGAGAGAGAAATTTTTTAATATTTATTTTTTAGTTCTCGGCAGACACAACATCTTTGTTGGTATGTGGTGCTGAGGATCGAACCCGGGTCGCACGCATCCCAGGCGAGCGCGCTACCGCTTGAGCCACATCCCCAGCCCTAACCAGAATTTCTTGAGATTTCTGCCATCCACAAATGGTTTTAAGAAATGCCTAAGCATGGGGCTGGGGTTGTGGCTCAGTAGTAGAGCGCTTGCCTAGCATGCGTGAGGCACTGGGTTCAACCCCAGCACCACATAAACAACTTAAATAAACAAAATAAAGGTATTGTGTCCATCTACAACTAAAAATAAAAATAAATGCCTAAGAACATTAAAGGTTAACTGTCATTTCACAGAATCTTTTATTTCCCACAACATTGCTTTTAGAATTTTCAGAATTTAGGAAATATTTCACAAGTGGACATAGAGTTACTCAAAAAAATCAATACATTGTGATTTTTTTTTACCTGAATGAACCATAGACCCTCTATATGTTTATTTTCCTTTGTCAACACTGGATTTTGACATTTAAAAGCATATATATTAGCAATCACAGTGGAGAGAGAATCACTTGTAAGTATATGAAAGTTAAGTGAAATTAAACATGCACAAAATCACAAGGCATAGGGGCCTCAATAAAAAGTGCAAATATTACAAAGTTCTCACATTGCCTGCACCCAGGAATTGGTAAACTTGTCACATATGATCCCTGTCAGTCTGATGAAGGCAGAAAGATATTTTGAAAACAGAATTCAGAAAGGAATGACACTGCTTTGGGCCTCAGAAGAGGAAGTTGGTAGCAAGGGAGTATAACACGTGGCATTCCCAATATTCCATTTGTTAATAATCCTATTTTTTCTTTTACTTCCTAGTTGTAAGTTTTAATGCTAATAAATGAAACACCAGCATCTGATCTTGAAAACTGTAGGCCCACCTAACTTGGGGAAAAAAAAGAGAGAGAGGAAGGGGTGGGGGGAGAGAAAAGGAAAACAAACCTCCAGCAATATCAGAAGAAAATGGTAACTTTTCTCTATATCTTCACATAAAGGTAGATTTCAACATCATAACACTGTCCTTAAAAATGTTATTTCTGGTGAAGCAGCCTCAAACACACCCAGTCTCAAACTGTTGCTATGTCTTGTGAAAGAAAACTTTAACATTTATAAAATCCATAAGTCTGATTGATCATCTCTCTTAATGATATATTCCTCAGAAATTGTATTTAGATTTGACACCTTTGTTTTTTGAAGGAATAAATATTTGTGGGCTTTATATTTATTGAACTTCTTTCTTGTTTCAGATGCATGCAAGTCAAATAAATAAAAGCCTTGTTCCTACTTACTTTCTTATCAAGAAAAAAAAAGTGATGATAGGAAAATTGGAATTTTCAAAGTTATACATCTATTCCTCAAAATTTAGCCTTGTATGTTGCACATACTATACCCAGAACATCTTCAAAAGGGAATGCTTACCAAAACTACCAGGAGACTTTTCTTCATAAGTAAAATGAAGTTGTAACTCCTCATCTGACATTTCACAGATGAACACTTTCAGCAAACAACAAATAATAAACAAAGCGTTATGTGTCTGCCAAATGAAGATGTGACTAAAAAGGAAAGACCAAAAATCATGTAAGAATGATGAGCATGATTATTTCTAGTCAATAATTTCTTCATAATTTGTCAATCATTTTGCCCAGCCTACCTGTAATATTTGATCAATGTCCATATCTTTTAGTGGCTCATTATTACATTGGACCAGTGATACTTACTGCATTCATATTTTACTCTGTGTATCTCCTATAGTGAGTCTACTTATAATAATAACTTCATTGATTCCTGTGGACTGTGTTCTTAACTTTACAGTTTTCCTATATAAAGGTAATTAAAAGCAAAAAAAAAAAAAAAAAAGCTAAAAACTCCAAAAAATTATGATAAAATAATCAGTATGGGCTGGGGTTGTGGCTCAGAGGTACAGTGCTCACCTAGCATATGTGAGGCACTGGGTTCAATTCTCAGCACCACATAAAAATAAAAAAAGGTATTGTGTCCACCTCCAACTAAATAAATAATAAGCAAGCAGTATATGCCAATATGTAACTGGAATTTTAAATGAGGCATCAGCAGTGGCTCAGTATAATGCTTGCTATTTGTACTGATGACCATGAACTCACAAAAAAAGGGATTATATTGGGCTGGGGTTGTGGCTCAGTGGCAGAGCAGTTGCCTAGCATGTGTGAGGCACTAGGTTCGATTCTCAGCACCACATATCAATAAACAAAATAAACATCCATTGACAACTAAAAAAAAATATTTTAAAAAAAGGGATTATATTTCTAAAGTTTGTCCAAAATGCTGAAATCAAAGTTTCCAGAATTTAAAACTTCATTCCAATGACTTATGACACTAACTTAAACCTCTCTTTCACCTTTTCTCCCCTTAATAATCAAAATAAATCCTTCAGAAGAATTTTCTGAAGACCATAGCCTAATTTCACCAATAAATGAAAAATAATATTCATATTATTAAGTGAAAAGCAAACATGATTTAATCAGCCAGCTTACTTCTGACATTCTGCTGAAAGTTTGAGTTCTTTGGTTCTAGAAAGGAAGACCTTAATTAGTGCACCAAGATTTCCTGTTCGAGGATTGTTTTCAACTGCAAGAGAAGAAAATGATTTAAAAAGTTAAAATCAAGCACTAATATCAAAGAGAACATATAGTAACATCTATAAAATCAAATATCAAATTGAAATTGCTTATTGACCAACCTTATGCCAATTTCACATCAATTAGGGAAATAAGCAATAAGAAAAACTGCTTTCTTGGGTCATAATTCTGAACATCAAAGCTATGATTTGCAAAATAAAAAATTATGGGAACAATAGAAGAAAGTGGCTACCTTACCTCAGAATCCAAAATTGTAACTTTGTAGTTAATAGATACATTCATGTACATTAAAATCACAGGGCATTTTATTAAAATACAAATTCTGATTCCACATGTATGAAGTGTGACCTCAGAAGAATCTCATCTTTAACAGTCTCCCAGATGGTGCCCACTATTGCTGGCTGGAGAACTCCACTGTGAGGAGCAAGGTGCCCCATGTACTGCGAGTTAGGGGAGCTTCTGTCCAGCTTTCACAATCAAGAACAGATATGCAGTTAGATGTCAGATATCACTGGAGTTTCAAATTGAAACAAAAATTTCCTAGTTTTCTTTCTAGTTTTGGGTGTAGTTTAATTAAAAATACCTTGAGATTTTCAGGATGAACTGTTTAAAAAAAAAAGTTAAGTATACAAATGTATCTCTGTGGGGTTTAATATTAGCTAGCTTCTGTAAATCAAAGTAAAATAACGAATCCAGGTGTGGTAGTACATGCCTATAATCCCAGCAACTTGGGAGGCTGAGGCAGGATGATCAAAAATTCAAGGCAGGGGCTGGGGATGTGGCTCAAGCCTGTAGCACGCTCGCCTGGCATGCGTGCGGCCTGGGTTCGATCCTCAGCACCACATACAAACAAAGATGTTGTGTCTGCCAAAAACTAAAAAATAAATATTAAAATTCTCTCTCTCTCTCTTAAAAAAAAAAAAAAAAAAAAAAAAAAAAAAAAAGTTCAAGGCAGTCTAGTCTCAGCAAGCTTCTTAGTGAGACTATGTCCCCCCCCCCCAAAAAAAAAAAAGTCTGGGGATGTAACTCAGTGGTAGAATTCCTCAGGGTTCAATCACTAGTGCCCCCAAAATAAATAAATATTGAAAGAAACTAAACTGATGTGACTACTGACATTTAGAATCCCAATTTTAATCTTTGTTCAACAGTCCTTTTATAATGAATGACTTTATAAGTAATCAATTGAATTTGCAAATGGTTATCTATTTAAACACATAATGAATGAAAACAATACTGTTGTTGTTGGAAGGAGCACCCAGGCTACTAGACTGCTGTAATTAAAGCTTCCCACTGGGATGGTACAAGCCTGTAATCCTATCCACTAGGAGGCTTATCAGGAAGATGACAAATTCACAGCCAGCCTAAGCAACTCAGAGAGGGGCTATCTCAAAGAAATTGAAAAAAATAGAAATATACTGGCTCAATCCCCAGTACCACAAAATAAATAAATATATAAAATAATGCTTTGTGTACCTTTTTCATTCATCATGTATTTACATTACACCTGCACTATTTCAGGCACTACAGAGGCACCTGTAAACAGAACCCCCTGTCCTCATGGAGCTTACATTCTAAAACAGGGGAGCTTCTGTCCAGCTTTCACAATCGAGAACAGAAATGCAGTTAAGATGTCAGATATCATTAGAGTTTCACTTAGAACAAAAATTTCCTAGTTTTCTTTCTAGCTTTGGGTGTAGTTTAATTGAAAATTTCTTGAGATTTCAGGATGAACTGTTTGATAAAATTATAAATTAATAAAATTAAAGATGATCTCACTAATTAAATTAAATGAGTTTTTAAAAAATTATGTCTTATGGTAGATTCAAGATTCCAAAAGACTCCCATAGTACAAGGAATGGAATTTAACACCAGCAAAGTTAATTGATAAATATCAAATGTCATGGAAGCTGAAGGAGCTTCAAGAGCCAGAACAGCAACAGAGAACACATGACAGGCAAGCAGAGCAGCAGGATGGGACCTACCAGATAGAAGATTCCGATAAAGCAAAGATCCTAGCATGAACAGTACCATTTATATAAAACTGTGTATATAAATCTAGTCCAGAGCTGGGCACAATGGTGCACACCTGTAATCCCAGTGGCTCGGGAGGCTGAGGCAGGGGGATCCCCAGTTCAAAGCCAGCCTCAGCAAAAGCAAGGCACTAAGCAACTCAGTTAAGACTGTGTCTCTAAATAAAATACAAAGTAGGGCAGGGAATGTGGCTCAGTGGTCAAGTGCCCTGAGTTCAATCCCAGTATCAAAAAATAAATAAATAATTTTTAAAATGAATCAAATCTAGTACAGAGCACTATGAATAGCAGTGATCACCTCTGAGAAATATGGAAAAATTTTTATTTTAGCTGTACCACTGTACTGTTGGAGTTATTGGCAATAAAAATTTATCTTTTATTTTCCTGTTCCTAGAGGTACTTTTAATGACATCCTTCCAATACAATGTTAAGAAAAAAATTATACATTAAAAATAATAGTGGGAAGGTGCTAGGGTTGTAACTCAGTGGTAGAGCACTTGCCTAGCACATGTGAGGCACTGGGTTTGAATCTCAGCACTGAATATAAATAAATAAATAAAGGTCCATTGACAACTAAAAACAATATTTAAAAAACAAAAAATAATAGTAGGGGCTGGGGTTGTGGCTCAGTGATAGAGCACTTCCCTGGCACGCATGAGGCACTGGGTTTGATCCTAAGCACCACATAAAAATAAATAAAAATAAAACAAAGGTAAATAATAATAATTGTGTGTGTGTGTGTGTGTGTGTGTGTGTGTGAGATGATGATGATGATACACATATTTGGTGTGTTTGTCACCATGTATCTGCTGAGTCAATATTACTTCCAATGTTTAAATGCAAGCTTTATAAAAAAAACAAAAAAACAAGTTCACCTTAAAGCCACCATCATAATGACTGCACTGACACCACTGTGATATAAAACTCTATAATTTTCAGCATTAAACTGCCACATGATTTTTGAGAGCCAGCTCTAGATAGAATAAAATTCTGTAATCTATGTTTTAATTGAAGTCAAATACAACAACAGATCTCTATCATTACTAACATAATGTTTCCAAATACAAAAATATTTCATCAAAGACTGTTACTAGTAATGTAGCTGATATGAGAGTTGCCCACACAACTCATATGCTTATCAACAAATCTGATCTGGTCTGGTCTGGTCTGGTTTGGTTTTGTTATGCTGAGGATTGAACTTGGATGTTTTACCATTGAACTGCATCCCTACCCTTTTTTATTTTTTATTTTGAGACAGGGTCTCACTAAGTTGCTGAGGCTAGACTCAAACTTGCAATCTTCCTATCTTAGCTGGGATTATGGCTATGTGCCACCATGCCTGGCAACATGGCTTGATTTTATAACAGATATTAATATCACTTTAAAGATCCTTATACTAGATATTTTATAAACACATTCTCTCTCATTTTCAAAGCAATGATGCACAGTAATTATAGTTATTTGCATTTTAAACCCACATTTTTAAAAAGCAGACACATTCCATTCTAATTACTAGAAGGTAAAGCATTTGAAAAAATGAGGCCAAAAAAGGAAATAGCTGTTGACATAAAACTGTATAACAACTAGATACCATGTGCTATACTGGATATTTCATGTTATATCATTTTTATCCTTTCAACAATCTTGTAAAATAGTTGTTCTTAACCTCAACTTTGATGAGGAAATGAAGGTTCAACTAATAAGTAGCAGAGCAGAAATAAAGATCATAAAAGTATTCTTGATCTCATGCTTTCTACCTTAATATCAAGCTGTTATGGAGAAACTTCCTAATATACTTTTGTGAGTAATAATTATTCTAGCTAACATAGTAACAATAGCACATGCAGTCAGGGCAGGTGGCAAATCACAGGATGAATGGTGAATTCTATATGAACTGTCCATTACTAACCTAATATTTTGATTTTTCCTCTGTATTTCAATATTCACAAATAGAACAAGCTGAAAGAGTACCTATAGCTTAGCACAATCTATTACTACCACTACAAATATAGCTCAGTGCGTGTTAACTGAATGGAATCTTCTGTTAACATCCATAAGTAGTATGAACAGAAATAATTATTACTTATTTCATTATCAAGATACATCACTTCATTAATCCAATTCATATAATATTGACAAAATCTGTAACAGAAAATTTGAAAAAAGTCCCCTACACACATGCATGCCTGCACACACTCGTGCACCACACAAACACACACATACACACCTTCTCCCTTACCTAAAGCCTTGCAGACTGAAATGGTTGCCTCCTCCAAGAGCTTCAACTCAGAACTGGAAAGACAAAATAAGAAAGGTACTTTTTACAACTACAATACCAAATACATATATACTCGTCAGTTAAAGGAATATATAAATAAGAAAAAAAATAATTTTTTAAAATATTGTACACAAGGGAAACAATAAAATGAGAAATATAAAATAAAACTTTAAGCTGAGAGTGACTGCTAATCCCAGCTACATGGAAGGCTAAAGCATGAGGACTGGAAGTTCAAAGTCAGCCTCAGCAACATAGAAAGACCTTAAATAACTTAGTGAGACCCTATCTCTGAATAAATTACTTTTTTAAAAAGGCTGCAGATGTGGCTCAGTGGTTGAGCACCCCTGGGTTCAATCCCAAGTACAAAATAATAATAATAATAAAGATATAATCCAGATCAAACCAACAATAAAAAGTCAATCCATGGAACAGATAAAAGTATTTGTAAATCATATTATGATAAGGCTTTGATATCCAAAATTACTTGAAAAACTCCTACAACTCAACAACAACAATAAAAACCACCTAACTAAAAAAGAGGCAAAGGTCTTGAATGGCCATTTTTCTAAAGAAGATGTACAAATGACCAATAAGCAACTGAAAAGATGTTCAATGTCACTAATTATTCCAGAAATGCAAATTAAAACCACAGTGACAACCAACTGTATGTTTATAATCTTTACCCCATTAGGATGACTACTATCAAGAAAAGAAAAGGAAGCCAGGCAGGGTGGCACATGCCTATAATCCCAATGGCTTGGGAGGCTGAGCAAGAGTTCAAAGCCAGCATCAACAGCTTAGCAAGGCACTAAGCAACTCAGTGAGACCCTGTCTCTAAATAAAATACAAAATAGGGCTGGGGATGTGGCTAACTGTTCCTGAATACAATCCTTGGTACCCCACCCCAAAAAATAAATAAAAAATAAATACGGAGGGGAGGGGAAGGGGAGGGGAAGGGAAGGGAGGGGAAGGGAGGGGAGGGGACGGGAGGGGAGGAAAGGAACAAGTCTGAACAAAGATGTGGAAAAACGTACTGGTGTGCTGCTAATAAGCATGTAAAATGATGCATCCACTGTTGAAAACATATGAAGGTTCAAATAGTTCAAAGTTAAAAAGAAAATAGGATTTCCACCTGATCCAGCAATTCCCACTTTGTACACCCATGTTCACAAAAGTATTACTGACAAGAGCCAAATGGTAGAAGCAACTCAACTGTCCACTAAATAATAGATGAATAAAGAAAATACAGCACATACATACAATGGAGTATTCTCTGACTTAACAATAAGGAAATTCAGACATATGCTATAATATGGATGAGCTTTGACAACGTTATGCTAAGTGAAATAAGGTAGTCACAAAAAGATAAAATTGTATGATTCCTCCTATATACAGTACTTAGCTGACAAATTTATAGAAAAAATTAGAAAGTGGTTGCCAGGAGCTGGGGAGAAGGATAATGGGGAGTTTGTTTTCAGTTACTACAGACTTTCCAACAGAGAACATGGAAAAGTTCTAGAGATGGAAGGTGTTCATGATTACAAGAGACGGAGCATGTACTCAATGCCACAGAACTGTACATTTGAAGTTAGCTAAAATGACAAATTTTTCTTGTATTTCAATTCCATATTTTTAAAAGGTACATTCTCACACCAGTTTACTTACCAGATAAGTGACCCTGGAATAATTTCCTAACTTCAATATCATAGCTTCTTCATATATAAGAGATACTAGTACCTTTATAAGCTTGATTCTATGGTTAAATTATAAAATACCTATAAAGCACTCATAACATTTCCTAGCACAAAGTAAACTCTCAGTAAATAATAGCTATTATTGGCTCCAAAATGTAGTGGCCTTTTTCTCCCTAATTAAATTAAAGTAATGCCTTCTATTTATAGAACCTGTAAATGTCTTTCAAAGCATTTTTTCAAATTTATCAGTGCATTTAAATCCCATGAAAATCTCTTCTAGTGAACAGGACCATTATAAGCCTAATTTCTTATAAATAAGCAAACTGAGGTTTCCAGAGAGGATTAGTGACAGTACAGGAATGAGAAGTCTGAGAAGAGGCAACAGTTTCCAGCCTGGACACCTGGTTAATCACATGCCCTTTTCTTCCAACACAGGTAATACAGAAAATTCTCCAAGTGAGCAACTCTACTGTAGCTGGTTTTAAAATCCCTACCTGCCTCCCCAAGAGTTCTCTGCTGATAGTGATGAAGGACATTTTTTAAAAGAGCAATCTTTTAGCATTAAGGCTTTTTACAAAGAAATTTTAGAGAAACTGAGGAAGAAAACTGAATGCTTTGAGACAGTTCTAAAACTATCCAGTATGGTAACTACTAGCTACAAGTAGTTACTCACCACTTCAAATGTGGATATTCCAATTAAAATGTGTTGGAACATACCATATTGCAAATATTTTTTTTTAAATGGAAAATATTTCATTCATAATTTTATATTAGTAAAATCATAATATTTGGGATATACTGGATTAAATACATCATTCAAATTAATTTTATCTATTTCATTTCACTTTTTCAGTGTGGCTACTAGAAATTTTAAATCACATGGATGGCTCCCCTTAGATTCATATTGAACAGATTGCTAGACCCTACTTCTCAAAAACTGAAGACGTATCACCAGGGCTGGGAAATGTAGCTGTGGTAGAGCACTTGCCTGTAGGCAACAAAGCCCTGGGATCCATCTCCAGTACCACAAAAAAAAAAAAAAAAAAAAAAAAGAAAAGAAAGAAGAAATGTTACCACATACAGAAAACTAAGACCCAACAACATGTGCATATGCCAGTACCTTAAAAATCTCAACTTACATTCATATTAGAAAGGGTGAATATGATTTTGAAGAGTTAAATCTTTCAGGTTCATATGAAATTGATTCAGGGAGCAAGATAAACTAGAAATGATCTCACAGTGGTTTATAGGTCTCCAGTATTTGCCATTCTATAGATGTTTTCAGAGTGCCTGCCAGCCCCACAATGTCTCTCTGCTGTCTGTCTGCCTTACACCTTTTTTTATCTACCTCCCCACCGACTATTTAGAGATGAGCAGAAGCAGGTGTGTCAGCATGACCCCCACACCTCTGGCCATAGCTGCGACTGAATCAGGGTCTGACAGGCAACCTGAGCCAAGCCTGAAGTTCTGGGGAATTTGGAATTGAGATGGAAAAACAGGCTTTCCATATGGCTGGAACTTGGCTGCAAAACTGAGCATTATGAGAGGCCACCCTCTCCCCACTGAGAAACAGAAAGCCAGTTCACAAGAAAGATGAATAAAAGAGCTTTGCCGAAAAAAAAACAAACAGAAACGACTCTTGGGATTCCTGCGGGCCTTCCAATTCTCAGTTCCAGTTCTTCCTGAAGCCTGGCTGTGTTCCTAATCTTGGAATCTGTGAAATGCCCCTGTCTCTTCATCACATATTCCCCTCTTTGTCACACAGCCTAAGTCAAACTGATTTTTGTTAATATCAAAAGACTTCTAATTAATTTAAAAACTGCGGTCAGATTTTAAAATACACATTAGTATTTAATTAACAGAAATTGGGAACCATGAATTACTCAGTGTTTTGGTTACTCAGGCAAAAAGTAAAGAGGCATAAAATGCAAAGGACTGTAAAGAGTTTTATGAGGTCAATAACTAGGCCACATGCATAAAATCTGTTTCACTGGTGCTTCTACATTTTTCAGTAAAATGACACTCTCTTTTATAACTGGCTAGAACCAAGAGCTTCAATTATATACATGACTACAACCTTCAGAAGTTATTAAATCTGGTTCATTCAATAAACACTGACTAGGCACCAAAGGTATGCTGGGCTCTGTGAAAAGATCCCTTTGCTTACAAATTATATGGAGGAATGAAGAAGCCAGACTGCTTGGTGCAGGACAAGTAAAAAATTAAGACCAGCCTTGTGTGTGAGCTCACAGGATGTGTACCAAAACTCCCCTGGGTGGAATCAAGGAAGAAGGAACATCTGTCCTAAAGAACCAACAGAAGTGAGACAAGGGTTATGGCAGTCACAGAGACCCTGGCACATTCTGAGACCTGAAGGTCAATCAACATGGGAATGGCAAACTATTAAGCTGGGAAAGTATGCCTGATGGCTGGAATATGGAGTTCAGTGCCTCAACTTCCTTTCAATAGCAAGTTGCTAGGTGTTCCCAAAACAGGGTTTTGATTTATCTTTAATATAATATTAGCCTTTAAAAAGGAATTAAGTCCAACATTTAAGGTTGGTATGGACATTACTTTTTCCAAGAAACCTTCTTGATCACCAGGTGAGACAGGTAAGAAAAGCACCCAATCATAAAACTGAGCCCACAGTAGTAAGATGGCCCAATTGCTTGTCTGTGAGCTCCTTGTTCATCACAGCACTCTCAGTCTGGTACAAAGCAGGCACTTAATAAAAATTTACTAAATGAATAAGTGCCACTGTCAGGCACTTCCTTGGCAGAGGACAAAACTATTTCCCCTTGCTCCTGAAGAAACACTTCCTACTTTCCAGCCCTCGAGGCAAGCTCTGACCTCAGGTTTAAATTTTTATTAAAATATTTTAAAAGATGTTTTTTCCAAGTGTAAAAGAAAGTGTCTTTTTGAAGCAGTCTGATTTCTTGGAAAGCTCCCCCTTATGTCAAGCCAGCCAGCACCTGCCTTGCGTGATGAGGCCCCCCAGATCTGGCTCCCCCTGCATGTGGCCACCACTGCTCCCTGCCTCAGCAATCACCACTTCCTGGAGAAAACATCTTCAGTGCCTAGATTATATTCTCTATGGGAACAAGGAAAGTGCTTCAGTCACTCGTGCATCGCCTACTATGCCTGGCTTGGCCAAAATAAAAACTCCTGGTAGTTATCTGTTCATTAAAGGATTCACGGGGCTCTATCTGTTGTAGTACTCCTGCAATTTCTGCACTCTGAAGTGTTATTTATTTCTACAAAGGAAATCAGCCAGGCACATCCCTGCCAAAACCAACACACTGATTGTTATAATAGAATTTCTTTCCTCTCATCCCTCCATTCTCCAGTTTTCTAAACTTACTGGAACATTTTAAGAATAATCCGCTTTCCCTTTTGCTTGACTTTGAGCCATAATGAGGTGGTAAGCAACTGGGGTGGTTGGTAACTGTCACGGCCTGTTATAGGCATCTATGCATGGTACTGTTTTAGTTAAACAAATGAGCTCAGATGTTCTGGCAGCAGGCAACTAACAAATCATCGTTTGCAGTAAATAAAAGTAAAATGGTACTGCAAAAACATGCCAATGTTTCCAAGACAATTACAATTAGAAACCGAATGTTGTTTTTGAAGGCAGACTCGGGACACTGGAAACATGCAAAAAGGGGGCAAAAAGGCAGCAAATATCCACAATACTTCAGATTAAATATATTAGAACCACACAGAGTACTTCAAACTTACTAAATACATAAACTCCATACCTCTAGATCAATTAGAAAATTGTCAACAGTGGAAGATTATATAAATACTTAACAATAATACTCTCTTAGTCAAACCTGTGCTAAACAAACTAACTTACATAAACAATCATATTGATGCAAACACCAGATAAGACTACCTAAAGCAATTCTTATTATGTGAAGGAACATCAGGCACCCTCTTCTCAAACCTTGGCCACACCATCATTTGGGCAGCATCACAGAAAGGGAATCTTAGTTTTATTAGTGATATCCTAATGAACTTGAAACTAAAAGTACCCCAAAATTTCACACACATATACATTTCATAAGAAAATCTTTAGCAGATCTAGTAAGTTTTCCATAGTTTTAAGAACCTCCACTGGGCTTCCCTGAAGATAATTAATTCACCAAGAAAATAATTAATAAAATTTTCACAACCACAAGGAAGTTTTTAAACATTACTGCTGCCATTTCTGGGCTATATTCTAAACCTATTTACCTCCTTACTTTGATTTCAGGAAAAGATATCCCAGGGGAGAAAGATATCCCACACACCTCTGTAAGAGCACTGCTACAAAATTCCACAAGAGGACTGGGATTGTGGCTCAGAGGTAAAGCGCTCACCTAGCATGCATGAGGCACTGGGTTTGATCCTCAGCACCACAGAAAGTAAAATAAAGATATTGTGTTCACCTATAACTAAAAAAATAATTTTTTTAATTCCACAAGAAATACCAATAATACAACAAATTCATATTCTCTCTCTCTCTCTCTCTCTCTCTCTCTCTCTCTCTCTCTCTCTCTGGTCCTGGAGATTGAAGCCAGGGGTGCTTAACCACCCAGCCCTTTTTACTTTTTACTTTGAGACAGGATCTAACTAAATTATTTAGGACCTTGCTAAGTTGCTGAGCTCTAAACTTGTGATCCTACTGCCTCAGCCTCCCAAGTAGTGTGCATCACTGGACTCACCTCCAAATTACTTCTAAACCTGTTGATCAATGTAATCTATGCCACCTCTGCTAAATCTGCCAACATATAACATGACAAAGTTAAGTTACTGGGGAGTGTTCATAACAGAGAAGACTGGAAAGGTAAAACAGAGAAAAATAATAAACTGCTATTTAAGGAGTTTGGATTTTATCCCAAATGTAATGAGGAGTCATTAAGCAAAATATCAAAAACACACACTAGGAGGATAGGAAGGGCAGCAGAATAGAATAGTCAATATGATTGATGTATGTACGTTCCATGTATGTATTATATGTCAAAATACATTCTGCTGTCATGTATGACTAAAAAAAATTAAAAATAAAAACACACACACACTAGCAAAACTCAACATAACAGCAACAGCAGCAAGGAACAGTGGTTAAAAACCTGACTCTGCTTGGCGCTGTGGTGCATGCGTGTAATCCTAGCAGCTCAGGAAGCTGAAGCAGGAGGATCATAAGTTCAAAGCCGGTCTCAGCAATTTAGCAAGGCCCTAAGCAACTTAGCAAGACCCTGTCTCAAAATAATAAATAAATATCTGACCCAACTGATGACCTGATGACACAGGTAGGAGAGCAAGAAGTTGTCCTCATCACCAGTTGATAGGTGTGGCTGTTGGAGGAAGGCCCTCATATCTGCTGTCCTGAACCCCTTTACCTTGGTGTTTGAAGCAGACACAATGAACCCAGCCAACCCTACTCATCCAAGACTGTGTCTAACCCCAGTAGATTTTCCAAGCAAGCTCACATTAGGGGACAGAAGTGATGGCGTGACCAAAAGCCAGCCACAGAGCTTCAAGGGCTGCCCAAGAAGAGTTGGCAGACTAGGTTCTTTTTCCCAGTGGTTTTATAAAGATAAATGTAGATAAAGAATATCATGTTTATAAAATATTAGTTTGAAAAAAATCTGACCCTGACTATAACTATCCTGAGATTTTTAGCAAAAAAAAAAAAAAAGAAATTTTAAAAAGATAATTAGAACAACAACAATAATAATAGTAATGCCTCTACTAGCACATATGATAGGACCTAACCATGAGTCCACAACAACATAATTAACAACTGTTGCCAAATGTCAGGCTACCACACTTGGATACACCACTAACTGTTACTAAATCAGAACATGGGAAGTACATAATCTTTAAAAATTCTGGTTAAATTCCACCAAAATTTTATACCAAATTAAAATACTAGAAGGAATTTCAACAGCAAGAATAGGTAATGTCTCTGCAACCACTAGATTCACAGGTTGATCACTTTCAAAATGTGTCCACCAAATATACTACTTTTCAATTTAACCACTACCATCAATTAACAAAATTCAAGCTCACTACATACACGTGGATTTTCAAACTGTGTGTATACAAATTGTAAAGTTGAATATTTAAGTCCCAGAGTCCATATTTCCTATTGGTATGAACTAGTCATGTTACTTAGTTTGAGTCTCAGTTTCCTCCTCTATAAAAAGAAGGAGGGAGTCCACCATCTCATGATAGTTGTAAGAAACATATGGCAATGTATGGAAAGTGCCTGACACACAGCTCAATCAAGTTTCCTAACCCTCAACAGCTACAACAACAACAAAAACCCCACAAGTATTAAACTGTTAAACATGTATTCCTTAATACACTTAAAAGAAATTTACCAGCATTACACGTCTTCCCAAATTAGGAGGGAAGCAGGTAAAACTTAGGCAGTTTCACATAAAAGTAGGTGATATGCCGGGCATGGTGGTGCACTCCTACAACCCCAGAGGCTCAGGGGGCAGAGGATCATAAGTTTGAGGCCAGCCTCAGAAACTTAATGAGACTCTCTCAAAATAAAACATAAAAGGGGATATGGCTCAGTGGTTAAGCACCCCAGGTTCAATCCCTGGGGTGCCTCAAAAGAAAGCAACAGTCCTGTTTCTTGATTGTGATGGTGGTTTAATGAATCTACATATATGATAAAACAGTATAAAAATGCTATATAGACACACACACAAATGGATGCAAGTGTAACCAATCAATGAACTCTAGGGATTGTACCAAAGTCAGTCTCCTGGTTTTGATACTGCATTGTAGTTGTGCAAAATGTTACAGTTGAGGGGCTGGGGATGTGGCTCAAGCAGTAGCGCGCTCGCCTGGCATGCGTGCGGCCCGGGTTCAAGCCTCAGCACCACATACAAACAAAGATGTTGTGTCCGCCGAAAACTAAAAAATAAAATATTAAAAAAATATATCTCTTTCTCTTTCTCTCTCTCTCTCTCTTTAAAAAAAAAAGTTACAGTCGAGCAAAAGGTGCTAGGGACCTGTATTTTTTTTTTTTTTTTGCAACTTTCCATGAATCTAAGTAATTTCTAAATAAGTTTAAAAAGGTGAACCATAAAAATAAAAAACTATTCAAACATATACAAAAAGTTAATAAATATACACTTCTTTAAAATATATACAAAAACAATTCTATATGAACAAGATTATGCTGTGCAATGGTTTTATGACTGGCTTTTACCACTGAATATGCTGTAGATTCTTTTCCTTGTCTACAAACATATGACCATTTCTAATGGCTATGTTGTCCCAACATGCAGATGTACCATTATTTATTTGTTTGTTTATCTATCTACCTACCTATCGAATCTCCTTACTTGTGGACATTTAAGTTGTTAGCAATTATCTGCTATCATAAATACTGTTATGAATGTCTTTATGTATGTATCTTTCTACACATATTTCTGAAATCATCCCCTTTAACATAAATTCTAGAAGTCTAATGGTTAGGTCAATGAACATTTCTGTACTAAAAAGTTTCATAAATTATATGACAGAAAGATTTAACCAATTACCCATCAACACTGCTTAACTGTGGCTTGTAAGTGCCCACATAATGCTAAATTTGTAAAATTATAAAATCAGATCTTTTGACACCAAAACTTGTGGTCTTTATACTTAGATAAACATGGATTGGCAGTAAGCAATCATAAGATTCTTTATTGCAAATATAGCCACCATCACCCCTAAAATGGCCCGTAAGGAGGAATTCATCAAGGATATGGTGTCTATCTAGTCAATAATTAACATAACACCATAAATGTAGAACAAATTCTTCAATACCACCTAACTCTTTACTTGCATTAGATAATCAATTTTTGAATTAAATAACATGGAGGGTGTTGTATAGTTTACAAGTCCTCTGGATTTGAACTCCATGTTACAATCCCTTGGCATGAAAAAAAAGCTCTAGCCTTAACTTCAAGAATGGTCTAGCAGCAGGGCCAGCTGTAGTGGTACAAACTCCACAATCCCAGCAATTCCGGAGATGAAGCAAAAGGATTGCAAGCTCCAGACAAGCCTCACCAATTTAGTGAGACTCTCTCTAAAAATAAAATTTAAAAAATAGGGCTGGGAGTGTAGGTCAGATGTAGAGCATCCCTGGGTTAAATCCCTAGTATCTCAAAAAAAGAAGTGGGAGGAGGGAAGGAAGGAGGAAGGAAGGAAAAAAGAAAAAGGGCTGGGGGTATGGCTCAAATGGAGAATCTATAGGTCTTGAATTCAATCCCCAGAACCTAATATATATATTTTTTTTTTTAAAAGAATAATCTAGTGAGCATGCACAAATGTTCAGTTGTGATAGAAAAATAAAAATAAAGGGTGATCTGGCTGTAATATCTGTCACCCCACTGATCACCAGGGTTGGTTTGGCTGATCTGGCTAGCTAGGCAGGTGTACCCTTTGTCCCTCACAGCTCCATGTGAGTCCCTCCTGAAGCCACGTGCTCAAAGAGGACAACCTTCCCTGACAGAGGACCTTTCTTCAGTCAAGGGTATACAAGTAGCTGTGTTCCCCTGCTAGAATCTCCAAACAAGCACTCAAGAAAAGCAAATAGGCAAAAATCTATTGGGGGAAAATTATAATAGACTTCTGAACACAGATTTGCTGAACAATCAAACTATAATTATGAGGTCCATAAAATAAATACTGACAATGATTAAGTCCCTTTCACTGAAAATTCTGCTGTAATTGCTTCAAACTTGACACTTTATATTAATAATTTCATTTTTCAGCCCACAACATACCTATTCTGACAAATACATAATATTTGTCAGTTTAAGAAAAGAGACTGATAAATTAACAAGTAACCATTCAGAAAAGTATAGAAGCATTTCTAGAGAATCCCCTCTGCCTTACCTTAGCAAAGAGAATTATAGACATCATTCACAAAATGAATAAGAATCAGCCCATTCAGTGGTTAAACAGTGGAAAGAGTAATGTTTTTGAAGGACCTATTTATAGCAAAAAGTCAAAGGATAAAAACTGCATATAAATTTATCATTGAAATTTTTAATGCATCAAACAGAACCAAAAAGGTGTTTATATTCATGTGATTTCACACACAATTCTGTATTCTGTCATTCAACTGTCAAAATGAAACAACTGTAACTACTAAACTGTCAAAACTCAGGCAACTACCATGCTAGATAATGTTGCATTTATTTTCTCAAGAAAGCAAGAGGGGAAAAAAAGACTTTAAAAAAATCAGAATCCAACCAATACAGTGAGAAAAAAATCAAGGCTGCACTTGAAGTAAAACTCGCTTGCTCCTTTATGTTAATGCTTTAAAGGATGCTAGTTGTTTCTCCCCATTTAAACTTCAAAGTTTTAGGGAGTTAATTCTGGGCAAACTCAATCATTTCTAAAATAATTGTGCATAGAAAGGTATGAATGAAAGAACAAGAAAAAAAGGTTCTAACTCAAAATACAAAAACTAAACTTCTTGTGGTCCCTCAATTTGAGAAAATAAAGATGGCCAAGAAAAGTCTTAAATTATGTATTCAATTAGTAAAATGGCCTAGCACATTATTTTGGTCAACATCCAAGAAACCAATGATGAAAGAACTAGAAAAGAATTTAGAAGACAGTTTAGTAGTTATCCCAGGCCCACCTCTGTGACAGAGCAGACTGTTTCAATTTGAAAAGTTGCAATAAAATTGTACACAAAGTGTGCCAAAGAATTTAAAAACACAAAAACAGGCACCAAAGAGTCAGAGAAAAAAATAATTTTACAATCATTTAATTGTTTCTTTCAGTCAGAAACTTGTAACCCAATTCAACAAAATCTCTTTTCCTGTTTCTCAACTGGGGAAAGAGATTAAAAAACTTTGAGAAAGGATCATTCAGGCAGCTCCTCTAAGCAGAGAAAAGATACATACACTCCGTTGAAGACAGATAAAAAATATTGGATAGATAAACCATAAGCTTACATGTATTAATGTGAATAATGGCATTCAAACATAAGGTACCTGTGACTATGACCTATACCTTTCAAAGAGCTTCAAAACATTTTATATATATATATATCTCCAGATAATTTAACATCATAGCTCTTTGTCATTACTTGAGGCTGAGACAGGGATTAGTCTATTTTCCCAAAAGAGACAGTGTCACATGATGGGCAACAGAATACATCATACATCTCTGGAGCTACATAAACCTGATTTACCAGCACTTGATGTATAATGCTGGACAACCCTCCTAGACTTTAGTTTTCCCATGCATGGGATAATGATAAATATAAGAACTAAACAAAGAGACAGATGCACGTAAGGCAATGAGCCTAGCACCTGGCACATGGAAAGTGCTTGATAAATAACTGGTAAATTAACAATGATGATCATGTTAGCAAAGCCTCTTAGCAGATGTACATTTCTTTTATTACAAGAAAAATCTAAAAGAAAAATCCAAGTGGTTATCAAAATTTAATAATGCTATCATGTACAATCACAAGACTGAGATCCAAATTAGAATAAGTTATATTCCATGTATGTATAAAATGTCAAAATACACTCTACTGTCATGTATATCTAAAAAGAACCTATAAGCAATTTAAAAAAAAAAAAAGAATTTAACAGGCCTGGCACGGTGGCACACATTTGTAATCCCCGAGGTTTGAGAGGCTAAGAAAGAAGGATCTCAAGTTCAGAGCCAACCTTGGCAACTTAGTGAGGCCCTGAGCAACTCAGCAAGACCCTGTCTCTAAATAAAATATAAAATGGGCTGGAGATGTGGCTCAGTGGTTAAGCACCCCTGGGTTCAATCCCTGGTACCAAAATAAATAAATAAAAGAATTTAACAACCCTAAAGAAAAATGGAAGCCCTTGTTAAAAGACTGTGACAAAGTGAAGTTTAAAAAAAATGTTATATGATACAGTATACACACAATGTATATTATGGCACATGCTACAATATGGCTGAAACTTGAAAACATTATGCTAAGTAAACTAAAGCAATTCTGAAAAGGTGAATATTGTATGAGTCCACTTACATAAGGTGTCTAGAGTAGGCAAATTCATATAGACAGAAAGCAGCCTAGAGGTTATCATGAACTGAAAGGAGCAAGGATTAGGAAGTTAGTACTGTTTAATCAGTACAGAATTTCTGTTTCAAATGATGAAAAGGTCTGAAAATGGAGAGTGAGACTAGTTGTACAACATGCACTTAACACTAAATTACATATTTTAAAAGGTAAATTTTATGTTATGCATATTTTAAACACAATAAGAAATTCTGAGGGCTAGGGTTGTGACTCAGTGGTATAGCACTTGCCTACCATGTGCGAGGTGCTGGGTTTGATTCTCAACACCACATTAAATAAATAAATAAATAAATAAATAAATAAATAAATAAATAAATAAATAAAATAAAGGTACTGTGTCCAACCACAACTAAAATCTTTCCACTTTATAAGACAATTGGTAAATTATAGCAGACTAGACCCAATTCCCAAATACCAACATTAAAAGATATTCATCTCTGGAATACTAGACAACATAAAAAAATCTTTAACATGGCTAAAATCCCTGGGGTATTTGTTTCCTTGCTCACCCTTCTACCACATTGATCTTCTATTCTACCACGAATAACTTACTCCTGATTCAGATTCTTTATGCTCATTCTTCCCTCTACCTAGAATATTCTTCCCTGGAATATGCATGGCTCACTCCCTGAAGCCACAGGTGTCTGTTCACATGCTGTTTCTGAAGAAACCTCCTGCTGGTATTTGCTCCCATTACATCCCTTTCCATGGCCTGGCTCTGTTTAATGTTTCTTTATTATACTTAGCATTTCCAAGAATGACCATATATACTTGTTTATTATTATTAATCTACTCCACTAACATATAAACTGCATAAGGACAAGGGACTTTATCTCTCATATTTTCAACCCTTAAAAACAATGCCTGTTAAATGTGTCTAATAACTATTTTTAAGTAATCAAAGAAGATTCATTTATTAAAAAGGAAATAAAATACATTATTTCAAAAAAATTATGGAATATGGTATAATACAAGTTTTGAAAAAAGAAGAAAAAGTTATAAATACACATCCATATACAGGATATGTGTATTTCTATAAAAGTAAGAAGAATACATACCAAAATAACAACTGTGATGATCTTTATGTGATGGAAAAACATACTACTTTTCCTTCTGTTTCTGTGTTTACTGACTTCTCTTCAATGACAGATTATCTAAGTGGTTAGAAAATATTATTTTACTGGACTATCTACTATAAAGAATCTACCTACTTATATAACTAGGGATTATGACAAAGACTTGGTTACAAGGAAATTCATTGTATTTTTCTGTATAATCAAGTGCAGTAAGAAACAATGGAATGATTGACATTAATTAAATAACTCATGGATATTCATAAAGTAGACTACAACCAATTAAAATCATGTTGTAGGAAATGTGAGGTAAAGAAACAATGCGTAGAATACGATGAACATTCAAAAATGAGAACTAAAAAGACATGCAACAGAAATGTTAACAATAGTTGTTCCTGATTATTATTTTTACCATTTTTACCATTCCTTGTGTCTTTTTGTTTAAAAGTATCAAAAAGTGAATACACCACTATGGTATTCAGAAAAATATGAGTTTTAAATGACTGTGCCAAATGCTGTCTTTTTGCCTTATATGAGCACCATCTAGTGTTCGATACATGTAATACAATTTCCATAATGCAATGAACGTTTCAGAACAGTAGCATTTATTTTAAAAATACATTTAAACACAAAGACAAATATTACTATACTCAGTGTCTGGCCTAATTTTTAAAACACATGAACAACTAGTTCAAGAGCCATATGACTTTAAATCATCAAAATGAAGAGATCATGAGAAAACTGATTAAATTTCTGCTGTTTATATTCATTCCTCAAACATTTTTAACTCTCAAGACAGAGCCCTTGTTCTCCTTTTAAACTAATAGATATTTACTCCTTGAAATAAAAGGAAAGTCAGACATTTCATGTGCATCATGGTGTTTTATGTGGCAGGGATTATTTTTTTTCCATTTCACAGAAGCAGCAACAGCCTCGATGAGATCAAGTAGCTTGCCTGAGTTCACAGAGCTGGTAAGTGGTAGAACTGAGCTGCAAGACAAGGTCAGTCTGGCTCCAAAATCTATGTTCCCTTAATATGCTTCACTGTCTCCATTCTTCACATCTCACCCAAAATCACTGCACTTTTGAGACGCTTCACCACTGAGCTACATCCCTAGCCCTTTTTAATTTTGAGATACTGTCTCATTAAGTTGTTTAGGGTCTCACTAAGTTGCTGAGGCTTGAACTCAACAACCCTCCTGCTTCAGCCTCCTGAGTCACTGAGATTTCAGACATGCACCACTGCACCCAGCTTCATTGCACCTTTTGACAAAATAATTCCACTTAAAATTACACAAGCTGTTGCCATATTGCTTAGCTCTGCTCTCAGATCTAGAACTTCAAGCTCATTAAGTATTGATGCTTAAATAAATATCAACTTAAACCAAAATAACTCTTAAAATATATTGTTCTATATAATGTTGTTAGGTGGATACATCAGTCTTTATAGGGATGTAAGATTTTCCATTTCCTATAACAGCAGAAAGTCAGACCTTCATCATATCATGGGTACATTACTATAGATGCCTCAGATTTGGTTTCCCTGTCCTAGTTATTATTTCCTGCTCTTTCCAACCTATCATACATCCTACTTAAGAAGTAAGCTCCCTAAAACAATGCTTTCACCAAATCCACCCAACAAGAACTCACAATGGACTGTACTTCTAATCCTCGGCTTTCTAACAGGTATGTCAAAAATAGTTAACAGGTAGATAGATTTTTATTTCTCAGGACAGCCTTCTGTGATCAGAACTCCCATCCTTGAGAGCCTCTAGGCCTTTCTAGATCTGAGCAGCCTGGCCAGTTGCTTGAAACACCAGGAAAAATGTTAGGAAGCATTCTGAATGCTCCCTAAAATCTTCCCAATCTATTAACACTTACTTCTCATTCCCTCCCAAAACTGAGTGAGTTTATAGAAGTCATCTGGTCACATTTACTTCACAGTATAAGAAATCATTTCTACCTATTATATTTAAAGTTACTCACTGCACTATGTGTAATGACAAAACACTAAAAGCTATCCAAGTAACAAAAGTAAATGCCAAGGTTTGGTAGCGTATGCCTGTAATCCCAGCAGCTCTGGAGGCTGAGGCAGGAGGATTCCAAGTTCAAATTCAGCCTCAGCAACTTAGTAAGGCCCGGAGCAACCCAGCAAGACTCTGTCTTTAAATAAAATATAAAAAAGGGCTGGGGATATGGCTCAGTGGTTAAGCACTGCTAGGTTCAATCCCCAGTACCAAAAAAAAAAAAAGTTAAATTAATTTTGGTATACTCAGCAATTATGTACTATACCTCCATCAAGAAAAATGAGAAAGCAAACAGCAAACATACACAAGATTCTCTAAGATATAGTCAACACAAAAAAACACAAAGTGAAGAAGCATGTATAATATACATGCTATTTTTGTCTAATTTGAAGGTAATATATGTGCATATTTGTATGCATATGCATAAAATATCTTTACATTCAAGCAAACTGATAACATTGACTGCCTTTGGGGAAGAAAATCAGGCATGCAGGGGGATAAAGAATAACCTCAGTATCCTCTGGGTTTTGAACCACAAAAAAGGGGGGGGCAGAATCTTTTTCAAGCAAAAATAAATAAAATTCTAATTTTAAAATTCCATCTACAGCTCCTCATCTCTCACACCACTGCCAAAGCTGGGAGGACTCTAGCACTCAAAGCAAGCCCTGTGACCAACATTTTCCTTTGGCAAGCCAGTATCCCACTGGGCCATACCTGCAGACTGAGCTATGTCCTGCCTCAATTACTTTGGCCACATACTTTTCAAATGCGTCTGAACTCTCTTGTTCTTGCTGGCTGTCTCTAAATCATCCACCCCTTCAGGGTTTTATGCACATCCCAAAGCCTCCAAAATACCTTTCAGAATCCTGTAATCATGACCATCTCACCAAGGACCACATACCAACTAACTCTGTACTTTAGAACATGTATATCTGATCTCACGTGTCAACTGTTTTTTAGAGAAACAAAAAGTTTGTAGTAAAGAAGTAATAACTTCTAACTACGCACATGCCTATAATCCCAACTACTCAGAAGGCTGAGACAGTAAGATTGAAAGTTGAAGGCCAGCCTGTGCAACTTAATGAGACTCTGAATTAAGACAGATTTTTTAAAAAGAGATGGGACTTAGCCAGGCACTTGCCTGGCATGCAGGAGAACCTCTGGGTTCAATCACCAGTACCATTAAAAAAAAAAAAAAAAAAAAAGTAATAATTTCTGCTGAAAGATAGAGTGGCTACCACAAGGTGAAACTACCAAATCAAATAAAAACTTGATCCTGTCTTTCTGATAAAAATCCTTCAATGGTATCCACCAAAATTAAAACAAAGTTGAAATGCCTTAGTATTCTTTATAAGAACCCTCAAATCTTCCAAACCATCTCCCCTCACTACTCCTCTTCACTTGTGAAAACATGGCATGTTCTTCCCTACCACTAGGCTTCCCTCCTTCATGCTGTTTCCTCTATCTGGATCAGTCTTCTGCCCTCAGCCCCCATTCCTCTGACTCAGGTCATCTTTGGCTGCCTTCAGAAAGGAATACTGAGGTAGCTGAAGGATAGGGACAGGAAGGAGATTTTTCATTAAATACCCTTTGGTATGTTCTGAGACTCAAACTATGGGAATAAATTACCTTTGAAAACATAAGTGGAATAAATAAATGTGTACCACTTCTTCCAGGAAAGCTGTGACCCAACCTGCTCATTCCAGCTTGGGTGAGGAGATACTCCTGCCATGTGCATGCTTCCCTGCACTTCCATAACGGCCCTGATCACACCTCACCATAGCCAACTGTTGACTTACAATTAAGATTATAAGCCCTTTGAGAACAAGTGTCTTCTATTTAGCTCAACATTATAGCTTGAAAAACAAACAAATAACAGATGGATCAATACACATCAAAAGATCACCTGGGTCCTTCAGTTTTCAATGACAAGCAGGACACCCATGAGTGCATTCACACAAACCATACCTTCACATGGGAATATTCAGATGTCTACAAACCGAACAAACAATAAGCACAGATTTGTTTTGCATTGTTGCTACTATTATGGAATTTAGAAACATAAAAATCAGTCATGTAAATAGCTTAAAAATATTTTATTAAGAAAAATAATTAGCATATTATATAAACTTTACTTGAATTATTCTTGATTTCAGGACTTTGCTTCACAAGTAATATTAGTAATGTGAAAAATTTTAAACTATTAAGGAATCTAAGTAGGAATTTGCAACCAGGCCTGGAAGTTTTAACAAAATCAGTTTCTTCTGATGCTAAAAATGGTTAATAGTAAAGAACAATTAGATTAGTCCTGAAGGCCTTATCAGTGTTTCTAAAACTTGACAGATATTAATTTGTGGGTGCAAAAACAGGCTGTACTTGAAGATAGCATATATGGATACAAGGAATTCGAGGAGTAAACCAAATCTCAGAAATATTGGATTCATAGTCTTTGCCTGCAGAGACTCATCTTAACCCTGAATAATTCATAACAAGGTAATCCTAGCCCCTAACTGTCAAGGGGGCACCTGCTACCTCAAAGCCTATTCAATCTCAAGGTTTGGTTCTCTTGTTTTAGTTACCAAGGATTGAACCCAGGTGTGCTTATCCACTGAGCCACATCCCCAGAGCCTTTTTTTTTTTTTTTTTAATTTTGAGACAGGGTCTTGCTGAATTGCTCATGGAGATACTTGTGCAACTCTGTGACTATGTTAAAAACAATGAATTACACACTTGAACTAGTGGGTGGATCACATCTCAAAAAAGTTTTAGTTTTCTATTGCTACTATAAAAGTTGCCACAAATAAAGTGGTATAAAATATGCAAATTCATTATCTTACAGCTCATAAGTTCGAAACAAGTCTCAGTGAGCTAAGATTAGGATGTCAGGCTCTAAGACAAAATCATTTTTCTTGAGCCCTTCAGCTCCTTGAGGCTGCTCACCTTTCTAGGCTCATGACCCCATTCCTCTAACTTCAAAACCAACCAGGGCAGGCTAAGTCCTCCTCTAGTCACATCACATGACCCTGACTTGTTCTTATTCCCCTGCTCCCTCTTTCACTTTCTAGAATCCTTGTGATCACACTAGACTCACCTGGATAATCCAAATAATCTCCCTAATTAAGATCATCTGATTAGCAATTCCATTTGCTACCCTAATTCCTCTTTGCCACATTAACATAACATTCACAGATCATGGGAACTAGGACATGGATATCTGGGGGCAGGGAACTATTCAGCCTCTTACCAGAAGGCTATTAAAAATATATATATTTTTAAATGTACTTATTGAGAGGCTGGGGATATAGTTCAGCTGGTAGAATGCTTGCCTCACATGCACAAGGCCCTAGGTTCAATCCCAAGCACTGCCAAATATATATATATATATATATATATATATATATATATATATATATATATATATTTATTGAATATATGGAAATGCAAATATTCTAGTTACCCTACACTACATGTCAATTTTTATAATAAAGGGTTAAAGTTAACTACTGTTTTTCATCTACCAAATTTTCATTGATCCAATGTAAAAATTGCATTAAATTGACAAAGATGTGGAGAAACAGGCTCTTTTTTACATTGCTCATAGGAGCATAAACTGGTAAAACTTCCAAGAAGCACAGTGTGGCATAACTCCCAAAATTAGAAAGCAGCCACAGGGCACACACCTGTAATAATCCCAGTGACTTGAGAGGCTGAGACAAAAAGTTGAAGGCCAGCATGGGCAACTTAATGAGACCCTCAGCAACTTAGTGAGATCCTGTCTCAAAATAAAAAATAAAAAAGGACTAGGGAGGTAGCTCAGTGGTAAAGTGCTCCTGGGTTCAATTCCCAGGATGAAGGAATAAAAAAATTATAGAAGGAATGGGAAAATTAACAAGGAGAGAAATGAATTACAATAGATGGGGTAGAGAGAGAAGATGGGAGGGGAGGGGAGGGGGGATATTAGGGGATAGGAAAAGTAGCAGAATACAACAATTACTAATTGGGCATTATGTAAAATTGTGGATGTGTAACCGACGTGATTCTGCAATCTGCATTTGGGGTAAAATTGGGAGTTCATAACCCACTTCAATCTAATGTATGAAATATGATATGTCATGAGCTTTGTAATGTTGTGAACAACCAATAAAAAAAAATTAAAAAAAAAATAAAAAAAAAAAGAAAACTGTCAAAAAAAAAAAATTATAGAAGCATACATACACTTTGACTCCACAATTTTACTTCACGGAATTTATTCTAAAGACAGATTCCTATGCATGAGAAATGATATATTCAACATCATCTATTAAAACAAAAGACTGGAAACAGTCTAAATGTTCATCAAATAGAAAATTGATTGAATATATTCTCCAGTTAATTTGTAGCCATTAAAAAGAAAAAGGTGCAGCTCAGTGGCAGAGCACTTGCCTAGCATGTGTGAGGCACTGGGTTCAATCCTCAGCACCTCATAAAAATAAAAAATGGCATGATGTCCATCTATAACTACAAAAGAAAATGGCAGTTTTGTGTTTTCTTACATATAAAACACATATTTTACTTAACTTTTGGGGAAAAGCAAGGAACAGAATAAGAATAGCATGTATATTATGCTATCCTTTGTATTTAAACAACATGGGATATATGCTTAAATAACCTTGTTCTGGGGCTGGGGTTGTGGCTCAGTGGTAGAGCGCTTGCTTAGCATGTACGAGGCGCTGGGTTTGATCCTCAGCACCATAAAAATAAATATTTTTAAAAAATAACCTTGTACTATCTCTAAAAGAAACTACTAGTTGCAATCATTTCTGGAGAAAGGAGGTGGTGAAGTAAAAAAGGAGAGAAAAAGGTATTTCCTACTGTTCATACCTTTTGGATTTTCTATTAGTATATATATGACAGAGAGAGAGAGACAACACAGATCAAACAAACACTAAAACATACTTTCAAAAAGTAGCATATCACACAGGTTAGTGTGGCCTTCTATATGAATTTTTCAATTTCCAGGCAATCTCTTACCTGCTAGTTGGTGCAGGGAAAGAAAAGGAGAGAAGCTGATTCCAGAATGGGTCATTCTCAGAGACAGATTCTGTGCCTGATAACTTTTTTAAGTACTCATTTTTAGGAAGATCACTGATCCTGCTGCTGTTTGATCCCATCTTCTAAAGTGGTAAGATAATTTACACCTGCATTTCCACAGTATAACCTAGAAAAAATGGAGAAAAAATTCAAACTTGTTCAAAATAGTCATCATAACTTTTCCCACCTTTAACTTACATATAAAAAAAACTATAAACTTACTAAAGGAAATTACATCTCTCCTTATTTGTAAGTATATTAGACATCAGATACAAAGTTACAAGGGGAAAAAGACAGCCAACACAAACATAAGAATCCAAATCTATACTTGCACCTCAGATATTAGGATGGGACTACCTCTGCTCAAGAAAATGTCTCAAAGCAAATTTATACCTATGGTAACTTATTAACAAACATTTCGAAAATGAGGCTTATTTACAATTGAGACAATGGTGGTAAAGAAATACAGGGACTAGCCACTGGTGGTGCACACCTGTAATGCCAACTGCTCAGGGATCAAGCAGGAAGATCTCAAGTTTTAGGCCAGTCTGGGCAACATAGAGAGACCCTGTCTCAAAAAAGGGGGCTGGGAGGTAGAGGCAATTATAGAGACTGCAAGGCATGAATGTGCAAGGAGGAGAAAGTAGTTCAAGTAATTACCATGTTCTACTGACACTTATTGTGGGGGCTGACCTGAATTACCTGCTTCTCTTGAAAGAACTCACAGTTCTAAAGGAATCACATATAATTCTCATTCTGCTAAGTATACATACAGTATTTGTTGACATATTCCTTCACTAAACCTTGAATTTTTTTTTTGATGATAGCTCTTAATTCATCTTTCTATCCCCATTAACTAGACAAACATGTAATAGGCATTCCCTAAACAATATGTTGAAAAGAATAAGTGACTGAATAATTATACACAAGGCTCTACAGTATTTGTTGTGCCTGGTCATTAAGGAAAAAACTAATAGTTGAGTTCAAATATGAATTACTGTCTTCCTCAAATCATACTCAACATAGTTCTAGAACAAGCTTTATCACAATTTTCAGAATAAGTGTCACTGAATAAGAAGATGGTGGTGAGATTAACAATAATTACACTATTTTCAAAATGAAAGAAAACTATGTGGACTCAGTGACAGAAAAAGTCCCATTCAGGTGAGAATTTTTATTAGTAACTGACTTTCTTACTCATGCCCCTCCTCATTCCATGAAGGCAAGGAAACCAAGGGCAGAATTTGGAAGGATGTCTTCTTATTCTCTACAGATCTGAACTAGCTGCTTATATGAGGGCATGAGGCTCCCCCAATGCACATGGGCAGATGGGTCTTAGAAACATGTAAGAAATACCAATCTGGCTCCTTGGCACCTGCCTCTGAACCCACAGCCCCTGTTTTTATCCTCCCTAGTCAATTCAGCCTCCATATCAAGCCAGCTAATTATAAGGTTTAACTTCTTACAATAGGTATTGTTAAGCCAAACTAGAAAATTCTATAAAGAACTATTACAGCCAGGTGCAGCGGTGCATGCCTATAATCCCAGCAACTTGAGAGGCTGAGGCAGGAGGATCCTGAGTTCAAAGCCAACCTCAGCAAAAGCAAAGTGCTCAGCAACTCAGTGAGACCCTGTCTCTAAATAAAATACAAAAATAGGGCTGGGAATGCGGTGCAGAGGCTAAGTACCCTGTGTTCAATCCCCAGTAACCCCCCCCAAAAAAAGAACTATTATAAAACGCATGAGTTCCTTACCTTTTTACTATTAACTTTTATTTTGTTTATTTATTTATTTACGTGGTGCTGGGTATGGAACTCAGTGCTTCTGGCATGCTAGGCAAGCACTCTACCAATAAAACACAACACCGGCCTTTTATACCCCATTCAAAATCACTTTACATATTTTAAGCTATTTAAAATTAAAATTAAAGTCTTACAATGGGATACAATACATTAGTAAAAATGAATGAATCAGAGGGCTGGGGTTGTAGCTCAGCGCCAGAGCACTTGCCTACCATGTGTGAGGCACCGATCACTTGCCTACCATGTGTGAGGCACCGAGTTTGATCCTCAGCACCTCATAAAAATAAATAAAAAAATAAAGGTACATCAACAACCAAAAAATATTTTTTAAAAATTTTCTGAAAAATGAGTGAATCAGAACTAGAGTGATCAATATGAATACATCTTAAAAAATGTGTAAAAATGAAAAAAAAATTACAGAATAATGTACATGCTGTAGTTTCATTTGTAAGACTTTAAAACATGGAAACAATAGTGTGAATATATTCCTATCTAATACCAAGTATTAAAGCACACAGGAAAAACAAACACCAATTTCTAATGCTATCAGAAAGGTGAGGGGGCTTCAACTATATCCATAAGTAGTTTCTTAAAGGGAAAAGGGGGCTGGGGATAAAGCTTAGGGTGGAGCCCTTGACTAATATTTGGAAGGCCCTGGAATTGATAACTGCAAGGGGATGGAGGGGACAGAAGGAAAAAGAGATTAAGTACAAATAGCAAACATTTACATTTGGTGAAAGAAACAGTATGTAGGTAGGTTTTTGTTATATTACTCTCTATTACCATTTGTTTCATATTAATTTTTTTTCTGATACTAGATATTGAACCCTGGGGTGCTTAACCACTGAGCCACATCCCCAGCCCTTTTTATTTTTTATTTTGAGACGGGGTCTTGCTAAGTTTCTCAGGGCCTTGGTAAGTTGCTGAGGCTGGCTTTGAACTCAACAACCCTCCTGCCTCAGCCTCCCAAGCCGCTGGGCTTACAGGCCTGAACCACTGCACCTGGCTCATATTATTAACTTTCAAAAAGAAAAGAATAGTTTTTCAACATCTCAGCAGCAATACTTGAAGCTAGATGACAGGAAAGCAATGCCTTTAAAATATTAAAAGGAAATAATTTATTAAATTCTACAACTAGCCAAGCTACCAACCAATTCAGTATGCAAGTAGAATAAAGACTTTTTTGACATGTCAATAATCAAAACACAGTCCAGTGACCCATTCCCAGGAAGATATATGAGGAAATAAGGCAAGACAAGGAAAGACATGGAATTCAAGAAACAGGGATTCAACCTGAACCAGTGGTGAAGAGAAGTCACAGGACAAGAGCAGTACAGCAGGTCAGGCAAGAGTCAAAACAGCCCCAGGATCTCCAGGTAAATAAAAAGTAGGACTGAAGATCACTTGATGTGTCTGACTTTATTATGTGGATTGTTACAAGATGTCTGAGAACACAGCAGTATTGAAAAAAATCACAAACAAAACATAATTAAATGATTTTTTAAAGACTACATGCTTTGGGGAAAATAAAAACTGTTCATGTGGCTCAGAGGCAGAGCACTTGCCTCACATGTATGAGGCACTGGGTTTGATCCCCATACTGAAAAAAAAAAAAAAAAAAAGAGAGAGGTATCAGACACATTCAGAGCTGGGGATGTAGCCCGGTGGTAGAAAAACTGTCTAGCCTATGTAAGGCCCTGGGTTCAATCCCCAGCCCAGCCCCACCAAGAATAAATAAATAAAGTTCAACAAATGTCATAAAAAACAAATAGGACTAGGGATGTCGTTCAGTGGTAAAAGTCTCCTAGGTTCAGTCCTCTGCGTGCGTGTGTAAAATACTATCATCTAAATATTAAAGATTTAACCCAAAATTGTAATGTACATATTGAGAAGATTCCAGAATAAAGAAGAGAGAGTGACAATTTAAGAGTTTTAAATTTTCATCTTCCATAACAGGTAGGGAGTCAATAGAAAATATGTAAATTACTAAATTTTTAAAAAACAACTGTGAAAGTACATTAGTTTTAAGGAGATATAGAATAACAGCATCAGCTAATAGATTTGAAAGTGGCCACCTTTGGGGAAAAGGACTAGATAATGGGGAAGGTGGTACTGCAATTATTTTTTTAATATTTATTTTTCAGTTGTAGGTTGACATAGTTCCTTTATTTATTTTTTTATGTGGTGCTGAGGATGGAACCCAGTGCCCCATGTATGCGAGGCAAGCACTCTATCTCTGAGCCACAACCCCAGGCCTGCAATTTATTATAAGTTCATCATATTGTTTGACAGCTTTTAAAACCACATCCATCTATAACTTTGATTAAAAAGTAAATATAAGGGGGGCTAGGGTTGTGGCTCAGCAGTAGAGCACTCGCCTAGCACGTGTATTGACAACTACAACTAAAAATATGTATTTTTTTTTAAAAAAAAGTAAATACAAGGAAGAAGGAAAGACAGTGGAATGAAATGGACATCATTACCCCCAAGTTCATATATAAAGACATGAATGGTGTGACTCTACTTTGTGCAAAACCAGAGACAGGAAAAATTGTGCTCTATATGTGTACTATAAAATGAAATGCATTTGCTGTCATAAATAACATATTAGAATAAATAAATTAAAAAAGAAAAAAGTAAATATATTTTAAACTCCAACATTCCATATCCTATTCAAATTTAAATTTTTAATATACATGGAACATAGAATGTTACCATCATAACTAAAGTAATGATAACAAAAATGTGAATTATTGGGCTGGAGATGTGGCTCAAGTGGTAGCGCGATCGCCTGGCATGCGTGCGGCCCGGGTTCGATCCTCAGCACCACATACCGACAAAGATGTTGTGTCCGCCGAAAAAACTAAAAAATAAATTTAAAAAATTCTCTCTCTCTCTCTTTAAAAAAAAAGTGAATTATTTTTTAC
The DNA here is from genome assembly GCF_045843805.1 of Urocitellus parryii. Classification (NCBI taxonomy): domain Eukaryota; kingdom Metazoa; phylum Chordata; class Mammalia; order Rodentia; family Sciuridae; genus Urocitellus; species Urocitellus parryii. The sequence continues at coordinate 24,323,226 of NC_135543.1, read as the reverse complement.
TGAGGCACATAATTAGCAAGCTTAAGAAAATCTACGTCTAATACAGTTTAATAACATATATATTAGGGCTGGGGATGTGGCTCAACTGTTAACGCGCTTGCCTGGCATACGAGGGGCGCTGGGTTCGATCCTCAGCACCACATAAAAAATAAAATAAAATAAAGATGTTGTGTCCACCGAAAACTAAAAAATAAATATTAAAAAATTCATATAAATTAAAGCTGATATTTCCAAAATATAAATTCCAAATTTATTACATTGTATAAATTTACTATCAAGCATAAATCAATGCTTAGTCATAATAATGGGAATTAAATTCAACCCCACAATAGTGATTGATAAACAGAGCAATAAAACAAAATAGAAAAATGCACCTGGACCCAATAGTGTATGCCTATAATCCCAGCTACATGGAAAACTAAGGCAGACAGGAGGCTCACAAGTTCCAGGCCAGCTTGGGCAACTTAGCCAGATCCTATCTCAAAACAAAACAAAACAAAAAAATTAATAGGGCTAGGTATGCAGCTCAGTGGTAGAGAGCCCCTGGATTCAATTCCAAGTAGAGAGACAGAAAAGAAGGGAGGAAGGGAGGGAGGGAGAGAGGGAAGGAGGGAAGGAAGGAAGGAAGGAAGGGAGGGAGGGAGGAGGAGGGAGGGAAGAAGAGAGGGAAGGAAGAGAAAGGGAAAGAAAGATTCAGAAATGAACTCACAAAAGTATAGACAATTGATTTTTTTAACTTTTTTTAAATTTGTTCTTTTTAGTTATATATGACAGTAGAATATATTTTGACATACATACATGGAGTAATAACTTTCCATTCTTAATAGTTGTGATGTGGAGTTACACTGGTTGTATATTTATATATGAACACAGGGAAGTTGTAGACAATTGCTATTTGTCAATGGTGCAAAATCAAATGAACAAAGGAAGGACAGTCTTTTAAACAAATAATGCTAGAACAAATGGACAAGAATAGGGACCAGTTGGGGGAAGGAGTTTTTAAATTTTTAAATTTAAATTTTTTACAATTTAATGAGTGTTTTGATGAACAAATTTATATAAAACACTCAAGAAATGATAAAACTACAATGAAAGAGAACAGAAATTCATTTGTAGGAATGGAAAGTTTCCGTATCTTGTGTGTTAATTATATGAATCTACATGTAATAAAATTTCACAGAACTATACACAAACATCAGATAAAAATGAGTGCATGAAAAAATCTGAAGAAACACAAGTCCAGTCTGTGGCTATTATATTGTGCCAATATCAATTTCCTGGTTTTGATAATATGCTACAGTTATATTAACACTGGGGGAAGCTAGGTGAAAAGTACACAGGTACACAGGACTTCTCTATACTATTTTTGCAACTTTTTTTTTTTTTTAAAGGGGATTGAACTCAGGGGCACTCATCCACTGAGCCACACCCCAGCCCTATTTTGTATTTTATTTAGAGACAGGGTCTCATTGAGTTGCTTTGTGCCTCAATTTTGCTGAGGCTGGCTTTGAACTCACAATCCTCCTGCCTCAGCCTCCCGAGCCGCTGGGATTACAGGCATGCGCCACCCCAGCTATTTTTGTAACTTCTTATGAGTCTATAATTATTTCAAAATAATAAGTTCTTAAAAATAAACAAAAATCAAATAAAGTAAAAATCTACATGCCCAAAAGATGCGAATAAATCAGACTAACATGGGTGGCATGCAGCTCAGTGGTAGAGTGCTTACCTAGCATACCTGAGGGCCTGGGTTCAATCGGGAGTAGCACCAAAAATCAGACTAACAGGTAACTTTCTTTCACACCTCTGTTGTTTATTTTTACATATCACTTTATTATCTATACTATCAAATGATGAGATATTAGGATCTCACATTCTAGCTACTTGGTATCTTGGAATGTACTTTCACTTATAACCTATTTACATAAAAAAAAATTCTTTCAAGTCTTATTCAGAATCGAACTACCAGGGATGAATATGTAGCTCAGTGGTACGGCACCTGCCTACATGAATAACGCCCCAAGTTTGATCCCCAGCACCACAAAATTAAAATAAATAAATAAAATTTTTCAAAAGCTCAACTGTCCTTTAAATAAAACCAAAATATGTATTTGGGTCTTTGGGAAGCTACATTAACTTCATTAACTCTGAGAAACATACAACAGATTTTATCCTCTTCCACCTTCTTAAGGATACTGCTATTTCCTTTTTATCAAAACTTTAAAATTCTTTTATTTGCCCAATAACTCCTATGACCTCTGAGTAGGCCTCAGTGAAATATTTTTTTTAAAAAAATCTGTAGAGTATAAGAATTCAAAAAGTTAAACAAAAAAATGAATAACCCAATCAACAAATGGGCCGAGGACTTGAACAGACACTTCTCAGAAGAGGATATACAATCAATCAACAAATACATGAAAAAATGCTCACCATCTCTAGCAATCAGAGAAATGCAAATTGAAACTACTCTAAGATACCATCTCACTCCAATAAGAATGGCAGCCATTATGAAGTCAAACAACAATAAATGCTGGAGAGGATGGGGAGGGAGGTACACTCATACATTGCTGGTGGGACTACAAATTGGTGCAGCCAATTTGGAAAGCAGTATGGAGATTCCTTGGAAAGCTGGGAATGGAACCACCATTTGACCCAACTATTCCCCTTCTCGGACTATACCCAAAAGACCTAAAAAGAGCATACTACAGGGACACAGCCACATCAATGTTTATAGCAGCACAATTCACAATAGCTAGAATGTGGAACCAACCTAGATGCCCTTCAATAGATGAATGGATTAAAAAATGTGGCATTTATACACAATGGAATATTACTCAGTGCTAAAAAATAACAAGATCATGGCATTTGCAGGGAAATGGATGGCATTAGAGCAGATTATGCTAAGTGAAGTTAGCCAATCCCTAAAAAACAAATGCCGAATGTCTTCTCTGATATAAGGGGGGTGACTCAAAATGGGATAGGGAGGAAGAGCATGAGAAGAAGACTACCACTAAATAGGGAAGAGAGGTGGGAGGAAAAAAGAGGGAGAAGGGGAGTTGCACGGAAGATGGAAGGAGAACCTCAGAATACATGTATGATGTTGTGATGAGAAAAAGAAAAAAAAATGTGTCACATTAGATTGGATAGAGAAAAAGGATGGGAGAGGAGGGGAGGAGAAGGGGGGATAGGAAGGGCAGCAGAATAGAAGAGACAATATGACTGCTGTATGTATATAGGTGACTCTATGACCAGTGTGATTCTGCAATCTGTACAATTAGAAAAATGAGAAATTATACCCCAATGATTCAAATGTATGAATTGCCAAGATCATTGTAATGTCATGTGTAGCTAATAAAAATAAATAAATAAATAAATAAATAATTACCTTGATGACTTGTTTACAATCTGCTATTTACCAGGCACTCTTGTTAATTAGCAGTTAACACTGTAGGTCTGACATTAGTTCACTGGATAAACACCTCTAAGTGTATGGGTCACACTAGGCTAGTTGAGAGTGTTTGGTTTACTGGCACATGTAGTTTAAGTACAGCTTCTCCTGGCTCTACGACAGAATCAATTTTGCCTCTCTATGCCTCATTTAAATTAAAAATCTAAAAAGGACACCAAATCAAAATAAATGAGAAACCAGAGCAATTTGTTCTGAATTAAGTACTGAATTAATTACTTTTTGTGTAGCAACTTAAAAGCAATCAATTAAAACAATTTACTTTAGGAATTTAGCATTGTATATGAATGCTAGATTTTCAAAAGAACAAAATTTCATTTTAAAATCAACTCCCTTCCCATCCTAGACAAGGCAACAATGAGAAACAATACTTCATAGAAGCCTAACGAAGAAATTTAAGTCAGACTTGTTATTTTTATTTTTTGAATCAGCAATACACATGGTACAAAATATAAAACTTAAAGGACATATAGTAGAAAGTGTCCCCCTCGTTTTCCATGTCCTAACCACCTAGTTTCTCAACTCAGAGAAAACAATACCAGTTTCTTGGGCACAGTTCCACAGATATTCTATGCACAAACATATGTATTTGTTCTTTTTACACAACCATGGTACATGATATATGCCTCTTTACTTTACTATTAACACCTATCAGTACATACTAGAAATTATTTCCTACCTATACATAAAGCACTTCATTCCTTTTACAACTATATGTCCATATATATATATATATATATATATATATATATATATATATATATATAAAATAATGACAGTGATGAAAATTTACATAATCTACAGATTTTGTTATTACCAATAATTCTCCAATAACAGATAAGTATTATTTATATCATATACAGTCACTTGACATTTCACACACGTATGAGTACACAGATATGATAAATCTAGAGAAAAAGAAACATGGGTCCATGGCCATGTGCATCTCTAGTGTTGATGGGCACTGCCTACTTGCCTTCCATAGTGGCTAAACCAATTTGCACTCCTATAGCAATGCCTGTTTCTACAAAGTGTATGATCCTTACCAACTAATACTCGAAAATTCTTATTTACAGTTTTAATTTACATATTTCTTTTTTTTCAGTTGTTGACAGACCTTTATTTTATTTATTTATATGAGGTGCTGAGAATCTAACCCAGTGCCTCACACATACCAGGCAAGTGTGCTTGCTACTGCTGAGCCACAGCCCCAACCCCTTAATTTACGCATTTCTTACTGAGAATGAAGTCATTGCCTGTTCATATCCTTTGCCTGTTTTCTGTTGGAATTTACAGGATAAACTTTACTTTCAAAACTGCTAGGGTAGACCACAAAGTTAGGTATTAAATCAAAATAAGTGTTCAGACCAGGACCACTGTGAAATCATTCCAAAACAACAATATAAATAAAGACTGCAAGTATATCAGGAGATACTAGACAGAATACAACAAGAAGACAGCTTACTGACACAAAGGGCAGGGTCTCCTTCTCCTCTTTTCTCACTAAACCCTAGAAATAATGTAGGAGGTTTTTTGTTTTGGTTTGTTTTGGTTTTGGTTTTTAAATAGTCAATGAATAAACAGCCATGCTCAAAAATTCACAAGGAAATTAAGCACCATGACCTGTGCCTGTAATCCCAGCTACTCAGAAGGCTGAGGCAGAAGGACCCAAGTTTGAGGCCAGCCTCATAACTTAATAAGACCCTGTCTTAAAAAATAAAATAAAATAAAAAGAAATCACAGGAGATCACAAGCATTGAAAAATCCTCATAAAATAGAAAACAGCTTAAGTTGGTTAAAAAGAGAAATGGGATCCCAGAAAAGGTACAAGAGCTTCCAAGGGCACCATCACAAAGTGTGAGAACAGACTGCGGCTCGGGCTCCGGCTCCACCTTCGTCTCCGCGAGCTCGCTGCTCCCCTACCACAGGCCCCAGCTCTCGGCGTTGTGCTCCACAAGAAAGCTGGGCCACCCGCAGTCTGCAGCATGAGTTGCATCACTTAGAAGACTGTGGTAGAGTTTCATCCCTGACAGTTAATCCGCCCTGCTCAGGTGGGTTCAGGATCCAGTTTCCAGAATGTGGTGGCCTTTGGCCTTTCTCTGCTATCTACTGGTGCTGACCAGAGCCCAGGGCAGGACTTCTTTCCACCCGCTGTCAGACGAACTGATCACCTACATCAACAAGCAGAACACCACATGGCAGGCGGGACGCAATTTTCACAATGTGGACGTGAGCTACCTGAAGAGGCTGTGTGGCACTTTCCTGGGTGGGCTCCGGCTGCCCGAGAGAGTTCGGTTCGCTGAGGACATCAATCTGCCTGAAAGCTTCGATGCTTGGGAACAGTGGCCCGACTGTCCAACCATCAAAGAGATCAGAGACCAGGGTTCCTGTGGCTCTTGCTGGGCATTTGGGGCTGTGGAGGCCATGTCTGATCGGATCTGCATCCACACCAACGGGCACGTCAATGTGGAGGTGTCTGCAGAGGACATGCTCACCTGCTGTGGCAGCCAGTGTGGGGACGGCTGTAATGGAGGCTATCCATCTGGAGCTTGGAACTTCTGGACAAAAAAAGGCCTGGTTTCTGGTGGCCTGTATGACTCCCACATAGGCTGCAGACCCTACTCCATCCCTCCCTGTGAGCACCACGTCAATGGTTCCCGGCCCCAGTGCACAGGAGAGGGGGACACTCCCAGATGCAGCAAGAGCTGTGAGCCCGGCTACGCCCCGTCCTACAAGGAGGACAAGCACTATGGGTACAGTTCCTACAGCGTCTCCAGTAACGAGAAGGAGATCATGGCAGAGATCTACAAAAATGGCCCAGTGGAGGGCGCCTTCACCGTCTTCTCAGACTTCCTGACCTACAAATCAGGAGTGTACCAGCATGTTGCTGGAGAGATGATGGGAGGCCACGCCATCCGCATCCTTGGCTGGGGGGTAGAGAATGGCATCCCTTACTGGCTGGTGACCAACTCCTGGAACACTGACTGGGGTGACAATGGGTTCTTTAAAATCCTCAGAGGAGAGGATCACTGTGGAATTGAATCAGAAATTGTGGCTGGAATCCTACGCACTGACCAATACTGGGCAAAGATCTAGTCTGCTGCAGGCCTGGCTGGCCAGTCCTGGGGGTTTCCCTAAACATAGCCAACTGGTCTGGGGGTGAGATGCGGGCAAGAATATCTTTTATTCTTTGAGTTCACATAAGGTACAAGAAGTTGTAGACAGGGTCTAAAGAACTGGATCAGGCCAAACTCACGCTTCCAGGTAGAACTGTCTTCCAAGGAAACGTGTTCATTCCTGCTCCCTCCCAGCCTGTTCAGTGGACAATGGCCACAGTGCACCCCGAGTCTTCCCCGTAGACTAGTGCTGTTTGTAGTGCCTGCTGCTCCGGCTCTGGCTGCAACACCCTCCCCCCCCTCGTCCAAGCTTTGGCTTTGGCTGCAGGCTTTCCAAAGGAAGGACAAATGCCGGCGCCGAGCAGTACCTCTAAGCAAGTAGCCTTCTAGATGCCACAGGTCCGTAGCAGGCATGGCGTGCAATCCTTTGGAGAAAGCCGCGTCGACGCAGGGCGCCTGCATCCGTGACCCTTGGTAGTGCTGTAAGCCCTCTCTGGTTCTGTCCTTGGCTGATTCTTTTTTAATAGAAGTTTTATTTTTTGTGCACCTCCGCTGATCATGTGAATGAACAAATCTAATAGCTGGAAGAGCTATACTCGTTTTTACAGATTGTCTCCCAATGGTCTGGCTTAAAACAAATCAAGTGGTCATGATTTGCTGGCTGACCTACTGACCTTGACTACTACATTGAAACTAGTTTGGGAGAAATCAGCTTTTACTGTTTTTGAAAAATTACATCTTCACCCTGTCAATTTAACAAGGAATGACTGTGCCAATAAAAGGTTTCTCCTTTAAAAAAAAAAAAAAAAAAGTGTGAGAACAGTAATTCCTGCCCACAGGCAGAAAGGCCAGAGCCCAGGGGCTACTATAAGGCCTGGCCAGAATACCCTGGGCATTCACCCCAGCCCAGGCAGCAACATGAGGGCACTATTGGCTGAGAAGAGCGAGTGAAGCCAATGCCTGAGCAGCTGAAATGCCCAGGTGGAAAAAGTTCAGCCTAGCAAAAGAGAACTAGTTACTGAGGGCCTTTGGCAGCAAGCTCCACATGCTCTCTACCCCCAGAGAAAACAAAATCAAAGCTGAATTCCAATGACATCTATCCTCCAATGATTCATGCCAAGGATTACACACACACACACACACACACACACACACAATCACCTGGTCCTACGGTCTTATCAATGAAAACCAGAATGAGATGGAACTTAAAAAGCCCACTGTTCCACCACCTCCAAAGAATCCTCCTAGCTAGTGCCTCCACTCTCTTACTGTACCAGAAGACTTCCTTGGCTTTCAGCTATTTTCTCTAAATTTGCCCATACTTGATCCTATCTTCAAATCTCTCCTGGCTCCCACCTCTGACCAAAGGCCAGTTCTAGCAATATTCCTAAAATACTCATGCTTTTTAAACTCAGTTTCCCCTTCCAATTCATTATTCCCTAAAGCTCCCACCATGTAAAAGATGGCCTTCGAAATGTTACCTTTCTATCTCCCCAGGTAGATTATTCCTGAAAGCCATGAATCAAGCTTTTTATCTTTATTTCTTCCTTATTCCTAATTAACCTACAGAATACTGCTAAAGAGAAAATACCTCCCCCCCCAAAAAAAATCTGCCCAAATAGCCAAGGTCCCAACACTAGTAAACATGTGAAAAGGTCTTCAGCCTACATTAGGAGTAAAATGTGTTAATTAAGCAATAAGGAATCCGTTTTACCCCACAGATTAGCTTAAAAACCTTAATGACAGTGTGAGAGTAGTAAATAAACAGACCAATAGTGTGTAGCTATTTGGCAATATCTATCAAAAGTTTAAGTGTACCTGCTGTTTGTAACAACAATTTTGTTTTTAAAAACTTATTATCCCATGGGTAAACTCATAAAAGGTGACAAGTCAGTTCTATGCATGCAGATGTCAATCATATCATATTGCTTGCAATAACAACCCAAATGATCACTGTCTGGGGATTAACTGCATTGTGGAATACTCTGCAGACACTGAAAAGAATGAGACACACAACTTTAATCCCAGAGGCTCCAGAGGCTGAGGCAGGAGGACCACAAGTTAAAAGACAGCCTCAGCAATTTAGCAAGACACTAAGCAACTTAGGGAGACCCAGTCTCAAAATAAAATTTAAAAAAGGACTAGGGATGTAGCTCAGTGATTAAGCAACCCTGGGTTTAATCCCCAGTAGCAAAAGAGAGAGAGACAGGGAGACAGAGAGAAAGAGATCTTCAACATGTGAATATGTAAAAATATCCTAAATAATTCAGGTAAAAATAAGGATACAGAATAGGTGAAACACAAGTAGGCTCTCATTTATGTAAATAAACATGAACTTAATTTTTTTATTTGTTCTTTTTATGTTTTTATTTTTAATTTTCTGGTACTAGGGATTGAACCCAGGGGCACTAAACTACTGATCCATATCCCCAACCCTTTTTGTATTTTTAGAGACAGTGTCTCACAGAGTTGCTTAGGGCCTTTCTAAGTTGCTGAGGCTGGTTTTGAACTCCCAATCTGCCTGTCCCAACCTCCCAAGCTGCTGGAATTACAGACATGCACCACTGCTCCAGTCTGTTCTTTTTTAGTTATACTTGACAGTAGAATGTATTTTGACATATCAAACATACATGGAATATAATGTAACGTCCAATTTTCGTGGTTGTACATGATGTGGAGTTACATAGGTCATGTATTCATATATGAACACAGGAAAGTCATGTCCGATTCATTTACTATCTTTCCTATTCTTGTCCACACTTCCTTCCCTCATTCCCCTTTGTCTAATCCAGTGAGTATACTCTCCCACTCACTTATGGTTAGTTAGCAACCATATATCAGAAATAATATTCGGCCTTTGATTTTTGGGGATTGGCTTATTTCACTTAGCACAATAGTCTCCAGTTCCATCCATTTACTGGCAAGTGCCATAACTTCATCCTTCTTTATAGCTGAGTAATATTCCACTGAGTATATGTACCACATTTTCTTTATTCATCATCTGTTGAAGGGCACCTAGGTGGGTTCTATAACTTAGCTATTGTGAACTGAACTGCTATAAACATTGTGTGGCTGCGTAACTGTAGTATACTAAGTTTAACTCCTTTGGGTATGCTAAGGGGTAGAATAACTGAGTAAGATGGTGGTTCCATTCCAAGTTTTCTGAGGAATCTCCATACTGCTTTCCATAGTGGTTGCACCAATTTGCAGTCCCACCAGAAATGTACAAGTGTGCCTTTTTCCCCATATCCTTGCCAACATTTATTATTCCTTGAATTATTTTTAAATTCTTAATTTGTTCTAATTAGTAATTCATGACAGTGGAATGCATTTTGACACATTGTACACAAATGGAGCACAAGTTCTCATTCCTCTGGCTGTACATGGTGCAGAGTCACAATGATAGTGTAATCATACATGTATATTATTTTTAAATTCTTAATTTGTTCTAATTAATAATTTGTGACAGTAGAATGTATTTATTGTACACAAATGGAGCAAAAGTTCTCATTCCTCTGGCTGTACGTGGTGCAGAGTCACAATGGTAGTGTAATCATACATGTATATTGGGTAATAATGTCAGTCTCATTCTATAGTCCTTCCAATCCCCACAACCCCACCCTTCTTCTCACTCCCTTATGCACAATCCAAAGTTCCTTCATTCTTCCCTTACACCCAACTATGTTTTTTTGTTTGTTTGTTTTTAGGGTACCAGTGATTGAACTTGGAGCACTCGACCACTGAACCATATCCCCAGCTCTATTTCGTATTTTATTTAGAGACATGGTCACACTGAGTTGGTTAGCGCCTCATTTTTGCTGAGACTGGCTTTGAACTTGCAATCTACCTGTCTCAGCACCCCCACGCAGGTGCTGGGATTACAGGCTTGCACCACCACACCCACCCCACACCCACCACTTTGATCATCTGCTTATCAAAGAAAACATTTGGCCGGGATTGGCTTACTTCACTTAGCATGATATTCTCTAGTTCCATCCATTTACTAGCAAATGCCATAATTTTATTCCTTTAATGCTGAGTAATATTCCATTGTGTATATATACCACAGTTTCTTTATTCATTCATCTATTGAAGGGCATCCAGGTTGGTTCCATAGTTTAGCTACTGTGAATTGAGCTGCTATAAACATTGATGTGGCTACATCACTCTAGTGTGCTGATTTTAAGTCCTTTGGGTATAGACTGAAGAGAGGGATAGCTGGTGGTTCCATTCCAAGTTTTCTAAGGAATCTCCATACTGCTTTTCAGAATGCTACACCAATTTGCTGTCCCACAAGCAATATACGAGTCCACATTTTCCCCCACATCCTCTCCAACATTTATTGTTGCTTATATTCTTGATAATTGCCATTCTGACTGGAGTGAGATGAAATCTTAGTTTTGATTTGCGTTTCTCTAATTGCTGAACATTTTTTCATGTTTGTTGATCAATTACATTTCTTCTTCTGTGAAGTGTCTGTTCAGTTCCTTAGCCCATTTATTGATTGGGTTATTTGTTTTTTGCTGTTAAGTTTTTTGAGTTCTTTATATATCCTAGAGATTAATGCTCTATCTGAGGTACAGGTGGCAAAGATTTTCTCTCATTCCGTAGGCTCTCTCTTCACATTCTTGATTGTTTCATTTGTTATGAAGAAGCTTTTTAGTTTCAAACCATTTCATTTATTGATTTATGATTTTACTTCTTGCACTTTAGGAGTTTTTTTGTTTGTTTGTTTGTTTTTTGAGGAATTCAGTTCGCAAGCCAACATGATGGAGATTTGAGCCTACTTTTTCTTATAGTAGGCACAGGGTCTCTGGTCTACTCAAAGTGGTCCTTGATCCACTGTGAGTTGATAAACATGAAGTTCATATAGGATGCTTATAGATCGCTCACAGAAGGCATAAGCAACATTTCAAGACCACTTACCTCTGAAAAATGGGGCTGCAACCTGGGGGAGGGGCCTTCACTTTATGTCCAGTACTGCTTGATTTTTTTCCAACAATAAACATGTTATAAAGTTAAAAAGCAATAGTTAAGTGGAGTATGCTTTCTTATCCTTCAGGATGAATATGAATGTACTCCTGGCTTGTGTTATATAAGTGATCCTACTACTATTTGTTCAATCTTCACTTCTTAGTCAAAACTCAACCATAAATCTTGCTTGATATTAAAATTTGATGTCATTATATCATATTAAATCTTAAAATAGACTTTATCTTTTGTCCCCCAAAATACAAAACCATTTGAAAAGTCACTACGTCTATCAATGTTATCAGCATTCTTGGTTCATGTAATCTCACAAAACCAAGTGCTCTTCCACAAATAACTATCACACATGTACTATAAATTCTAGGTGTTAGGATGATTACTAAAAACACAACAATGAATAAAACTGGGCTTCTGCCATTAATAAACTAAAATCCTAATGGGAAAAACAATATGCCAATAAATTACTAAAATACAATATGGTTAAGTGCTGCAATGGAGTTGTTTATATACAAGGAGACATGGATCACTGGCACAGTGGACAACACCTATAATCCCAGCAGCTCAGGAGGCTAAGGCAGCAAGATTTCAAGTTCAAAGCCTGCCTCAGTAACTCAGTCACACTTAACCTTGTCTCAAAATTTAAAAATCAAAAGGGATGGAGATGTGGTTCAGTTGGTTAAGTATCCCCAGGTTCAATCCCTGGTACCTCCTCCCAACCCAAAAAAAAGCAATAGATCCCCATCAAAATACCAATGACATTCTTCACAAAACTAGAACAAACAGTCATAAAATTCATTTGGAAGAATAGAAGACCCAGAATAGCCAAAGCAATTCTAAGCCAGAAAAGCAATGCTGGGGACATCACAGTATCTGACTTCAAATTATACTTCAGAGCTATCGTAACAGAAAACTATGATTCTGGCATAAAAACAGACACATAGACCAATGGTAGGGAATAGAAGACACAGAGACAAACCCACACCTATACAGTCATCTGATCCTTGACAAAAGTGCCAAAACTATGCATGGAAAAAAACACAACATTTTTAACAAATGGTGCAGGGAAATTTGGTTCTGGTATGTAGAAGAATGAAACTAGATCCTTATCTCTCACTCCACACAAAAACCAACTCAAAATGGATCAAAGACCTAGGAGTTAGACCCATAAACTATGCAATTTCTAGAAGAAAACACAGGGTTACCACTTCAAGCATATAGGCACTGGCAACAACTTTTTCAACAGGACCTCTAAAGTTTAGGAAATAATGCTGAGAGTTAATAAATGGGATGGCATCAAGTTAAAAAGCCTCTGCGCAGCAAAGGAAACAATCAGGAATGTGAAGAGAGAACATACAAAATGGGAGAAAATCTTTGCTGACTACTCTTTTTACAGAGGATTAATATCCAGAATACATAGAGCTCAAAAAAAAAAAAAACTTAATACCAAAAAAAACCCAAATAAATGGACAAATGAATTAATAGACACTTCCCAAAAGAAGAAATACAATTAGTCAATAAATACATGTAAAAAATGTTCAACATCACTAGCAATTAGGGAAATGCAAATCAAAACTACAATGAGGGCTGGGGATGTGGCTCAAGCGGTAGCTCGCTCGCCTGGCATGCATGCGGCCCGGGTTCGATCCCCAGCACCACATACAAACAAAGATGTTGTGTCCGCTGAAAACTAAAAAATTAAAAAATAAAAAACTACAATGAGATTTTACCTCACCAGTCAGATTATCATTCATCAAGAATACAATAATAAAAAAGAATAGAAATAATAATGAATAATGAGAGGATGTGAAGAAAAAGGAACTCTTTTACACTCTTGGTAGGACTGTAAAATTAGTACAACCATTATGGAGATCAGTATGGAGGTTCCTCAAAAGACCAGGAATGGAGCCACTATATGACCCATCTGTAAGAGTCCTTGGTATTTATCCTGAAGAATTAAAGTCATCATACTACAGTGGCACATGCATACCCATGTTTATGGCAGCACAATTCACAATAGCTAAACTATGTAACCAACCTAGGTATCCATTAATGGATAAATGAATACATACACCATGGAGTTTTACTCATCCATAAAGAAAGGGTCATATGTTGTCTCTCCTATGTGGATGCTACAGAGGAAAAAGGAAAAGAAAGATAGGGGACTAAAAACCAAAGGGAGATCAGTCGAGGAAAGGGATCAGGGGACAGGAGGAGAGGAGGGGTGGGAAGGGCTGGGGAGTGATATTGGCCAAAGTATATTGTTATATTGTGTGCATGTACATATATATAACAACAAATTCCATCATTATGGTACAACTATAATGCACCAATAAAAAATGTGGAAAGAGAAAAATAAAGCAGCCATGGGAATATAGAAAATCTGAGACAAAGGGAACAGTATGTGTAATGGCACTTTTGTTTAATCAATTTGTTTACATTTCTTATTTCTAGTCTATATGCCAGAAACTAGTTTAGTGCTTTACAATTATTGACTCATTTAGTCCTTGGATCAATCCTAAGAGGTGGGTACTATTATCTCAATTTAGAAATGAGGAAACTAAAGCACAGGGGACATAAGTAATTTGACCAGAGTCCCAGAGATCCTAGGATGATGGCCAAACCAGGATTTGAACCCAAGCAATCTAATTCCAGAGTCCTTGGTCTTTACCACTTTACTAGGATGACTCTCCAATGACATCATCAAGTCCTATAGGTTCTTCTACAACATGTACAACTGAGAAAGCTACTGCCTGTGCCTATATACTAGAGTGTTGACCCTATGTCTTCCTCTAGGAGTTGCATAGTTTCTGATCTAACTTCTAGATCTTCAATCTATTTTGAGTTGATTTTATGAAGAGATGGCTAAATCCAGCTCTTCCTTTATAATCTACTACCTCCATGTAGCCCATGCCAGCAAGAGATGGTATGCTCAATGTGTTTCTATAATCTCACATGATTTAGTGCAACAGTATCCTTATTTCTTTGCTTCCAATCTCTCAATTTTTAACTCACTTTCTACATTCCACCACTAAATTAATCCTTATAAAACAGAAAATTCAGTCCAACATAGCAAGTGAGACCAAAGGTTTTAGTATGCGATAGACCACGCTAAATCTATATAGCTCAAGTTTGAATATCCATTTTAACACTTATAAAATCCCATAGTATAACAAAAAAAAAAAAAAAATCCATACTTAGGGCTCATAAGATTTTCTGAGAATCAAGCAAAATGATGTATGCAAGCACTTAATAAAGGACCTGGCACAGAGAAAGCATAGTCAAATAAATGATCAAATATAATTTATTTTTAATATTAACAAAATCACTACTTTCATCATTTCATTAACCAGCTCAAAAACATTCAATGAATAAATTCTTCATTACTAGAAAGACTAAATACTGATATTCTATAATCTCACATATAGACAACTACTCTCCAAACCTGTGGTACTAAAACTTAGATATGTGCAGAAATAACTGAGGAGCATGTGGTTAAAATTACAAATTCTTGGAGCCAAAATTCATAATGGCAAGGTAAGGCATAGGCATTTCCATTTTTTAAAAAAGTGATTTTTGATACAAGCACTCTGTAAACCTTAATTTGCAAATAAGTGTCATAACAAAGGTAAAGTTGTCTTAGTGTCTATGGTGTTCATCCACACTCTCCTCCTGCCACACAGGTGTGCCTTTCAACAGCCCTGCACTTGTTCCACACACCTTCAAGCCTGCTCACTTCCTCACAGCATGATCCTCTTTTTCCCTCTGTAATCCTAGAGCACTCACTTCACTACTCATTTAGAATTTAACTACCCTTCCTATATGCCTTGTCTGGCTGTCTAACCCTTATCAAACTTCTTAGATCAGTTACTTTCCCAAGTCAATTTTACCATCATGGGCCAAAACTATACAGTGAAGCAAGAGATGGTATGCTCAATGTGTTGTATATAATTTGTGAAATATTTACTATAAATATAAAATTAAATCTCTTCTTTTTTGTGTAGCGATTCACTATCTCCTAACCCAATATGCCTTAATGGGAAATAAACATTAGTGAATATGAAAATCCATAATAGCCAAATTCTATCCTAACATCTTCAAAATAAGTAAACAACACCATAGTGCACTTTGTCCCATTCTAGTTTGAGAAAACATAAATCAAAAGCTATATTTGCTCCATAAAGAAACCATCAAATATTCCAAAATATCCCAAAACAATTTTCCTGTCTCCTAAAAAAGAAACAAATATGTATATGCCTAATTTATGCTCAAAAGGCTTTAACCCATTTTGTCCCAAGGTCCCAGATGTGGAACACCTATAAAAACTTAAATGGAGCCAGGCGCAGTGGTACATACTTGTAATCCCAGTGACTCAGGAGGCTGAGACCAGAGAATTGCAAGTTCAAAGGCAGCCTCAGCAATGGCGAGGCACTAAGCAACTCAGTGAGACCCTGTCTCTAAATAAAATACAAAATAGGGCTGGGGGTATGGCTCAGTGGTCCAGTGGCTGAGTTCACTCCCTGGTCTAAACAAACAAACAAACTTAAATGGAGCAACCAATATACCATTTATAACTTTGAAATAATATTTGAATATTATGTTCACAGAATTGAAAACTTGGAATTTAAAGGGTTAAGGAGAAATCTCTAAGTTGAAATAGGAAACCAAAGTAATGGCCAATGGTCACTAGCCACGGGACGTGTTGAATGCTACAGGCATCCTACGTTCATCAAGTAATAGAATACTCTTTGAAAGGCTGCTATGTTTTAAGTGCTATAATAAGTACAGTTGGGTATGCCACACCAGTAAATGAGAACAGTGAAAATTAAAAGACATGCCACAAAAATAAGATCAGGGCCTAGGTATTTAGCTCAGGGGCAGAATGCTTGCTTAGCATGCCTAAGGTCCTAGGTTCAATATTCAGCACTGAAAAGAAAAAACATATATATGTATTCAGGGGAGGTGTGGAAGATGGAAAGGTGACAGAAGAGTGTAACCAAACCCACAAAGTTGAGGAGGCCCCAACCTAAGTGCCTGCAAAGAGGGATAGTAACAAGCAAGTAGATCACTACGTGGAATCCTGAGAAGGCTACAGAGCAAGTCAAAGCACCAGAGAAAAGAGGCAAGGTGCAGAGGGCCGTGTCCCCATCCCCAGGAGGAGCTGTTAAGTGCGCTTTCTGAACGAAGCTGGCTAGAAGAATCTGGGACTCCAGGGCCAAGATTGGGAAGGTAATGAGGTGGAGGATGAAACTACAAAAATGAAGATAATCTCAATTGGCTACACAGTTACCCAGTGGGTTTCCCATGCTCTGAAGCAAGAGATTGGAGGATTCTTCTCAAGAGAAACTGAATGGGTCCCAAGGACATTTAGGATTCCTCCCTCCCATACTTAAAACACTCCTTACCACCTTATGGCATGCCCACCACTCAACAAAATCCACTTACACAAAAAGCTTCCAACCAATATGGGAGGCGGGGCTGGGGGGGCGCATCTCAATCTCAAGAAAAGACAGGCAAAATCATTAATTTGTAATGAAAGCCTCCAACATGAAATACAGAAGCCAAAACAAACTGAAAAACGGAATCATAGAAAACAAGATTCTAAGACAAAATCAAAACCTAAAAGTAATATCCTTAGAGAGAATAATAAAAACACCAACAGTAATAATAAAAAACATTATATAGCACCTACTATGTCCCCCAGGGACTACTCCCAGTGTCTCACACACACCGACTGATCCATCCTTCACCTCAATCCAGGAGGTATTACTGTTATTCTCACTGCCTAGATCATAAGTCAGCAAATGATGACCCAAGGACCAAATCGAGCCTGCTGCCCAAAGACTGATTTTTATATTTTTAAATGGCTGGGGGGGGGGGGAGAACAAATAATATTTTGTGACATGTAGAAATTATATGAGATTAAAATTTCAGTGTCCATCTAGAAAGTCATATAACACAACCATGCTCTTTTGTTTACATACTGTCTGTAGCTATATTTCTGATGTGACAGCAGAGATGAGGAGTTGTTACAGAGACTATGTGTGGCATCCTCAGCTCTTTATACCACTACTCAGCAGACCACACTTCTCCATGACAAGTTACAACTCAACAATATTAGCCAGGCATGGTGGTACATGCCTATAATCCCAGCACTCAGGAGGTCAAGGCAGAAGAATTGAAAGTTTGAGGCCAGTCTTGGCAATTTGGCAAGACCCTTGTCTCAAAATTTTAGAAAGGTGCTCGGGGTATAGCTCAGTGGTGGAGCACTTGCCTAGTATGTGCAAGGCCTGGGTTCAATCCCCAGTACAGCAAAAATAACTGTAATAACAACAATTCAACAGTAATTCAAGTGTCATGCATATTGCCATACTATGATTATTTTTTATTTGTGAGTATAATCATGTCAACACACAAAAAAGTAAACTCTGATGCCATACGTTCAACTTACAGTTAAGTATAGCTTTCTTAATCTAATTAGACATCCAGCACCATAGCTGTACTAAAGAATACTACATAGGAAACATTAGCCGACTAAGCATCTGTCACAATATCCTGAGTTGCCCAACCACACCACTCACTCCCAACACATGAGAGCAATGACCAGGAGGATGGGAAAATGTAACACAGGGTAAATCATCACAACAGAATGTCTTCCCAAACATAAAAAATTACTATGAGGCTACAGCCAAAGCACATTTCCAAATGGCTAATTTGTTAATCAAGTAAACAAAGACATTTATCAATAGTGAGTTAAATTGTCTTAGATTACAGCAGCCAAAGAAATGTGTCCAGAGAAAACAAACATCTTTAACATCTGAATCCTTCAGTGAAAAGTTACTCAAGTTACAGTCCATATGGAATGATTACAACCATGAATATTTTCAAAACTAATTTTTAAAATATTAACTCAGGAGAATCTAAAGCAGAACCTGCTAAGATGTGTAACAATTGATGGTGGTGAAAAAACCTATGGAGCAAAAAAGGCTTAGCCTAACAAATTTTACAACCCCTGTAAACTGCAAGGTGTGTGGAAAAAAATAATAATAATAATAATAAAGTGTGTGGAAATTAGTTTTTGCTGCAGACTTGATAGTAATTCTTAATGAATTCAAACTAAAATCAGAAGACCACATTGCTTATGTATAAAACCTCTTGAAGTCATTTCAAGAACAACCAACATTCCTTGAATCATAAGTAACATTAAGTTGTTTTATATACTTCCTATGCTGTCTAAAACAAGAGGGGCTGGGTTTATGGCTTAATGGTAGAGCACTTGCCTAGCATATGTGAGGAACTGGGTTCAATCCTTGGCACCATAAAAATAAATTAATTAATTAAAGATATTGTGTCCATCTACAACCAAAAATATTTAAAAGAAAAAAAAAAAAACAATTGTAGGTACATGCCTATAATCCCAGCAGCTTGGAAAGCTGAGGCAGGAGGACGGCAGGTTTGAAGTCAGCCTCTGCAATTTATCGAGGCTGTAAACAATCTATTCTCAAAAATAGATATAGCTGGGGATATGGCTCCGTGGCTAAACACCCCCGGGTTCAGTCTCTGTATTAAATAAATAAATAAATAAATAAATAAATAACAAGAAGCCAGGCACAATGGCATACACCTATAATCTCAGCAGCTCAGGAGGCTAAAGCAAGAGGACCCAAGTTCAAAGCCAGCTTTAGCAACTCAGTGAAACTCTGCCTCTAAATAAAATTATTAAAAAGGACTAGGGATGTGGTTCAGTGGTCAAATACCCCTGGATTCCCTCCATGGTACCAGAAATAAAAAATAAAAACAAGAATGAGGTCTCCATTCCCACACAAATATACAGCAAATACATTCTCCAAAATCAAAGTACATTTCCAATAGCATTTTTCAGACCTCAATTCAAGTACAAAAAGAAATTTCCACATTTCAGAAACCACTTAGCTATGTAATGAGGAACTTCCACCTAACCCTCAATTGTTAGTGATCAGTCTGTAGTGTGATGATATGCTAAAAGACAATTCTGTAAATACCTTCCAAGCAATGAATATGCCCTATTAAAACCATATGTTCAGGGCTGCAGTTGTGGCTTAGTGGGGGAGCACTTGCCTAGCATGTATGAGACCCTGGGTTTCATTCTCAGCATGACATAAAATTAAAAGGCAACAGTCCTCTCTAGCTCTAACCATTATCCACTATCATATGTGATGGCATTCTTGTTGCATTTGCAGAAGCAAAGAAAACCTCCTACTTTCTTAAGCCTCAGCAAACTATTCCAAAACACATTGTGGTAGGCAGAAAAACAAATCCAAAGTTGTCAACTTCTTAATCTATGGAACCTATGATTGTTACCTGCAAAGGGACCTTTCAGGTGTGATTAAATAAGAAGATTTTTACATGGGAAGATTATCCTGGAGTATCCAAATAGGTCTAATCCCATCACCTAGGTCCTTAAAAGCAGAAAATTTTCCCCAGCTGTTGTCTGACAAGTGTTGACAGAAAAATGATCAGAAAGATGCATCACTGGTGTCTTAGAAGATGGAGAAAGACAGGGGGACATAAACCAAGGAAAGTGACAGCCTCTAGAAGCTGGATGAGGCAAGGAAATGAATTCTCCCCTAGAAACTTCCAGAAAGGAACAACGTCTTGTTTACACACTGATTTTAACCCACTGAGACTCATTTTGGACTTCTATAAATGTATAAAATAATACATCTGTGTTATTTCAAGCACTAAATGTGTGGTGATACATTATCAGCCATAGAAAACTATTAAACCCACAGTAAATGACTTTTCACAATCTATAAAATTATCAAAGCATAATCAAATTGCCCAAATATTTAGAGCACAATAAGAGTTAGTTGTGCATACTGCAATATATTTCACTTCTATTTCTCTCCTGCCATCACAAAATTCCATCCAGTAAAAAGCCAGCAACACCTGTAATCCTAGTGACTTGGGAGGCTGAGGCAGGTGGATCACAGACTTAAGGTCAGACTCAGCAACTCAGCAAGACCCTGCCTCAAAATAAAAAATTTAAAAAAGGTCTAGGATAGTAGTTCAGTGGTAAAACACATCTGGGTTCAATTCCCAGTACCAGAAAAAAAAATGGGCAGGGCAGCAGGGAGCTAGCAAATGTGTCTTCAAACTTTTTTGCACTGAATGAGCTACTTTATTTTTTTAAATGGAACAGTTAGGACAGCAGGATCTACTGGAAAAATCAAGAGACAGTTACACTATATTCTTAAGAGTCAAACATAAAAGTATTCGCACTGTTTTCCCCCCTTGTATCAAATGGATACCACATTTAAAAAAAAAAAAAAAAAAAGTCCTACTGGGTGTACTGGCATATACCTGAAATCCCAGTTACTTGGGAGGCTAAGCAGAAGGATCACAAGTTCCAGAGCCTGGGTAACTTAGCAATACCCTATCTCAAAAAATATAAAGGGCTGTGGATATGATTCACTGCTAGAATACCTCTGGGTTCAACCCCAAGTACAGGGACAGGGGAGGAACCTTTCTAGATGATATTAAGACTTATTATTAAATTTTGCATGACAAGGATATTATGAGCATATTAAAAGGAGAGTGTGATCTATAAATATTTTATACTGAAATATTTACAGATGAGATGGTATGCCTAAGATCCCCTTTAAAATAATTTGGAGTTGGGGGATAGGAATGAATAGGAATATAGCTGAAACTAAATTGGCAGGAGTAAATCACTGTGGGAGTTGGGGAATGGGTACATGGGAATGTAATATATTATTTCACTGTTTGTTTTTTGTATTTTTCTTTTTTCAGGGCCTCATACATGCTCAGCAAGTTCTGTACCGCTGAGCTATACTTCTAACCCATTTGAACTTTTCTTTATTTAAGAGGTACTAAAACAAACCTTGACCTATCATAACAATACAGACTTCTTAATAGCTGAATTGCCATCATATTAACATTGCCTGACCTCAATTCCCTATCACTTTCCATTGATAGTTTTATCAAGTATTCCTTAATCTCAACTCAATTTTCCCTATTTAGTAATCTTATAAGCATAAGCAAGTCACCTCTAAAAAATTGGTTCTTCAACTGCACAATGGGAATATTCATACTTACTTAGACTATCTCTGAGTTGCCACGAGGATTAGCCAAGATAAAAACTCCAAAGCAAGGGCTGGGGCGGTAGTGCACTTTCCTATCATGTGTGAGGCACTAAGTTAGATTCTCAGCACCACATATAAATTTAAAAAATAAAGGTCTATTAAAAACTAAAAATTAAAATTAAAAAACTCCAAAGCAGGATAATCATTCTAGAAATCCATAGATTCTTAAATTTCATCTTCAGTAGCCATTCACCTGTTTCTATAGAATTTCTTCCCTCCACCTACAATTCTCCAGAGCCCAAGCACCTGGGTTTCTCGGGCAAAATTACACTCCTCTCCACTGTCTCCACCCCTGTTTTCATATCTTACAGCCCACCTCTTTCTCTCCACAGGACCTTTAACCAATCTCCACTATCCCCTTTCAAAGATTCCCACTCCATCTGCCCCTAGTCAATCTTTCCGGGGCTCCTATGCTAGTCGTATTACTGTACCACCCTTTGCAGTACTTTGATTAGCTTTATCACCCCAGTAGCCTCAAATCCCACTATTGCCACCCCCTTTCAACAAACACCTACCTTTTCACCCTTCAATTAAAACACAATTGATCGTGCTGGGGTTGTGGCTCAGCGGTAGAGTGCTCGCCCTAGGTTTGATCTTCAGCACCACATAAAAATAAATAAATAAAACAAAGATACTGTGTCCAAGTACAACTGAAAAATAAATATTAAAAAAAAAAATTGCTGCCGGCACGGTGCCCCTGGCCTCTAATACCAACAGTTTGGGAGGCCGAGGCAGGAAGTTCTCGGGCTCAAAGCCAGCCTCAGCATTTAGCGAGGCCCCAAGGAACTTAGCGAGACCCCATCTCAAAATAAAAATAATAAAAAGGGTCGGGTTTGTGGCTCAGTGGTTAAGCGTCTTGGGTTCAAACCCTGATACAAATAACAACAACAACTTCTCAGACAAATACACTGAGACAGAAAAGACTGATAGTGGAGGGGGCGGAGAGATGAGTGGCTGCTAATAGGTTGGGGCTTCTTAGGGGGTGAGAAAAATGTCCTGGAATTAGTGGTAAGGTGGTACAACTTGTATGGGAATCTGCCAAAAGCCACCAAGCTGTACTTTAGTTATACTTTTAAAGGGCGAATTTTTATTATATCTCAATAAAAATGTATGTCAAACACACACACACACACACACACACACACACACACACACACTACTGCTCACCCTGCCCATCACACGCCCATTTGTCAGCCAACATCACCCCATCTCCGGAAGCATCGAGCTGCCCTGCGGTGTCCCCAATTCCCAGCCCAGACGGACCCAGGCCCCTCACACTCTCGCCTCACACACCCCCTGGGGCCCGCTGGGGAGGCGGAAGCCAGGCCCCGCTCCCAGGCTCGGCACAGCCCTGGGGTGGCCCAGTCCCCTCCAGCAGAGGAACGTCCCTTCTCCCTGGGGTGGCGGAGCTGCCACTCACCGCCCGACGCGGGCCTGGAAGGAGAGGTGTCCGGAACCCGCTCTGACAAGAGGCGGGGGCCGAGCTGCCAGGGTCCGCGCTGCCGGGGGCGGCGCCACAGCCCACCTGTCTCAGTCTGCAGGAGCTCCGCTTCCAAACCCACGGACCGACGGAGGGCGGGTGGCAAGAGGGCGTCAGAGAAGCGCGGTCCCGCCGCAGCACGGGTGGCGCACCACGGCTCAGGCCTCCATGTTTCCTCGTCTTTGCGGCTCCGGGCCCGGCTCCGGCGTGAATGGGCTCCGTCTAAGCCTCCAACCACCGCCGCGTCGGTGCGGAGGCCGGGGGGCGGGGGAGAGAAGAGGGAAGCGGCCGAGAACGCGGCGAGGTACCGAACAGCCGGGCGCGCGCCGGCGGGCGGTCCTCTGGCGCGCTGCGCGCGGGCTTCTGGGAAATGTAGTCCTACGGGTGTGGCTCGTGTCTCTGCGTCTCCCCGGCAACCGCCCAGCCACGTGGCAGAGTCTAAAAGCAGGAAAACTCTTGGCTCCTGATGCTTTAACTGTATTAAGGCTCAGGCTCCTGTTAATTCCAACAGGACAACCATCCCAATGTCAAAACAGTTTCTTGTGAGGCTCCGAGGAATCGAGCCATGGAAAAACAACTTGATGGAAGCAACTGGAAGATCTAAACCTACCTGCGGTATTATCAGGACCCATTAAACAGGGAGGAAAATCAATATGGTGTAGTGCCAGAAGTACAGAAGTTGAAGTCAAATGAGCTGAAGTTACCATATTGACGTTCTTCAGCAATTACTTTTCCTCTTCTAGACAGTTTCCCCATCTAAAATATAAACATGATGATTATTGACATTACAATAATAATTAACCATTCACATTGAGTTGTTTTCTATCTGCTATGCCCTGATATTTCTCCACATTACCCTATGAAACCACTCTCATTTCCATTATATAGTCAATATGTTCTCTGTAAAATACTGCACAGATACTTGATATCCTTTTCCAAATCTACTGCGAGTAAATTCCCTGAGTCTGCAGAAGAACAGGAAAATATACATAAACACAAGATATCTGGGTGCCTAGCTTAAAAGAGGTGGATACTAATGTGCAGCCATTGGAAAGAATGCTATGGATAAATATTTTTTTGAAAGCATTGAATATATACTGAGTGGAAACAGTATTCATAGTATTATCTGATTTTTGTAAATTAATTATATTTATAATACCTATTACATGCTCCCATATAATATAACAATATGCAATTTGGGATCATGATTGTGTGATTGTGTAATTAAAATTACCTTTTCCCTAAATGTTGTCAAGTTTTTCTGCAATATATATTAATTACATATGTAATATCATTTTTAAATTACAGCAAAAAGAGAAGTAGGCAAACTCAAAAGTATTTTGTACTTTTGCCTGCCCACACTCTTCCTCCAAATTGACCTAGAAACAATTATGAACCTCCCTTTTGAACTGGTGTTATGGACCAAGATGCAACATATTCTACTTTAAAGTGATCCTAATAAAGAAATTTAACATTCACTATTTTGTATTTTTTGGATGGTATGTTAGTCATCTTCTGGTTGCTGCAGGGAGATACTCAAGATAAACAACTTCAAAGAAGTAAATATTTGGGGCCATGGTTTCAGAGGTTTCAATCCATGGTCACTTGACCCTATAACTTTCTGCCTGTGGTGACAGGCAGAGGATTAGGGATGTTACTCACCCATGAGGGCTGGAAAGCAAAAAAACAGGGGGAAGGGGTCAAAATATCCCCTTCAAGGGCACACCCCCCTGTGACCTAATTTCCTTCCACAGAGCCCCATCTCCACCATGTCCCCACAGTGCCACAGGCTGGGGACCATGGGTCTTTGGGGAACATAAGAGTTTGAATAAATGGCTTGAAATTAAGAGAATCTATCCATTGTTTCCAGGCAACTCTCAAAATGTTGCAAGGCAAACTTCCCAAGTCAGAGGGTAAGATTGGGAATGGTTTTAACAACATAGGAAGCCTGGATTGGGGTAGAAGTGCTTCAGTAACTTTAGTGTACATATAAAATGCCAAGTCTTATCCTTGGTCACTAATTTTCAATAATACCTGCAGAAATAATCATGATACTTTGACTGACTTCTTCAGTGTCTAGTACTAACAGAGACACCAACAGGAAAGTCATACATATACATGTAGTTTCTTGGGCATGCAGAGACTATCTCCTGGTAATAAAGAAACTGGCCACTTTGACAGTCTCCTAGGAGGGAAACTGGGTGCTTGAGAACCATGGGAGAAGGAGAAATCTTGGTCTCCTTACATTCCCATCTTATGAACTTTGAACTTGGTACCTAGTGAAATTATCACCTACACACACACACACAAAAAAAAAAAAAAGTCGGGTGCAGTGGCACATACCTGTAATTCCAGCAACTCTGGAGGCTGAGGCAGGAAGATCATAGATTCAGAGCCAGTGTCACTGTTGTAGGGGACAGTCAAGGCAAGGCACTGAAGATAGCAGGAAACAATTTTATTTGGCTATACCCAGGTTCTGAGGGAATAGCTTTTGCTGTAATCAATTAATCCCCTGAACCCCAAGTTCAGGTAGTTTCAGAACTGTATACATGTTAGGGGAGGGACTCAGAAGTTCACAGTCTGCAGAAGTTCACATAAAAGCAGCTTTTTCTTTCACTGTTCTGGGCAAGTTAACCCTTCAAGGACAACACCTGAGAAGGGGAGAGTTTCTTCTCCCTTTTCTTTCCTCCCACTGCCAGCTGTTACCATGGAGCCCAATTGGTAACTTCTCTTAGAAATGTAGACATCTCTGTGAAGCTCCAGTTCAAGGCCTTGTTAAAGGATTTTTTTTTAAAATCTCATTTTGCACTTGCAAACACACTTCTACAAACTATTATACTGGATAAATGTTTGTGAAAAACTAGTAAAGGGGCATACAGCACCTGGAGTGCCAAATTCTTCCAGGCCAGTGGCCAAGTAAAATAGAGCAATGAGAAAATAGGAAGCTTACCTACATTGAACACTTTTTGTAGAGACTCTTGCTGATAGTTCTAAAATCAGTTCTGATGAAGATTTCTAGAAAAGCTTAGTTAAGACCTTCTGCTGAGGGGGAGGTCCCACTACATCAGCAAAAATGAGGTGCTAAACAACTCAGTGAGACCCTGTCTCTAAATAAAATACAAAATAGGGCTGGGGAGGTGGCTTAGTGGTCGAGTGCTCAGGAGTTCAATCCCTGGTTACCCCCACACACACCAAAAAATAGTACAATTTAAGGTTTTTAAATTCTGCAGACTGAAAACTAAAAAACAGAAAAACAAAAAAATAGATAGCATGTGGTTCAAGTTCAAAAGGGCCTGGAAGTTATTAGGTGACTGAATTCAGTAAGTAGGATAGGCAGCTGAAAGAATTCACTCATATTCTGGGAAGGTCAATTTAGATGTAATATAGTAAAAGAGAAAGAGTAGCAGTAGCTATTTATTCATTTGTTACTTTGTTTATACCTTTCTTTCTAAACTACTTAAGATGACTTGAGAATTATGTACAAAATTGCAACATTAAAAACAAAAGGAAAATAAAAATAAATAAATAAATAAATAAATAAAAACAAAAGGAAAAGAAGTAGTGCAGGAGACATAGAGACACTTGAGTAAACTACCTATCCTTCAAAACCTTCTCAGCTAAACTTTTCCTAACTATTGGTTAGCAAGGTTTGGAGTGCAACTTTACTGTATTGCAAGTTAAATATACACATTGGAAGCTGATCATGGTGGTATATGCCTGTAATCCCAGCCATTTGAAGGCTGAGGCAGGAGGATCACAAGTTCAAAGCCAGCCTCAGCAATTTGGTAAGCCCTTGAGCAATTTAGTGAGATCCCATCTCAAAATAAACCAAGGGGCTAGGGATGTGGCTCAATGGTTAAGCCCCTCTAAATTCAATCTCTGGTATTAAAAAAAAAAATCAAACAAACCCCACACACACATTGGAGCTGGAGGGAGCTGAATTTCTTTTTAGAAGGTAAAGAGCCAAAAAATGACCTATAACTAAGAAGATACTCCACAAGCAGCACCAAAACTGCCCCCAAGTTATTGCCTCAAGTCTGTTCCAAAAATAGTGCTCAGGTTTTCACTTCCCTGAGAAAGAACAGACTTTGGAGCCAGACATATCTGGGTTGAGTTTAGGTTCCATAATTTATGTGCGGAATGACTTTAGGCAAGCCGCTTCAATTCTCTGTGCCTCCATTTTCTCCTGAAAGGTAGTAGGAAGAGTAAGGACAATGTAGGGAATGTGAGCAGTTAAATAATCTCTTCATTTTAGAAATGAGGAATTGAATCCTAGGGACATGAAAAGACCCTGACAAGAACACCCAGCCAGGGGCTGGGGATGTGGCTCAAGTGGTAGCGCGCTCGCCTGGCATGCGTGCGGCCCGGGTTCGATCCTCAGCACCACATACCAACAAAGATGTGGTGTCCGCCGAGAACTAAAAATAAATAAATAAATATTAAAAAAAAAAAAAAAGAACACCCAGCCAGTAAGTTGAGTAAACAACTGGGCAGACTCCTGAACTAGCATTGCAGAAGCTCTGCCTGATGCTATGGTAGTGAATTTCCTGCAAAGTCAGCTGTTAGCAGCCAGGGTCAGATGTGGTTGCAGATAGTTTGCTCAAAAGGCAGTGATTCCTCTAGCTACTTAGGAGGCAGAGGCAGGAGGATCTCCAAGTTCAAGGTCAGTCTGGGCAACTTAAAGAGACTCTGTCTCAAATTTTAAAACAATGAACAAATTAAAATTAAAAGGCAGTGACTCCAATGTTCCTGGTGTCACCTGTCTGATAGAGTGGGAGGCTGCACCACTAGTTCTCCTTCCTGGGGAGAGCCCACATTCAGCCTTCCTTTTCCTGCATCCTGAGACCATGCCATTTCCCAGGGTCCAGAGTTGCTCTCTGTCTGAGAGGAGCTATTTAACACAGCATTGCTGGAAGATCCTAGGGACCTCCCTAGGGAGGGGGACAAGGCAGCTGTTGATGTCTCCTTCCCACTGGGGACAAATTAATGAGTCTCAAACATAACATTTAATGTTGTATCAAAAACTCTAACCCATGTCAGGCACTATTCCAAAATTTTCAGCTGTATTAATTAACTGAATGGTCCTTAGGACTTTTCAGACTAGGTATGCTATGGTTTCAAGTATGAGTGCCTCCAAGTTTCACATTGGAACCTGAACCCCAGCATGATGGGACTTAGAGTTTTGCCTTTGGGGGTAAATGAGTCACAAGAATTGATGGCAGTTGAGCATGGTGGGGCATGCCTGTCATCCCAGCATCTCGGGAGGCTGAGGCAGGAGGATGAGTTCAAAGCCAATCACAGCAACTTAGTGAGGCACTAAGCAAACTCAGTGAAACAGTGTTTGTAAATAAAATACAAAATGGGGATGTGGCTCAGTGGTTGAGTACTCAAGTTCAATCCCCAGTACCAAAAAACAAACAAACAAACAAACAAACTCTTCAGACAGGGGCCTTGATAGGTGGTGACATGAGATTCAGCTCCACAGTAGGTTTTCAAGTGTGATGTTGGAGTATATAGGTTTTGGGGTTCTGTCCACCGGTTCTGGCTCATAATTCCCTCCTCCAAATAAGACGACTAGAATTTCTCTCCCCCAGGATGGGTCAGGGAAAATATCTTCCCCCACCTTTCTATCTTGGAGCTGGCCACAAAGATATTCTTTGACTTATCCTAGTACAGAGACACATGCCTGTATTCCCAGGGACTCAAGAGGCTGAGGCAGGAGGATCTTAAGTTCAAGGCCGGCCTCAGCAACTTAGCAAGGCCCTAGGCAGCTTAACAAGACCCTATCTCAAAAACTAAAATAAAATATTCTCTGACTTATATTGTCAACAGCAGGTCACTAGACCCTCCTCATTCCAGAGGGGTCCTGCTCTGAACCCTGGAAGGACAGCTGCCCAGAAAGTCCAAGAAGAATCTGGACAGGCTGTGTTTGCCCACATAGGCTATGAGCATTCAATCATATACTCATTTTGTCCAATCACATTTTGACACCATGTTTCAAGCATATGTATGTAATGAAGCCTTCATAAAAATCCCAAAAGACAGGATTTGGAGATGTTCTGGATAGCCGAATATATGGAGATTCCAACCAGAAAGGGCATGGAAGCTCCATGCCCCTTCTTTGTACCTCACCCTATTCACTTCTTCATCTATATCCATTATATATCCCCTTTCAATTATAACCCTTTATAATAATCCAGTATAAGTGTTTCCCTGAGTTCTTCCAGCCACTTGGGCAAGGGGTGAGTGAGAACCTGATTTATAGCCAATTGATCAGAAGCACAGGTAAAACAACTTGGGGCTTGTAACTGGCATCTCAAGAGGGGGTAGTTGGGGGAACTGAGCCCCCAACCTGCAGGAACCAAAGCCATCTCCAGGTAGATTCAATTAGAGGACACCCAGCTGGTGTCTACTGCTGCAGAATTACATGCTTAGTGTGTGGTAGAAGCAACCTATCATATGAGAAAGTCTGAGTTTTTCTTTGGGGTTTTATTTCTCCAGCACATCTGGTAATTAAAGGATTAGAATCATTAGGAAAGTGGTAAGCAGACTTTCTAGGTTTTTTTTTTTTTTTTTTTTAGTTATAGGTGGACACAATACCTTTATTTTACTTATGTGGTGCTGAGGATGGAAACCAGTACTTCACACATGCTAGGGAAGCGCTCCACCTCTGAGCTACAACCCCAGTCAGGCAAGCAGACTTCTAAGAAGCTTCCCTAGATTTCTGGTCCCTGGTAGAAACCATGCATCATCTCCCAAACATCAACTAAATAGTAGTTTGGTGCTGCTGTGAAAGAATTTTGAAGATTGATTTCAAATTAGTTGACCTTACATATGCAGGCCTGACCTAGTCATAGGAGCCCGTCAAATGCAGATTTCCTGACTGGTCCCAGAGGATCAGAAGGGCAGGAAGAAAGTGAACCCCAGTGTGGTGAGTGCACTGTGGGACTCTGTGCAACGGAACTGGGAGTGGCCTCCAAGAGCTGAGGCCCCAGCTACCTGGAAGGAAACCTGGGACTGCAGTCCCACAAGCAGCAAGTTTGGAAGAGAACCATGGGCCTTCCTGAGAACCACAGACCTGGCCAACATCCTGATTTTGGTCTGGCGAAACCCTAAGCAAAGAAACCAGTTATGCCATGAAGACATCTGACCCAGAAAACCTGTGAGATAATACATTCATGTTGTTTTAAGCCCCTAAGTTTGTGGTAATTTGTAATATAGCAGTAGAAAAACAAATACACCAGTGAAATATGAAATAGCATCTGACAAATTGCCAAGTCAGAAGCAGAACCCCGTGTATGGTTGTATACGTAATGCACCGACCTAAGGGAATCATTTACATGGTTGTCAATATGCCTTCTGAAATTGCCCAGTGCACACTTGGCACAACTGTACCCTGCAGTCCTGCAGGAGACTCCACTCTTGCCCTATCCCAGCACCTGAGCCACCTCTTTTGTCCTTGGTGAAAATGAGAGGATTGGGTTAGATGTGCCCTAAGGGCCAGACAAGCTCAACTCTTGGGAGTCTTTGGTATATTTTGTGAATACTTTACCACACATTGGCCCTTCACAGTTCATCTGCAGTTTTTTTTTTTTTCAACATTTATTTTTTAGTTGTAGTTGGACACAATACCTTTATTTTTACATGGTGCTGAGGATTGAACCCAGGGCCTCGCACGTTAGGCAACCACTCTACCACTGAGCCAGAACCCCAGCCCTCCCATCTGCAATTCTTGACCCTCTCAATTCCAACCTCTCCCTTCACTTGAAAAATCTGAAATTTCTTACCCTTTCAATTAACAAGGTTTCTCTGAAGAGAATGGAACCTCAGCTTGGCCTGGGTGGGTTCTTGACTTTCAACACTGAGATTTCAGGAGGCAAGGTACAAGCAAAGATTTATTTACGCATAGTAAAAATGTACACATCCAAAGGCAGGGCACGGATACACCCTTCCTCAAAGAGAGAACCAGGACATGCCGAGGTTGGGCCCTGATTACCATAATTCTTTTTCTGGAAAGAAATGTGCAAGTTCTCAATCTTCTTTGAAAGTAAATTTCCATGAATGTGGGGACAAGTGCATGGAGTACTGCATACATGGCATGTTATGGGCATCATGAGTGGCGAAACACTCAGCCTTGCTAGGCTTGTGTGGGGCAAACTGCATCCCTGTAGGCACAGCCCTGGGCGTGAAGCCTTTGGAGCAAGTTCCTGTGCTTGCTCCAAAGCCCACTCCTTGATTGGACACTGCAAGGACAGTTAGCAGAAACTGCATTGGTGGTTGCCTATAATCTGCTTAGCTACTGCCTGAGTATATATACATGGTAACTGTGCAATAAAATGAGACCGGCTTCCTGCTTGGTCTCCAGAAGTCTTGTTTAGCAACTCTGCAGCCACACTCTCCTCTACCCTGTTCCGTAGACCTCCTCGCTGGACGAGACACAGCCTACGCACATGAAAATCATTCTGTACTTGGGGTTCAGAATGTTGTTCTTTGGCCAAATGGTCTAGCCATCAATCATTTGTAGGCCTATTGTATAAGTCTTTGAATCTATGAAATTTATTTATTTTATTTTTAAGAGAGAGTGAGAGAGGAGAGAGAGAGAGAGAATTTTTTTTTTTTAATATTTATTTTTTAGTTCTCGGCAGACACAACATCTTTGTTGGTATGTGGTGCTGAGGATCGAACCCGGGCCGCACGCATGCCAGGCGAGCGCGCTACCGCTTGAGCCACATCCCCAGCCCGAATCTATGAAATTTAAATTCTTCATGTTTTTGTTCTTACTGATCTGTTACAAACACACCACAGAGGTTTTGTTTATCCAACAAAAGTTCCAGGTCTTTTTCTTTCTTCCTGAGACTCCACCTATCTCTTGTCTAACTTTGGGCCATCTTCTTTCTCTTCTTGTTACTTGTGTTAACTTCATAAGAATGTCTGCCTGTAGTTTGTGCTTCTTCCTTAAAGCAGAAGTCCACATCAACAATTAATAGCTTTGAGGATGGAACAAACCAGAAGCTCCCTGGGGAAATCATAAAGAACCTTCCCTCCCCCACTTCCACTGTGATTTGAGTAAACTCAAAAGACGTTTAACTTTATGGGGTTCAGGAGACTTGACATCAGTGGTTAAAAGTTCCTTTCAATAGAATCCACCTAAGAGGGCAACAAGCCAGTGGACAGTAATTTTGAGAAAATGCTGACTTACCCAGGTTTCCTAGGAAGGTAGCTAGCTAAGTAATGAAAAAAAGGTGACAAAACCCAGGAGTCTTTCAGGTGAATCTTGAATAATTATGTAAGAAAATGAGTTTGTCTCACAAAGAGACAAAAAATTTTAGCTAGAATTTACCAGGACAAAAGTAAATTATTGAAAAGTAGGTAAACTAAAGCATCATGCTGCAAGGTAAGCAAAATTAGAACTTTAAAACAAGCTCACAGGGGCTGAGGCTATGGCTCAGTGGTAGAGTGCTTTTCTAGCATGTGTGAGGCACTGGGTTCAATTCTCAGCACCACATATAAGTAAATGGATAAAATAAAGGTCTATACATTTAAAAAATAAAAAATAAAATAAAATAAATAAATAAAACAAGCTCACAAATACTGATCAGTTCAAACTCATGCTCTCCATTTTTGCTCAATTATTCCCATTAGGTATTACTAGCAATTATGTATTACAAGCTGTGACGGCTCCTTAGTGTAAGTTAAGGAGAAGACCTTAATCAGGCATGGCAGTACATGCCTGTAGTCCCTGCTGCCTGGTAGGAGATCCAGAGATCACTCAAGCCCAGGAGTTCAGGACCCAGTTTTTTGGGGGGGAAAAACAAAACAAAATCTTAAAAACATAGACTTGCCACTTAATATATCTAAACTCTATGATCCTGTTTTTTTGACCACTTCAGAGTTTCACAAATATCCAATACCTTCATGTATGTGATATACCCTTACACAGTGCCAGGCACAATGTGTTTAATAAATGGTAGCTCTTAGTAGGACAGCAGCCCTCAGGTATAAGTTGTCCGACAGGACTGATACTTTGGGGAAGGGTGAACTGGTGTGATACTGGGCAGCAGCTGTCAAACCTAGTACAAGGACAGTTGAAGAAAGCATTTCTCAATCAGCCATAAAAGTGAAGAAAAATGGTCCAGCACAGTGGCACACACCTGTAATCCCAGTGGCTCAGGAGGCTCTAAGAAACAGTGAGACTGTTTCAAAATAAAATACTATTATCTTATATTCTTATATTGTCTTATTCTTTTTTTTTTATTAAAATGTCTTTTATGAAATATTGGTAATAAATGAGAGTTTTTTCCTTTGCAATACTGGGAAATGAACTCAGAGGTGCTTTATCACTGAATCTTTGTTATTTTTTCTTTTAAGACAGGGTCTTGCTAAGTTGCCAAGAGTGGCCTTAAACATAAAATTGACCTGTCTCAGTCTCCCAAACTGCTGGGATTACAGGCAGGTGTCTGGTTGGTTGGGGCAGAAAAGTTGAGACCTGCTGATTTATATCAAATGAAGTCCAGGGTGTTTCCATAGGTTAATAGGCACATAGCTTAATATAACCTTGGTTAAGACCCAGGACTTCACTGAGGACCCAAGGGCAAGAGTGCCTTTTAATTCTTCCGTTTTCAACGAAATAAATATAATATACCTCATGATCTTTAAATATTTACAGATCCCTAAACTGAACTAAAAAAGCCCGGGATGAAACAGTAAGCCCAGAGAGCTCAGACCAGCCAAGAACTGCCCAGACAAGTCACTGTTATTGAAACTACTCAATGATGGCCTGCCTTGTGCAACAGTAGGTAACTGGTTTCCCATCACTATCTAAATGCCATCTCAGTATTAAAATTGTCTTATGATATGGTAAATAATTTCCCTTTCAAACATTTAATAAAAACTTTTTAAGAGAACAAAGAACCACAAATTAAACTGAATGTTTAATGCATTTGTAGGAATGGAAGGAATGCAACAGCATTATAATTTTATAATACATTAGACATTTATGTAAAAGATGTTTCATTTTTCAAAGTTTCTCCTATATCCTTCTTTTCCATCTTTCTCAGAGCAATAAACAGTAGTTACTTACTCTCATAGATAAACTGCTCCATGGTATTGGACAGTAATCTTATCTTTAAGTTTCACATCATTATCATCTGTACTATTTCACAGTAAAACTTAATCCATTCAAATTAAAATGACCTGAAGAATTAGAGCAA
This sequence comes from Urocitellus parryii, assembly GCF_045843805.1. Classification (NCBI taxonomy): domain Eukaryota; kingdom Metazoa; phylum Chordata; class Mammalia; order Rodentia; family Sciuridae; genus Urocitellus; species Urocitellus parryii. Next base: position 24,288,823 of record NC_135543.1, on the reverse strand, counting down.
AGAGCAGTCAAATTCACGTGGATGAATGAATGCTAGAGGCCCAAGGACTTTAAGTACTGAGTATTTACTGGCACAAACCTATTTATTCATATTATTAAAACAGCAATAATAGAAATTAAAGCTACTATAATGAAAATGGAACTCAGGAATGAGGTCATTAAATATAACTAAGTACATTTTAAATATAAATACTATGTATTTCCCAGTAAGTTATCAGATAAATAAACTCTCTATCCAAAATTCTAGTTTCAGAGAAAAAAGTCAGAGACAATTACAAAGAAGGTGCTTTGTGTCATCAGGTCCATTTTAAAAACATTTGCGATCCTTTGGAAAAGTTGCATTAGTCTTTCTTTTTATCATAGATTCCTGTTGGTCCTTTTGTTGGTAATCCATTTCTGTCGGCACCCTAAAATGAAATAAACATTTAAAGAATTATTATAAAAAAAGACACTAAAAAAAAGAAGTTTTCTTTAAAAACACACAACTTTATAATGAAACAATTTTGTTTCCAGAAATGTGCAAGATGCCTAAATTAGTACAACAGAATACAAAGTTGAACTTAACAAGCACCAATGCTAAAGGCAACAGAGTTGTCTAAATATTAATTTCCAAATACCTTCAGTTTGTCTTGGCCATAAGGCAAAGGACAAATGCACTAATCCTCTGTCTAATTTAAACCTTTAAGTTAAATGTTAATTACTCGAGAAAAATTATTGAAGCTTCTGGCTCCAAAAACTTGTTCTTCCAAAAGCCAAGTGTTAACTCAAGTATCACCCCTTCACTGTCCTTGTTCAAGGCATTTGAATGTTCTTACCTTGCAGTCTACTTTGCCTTTGTTTTTATCATTGGATTCTTGTACAGCTTTTTTAGGCCATATGCGACTAACAAAGGGGGAAATCATAGGGTATATGTATGGCTCCAGGAATTTTTTGTAGATCCAGAGAAGAACAGGAATGACAATACAAGGAATGCACACCATTGTCCCAGGCTCAAGCTCGGAAACTGTTGATATATGTGAGGAAAACAATAGTTACCAAAGATTTAATGGCTAAAGAATTTTACTTACAGTAACATATCTGAAAGGGCAGGATGTAGTAGCACATATCTATGATCCCAGCTACTTGGAAGGCAGAGGCAGGAGGATCACAAGATCAAGGTCAGCCTCAGTAACTTAACTTTCTCAAAAAAAAAAAAAAAAAAAAAAAGGGCTGGGGGGTATAGCTCAGTGGTACAGCACTCCTGGGTTCAAATCCCACTACAAAAGACAAGAAAAGAAAAGAGAGAAGCAAAGCCCCAAAGGACTCTTTTATAGTGAAGGGGAAAAGTTTAAAACCATTATTTCTTTCTTTCTTTTTTAATATTTTTTAGTTGTAGGTGGACACAATACCTTTATTTATTTATATGTGGTGCTAAGGATTGAACCCAGTGCCTCACACTACCATTACCACTACCACTGAGCCACAACCCAGCCCCTAAAACCATTATTTTTTAAAACAAAGTTTATTAAATAAAAATGCTGCCATCTGCAAGGTAAAGGAATAAGATGTAGACATGAATAATGAGATGCCAGCATCCAAACCTTTTCGATCACTGCTCCCCAATCATAAATTTGATGATAAAAGAAAGACATCAACTCTCAATAGGTACAAATAAGTTTACATACAATAACTCATTTAATCCAGGAGGCTGTGTACCCTTGCTATTTCCACTTACTGATAAAGAAGAACAAAAGACATCATGACTTACATCCCACGAAAGTGTAGAGGACACTGAGTGTGAAATAACTTCCAAGTCCCAATATTCAGGGAGTGACAATATCAATTACCCAAACCTTACAAAACTAAAGGCAAATTCTGTAATCAAGACATGACTTTGGAAGACCTTGAGGCTACAAATCAATTGGCCTTTACTAAGCAACAACTCTTAGATATGCTTTGTTTTTCTTTCTTTCTCTTTTTGTGGTGCTGGGACAGAACCCAGGTCCTTGAACACATTAGGCAAGCCATCTTCAACTTAGCTATACTCCCAGTCCTGTTTTTTTGGTTTCAAGGGCATGAATTAAGGTGTGCTGAAAAATAAAAAAATCTTATTCAATATTATCACATAGGTCAATTTCTAAAAGTTCACTTCTAAAAGTTTTTTTTTTTTTTTTTTTTTAATATTTATTTAGTTCTCGGCAGACACAACATCTTTGTTGGTATGTGGTGCTGAGGACCGAACCCGGACCGCACGCATGCCAGGCGAGCGCATTACCGCTTGAGCCACATCCCCAGCCCAGTTCTAAAAGTTAACATGGCCAATTTCCTTGGTAATTATGAATCCTATTGGAATTTCTGAAAAAAGGCCCAATAACAGTTACATAACACAATTAAATCAAAAGATCTTTTAAATTTACAAGAATTTTTACTCCTCTAAGAGTAGGATGCAGAACCTTAAATAAAAAGTAAGCAGTTTTAAAACAGTGCACAAGGCATAATTCAGTATTTTAAAATTTCTAATTTTCAAAATATTGTAAATTAAGCAGTGTTGACTGGCAAATAAGTCAGCACCATGAATATACTATTCAATTTTAAATGTTCACAATACAGGTAGAAAACAATGGTATGGATAATCCAATCTGAATGTGCCCTTGAAATGACTTAAGATGGAGATGAAAATTTACATCAAGGAATATAGACAGCTATTTTACAAAGGACCCATTAGATTCTTTGAAACAATCCCCTAGTCAAAACAACACTTTAAGTGGGCTGGGGCTGTAGTTCAGTGGTAGAGTGCCTGCCTAGCATGTGTGAGGCACTGGGTTCGATCCTCAGTACCACATGTGAATAAGTAAAATAGAGATATGTGTCCCATCTACAACTTAAAAAAAAAAAAAAAAAGCATTTTAAGAATCTACCAAAGTAACCTGTTCCAAAAGTTTAAAGAACATATTCTTTGATTAAAGTATGACAAACTAGCCAAGCACGGTGGCACAAGCTGTAACTCCAGCTCCCTGGGGAGGCAGAAGCAGGTGGATCCGAAATTCCAGGCTAACCAGGGCAACTTGGTAAGATCCTTCCTGTCTCAACCTAAAAAAAAGTAAAAAGGCTGGGGGAATGCAACTCAGTGGTAAAGCTTCTCTGGGGTTTAATCCCCACCCAGTATGGGAGGAAAAGGGACAAAAGAAAAAAGACAAACTAGTGCTGATTCTCAGAATTTTTCAAAGGATCATTATTTTTGACCACACATATTTAGAATCTGATCTGAGGACATTTCAGAGGTAATTTGGTTTGGGTCTTGAACGTTCTTTCAGGTACTACTACAGTACTACTTTGGCTGGCAGTTACCTGGATTTGAGAGGGGCATGACCACTTTCTAGGTGACATTTCTGCACAAATAATTTAACCCAACAGTGCCTTAATTTTTTCTCATATGTAAAATACAGACAATGATAGTACCACTCTTACAGGAATGCAATGTAGGCCAGATTGTCTGCACATATTGTAACTTACGTATTATTTTTAAAAGACCAGAAAAACAAAAAGCTCAAAAGTTGTGACCTGTCCAAAGTTCATTGTAAACAGAGTTAAGACCAGAATTTCCAGTTCCGGTTTCCCAGCTCAAGACTACTGCCTTTTCCCCTTTGAAAAAACACAATGATCATGTTTTCCATCTTCTACCAAACCTTCAAAACCAAGTGACCCCTTTCAAAACAACGGGTAATACTCCCAATACTAGGTTACACTGGAGACTGGCAATCCTTCATGAAGATTCATTTTTACCTTTGAGGTTGTCTTAAGTAAGATCGTACACATTATGTTGTAAATCAACAAATGCTACTAACCACTTAACGTTACAATTATAGCTTTGATGAATTTTAGCTCTTTTTATAAAGAAACTGCTTGTATTTTATCTTTTAATCTTCATAATGATTCGCTACAGGAGAATGTGGTTTTAGAAAAGTCTAGAAGGTGGCAAGGAGAGACTCATTTGAACTATTCTCCAAGACAGCAAAGCGAGCAAATTGAATTATAACTGCTGCAGAGGAATCACCTTTCATTCGACTCGGCCCAAGATGACAATGGAACAGAGAGGAAAAGGCCAAGGCTCCATCAGAAATAGGTCAGGTAGGGCGGGCCAGAAAGCCACCTCGTTCGAAGAAACCCTGAGACTGAGTCAAAGACAACTGAAAAGACCGAAGGGAAAAGCAGGGTCAGTGGCGAGGATTACAGAAGGGAAGCGACAGGGACATCACCAGGCACGGCAGAGAACGAACCGGCAAGGAGAAAAGGAGCTGCAGGACCGAGGCCCCGAGCGGGCGGGTGGAAAGGGCGCGCGTGGGGAGCGAGAGTACCGTGAGGCCAGACGGAGTGTAGCCGGAGCTCAGGCCGCCGCAAGGCTCCGGGCAGGGCGGTCAGGCGAGCCGGCGAGTCGCGCACCGGCCGAAGGCTCCTGAGCGCCACCGGGAAGAGCCTGTGGAGCTACTCGAAACCGCCGCGGGAGCGCAGAGGACAGAGCGCAGCCTGCCTGGCGCATCCAAGCCTGGCTCACCCGCGACGACGAAGTCACCAAGGCAAAGCCCGCACTTCCGGGGGGAGGGACAAGCTGCCGCCTAGCCAATGGGCACCTCCAAAGGGGCTGACAAAGGGTGCTGCGTCAGCTTGAAGACGCACGGGACGTAATGGAGACGCGGGGCGGGACTCGCCGAGACTAGCCGGGACTACCGGCGCTATCGTCCAGGACCTGAGCCTTCGGGCCCGGAAGTACAACCAAGCGTTGTAGGCGGCCGGTATATGCAGCTCCTTTCGTTAGAATATTTGAGTTAGGGCCTGTTCCAGAATGCAGAATTCAAAATACGGATTCTGGAAATATCGCCTATCAGTGGCCGCCACACACAGGAAATGTTACACCACTCGCACGTAATAGGCTGTTTGCAGGCCCACCTGGCTTAAGCTATTTGCTCAGCAAATTTAAGCAACTTAAATGGAAGGGCAGATTTGGGAGTAAACGCTAAACTTAAGGGGATAGGGGTGTACCTGAGTGGTAGAGCAAGTCCTTGCCAGACAGTTCAATACCCAGTATCAAATGAGTTAATAGAAATGGTTGTACCATTTCATCACTTTTAGGGATTGTTACCTGTAAATTTTGTACTGGTGAGAATTTGGAACCACTGCTGGTGGGAATGTCTTTTGACAGTTCCTCACCATGTTACTGGGATCATCTTATGATCAAAAAAGAAATGCAAAAATGCTTACACAAAAACGTGCACACAAGGCTTCGCAACACTATCTGTAACAGCCACTGTTCAGGAATTGATTATATGGAATACATGCCATAGTACACACAAACCCCAAAAACATGCCATGAAATTCAAATCAGACACTCCATTTTCATGAAATGTTCTTAAGAGGCAGATCTATACAGAAAATAGATTAGTAGTTACTTAGGGATCAATAGGGGAAATGGAGAATGAGTTAACTACTGTTAGGACTCTTTGATGGGCCCGGGTGTGATGATGCATGCCTGTAATCTCAGCAACTGGTAAGCATGAGGCAGGAGGATTCAAAACACCAGCCTCAGCAACTTAAGGAAACCTATCTCAAAATAAAAAAGGCTGGGACACAGCCAGGGTTAAGTCCCCAGCACACACACACAAATTCCTTTATGGGACAAGGAACAAATTCTAAAATTGATCGTAGTGATGGAGTACCTCACTGAATACAATACCTTGTAAATGGGTGGACTGTATGGTATGCTAAATCTCAAGGCTGTTTAAAAAATACAAAGTTTCAGAAATTTCCCCATATTATATTTTATACAAAGGAACTCAAGATAATCAAAACAGCATATTTTGGACTATCCTAGCTACTTCAGAACTTGAGGATGACTTTGATCCTAGGGGTTCAAGGCCAAAGACCCAAAACAAAAACAAAAGCCTGTTTCTAATTTTAGTTTATGACTTGTGAGAATACCCAAAATACTTGCTAGGCCCTGGGTTCAATCCTCAACACCACCACACAAACATAATAAAAGACAACCAACATTCTTTTATTTGCATTTTTTTTTTGCTGAATTTATTCCCGTGCCATAAGTTTTTGTTTCTTTAGCTTCTTCTGGGATATCTGGGAAAGGAAAAAGAAAAAAAATTTTGAGATTTCAGGGACATGTGAGTGGCTAGGGAAACCTAAGTGGGACCACAGATAATTATACGCATTTGATAATACTGACTAAAAAATTATTATTGTTTAGGCAAGAAACAAATTAGGGTCATGAAAGCCAAAATAAAGTGTTAAAAGGTTGCTCAGAATACTTTCCTTTCATGGTTATTCCAAAGGTGTCCTAAGATGGTCATCACAGCAACCATAGATCTTTCTAAAGTACTCGAACAAAATCAAGCTATTAAATAATTACCTTTTTCTTCTGTGCAACCTCCTCTTCTGGTTTAGGAACAATTTGTTCCTTTTCAGTGAGGATCATCTCAATGTGGCAGGGGGAACTCATGTATGGGTTAATCCGACCATGAGCTCTGTAAGTACGACGGCGCATCTTGGGTGCTTTGTTCACCTGGATATGTTCAATGACCAGAGAATCTACGTCTAAACCCTGGCAAGAGAGGGAGAACAAAATAAGGTAACATCTTTCACAGTCTTAACGCTACTAACTACATTATTGGGAAATACTAATTCCCAACCAATACCCCATCCATTTCTGAATAAAATCATTTTTGAAAGACAATCCATTAAGATCTTCAATGGTATATTTTTTTAAGACACTGTCTGCTTTCTGAGTTATCACCATAATGTTCTTACTGTGTTAGAGTAAGTGCTCTACCACTGAGTTGTATCCCCAGTTTACTATGTTTGTGACCACCCTATGCCTATAATCCCAAGTTATGAGACAGTTGAGGCAGGAGCTTCTCAAATTCAAGGCCAGTCTATAACAACTTGGGCAGTCAAAAAGGTTAGGGATGGTGGTGGTAACTGAAGGATGTAGCTTAGAGGAAGAGAACTCCTGAGTTCCGTCTCCAGTGGGAAAAAAAAAAAAAAGGGTGCAGGGGTGGGGTCATGGTGAAGAGGACAATGTACAGCCAGTTTCTACACCCTGAAATAACCACTAATAAGGCAATCATTTTGATAATTAATCATACTACCAAAAGGTTCATGGCACAAGAAAAGTTACAGGTGTTGGTAGATTTTTATGAAAATCTTTAGACAAAATTTTGGACTGCTGGAGACAGAGAAGTCTTTAGAATATTTAAATGAGAGATTTAATCAGAGCAAAACAATGATATAAATCTGGAACAACATTTAATTTGCATATACACATAAGGAGGGTTATGGTTTGGGTACCTTAAGTTCAGCATTACTCTCTGCATTTTTAAGCATGTGCAGCAAAAATTCAGCACTCTTTTTGGGCCACCGGCCCTGTGTCCAGCCCCACTGTTTGGCCTGAGAAAATGAAGGAATGTGATTAGTAACTTTCCAAGGTTTAAATGAACATTGGAACCATGATGAATCTATTTTATCTAATATCAAGGTTGCTCAGCACATGGTTTATTTCATGGTTAATCCAAAGGTGTCCTAAGATAGTCATCACAGCAACCAAGAAAGCTCGACAAAGGCAGATTCTAGCCACAATTATCCCAGCCAATCACCTTTCCTTACAATTTATATTTTCAAATAGCCACTAAGAATTCTCACCTGGGCACACCTCCCAACTCCACCATTGTAACGCCGGAATGGCACACACTGCTTCTTTAATGTGACATCTTTCAGGTACTTGGTGGCTTTTCGGATATGCATACCCTTGATGGCTTGCGCAGTTTCACGGGTGTTCTAAATACGAGTAATGAAGTTTTGGTTAGTATAATTTTTAAAGCAAACATTAAAGTATAGAATTTCAAAATTGTCATACATGATAATTGTGACTAAAAGCCTGGGAAACTTTGTTTGGAACTAGGGAAAATTAATCCTAATCCTCAATTTATCCACTGTAAAATCTTTAAATTCTAACATCCAACTACTTTCTCAAGGATTTTCTGGTACTTTTATTCGATTTCAGAAATCCTGAGTCAAATTGCTCATTATACAATGATAATCAATATACAAGTAAAAGGTGGCTGCTCAGAATGTATTAGTTTTCATGGTAAATCCAAAGGTGTCCTAAGAAAGGCATCACTGCAGCTTCCTTTAAAGATGAGCAACACTAGAACATGTGGAAAACTTAGATTGCATTAGGAGTCTCATACCTTAAAGTGAACACGAAGATTTGAGCCTCTTGATTTGCATGCTAGAATATAAAAAAATTTGTTAATTTCTGGCTATACCTTTATGCTCACCCCAAAGTAGAAATTATAGATCTATGTCCTATTCACTTACATTTTGTGGGGTTCTCCGGGTCAAGAGAGTACCGGACCATTTTCATAGATCACCTGGAAGGGAGCACCCCATACTTGTCAGTAATAGATACTTAAGGGTAACTGGTGAACTTTAAATAACAAAGTGTTAAGTGATATTAAAAGCTGCTCAGAGAATAGTTGTTTTCATGATTAATCCAAAGGTGTCCTAAGATATGCCATCATCGCAGCCGTCCTTTCCCTCCACCCTGTCCTTTCTTCTCTTCCCTTTGCATCAACCAGCCACTACGGCGCTGATTACACGAATAGTGATTTGGACCTCCAATCAACCCTCTCCCTTCCCCTTTAGAAGAAAACAGTCAGTTTTGATCTAAACGTGGGTCTTTTAGACCTAAGATGCCGCCAATGCATGGCATCTGACATAGCAAAAACCAACTCCGATCCTTTCCGCCCTCCCTCCCTCTTTACAGAAACCCCTTCACTCACACAGCTTCACAGGAATAGCTTCCCACACTACAGACTTTACACTATCATGCACGTTAGGTAGGAGCCATCCAATTTGCAGCACTTAACTGACAAGGGTTTGGTTTCAATCTGCCTTTATTCCCTCAAAACTTTCTCGCATTGCGGCCACAAATGCTCCGCGTACTGGCTACCACTCACCGCGGGACACTGGACCTCCACAGTCGGAGTAGACACGGAGGGCAGCTGCCCTTACCCCCACCAGCCGACGAGCTTCTCCCTCCCCCGTCCCCATCCATCACGTTCCTCTGCAGCTCACAGAGGCCTGCCGGCCCGGGAGCATCAAGTCGGGCACTCTGCCACGTCTCCTTGCACAGAGAAACATCGCTTCCAGCAAGAAATCGTAGCCCTGGGAGTTTTCCTCCCGGGGTCCTTGACACCCGCACTCCAGAGGCCAGGATGGCGGTGATGACCGGAGGATTGAACACTCGTACCCACACTCCAGAGAAGCACTCACCTCAGGGCGCTTACAGGAAGAGGAAGAGCGGTGGCTTCTGGGAGAATTCATGAAAACTCGACCTCTCGCGAGATTTTAGGATAAAAACCGAGAACTGGGAGGGCAGAAAGGGAGTGTGGGATATGATTTGAGAATGCCGGGAACGAATGCCAGTCTCCTTAGAGACTGTCTCAAATTTCTCATATTTATTTGGTATCCAGAAGTAAAGTTATGGGTTTTAAATATCAGTCAACTAAGCCAGGCTTGTAGTTCTAGGTTAGAAATATGTTACTAGACATGAACGAGAGATTTTGTTTAGTCGAGAACATTCATTAGGTTTGATTGTGCGATCATATTTAACTTGAAAGTAATTTGTAAATGTAATTAAGAAAGAAGCCAGACGTGGTGGCGCATGTAATTCCAGCGACTCGGGAGGCTGAGGCAGGAGGATCACAAGTTCAAAACTAGCCTCAGCAACTTAGCGAGATCCTTTCTCAAAATAAAAAATAAAAAGGGGACTGGGTTTGTGGCTCAGTGCTAGAGCGCTCACCCAGCCCGCATAAGCCACTGGGTTCCATCCTCAGCACCATATAAAAATAAATAAAGATATAAAATAAATAAAAAAGGACGGATATGGGGCTCAGTGGTTAAGCACTTTTGGTTTCAATTTAAAACAAATCCCAGATATATATCTCCTTTAATTTTTTTTTTTTTTTTTTTGGTTGTTGTTGATGATGTTGTTTGTTGTTTGTTTGTTACTGAGATTGAGCCTAGGGGAGTTTTTTACTGAGCCACATCCCCAGCCCACACTTTTTTTCCTTTTTTTTTTTTTTTTTTTTTTGAGATAGGATCTTGTTAAATTGCTGAGGCAGGTCTGGAACTTGGGATCCTCCATCTTAGTCGCTGGTCGCTGACATTACAGGCGTGTGCCGCTGTGCATGGCATTTGCAAGCAATTCTTTTTTTCTTTTTTCTTTTTTCCAATTTTTTTTTAGTTGTCTATGGACACAATACCTTTACTTTTTTTTTTAGGACTAATGTTAGCACTCCATCTTGGCAAGTACATTAGGAGATAGAAATCACTTTTTAGGCTGGGTACAGCAGTGCATGCCCATAATCCCAGTGATTCCAGAGGCTGAGGCAGGAGGATTGCAAGTTCAAAGCCAGCCTCAGCAACTGAGAGAGACTCTTAAACTTGGCAAGACCCTGTCTCCAAATAAAAATTTTTTAAAAGTTTGGGGATTTAGCTCAGCCATAAAGTGACCTTTGTTTGGGTGCAATCCCTGTTACCAAAACAAGAAAAAAGAAACACACACACACATATGTATGTATTTTTTAGTTGTAAGTTGACATAATATATTTATTTTATTTATTTATTTATATGTGGTGCTGAGGATTGAACCCAGGGCCTTGCATGTGCTAGGGGAGCGTTCTACCACTGAGCCACAACCCTAGCCCCACACTTTTTAAGTTAGAACAGTGCATAGCACAGTAGTCATTAAAGTCACTCATGTGTAAACAAACATAACATGGAGCAAAAGAGTATTGTATTATAAGATTCCATTTGTATATATACTTTAATATTAATAGCTCATTTCATATAATGTAATGTATCCCAAGTGGGATTGTTTTGGCATGTCATTGTCACAGGGCATGGGCCTGCTGCCAGGCTAAGACAGCCTTGGCAGTCCTTTCTCACCCTGATTCTTGCCATCAGGCCAGAAAGATTTCATTACAGACATACCACTCAGATAGCGGGCATGAGTTTTATTAGAAGGGATTGAAAAAGGGAAGAGGAGCACTCCCAGAGGTGGAGGACCGCATCGCTTGCCCCTCCCCACTCCAGTTGTTTGTTTTGTGCTGGGGATTGAACCTGGGGCACTCTACCACTGACTATCCCTAGTCCTTTCATCATGGGAAAAGAAATGTCTCCAGAGAAGGGTCGTAGGAGTCTCAGAGGGAAGTGGGAATTCAACTCAGGGCCAGAGGGGTTGTTGGCATACCTGACAGAACAGAATTTCAGCATGAGCCAGACAAAGACATAGACAGAGGTTTATTTAGGAAGTAGGTACACATTCAAAGGAGAAGTGGGCTATCTCCAGGGTGAGAAACCCAGCCTGTGTTGGGAGTCCAGTACTTAAAAAAGGGCTGTATCCGGGGCCGATCTGGAGCCAGGGTGGAGCTGCACTGTTTCATGCCAGTTTTCCCTGCACTTGTGTATTTCCCTCATTTTACAAGGGTATGGGCCAAATGCCTGCTTTTTCAAGATTTGCAGCTCAGTTTTCTGAATCTCAATGGCTCAAGGAGGTTTCCTTTAAGACTTAGTATCTCTCTCCATGCTAAATCGCTATCTCACATTTTTTATTTTTTATTGAGACAGAGTGTCACTAAATTGCTGAGGCTGACCTCAAACTTGCTATCCTCTCGCTTCAGCTTCCCCAGTCACCTGCCCTCCTGTCTTCTTGGTGGGTCCCAGGGAAAATTCTAAAATCCCACTCAAATTCGCCTCTTGACTTTTGACTGACAGAAGGATGACATCAGACTTTCAAGTTTCCACTGTTTGTGACAACTCTAGTTCGCTTTGGCCCATGTTTACCAGTTCTGATTGAAATGTGTCCCTTTTTTGGCGGGGGATTAACTGGAGATTGAACTCAGGGGCATTTGACCACTGGGCCACATTTCCAGCTCTATTTTGTATTTTATTTAGAGACAGGGTCTCACTGAGTTGCTTAGCATCTTGCTGTTGCTGAGGCTGGTTTTGAACTTGTGATCCTCCTGCCTCAGCCTCCTGAGTCATTGGGATCACGGGTGTGTGCATCATGCCTGGCTGAAATCTTCTGTCCTTATAGATTTTATGGGTAGGGGGAATTATCCTTATCTCCCTGAGCTCTGGGATCTGGTCTATGTATAGGTCACAAAAATCATTCCCACTTTCAGGGTAACGTGGTTTTTTTTTTTTTTTTTTTTGGTGGTGGTGGTGGGGTGGAGAACCAGAGGGACTTTAATTGCCAAGAGTACAGGATAAAGGAAATCCACACCTATAATACCAGTGGCTCCAGAGGCTGAGGCAGGAGGCTGAGGAGCTCAAAAGCCTCAGCAGGTTAGCAAGATCCTGTCTCCAAATAAAATATGAAGAGGGCTGGAAATGTGCCTTAGGGGTAAAGTGCCCCTGGGTTCAATTCTCATTATTCCCCCACCAAAAAAACCAAAAACCAAAAAAAAAAAAAAAACATGTGAGAATGTTTTAATATTCATGAGGGAGTTTGATGAAAGCCGTAGGTAGTATACACGCCTGCAGAAGCTCACAATACTGAGTGTCGAGGGTGCAGGGCACAGCCCCCTAAAGAGCTCTGGGGCAGCATCAAGGGAAGGAAGTGGATCCAGGAACACCCATTCCACTCCTAGACCAGAAACCCAGACACTTGCTTCCAGGTGACTGAAATGACAGGTGGGGACAACAATCAGATGCGAAAGTAGCCAGAGTGAGGATCTGCGGGACCTGTGGAATGTGGCAGGTGTAGAACCCATATACATTCAGGAATCTCCTGGACCTGATTTGTCCGTGTCCTCTTCCTCCGGGTCCGAAGATGTGGAGACAGAGACTCGGAGCTTTTGAAGCTATATAGAGCCTCACAGGCCTGGCCCCTGGCCCACTGGGGCCCTGAAGCTGGGTTGCTGCTGATGGGATGCCCTCCTGTGCGCTGCCCGCAGGCCTGGCCTGGACTGGAGAAGCAGGGTTGGTCCTCTGGGAAGGAATCCTAAGGGCTGGCACTTAAGTCACCCATTGCTTCTGGGTGTGCCCACATAAGCCCACTGGCCCCAGCACAGGTAGACGACTTCTGTCCAGGAAGAAGGTGGGCTCAGATGCTGCTCCAGCTGAGGGTATGGTGCCCGGCCAAGGTATGAGGCCTGGCAAGCCACAAACTACTTCTGCACATGACACTTCTCCAGGTCAAGCCTGGTGGCCAGGACCACCAGGGCACTGTGGGATGGATAGGGGTCCTTCAGGAAGTGTTCATTCAGCTCCTTTTGCTGCTGCTTGCTGAAGATCCTAACAAGGCAACTCCAGGGGCCATTGAGTTTGGTAAAACATGAATTTCTTCCATCGCAGCTGCTGCTCTGTTCAGGTGAATCACTTGTGTGCTTTTTCTTGGCATTTTGGACTTTCATTTCTCCTTCAAATAACAGATTGTTTGCTGAGGAGTGTAATGTAGCCTGTTGACTTTAGTCAGGCAGGGCTGCAGGTAAATTGCTTTTATTTTATTTTATTTTATTTTACGATGCATGTGGAGGCCTGCACAGTGGGCCCAGTTTATAGAATTATTCCCTTAACCTGTGTTCCCACTGCTCACCTCTATCTGTTCCCTATCATCCTCGATATAAAAATTATTGAGATATTTTACAAGTTTAAAAAAAAGATCAAGTCTTCAAAAACTGATGCATGTGTTTCATACCTACAGCACATCTCAGCGTGGGCCAGCCACGTCTCAAGTTCTCAATAACTTGTCCAATCACATTGTAGAGAGCAGCTGTAAACAGTTAGTCAGCAAGGCAAATAGGATAGCGTGGCCCAGCATATGAGATAGATCCTATTGCCCTATATTACAGATGAGAAAATTGAGGCTTTTGGAGGTTAAATCACATACTGCTGGGAGTTAATAATTTGAATTTGTAGCCAATTTCTTCTTTTTCACTGTGATTTTTTTTGTGTCTGGAAACTTCATCCGTTGGAGCTATCTCTACTTTTGACAACATTAGGTATATTCAGGATGATATGTCTGCAAGCTACCTCTACTTTCAAGAGTAGGACTAAATGTGCATATTTTAAAAATGTCTATTTTAGTGCCTTATAGTAATACATAATAGTGGAGTTCATTTGACATATTCATAATTTGCTCCATAATTTGCTTCATTTCAATCTCCAGGACATCTCCCTTCCCTTTCCCTGACCCCTCCTCCCACTCTACTTGTATTTATTTATTTTGTGTTTATTTATTTATTCTGTGTTTATTTATTTATTAAATCAGTGCATGATAGTTACAGATAAAAGCTGAATTCACCATGGTACACTCATAGCATTAATTTGGTCAATTTCATTCTGAAGTTCTTTCTCTTTATATTAAATACAAAAGTTATTCTGTAAGAAGTTAGGATGGTGATGGCCCTCAATCGGGGTAGGGAGTGGTGACGAGAAGGAGATACAAGATGGCTTTCAAGTACTGAGTCTCAAGCTGGGAGCTGGTTACCTGGCTTCTTAACTTGTATATGGTCCACTTAATAAGACCCATACAGCTGGACACCTATGATATGTGTCTTTATGTATATTATGCTTCAGTAAAAAGTTTACTTTAAAAAATTGCTTGTATGGAGTTTCAGTGCTTGTAGCAGTGAGTGCGTGAGTTTGCCAGGGCTGCCGGGACAAGGTGTTGCAGACTGGAGGGCCCAGACGACAGTTCTCTCCAGCCAGTCCTCTTTGAGGACCCCTCTACCCAGCAGATGGAGAGTAAGTCCTTCAGTCCTGTAGAAGTGGTCAGGAAGCCCAGCCCAGGGTCCACCATGCTAAGTATGACTGTTTCATTTTACAGATAAGAAAACAGAGGTTCAAGGCCAGGTATGGTGGTGCTCGCCTGTAATCCCAGTGACTCACGAGGCCCAGGCAAGAGGATCTTAAATTCGAGGTCAGCCTGGGCAACTTTGAGACACCCTGTCTCAAAATTAAAAAAAAAAAAAAAAAAAATCAAAAGGACTAGGGATGTAGCTCCGTGGTAAAGTGGCCCTGGGTTCAATTCCCAGTACCAAGAGGGGAGAAGAAAAGAAAAGAACTTAGATTGAGAAGAGGCAGAGGCAGGATGTGAACCTCGGCCAGAGTCTGAAGCCTGTGCTCTTTGCCATCACACTCCCTGCCAGTTCTGCACATGCGTACCTTCCTGATGACTTCGGGACCTCCAAGTTTCCAGGTACCTCATCCACCGCACCTTTGCTAGCCTTGCTTTCTGCCCTGCCTCTCAGGGTCAGCTGCCCTGTGTCATCCCTCTGGGGCTCTGCTCCCCTGCCCTGGACCGGTGCACAACCCCCTGTTCTACGTCCACTGCTGCCTGTGCTCATCAGATACCCCCACTGCAGGCAGTGCTGAGGAGGACTGTCCCAGCATGAGGCTGGGTAGATGGGGACGGCCAGGGGCCTGGGAATAGATTCTGACAGAGCATCAGGGAAGCTGTAGCCAGTGTTAGGCACGAGGTATTAAGAGTATGCAGGGGTGAGGAAAGGGATATGAATGTCCTCGGGCTCCTCAGATGAAGTTGAAATGACCCTCCAGAGACCCTGTATTTGGTTTACTTAATGATGACCACTGGGACTTCACATACTGTGTGGCTCCCCTCCGAGCAGCAGGAAATGACAAGCCCCTAGTCTTTCCCAAGTAGTAGCCATTGATTCTTCCACTGACCAGCAAAGACAGATGTCAAGTGTGCCCAGCAGGAATTTGACAGTTTGGACAAACAATGATTTCCGTGGCAGTCATAAATCTCTTAGGAAAGGTTGTTCAGCTGATGCGTTAAATCAGTCAGCCGGCAGCCGTGTGGATTAGAGACCATCTTTGTAGAAAGAACCCTCTTTGGGGATTTCAGATGAGTCCGTGTTCCATTGTGGCATGAACACCCACCTCCCCTGTCCCTTGAACAATACTGTTCAGAGGCTCAGCTCCTGGCCTCCAGGAGAGACCAGGGAGGAAAGTTTTAATCCCCTCCGCAGGGATTCGTTCCACTCTCCTCTGTCCCAGCGGCCCATACAATGCAGTTTTAATCTTCACTGAGAAATTAGCCTTATTAGGCTGGAAAGGGCAATTCTTTTCCTGACAATAAGGAGAATGTAATCCTTTCCTCAGGGGGTTGGAGTCCTTCTATTTGCTTCTCAGGGCATCTCCCCTTTACCCCTGGCCTGTTTTCTCTTACTTCCCAAAGCTAGTGCACTATGGAATCCTCTTTCTGCACTAGGCTTTCCTTAGGGGTCCCATTCTGTTTGTTTTCCTAAGACTCTTCAATTCCTTGAGCAGCAGAGTTTGTACCTTATCACTATAGCTCTACTTCTGTGAAATTTTTAGGAGGTGTGTGTGTGTGTGTGTGTGTGGTACTGGGTATTGAACCCAGGAGTGCTCTACCACTAAGTTACATCCCCACCACATTTGGTTGTTTCTTTTTTTTTTTTTTGAAAGAGAGAGAGAGAGAGAGAGAGAGAGAGAGAGAATTTTTGTACTATTTATTCTTTAGATTTTGGCGGACATAACATCTTTGTTTGTACTTGGTGCTGAGGACCGAACCCCGGCCGCACACATGCCAGGCGAGCGTGCTACCGCTTGAGCCACATCCCCAGCCCTTGGTTGTTTCTTTTGAGATAGGGTCTCAATAAGTTGCCAAGGCAGGCCTGGAACTTGGGATCCTCTTGCATAAGCCTCCCTAGGAGATGGGATTATGGGAGGGTGTGCTCCACCTCACCCCACACCAGATAAGAATTTTTAAGGTCAAATTTAAAAGTACATTTTCTTTTCATCTTGCCATTTATTGACTGTGTGTGTGTGAGTGTGTGTGTATGAGAGAGAGAGAAGGGGGGTGTATTTCCCTGGCAGGGTCCTATCATAACTCCACAAAGGGCTGATAGTTTGTGTTTACCCTGTTGTATAGCAGCTCTCTGGACTCTTCTTTTACTGATCAACCCCTGGATTCATGCAAGTCACTATCCTCCCTTTGTAGGCAACAAAAGACACTGAATTACTGTGTATTATTGTGGTATTATTTGGTATTACTATTGCTGTGTAAATGCAATTCCTTATCAAACATTTACCTATTTTTTTTGTGTGTGTATTATTAGAAATTGAACCCAGGAGCACAGTACCACTGAGCCATGTCACCAGCCCTTTATATTTTTTTTAAACAGCATCTTGCTAAGTTGCCAAGGCTGGCCTTGAACTTTCCATCCTCTTGTCTCAGCGTCCCAAGCTGCTGGGATCACAGGTGTGTGCTGCCGTGGCCAGCTATACCTCATGTTTTATTAACATCAATTAGTGATATTTCTCAGAGTCAAAAATTTCATTATGGTTTATTAAGGTGCTAATTTTCTTATTTCTATCATTTTTTAATTAAAAAAATTGAATTGGAAAGCATTTTCTACTGTGAAATTAGTGACACTTGCCAGAATCAAAAATTTTATTAGGGTTTATTAACCTGCTAATTTTCTTATTTCTATCATTTTTTTAACTTAGCCAATATTTTCCTTAAGTAACAAAACTGAATTGGAAAACATTTTCTACTGTGAAATAATCTCAAACTCACAGAAAAATTTCAAAGCTAATACAATCAATTCTGGACACTTTTTACTGAGGTTTGTCAATTATAAATATTTCATCTCATTTCTTATTCTCTATATTATTATATTCTCTCTATATTATTATATGTATGTATAAATACAATATATGTATATATAAATGTGTACATCTCTGCACAGAGCCAGGTGGGCCTGACCTCATTTTCTCCTTTTCCATTATACATGCTTGTCACAGAGTAGAATTCCAGAAAAGGATACTGGAATTCTGGGACAATTTGCCTTGGATTTTGCTAAGGGCTAGCCCAGAAAGAAGCCTGAGAACCATCCACGAAAACTTCCTTAGGACACATTCCTGTTATGGGACGGCTGGCCACCAGATGGCAGCAGTTCAGCGTGGGGGACGCTTTCTCCATCCATTTCTTGGGCAAAGGGCCTGAGTAGCACCTTGACATGTAATTATAACTTTGACCTAATGAACTCTGTGTTTCCTCGAAACGGAGCTGACTTTTAAGCTTTCCAATGGTGTGATTGTGAGTAGGGGTGGGGACTTAGAATAATGACACCCAAGCCCCAGGAAAAAGTACTGGGTACACACAGTACCCAACTTGCCATTTCATGCCATTCAAAGCCCTTGAGAGCATTAGGATTGGAAAGACATGAGGACATCATCTGGTCCATCTCTCATGACACTGATGAAGAAACATCCTTCCCTGCTTTCTGAGGGAGGGGTCCCTCACCTTATGCAATCAGTGTCATTAAAATTATGGGCCCAACATCTTGCCCTGTGGCCTCCCTGGTAGCTGAGGCCTTTTGTAAAGCAATCAGATAAAGGATACAAATTTTGCTTTCTTCCCTTTGTTTCCATAAAAAGGACTTCTTTTCTTTCTGCTCAATAGAAATTCTCTGGACAAGTTTTTCAAACTTGATTAATCTGATAGTCTTGTTACATTAAAGTGAAGGCGTGTTTGGCATGGAACAGAGAATGCTCAGAAATAGGATTCGCACTGACAGATGACTGGAATTTGGATCACCATGTGGATGAGGGTGGGGAACTAAATCCAGCAGGTTGAAATGACCAGGAGTAGGTTTGACCTCAAAAGAGGACTCCTGTTAGTTACAGTGACCTGAATAGAAGGAGGATACTGCCTTCAGAAGCGGTCAGTTCCTTCATGCCATGGCTTCAACCAGCATCCAAGGTGAGATGGACTGTGCCCAGGACCCTGGAGGGGGTTACACCCCTCCATGGGAGTATGCTGGGTAGGATTTAAGACCTCAGAAATAATCTTTGTTACTTGGAGATATTTAGGGTGGACATTGTAGAACAGGAAGCCAGGTGGAGCAACTATCCTAGAGGAAGTTGAACTTCACCCTTTATGGGAATTTATTCAGGTCGAAAGCCTCTCCAAAGGGACCCCAAGGAAGCTCCCCCTTCTCCCACTGGAAACTTCCCAGAAAGTAAAGGTCAAGATGACTGCAATAGTTGCTCTCACGTGGAAGTGCTCTCTGCAGGCTCCAAAGAAATTTTTTCATAATTATATCAGAATGTCTGCAGATAAGGAGACTGACCAACCGGAGGAGAGAAAGCAGAGGCCACTGCATGGTATCTCTTGGCAGGTCACACTCAGTCTTTTTCTGCTCACATCAGCTGGGGTTGCAACAGCTGATGTATCTGAGCTGGTCACCCGATGGCTGACTGAACACCTCACCCCACTATTTACTGCCTCTAGAACAAATTCCTTGCTGATAATTCTTTTGCCTGTCACTGAAATTGTGCCAAATGTCATCAATTCTGGGACAACATGCAAAACCTTGCATGGAAGATAGAGCTCTATTTATTTGTTTTGCCAGTCAGAATTACTATTACTTCTTTTATGCATTTCTGACAAAAAGACAGACACAAGTGGCAGTTTCTGTACTTGTCATATTTATGCTGCTGAATGGATTCCGACGGGGGTCCTGTAGGTTCAGGCTGTCCTTTTCAATCCTGCCTCAGCTGATGCATGGCTAATGCTTAGCTTGTTGTTCATACTCTCTCAAGCAGAGATGTACTTTGAAGACGGCAAGGAATTTATACATGTGTCCATGCATATGTGTGTGTGTGTGTGTGTGTGTGTGTGTGTGTGTGTGTGTGTGCATGTCCAATGGCAACTGGGAATGGGTCCCACTTTCTGGGCTTTTCTTCCACTGGACCAGCTAGCCTGAATTGTTTACTTTATCTCTGTGCCTCTGGGCCTTTCTGCCTGTCAAAGCCTTTTTCTGGAAAAGACTTGGTCTCTCATTCAATGAACAGAATGGGAAGCCCTGTTCTATCCCTGATTCTGACACCGCATGCTGGGTAACCTTGGTCACAGCACCTGGCTTCTTTGCACGTCCCTTCCTGACGTGTGGCTGGAAATCTTTGTTAATTCAAACCCAATCTGGACAGTGGGAAGATCTGCATAAACCAGCCACCCCTCTGGGTAGCTACAGGGATTAAATAACGTAACAACTTATTTATTTATTTAGCGCAGTGCTGGGATGGATCTAGACCCTTGTGCATGCTAGGCAAGTGCTCTTCCACTGAGCTACATTCCCATGAGTCGCTCTGAAACAACAGCATTTAAAGCAGGACTCTTTTTTGACTGTGTCATGTAAGCTCAGACCAGAGTCTTGTGAAATACTGTAGCCCACAGTGACCGTTCTCCTCCGATCTGTCACTTCTCCAGCCTTCTACTGCTTTGCTTATTTACAGTCTGTTTATGTGTGTGCTTTGCCTGCTCCTTTTGTTCATGATGCTTTCTCTGCCCTTTTGAATCCTTTCAGAGTCTAGAGCAATGCCTTAATCATAACTGGGTTCGGGACGTCTTTGTAGGCTGGGTACTTAATTGAAGCTGGGGATACATGGAAGGAGACTTATTTTTACAGGGACCACCCATTGCAGGACGTTGGGTTTGAAATCATTTTATGCCCTCTTTTCATGGTGGGATGAAGAATGAATAACAGTCCTAATGAATAATTCAGTGTGTCATGAGTTGGAAAGGGAGAGAAAAAGAGGGCATCTATACATGTCATTTTCAATCATCTTGACTTGAATTGCTGGGTTTTATTCTGTCAAACAATGAAAGCTGGAGAGAATGGTGAAACATTATTTGGATCTTTGAGACAAAGTAACTGGCTGACTGTCTTTTGGGCTCGGCAGAATTTGCTGGCCCCTGAAGCTGCCACCACTATTTGAACTGACGCAAATAGGATCATACCCCCAGAGGAAGCAGAAACATAGCAACATCTTTATTTTTGCCTTATTAGTGTAACTTTGTTCACAAAGAAGACATGGAAGAGAAAGGACTTGAAAAGCAGGAGAGGGAAAAGAAAGATCGTAAGGGAGGGCCAGGAGGGAGTAAATAAGCCTACCAGCTAATGCTCAGGGAGTATTCAAAGTGTCCAGTGGAGGAAGGATGGGTGGATTTGCTCCACGTGCCGAGAGACCACAGATCAGACTCACCTTCCTCCGAGCTCTACCCAGAGGGAGATCAGTGTCTATTACATGTGTGAATAATTCTCAGACCTGCCCAGCCACCCCGCCCCCCATCCCTTGATCAAACCTCAGCTCAGTGGTGCATGACTGTAATTATTAAATGAGAGACCCAGTCTTTTCCAGAAAAAGACTTCAATAGGCAGAAGGACCCAGAGGCACAGAGATAAAGTAAACAATACAGGCTAGCTGGTACAGTGGAAGAAAAGCCCAGAAAGTGGGACCCATTCCCAGTTCCCATAGTGGTGCACGCCTGAATCTCAACTTCATCCTGCCCTGGTGCACTGGTCAGGGTTCTCCAGACAGACAGAACTAACAGAATGTATGTGTGTGTGTGTGTGTGTGTGTGTGTGTGTTAAAGAGAGATGTTTGTTTATTTCTCTTTTTAGTACTGGTGATTGAACCTAGAAGTGTTTTACCACTGAGCTACATCCCCTGACTTTTTTAAATTTCATATTTTGCAACAGGGCCTTGCTAAGTTGCTGAGGCTGGCCTCAAACTTGAGATCCTCCTGCCTCAGCCTCCCAAGTTGCTGAAATTACAGACCTGTGCCTCTGCACCTGGCAAGATATTTATTTTTGATAATTCCAAACTGCAAGGTAGGCTGACAGGGTGGAGACCTGAGGGAGAGTGGTGGTTTGAGTCCAGAAGCTATCTGCTGGCAGAAGTCCCTCTTTTTCGGGAGAAGTCATTCTTTTTTATTAAGATCTTCAACTGATTGGATAAGGCCCATGTACACAATGGAAGGTTTTACTTAAAATGTTAATTTTAATTGTTTTTTGGGGGGATTCCAGGGATTGAACCCAGGGGTCTTAGCAAATGAGCCACATGCCCAGACCTTTTTAAATATTTTAAGACAGAGTCTCATTGAGTTGCTTAGGGCCTCACTAAACTGCTGAGGCTGGCTTTGAACTCTTGATCTTCCTGCCTCAGCCTCCTGAACCACGGGGATTACAGGCATGCACCAATGCACCTGACAAAGACTGTTAACTTAAATGGTAATCACCTAACAAATACCTTCACAGAAACATCTAGAATAATGTTTGACCATACCTTGGCCCAGTCAAGTTAACATAACATTCACCATTGCACCTGGGAAGGGAAGATGGATTCATGGTAGAGCTGACTTCAGAAGTGAATGGCTGCTTTCCCCTCCCCACGTTTCCCTTTTTGGCATTATTTATACTTTTAAGCAGGAATATAGCTGCATGGTTAAAAAAAAAAAACCAAAAAAAAAACAAAAAACAAAAAACAAAAAAAACCAACAACCAACCAACCAAACAAACAAAAAAACCATTTAAAAAGTCTAGAAGGATATCCAATGGAAAGAAGAAAACTCCTTCCCACTTCTAACTTGTTTTGGGGAACTTTTTTCAAGATACTACAAGACTCTATAAGCCTTTTCCCATTAAAAGTAAGGGTAACAAATGTCACATACCTTTCTAGACCTTGCTTTTTTTTCTTTGCTTAACTAGAAACTTGGAGTATTTTCCTCTAAGGGTCAACATTGACCTACCAGATTGTTTTTCATGGCCTTGGAGTATTTAATAGAGCATTTAAACAGTTTCCCAGGGATGCACAGGTATACTCTGCAATTTGATGCTCTTGCAAACCTTGTTGCAACAAATGTGCCTGCCAATCTATCACTAAAGCAGCCCTTTTATTGCTTATACTTGTGACATACTGAATGTATCCCCCAGATGAATTCCCCCCTGTTTTTCATATTCTCCCATCTCTCTGGCCCACTCCTGGCTTCCTTTGACCTTTCTGAGCTAAGCTACTACCTCTCCTGCAGACTTAATCTCTCCCTCCCGTAGGAAGGGAATCTCTCTCTGATTCCCTGAGGCTCGACTGAATTGGACAGCGTCTGCCTGTGTCTTTGTCACACTCCAAATGTGGTTCTTCAGATTCAGCTGGGCTTGCCCTTTGTTGAAGACCGCTCGTATCTTTTTCTGAGCTTATTCCAGAGGCAGCAGCATTCAGATTCAAATTTCTCCTGGCACTTGGCTGCAGTAAAAGTGACCAAGGAGAATAAATTGTAACCAAGACAGGCCACACAATCCTCTCACCCGGCAGAGGGCTTTGTTGCCTGCAAATCCTGTCACCAGGCAAGCGGACATCCTCATCTTCCGTGGCAGCTCCTGGGGCTGTGATGGGAGTGGAGGTTGGGTCACCTCCAGGTCCTGGAAGGAAGATCTAGTGCCCAAGTGCGTGGACAGTGTGACAAGAGGCAGGGTAGCAGGAGCTGGAGGAGGTTGCAGAGATCTTGCCGGCCAACCCTGCTTTGAACAGATGAATACAGGGATCCAGGGCTGGGCCCATCAGCCAGAGGATCTAACCTAACCCTTCTGGGGCCCACAAACCTCTTTGAGAACCTAATGCAACTTTGGGCCCATCTCTCCAGCAAATGCATCGTCACCTAGAGTTTTGTCTGGGCCGGTGTTTTGGTTGGTATTATGGGAGGTGAGGTGTGTGTGGGGAGGCGTTCTGGATTAGGAACCCAATAAGATGATCCTGAGAAAGGTTTTATCTTCAGGTGTACATACATATCAGGGGCTATGATTATTTTCTTCTTCTGCCCTGGACATTCCTCCACTAACTCATCTTTGGCTGGACTGGCTTTAAGATCACTGTCATGCTGATTGGAATGTAGTGGCCGATGGCCCTGTTTTCTGAGAGGAAACTGTTTTTCTTAGCTCACTGGGCTGAGGTGTGGGCCGGCTTGTTTGTTTAGATGCCGACCGAGCTCCCTCTGCTCATTGTGGGTGGCACATGGTCAGCTGAACCTGCCATGCTGAACCTGCCCTGGCCTCTCTGGCTGGCCCACCTGGACCCAAGTGAGGGGAAAGCCAACAGGACTGGGCCCAACGGGAGGATACAAAAAGACCTGTTTCACTTCTGTGAAAAACAACTTTATCTCCCCACTAGTCTTTGCCTTTTTTCTCTCCCTGGCATTGGAGATCGAACCCAAGGCCTTGTGCATGCTAAGCACGTGCTCTACCACTGAGCTACACCCCAGCCCCTCCCCATTAATCTTAAACAATATGTAATTTTATTTCTTCTCCCTCTACCAGAGCAAAACTTTCTCATATAAAAAGATACAGAGAGGCAAAAGAAAAAAATCCACAAATAATCCCAACCTTTAGAGTGTTAATATTTTGGCATATGATCTTCCAAACACACACACACACACACACACACACACACACACACACACGCTCAACTTACACAGGGAGATTGTATATTATGCTTTCTGCTTTAGATTTGATTATTTCTCTTTAAAAGAAAGAAGGAAAGAGGAAGAAAGAAAGAAAGAAAGAAAGAAAGAAAGAGGAAGGGAGGGAGGGAGGAAGGAAGGAAAAGAGATCTCCAACAACTGAAGTGATTCATTAATGGAACTAGCTGCATCAGAAACCGTAGGCCTCCCTGTTTCTGGGAGTGTTAGGTGAGGTTGACTGGGGTTGAGGGGGGGAGCAGTTTGCCTGGAAGCTTTCTAAGGATTGCGTGCGCTAGAGGCCTGAGGCGTTGGTTCAAAATGATGATTGCAGGAACTCTTGGGCAGGTGGCTTCCTCCCTACTTCACCTCCTCTAGGCTCCACAGTGCCATCGCCTGCCTTTCTGTGAAGGGCCTCCGAGCCAGACAAAGTGACATCAGCATTCTTCCCCACTCTTCTGCCAGCATTGTTGCCAGCCCCAGGGTCAATGTGACATGCAGAGGCTGTGTCAGTGCCACCTTCCACTTCTAAGCAATGACCGCATTGGTTCTTGGTTAGTACAAGAGAGAAGATATTCCATTTCTATTCTATTGTACACTTCCATGGGCACTTGGGATTTTTTAAATTTAGCACTCTACCGTAGGTGTGTGTGTGTGTGTGTGTGTGCGCGCGTGTGCATGTGTGGGGTGGGAGTTTTACTTGCCCAGATCATCCTACCAATCACACTTGTGTTCTCATATTCCAATCTTCTCCCGTTGACTAGTGCTTCAGTAAGTGGACGAGTGTCTGGGCTTGCAAGGTTGGGAGGCTGCCGCAGTCTGGCTGGGCACAAATCAGGAGCCATTTGTCAAAAGAAACGAACTTTATTTTTAGAACACACACACCACACCACACAGCCCCTCAGGAAAAACCTTCAGAGCCCAACTGCCACCACCCTGCTTCCCACAAGCCTCTGCACCTCCCACACTCCTCCTGCTCTTGAGGCCAATTGGCTAGGTCGCATGGGCGGAGCCAAAAAAAGTCCCTCAATGAGCAACTCTGTGGTCTGAAAGGGCGGGGAAACAGCCCAATGAGCATCACCGCAGAGGAGCCAATCAGTTGGCAGCTAGAAGTTTGCTAAGGCTGCTGTGAGCCAATCATCAGCTGGCAGCTGGAAGTTTGCTGGGGCCCCTTCCGCTGTGGCTCTCAACAGGAGGCAGTGAGAATTTGGTTAGTCAAAGGATGAGTGTCACAGAGGAATCTGACCTTTATTTTATCAACTTAATTTAAATTTCAGATTTTAAATTTTGATATTCCAAGAATGCAGAAGAATAAAGAACAATCTAATTGACCCCATCTATCTCGTTCACTGGATTTAACAAATATGTAATATTTTGCTGTATTTATTTTGGAACTCTCTACTTTTTTAGGAGAAAAAAAATCTTACAGGCACAGCTAAAATCTGATAC
This sequence comes from Urocitellus parryii, assembly GCF_045843805.1. Classification (NCBI taxonomy): domain Eukaryota; kingdom Metazoa; phylum Chordata; class Mammalia; order Rodentia; family Sciuridae; genus Urocitellus; species Urocitellus parryii. The sequence goes on along the minus strand of NC_135543.1, from coordinate 24,263,041 downwards.
TCATTCTTCCCAGCCTCTCCTTGGGCTAACCACTAATCTTTTTATTTATTTATTTTTATTTTGCAACATATATAAATGTGGCCATAGTAACATATTACATTGTCTCATTTGTTTTAAAGATTTACTAAATGATATCATACTGCAGATTTGTGGCTTTGTTTTTCATACTATACTATGTTTTTGAGATCTATCTGTGTTGACCCATGCTGCTTTCATTGATTCTTTTTCTTTTCTCTCTCTCTCTCTCTCTCTCTCTCTCTCTCTCTCTCTCTCTCTCTCTCTTTTCAGTATTAGGGATTGAAACCAAGGAGCACTCAGCCACTGAGCTGCATCTTCAGGATCCTTTTATTTTTATTTTTTATTTTGAGGCAGTTTCTTAAACATTACCCAGGTTGGTCTCAAACTTGCAATCCTCCTGCCTCAGCCTCCCAAGTTGCTGGGATTACAGGTGTGCACCACTGTGTCTGGCCATTGGTTTATTTTCAATGTTATATAGTATTCCAAAGTATGAAAGGTACATTGTATCTGTTTTCCTAATGGGACCTCAGGACAGTTTTCCTCCCCACCCCACTCCTTCTGTTGCTACTGCAAATAAGGCAGTGGGGAAATCTACCCACTGAGCTCCTTCCTACATGAAAGTGTGAGAATATTCCTAAGGTCCAGATATAAAAGTAGAATTGAAGATTTATAGAGAGTGGAACTTCTTTTTTATAGTTGAGAATAAAGGGCATTTTAGTTGTTAATATAATTTAGTTTTTAGAAAATTGTGATAAACATATATATGTTTATAAACTAAATATATACATATATATATACATATATATCATGAAATGTGTATACACAAATTTCATACATGTATATACAAATTTCATATCATGAAATTTACCACTTTAACCATTTTAAAGTTAAGTGGCATTGAGTACATTCATATTATTGTGTGGCCACCACCACCATCCCTGTGTCCATTAAATAATAGGGCCCCACTTAACCTTCCCATACATAAACATTTGTTGAGTGTCCATATTGTGTCAAATATATACATAAAATTTAGTTGTGCCATCAAGAAACTCCCACCCTAGCCAAAGAAGGTACAGGAACAATTATGAGGAGCAGGTGTTAGAATCCAAGTGCTAGGGGCGCCCAGAGGCAGAGCGATGAATTCAGAGGCAGGGATGAGGGAGACGGAGTGGGAGTGGGAGAGAAGAAAGTCTTCAGAAAGGAAAAAATTCTTTAATTTGCAGGCCTGGGAATGGAACCCAGGGCCTTGCACATGCTGGGCAAGTCCTTGGAAAGGAAAGATTTTAAAGCTGAACCTTGGATTAAGAAATACAGTTTTTCCGGGCAGCAGGGTGGGTGGAGTATGGGTTTGCTGAGGTTAGAAACCAAGCCTATCAATCAGTCAGACTAATCAACCTCTGAGAAGGTGTGCCGGACAAGGGGCATTGATGTTGGGTGTAGGCTACCCGGGTGACAGAGAAGCCAAGGAGCCCAGCGGGGGCTGGGGAGGCAATCCAGGGGCTAGCAACAGAGGGAAGCTCCTACCATCCCCTAAGTCAAAGGTCAAAGGGAAGAGGAGACAGCTGTTGGAGCTGTGGTGGAGGCATGGCCACCTATGGAGGGACTGCCTGGAACAGAGGGAGGGGATGGAACCCTGGCTTCTTCCTTCCTGCCACCCTTCACTTCCCATTGACTGAAGAGCAAAAACAGAGCATCAGGATAACCCAGAGGTAGTAACCACAGCAAGCAGCTACCACCCCATTGTGGGGACGGGTGGGACAAGGAGAAGGGATTGCGGGCTTAGCAATGAGAGTACTAGAGAGGGCTGCTCTGATCTGGTGCTCAGACTTCTGAGAATGAAGGGCTTCCTGCCTGCTTCTGGGACTGCATGGTGGGAGGCCAGGCCCCTGCTGGGTGGGTGCACAAACTTCTGAGGGTCTAGAGGGTCCTTGTGTCACCAACACCGACAGAGCTGCTGCCCTTACTGAAAACCTGACCTGCCAACCACAGAGACTAGTGCAGGGGCCCACTGCAGTCGTTTCCCCAGGTGTTGAGGGAGGGAGGAAGATCAGCTGGCCACCCGGTGGCAGGTTGGTGACATCGGTCCTTTTCATTATGAAGGAGGCAATGTTTTGTTCCCATTGGAACAGACAGTATTATGAATGTGGATTTTCCTCCTTGGCCTCCATGTGCAGCACCAATGCTATCTCCAGGATGGACCTCCAGGATGCCCCAGACATGGTAACATCTTCCGTACAGCATTACTGCTGTCCAAGGAACTGACTTCACAGAAGAAAACACAGTGACAATGGGTGCAAACCTGGGGAACTCCCTGTTCTTATCCTGTGCCCCAATTTGGCCTGGGAATAAAGACTTAGATATGGCACCAATTGAGACCAATGACCTGAAATGCTGAGGTTTCAACTTACAGGATGTGGTATATGCTCTGAGTCAGTGATCAGAACATGGTGCGGCTCTTCCCACAGACAGAACAAACTGGTCTTGGAATCAAGGGGCAAATGTGGGAGAGGCTCTACAAATCATTACACTTAGCCCACTCACAGAATTTTTGCTTGGTATTCCTGCAACTTTGGGCTTGTGGTTTGAAGGTCTTCGTTACCAAAAGAGGAATTCTTCTACTATGAGACTAGGGGATTAGAATACATTTGGCCATGAATTATGGATGGAGTGACTGATCCTAATTACCAGGGGAAATTTGGTTGCTGCCATACAGTGGGGACAAGGAGGACCATGTCAGGAACTTAGGGCATTCTTGGAGTGCCTCCATGTACTGGGTTACTTCTGTGTCCAATAATGGAAGTTAATGTAAACATGCAGCACTTGCACGCCTGTAATCCCAGCGGCTCGCAAGGCTGAGGCAGGAGAATCGCAAATTCAAAGCCAGCCTCCGCAAAAGCAAGGGACTAAGCAACTCAGTAAGACCCTGTCTCTAAATAAAATACAAAATAGGGCTGGGGATGTGGCTCAGTGGTCGAGTGCCCCTGAGTTCAATCCCCAGTATCAAAAAAAAAAAAAAAACCCAAGACTATTAGACATTCAGGTTTGAGTCACCCCAACAGATAAAGTACTCAGCCAGCTGAGATAATGGCTGAGGAAATGCAACATGAAGAAGTCATATCAACTACAGCCTTGTGACCAGTTGTAGAAGTGAGGACAGTAGCAGCTATGCATATTTTTCCCTATTTATCTGTTTATGGTTTTGGCTTACTTGTATATGTTATGCTTTTGTATTAATTATATTCTTATTTTCTCTCTCTTCCTCTCCCTGTATTATCTTATTATTGTATCATCCTGTAGAACTTATCTTTTGTGTTTTAACAATCTGTAATGTGTCTGCTTCCCTGCTAAGTGAGATCCTGAAGAGAAGGAAGCTTTTATATGTAGCCAAACATAGGCCCACTCTGCTGGGCATGCCACCTGGCCATTTTTGGTTGCTTCTGCCAATGAGCATCTGCTAACCACCTGGAATTCTCTGCACAGCAACAAAGGGTTAATTCAACGCAGGAGCTTTTACTGCACATTAGTTACAATTATCACTTGGCTCAGCAGGCTGGCCCTGCTGGGAAACCTCACAAGAGAGGAGTTAGACATTGTTTAAAGAAGTTGCTATGATTCACAGAAAATAAAAAGCAATCTCTCTTTCCCTCTATCCCTCTCTTTTCATACATATATATGTATACTTATATATAGTGCCTAATGCAACAGCTATTAATAGCTAATATTTATTAAGTAGCTAGCCCTGGATACAGAGAAGAGATGTCTCACTACAGTGGGAGGTGAACTAGCAAACCCTGATTACAGGACAATGTGATAAGTGTTATGCCAGAGGTTGGGAGGGTAGCTGCAGGAAAACAGAGGAGCAGCATTGACTTAGACTGGGAGAGATCTGCTGGGAAGGCTTGTCTGAGGGGGTGGCTTTGGGTATGAGGCTAGAAATAAGTTAGCTTGACCAGGGAGTTAAGGCTGCGCTGGGATTCTCTGATGTAGGAAACCAAGAGTCAGTTTTCAAGAGAGAAATTCTCAGGCTAGAGAGCTCAGGCTAGCTTTAGCAGTGGGTTTGTTATAGACGTAGCCAGGAACCCGTGCACAGGAGTCCTGCTACACCTGGGTCTCATAGAAACTGGTCTAAGGCAGCAGACCTCACACTTGAGACACACCAGAATCAGGAGGAGGGCTTCCACTCCAGTCTATTGGGCCTCACCTCCAGAAGTTATGACTCAGTTGCATGGGATGGGGCCAGAGAATGTGTGTTTCTAACAAGCTTGCAGGTGTCCTGGGGATTGAACCCAGGACCTTGCACATGCTAGGCAAGTGCTTTGCTACTAAACCATACCCCCTGCCCCCCACTCCCTGCCCTTTAAAAAAAAAAGTCATTTTAAGACGGGCTCTCACTAAGTTGTCCCAGGCTGGCCTTGAACTTGCCATCCTCTCACGTCAGCCTTTCAGGAGTGCACCACCACACTCTGCTCAGAAATGGACCGTGTGCAGGTGGTTTATTCCCTTAAGCCAAGAGTGGTTCCTGGGGAAGGATTGATTTTAGTAGGTTCACCCTCACTTTTCTTTTCCTTTTTCCTTTCTAGCATCCACATAGGAGAGAAAAATATGACCCTTGACTTTTTGAGTTTGGCTTATTTCACTTAACATAATGGTCTCAAGTTCCATCCATTTTCTTGCAAATGACATAATTTCATTTTTCCTTATGGCTGAATAATACTCTATTGTGCATATATACCGTATTTGCTTTTTCCATTCATCCTCTGATGGACACCTAGGCTTGTTCCATAGTTTGGCTGTTGTGAACTGTGCTGCCAAACACATGAGTATGCATGTTTATGTATCACTGTAGTATGGTGGCTTTAATTCTTCAGGATAAATACCAAGGAGTGTATAGCTGAGTCATATGGTGGTTCCAAGCCTAGTCATATATATATATATATATATATATACACACACACATACATTTAGTTGTAGATGGGCACAATACCTTTATTTCATTTATTTAATTTCATGTGATGCCAAGGATCAAACCCAGTGCCTACATGTGCTAGGCAAGTCCTCTACCACTGAGCCACCACCCCAGCCCAGGCCTAGTCTTTTGAGGAATCTCTATTCTGATTTCCATAGTGGTTGTACTTACAGTCCCACAAACAATGTAAAAGTGTTGCTTTTTCTTGACATCCTTTCTGGCATTTATTATTATTTGTATTCTTAATAATTGCCATCCACACTGGTGTAAGACAACATCTCAGTGTAGTTTTAATTTGCATTTCCCTAATTGCTAATGATGTTGAACATTTTTTCATGTATTTCTTGGTCATTTGTGTTTCTTCTTTTGAGAAGTGTCTTGTTAATTCATCTGCCCATTTATTAATTGGGCTATTTAATTTTTGGTGTAAAGTTTTTTGAACAATTTATATTCTAGATATTAATCCTATAATCAGAAGAGTAGCTAGCAAGCAAAGATTTTCTTCCATTCTGTAGGTTTTCTCTTCACATTCCTGATTATTTCCTTTGCTGTTCACAAGCCTTTTAATTTGATGCTGTCCCATTAATTAACTCTTGGCATTATTTCTTGAGCTTTAGGGGTCCTATTGAGAAAGTTGTTGCCTGTGTCTAAAAGTTGGAGTGTTAACCCTAGGTATTCTTCTAGAAGTTGCATAGTTTCTGATCTAATTCTTAGATCTTTGATCCATTTTGAGTTGATTTTTGTGCTCAGTGAGTGATAAGGGTCTAGTTTCATTCTTCTACACATAAATAACCAGTTTCCCCAGCGCCATTTGTTAAAAAGACTTTGTTTTCTCCAATGTTTGTTTTTTGGCACTTTCGTCAAAGATCAGATGACTATAGATGTGTATGTTTGTCTCCGTGTCTTCCATTCTGCACCATTGGTCTACAGGTCTGTTTTTTATGCAAGTACTATATGGTTTTTGTTACCATAGTTCTGTAGTATAATCTGAAGTCATGTATTGTGATGCTTTCAGCATTGCTTTTTTGGCTTTGAATTGTTTTGGTTATTCTGGATCTTTTATTCTTCCAAACAATTTTTTTTCCTTCCAAACAAAATTTTATTTTTTTATTTTTTTAACTTCCAAACAAATTTTAGGACTGTTTTTTTTCTAATTCTGTGAAGTATATTTAAAAAAAATATTTATTTTTTTAGTTGTAGTTGGACACAATACTTTTATTTTATTTATTTTTATGTGGTGCTGAGTATCGAACCCAGGGCCTCACACTTGTTAGGTGAGTGTTCTACTGCTGAGCCACAACCCCAGCCCTGTGAACTAGATTTTTAAGGATGAGTAGCTTCTTGCTAATTTGTTGAGGCTGACCTTAAACTTGTAATCCTCTTGCCTTGCCCCCCCAAACCATTAAGATTACAGTAGAGTGCCACCACACTCAGCTATTGTTTCTTTTATTGCCTCTGTTCTATCTTGCCTAGAGAGCCCTTACCTCTGATATTGGAAAAATAGAAACTTTTGTATATTCAGCATGTAATCATCCTTGTTATTGAATTATGTTGTTTTAAATTCTTTTCAAACACCTATTGAAATAACTTTTTTTGTTGTTGACTTTTGGCAAATTATATTTATAGATTTCCTCATTTTGGGCCATGCTTTCTTGCATTTCTGAACTGATTGTATGTATCACAATAGCTGGGGTTGTACTTTGAATGCACTCATGAGTTTTATTTGTTAATATTTTATGTAAAATGCTTGAAATGAAACTGGTTTATAGTTTTCTTCTTTTTTAATTTATTTTTTTAAATTTATATATGACAGCAGAATGTATTACAATTATTATTATATATATAGAGCACAATTTTTCATATCTCTGGTTGTATACATAGTATATTCACACCAATTCGTGTCTTTATACCTGTACTTTGGATAATAATGATCATTACATTCCACATCACTAATTATCCCATGCTCCCTCCCTTCCCCTCTAATCCCTCTGCCCTATCTAGAGTCCATCTATTTCTCCCATGCTCCCGCTCCCTATTTCACTATGAATCAGCCTCCTTATATCAAAGAAAACATTACGCATTTGGTTTTTTGGGATTGGCTAACTTCACTTAACATTATCTTCTCCAACTCCATCATTTTCCTGAAAATGCCATGATTTTATTCTCTTTTATGCTGAGTAATATTCCAATGTGTGTATATGCCACATTTTTTTAATCCATTCAACCATTGAAGGGCATCTAGGTTGGTTCCACAGTTTAGCTATTGTGAATTGTGCTGCTATAAACATTGATGTGGCTGTGTCCTTGTAGTATGCTGTTTTCAAATCCTTTGGATATAGTCCGAATAGAGGGACAGCTTTATTTCAATCTTGTCAGATTTGGTATCAGTTTCTTTTAAATTTATTTTTTGTTTCTTTTTGGTATCGGTTTTATTCCTGAGTATTGTAAAAAAAGAATTTTGATGCTTTTTGGGGGCTTTGAGAAAGTTTAGAGTTTGAAAATTTATCATGCATTTATTTAACAAATATATATTAAGTCCTGGTGCTGGGTATACAGCAATGATCAAAATAGACAAAAATTCCCTTTATCTTAGTGGGGGAAGGCACACTGTAAACAAATAGTTAAGCTATAGAGTATGTCAGATGGTGGTAAGTTATAGAGAAAATTAACGGGCTGGAAACAGTGCTGAGAGTGGGGGTTTGCAACTTTAAATCTGGTGTTCAGGGAACCTCCATGGAAACAGTGACACTTGAGCAAAGACCTGAAGGAATGAGAGAGCGGGCCACATGTTAGTATCTGAGTGATCAATAGAGGAAATAGCATAGAAGGCCTGCAGTGGGAACATGTGGGGTGTAGGAGGAATCTGAGTTGGGGGAGAGTAGGGTGCATTCATGTCAGAGAGGTGAAGCGGAGGTTTTGTAGAGTCAGGGACTACGAATGAGATGAGGTGACACTGGAGGGTATGTCAGCTGGTTTATATCAGGTGACATATGCTGGGGTTGGACTGGGGTGGACGCTGTGGAGGTGTTCAGATTCTGGACTAGTCTTGAAGGAGGAGCCACTGGGATTTGTTGGATTTTGGATTTGGGATAAGAAAAAAATGGGAGAAGTAAAATCTGACGTCTGTTGTTGGCTGGAATGTCTAGGAGGATTAATTTGCCACTTATTAAGATTGGGAAGATTGAGGCACGAGTAGCTTTGGAGGGACGAGTTGGGGACTCAGTTTCGAATGTAGCATGTTTGAGATCCTTTTTGGTAACTAAGATCATTATCACGTCTGCAGTTTAGGGAGAGGGTTTAAGCTGGAGATAAATATTAGAGAATGACATAAAGATGGCTTTCAAGGTTTAGAGCCCATGAGATTAACAAATGCCTTGGGGCATTCAAATCCAGTGTTTCTTCTGGATGGCTGCTCAATAAGATGATGATTAAGTCAGCTTTTTTTTTTAGTTGTAAGCAATACAAGTGGTTTCTGGAGAGTTAAGGCTAAAGATAAACTCATTAATAAAATATTGGGTGGCATTTGGAGTCTCTGCAGGACAGAAGACCCAGGCTTGGAGGACTCACTGAAGCAGAGAGCAGGGCAGTGCCCCTAAACTATCCAGCCCGAGGAGCAGACCTGGCTGCCTGCTATTGCCTGAGTTTCAATTGGGAACCAGCTGTATGGGAGGTTGGGGAGGTGAGGGTTTGGTTTTTAGCTTCTGTAATGCAAAGTGGGCTCTTTCCATACAAGGGAGATTCGCAGCCATTACATAGGAAGAGCCTTTTAGAAGATGGGTTGCCAAAAGGAAGTGACTAGAGTTCTTCCATGGTAGTCCCGACCTTGCAATTCTGGCTAAAACACAACTGAAGTTTCCACCAGACTCCTCAGTTGAAAATTCCTTCATGTAGAAGGCTCCTAGATCTCCTTGTGGGTTTTCTGGGAAGTATGGAGAACAGGAGTTGATGGTATACATTTGAATGCTACTATTAAAATTTCATTGTCCTTTGGAATTTCTTACATGATATTTTAATATGGAGACACAGGGGGGCACTCTAACCAACCAGCAATAAAACAACTGGTTTCATAGCCTGGGAAGTTAAAAAATGGGCATTGATTTGTTGATCTTGTTTTTTCCCTAGACAGGATAGTCAATTTTTGTAGCAATACCCGCCTCTCCCAGAATATCTCACTTGTGACAAAGGTCTCCAAGACACACCCTCCATATTGTCCAATTAATATTATTGGGACAATGGCTATGAACAACTCAACAGGAAAGGGGATTTTCCTTTTTTCCTTGATAAGGTGTCTTACTATGTTGCCCAGGCTGCTCTGAACTTTTGGGCTCTACCAACCCTGCCTCATCCCCAGAGTAGCTGAGCTTGCTGGGCTAAGGAGGATTTTTAATTTTTTATATTTATTTATTTTGTTTGCTGGGGATTGAAGGGGTGCTTTACTACTGAGCTACATCCTCAGTCCCGTTTATTTATTTTTATTTTTGAGACAGGGTCTTGCTATGTTGCTAAGACTGGCCCTGAATTTGTGATCCTCCTGCCTCAGCCTCCTGAGCCACAGGGGTGCACCACCTCTATGGGCAAGAATTTTTTAATCGTAGTTTACCCCCTGCCTCAACCATTAAGGAGATGGAGATAAGGCTGCCAGCGGCTCATATTTAGAGGTCAACTGGCCAAATCAAACCTAGAGCAGAAAAGAGGGATCCAGTTACGAGATTTCCTTTAAATGTGCAGCCTGCCCCGGTGCCGGTTTTCGCATCTGTACAATGGAGCTAACACTTGATCTGTGTCTGCATAGTTTGTCAATGGAGAGCGAGGGCGGGCGGGGGATGAGAGTGACAAGTCTGGGGATGACTCACCATCCTATATAGAGTATTGAGTTTTATATTTAAAACAAAATACAGCCAGCTTGCCTCCTGTTAATGGATGATAGCTCACAGGAGGGACAAAGCGTGCTCGGATGGCAGCTGGAGTAACAAAATAACTAGGATAGGTCAGAACAGGACCTGCTTGCTCCGGATCGTTTTCCTCAAACTGTCGACTCTCAAACTGGAGCGTCGACGCCATGGAAGGGGCTGCTGCGGGGGTTCTTCTCCTTTGGCAGGGGCGGGACTTGTTCCTCATGACTGCAGGGTTACTCTGGGTCAAGGGTGCCGCCTTGCAGAGCCAGCTGTCCCGGTTGGAAGGAGTCTGGACATTGTGCGCAGAAAATGCGTTGGTTCCTTCCAGCTCCCCGGCGCGGTCAGTGTCCTCCCTGGTTTCGAGACGCGGTGGCTCCGCCAAGGTCCCAAGCTCCAGACGCAGACTTCAGGCCAAAGTCTCAGGCGCTCGCCACTTTTAAAAAATAATTAATTAATTAATTTTAATTAGGTCTGTATGACAGCAAAATGCACTTTGATTCATTATACACAATTGCGACACGACTTTTCATTTCTCTCGTTGTGCAGGACGTAGCGTCACACCATATGTGCAGTCATACATATACCTGGGGTAAGGTTGCCCATTTCATTCCAACATCTTTGGGAATCTCAGTTAAAAGGGAAGGATAAGAGGGGGAAAAATGATGGAGGAAAGAGAGAAGAAAGTGTCTAATTCCACTCACCAGATAATTGCAGCTCACAGCGGAGGCTGGGCCACGCGTCTAAGACCCTCTCCATCAAGTTAGGCTCACTCTTCCCTTTGGGGAGGGTCGCCTTCTATCCCTCTACCCCTCCACCCTGTGTAGGAGAGCGCCTACCACATTCCCGGTGCCGCACTAAGCCTTTCCAACATTAAACTCTTATCAATTTTCTCCAAATCCCGAAGTGGCAGGAACGGTCACCCGCGTACTGGGGACGACAGGATGGCCTTGGAGAAACTGGGTGTCTGGCTGAGTTTTGCAGCTAGTGGTGGAACCAGGTACTCTGAGCAGGTTTTGTGTGACTTTGAAGCGTGGGTCACAGCCCACAGTCCCCCAGCTCTGCGGGGTTAGAGTCCAATCACGACGTTTGCACCTGCTGCAGCACTCTCCGGGCTGGAGGGGAGGAAAAGGTGGCTTCCCCCCAATCCCGACTCTCTGTTAGTTCGCCTGGGATCGCGTTCCCAGAGCGCGCACGATTTCGGGGAAATGTGCCCCTCGGAGGGCGGAAGGGCTAGTGGAGGATCTACGGGTCTGCGAGAGAAACTACAGGGAAGCGGAGGTGGCGGGAGTCGCGGCAGCCTGTGGAGCGGCCGCGGAAGCCAGGCCACTGGTGCCAGTGTCCACGCGGTGGGTGTGCGGGCGCTTTCATTCAAACTTTGGGGAGTCTCGGTTTGGGCGTCACCGAAGGCGTGACCAATCAGAGCCCAGATTTGGGAATAAATTATGCAAATAACCATCTGGCGATGGGTCAGATGACTTCAATACTTTAAAAAACTACCTCGCTAGGAGCTCTCGGTGTGACAGTGGCGAGCCCGGCTTCCCGACAGCTCTGAGCGAGCGCAGGTCGGCTTCTGCCGCAAGCCCCTCCTCGCCCTTCCCTCCCACCGCCCGCCGTCAGGGCAGCCAGGTTTTCAATTTCCACCTTCTCCTCCAGCTCTCTCTAGCCCATCAATCTGACCGAGAGAAGGGTGCCCACTTTTGGTCTTACTGACTCGGGAGGTGGTGGTGTTTTGTTTTGTTTGAAATCCCTGTTTCAGGGGAGGGGGCGTGGCGGGGAAGGATGAAGAACTCGGTTCCTTTACTCTGCTTCTGGAGCGCCTATTGTTGCTTTGCGGCGGGAAGCCCCACACCCTTTGGTCCCGAAGGACGGCTGGAAGGTAACGTGCATCTATGTTTATTACCCACTCCCCACTTCTTTTCTGTGCTGGGTCCTCTCTGTCTTGCCGGCCCTTCTTTGGTTCCTCCTTGTTCCTCCGAAATCCTCCTTGCTTCCCCACAGCGCTGTCCATCTTCCTCATCAACCTGGAGCCACTTGTCCTTCAGCGCTTCTAATGAGGGCATCCCCTGGCAAGTCAAGAGGAGGCAACAGGCGGGCAGGGTGTTGTCTGTCTTGCCCTATCTCATCCCTCCTGCTTCCATTGTATGAGTCCCTTAATCGGTGCTGTCCAGCCACCCGATTGCCTGTGGGCAGTTCTAAAACCTTTTCCTGTCTTTGAAGCTGGAGGGTTGAGAGGCAAAAAAGTTGTTGGAAAGAGCTCTGCCTTCCAGCGCTCCTCCTTTTAACCTTGGCCCAGGGTTTTGAAAGTGAAGGTGGCAGAGGAGCTGGCTTTGGTTTGATTAGTGCTTGCAGGGAGCATCTAGTGGGTGGCTTGGGTTGAGAGGCTGCCTGGCGTCCTAGCTCCTCCAGATTGTCAGCCTCTTCCTCCCCAAAGCTCTTTCTTTCCCCACTCTTCCCGGGCCTCCTCCTAGACTCTAGCTTTTCTTCCTTTTGAGTTCTGTATGGAAGTCTGTTCCATTGGAGGCAGTCTGCCTGGTGGAGTGAGGGTAGGGTCACTTGGAACCAGTACTATCATTTAGTTAAGTAGAGAAAGGCTGGGAAATCCCAAAACCCAGCCCCATCATTTCGTCCACTTGTCTGCAGAGGTCCGAGTTGGCTTATATGTGCATGGGGCTGTTAATGGAAATGAATGGGGGAAGGATTGCTTTGCCTAACAGGTTTCCAACTCTAGTGCTAACTAGAAGCATGATCCTCTCTAGTTTGTCTCCTGAGAAACACTGAAGTTCCTTCCAGGTCCTATATTCTGACTTTTGATGATTTGGAGGCCATGCCATTCATTCGAAAACTATTTGAAGCTTTCCTGCTTAGTGCCAAGAACTCTTTCAGGAGCAGAGATGACAGCAAAAAAGAGTACAGGATTATAGTCCCTGTCCTAGTGGAGCTTCCATGTCATTGGTGGGAAAACAGATGGTGCATTTATGAAAATATATATATGGTGCTTAGGGTTATGGAAGAAAAGAAAGTAGAGGGGACGTTATAGAGTGCTGCTGGTGGAAGGTGGTGAGATTTTAATTTGTGCTCAGGAAAGGCGTTACCCAGAACTTGATTGATCCTTGAGCAAAGGAGCTGAAGGAGGTGAGAGAATGAGCCACAAGGACACCAGGGTGAAGAACAGTCATAAAGTCCCACGGACTGAAGTGACCCTGGCCCAAAATAGCAGGAATGAAGATAGAGTATTGTGGGGTCACAGATTGAGCCAGAAACCAAGGTGAACTTTTTTTTTTTATCCATTCATGTGCTTATCTGTAAGTCTGTCTCAGGGGACAGTAGACCTCTTTTCTTCTAGGCTTCCCATCTGTTCTCTGTGTGAGTGGCTATCCAGGTGGAAGTTGGGGAGCTATCAAACTATGTCCAGGGTTCAAATTTCTGCCAGTTGGAGCTTTTATTTATGACTTTCATGATAGCCTGGGTTCTGCTCATGTGCTATATTTCACAGAACATTATCCCCTTTTCATCTGGTGTATTTCTTTCCACCTTCTGTTCCTTTGCCCCAATTTAACACCCACCACCCCTTCAACTATAATGTTTTTCCATAATTTCTTTTGCTTCCCTCTTTTTATTTTGGGGGTGGGTGGGTAACTGGGTTTAAATACAGGGCCATGTACATGTTAAGGGAGTACTCTACCACTGAACTACATCCCCAGCCTTTTTTATTTTATTTTGAGATGGAGTTTTGCTAAGCTGTCAAGGCTGGGTTTGAACTTGTGATCCTTCTGCCTGAGTCTCCCAAGTAGCTGGTATTAGAGGCATGTGCTACCATGCCCAGCTTCTTTTGCTTCTTAACTCTGCAATAAATCAAGCTCCTGGGTGGTCATTTAGTATTTCCCCGATTGTAGATGACAGGAGAGTTTGATCTCCTAAGTAGTTAGCAAGTGATGCTTACCAGGATGACTGAAAGAGTGCTGGTGGGGGTCCATTAATGATCATTGGGAATAGTGTTGGGGTGACAGTGACTACCTATACAGGGACCATCAGTGGAGCAGGCTGCACTTTGGGGAGCAGGGCCATTGCCTATGGGGCACTGTGTGCAAGCAGTGCAGCTGGAGGGGTGCAGCTTCAATCCTTTATGTAACCAACAAGCTGAATGCCTGATGCCTGTTGGTACTGCACAGGGCTCTGAGGATGCATGAGGTCTTTGAAGTAAGTGCTGGAATAGAATTGGGAACACAGGGAAAAGCCCACTGTACCACTGGTCAATAGCCTCTGAACTCTAATTGCAAAATCCAATCTCTCTCAAAATGGGAAAATTTGTTGGGAACTTGTTTGTCAGCAAAACCTAGCCTTACCTGATCTGAACTCCTTTGGCAGCAAAGCCTGACCTGAGAAGGCAGAAGGCTACTTATAATGTTTATTTCTGCCATTAAATGTGAGCACTCCTATATTTTTCTGCAGAAATATCAGTGTCTTTGATTCATGAGGGATTCCCCAGACCCCACTGGTAGTGTTATATAGTAAATGGTATATGTTCTATAATGCTTTCCTAAAATACGCAAATTTCTGAGTTCTGAACCTTAACTGGACCTAAGCATTTCAGGAAAAGAATTGAGGATTCATGCTTTAAAAGTAGAACTTGAGGGAAAGAAGAAGTTATTTCAGTAGGCAAGAAGAGAGGAAAAGCAGAGGCACCCATTTATTCAGAGCAAAGTCATTAATGACAGTGACTAATTAATACTGATTGCATATAGATGAGAGGTCCCTTTATCTTCACAATTCTCTTGAAGGGTGAAACCCAAATGGCTTCAGTAACTTGCTCAAGATGGAATTAGAATCAGACCCTAGCTCTCTCACTACCCAAGCCACCAGAAGCATCTATACTACTCTTTCTCCCCAGGTGAACTTCACGAATCCAGGAAGGTCCAAGCTGTGTCCAAACCGTCTGTGAGTTTTAACCTTCGCACCTCTAAGGACCCAGAGCATGAAGGATGCTATCTTTCCCCGGGCCACAACCAGTCTTTAGAAGACTGTGGCTTCGACGTGACAGCCAAAACCTTTTTCATCATTCATGGATGGACGGTGAGCCTGAGGGGGGAGCTCTGTGGTTTTACACAGATTTGGTTCCTTTTGTTTTGGTCAATTAAAAAGAATACTGGTGCTTCCCGATTCTAAACCCTCTCCCCCTCTTTCCTTGTGGGCTGCTTGTATTTCAGACAGCTGTGAAGAATGTAATGGGCACTTTGCTGAGGGGGCCATGTGGACTCCAGCAGGGTGGTATTTAGTGCTGGCACACAACAGGCTTTCAGAAAGTGGGTCTCCTGAGGGCAGCAGCCCAGCTCCACTGGCTCTGAAGGACCCTCTAATTGCACTTAATTACATTGGTCAACCACTGCCTGGAGGGGGCCATCCTGCTCAGCTAGGGCTGAGCTGAACTGAAGCAACTTGACTAGCTCAGAGTCTGTGAGGGCCAGCTGGCCTGGCTGGCTGGCTGCCTTTGGCATGGCGCCCTTGTATTTACAGAGAGATGGGCCCGTTTAAAGGCACTGGGGCTCTTTATGTGCCCTAGCTGAGCAATTCCCATTGAAAGGCCCATGACAAACCTCAACAAAAAAGGGCTTTGACGCTCAGCTTCAGAAGCTCTTGGCCAGCGAGGGATTTATTCATTCATGCAATGACAGTCTATAGGAAAATGGCACTATTAAGTGAGCAGGTTTCTGCCTGGGCTAATTGAGAGGGGACATTCTTCCACTTAATGATAAGAAATTCATATCTGTTAACATTCTTTCTGGGTGTTTAGGTCGATCACCAACAGTTGTGATGGGGTCAAGGGCAGGAAGGGTTGGTGTCTACCTACCTAATATGAAGAAAGGGTTGATTAAAGGCTTGTCCATCTGTCCTCATCCTGCAGCCTCCGATTGAAATCATGTGTTTGAACCTTTTTAAGTCTTTCCTGTCAAAATGCAAATGCAAACTGCCTGTGACTTACAAATGGAGTGCATTCCAGAAAGTTCTTTTATAATGTGTTTGGAACTTGGAACAGCCGTTTCCCATAGAAGCAAGATTGTAAATCGTGTTTGGGTTCCCAGGCTAGGCACAGAAAATCTATTTATTTGATAATGTACTTGTAGATAGGGTTCAGTCACCATTTATAACTTGGTTTCTGTGGGAAAATGTGTTCTGGATTCTAATTTGGAATTCCAGGGATGGATTTTCACTACTTTGGGGTCAAAAGAGATGGCAGAGATAGGTTGTGGGAAGGGGTCATTTGTTAACTCTGTGTTTGCCTAGGAGGCAGCATCTCCCTGCATCTCTAAGGGAGTAGCTAATTCTCCAAGGCAACCCTTCCCGGCTGTCTTTGAAGGATGGAGCAGGCCACTTGCCTGTGACAGGGACTTCATGCTTGTAACACTACCAACCCACAGTGGGGGGCAGCTACATAGGACACCACCTATGAAAGTTTTGATAGGAAAATCTGGGGTTGTAAAGATCAATGAAAGAAAACACCCATGTAGCAATTCTGCCTCTGATTGGCTGTGCTCATGTGCAGATGTTTAGTTCCTAAGCAGTAAGTGTGAAGGCTCTAAAATCGTATGGGGAGAGGGTCAGCAATGGAATGCTGTATTCGTTGGGAGTTTTGAAGCCCAGGAGAAGAATATATAAAAAAAAGTTCCCCATTTTCTTTGCAGATGAGTGGCATGCTTGCAAACTGGCTGTACAAACTCGTGTCAGCCCTGCAGATGAGAGAGAAAGACGCCAATGTAGTGGTAGTTGACTGGCTGCCCCTGGCTCACCAGCTCTACAGAGATGCTGTCAATAACACAAGGATGGTGGGTCACAGTGTGGCAAGGATGCTCGACTGGCTGCAGGTAACCGGGAATGAAAGAATGAAAGCAGTCATTACCTCTCCCCAGCAGGATCTTAAATCTGAATGGCCTTAGGAAATACAGGCCATACTTTACCATGAATTTCCAGATTCTGATCAAATGCATTGGGATTAGCTAGGCAGGGTGTCACATGCCTGTAATCCCACCTACAAGGGAGGCTGAGGCGGGAGCATTGCACATTTGAGGCCAGCCTGGGCAACTTAATGACACCCTGTCTCGAGATAAAAAAAAAATAAAAAATAAAATAAAAAGGGCTGGAAATGTAGCTCAGTGGTAAAGTGCCCTTCAATGTAATCCCCGATACAAAACAAACAACAAACTATACCAAAAATAAAAAATAAAATAAAAACAAAGCAATAAAAAAATAGAGTTTAAAAGTTTTGCTGAATTCAGTATTATTTGAAATATTTGAAAGCCTGAACTTTCAGAGAGCCGTTTAATTATTGATAGATCTCTAGATTTTTCCTGTGACTTTATTTGTTGTAAGAAAATTTGCCTTATGGCTAGTTACTTGCTGATCTTAGAAGATGATACTCTTGGTTTATTGGGAATGGCCAGGAGCCAGTCAGGTTTGTAATTTCAAATAACTTTTGAAGTCTGCTCTTGCCTCTGAAGCATGGCTGTGCTTAGGGTGGGAAGGAGGTTTGTTCAAACAAATGCCGCCTAATACCTCATTAAAAATATTTAGTCTGGAAAACAGATCCTGAGGTCCTGTGCTTACTTTTTATAGGTTAATGATTTGCTTGAGACCAGTGGACTTAACCAGGGCAGGAGAGACAGGGGTACATTGGCAAAGTGACTCTAGGATCTGGGCAATTCCAGCCTGGCTTTTCTGGAACTCTAGCAGAATTCTGGGCAAGATTCTTGAGCAGTCCAACTCTGCTCTGCCACAACTGTTTGAGAGAGTTGGGTTCCTGAGCCATGGGGTCAGTTCCCTATCTCCTTACTCCCTCACAGTTGAGTGCTCTGGAAGGGAACCATGTTACAACTCTGACTTCACATGTGGGCTTTCGGTGAGGATGCCTGCAGCTCCTGGGCCCAGGGTGGAGGTCAAGGCCTTATGAGGGCAGGCAGAGAGCAATCCGCTGCAGGCTGTGGCTGGCATGTCAGTTTCTAATGAGTATGGCAGCTTTGACCTTCATCCATACTGTTCTCTCCCTCTGCCCCCTCATACTGCCAAATAGAATAGAAAACATGTAGGGAACATTTCGGGGAAGGGTCAGATATGGAGCCTATAGTCACATCCTCTGCTCTGCCCCTTCGGCATTTGAAGTGCCACCAAGTCCTTGGCTGTGAGTCATGTGTGTTGCATGTTCAGCAATGCCACTGATGCCCTGGGGAGTCTCTGTGCCCATGGCCCCTCCTCCATCCTGAAGGACTTGCTGAATGGTGGGTGGAACTGGGGGCTCAGGATCACATTCTTCATCTCACACTCTTTGGTGACTTCCTGCAGGAGAAGGATGATTTTTCTCTAAGAAATGTTCACTTGATTGGCTATAGCCTCGGAGCCCATGTGGCTGGGTACGCTGGCAACTTTGTGAAAGGAACAGTGGGCAGAATCACAGGTAAGCCCTGCTTCCACCACCATCTGTGACCCCTGAGCTCCCTTTGCCACTCTCTAACATGGGTGTTCTGAACCAGAGTGCTTCCCCAATGAGGCTCGCCTTGGAACTTGGCGAATACCCAATCTAGAACTTTCCAGATGTTCTTTTCAGTCACAGAAACCCTTTTACAAATCGAACTTGTGCAGGGCCCCAATACATGAGATGATAGAGGGGGATATTCGGATTGAAGCTGGCAGGAATATGTGGTTGGTGTTAGCCTTGCCTTGTGAGCCTTCCTGGAGGAACTTCAGGGTCTCTGAACACTGGGGCACATAGTTTGGAAACCACTGGTCTAGTCTAACAGGTGCAGACACAGTCAGAGGTGAGGCAACTTACCCAGGGGCAAATGGCTGAGAACTAAGGAGCAGAAGCCGGATGGCGACCCGTCCTCTAGGCTTCTGGGTGTTCTTTTCAGTTCTCCACCCATGATACTCCAGGGATTCAAGAGAAAAGAAGAGATGATAGATTCTAGTTTATATTCAGCCTCTGATTTCTCTTTCATCCATCAGTAATCTGTTGGTTAGCATATTTATTAATAATAGTTACTTGTTTAAAATGAGTAATTTTAAACAAGTTACTATTATTAATAAATATGCTAACCATCAGGCTATTGATAATTAGAGACTTTTCTGACATTGATACCAGTTGGTCAATTGAAAATTGAGCTTACTGTCTGTAAAATTGAGTCTCAGCGAACTTCCACTGTGAGAATCGTTTAATGATTGTGAAAAGTGTGAAAGATTCTTTTCCATCTTTGGGCCCTAGAAGTTCCTTCACACTGAAATTAGTGGTAAATTTGTTGCCCTGACTTTCTCCCCTCCTTTCAACCTACTTTTACCTGTATTTGTACCTAGCTTCTCCCTCACCTGCAAGTACCAAGAATGCCCTTTTAGACTCTTTTTTCGTTGGTGTAACTGAGGAGCCCAGACTGGGTAATTTTTAAAGTGTAGAAGTTTATTTAGCTTCTGGCATCTGGGAGGGCCTTGATACTGCATGATAACATGGTGGAGGACATCCCATAGCCAGACAGAACAATTGTGCTAGCTTGACTCTTTCTTTTAGAAAACCACTAATGTCCTCATGGGGACCCCACTCCGATGTTCTCATCTAATCTAAGCCTAATTACTTCCCAAAAGCCTTCCTTCCAAATACCATTAACATATTTATGTGTTTTGGGATCAAGTTACAGACCATAGCAGCTAGTAACCTAGAAGAAAAGATGGGTCAATTTTTTTCCCCGTAGTGTTTTTATTTTAAAACAGGATTTAGGCCCTCCTGATTGATGCTTACCACAGGTTCTGTTCTTACTCTGACCATATAGAAAAAGGGGAGGCAGAGTAAGCCTATCCCATGTCGGCCTCAGTCCAGGCCCTGCGCCTGGTGGATGTTATGAATGGGAAAACATGGAGGAAGAAAGAAAGAAGAAAAAAGAAAAGAAAAGAAAAGAAAGAAAACCCAAACAAAACAGGACTCTTAAATAAAGAATGATTTAGTCAAGACAGGATTTCAGATTTTGGCAATAAGCTGGTAGAGTAGTTTTTTCAAAAAATACATTTGTGAGGCTTCATGGGACGGTCTCCATTACCGTCTCTGGGCGCAAGTCTAATATATGCACAGATATAAATCATATCAAAAGACATTCATTTAGATCCAATGATTCCATTTAGCATAGCTGGGTAGCTTTATTTTTTATTTCTAAGAAGGTGGGGCTTGAGCTGTCCAAAGTGAACTGTGGGAGTGTGGCCACTCCTGGCTGCTCATTAACCCACTGCGGGTGCAGAACGGCTCCACCTGAGGCCACTCTGGGGTCTACCTGAACCAGAGGTGATACGTTCTAGGGGTAGACCCTCTGGATTCACTCTGCAGCACTTGGGCCCCCTCAGAGTCAAGGCCCAGAGTGTCATTGGCAACAGGGACAAACTGCAGATCTGGTCTTTCCCTGCTTTTAAACCTGAAATGAGATGGGGCTATCATGAGGGGCTTTCCAGTTCTCTCCCCAACTTGTTTGGGTGGTAGTTGTTGAGAGGGCTTCTCGCTGTGGCTGGCCAGGGAGCCTACAGAATGCTGATCAGTGCTGTGTGGAGTTGGGTGTCCTGAGCGGAGCCCATGATTCTAGCCCCTATCAAGCTGCCGGCAGCACCTCTGAGGGTATTTAGCTCACGGCTTTACACTGCTGTGCATGTCTGATGGAGGAGGCTGTCTCCCCCTCTCTCCCCTCAGCTAGTAGAGGGCTTAATGTAAGAAATCTGAATGAAACGTTCACTCAGGGTGGACTCTAGGCTGATGTCAAGTACTGATGCTGCCTGATGTCAAGTACTCTAACATAATTACTGGACAGGTGAGTGGTGAGGTACCTCCTGCTCTCTCTAAATTACATAGCAGCCCTGCACATTTTACAAATGGGTACCGTGGGACTCAGTGATAAAATAACAGGCCCCATACCCTAAGAGTAGCAGAACTCGGATTCAGAGCCAGATCACAGAACCCACACCTAACCAGAAGAAATCCTACCTTTCTTCTGGAGGTAGAGATAAGATAGCTGTTGAAGAACAGCAGCTCAACCCTGCAAGGCCAGAATGCACAGCCCCCAGGCATTTCCTGTGTGTGTGTGTGTGTGTGTGTGTGTGTGTGTGTGTTTATTTTCCATTTGCTGGTTTGGAGGAATCTACAACTGATTAGAAGATGTGAGGTCCTCTATCTTCCTTTTTTTTTTTTTTTTTGCAGGGTGTAAGTTCTTCCTCCCATTACTAGTTTAAAAAGTAGATTGTATCACTATCTCCACCCCAAGTCTGTGGGCCATAATTGTGTGTCAGAGACAGTTCCAAGCACGGAGGCCGGCCCAGTCTGGGTAGGTGAAGGCCCCGCCTGCCTGCTGGCTGGCCTGTGGGGCCCTGTCAGCTGCCTGCATTCCTCCAGCGCAGCTTGGTTTCCATGGTACTGCCTGTCTGGTGGGGACCTTTGTTCACACCAAGCAAAGAACCTCTCTTATATTGGTTGCAAAGCAGAATGTTTTCTCTCTCTCTCTCTCTCTCTCTCTCTCTCTCTCTCTCTCTCTCTCTCTCTCTCTCTCTTCCCTTTTCCACTACTGCACATGGCAAGAGGCAGGAAGAGGCCCCTTAATGTCAGTACTGTGGTCCTTCCCCGTCTCTAAAATGGATCATTGTGGTCTATTCTGGAAGAACCCTGCTTTTGTAGCCATCTTTCTTTTGGGTTCTGGGTTAGAGATGAGCCCCTAAACATCCTGGGCTTCCTTTCTGCCTTGGTCAAATATTAAATCATCTAAACTTCTTCTGGAAGTTCTTTAGTTTCAGCCTCAACTAGTTCTCACGAGTCCTACAAGTCATCTGCTCACTCTAGACACCTTTGCATTTTGTTTATCCTGAGATGACACTCTTGAGCTTCCCATGTGCTCCCTGGTTCTTTGTCCTGGGGTGCGATGAATCTGGTTCTGTTACCCATCTCCTCCTTTCAGGGCAGAATTCTTGGCCACATCTCCCCCTGGCCTTGGAGCTTCTAGAGTAGCCGAGACACTGTTGACAGGTGAGGCCAGCCAGGGCTTTGTGGTGTGTCTGGGGCATTGTCTTGTGCGTTGTAGGATGTTTAGCCGATCCCTGGCCTTTCCCAACTAGATGCTGGTAGTTTTCCTTCTTACAATTATGACAAACTAGAATGACCCCAGACATTATCGAATGTCCCCTTGGGGGCAAAATCACTCAGAGGGCAGAACACTGTTCTAGACTGATCAGAGCCTTTTGTCTGCTGCACCTCACATGTCCTAATTTTCTCCAGGTCCCCTCTGTGTGTCTGCAGGGCAAAGAGCCTTTCTGGTAAGGATGAATCCAGTTCCCATAATTACTCGTACTCCGCAAATGTGGCTATTTTCGACAAGTACTTAATCTCTTAAGATCTCACATGAACAGTATGAATAAAGGCATTCAGCTTCTATTTCATAGATAATACTGAAGCCCAGAGATGTTTTTTCAATAACTGGTCTAGAGACCACTGGCTTTTGGAATCACCTGGGGAAATCAATCCACATTTCTGGATTTTGTGCCAGACCTACCTGTTAAAATCTCTAGAAGTCAGGGAGTTGGAAATCTGCTTTTTATGCTTTGCAAGTTCTTTTTTTTTTTTTTTGAATGGTTTTACACTCACATAATTCAAGAATGAAACGATGGCTTCAATTCTCTTGCTATTACAAGTTTCCTTCCTCACTTATTTTCCTAATACATCTACATACAGATAACTATTTACTTTCCCATTCTTCCAGAGGGTTAGTTTTTTTTTTTAATTTTATAGCTACATGGTACACCCCAAATTTTTAACAAGCTCCCCAGTCCTCTTGGTGCATTCTCAGATGTGAGGACCAGGGCCGTATGCAGGGCTTCTTGCTGACTCAACACAAAGGGTTTTCTCATTGTGGCTGCTAAACAGAGGAATTCTGGAGGCCTGGTGTATGGATTCCATCCTCAGTGTTTTAGGGGTATTGAAGGTATCCCCTTTCTTACCATCCCATCCCTGGGCCTGATTCATAACTAAAGGAAAGGGATGAGTAAGTCCAAATATAAATAGCTCAGTTGAGAGAGACTGAATCTTCCAGAAGGATGTCGTCACTTAGTTGTTTTGTAAAAATTCTGCTGAAATTAGGGCCGTGGAAGGCTCAGTGGCAGATGACTGGACTGAATGGCCGAGATTGAGGCAGCCCAGGTTCTTTCAAGAAGTGCTCTTGTTCTGACCACCCACGGTTCCTCAGAGCTGGTGGCTGTATGGACCTTGTAGCTAGTCTCCCGGTTCTGCTAAGGCATCAGGTCACAAGGAGGCTTCAGAAGGCAGTGTCAGCTCTCCATTCACAGGATGTAATCTCCATGGCAATGTCTGGGGTCAACCGCATATGAAAACGAGTTCCTGATTTCATTCTCTGCTTCCCTATCGGGATTCATGGTGCAGAGGGCACCTTCCTTCTGCACAATGGAATTCTACTCAAACTCAGGCCTTGTTGACCTGGTGTACCTGACGTCATCTCTCTTGACTTCTCCTGCTGCAGGGCTGGATCCTGCTGGGCCCTTGTTTGAAGGGGTGGACATCAACAAGAGGCTCTCCCCTGATGATGCGGACTTTGTGGATGTTCTGCACACTCACACAGGAACCTTTGGCTTGAGCATTGGGATTCAGATGCCGGTGGGCCACATTGACATCTACCCCAACGGGGGTGACTTTCAGCCGGGCTGTGGATTCAATGATGTCTTGGGATCAATTGCATATGGAAGTGAGTTTCTTATCGTCTGCTTTGTGTTTGACTCAGTTTATCCAAACTCCTTCCAAATCAGCCAGAGCTGTCAGTGCTCCCACACAAGTCATTTTATTATTCTCACTCCTCCCACAGTGGCCCCAGTGTTGTGTTTCAGGTTTTGAGTCCTACTGTGTGCCTGTTAATAGCATCCATTTGCTTTCTTGTGTTTCCAGGCCACAGGTGTTATTAATTTCTTTTTATGACAAAAGTAACACACACATATTTATTGGAAAAAAATCAAGCAATATAAAATAGCATTAAACAAAAAATATAACCCCCCCCCATGCCTTCTTATGTTTTCTCTTCAAGGGTGGCCAGCATGGATGTTTGTGTGTGTGTTGTTTCAGGCTGTTTTCTTTGCAAATTTATGTATGTTCTTCTAATTTTTCCCAAATCACTTTGTTCTGCAACTTTCTTTGGTCTGTTGTAATATATGATGAACATTTTGCAACATCAGAGAAAGTACATTTATTAATCTTATTTTTTTTAGGCTGTATGATGTTCTGTAGTGTGGCTACACTATATTTTAAGCTTTGGTAACATTTTAAAGAAGCCAAACCAAGAAGTTTTTCTTGTTCTCTTACAATTTATCCTCTGAATGCCTGAAACTATTTTCAGCAGACTTGGGCTGAAGTCAATTTGCTGCTGAAACTGCTGTGTGGCCCAGTGACCAATCACTCTTTGGGATTCCCATACTCTCATTGCCCTGGACACTGGCAGCATTTCCCAAGTCTTGACTCCACTTGGCTGTCTGCACTCTGAGACTTTGTGTTTTGGAGGTCCCACTCTCTCACTTGGTCTTAAGGCTGTTCCCTGCTCCCAATGTGGTTAATGTCTAAGTAGCTCTGAGTGGCTGAAAGGCTCATGAGAGGATAGTTCTCCTCTGCCCCAGCTTTGGGATGATGGCATTTCTTAAATTAGTGGTGCCAGTGATGAAGGGGCTGAGGTAGCATTGCCAGATTTTTCTTAAGATTACAGGAATTATTTTGGCCAATTATTGTTGACTTCAGCCTCTGGTTGCAAAGAACAATGATATTATAGACCAGAAAATTTAAATTATACTCTTAACTTTGCAACCAATTGTCTGTATGAACCTGAGCAAATTATCTTACATTTATGGGCTTTTTTTTTTTTTTTTGGTCCTGTGGACTGAACGGAGGGATGCTTTACCACTGAGCCACATCCCCAGCCCTTTCTATCTTGAGACAGGGTCTCACTAAGTTGTTTAGGGCCTCATTAAGTTGCTGAGGCTGGCCTCAAATTCTTGATTCTCTTGCCTCAGCCTCATGAGCTGCTGAGATTACAGGTGTACACCACTATGTTCTGCATATGGGCCTTTGAATTATAATCTGTAGTTGAATGGTGTGGGCATTTTCTTAAAGGTTGACTAGTAAATATTTGTAGCCTTGTAGGCCATACAGTTTCTGTTTCAACTAATCCACTCTGGTGGTAGCACAGAAACAGCCATAGAGAATACATACACCATTGCTTCTTCACCTTTTGACTAAAATCAAATAATACATACACCAACAAATGGGGTTATGCTCCAAAAAAACTTTAATTACAAGACCAGCCAGCTGGCCAGCCATATTTTGCTGATCCCTGGACTAGATGATGCGTAGCATTTGATGCCCTTCCTGAGTTTTGTGACCATACAACTCTGGTAGCATTTAGTAACTCCCTTTCCTCAGTTGGTCTGTATCACTGTATTTAGCACTTATTATATGAACTCTCTATTTCTCTCTGTCTTATTGGTGCTGTATTCTTACCAAGGGAGTGAATGATTAGGAGTTCAGAACAGTCGTCAATACTTTTATATCTTCATAGGAGCCTAGCGCATCACTGGGCCTGTATTAAGAATTACAAAAATGAACATATAACAAATTGGAATAAAAAATTAATTAAAAAAAGAATTACACAAATGAAAAGACTAATAAACATAATAAACATAGCTCTCACTGATAAGGTGTATAGTGATTATAGATGGAGTGGGTCACCATGGAGAAGTGGCCTGTCCTGCATGGTCTGTCTTTTTCCCCCAGCCATCACGGAGGTGATGAAATGTGAGCACGAGCGAGCAGTACACCTCTTTGTGGATTCCCTGGTGAATCAGGACAAGCCGAGCTTCGCTTTCCAGTGCACAGACTCCAACCGCTTCAAAAAGGGGATTTGTCTCAGCTGCCGGAAAAATCGTTGCAATAGCATTGGTTATAATGCTAAGAAAATGCGAAACAAGAGGAACAGCAAAATGTACCTAAAAACACGGGCAGGCATGCCCTTCAGAGGTAACCTTCGGGCCCCAAAGTGGCCCTTAGTCTTTCTCTCTCTCTCTCTCTCTCTCTCTCTCTCTCTCTCTCTCTCTTTGGTACCAGGGATTGAACATGGGGAACTTAACCACTGAGCCACACCCCCAGCTCTTTTTTGTATTTTATTTAGAGACAGGGTCTCACTGAATTGCTTAGTGCCTTGCTTTTGCTGAGGCTGGCTTTGAACTCATGATCCTCCTGTCTCAGCCTCCTGAGCCCCTGGGATTACAGGCGTGCACCACTGCACCTGGCTCCATTTACTTCTTTTTCTTCTGTTATGCCTTCTCATGAAACTAATGAAAAGGCATTCTCTAAGGTTCCTTTTCCATTTGCTGGGAGTATAGGTGTGCACCACTGCATTTGGCTTTTTTCCTCCTTAATATTTTGTTTGCCAATATATTTATAATCATATATAATAATTATATCAAATTATTGCAAATCAGATCCCATTGGGCATGTCCTAAGAAAATTATTCTTCACAAATTAATGGCGAGACGTCCTTTTGTGCTGTGAATAACACTATGATCATAATATCAATATCTGAAATTTCTGTCTTGCATTAAACTTTTCAAAGCCATTTCATATTTGATTTCTCATTTGATTGCAACAAAACTGAACTAGGATGAACGGAGGATTACAAATGATTTTTATAGAGTGCTATAGAACTATAGTGTTTTGTGGGTATTGTTCTACACATGAGAAAGTTGCATATGAGGCTCAGAGAGGTTAATACCTTAATCCTTAGTCCAGGGTCACACAGTTAGAAGCTATCTAGGCCTCAATCCCCGAAACATCTCCTAATCCCTAAATTCAGGGCTCTTCCTTAGTGGTGACCTCTTCTTATGTCTTTGGACAGAATAAGACTAAAGGGAGGCTGGAGGCCAGATTGCACTAAAAAGATGTTAATCCCTAAAATCCAGGGTGCTGGATGAGTTGGTGTGGTTGAGGGTACTTGAGATGACAAGCAAGGCTCACCAGCATCTCTGATTTGCTGTCTCTACAGTTTACCATTACCAGATGAAAATCCACATCTTCAGTTACAAGAACAGAGGAGAGATCGAGCCCACCTTTTACGTTACCCTCTATGGCACCAACGCAGACTCTCAGATTCTGCCTTTGGAAATGTAAGTCCTGAGTTTCCTTTTGCAACTTTGGCTCAAGATACAGAACAAGCTGGCTCACACTGAGAGGGGAAGGGAGCTTTGGAACAAGTGCAGGAGTGACGTTGGATTGCCTGGGGAAGGAGCTGGCTGGTTCCCGCCGTCCCCAGTCCACTTTCCCTGTGGTGTTCTGTCCACTAACCCTGACTCAGAACACTCTGGGAGGGAACCTCCTGTGATGAATCCGGGGCGTGAGAAAGTGCTGGATCAGCTGGGCAGAACTGCTGTTTCATTTCAGGCAATGCCTGACACCTGAGGCTTTAGGGAATCTGGAACTTGGTGAACGTCATTTCTGTACCTTTTAAATGATCGGCTGTGGGAGGGGCACATGACCGTCTGTTCGTATTTGTTGAGGACCCACAGGGACAACGTGCCCTGCAAAGTCATGTTGAGCTTGTGAAGGAACATCATCAAAGGAACTCACTGCTCAGGGCTCAGGGTCTAGTATGCACACACACTGACACACAGCTGGGGCCAGGGCAAGCCACACTGAGTGTTCAATGAAAGGGACAAGCAGGAAGGGGCTAGGAGCTGAGAGGGAGACAGATACCCATGAGCAGAGAGGAACAGCACAGTGTTGTGTGGGGATGTGACTTCCTGTGCCTTCTCATTGCTGCTTTCTTGGTCCCGTCTCCCCAGGAAGTAGTAGCATGAACAGAGAGATGCTCAGATTTTTTTTTTTTAATTTAAAAATTTTGTTCTAATTAGTCATAGTGACAGTAGAATGCATTTTGACACATCACACATAGAAATTGTTTTAATAAGAAATCAGATGCTGTGGACCAAGTTCTTTCTCTGTCAATGTGGAACACTGCTGAGCTTTCACCTTGGTCCTGTGGGAGGGACTTGACTTCTGCTTCTCTCCAGTCCTTGTGGGGGAGGTGCTGCCACTGTGTCACCTGGCACAGTGAGGCAGTTTTTCAGGTGTCAGGGAGTGAGACAAGCTTCTCTCTCACTTTGTAGAGTGGAGCAGATCGGGCTGAATGCCACCAATACTTTTCTGGTCTACACTGAGGAGGACTTGGGTGACCTCTTGAAGATCAAACTCACCTGGGAGGGGACGTCACAGTCCTGGTACAACCTGTGGAAGGAGCTCCGTAGCTACCTGTCTCAACCCAGCAACACCAAGTGGGAGCTGCATATCCGGCGCATCCGAGTCAAGTCTGGGGAGACCCAGCGGAAGTAAGTACTCCTGCTCCTTCTTCTGCCCCATGTAAGTGGTGAGCAGAAGGCTCGGATCTTATGCTCTGATCACAGGCTCTTGGCTGGGAGGACTAGGAAAGAGGGGCTGGAATTCAGCTCTTTTTCTGTTTTCCAAGCCCAGTGTCAGCCTGGAGGAAGGAGGGTTCCTCTGGGCAGGGGTCTTCAGGGGTGCTGCCTTATCCATCTGTTCACTGCAGGGCTAACTGAACAGCATGTCCCACTGAGGAGGTCTGTGTGAGAGGACCTGGTTTCCCACAGCACCTTGTTTTCAGAGCATGATGCTCTCTCTTCTCCAGAGGGTCTGAGTGGGGGATGTAGGGCGAGAGTTCAACCTTCAAGGAACAAAGAATCCTCTGTGCCATGCCAGCTGGCACTTCTCCACTTCTTGGAACCCTGAGCCTTGCATGAAAGACCCAGACCTTTATATGTCAACTTCTGATACTGTGCCCCAACTCTCTGAGCAGGCTTCTATCTAAACAGAAGTGGAAGAGGGCTCAAAGCCAGCAGAGCCCGGGAGACCTTTGTCAAGAGAGGAGGGTTTTCTTCACCACGTCCTTCCCCCCAACCTCTGCAGTGGTCACTGCCAGCCTCAGGGTGGGGGGGAGCAGCTTCCACCCTCTCGGTCCCTCTCCTGGCATTTTCTTCATTTCAGTTCTTCCCACGTCTTCTTTGCGTCCATCCACCTGCATCCCAGCATAGCAGCAGATGGGCTGAATTGGAGCTTTGGATCTTTCCTCTGGGCACGTCTGGTCTGGGGGCTCAGATGGGGGAGACTGTTAGTACCAAGACAGTGAACTAGATAATACTGTGTCTTTTTTTTGTTTGTTTTTTTAAACTTCTCTAGGCTCTTCTAAGTACAGCCTATGCCTGTGGGTGTGGTAGCAGAAAGATGATTACTTTTACAAACTATTTCACATATAATAATCACCCATTTAATCCCCATTGAGACTTAACAGATGTAAGCAGTTTTCCTTATTGGTTTCAGATAGAAGGTTTTAAAAGTAAGACATTATAGATACAGTTGAAGTCCCATTGTGCTCTTTCCTGGTCTCATTCCTCCCCTTCTTTCAAACCAAATATAAACAATGTTTCAACATTAACTAATGGTAGTGTTTCCTTACTTCATATTTTTATGCCATTAGTATTTTTGTTTATATCCTTAAACAATATATGGCTAGGCAAATGCTCTGCCACTGAGCTATATCCCAGCTCTAAAAGTTGCTTTTTTCATTGAAACATTGACTATGAAATTAATCCAATACATTGAGATTTAATTCTTATAAGTCATCATTGTACAAACACTGAATACTTAAATTTTTACCTTTTTTTTTGGTAACTACAAATAGTGCTGAGATGAATGTCTTGGGGTGCATTTTCTTTGCACCTCTGTGTGGGGCTTCTTTGTGGCCAGTTTACTAAAAAGTAGAATTGCTGAGTTCTCATATATGCAGCCTCCAATATAATCAGCTGTTATTATTCTCTGTCCAAAGTGGTTGAACGAGTTATCAATCTTAGTCACATAGTAATAGTTCTCCTTTTCCTTCCTTCTCACCACCATTTTGGTGGGACATTCTTGCCATTCTCATGGGTTCCCTAATGTATTCATTTGCATTTCCAGACTGTGAGTGATGCAAGCCATCCTTAGGGATTCCTGGGAAAAGTTTTTAAACCATTCTAAATGTGGTTCTTGTCCTGCCTCAGCATCAGGGTCAAGTCCCTCACACATTTTTGATTATGCAGTCATGCTGGTCAAACACCAGGGAGGCTACATGGATAGCCTTGGGTTATCATGAAATGGTTACGAGGCCCCTGGCCATTTCTTGTGATCTTGGCTGCCTGTTTGCTGAATTGTACACTTTGACTTGCAGCTGGGTTCCGGTTACTCTTGCCAATGTGTATTTATGGAGCGCTGTCTTAGAGGCACCTGGAATTCTTCCATTCAAGGAGTTCACAGTCTAGTGGAGAAGTTGACTGTAGATATAGGAACCAACAGCAGTTTCAGGCAGTGTAGAATACTGTAAAATAAAACGACACATTCACTTTTAACTGCCCATCATAAGAAGTAATGACCATTGTAAAAACAACATCTAGATAGAATATGCCTTTTTACTAAGTTGAGAGGTCCAGAGAGGATTAGGTTCATGGGGGCTTCCAAGAGGCAATGGCAGGCAGGATTTGGGGTAGGTAGGGGAGAGGGTGTGAAGCTGGATCCTAGAAGCCTTCAAACTAAGACACAGTTTGGAGTCCAGCAGTCGCCGTGGCCACGGCTGTTCTGAAGCTCTGGCATTGGCACGGCATGATGAAAACTTCCCTTTCCCGCCTCCAATTGCCTGGAATCCAGAGGGTATGGTCTGCATGCCCTTAGAGCTTTGGCAATGTCAGTGGTTTCTTTTTTCTATTATTATTATTATTATTTTTAGGCTGACATTTTGCACCGAAGACCCTGAGAACACCAGCATATCCCCTGGCCAAGAGCTCTGGTTTCACAAGTGTCGGGATGGCTGGAGAATGAAAAATGAAACCAGGTAACCAGGACTCTCTCTGTGTTCTGATCTCCTGTACCTGCTGGGCATGGGCCGGGGCACTTGGGCCATGAATGAGCAAACCAACAAGAACCCCTTCCTTATGAAGCCAACCTCCTGCTGGAAGGACGTAGATGATAAATCAGTGAAAAACATAGGTTGTCAGAGGGTGCGAATGTCCCTCTGCCTCTTGGTCTGCCTCCCCTTGAAGATGCTCATTGCCTGTGGCCCTGTTGGGATCAGGCTTTTTCAGTTGTGAATTCCCTGGGGCTGGTGTCCATGCCCCTCATTTTAGATTGAAATCTCCTCTGTAGTGACCAGGGCTATGGGAAGACCCAGTCTTCAGAGCTTCTTCTGGAATCAGGTTGGAGTGGGAGCAGCCTGGGAGGGAGAGGAGAAGCACAAAGCATATTTCGCTTTTTAGGTTTTCTGGAACCCAGTTTGGTGTGGGTAGATATTAGTGGGCCTGATTCACCCCTCTGAGAATCAGGAATGCTCGTGTGTGGAGCTGAGTCAGTGGAAAGCTTGTTTGGCTTCAGTGTCCCACTGTGCTATCCTGGAATCCCACAATTTCAGGCTGAGGAAGGCCCAGGTCAAGGTGTGAGGCAGTGGACTTCTCCAGGGAAACCAGCCCCATGCCTTCTGAGCCTAAATCCTTGCTGAGGACGAGGGGAGACCATGTGTTCATGCATACATTGAGCACTTAGCACATGCTCACTCAGCATCCAGAGATTTACACAATCATTTGCTTTTATCATCAACCCCAAAAGGCAGGTGTTGCTATCCCTGGGTGCAGATGAGGAGACCGAGGCTTAGGGAGATGAAGTTACCCTCCTAAGCTCCCCCAGCCGGTGATGGCACAAGGAGGACTTGGAGCAGGTCCTTCTCCTCTAAAGTTTGTGCTCTTGAGCACGAAGGTTCTATCTGCTCAGACGAATCACCTCATCTTGGTCTGGATACTAATTATCAAGCATACTTGGGGGGTCCCCTGTGATTAACTGTCTGCCAGTCCTGAAGGCTGGGCTGCATCTCCAGCTGCTCTGTCTCCAGTTTAGGAGCATCAACAGGACCTCAGGCTCAGTGATCACAGGATGTGTGGGGTCTAACGACTGCCTCTCTAATTAAGGGACTCCATCTAGTGAGGGCTCATATGATTTCCCATTATAATTATGATTTCAATTCTTTATGTTTATGTTCAAATTTATACCTTTCAAAATGCTTCCTCATATATTAACTTCATGGATCCCCTGAACAGCCTTGTTCATTGGCCACACGCCACACCCGGGAAGACTACTATTCTTATGATGAGGGTTAAAATATGTTATTCTTCTCTGCTCCAGAGCTTCTAAAGGTTAAAATTGCCATGACCTACCTTACCCTTTTACCTAAACTTCTTTTAGAAAATAAGTTGCCCTTTCCCCTCCCCTGCAAGGAACAGGAAACAGGAGGATCTCAAGGAATAAACGAACACTAGGAAGTTGTGGTATCCCTAGACATATGCAACACTGTCAATATTCTTCCTCTTGACATGGACATCATACACCTGCTCACTGATTAAAAGACGGAGGTTCTGAGTGGTTCACATTCCTGTAGCTGAAACTAGAATTGGGGCCTTTTGACTCAGCCTTGCCTCTTTGTTGCCTTATTACAGTTTCTTATGTTTCTAGACAGAGGCAAAGAGGGCACTTTGATAGTTCTCCTATTTGTGTGGGCTTGGGTTCACCTGCTATGCTAAACATGTGAACGCATGGATTGTGATATACGCAACTAAGGTCCCAGAGAGGCTCCCCTCCTCGGGTATTTCTCAGAGTGAAGCTGTGGCTTTGGGGGCAGGAAGGAGAAAGAAGCCGTCAGGATCTTGTCTGCTCCTCAGAAAGGAAATTGAGCAGAATATTTGCCCAGGGGTGTCAGAAGCTGGGTCAGAGCACAGCCCTGTCCAGGGCTGCCAGGTGCTGGTGAGCGAGCTAACGAACCCTGGACTTGCATGATTCTTTTCAGTCCAACCATGGAGCTGGTCTAAGGGTGCCTGGACGTGTTGCCAGCACGTGTAAACCAACCCTGCCGTCCAGCTGTCCGAGCACATGGAGCAAAGTTACTGCGGAGGACCCACCCAGTGAAGGACTCCTTTTGGACTTGACCTTGGAGCCCCTGGGCCCACCTCTGTTGTCTGTGAGGGTTGCCACTTTCTGCATGAGGAGACTGCTCTGCTGAAGCACCAGTTGCCGCTCTAGATGAAGTCTAACTCCAAACCTCCATTGATGTCCCTGGGAGCCAAGGCCAGACCTGTGTGGGAGCAGCAGAATGCCCGGGGCCCTCAAGCACACCCAGCAATCTCCCAGTGGCTGGGTGAACCCAGGCTTCGCCTGACCCCAGAAGGCTGGCTGGGCAGTGGCTGTGCTTGGCCTGACTTGGGACTTAGTGAGAGGTCTTTTCCTCCAGAGCTGACTCATGTCAGGATGGCAGTCCTCTTACCTCACTGGCCCAAAGAGGGCACCTTAGATCTCGCCTGGGGCTGAGGCCCTGCTGTGGGAGTTCCCACGGGCTGCACTGGTCAATACTGGTTGTATCTTAGAGCTTCCGTCCAGCTCCTTGCTCACCCTCCTTGCTCACACATCATCCGCTCTCTCCTGTTTCCATGGTTCATCTCTTTAAACAAGTGCTTATTGGGCATTCAATCAGCTCGTGGCAGTAGACATGTTACTCAACCTTTCTCTTTGGAAGCTCATGGGGTTAGTGTTTTCTAGAATCCCTTCCAGTTTAGTGATCCATGGGATTCCATGTGGTAAAAGACAGGAGGGGAATGGCGTGGGCTACAAGCTGTAAGAGTTGGAGACTGAGGCTTTAAGTGGTTCCTTTCTATTTCTTTTTAGTTAACAGGTGCCATTTCCTCCAAGAGTGACAATTCAATCACTAGCTGTTTATCATACACACAGGGACCACATGGCCAATGGCTAGACAGGGTTGGGATCTATTAGATGTTACATATGCTCTACATACTGTTTACACAGAAACCTGGGACTGAGGATGCATGTCGAGTGCTTGCCTAGCACATACAAGGCCCTGGGTTAGATTCCCAGGACAGC
The DNA here is from genome assembly GCF_045843805.1 of Urocitellus parryii. Taxonomy (NCBI): domain Eukaryota; kingdom Metazoa; phylum Chordata; class Mammalia; order Rodentia; family Sciuridae; genus Urocitellus; species Urocitellus parryii. Next base: position 24,229,119 of record NC_135543.1, on the reverse strand, counting down.
AAAAAGTCAAAAATGAACCAACCCTGTGTTACAGAAAGTCTACCCTGTCAGCAGAGCTAAGAGTTAACACAGTGCTTTCCTTCTTGAAATATCTTGCTTTCACACCAATGTATTTATGCTATTGAACTTGGAAAAGCCTTCAGTTCTGGATCTTGATTTGAATGAAGAAACATGATAGATGAGCAACCCTTTTATACTGTTCAATCCATTTGCATGTGCGTCACCTGGAGCAAGGTGAGCAGGCAGCTATTATTAACCTTATTTTATAAAATCAGGGCTTACTGAGATTCAGCCACATGCCTGGGATTATATACCAAGCTGGTGGTGGAGCTGGGCCAAGGATCCAGATTTCCTGGAGGCAAAGTTCATGGTTCGCTCATCTCCGAAACTTCATGAAGCTATCTATAGCCAGTTCCTGCCAATATGCCCCAGATGTGACAAACATGGAATCCTTCCGGAGCCATCCATAAAACCCCAAACTCTTGTATTAATATATAACCAGGAGAAACCTGTGCCAGGAGGTTGGGTTTTTTATGGGTGAGAATTATTTGGGAGGAGGTGTGCTATCAGGTGGAGGTGGGACAGCAATTTTCTTTGTACTTAGATTTTTTTTTTTTTAAAGGACACTGTTTAAATTTGCACTGTGCCAAAGTTGTGTCACTGTTGAATGCCAAACTTCTGAAGACATAACCAGTAAAGCCTTAATTCAGAGTGTGCTCTCCATCCACTGTGTACTTCTGCAACTGCTTTCTAGCCAAAGTGAAACTTGTATTATTGGCCTTGTGTCCCGGTTACTTCTGACTTCTGTTTCCAGGAAGGGGAGAGTTGGGGACCGAATCCTCAGTGGGTTGTGTATTTATACATTTGGCTTGAAGCCTTATTTGTATATATGAGTCTTTTTTTTTTTAAATGCTACTTAAAACTCTATTTATTTCTCAAATGTATATAATGTATAAAGATGAATATACGATTAGTCTTTACTTGAAGATTAACCGATTTAAAGATTTAAAAATTTTAATAGTAAAATAATAATAAAAAAAAACTACAAAATTCTTAATGGCTTGTCAACTGACTTCTTAATATAGGGCTGCCCATACCTTGGGTTTGACATGAAGTGACTTCAATGGAAGATATATTCCCTACTTGATACTCATTGTTAGCAGGACGTGGATGACAAGAAGGATAGTTATTTGAATCACTGCAGAAAGGTCTGGAGGTGGAGGTTGGGAAGAACAGGGAGGGTGGCTGGACACTGGGTGACATTAGTGAACATATAGATAAGTGACTCAAACCAAACAGAGGCTATTTTCTCTATTGTGTTAAAGCCCAGCTCAAACTGAGGTTCTGTTCTACATGGCCACAATTGTAAGTCAGGCTCTCAGTTCTCCACTGTGCCATCCTCAGGGTGATTCTTTCATGTCCACAGCCCAAGGTATTCCCCATTAGGTTCCCTTTTAGCCAGCCAAAGGGAAAGGGGAGAAGTCCCTTCTTAAGGGCTTGACTGAGAAATTCCAAATTCTATTGGCCAGAAATTAATTTCGGAGTCACAAGGAATGCTGGGGAATATTGTTTTTGTTCAGGCCCCCATGGACCCAGCTCTTCAATGGCTATTAAAGAATGGATATTGCCGTCTGCTTCTCAGGATCACTTCTTATCTCCAGGGAGATGAACTAGGGCACCCTTTAATTCAATCCTGTAGTCAATTTTTAGTAACCTTAAATTGAATCATCACTACGAAATTAGGTGAATCACATAAATTTGACTTTATTTCTAGGCTTCACTGTCAAGACATTTAAGAATGAGAAGAAAGCTCTCTGTAATGGGTTTAGCAATGGTAGAAAATGGCTGCTCTCCATCTCCACCAACCACATCTCGACCTCCCCAAACCAGGTGGAATTACAGCAGTAGGGTTTGGGAATAGAGGTGTGTTCTTAACTTAGTTCAGGTGTGAGAGGAAAGGGCCAAAATGGTGTCTCTGGCAGAGCAAAGGACATAGTCTCATAACTCCAGAGTGCCTTGTTTGACTTGGAGACTGCGAGTCACCCTTTGCACATTAAAGTCCAGGAACTTCCAGGGTCTTATTTGAATTCTTCAAACAAGCTGAAGCACCAAGCTCTTGGAAAGGATGGATACCCAGTGGGGACAAGAATAGTCGCTGTTTTCAAATGTGTTTCTTATTTGCCATCTCTGTGTTCAGATCTGCCCAGTGAAGTCTGCCATGGGAGCTCTGAGACCTTCATCCGGCTTGTGTTCTCCTGTTACCTAGAACCCAGAATAGTGTCTGGTCCACAGTAGGTTCCCACAAATACTAGAGCAGATGAAATTAGGTATAAGAAACCAGCTGCTTAAACAGGTGGTATGGGAGTTGGGAAAAGACTAGTTAATTTGGAGTCTGAAGTCTTGGTGTATCATGCAGGATTATGTGAGCTTTACCCTAAGTATAATCTTTCTGAGTCCGTCTGGTCACTTAAAAAACAGATAATACCCTGCAGGACTGTTGGGGATATTAAATGTGTATGTTAAAAAAGTATTACTGCTTTGTAAACATTTGAATTAGAAAAAAGACAGTGAGATAAAGATAAAATAAAAATAAAATCCTTTGCATGTATAGTTAGATATTTTATACATAATAAAGAGAGTCTGTTAGTCATTGAAGAAGAAATGGATGGTTGTCTAGATGACGGTGGGAAAGTAGGCTCATTTGATAAGGAGAAACCTAAAATTAGAGCCCCAGCTTACACTGTATACAAAGCCACTTCCACTTGAATGAAAGGTAATGAATGTGAAAGAGGGCTGGGGTTGAGGCTCAGCGGTAGAGCGCTCGCCTCGCCGGCCTGTGTGAGACCCTGGGTTAGATCCTCGGCACCACATAAAAATAAGTAAGTGAAATAAAGGTTAAAAAAAAATCCATGACTGAAATCCCTGAAAATAAAAGAACTTTTAAATAAAAATTAAAAGAACTTTTAAAAAAAGTGTGAAAGAAAGTCAAAAGGTAAATAGATACTATGAAATACAAGTTGAAATCTGTGTAAAACCCAACAGATTTAAAATGTCACAATTAGAAGGATAAGAAATAGAAAGTTTGAATAGATCAACAAATATGAAAGAAATAGAAATGCTAATAAAAGGTTCTCTTTTACCCCCAACATTCAAAACACTCCCTGGTCACAGGAGTTTTTTACTGGGAAATTCTACCACTATTTCAAGGAGCACGTAATCTAATTTATACAAGTAATTCCTGATAATAGTGAAATCTTTCCACATTTCAACCCATTTATGTAGAAAATCAGAAGGCAAATTTGTTTGTTAATATAAACGAGAAACTTAAAAAAATATTAGGTACCCCGATGGCTGAACCGTGTCCTCTCCAAATTTGTACATGTCTCAGAATGTAACTATATTTGGAAATAGTACTTTTAAAAAGGCAATTAAAGTTAAATGAAGTCAAAGGGGTGGGTCCTAACCTATTCTGGCTGGTATTCTTCAAGAAGAGGAAAAGAGACTCCAGGAAAAGGCCATGTGGGGACACAATGGCAAGATGGCCATCATTCAGCCAAGGAGAGAGGCCTCAGATGAAACAGATCCTTGCCAAAACCTTGATCTTGCCTTCTGCCTTCCAGAACTACAGGAAAATAAATTCCTGTTGTTTAAGCCACCCAGTCTGTGGTATTTTGTTATGGCAGCCCTAGAAAATTAATACAGCTATTAAATCCAGCAAATACTGTAGAGCCATGAATCACGCCTTAGTTCATCCCAGAAGTGCAAGAATAGTTTACAATGATAAGCATCTATCCGTGTAATTCATCTAATTAATTTACTAAAGGGAATTTCATGTGATTATCTTAATAAATGCAGGAAAAATATTTCACAATTTTTTTTTTAACTTCTGCCTTATGAATCACGTAGAATGGTTGATAGCATACTTGGAGAAGATATTTGTGACATTTAAAACTGACAAGAGATGAGTATCTGGTACACAGAATTAACCTCCATAAATCAACAAGAAATGGACAGGATTCCAACAGAAAAATGGGATACATACATGGAAAAGTGATTAAGAAACATATTAAGAAATACTCAAACTCATAGAAATCAAATAAATGTAAATTGCAAGTGAGATACGACTTTATTCCATTAGAATAGCATTTTTTTTTTTTAAGGATATGGTAGTCTGCTAGACCACAGAAAGCTGTTTTGTGTATCATGTAGCTGAAATACTGAAGCAGAAAAACTCACGGTAAGTTCTGTGTCTGGGAAATCAGGGTGTGAGAGAGGAGGAGAAGGAAGAGGAGAAAGACTCCAAGGTCAGCTCTAGTTAAGATATTTAACTGGGTGAGGTTTTTGTCGATCACTGATGTTTCTTTCTTATGCCTCTTACTTCTTTCTGTGTAACATCAGGAGAATTCCCTCCTTTTTTTGGTACTGGGGATTGAACCCAGGGGTGCTTAACCACTGAGCCACATCCCCAGCCTGTTTTTATGCTTTATTAGACAGGGTCTCTTAGTGGCTTAGGGTCTCACTGAGTTGCTGAGGCTGGCTTTGAACCTGTGTTCCTCCTGCCTCAGCCTCCCAAGCGACTGGGATTACAGGTGTGCTCCATGCATTCCCATTATTTTAATAGAGCATAATGGACATTTTTCAAGTGGCCACCGGATATCTGTACATGAGGTGAACAGTCATCCTTGTGCAACTTTTCCTCTGTTGCTGACCACATTCTGTTTCTGATTACTCGGTTCCCTGTTACCTCCTCTCCTGCCCCTCTAACATGTTCTCATTTTGCTTCAAATACTTCCCCTCCCATAACCCTCAAGCTCCCTACTTTCCGCATTTCATCTACTTCTTATGCACCTGGTCCAAGCTCTTTCATTCCTTGTAGCTGATTTCCACAAGGAATTTGTTGGACACTTTTAACTGAACAAAGTCAAGCTCTTGTGGTTAATGGCTTGTAGACCTTTACCTGGTACAGAGTTATATATGAAGCTTAGAGAAAAAACTTGTTAATCCAAAATAATCTTAGATTTGCATTGAGGCAGCAAAGTAAATTGAAAGGAATGTTCCTTGTGAGTATAGATAGATATTGGAGCAGGGTGGTCGCCTTACACAGAGGCTGGCCCTGCTTGGGAATCTTCCTTCCAATCAACTCCCTTAGAGTCTCCCTGAGTTTCACAGTTGATTTCATCCCTTCACTCCTGAATTTAGAGATCCTCCAGGTAAGCTCCACCATTGGCTTGTCTTTCCCCTTTCCTGCCCGGTGGTGTCCATAGTGGCAGCAGTTGCCGTGGAGAGGCACAGAGCAGTGTCAACACCATCTTTTGTAACTGTGGATTATCAAATTGGGGATGGCCTCTTAAAACGCATTAATATTAAAAGTAGTAAGAGTAAAACAAACATAAACTGGTCACTTGTTTGCCAAGCCTCCATGGTTACCAACACCATTTAGCCTTGACTTACCTGTTACCATACCCAAGCATAAATGTGGTGCACCATCAGAAAGGGCTGATGGAAGAGTTCAGAAGCAGGGACTGGTCTGATCAGGCAAGAGCTTAAGTCCCAGGGCCAGGTGGGGGAGCGGAGCACAGTTCTTGGACCAGCACTAATCCTCTCAGTCAGAACAAATTCTATCTCATTTAATAGTTGCATGAAAGGCAAAAGATCTTAGACTCCCAGGAATTGGTCATGACAGAAGACAAGGGACAGATGCCACCTTGAGTGGGCTGTGACTAGGAAGGGAGGCTAGATTCTATGCCTGGAATGGAGAAGCTAAGATTGCATTTTAGAAAGCGCTATCTCTGGCCTGGGTATCACCCCGAGACAGCTCCAGGGGTATTGCCATGCTGTCAAAGCCTCATTTCTAGCACCACCTCGACAACTCATTTCCTTTTTTTCTTTCAGAGATATCAGCCTTTGTCTTATGCTCTTGATTAGACAAACAGATCATTCTTCCATCTGACCAGGCCACTCAAAATTTTCTGTAGGGGCTTCTTTTTGATGGTCAAAAATAGACCCTCAGAAATGTGGCTTCAGACCCCAGACGCGTTCCCCTGCCTCTCCTTTTTCTTCCTCCCTCTCTTTCTTCTTCTTCTACTCTCCAGTTTTCTTGAAGTTTAATAGGCACACACTAAACAGTGCCCGAGTCAGTCATACAATTTGATAGGGTGGTATGTGAAGTCATCACAAAACTGAAATTATTACCATAGTCAAGGTTGTGAACATATCACCTCCCAAAGCCTCCTCACACCCACCTCTTCCTATGGCTCCCTCCCCAGGCAGACACTGATCTACTTTCTGTCACTGTAGATTTATTTTCTAGAATTTTATATGAGTGGAATGGATGTAGAGTACACTCTTTGACTCAGCACAATTATTCTGAGATCCATCCGTATTGTTTCATTCCTCTGTCTTCTGGAAGTTGTAAACATTTAGGTTGATAATCTACATAAATTTTTTTTATGTGTGTGCAAGGTGAAAGTTTTAGTAATTAATTATAGGGTTTCTTTTTTTTTTGCATATGGATATTTATTTGTTCCACCATTTATTAAAAGAATATTTACTCTCCCCAGAATTGTCTTACTGCCTTTGTTAAAAATCCCTTGTTGTTGAGGGGAGGGGTGGGAGTGGGTGGGCTGGGGTTGTGGCTCAGTGGTGGAGGACTCGTCTAGCACATGGGAGGCCCTGGGTTCGATCCTCAGCACCACATAAAAATAAATAAAATAAAGGTATTATTTCCAAATACTTCCAAAAAATAAATTTTTTTTTTTTTTTTAAATCTGTTGTTTGGGGCTGGGGATGTGGCTCAAGCGGTAGCGCGCTCCCCTGGCATGCGTGCGGCCTGGGTTTGATCCTCAGCACCACATACATACAAAGATGTTGTGTCTGCCCAAAACTAAAAAATAAATATTAAAAATTCTCTCTCTCTCTCTCTCTCTCTCTCTCAAAAAAAAAAAAAAAATCCGTTGTTCAAATATGTGGAGGTTTATTTCTGGACTGTGATTTGTTGTTCTATTTGTGTAGTTTGGTGGCAGCGTCACACTGCCTTGACTACTATAGCTTTATGTGAGTTTTGAAACCTGACACTAGTAGTCTTCTAACTTTGATCAACAAGTTGTTCCAGTTATTTTTGGTCCTTTGAGTTTTCATATGAATTTTAAAATCAGCTTGTCAATTTCTACAATGCAAATGCTGTTGGAATTTGGGTAAATTTTCGATCCCTTTATAGATCTATTTAGGAAGAAGTTATAATGATTTTTTTCAATTCATTTTTACCAGTTCATGATTTGAACTGGAACCCTTTTTACATTAAAGCTGGAATTTTCCAGTTTGATTTTCTGATAATATAATTTCTTCCCTCTGCACATTTCCTTTGAGTTGGGGGTCTCACCATGTTGCCCAGGCTGACCTTGACCTCCTAGACTTACTTAGCTGGAATTATAGATATGCATCACAACACCAGGCTGCTAAGATAATGACCTCAGGGCTGCGGCTCACTCTTCCTGAACACAGATCTCCTTGAGTCCCAGTGGGTTCACTCCTGACAAACACATTATAAATTAAAAACATAAGTCAATAATGCATTTAATGTACCTTACCTAGGAAACTTCATATTTTAGCAGCACAGTACACTGAGAATACTGTGGAGACTTGGTTGTTCACCCTGGTGACCATGTGGCTGACTGGGACCTTGGCTCATCTTGAGACAGAATTGTATGACATGCCACTAGCCAAGCAAAGATCAATTCACATGATGATCTACTGATTTCATATCACTTTCACAACATCATAAAGTTAAAAAATCAGAAGTGGAAGTCTCGTCAGTTTGGTATTGCCTGTACAGAAGAAATGTTTTAAGAAGATACATTCATTGCTGTGACCAAAATGCCTGGCATAAATAGTTTAAAGGAGAAAAAGAATGTTTTGGCTTATAGTGCAGAGTTTTCTCTGGGCAGACTCCAGACCTGAGAGGAGGCAAAACAACATGGTGGAAGGGTGTGGCAGAGCAGAGCTGCTCCACTCATGGCAGCCAGGAAGAAGCATTGGGGGGGGGGGGTTGGGGAGTCCCCAAGAACATATTCCCTCAACCATGTCCTACCTGCTTACAGTTTCTACCTCCTCCCTGTAGTCCATTTGAATTACTAATCCATCAAATGGATTAATCCACAGATGAGTTCAGGGCCTTCATGATTCAATCATTTTCTAAAAGCCCCTCCTCTGATCATTGCTGCATTGGGGACCAAGTTTTCAACAGATGGGACTTTGGGTGACATCTCAATGCAAACCATAACAAATGGCATTTGGTTGTGGTGGGGACCACCAGGTGCCCCCTCAGGTCTGAGGTACTCAGGGGGCATTGGCAATGTAGGATTTCATCTTAGTCTCTCTAGGAATTGCCCTTAATCAACCAATGGGCTCAAGTTCACAGCTTCTCTCCAGAGGTAGTGCATATCCAGTGACAGGTTAATAAGGCCTGGTTCCTTGCCTGGAGATGGGGAAGTTCTGCAGGGCATTTAGGCTGCAGAGCTCCCTAGGGGGCTTTGTCTAATCCTACCATCTCCTCCCCTGCCCGTCCTGCTGTCTTCACTCCTCCCTGAGGGTTGGTCTTGAGAGTGCACCCTGTAAACTTGCTATGTGCAAATCTCCATCTCAGACTGTTTCCAGGGAGTCCAACCTAAGACAGATGGCTCTTTCTTTCTTTCTTTAGATTTGGTACTGCTGATTGAACTCAGGGCCACTCAACCACTGAGCCACATACTTAGCTCTATTTTTAAAAAAAATTTTATTTAGAGGAAGGGTTTCTCTAAGTTGCTTAGTGTCTCACCATTGCTGAAGCAGGCTTTGAACTCATGAACCTCCTGCCTCAGTCTCGCAAGTTGCTGGCATGTGCCACTGCACCTGGCTCCAGAGGGTTATTTCTTGATCTGTTTGCAGATAATGCAAGAATTTAGAATGTAGCTAGAGACCCCCAAGGTCAGCGTGCAAGACTCAGGGATAAGATAAACAGTTTATTAGTGGCTGGTGATAATGTTTGCTTATCAGTGTCACATTCAAATGGGCTTTCCCTTTCACATGTTATAGAGTGAAATCACCCGATGTTGGGAGACAGAGAAAGTACCTGGCAGGTTTCTGCTTTCGCAGTGTGTTGGGGACATAGATGACACGGTGGGCAGAGAGGGAAAGGGTAGACTCTCTGTACTGGGGCACAGAGGCTTGCCCACAGGGAATAGGGTGTTTCAGAGCTGGAGGGGCACCCTGATAAGAGGTGGAGATTAGCCTTATAGCTTTCTCAACTCCTAACTGGAAGGTGAAGGAGGGAAGAGTGTGAGCTGAGAAGTAGGAGAGAACAGTACCCACCTATCATTGAATTAGACATTGCGACACTCAAACATTTTTTATTCACCTGTTGATGCTGATGAAACCGAGAGTTATTAGGAAGGACAGGTAGACAAACACCATCTAATGAATGAAGCTCCTAATTACTCTTCTTTGCCACAGATGTTAGCTAGAGTTTAGTCTTTCACCCTGATAGAAATCCCATCCTACTGTCCCCAAAATATGTGCTTCATGGATTTTCCCCACTCCTTTTGTTAAAGTTAGAATAATTTCTTTAAACAATCTTGTGCTGCCCTGTTATACAACAGGTAGAATTTCATAATCTGTTATAAAATGGTGACTAATACATTTATTGTATTATAAAGTCCTTTCCCCTGTGTTTCTTCATTGACCTTTACATAATCTATGTGAGAGGTCCTGGGCTGTTTCATTCCTAAAATGCACCAGAGGGCTTGGCCTTTCAGAGGACTCCCACAGTGAGTTTGCTTGTCCTCTGTAGAATTGGAGGTTCCTCTATTATGAGGTGGAGACTACCTGTTTTCTCTGGGGGAAACGCCCATTTCAAAATTGTCTAAGAAGAAAATGAGTAGTGAATAGGTGATCTCTCATTTCTTGGCATGAGTGGGAAATTGGCAGTCACTGAGATTTCCAGGCTTACCCAACTGGCTTGCTGTAGGCCGCTCAGGATTACGCACATTCCTGAGGAGTGCTTAGAGTGTTTTACCTTGTGTGGTGGGAGGATACCTTGCCTGAGGAGAGGTGCCGTGAGGAGGAATCTCTGAGGTAAGGCCTGGACACACTCCAGCTATCAGTTAGGCAGGTCCAGAAAGTTCTAGAAAGTAATAGAGGACCCAACAGGACACCAGCCCCTTTGCAGGTGGGTAACATTGAGTCCTCACTGTACTGGTGTGAGATGAGTTTCCCTGCCTTTATTTTAAATGTTCAAACTGAGGCACGGAGAGGCCAAATTGCCAAAGGTCAGCTCTGTAAGTGGTGGTCGAGACGTAAGCCCAGGTCTCTCCACTGGCAGATCTTTTGTTTTTAATCTCCATGTTGTGTTGAATACAGAGCTAGACAGGATCATCACTTGTGTTGCATAGGGTCAGACCCATATTTAAAATGTTTCTTCAACACTCAGTGAAACAATGAAGGCCAAGAGGGGGAGGGCTTCCTGCTTGGAATCCTCGTTCAGCAGACGCAGTCTTGCCATTGGTACCCTCTCCCTGCTTGGGAGGCAGAGGAGGGCTGCTCTGTGCTTACCTGGGTTTACTATTAGGAGATACCGTCTTCCCCACCTCAACCAGCCCAGCATAAGATCCCTTACAGGAACCAGAAGTTTGGGCCCCAAAGGAGGCCTTGTGAACAGCGCTGCAGGGAGGGTGCAGGGCTGAAGGCTGGTTTCCCAGGCAGTGACACTATTTCCTACCAGGTCAAACCACAAACCATATCTGTGGGTAGAAACCATTTCCAGAAGGCTCTCTGGAGAGCCTTCGGTCTCCTGGCCCCATTGGTTATGGCCTGCTGATGCGCTTGTTCAGGGCTAGGGACCAGACTGGAAATGCCAGCCCCTCTGGCCAAAAGATTCCATCTCTAATCCATCTCAATCTGCAGGGGATGGGGGTGTCGGCACTTCCTCTTCACCGGGGAGCAAGAGGAGATGAGGAATCCTGGAGCTTTTTTCCAGTAATTGCTACCTTCTGTGCCTGGCTTCCTCCAGATTTATACCCTCTGCGACCCCTCAGAATGACGGCAGCTCAGGAAATCAGGTGATATCCACATCTATACACTGTAACCTGGAGGAAGCGTGGATCACGGAAAGAACGTCTTCAGGGAAACCCACCCCGGGATTTGCACTTTGTAATATTTACTGTCTACCATCACTAGTAGACTTTATTAAGACTGAAGTCCATAGAATTTAGGTTGAATATGAGTTTAGCTGAACATTTTTAAAAACTATCATTTTATACAATGATTTAGACACTTTCCTATAAGAGAGTTAATAGTCTACAAAAACTAGTCCACGCTAGGGTACAGATTTTTTACTATGCCCAAACCAGTTTTAACATATAGGATAACATGACAGCTTGTGCACAAATAAATACGGATTTGTGAGAATAAAGGAGATGAATAGAAGTGGGCAAAGATGACCAGAGGTGACTGGTAAGGAGGGATAACCCAGCAAGAGCTTTCAACTGCTGGAATGTGCTCATTGGAATTCTGATTATTATCAAAAGCAATAAAAAGAAAAGATGAATGCTCTGTCCCCTAAACTAGGACTATACCCTCCCAGAGGCCTGGAGGAGCCTGACCTCATCTGTGTAAAATCAGGAAGAGTTTTGTCTTAGTAGTCACAAGATTTACCTAAGCATGAAAGATGTGCAGATTAGTCCATTAATAGAAGATCTGGAAGAATGCTTAGCTGGTGCTTGGAAAATGAGCTCGAATTTCCTGCAAAATATTCCAGGCCATGGATCATCCTAGCTGAAGATGTGTATGTAACTTCCTACTAACTTCTTATGGTTTTGCCTATACTCTATGAACACAGAATTGGCTGATCTAATGAGGAGTGAGATGGTACAGAGGAAGATGCTGGTGTAATGGGTCTGGCCCTCCAGAGGGTAGGAGGGTTGAAACACCCGACTGTGTATGTGACATTTGGATGATATTGTTATATCTATGGTGATGCCAATGTTCCCTTCTTTTGTTCTCAACAGGTAAATACTCTAAATTATTTAATGACTGGTCTCCAAATTCCTTAGAAAGGTAAGGAGTAATTAATAAAAACAGAAAAAAAATTAAGTACAGAAAAAATGACTTATCTAAGATCTTACAGCTCAGTGGTGCTAATCCGAAGCTTTTGACTCTAGTGAGTGGTCCAAGGGGATGGACTCTGATTCCTTCTCTTTCTACCAATTTATTCCTACCCCAAGAGTGGAAGGATAGCACGATTCTTTCTTTTTCTGGTTCTCTCAGAAAGCAAATAGCATTTGTTTTAATAGCTCAAGTGACATGATAGGCATTGTTCAGATCAGATTCTAACAGGCAGATCTGCAGAAGTCATTCTAATCAATTGAATGAAGAGAAGACACACAGTGTACAAAACAAGGAGATGGGGGTGCTTTAAAGTTAAATATAGGTAAGGGACATCGGTGAAAAGTAGGTTAAGTAGGTACTCCAGGTAGGTGGTTTCAAGGGCCTGTTCCTTCACAAAAACATGGAAAAATCATCAAAAACTGTCTTAATAAACTTTTCCTGACAAGTAGTTCACTTATTTATAACAACAAAGCCAACAGTGAATCAAGAAAAAGGCAACTCAAAAGTGATAGAAGAGGGGCTGGGGCTGGGGCTCAGCGGTAGTGCGGTAGTGCACGTGCCTGGCATGTGTGAGGAACTGGGTTTGAGTCTCAGGACTGCATATAAATAAATAAAATAAAGGTCTATCAACAACTAAACAAAATATTTAAAAAACAATAGAAGAGTTTTACCATAATCTTACTTGTTCTTGCTCCACCTCCTCCCTCAGCTAGGCAGGAAAGTCTTAAAGGAATGCACACTTCAAGATGGCAGCGTGCATTTCTTGTGGGAGTCCTGGTCCTTGGGCTCTGGATGAAAGAGAGAAAAACTTATTCTCAAAGAACTGTCTGTTTTAACTTATCTATTGGTCACCTGAAGGAAAAATGTAAGACCCTTGCCTTTGTTTCACCAAACTCAGAACCTACTCAGAGTGGGAAAGCATTTGTATGGAGAGTATTCCTTGAAAATAATGATGGACACATGAAGAAACTTCTGTTGCATAGGCTAAAAGATTATAGCTGAGGCAAATGACAGATCACCAAAAGTCTGGGGAAAAAAATTGGGAGTTTGCCGCAGTCTGGCTGGGCACAAATCACGAGCCACTCAAGCAGGAACAAACTTTTATTTCTGAACTCCACCAGCACACTCCACACACGCTCCCCGGGAACTCTCCCGAACGCCAAGCGGCTCCTCCAGGAACCACCAACACCGGAAATCCCTCCTCCGGCACTTCCCCAACCAATGGGAACTCTCCGGGAATCCCCCCCAAGAACTCCAAAGTAGCAAGAAAACTCCAAAGTAGCGGGTGCCCGAGGCAGCAAGAGCCACCCCATTGCCCCACAGTAAAGGTCAAATATACAATACAATCAATCCAGCATCACAGCAATTATATACAGCTTAACTCAAATCATCATCTCAATGGTTTGCTGGCATCACCTTTCAAACATTCCCTCTGGCAAATGCCAGGCGCCGTTCGGCCACGGCTCTCAACAGGAGTTTCTTTGGGAAATAAGTGCATTCAAATGTGTACCTGAGGGGAATTTTGGAAGACCATTTTCATGCCCAGGACATAATAAGTGCTCAGAAAAGATCTGAGAAGACCTTATGCTTTCAGTTGTAGCTTATCTTAAGCTCAGTAGAAGAAGGAAGGCTAAAATAGAGTTGTAAATGGACTCATTAAACATTGAAGGAGGGCTCCAACATGTATCTTATCTGCAAAGACTAGGAGAGGTATTTTTTTCCTTTTTTTTTTTTTGACTTCTGGTGTTCAAAAAAATCCCTGTCAAATACTAGCTGAATGTGACCTAAAGTAACAGTGACATCAGAGATTACACATGACAAAGAATATAGACTTTACAAAATAGTTTAGAAAAGGCACTAAGCAATCAACACGTAGAACTCACAGCAAGCAACAAAAATAAATCCTGAATGTGAGATTAGGAACTGATTTCTAGAGTTACCATATAATAATATTAAAAATATCCACTTTTCAACAAGCAAGTATAAAGCATGCAAGGAAATAAGAAAGAATGTCCATTTACAGACGAAATTAATGACAACTGTTCCTGAGGAAGCACTGACTCCAGAAATAAATTAACTGTCTTAAATATGATCAAAGAGCTCAAGGAAACCAAAGAAATGATGCATAAGGAGATAGAAACCATAAAAAAGAGCCAAGCAGAAATTTTGGAACTGAAAAATACATTACTATTGTTTACAATATCCTCAAATTGATTTCCAGATTTGATGTAATCTTTATCAGAATACCAGCTGATTTCTTACATAAATTGACAAACTGATTTTAAAATTTATATGAAATGTTTTTGGATGTTTCATACTTTACCACAAATAGACAAAACAGCCTTGAAAAGAACAAAGTTGGAGGACTCACACTTCCTGATTTCAAAACCTACTACAAAACTCTAGTAATCAAAATAGTATGGTACTAATATAAGGAGGAAAATTTAGACCAATGAAATAGAGACTCCAGAGGGAAACACATACAACTATGGCCAATAGATATTCAGCAATGGTGCTAAAACCATTCAATGGGGGGAATGACCGTCTCCTCAAATGGTGCTGGGAGCACTGGATAGCCATATGCAAAAGAGTGAAGCTGGACCCCACTTTTATGATATATTCAAAAATTAACTCAAAATTGGATCAACAATCTAAATATAAGGGTTAAAACTATAAAACTCTCAGAAGAAAACATAGGGATAAATATTCATAACCCTGGATTTGGCAGGTTCTTAGACATAATAACATGAGTAACAAAATAAAAAATAGATAAGTTGGACATAATCAAAATTAGCATTCATGTGCATGAAAAGACATATCAAGCTGGGGTGTAACTCAGTGGTAGTGCACTTGCCTAGCATGCATGAGGCCCTGGGTTTAATCTCTTACGCATATGCGTGTGTACCACCCCCCTCCCAAAGATGTAACAAGAAACCTACAGAATTGGAGAAAATATTTATAAATTATAATCATATGTTTGTTAAAGGATTACATCCAAAATACATACAGCACAACTCAAAAAACAAAAACAAAATCTCAGTTTAAAAATGGGCAAAGAACATGAATACACATTTTTTCCAAAGATGGCCAACAAGCACATGAAAAGATGTTCAACATCATTGCCATTAGAGAACTGCAAATAAAAAATGCCAAGTACTTGCCTAGCATGGATGACACCCTGGATTCAATCCCAGTTATCTCAAAAACACACAAATAAACATAAACAACTAAAAGCCAAAAAGCAAAAAATAAAAAAAAATGAAAAATAAGAAAAATTCAAACCCCAAATCCATAATGATATGC
This sequence comes from Urocitellus parryii, assembly GCF_045843805.1. Classification (NCBI taxonomy): domain Eukaryota; kingdom Metazoa; phylum Chordata; class Mammalia; order Rodentia; family Sciuridae; genus Urocitellus; species Urocitellus parryii. The sequence goes on along the minus strand of NC_135543.1, from coordinate 24,213,678 downwards.
AAAGTCATATCTACTAGGATGGTAGTAATAGTAAACAGGGAAAACGGCAAGTGTTGATGATAATTGACCTAAATTAAGATGTAGAGAAATTGGAGCCTTCATACATTGCTTATGGGAATATAAAAATGGCACTTTGAAAAACCCACCGATGACTCCTCAAAAAGTTAAACATAGAATTAACACACAACCCAGCAATTTCACCCTTAGGTAAGGACTCCTCAAAGTACAAACAGGTTCTCAAACAAATACTTGTACACTTAGTGCTCATAGCAGCATTCTTCATAAGAGCCAAGAGGTGGGAACAATTGAAATGTCCACTGATGGATTCATGGATCCATATAACAGAATATCCTCAGTCACGAAAAGAAATGAAGTACTGATACATGCTGTGTGGGTGCATCTTCAAAATCCTGGGCTAAGTGAAACATGCTTGACACAAAGATCACTCATCATATAGATTCCATTTACATGAAATATTCAGAATAAATAAATTCATAGAGACACCATAGAAAATAGGTGGTTGCCAGGGGCTGGCGACAGGTGACTGGCTGCTTACTGAGGTGATGGAAGTATTTTAAAAGTAGAAGGAGGTGGCAGTTGTACAACACTATGATTACACTAAATGCCACTCAATTGTACACTTTAAAATGACTAATTTTATATTATACTAATTTCTTCTCAAATTTTAAAAAGGTTATGATCTTATACTTCAATAAAAAGAAATAATGTAATTAAAAAATAAGCAAAAGACTTGAATGTATAATTCGCCCAAGAAGATATACAAATGGCCAATAAGTCTAGCATCTTTAGCTACCAGGAAAAGGCAAATCAAAACCACAGTGAGATACTGCTTCATACTCACTAGGATGGGGAGAATTAACACACAGATAAAGAGTGTCACAGAGGATGTGGAGAAGTTGGAACTCTCACACACTGATTCTGGGAATGTAATTGCAGCCACTTTGGAAGACACTCTCACAGTTCCTTAAAAAGGTAAACAAGTGGGCTGTGGCTGTGGCTCAGCGGTAGAGCGCTTGCCTAGCATGTATGAGGCACTGGGTTTGATCCTCAGCACCACATAAAAATAAATAAACAAAATAAAGGTACTGTGTCAACACAATTAAAAAACATTTATTAAAATAAAAAAAAGCTAAACAAGTCCCCAAGTGACCTAACAAAACTATTCATAGGTATACACCCAAGGGAATTGAAAATAAATGTCCACACAAAAACCAGTGAGAAATGTTCATATCATCAGTATTTACAGTAGCCCCAAAGTAGAAACAGCTCAAAAGTCCAACAACTGAATAATAATAGTTAAGCAAAACAAGCTCTATCCATATAATGGAATAATATTGTGACAAAGAGGAAAGTTCTGATACATGCCACAATGTGGATGAAGCTTGGAAGCATTATGCTAAGTGAAAGAAGCCAGACCATAAATGACCATGTTGTATGATTCTATCCATATGGAAAAACATCTATATGGAATCTATATGGAAATGTCCAGATGAGGCCAAACAACAGAGACAGAAAGTTGATTAGCAGTCATCTTGGGCTGAGCACCTGGGAGATGGGGGGCATGGGGAATGGCTTCTAAATGGTACAAGATTTCTTTTGGGGGGTGATGAAAATGTTCTAAAACTGATGGTGGAATCAAATCTGTGAATATACTAAAAACCACTGAATTGCCTACTTTAAGTGGGTAAATAGTATGGCATTGTTAGTTCCACCCCAATAAAGTTGTTAAAAACAAAATGAGGAGAGAGTAAGAAGATGGGAGACCTCAGCTGAATTTGCACCCCTTGGACTTCTTCTGGGGCCAGAGCTGACAGCCAGTGCCAGGGGTGACAAAGGGATGTCAAAATGGGCACCTGAGGCTGAAGACAGTAGGCACACAATGGTTGAACACACCAACACTGAAGTTGCTGGCTGTTTGTTAAGGGCCAGTTAGTGATGGAGAAGAGAAAAGGTTGCTTCGTCTTAGGATTTGGATCTTGGAAAGGCTTTAGAGGGTGGCCTGAAGTGTTCTTTAATTAAGATTTTAACAGAATGGACAATACTGTACGTTTGCACATATCTTCATTGCTCAGGATGTTTTGCATCTGGCGTCTCCTTGGTGCCGTGAGCCTGAGGGCTGCAGAGTGGGAGGGCCCCACCTGGTACTCAACACGGAAACTTGGAACAAGGCCACCAGTTGCTCTTAAGAAAAGTCATCTTCGTCCTAACGTATGTCATTAAACCTAAAGATTTCTCCAGCAGCAAAGCTTACAGAACACTAGAATGAATCACCTCTGGAAAGAGGTGGAACTTCTTTTTTTTTTTTTTTTTTCAATGTAGGAGGATATGTGGAAATTAGATGTAACCCAAGAGACCAGGATATGGATCATCCCACCTCAGGAAAACCCTGAAGTCAGGGAAGGTTGTGATGTAGGCTGTTGAAGGATCAAGTTCAGGTATGACCTAGTGGGTTGAACATAGCCAAGGGTGTGTGTGTGTGTGTGTGTGTGTGTGTATCTTCATTTTATTTATTTTTTATGTGGTGCCAAGGATCAACCCAGTGCCTCACTCTTATAAGGCAAGGGCTCAACCACTGAGCTACAACCCCAGCCCCACCAATGGGTCTTTTAACCAGCGACGCTACTCTCATTTAGTCTGTGACCCTTGCCTGTATAAACCTGCTATGAAATTGTAAGCAAGGACTGGATTTGAAAGAAAACATGAGCCATCTTCTGTTTTCCCTGTTGCCCTGGTACTTCAGTTTCAAGTACGAGTGCCAAGGGCCAATGTTACTCTAATCTGGTCCCCACGTTGTTTCTTAGTAACGTGGCTGGCAGAGAAAGCTTGCACAATGAGCGATGTAGGCAGGAACGCTCTGATAAACAGGTGTAGGCTAAGGTATGCTTATCTAAGGGTTTTTTTAACAGGCTGCATTTTAAGAGAGGAGATCAGTTACTTAAAGGGACAATTTCATTAGCCAATACCTCATTGCAATAGAAGCTCTGCTCATTTGTTTAAGGTGGGCAGACTTTCTGGATGCTTCTTAACTGACATCACTTGAGATCAGTGCGTGTCAAACTTTGAGTACATATGAGTCACCGGGGTATCTTGTTAAACTTGATTCTGATTCAGCAGGTCTGGGGTGGGGCCTGAGAATCTGCATTTCTAACACACTCCCATGGCTGCCAAGACTGCTAGGAGGAGCTGCCGTTGGCATGGGGGGCTGGCATGACCACCAGCCCACCTTCAGCAATGCTGATGATGTCCTCAGGAAGAAGGGGTTGGCTTAGTCTTGGAGTCTCCGACACTCTGCACACATCTCCTTTAGAGTGCTTCAGGATTGTACTGTAATGATTTGTTTCAGATCCGGTTTCTCTGTCGGATGGAGAGCTCTTACACAGCAGCCTCCAGGACTTACTCATCTCCACTTTCCTCCTGATTTCCACCTCTCATCACTGTAGCCCTGGGTCCTGCAAGGCATGAAGAAGGCATTTAATGTTTGATGATGAACAGACCCAGTCGGGAGGATCAGATGAGATCGTAAGGGGCTCTTTCTGGCGTCTCTCTTGCTGGAGGCCAGATGCAGTAAACCAGCGATTCTCAACTCTTTCTGCAGATGAGGGGACGTTTAGAAGGCTGAGGCCCAGGCCCACTCGTGTTCTGATTTAACTGAACTGTTTTCGAGCCTGAGAAGAGATGATATTTATAGCTCATCAGGCTCTTGTGACTTAATAAAAGGGCAAATAAGGCAAAAATGGGCAAGGGCTGGTGGGTAGCTCAGTAGTTGAGTGCTTGCCTAGGATGCACAAGGCCTTGGATTTGATCCCCAGCAACACACACACACACACACACACACACACACACACACACACACACAAGATTTGAATGGATATTTCTCCAAAGAAGTTATACAAATGTTCAATAAGTACAGGAAAAGTTCATCAGCAGTAGCAAAATGCAGATCAAAGCCACAAGATGAGCTGGGCTCAGTGACACACACCTTTAATCCCAGTGATTCCAGAGGCTGAGGCAGGAGGATTGCAAGTTTGAGGCCAGCCTCAGGAACTCATTGAGAGCTTCTCTTGAAATAAAATAAAATAAAAAGGGCTATGGATGTAGCTTAATGTTAGAGTGCCCCTGGGTTCAATGACTAATAGAATGGTTATAACAAAATAACTAACTAACTAACTGACTAACTAACTAACTAAATAAATAAATAAATAAAAGAAGTGTTGATGAGGATATGGAGAAACCAGAACACTTGCAAATTGCTGCTAGGAATATAAATTGTGAGCTGCTTTGAAAGCACTTTGGCAGTTCCTCAAAAAGTTAAACAGAGTTATAATGTATTCTTGCATACATTTATGATGTGTTAGAAATGCAGACTCCCAGTGATTCACCTCTTAAGTGTCCATCCAAGAGAACTGAAAACATACTCAAGAACTTGTGTGTGAATGTTCATTGTAGCATTATTTATAACAATCAAAATGCAGATACAACCCAACTGTCCATCAACAACTGCATTATAGCCATACAATGGAATATTATTCGGCCACAAAAAGGAAAGTACTGTTTGTGCATGGATGAACTTCAAAAATATTATGAGAAGAGAAAGAAGTCAGATGCTAAAGCTCACATATTCTATGATTCCATTTCTATGAACTGTCCATAAGAGGAAAATCCATAGAGATAGAAAGTGCTAGTGATTGTCAGGGGCTGAGGAGACAAGAACTGGGATATATGGACTTTGTTTTGGGGGTGATAAAAATGTTAGATAGTGTGATAATTGCACAACATTGTGACCGTAACTTTTTGGGATTCCATGATAAAATGTTGCATTTTATGGTTATTTGAATTTCATCTCAAAAAATTAGAAAAAATAAAATAAAATGCTTTTCAAGGGAATCTGATTTGCCACCAAGCTTGAGAACCTCTGATGTAAAGCCACCTGGAGCACGTGCTCAAGTATTTGCTGTCTAGAATATGCTGCTGTTGGTCAGTAGTTCTCAACTTTGAATGCACTTTGGAATGAACTGGAGAGACTTTTAAAAATGCCAATGTGTGGTGCCCCCCAAAGAGTTTGATTTAATTATTCTGGGGGTGCAGTCTAGACATGCTTCCCAAGAGATTCTAATGGGTAGCCCAGGTAGAAACAGAGCTGTCAAAAAGATAACTCACTGACTTCTACCTCTGAGCGTCTGATGCAGGAGACCTGGGGTGGGACCAGCTCCCTGGTGATTCTGATACAGGAAGTCTGAGGCACTCTTTAAGAAACTGCTTTAGAGAATGTTTTATTTATTTATTTTTTAAACTGGGGATTGAACCCAGAGGTGCTTAATCTCTGAGCCATATCCCCAGGCTTCTTCTTTTTATTCTGAGACAGGGTCTCACTAAGTTAGCTAAGATGCTTTGAACTTGCAATCCTCCTGCCTCAGCCTCCCAAGTCACTGGGTTTACAGGTGTGTACGACACACTCAGCTAGGTTTCTACTTGGGATCTTGTTAAAATGCAGCTTTTCATTCTGAACTTCTAACCAGCTCTGAAATGATACAGGAGATACCAGTCCTCAGTGCATTCTTTGAGTAGTAAAGCTATACAGCCCTGGTTCTCAAAGTGTGGTCTTTGAGTATCAGCATCATTTTGGAGCCTGTTAGAATGCAAAGTGTCAGGCCCTATCTCAGATTTACTGGATCAGGAATTCAGGGAACTCAGGGAATGGAGATAGAAAGGGCTGCAGAATAAAATAGACACTAGTATTGCTGTATGTATATACTGACTGTATGACCAATGTGATTCTGCAACCTGTACACTCTGAAAAATGAGAAATTATACCCCATTTGATTCAAATGTATGATATGTCAAGATCATTGTACTGTCATGTGTAACTAATAAAGAAAAAAGAAAGAAATATTATTCTTGATATATTTATGGTGTACAATGTAACATTTTGATACATTTATACATAATGTTTATCACAATCGAGCTATTTAATATATCCACACCTCACATAGTTGTCTTTTGTGTGTATATGTGAGAACACAGAAGAGCCATTCTCAGCAATTTTCAAGTATACAATACATTATCATTAACTATAGTCACCATGCTCCAAACAGCTCTCCAGAAATCAAAATTCTCCCATCTAACTGAAGTTTTGTACCTACCCTTTGGTGGACATCTCCCCATTCCCCACTCCCCCAGCAATCTGTTTCCTCCAAATCTCCAGGTGATTCCCAAGCACACTGGAGTTTGAGAACCACTGCAGATGGCCTGTCCCTCACTGAATGCTTCCCAGCATGGGACAGCACTGCACAAGAGCAGCAGAGAGCTGTGAACTCACAGTGAGTGGGTCATCGGATGCTGGGTGGAGGAAGTCCTTAAGGAAAGAGGATTTGGAGTGAGCAGATTGCAGAATTCTTAGCTGAAGATGGCAGCAACTGGGAGGATCAGCTTGGCACTAGGCTGCTGGGTGCAGTCTAGTGGGTAGGAGTGGGTGGGAGCTGCAGGCTCTGGTCTTCTTTGCATTTCCTTCACAACTCAGGGCACCTGTGTTCCCAAGCTGAACCCAGGTCCCTGGGAAAGCTGCACACCCACCCGTGGATACTAAGGTGCTAGCAACTCACTGTGCTACTTCTTTCAGGGTCATTTGCATTTCAATGGCAGACTTCTGGAGAAAGCACTATTTCTAAAGTGGAATTTTAAGCTTTGGGTTCATGGGTGGAAGCTGCCTGGTCTTCAAATCCCACCGCCTCAGTGACAGCTTATGGGGCATATGAATGGGACTCTGCCTACAGCTTTCTGGGGTGATAGCTGGCAGCCCCTCCCTGGGTGCAGGCGGGCTGAGAGCGCGGGAGGTGGAAGGGGAGGAATTCCCCATCCGCTTGGCTGCCTCCCGGCATCTCCCACAGCCCCATCCCCTGGCAGAGGGGCAGGAATTAGCATAACTGGAACAGACCCTCTTTGTCTTCACCCCAGACTGTGGGATTCGGGCCTCCCCCAGAGACATGCTAATTATGTGCCGGGGGGACCCTGGGCGCCCCGTTGGCACAGATCCTTGCTCAAATCTTGCTGCTGCTGGAAAATAAACCAGGTGTAGACGGAGCCCTGGCGCAGGCTTCTGCGCGGATCCGCACCCTTCTCATCCAGGGAATCTGCTACTGGGGCTACTTGGGTCTCTGATTCCTCTCCCCAGTATCTTCCTCCTCCAACTTTCCACTTGCTCACAGCATTATCTTCTGTATTTCACCTGTGATTGGTTTACCTCCCATCTAGACTGCAGTTCCTTCACGAGGAACCTTGTTTTATATTTCATTAATCAATCAACCAATCAATCGATATTTATTAAACTATTTTTGGCACTGTCCCAGGCTCCAGAGACATAAAAATTAATAAGGCACCCTCTGGAATAAGGTGGGTGCAGTGTAGCTGGGGTGCAGGGGTGTCTAGCCAAGAGGACAGGTGCATGCAACAGAGGGGATCGGGCAAATGCTTTGGAGGCTCTGGAAGCGCTGAGGAGGGGCTCAGAAATTTTTTTTGAGGTCACAGGGCATGACCATGACAGTCCTTTCTCACTGGTTCTCGAAATCACGCCAGAAAGATTTCAGACATGTCACTTGGAGTAACAGGCATGAGTTTATTAGAAGGGATAGGAAAGGAGAAAAGGAGACACTCTCAAGGAAGCGAGTGGGTCCTTTCGGAGAGGAGAAAGGCACATCTCTTCTATTCTCTGGTTTTATTGGGTCCAGAGAAGTTTCCAGAGTCCCACCCAGATCCATCTCTTGACTTTTTTTTTGTACTGGGGACTGAACTCGGGGACACTCAACCACTGAGCCACATATGCAGCACTATTTTGTATTTTATTTAGAGACAGGGTATTCTCACTGAATTGCTCAGCACCTCACTTTTGCTGAGGCTGTCTTTGAACTCGCCATCCTCCTGTCCCAGCCTCCCGAGCTGCTGGGATTACTTTTGACTGACAGCAGGATGACATCAAACTTTCAAGTCCCCACTGTGCATGACCACTCTAGGTCACTTTGGCCCATGCTGACTAGTTCTAATTGGAACCTGTTCTTATGGACTTTGTGGTTATCTCCCTGAGCTCTGAGATCCAGTCTGTGTATAGGTCACAAAAGTCCCCGCCCTTCAGGGTAACTCGTGTTCTTTCTATTGGCATTTTGGACCTTCATTTCTCCTGCAGATAACAGGTTATTTGCTGAGGAATGTAATGTATTCTGTTGACTGAAGCCAGGCAGGGCTTCAGGTAAATTGCTTTTCTTTTTCTTTTTTTTTTTTTTTTAAAGAAAGCATGTGGGTAGGTGGGGGCAGCACAGTCAGTCCAGCTTATAGAATTATTCCCTTATGGGGCTGGGGTTGCAGCTTAGTGGTAAGTGCTTGCCTAGCACATGTGAGATACTGGGTTCAATTCTAAGCACTACATAAAATAAATAAATGAAATAATAAAGATATTGTGTCCTTCAACAACTAAAAATGTTAAACAAAAGAATTACTCCCTTAATCTCATGTTGACACCCTGCACGTCTGTCTGTTCTCTTTCATGTGGAAGGTAAGGAAGAGTTAGGGGAGGCTTCCTGGAGGAGGTGACATCCGAAAAGTACTAAGAGTAGGGGTTCATCCCATAGCTGTTCTAGGCAGAAGGAAAGACATGTACAAAATCATGTGTGGAATTGGTGGGCTTTCCTGGACTGAGCGTGGCTGAGGTGGCTGGACTGCAGACCACCTTTGGAGGGGAAGCAAAGTAGAGAGGCAGGGATGGCTGGGTCCTCAACGGTTTTATCTTCCAAGTTAAAGAATTTGGGGGTTGACTAGAGAGTATTGGGCAACCAGCAGGGGATTTTTATTTATTTATTTTTGCATTACAATTCTTAATACACCTTTATACCACAATTTATCATATCTCTGATTGTATATAAGGTATGCTGACACCAAATTCACATCTTCATACATGTATTTTGTATAACGATGAGGGTCTCCTTCCACCCTCCATGCTATTCCCCTTCTCCCTCCCTTTCCCTCCCACCCCTATTCCATATCTAGAGGTAATCTTCCTCCCTTGCTCTCTTTCCCTCCCAACCCCATTTTGAGTCACCCTCCTTATATCAGAGAAGACATTCAGCATTTGTTTTTTTGGGATTGGCTAACTTCACTTAGCATAATCTTCTCTAATGCCATCCATTTCCCTAGCAGGGGATTTTAATGAGGGTAATGTGGTCAGAGAGTGGCTACAGTGGAGAATGGGCTGCAGGGGTGAACTGGGAAGGGGAGACCTGAGGAAGGAGAGCCAGCCAGGGAGAGTGGAAAGCCAGGAGGGAGAGGGGAGTTGGGTCCACAGCAGCCCAACATCCCCCTTGGAGCCCAGGTGCCCAGTGGTGCCAAGGAATCGAGGCAGGGGAGATGGAGAGAGCAATAGCCTATGAGGGGCGAGGAGAAGGTCTCTTTTGGAAGTGTTCAGTTTGAGGTGCTCATGGAAAGGGCTTCTGTGGACCAGATGCATGGGAAGCTGGGCACAGGGGTCTGGAATGAAGGAGAAGGAACGAGGCCCTTTCCAGATCCCTGTGATGCATCCCCACATCAAGATGAGACCCTGACATGGGAGGTGGTATGAGCTGGTACCTTAGAGCTGTTTTAGATTCAGAGCTGAATTGGAATCCTGGCTTTGCCGTCCACTATTGTGCAAAATGGAGGAATACAAAATCTACAAGCTGTCTGTGATTGTTTCCTCTATTGTTAAAAAGGAATCGAAATCCCTACCTTGGATTCAGGGAGGACTCATTAAGACCACATGCACGGGGAGCTTGGCACAGAGCCTGGGACGTTGGGGGCGCTCAGGGAAGGCTTTCAGCCAACAGGGAGGTGGTCACTGGTGTTGACTGTGGTAAGATGGGAAGATGGACTAGGCTGACAAAAGGAGAGAACTACAGACAGCAACACCAAGAAGTCCACAGCCGGGGGGTGGGGTGGGGGGGGCCTTGGAGACCAACAAAAGAGGAGGGAGTGGCCACCGTGGGGTTTACAGGAAGAAAGTGAGAATGATGGGTGTCCATGATGAGCTCACTAGGAATGTGGGACAACTTCCATGAAGTGAATATTTAAAAAAAAAAAAACAACTTTGCTATAAAAGAGGAAAAACATGAAGCAAAAGAGAATAGGTAAGGCTGACTCTGTCCCTGTCTCTGACCCTTCGCTTTCTGTATGGCACTGAGACTATAGGAAGACATACACCACGGCAGGCTTCCCTCAGCACCCCTGATCACCCCAAGAAGATCTTCTCTCAGCTCCCCAGCCCTGTGAAGAGCTTTAGCAAGGCACTCATGTAGTGAACCGAGGTAATTGAACTATGGTTGTGTGACTTTGGCTTCCTTGCACCGGTCCTGATGACAGGCACATACTAGGTGCTCAAGTAAGTGTGTCTACAATCAGCTTGTATGGGCAAGATGTTCTAGACCCTGCCTTCTTGGGGAGACCTAACTGGAGTGAGTTGTGATTGTCCTGATAGGAGCTGTGACATGTGCTAACTCTAGCCCGCCCGAGAAAAGTGTAAGAATGGAGGGCATTGAGGATGCTCTGATCATCCCCCCAAGGTCAATGCCTTATGAATTCAAGTGTAAGCTCCAGTGCATCTACGTCCATTTTGGACCAGACCAGTTCAGACCTACCCTGAAAGTTACCTGTGGACCAACAAGGTGGACTTGGAACTCTCTGGTTTCATCCTATGCTGTAATCATCTCAAGGTGATCCAGGATCAGAGCAGACCCAGAACTGAAGGGAGGAAGGAGGCAGTCTCCTGCGGATGCATCATGTGCGAAGTGCGTCTGTCTCCTGTTTTGCAGCACAAGCCTTAGAGGCGCATCCGATTGCTCTCTCTCTTTTTTTTTTTAAGTATTCTCTGACTACTCCTTTTTTAAATTTTTTTTTTAGTTGTAGTTGGACACAATACCTCTATTTTATTTCTTTATTTTTATGTGGTGCTGAGGATTGAACCCAGCACCTCATACATGCTAGGCGAGTGCCCTACCACTGAGCCACAACCCCAGCCCCTCTCTGACTACTCTTGACACCGGGAAGATGCTAACTGCAAAGGCCTGTTTCCAAGTCTCAGTTGGTGGATAGAACAGAGTTTCTGAAAGAGACCGTTCTTTCTCCTCTTTGGCCTTGAAGTTTCACGCAGGAAAGCAAGAGCAGAGAATGCCTCACAGGGCTCTGGAAAGGGCCCATATTTCTTAGGGATTTGCATCTCTCTTTGTGCCTAGCATTTGGCTGGGAAAACAGATGTTGCCTGTAAAATGCTTATTGATTGGCTCAATTAATTGTAAATTACAGAAATGAAGTGTTTTTCACATTTCCTAAATTATGTTCGTTGGAATCTGACTCCTAAGGCAGATGTTTACCTTGGCTGTCTGCAGGAGAGGGCTCCATGCCCTGGTCCTTCTACTTCTGCATAGGAAACATTTCTAAACCGCTTCCATCTGCCACCTGGAGAGCACAGGTAGCCCAAGTCAGGATTCTCCACCACCTGGCTCTGGTCAGGGAGGGGAGCAAGAGGTGCTTCTTACATCTCCAAGTTGAGGAAGCATTTTCTGATGCACTGATGCCAAAAGGGGTTGGAGAGGAGGGAGTGAAGAAATTACAGCATCTTCAGAGTCTGTTTATGATGTTGATACAAATACTCCACTCTAAAGAGGGGAGGTGGTGCACTTTCTTTGGAGGAAGTTGTGAATTAGGAGACAGAAGACCTGAGTGGTTCTGCTATTTAAGATCCATGAATGCAGCCAGGCATAGTGGCACATGCCTGTAATTCCAGTGGCTTGGTAGGCTGAGGCAGGAGAATCACGAGTTCAAAGCCAGCCGCAGCAACTTAGCCAGGCCCTAAAGCCCCTAGGGTCAATCCCCAGTACCAAAACAAAACAAAACAAAACAAAAAAACATGAATGCTTCAACTACCTGTCTCAGTTATCTTATCTATAAGATGGGAACAATAATACCTGTCCTGGTTTTTTTGAGCATCAAATGAGATTAAAATGTTCTGTTGCAAGAGATGATTCTTTTGACTAAAAGCCATCTGAATTCTCCCTCCTCCACATATCTGCTAAATCACACCTGGGCCCACAGACTGTGGGTGTGTGTGTGTGGGCGTGGGGCGCTCTCAGCTCAGTTTGGGGGCCTTAGCTGGCAGCACAGTCTGTTGCCGGTTCTGTCCTCTGCTAGAGCCAGTGAGGGCTTCAAAGCTGGAAATGGTTTTCAGTTTTCTGCTGAGTGAGCAAGTCCAGTGTTCCAGAGACCGCGTTCTGTTCCCCTGCAGAAGGCCCTTGTTCCAGAAGGATCAGAGACCCGCCTTTATCTCTGTGACAGCTTGTAGCCTTTATGGCCATTAGGACATTTTATGGTCTCCCTAGTGATGACATGATTGGAATGTGGCCCATCTCTTTGTAGCACTCCCTGAGATTGAATTAATGAAGGGGGAAGGCACAGCCGCTGGACAGAGAGAGCCAAACTGGGTTTCTACGAACTCCCAGAAATTCTCCTTTGGTGGGAAGGGTTGAAGATATGGAATTCTGCATTCTGATCTGGGTTCCTGGGAAGGAGCCAGGGTTGGGTTGTAAATTCCTAGCCATCATCTCATTCAAACACTCCTGTGAGTGCCAGAGGAAGGAGATAAGGACAATAGGATTTAGAAAAAAAAAAAAAAAAGAAAGAAAGAAAGAAAGAAAGAAAGAAAGAAATAAAAAAAAAAGAAATCAGTTTGACAGAGAACAATTTTGAATAAGGCTATAAAGATAAAAAAACATATGGTTCTTGCTCTTCAGGAACCTACACAAAATGATATTGGATTTAACCACATGGTCATGATCCATGATGGATGTGATGATCAATGTTGGCGGGAGCCCACACAGTGTGGTTGGGGTATTCCTGGAAGAGCCCCAAGAGTCCGTGGCAGGGCTCACAAGCCCAGGTGTCCGCAGAGCCACGCCACGACCATGTATTTCTACAGAGCACATTTGCCACAGCAAGCTGGTGAACTCTAGGCATGATTTCCTTGGTCTGGGCAGTGAGAAAAGTATGTCGTCCTGGAGCTTGAGGCCAGTCCCCATTGGAATAAGTGAGTCGCTGTCTCCCGGGCTAGCTGGGACGGACGCTCAGGGATGGCCACCTGCCTTCAATGCGTCAGGGCTCCAGGCCAGTCACTCCTGGGATGGCTTCTACCTTCCCTGATTTGGAATAGCCCTTCCTAAAGACGATATCTCCCAAGTTAAAAAGAAAAACAGGAAGCTAGAAACCAGCAGAAGCAGCTCCAGCCCTCTTGGTCACCCACTTTCCGGGAGTGACTGCACCCTTTGCTATTCTCTGTGTCATGATGGATGTTGCATCCCTCTTCCTGTCCAGCTGACTCCCAGCACCTGGGTTCTGGATTTCACAATCTATGGATTCCATCAGAAATCCTCTCTTTCCATATGTCTTTCCCCCTCCCCTCTGGGCTAGGCTTTCCTATCTGCATGTAACCAGTTCAAGTCATTAAGAAAACACTCAGACTCTCAAGCCCCTTCCCTGCTTGCCTGGACATCCCCACATAGCGGCCACTGGGTCTTGGAACTCCCTTCCATAGGCGCTCTCACCACACTTCCTCACCTCCCCTGTGTACCTCAGCTCACCGCTGCCAGGCTCACCTGTCCACACCTGCCCTCAGCAGGGAACCAGAGTGGCGGTCTATAAGGCCAATGTTCATCTTCTGGGCTGATTCAATTCTCTTGATCTCTTCTTTCTGGGGAAAAAATAAATGCCACTTTCCTCCTGTGTTCTGTGACATCACACACGTTCCCAGTTTTCTTGGGTCTCCACCTTCTTCTCTGTCACCAGCCTCTATTCTTGTGTCCTGTGGTCCCCTGGTCTCTTGTCTAAAGTCCCCCTCAGCTGTTTCATCCAGCCACACAACACGTGAGCCACCACCTCTGTCTACTTCTCACCTTGACATCTTTCCTGAGCTCCACTTGGTTGTCTCTGGACACCCAAACAGAGCCCGGTCTGGCCCTTCCTCACACGCTTCAACCAGAGGCTCAAGTGAGCAATCTGAGTTTGTGACTGTGACCATGTTGGTCTCTGTGGGTGACGGGGAGCCTATGAATGTTTCCCTCAAGCTCAGTGTTTTCTATTACCATCTTCTGAGGGCAGGATTTGACAGGATAGAGGAGAAGGAAGAGGAAGAGGAGGAGGAAGGACGAGAGGAGGGGAAGATCGAGGCAAGAGATGAAGCTTATCTTTTCTCATTGGGAATGAACATCTATGACATGCTTACTCCACATTTGTGTCATTTTCACAATGGAAGATCGTCCAGGCTGGCTCCTGGCAGGTTCCTCTCAGAGATTACTCTTGCGGATGAACTCAATCAGGAAAATAGTTTCAATCTTTGCTCGAGATTGGACCTGGGTTAGGCGCCTCAGTAAAGCATTGATCCAAAAGCTGGAGAAGTACCCCAACACCAGGAGAACAACGGGGCACACCAGGATTGCATCGGCTGCTCCCTGCTGGCCCCTGCTTCTGACTTCTGTGGATAGTCCTACCCTGGCCCACTGGTTCCCTGTGTTTAACAAACAAAAAGGAAAAACAAAATAATTCAAAACAATAACAATGAAACACATAAACAAAACAACTTAAAAAAAAAACCTTATCTTTCTAAATCTCCTTTCTTGCCTGTCTGGTCTTCCATCCTGTTGACTTCTTATGCCTGTCTCTCTGTTTCCCCTTGGGGTCAGGAATGCAGCTGTGGGGGGTATACTGCATTCCAGTGTGGCCAGTCTCAAGATGTGGCCGCAAGGATTAACCCTCTACATTATCCACCCATTCCCAATCTTGTCCCTGGAGTCTGGTTAGGGAGGAGGAGGTGGGGGACCCTCCTCCCTTTCCTGACTCCCTTAGATACCCAGAGTTCCCTGTCTTCAGTCAGTACTCTGTTTTCTATTCTTTTAAGACCTCTCTGATTAAGACATCCTGGTTCCAGTTCTTCTTGTACCCTTTTGCTCTCCGCCCTTACATACTGTGGCCATGACTTTGCACATGAGCAGGAAACCAAAGCTTCACATGGACACATCCAGTCATCCCACGTAGGTCAAAGAAGGCAGGAGATATGTTCCAGTATCCATTAGTGCCCTGCTCACTGTGAGATCCAGCTGCTCTGGCTGATTAGTTACTCCTGGTGGGACATTTCCTGCTTTCTTGGTGATCCTGGGAGGTTTTGGAGGCAAAGTTTCCATACATGCTTAGTCCCCATAAAGGTCAATGTGAAGACCTGTTCTCTTAGTCCTGGACATTAAAAAGAGTTTCTCTGACCAGGTCACAGCTTTTTCATTGCTGCAACTCAGAGACCTGACAAGAACAATTTTAGAGGAGAAAAAGTTGATTTGGGGGCTCACAGTTTCAGAGGTCTCAGTCCATAAACAGCCAGCTCCATTCTTTGGGGCTCTAGGTGAAGCAGAACATCATGGTAGAAGAGTGTGGCAGAGGGAAGCCACTCACATGATAATCAGGAATCAGGGAGAGACTAAGCTCAGTTCACTAAATATATACCCCAAAGGCATGGCTCCAGTGACCTACCTCCTCCATCCTTACCTACCCACCTTCTCTTACCACTCGGTTATCCATATCAGGGGATTAATTCTCTGATTGGGTTAAGGCTCTCATCACCCAATAATTTCACCTCTGAATGTTCTTATAATGTTTCACACATGAGTTTTTGGGGGACACCTCATATCCAGACCAGAACACCAGGGTAATCCATTCACTCATTCATTTCTTGTTTCATTTGCTTCCCCCTAGTAGGCCACTAAGAGCTAATCTAGGTAACACACAGTCTCTGGAACCTACCATTCTGCCGTGGAGGTGAGACTTGAAGCAACGAGTCGAAAGGCAAATCAGATGTGGTTCAATTCCCCAGGTACTTGATGTGAGCCATACACTGAGGAGGCAGAGGCATGGTGGGCTGAAGGAGAGTGTGGTGGTCTATGGGGATGGTGTGGCTTCCCGGCCCTGGAAGGAGGGGAAGAACTTAGACTTGTGGAAGAGAACGTGAAAGACCTTCCAGAGGGAAGAAAGGAGAAAAAGCTTGGTGTTTTGCAGGGGCAGAGGGTGTCTGGGCCAGTGGAAGGAGCTGGAGCACATTGATGTTGGCTCTTTGCTGCTGCCCTTGACACAGTGGGGCTGTGGCCCACACTGGCCATTCCAGGCCTTGTCTGGGAATTGCTCTGGTAACCAAGAATGCACTGAGAGTGGCATGCTGTGGCTGCACTCACCTCTTCCCATGCCCCGTGAGCAGGCCCAGCTGGGCCTGAGGCCTTGTGCAAATCACACTCCTCTTGCTCTAGGCCCAGAGGTAGCAAGAGAAGCTGGAAAGGCAAAGTTGTTTGATTTTCAAGGCTTTCTGAACCAGCCAGGTGGAAGGCAGCCAGGGAGGGAGCAGCTGGTGACAGCTTGCCTGACCGCCTCAGATAGCAGGCAGCTACTCAAGGGAACAATTGGGCAGAAGCAGGGGTGGCCAGTGGCATTCTGAACAAGGTCAAAGTCCAATTTGGTACAGTGCTTTATTACCAATTTAAATCTCGTCTTCCCTCCCCGAGTGACTGCCACTCCTGCACAAGAGGCCAGGACTGCCACAGGGAAATTTGCATTTAAAGAGCCCCAGTGCTGGGCACCCTGGCAAGGCTGCAGTCTGCCTGCTGTCCAGCCTGGGTTCACCTTTGCAGCTGGTGACATGCTGAAGATGCTATTTTGCCTCAATTGGCTGCAAATATGCTTGGGGGGAGAAACCTCAAACAAAAACTCTTGCTGCATCTAGTGGGACAGGGTCCTGAGGTGTGCAGGTGGGGGTGGAGGGGTCCAAAAGGTGCTGGCCACATGCTTCCCCCATTGGGGCTGGAGGGAAGTGCCAAGGGAAGGGCAGTCACATGGAGAGGGCAGGGGACTTTCAGAGGCTGGGCTGGAATCTGGGGGTGGGGTGGGTGAAAAGTGGCAAACAGAAAGAGTCAGGAATTTGGGTTAAGTGGGGGGTCTAGAGGGTGAATTCTGGAGATGCACTTGATTGATTTATTTCAGGTACTTGATTCAGGTTGAAAGCTGGCCCCTGATCATGCCTGGTCACTAAAGGTCTAGAAATTCTGATTTAGCAGATCTATGACTTCTATCCCTTCCCGTCAATACCATTGCCTCCACTACCACATTGGCCACCATCCCAAAGTGAAAGGATGGAAAAGTTCCTGGCCACACTGCAAGACTCCCTTGGGTTGGTCTTTTTGTGACTCCTACACCATTAAATCAACAAACATGTTTATTGGGTACCTAGGTGTTAGTGAAGGCAGCCGCACAGCTGAAAACCTAGGCTGCGTTGGTATTGGATTTCAGCTGTACAGGACCTTCTGTGAGAAGAGCAAGCATATGGTGCAACTTGCTCGTTACGAAAGGGTTCATGGGGATGATGACCTTCTCACGGGGAGCTTGCTCACTGGTATCCTCAAAGGCAAGGCCAGCTGTGATCCATTGGCTGCTTGGTGGACGGTCACATTGAGATTGGGTTACCTAACACCCTGTGTCCAGGAACCTGACAGACACACAGACATACCCAAACACACACCCTGCTGGAGGCATCTAAAGATACATTCTGTGCAACCTGCAGCCAAATTGGCGATCAATCAGGACTTGCTGGCCCAGTCTCCATCAGAGGACCCCCGGAACTACCTGAGATTTTTTCTTTGGGGCACAGGGGCTACCACACTTTCCTTTTTGGATGGCAACAGAGAATAGAAGATTCTGGGGTGGGGGCCTTCTGTTGTCTCTTGTAATCTGATTGGAAGGAACAAGGAATGCCTGAAGTCAGCTAGGCAAAGAGGACATGTGGACTCCTCTAGGCTGCAAGGGTCATGCTGGGGAGATCTGAAGGCCCCTCTGGGATCCCATGAGTGTCTGGCACTGGCTGGAGCTCAGGACCGCAGTTACTCACAGATAACTGGGCTGTACATTCCCTTTGCTAGGACCCATTCCCTGTGTGGAACCCCGGCATTTGCCAGCCCTATTAACCATTCATTTTGGAATTGGCAGGAACCTTTATGAGGTACATTTAGGGACCCACTGCTGAGCAGAAACCCTAAGTCGCTCCAGAGACCCTCTGCCTAAATTGCAAAGGCTTGTCAGTGCCAAACAGGACACTGTCATCTGCTCCCAAGAGTCCTATTCAGCCTGCGGTGCCTCTGCACTCACTCAGTACTTCTTCTCAGACTGGCCCACTCTCAGCCCATTTTACTCCATGTCCCCTGGGATGTTCCACAGGCCATGGGTCCCAAATGCCACTCACACCACAAGTATTTCCTCCCTAGACCTCTACCAGTTCTGGGAGACCTTCCTCAGCTGGATGGGATTTCTCTGCATTCGTCAAGGGTGGCACTTGAGAAACAGACTATTGGCATCTGTCCCTAGTGCTTAGCCTGGGATGGACAAGGAGCTTGGGAAAGCGTGACTAAATAAACAAAGGCACACTGAAGATCGCCGTGGTGAACATGGCGCTCTGTCTTAGATGGGCTTCTGTAATGTGTGAATATTATCTCTTAACTCTGAGTGCCCAGAGGCCCAGCCCACGCACTGCAGGTCTCCCTACATGTCACAGCAGCCCAACACCTTGTCCAGGTAGGAGTTCAGTGATAGATGTACTTTGATAAGGAGGAGCAGAGACATTGAAATTGGCTCTCTTTCTGCTTTCTAATTTGGACCATAGACTCCAGTGAGGGCCATTTCTTCACTGTCCCTGCCCACCTGGACTACCAGATTTTCTCATTCTGTTCTCCGTCCTTCCTTTGTTACCCCCCCAAGCCCCATCTATTATTGCCAAGGCCAGGTGGAACCCCTACCTCACCCACGGTACTCACTTCTAGACCTGTCAGGACTGGAAGACTTAGATTCTCAAGCAATATCATTCTTTATTTTCTCTAAAATAACTCAATGTTGATTTCATGTCCCCATCCTACGGGGCTGCTCAGGAATTCAACCTGAGTCTTTTTTTGGTCTTTCTCTGATCCTGAACCATGTAAAAGCTCCAGGCCCATCTTGCCATGTGTCACTCACTGGTCCAAACTCATCACAGATGCCCCTGCCCATGGCATGGTCTCCAGAGCTCTGCTGCTCAACATCCTGCTAATTACCTTTAGGCCATGGACTTCAATGGCAAGCCCAGAGCCCAGGGTCCAGCCTCCAG
This sequence comes from Urocitellus parryii, assembly GCF_045843805.1. Classification (NCBI taxonomy): domain Eukaryota; kingdom Metazoa; phylum Chordata; class Mammalia; order Rodentia; family Sciuridae; genus Urocitellus; species Urocitellus parryii. Next base: position 24,194,441 of record NC_135543.1, on the reverse strand, counting down.
AGGGACTCTCAGTTTGGGCACTTTCAGGGAACTGGTTCTCCATTAATCTGGAGACCCCTACTTTAGCCTAGAAAAATCCTGCTCCTCAACTGAGCTTTGACCTTGGAAAACCAAGAGTCCACAACGAAATCTCTCTAATAAGGAAATTGGGGCCTGCCACCTGTGGGAACTTGTTAAGATAAAGAGGATAAAAAGAGTGGGACCCAGGGACTATTATTTCACAAATTATTTCACCTGATCCCTCTTTTCTGAGCTCCATTTAAGTTATATAAGCACTCCTTGAATATTCTTTAATTCACAAATGCAATCCTCTTGTCTCCCTAGTGAAATCAATAACCGGTGAAGGCCATTTCCTGATGTACAACATGTATTTCCCCATGTTACCAACTTAACAACACACGCAGAGCTTAGCTAAGTGGTAGCTGGGCCTCAGGGTTTGTTGACTAATTCTTTGGTTTCCAGCGTTAGTTCTTCAGAGAATGATGGGCTCTGCTCCAGCGTCTCAGAAAACTGATCTGGATGCTTCCTGTCCCCAAGAGGACAGCAGCTCTTCTTGCAGCTTTTCTTGATCTCATCATTTTCTCTGTGCTTGATTTAATTTTGTGTTGTTTTGCTCATTATGTCCCCTAAAGTACACCCAACCTACTGCTCATGTTGCCAGCAAGTGGCAGATTGAACTGGAAACAAAAAAGTGATTAAGGACTATGAAGAGGGAAAACCAGTGATGGTCACTGTCCGTGCATCAGACACATCCCTCATTCCACCAGGGCTGGGATCTTGAACAGGCACAGCATGTGGAAGCTGATAAAGGATCTGTTTCACTGAGGCGAAGAGACTAGTGAACATTCCAGAAGGGCCTGTAGCAGATAAATGTCTAATGGCCTGGATTGAGGACCAGATGCAGAAGCTCATCCCTCCCACCACCAAGGTGATCATAGCTGGAGCAAAAATCTGTATGTGATGTTGAAAGAAAAGGCTGGATCTGATAAGGAGGTCGAATTTACTTCTAGCTCTGAGTCAAGGGTCCTTATTCACTGTGCAATGTTGACAGTGAGCGGGGAGCCTGCAAATACAGATGTGAAGGCAGGCGACGTTTTGGAAACCCTAGATAAGCTGGTTGTGCAGAAAATACTCGAAGGGGAAAATCTTTAGTATGGATGAAAACACTTTGCAAAGTGGGTGAAATCACCTAAGAAGAGGCTAGCAAAGCACAGCCCCCTCGATGCGTGCACTCCCAAAGGTCCGAGACTCATCTGTTGGTTAACTTGTGGTTTATTAAAAAAAAAAAAATAGCATCATTCTATTCCATGCTGTTCTTGATATAATGTAAAAAATCCTTCCACATTAACAGCCACATCATACATGCATTTTGAAAATGTATAATGCATTTTAAAAATGGCTAAATTCTATTCCTTGACATACTTATATTATACCACCATTTATTCAACAGATTCCTATTGATAGGCCATTGAATGATTTGTGCAATATAAACAATGCTTTTATGTATGCATTTTTTAATTCCTCAAATTAAACATGAGTTTAAACCCAGAAAAGAGTTTTATGATCAAGGTGAATGTGTAAAGATACAGTGAGATTCACCCACTTTATTGTTAGTTCTGCAGGTTTCTACAAATGCATGCAGTGTATAGTCTACACCATGATCAAGACAGAATAGATCCATGATGGGATCTTGCTTGTTAAGTTACCTAGGCTGGTCTCTGTTTTGCAATTTTTTTTTTTTGTTGTTGTTCTTGGAATTGAATCCAGGGATGCTTAACCACTGAACCACATCCCCAGCCTTTCTTATTTTTTATTTTGAGACAAGGCCTCACTCTTTGCTGAGGCTGGCTTTGAACTCCTGATCCTCCTGCCTCAACCTCCTGAACAGCAGGGATCACAGGCATGACCACTGTGGCCAGCCTCCTCTGGTTGTTTTGTGGTCAGCTTCTCCAGTGCCCACCCTTGTGACCACACGTCTGTCTTCACAGTTTTGCCCTGTCTAGATTGTCATATAATTGAAGTCAGATGTTAGCCTTTTGTGTCTTTCACTTAGCATAATAAGATTCATCCTTGTGGCAAACTTTAGTAGAACTTTGTTCTTTTTTTACTGCAGAGTATTTCCTAATGTGGATAATTATTCATCCATTCTTCAGTTGAAGGCTTGTGCCATTTTTTTTGGCAATTATACATAAAGCTGCCATGAACAGTGTTATAAAGGTGTTATGTGGGCATATATTCTCGTTCTTCCTGGTTAAATTTCTAGAAATAGACTTTCTAGGTTGTATGATAAGTATGTAGTTTTCTAAGAAACCACTGAGGAAGGATTTAAAATATAACAAAATGAGGTTACAAAATTCTTTAGTCCAGGGGAAAGGAGGTAGGGGATTGCAGTCACCTGTGCCTTTCTGACCTATCATGGCATGATTCTGCTGATTCCCTGACACCAGAGAGATAATAAACAACCTCAGTATGGCCTTTCCCCTTATCCCAATTTTTACCTGGACTGTGTAACATAACTGAACACCAGTCCATATCCTGCACCATGTGTCAATCAACACAATTGTAACAATCGGTTTGCTGTATTATCCTTTCTCTTCCTCCTCCTCCTCCTCCTCCTTCTAATATTTAAAAACCCAGTTTCCTTGGACATCTTTTCAGGGACACTTATTCTGGGCGATTAGAGTGTGTTTCCCCCAGGTGGTCATCTCATTTGGGCTCAATGAACTTCTTGTTTTCACACTTGGGTTTCCTCGACTTGCCATCTGCTCAGACACCAGTAGGCTAGGGAAAGGCCTCAGTGAGAGGAGAACCAGGGTGTCTTCTGGCTTCCCCACACCTTTTCTATAAACAGGATGGGCGGCTCCATCTTCCATGGCCCTGGGGGGAGGCAGCATGCAGCTTGGCCAGCTGCAGAGCCAACGTAAAGAAAGGCGGTTTTTCTGCAGGTTTTTCTGTCTGAGCTGCTGGACAAGCTTCCGTTGGAGAGGGGATCCCTGCTTGTCTGGGGACTGCAGTGTCATCTCAGAGACACGGGAAGGACACCTTGGGCCTGTCCAGGTGAGGCAGCCGGGGTTCCAGACTCAGCTCGGGTAAGCCTGGGTTTGCTTTCTCCCCCTGGAGATTTGGTTTTCCCTCTTTCTTCCCCTGCAAGACCCTGAGCCAGGGGAGACTCAGGAAGTAGCAAGAAGAAGAGGTTCCCAGACACCCAGTTGGTGGGCTTGAACATCGAGTGGAACGAGGCTCCCAGAGCCTTTCCCCAGCAGGTGGCTTGTGTGGATGGCACAAGCGGGCCCTGGTCCCAGCCTCATTTTGCTGTTTTCCTCCATCCACATCTGGGCTGGAGCAGTGGTGGCAGGAGCCACCCACCCCCCAGCTCTCTGTGCTGCGGCTGGGCCAGGGCCTGGAAAACGTCAGGCTGTGGCAGACCATATGTAAACAGCCACCGCTCCTGGCTGAGGACGGTTTTCCACTCACCTCGCTCCAGGTTTCCAGAGCTGGTGTCTGTGTTTACGTCTCAGCCCTGAGAAAAGAGTCTCCTTCACGGGGAGGCCTATCCCTGGGGTCCCTGGACTGTGGTCTCCCGATGAGGAACTGAGGAGGCCACGCCTGGCTCTTAGGTCATCCAGACCCTTGGAGAGATGCAGCCAGGACTGATCTCCTGGCCTACAACAGGCCTGAGGAGGGGGCGATGCGTGTGCCCAGTGGTGATTCCCCTGTGCTGAGAAGGGAAGGGCAGACGTATGGGGGCAGGGAACTTTTCCTCCCCCACATCACAGCAGGTCCTGGCATGGGTCAGACGAAACGATTTCAAACTCCCGCTGAGGTCAGGTAGCCTGGTTCCTGTTCTCTCTCTGTCCCTGTTTCTGTTGAAGCAAACAAGTGACGTCTCTGAGCTCCGTTTCCTGATTTGAATATGACTTTGTAATGTACAAAGCTGTTTTCATGTCAACAGGACATATGTCAATGAAAGGCAGATCTCTGTGTAGTGATGTGGAAGGGTCTCCAAAGGCAGTATTGGGAATAGAGAGGGATGGGTGGAATATGGGCCTAATCTGCTACTATTTGAGTTTCTATTTTTTAACACTATGTATTCACACACATATTTGGTTGTATTTATAATGGCTTCACTATCACTGGGGGGACACACACAGGACGTGCTGGTAGGTTCTCCTGTGTGCTTTGCTTATGTAACCTATTCCAAATTTAAACAAAATTGAAAAAAAGGTAATTGAAGCCAGGCAAGGTGGTGCATGCCTGTGATCCCAGCAGCTTGGGAGGCTGAGGCAGGAGGATCTCAAATTCAAAGCCAGCCTCAGCAAAAGCAAAGCACTAAGCAACTCAGTGAGACCCTATCTCTAAATAAAACAGGACTGAGGATGTGGCTCAGTGGTCAAGTGCCCCCGAGTTCAATATCTGGTACCTGGAAAAAGATTTTTAAAAAGCTAATTTAAGAAAGTGCTAGTGTTTTTTTTTTTTTTTTTTTTTTTTTTTTTAGCCAAAGAGGTACTGTGAGTGATATGAGATTATTATTGAAGAGGGGTATCTTGAAGTCTTAAACACTTGGGTTTGATAACATGAAGAACTGGGAAAATTATGGGGTTAGGTATTGAATAGACATGAGTTAAATTTGGTCTTTCCCATTTAAAAAACTGAGTTGGGGAAGAGAATAACAGTTATGAGTAATAAGAAATAAAACAAAACCCCATGAAATAGTGGACACCAAGAAGGGTGCACCTGTCTCCCTTCAAATGACCCTGAGCTCACGGGGAAGCCGTTCTGTGCTCAGGTAAGTCCTGGCCTCCAGGGAGACCTCGTTCTCCAATAGAAACACAACACAAGCTGCACACGCAACTTCGGATTTTTTAGTAGCCATGTTAAAAAAAAGTAAGAAGAAACAGGTGAAATTAACTTTAACAACACATTTTAATCAATCCAATACATATTAAATACTGTCTTTTCATGTCGTCAATGTAAAAATGATTCCTAAGATTCAAAACATGTATATGCACACCAGGTCTTTGAAATCGGTTATCTGGTCTGCATTTACAGCACCTCTCAATTTGGAACAGCTCCATTTCAGGTGAGCAGTGGCCACCTGGGGTTGAAGCTTCTGTGCTGGGGGAGCAGCTGGAGATATGGACTCTCTTCCAGGGACAATACAGCGGAAGGCTCCAGATACCCCAGTTTCTTAGTCCTAGGCTTAAGGAGGAAAGTGAGGGTCTGAAAACCAGGTTTCGCCTAGTCCAGGCTGTGATGAGGTAACTAAAGCACAACATCCTTGAGTAAATAAACAGGGGACGGTGACTCTGTGGCGCTGTCCTCCCTCCCCGATGAAGGTCAAGTGGTGGAGAGGGCAGGGCCTGCGCTCCAGAACAGGGCAGGCTCAGGGAAGAGGCGTGAAGGTCCCTGTGTGTAGCGAGTCTGAGCCCCCCAGCCTGGCCCCTCCTTTCCTCCTGCTGAGTGTCCCTGTGGGTCTGCCTCTGCCCAGCCCCCAGGTCCGTTCTCTGGGCCTGTTCTGAGGCTTCCTCACGCCACACTGCTCCTGGGGCATCATTCTCTTCTAGTGCCAGGTCTCACTGACTTGCTTAGGGCCTCGCCATTGCTAAGGCTGGCTTTGAACTCACGATCCTCCTACCGCAGCCTCATGAGCCACTGGGATTACAGCCGTGCGCCACCAAGCCTGGCGGTCTCCCTACTTTATGAGGGAGCCCTCAGAGCTGGACATTGAACCCACAGGAACTCAAACTTTTTTGAGTTCAAAGCCAGCCTTAGCAATGGCGAGGCCCTAAGCAACTCAGTGAGACCCTGTCTCTAAATAAAGTACAAAATAGGGCTGGGGATGTGGCTCAGTGGTGAGTGCTTCTGAGTTCAATCCCTGGTTAAATAAATAAATAAATAAATAAATAAATAAGGGAGACCAGAACTTTCTGTAGCCTCCACTTGGATCTTTTTGACCCCTCCTGGGTCCTCTCTTTTAAAGACTGCCCAAATCAGAAGCTTGGGCACACAGAATGTGACTCCCTTCTTGCCTTCTCTCTTCCAAATCACCACCCAGACTTGCCGATTCTGTCTCCTGTGTATGGCTGTTTCTTACCTGAGTTGCTGGGACAGCTTCCCGTGCGGTTTTGCCCACACCCAATCAGTTCTCTATTCTGAAGTCAGTTTAACTTTCTAAAAGCTTAATTCTACGCTGTAATTTTCTGGCCTAAACACTTCCACCTTTCAACACTGTCCCCAAATGAGGTCCCAAGGTCTACATGGGTCTCCTACTATTTCTGAGATTGCATCTCTCTCCACTTTGACCCTGGTCCCTCCAAACTGGGTTAAATGGTGTCCCCACCCAAATTCATGTCCACCTATGATCTCAGAATATACTTTTATTTGGCAATTGGGCATTTGTTAGCTGAGGATTGAAATGACGCTAGGGTAGGCTCTAAACACAATGACTGGTGTCCTTGTGAGGAGAGAAGACACGCAGGAAAAGGCCATGTGAAAATGACAGATGGGAGTGGAGGAGCTGTGAGCCAAGGGGCACCGAAGGCTGGGAAGAGGAAGGCTTCCCAGACAGGCATCTCCCCTGCGGGCTCCGGAGGAACCTAGTACTGCCGCCCCCTTGATTTTGGACTTGGGTCTGCAAAGGCCTTGGGTGCTAAGATGGGAGGGGACCCCACTCCCCAACAGGAAGGCTGAAGATCAAGGCAAATTTGATCCAGCTGGAATTGTGCCATGGTGGGGACGGGGATGGGCATGTCACAATTTCTGGAAGGAAAGAACGTTCCCGGACACTTGCCACACCTACCAAGCCCAACTTCCTCCTCCTGCACCCCAGGAGTACCCAGCCCTTACCTATGCCCCAGGAGGCTCCGGGCCTTCCTGGTCACTGGGCCTTGATTTCTGTCTGTCACCTGTCTCTCCCACCTCCTATGTGAAGCCTGGGCAGATCCCTCCTCCTGCTCAGAGCTTCCCTGAATGTGGGCCCGATGATCTCCCCAGAGGGTTAATTCTCCAGGCATGAGGTACCATTGGGGCGACCCCCTATTAATTGTTGGTAATGAAACTTTGAGTAAATGATTAACCAAAGCCTTGTCATCCATAAAATGGCAATGATAATGTCTTTCTTTCAGGGTTATTGTGAAGATGAAATGAGGCAATTCGTACACTGTCCTTGAAATGCAGCAGGTGATCAATAAATCCAGGCTGATGAACTAAGCCGTTAGATAATCATTATCATAATTATAGCTTTGATTAAATCAGGGGCACTTTGTTTTCTCTTTTGGATTTTTACTAGTCATTTTTTAATTAGAGCTTTCTAGTTATGCATACTAGTTGGGTTCATCCATGCATGGTATTCGTCTTGCTTTGCAGAATGGAAAACAAGATTCGGGCAAATTATGAAGTAGCCAAGCTGACTGGGGACTGTCCTGAGGTCTTCTCTGGGGTCCTGCCATGTTTGGCTGCAAAGGTGCTGGCCTGGGTCATGTTTTGATGTTTTCTTCTGTGTTCCTGGATGTGTACCACTCCTGTCTGTGTCATGAGGCAGGGGTGGGGCAGGGCACATATGCTCTGACTTTTCCCTCTTGGTCCTATCCAGCTGACACCAGAGCTGCCTGTGTGATCGGAACGTCATGCCTTTTGTAACAGTGCGGTTCTCCTAAGGGCAGTGGTACAAATGAGGGGGGGCAGGCAGATGGAACAGAATGAAGGTGTGGGACCAAGGAGAAAGGAACCTCCTGTACTTCTGCTGGGCTGGCCTAAGGCCACATTGATTGAGGGCTGTTGCAGGATCCATCTGTGTGAAAGGTCGCTTTGGCCTGCTGGTGCTGGCAGGAGACCTACTGAGTCACAGCCCCCTTCCTGCAGACCCCAGTGAGACACGTGGGAACTTGCCAAGTTGTGGGGTCTGGCTGGGGCCTGGATTCCTGGGCCAAAAGCAGGGAGGTGAGGAAATTAGAGACACCTTTCCAAGAGTCTCTGAACTGGCTCTTCAGATTTTGGCCATAGCTGCAGAAATGAATTGTGGTTTTAAAATTTTAATTAATTAATTAATTAATATTATTTTTTATTTTTGGTGCTTGAGACTGAACCATGGATGCTCTACCACTCAGTTATATCCCTAACCCTTTTAAAAATTTTTATTTTGAGACAATGTCTCCCTAAATTGCCCAATTGTTATTGTTCACAACAATAAATGTTGTCGAGGATGTAGGGAAAAGGGTACACTCATATACTGCTGGTGGGACTTCAAATTGGTGCAACCAATATGGAAAGCAGTATGGAGATTCCTTGGAAAATTGGGAATGGACCACCATTTGACCATTAACCATTATCCCTCTCCTCGGTCTAAGCCCAGAGGACTTAAAAAACAGCATACTACAGGGACACAGCCACGTCAATGTTTATAGCAGCACAATTCACAATAGCTAACCTGTGGAACCAACCTAGATGCCCTTCAGTAGATGAATGGATAAAAAAAAAGTGTGGCATATATACACAATGGAATTTTACTCAGCAATAAAAGAGGCATTTGCAGGTAAATGGATGGAGTTAGATTAAGATAATGCTAAATTAGCCAATCCCAAAAAAACAAATGCTGAATGTTTTCTCTGATATAAGGAGGCTGACTCATACTGGGGTAGGGAGGGGGAGCATGGGAGGAATAGACGAACTCTAGATAGGGCAGAGGGGTGGGAGGGAAAAGGAGGGGGCAGGGGGTTAGCAATGGGTGGTGGAATGTGATGAAGATCATTATCCAAAGTACATGTATAAAGACATGAGTTGGTGTGAATATATTTTGTATACAATCAGAGATATGAAAAATTTGTGCTCTCTATGTGTAATGTGAATTTTAATGCATTTCGCTATCATATATAAATAAAACATTAATTTAAAATGCGTTAATTAAAAAAAATAATAAATAGAAGGAAGGCCAGTAGATAAGGCCAGAAGAGGGCAGGGTGAGAGAGGAGGAAAGAGAATGAAGGAACTGAGGAATGAGATTGACCAAATCACGTTCTGTGTAGGTATGAATGTGTTCAGTGAATAATTATAATGCACCAATAAAAACCATAAAAATTCCCCAAACCTTAGAGAGAACAATCACAACTACAATAAAATATGCCATGCTACCTAACTAGAAGAAGAAAAAGAAGGAGAAGAGGAGGAGGAGGAGGGAATTCCCTGAGTCTCCTGGGACTCAGGGCTTCCCTCTTCCTCCAGGAGTGTCCTCTTCCTTTCCTGGGCTGGTGGCCCCACGTCCCCCCACCGGAGGATGGTGCCTCCTGGGGCACCCCTGACTGGGGCATACAGTGTGATTCCTCCTTCCAGTGGGCACCAAGGGCCAGGGGCTTCTCTGAGTGGGAAAGGCAGGTGTGGGCCAGAGAAGAGGAGGACAGAAAAGAGGGCCCTTGGGTCTGTGCTTTAGTTTGCATCTTGGGAGAAGTGGAGCAGAAACATAGACCCAGTGAGAGCTGGCCAGCCTCTTACCACGTGTGTTCAAAGTGGTCAGTCGTGACCTCCACACAAGTGTAGGAGACCACCTAGATGTGCCCAGCAGCAGCGACTGCTAGGAGCGAGAGAGGACTAGCTACCACTAGCCGGAGGAGAGAGGTGTTTGTGGAACTTTTTGATTGGAGGGAAGAATGAAGGAGTGTGTCTGATTGGGGAGGTCATGGGGAGGGTCCCCAGAGGGATCAGCTGCGGTCATCAGGAGGAACAAGTGTCACTGAATATGTTGGATGGGGGGCAGGAGTCCCAAGTGGGGGCAGGAGTCCCAAGCCCGTGGAGTGTGGCAGGAGGGGCCGTTTTCTCCATGCCAAAGTCCAGCGACCAGTTTTACCAAGAAGGTGATGGACTAACTGCCAGGCTGGTCCCAGCTGAGGCCCATACCTCAGGTGGAGACAGTGGAAACGGAAGTCTCTACCCAGAAGCCTATTTTCTCTTTTTATAAAAATGTTTATTTTTGTTCTTTTTGGTTATACAGGACAGTAGAATGCATTTTGAAATACACACATGGAGTATAATGTAACTTCCCATTCTTGTGGTTGTACATGATGTGGAATTACACTGGTCATGGATTCCTATATGACCAGAGGAAAGGAATGTCCGATTTTCTCCACTGTCTTTCCCGTCCCCACCCCTCCTCCTTCCCTTCACTCCCCTTTGCGTAATCCAAATACTTCTATTCCGCCCCACCGCACCCTTATTGTGTGTCAGCATCCACACGTCAGAGAACATTTGGCCTTGGCTTTTGGGGGATCGGCTTTTTTCACTTAGCATGATAGTCTCTGGTTCCATCCATTTACTGGCAAATGCCATAATTTCATTTCAGAAGCTGGTTTTCTACAGTGATTTCTATGAGGCTTTTTGGTTCTTGAAACACGTTCTTCACCTTCATTCTCCTCTGTCCTCTTGGGTCTGAGGCCTCTTGAGGCCAGGGGCCACTCTCAAACCTCTTGGAGCTGCTTAGGTGCCCAACATAGGAATTGGCCCAGAGCTACACAAAAGATCATCTCCAGGTTTGACAAACTGCAGATTGTGAGGCCAGGGAAGGCAGAGTTTTGAAACAAGCCTCTAAACTCCTAGAAACAGTCCATGTTCTTAATTATAAATTTTATTTGTGCAGCGAGTTAGATGAAAGCACCTTATCTCCATCATCTTTTTTGCCCCAGTCTCGTCTCTTCTCATCCCATTGCTTTTCTTGATGCTATCTCATCCACTCCATTTTTTGGCACAACTTAAAATATATTTTTTTTTATTGCAGTAAATTATACACTACATAAGATTTAGCATTTGGGAATTTTACCCACGCTTTGGTATTAAGCACATTCACATTGTTGTTCGATGTTTCACCACTGTCCATCTGCAGAACTCTGACATCTTCCCAAACTGAAACTCTGCACCCATTAAACACTCCAGCCCCAGCCTTGGCAGGCTCTGTTCTACTCTCTGCTCCTGTGAAGGAGACTGCTCTAGGGGCCTCACCCATGCAGAACCGTAAAGCCTTTGTCTTTTGGGGTCTCGACTTCTCTTTTCTTAATGAGATAAAGTTCATAGAATGAAGAGCTGTTTACATGGTACTTTTAGAGATAATATTTCATTCAGGTCTCCAAGAGCCCTGACAGGCAGTTAGTTGGAAGGTGCTGTGGTCTAGACTATTTGGGCAGTGACCAAACAGACTCCATTTTGCCCTGAGACTCCACACCATGTAAGAAATGCTTCTCCCTTGGAAAGCCCCACCTCTATACCCATCAACAGTTGCTTAACTGTTTGGCACAAAATGGCAATTCTTATACAATGTAAAATTGTTCTCTGTTTGGTTCTCATTTTTCTTGGACAGTGTACCCTGTCAGAGATTGGTAACCATTCTTTAACTTGTACTCAACTAGGGATGTTTTGGCCCACTCCCTTTTCTGCTTATGATTTTAGATCTCATGACATTTGTTTTTGGTTTTGAATCATAGCAACAGCAACAGCCACTTATGATTAATATGGTTTTGGACTATAATAGGTGTATTCAAACCCCAGAAGGGGGTCAAAGGGTATAGACCTACAGCCTACCCCTTGGCCTGCCAGCTGGTGGATCCGGACCGCCAGCTGGTGACTAAAGTTTCCATCTCCTGCTTTAAGATCGACTCAGTGATTTATTGCAATCTCACCTTAACATTCATGATTTGGTCCTGAGGGCGGAGCCCTTATGAATATTATTAATGTCCTTGTCAAATATGCCCCAGAGAGACTCCTTCACCCTCTTTCTGCCACATGAGGATACAATGAGAAGTTGGCACTTTCAACCTGGGATGACCCTCACCAGATTCTGAGCATTCTGGGACTCTGATCTTTCTTTTGTTTTATTTTGTTCTTTTTAGATATACATGGCAACATGACAGTAGAGTGCATTTTCACATATTATTATACATACATGGAGTATAATTTATTCTAATTACATTTAAATCTTCTTGGTCTTTCGATCAAGAATTAATAGGCATCTCTTGAAATAACCACAGCCATCTTCCACCAGGCACTACCTTGTGCCGAGCTGTACCTCCAGTGAGTACCCCGCACACACTGCCATCTCATCCTCGAGACCAGCCAGACAGAAGGTATTAGTAATACCCATTTCAGAGATCAGTATTGTGAGCCTCAGTGAGGTGATACCACTCTGGGTGGTGGGGCTGCAGCTGGAATCCTGACAGTCTGGCCCAGGAGTCCAGTGCTTCCTCCTCTCTCTGGCCAAGTCTTGGGTTTGAGGGACAAATTCAAGGACAGCCTACGCCAGATGCCTGTTTGCAGCATCTCCATGTCCCCTGAGACTCTGGAGTGAAAGGATGACTGACCTCATCCTTCCTTCACAACTGCTCTCCCTCCTGGTTATGCATGGGGACTGGACCCCAGAGCCTCCCACTTCTTGCTCCAGTCAGGAAAGAGGGAGACACATCTCTGACACTGCCCTCCGACCAGCCTTCCAGTTCTTTGGCCCTCATCTCCTCAAATCTTACAAATCGGTCCCACCAGGACTCCCTTCTTTCCTTCTTCCTGAATCATTGCAGCATCCTCTGAGTTGGCCTGGCTGCTCTGGGCTGGCCCCCTTCCAGCCTGTCCTGCCAAGAAAACCAAGGAAAAAGCCAGGAGCAGTGGGCTGGAGCTTCCCAAGGGAGCAGGGTGCACACAGCTGCAGACAAGGGGGTCTCATGCCTTGGGGCAGTGGCTCTGGTGGGAGAGCTCAATCTGACCACTTTACCTTTGCCTGCTATGGTCCTGGGGCTCCTCAGAGCAAAAGGCCCCAAATCCTTGGAGATGCTCCCCACTCACCTCTACCTGCTAGCAAACCCACCCATCTGCAGCTCCCAAAGGCCACTTTTATTTCTGTCATGACTGCTAGTTTGGGAGCCCCATGCAACAGCACTCATGTCCCACTCACCTTGGTTTCCTGGCCTGTTCTTTCCTTTAATTATTGAGCTCCCCCAATGCTGTCTGAGGATGAAGAATGGTCATAGGAAAAGGATCCTTCAAGTGCGGAAGGACATGGACGTAGTGTGAAGTGTGACTATTCAGTGAGATACCACATCTGAGCTGTGCTTTTGCCCTGAAATGCCACTGATGTCAACTAAACTTATCTAAGGAAATAGACACATCCCACCATGTACTGACGGAAACCAAGGCCATAAAAACATAACCGTTGACCGGTATGAGATAAAGGATGGAGTTGACTCTGAAGGACAATAGGTCCTCATTTATTAATTTGCTAATTATTGTCCTTGCTACACATCTATCTAACAAATGAGGTCTGTGGCAAACTTACTTCCTGTCTTTTATCCCCACCAGGCCAGGTCTCTTCTACCTTCATGCTTCCTGCCTCAGGAAGCAGGTCACACATAGGGAATTAGGTCGGAAACGATGGGCGTGGTGCTGGCTAGAAAGTGGGGAGCTGGGGGGTGCTTCCCACAGGAAATCCTTGAGGCCAGGAATTGCTACATCAAGCCACTCGGCCCTGACCACAGAGAGGGCGAGAAGACAGATGGTGGGCCAGGCTCCAGTGCAGTTAGAGAGACTGCACCTGGGCAGGGAGCTGCATTAAAGAAGAAAGAAGGTCCTGAAGGCAGGAGTGTTCTCCTGGGCCCTGACACGGCACTTTCATTTTGGATGCGTCATTAGTCCAGGTGGGGCTCGATTCTTTAGGGAGAGATGTGCTTGCTCTGGGCTGACAGGTCTCCCCAGCAATGATGGGCAAAGCCTCAATCACACAGGAGCTTTTAAGAATATAGATAATCCCCCTTCATACAAGCACTTAAGCCCTCCAAAGCTGGGGCTTCTGGTTGTCTCCTTGGCTTGGACAAATGACAGCTGTTTAGACTTAATCTAAAATAACTCCCTCTCTGTCCTCTCTCACCTGCCCTTCTCAAACTCTAGAATCTAGAGATTCAAGAAGATTGTCATTTAGGGTTGCTGAGTCTTTGTTGTGGGGTCGTTCCATTGCGGTAGGATATTTAGAAGCATCTCTGCCATGTACCCACTAGATGCCCCCCTCCATTGTAACAATCAAACCTGTCTGCAGACCTTGTCAGACGCTCCTGGGGCGGTAAAACTGCCACCAGTTGACACCCACTGACCTACCTACATGTCGATACCATGTGTCATACTCTCAAACTGGTGGCTTGCGTTTGGTTAAAGATCAAGTTAGAATAGAAGGAGGAAACGGCAGCAGGGTCTTAGCATACCATTGTACGTCGCACAGGGCATGATAAGACCTGCTGTAAACTGGTTCTGTGACCTTGCCCAGGCACAGAGTCCTTCTTGAAACTTTCATTTGCTAACACACAAAATAACAGTCTTCTCCTAGCTGCAGGTGTGTGCTGAGATAAGGGCAATAAAATGCCAGCCAACACTGAGTTCTCTGGAGGAAAAACTCGTTAGGGTGAGGCCGCTGTTAGGTGCCCACTGTTCTTGTACTGGAAGCTTCCTTAAGTCCAGCTATGGCCTAACATCTTACAGACTTCCCAGTCAAAATCTCCAGGAAAAGCCGGATTTCAAATATTCCATCCCACTGCCCTCAAACACGTTTGAAATATTCCAGGAACACAAAAATGACATTTCTCAGCCTGCTTCTCACCTCTGGAACAAAGCAAGAAGTCTTTGTTGGAACACGTGTATGAGTTGGTAACCTTAAGGCACAGTCCAGCCTTTATATTTTACAGACCTCCTGTGCTGAGGGACCGTTGGAAGGATTATAAATGGATAAGAGGATCATCTGTGTATCGTTCAGAGACCTGGAGAAGGCCCTGCTCATCCTAAACATCCTGAGACTACAGACATTTTTGCATTAAATGAGTCATGAATAAAGAGATTTTGTTACTATGAGTTAAGAGCTTGGGATTCTGGTCCTAACTCTTCTACTTCCTTTGTCTGAATCTTGCCTTCCTTAGGTGTAACATGAAAGGGCTTCCAAGTCTGCTTCCAGCTTTGAGATCCTCTAGTTCCTGATGATGTCCATGTTGAACAGCTTTCAACACATCTTCATGGTGGGCATCCAGAAAGCAATACAGATGTCTAACGAGTGGTGTCTTCCAGGAGCTTACAATCTAGGTAGGTGAACCATTAACAATTTGGGGCCATACTCCAGGAGTCTGAATCCCTAAGGGCTGGGTGATCTTTCTAATGTTTTATGAACATGCCGTTTCTTCATCTGTCAAATGGGCACAAACAAATACTTCATCACAGAAGGAGTGATGTGTTTAGATCGATGCTGAGCTTTTAATAAATTCTCAGTATATATTAGCTGTTAAAATGATTACCATTCAGTTTGGCTAATACCATAGTAAAGCTGTAGACTAAATGGGGAATTTTGTTTACAAAATTGGGACAAAAAATGGGGAGACCTTGGTGATCAATCCTATTCAAGGCAACCCACGGAGACTTGAATTTTGCAAATCAGTGGTTCTGACAAGGGATAAGACCCGTAAGACAGGAGCACCAAGTACATCCAGTACCTGGCAGCCATGCGGCTTCATCGGAGCCAGTGGTCATTTTGCTGAAGTGGGTGTCTTGGTTCCCTGCTGTGTCCTGCTCAATGTGGCCTGGGCCCAGGCTCTGCTGAGGTCCTCCAGAGGGGAACAGCTGCTTTCAGGGAAAGGTCAGCTGTATGGTGAAATGAAGGCGTTTCCTAGCATTTTAGTTGTTTACGGGAAACAAATGCCCAGTGATTCTGCTTCAGCTCTGTGTGTACAAAGCCATTAAAGCATGACTGCCTGTTATACCCAGGCACAGCTCAAAAGTCTGCAGAACTGACAGAGCTGCCCCTAATAGCAGAAGAGCCACCAGGCATATCAATCCCAGAGGGACGTTGGTACTCTACGAATAGAGGTGGAAGAGTCCCCAATTTCCACTGGCTTTGACTCTGGCTCCTCTAGCTGTCACTTCCAATGTAACTTTCAAGTGCCAAGAAAGTTCCATGGGGAAATTATTTTGTCTTTCAACAAATGGTGCTGGGACCTTTGGATATCACATGTCAAAGGATGAAGTTGGATCCTCCTATACAATCTACAAAGATTATCTCAAAATGGACGGAAGACTTAAAGGTAGGAGCTAAAAACGACAAGACTCTTGGAGGAAAACACAGGGGCCACTCTGCATGACCCTGGGTAAGCACTGAAAGCACAAAAGAAAAAAATTAGGTAAAACATCATCAAAATCAAACACTTGTGTGCTTTAGAGGCTATTCCCAAGAGAGTTAAAAAGACAAACTCCACAAAAATCTGTGCCCAGTTGTTCACACCACCATGATTCATCATGGCCAGAAAGTAGACATAAACCATCTGCTGATGAATGGATAGTCAAAGGGGCTGGTCCATCTGATGGAGGTTATTTGGCCATAAAAAAAGGAATGAAGTGCTGCTACATGCTGCAATACGATGATGAACCTCGAAAACATGCTGAGTGGAGCTAGAAATGAGACATTTTCTATTTATATGTAATGCCCAGAATAGGCAAATCCACAGAGACAATGTTGTGGCCAAGGGCTGAGGGTGGAGGGTCTGGGGAGTGTCTGCTAATAACTCAGGTGTTTCTTTTTAGGTGGATGAAAAATTTTCTGGAACTACAAAGAGCTGATGGTTCAGTTGAGTGGATATACTAAAAATTGCATTCCACACTGATGCTATGTGAATGATACCTCAATTAAAAAGTATCTGTGACACTTCTCTCCCCTACCTCATACATCTTCCCACTCTTCCCTCCTTTCACCTGAATAATTGCCAGTCACCTACCTCTATTCCGTACTTTGCAGTGGATTATTTTTACATAGCAGAAATTAATTTTGTTTCTATTACATTTCATCTGGTTATTTTTGCTTATCTTTCTATCCTTTTGAAATGTTACTAAACATACAATACCAGCATTCGAGGGATTTATGGTCTCCTTAAGTTACATATTAACTATAAATTTGACAATGTGTATCTTTTACTAAGTCATTGATTATCCATGGGAATGAGGTCAGTGATAGAACACTTGTCTATCATGTATGAGGCCTTGGGTTTTATCCCCAAGGAGAGAAAAGAAAATAGAACAAGAGACATTGATTTAAAAAAGCATTGAATAGTAACTGGTCATTGACAGAATCTGGTATTTTACCTTAAGAAAATATGTCCTTGGGGCTGGGGATGTGGCTCAAGCGGTAGTGTGCTCGCCTGGCACGCGCGCGGCACTGGGTTCGATCCTCAGCACCACATAAAAATAAAGATGTTGTGTCTGCCGAAAACTAAAAACTAAATATTTTTTAAAAATTCTCTCTCTCTCTCTCTGTCTCTCTCTCTTTAAAAAAAAAGAAAAGAGAAAAAAAAGAAAATGTGTCCTGGAAATTCAAATGGTCCCCTGGTATGCATTCGATGATTCCATTGTTTGAAGAGATTGGGAGTCTAAATCTGGGTGTGTGGTTTCTGCTGACTCTTGCTCTACCACTGAACTTTACCCTCAGCCTCTGATGTATAGATTTGAATCTCAAGTCTAAACAAAGGTGTGACCCTCATTATTAATTAACAGGGAAGATATATTTTCTACCCAGAGCTCTGATCAAGTTGGAGAAATTATTTTATAATCTCTCTTTACAAGTGAGCATGCCCCATCCCCCACCCCCATCACCATTTTTATCCAGAGGTCAAACCTTGAAAAATCTTGGTTCCCTGTGGGAATAACAGTTCCGGTTCATGCTTGCTGAGGCCTCAGCTCTTCTTCCTGATGATGGCCTTTATATCTGAAGCTCTTTGGGTACCTGGATTGGCAACCCTCCTGGGGCAGCCACAGCAACAGCTCCTACTTCTAAGGCTTCTTGGCTGCAAGATTTCCCTTTCTTAAAATCTCAGTTAATTTACAAGGATGCTCATTGTCTCTTACCTGGCATTTCTAGGTGTTTTCACAGCAGAAGCTTTTCTTCATGGTCACATTACTACAAATGTAAGTCTTTATGACGTAATTTCTCGCCATTAAACTGGCAAAGATTTAGCAAGGCCATGTATGAGGGTGGGGGAGGAAATCCATCAGATTTCTACTGATGGGAATCTAAATAGTTACATCCATTCCTGAAGGAATTTGGCAATCAGAAGTGTGGAAGTTTTTGCATATCTTTTGTTTCAGTAATTCTCATTTCTAGAAATTCATCCTGTTGGAATCACCATCAATGTGCGCCGTATGAGCTACAAGGATGTCTGGCATAGCATAGTATTTCCCCAAATTACAAACTGTTTAAATTATTCCAGGCAAGCGGTGGGGTTGGGGGTGGGGGGAAAAAAAGGAGAAAGGGAAGCATTTAAATAAGGAAAAAAATAACTCTTTGAGAAATTTCCTGTAAACAAGTGCTTGGGATTCTGGGGTCAGACCCTGTCTCCTGGCCATCTGTAGCTATAAGGGAAATGGGAACTAGGGAACTTTCATTTGGATAAAATACTGAAGTTTTGTTAGTAAGATAGAAGGGAGGAATGGATGGCACAGTGTCTGTCTGTCCGTCTGTCTTTCTGTTTATATCTGGAAGGAAAGACACCGAGTTCTTTTGATGGTTATTCCCACTGGTAAAATTGTAAAGGAGATTTTTACTTTTCTATCTTTTCACAGTTGGATTCTAAATTTATTTTCAGCAAAGCTATATCATGTTCATAAAAGAAGAAGTCACTCCAAAAGCCTTCAGTTGTAAAGGATGGGATAAAACATGGTGGGGTGGGGTGCCAGAGAAGCTGCGCAGGCAGACACGCTCCGCATATTGGGACAGGGAGGGGAGGAGATTCTTGGGGACACAGTGACCTGCTTTGTAGGGCCTGCCGGCTGTCCCTGCTGAGTTGTTCCTTGGCTTTTAACTCAGGGGGAGTCAAGATGCTGCCTGGGGTCTTAATGTGGGCATCCAGGGCAGCAGGTGGGACTCTGCAGCCCTTACCCACAGCCCTGGTCACGAAGGTAGACATCGATTATGTGCTGGTCACTGTTCCACGCGGTGCCTGACTCCTTGTTTCAGATCTTTAATTGGTTGACAATGTTCCAAGACCTTTTGTGTGTCACATCCAGCCTCAGAAAACAGGCCAGAGTCATCCTCCCCAGGAGGAGCAGGTCACGTAGTCATCACCATTGGAGCAGCTGCTTGGTCTTGGGAGTCCAGCCACAGAGGGACAAACACAATGTGCAAGAAATATCCGAGAAACGTAAGTCCTCCCTCTGCCAGGAATGACACTGATGCTGACGGCTCCCATTTATTGAGTATTTTCTCATTTAATCCTTAAAACCACTCCACAAGGTGAGTTTTAAGGATTAAAACTCATTTTATAGCTAAGAAAACCAAGGCTCAGACAGGTTAAGTAACTTGTCTAAGATCACACAGCCAGGCTGTCTGGTTTTCTATGTTTGCAATCATCATCATTCTACTTTTAGAGAAATCCTGGATTGCTCTCAACTGTGATGGTTCTAGCATTTAAAATCCCACATCCTGAGAAACCCCTGCATCTCAGGCAAACAGGATGGCAGTTTGCACCTAGTGGCCCTCTTTTCTCTCCCTTGAGCTGAATCCTACTGTTCTTAAAAGCCCACTTCTGGTTGTACCTCTTTGTTGAAGACTCTCCTGGCCTCCTGGGTTCTTTGGCTCTTGGGGAACTCTTCTGGCACTTAGGGTTCTCTCCCACCGAGCACTCTGTGGGCCCATCTCTTCCCACATGGGTGCTCACCTGGCTGCAGATGAGGTTGGGTACTTTCCACGGCGCCTGGGGCAACACAGTGCACGTAATTGTCACCAAAGGAGAAAGTCCTGGTGGAATTAAGAAGGGCATAAATTACTAGCCTCACCCACAGCAGGTAGATCATCTACCTCAATCCAGGTGTGGTTAGGTGCCATGGGAAATAAAGACGTGAGTGTTTACTAAATAAATTACTGAGTAATGAGCGTGCCTGAGTCACACTTGGTTGTCCCTCTTCACCATCATTGTTCCCTCTCCCATCTACTTGTTCATGTTACAGAATGAACTTTACCCTTTCCCAGAAAATGGCAGCTTCATTCCAACAGCTGTCCAGGCTGAACACATTGGAGCCGTTCTGGACTCTCCTTCCCCACCGCAGCAGATTTGGCTCTGCCTCCGAAGTATCCCGAAACTGCCCTCTTCCGCCTCTGGTCTGGAGTCCATCATCACTTCTGATGTACTCGTTGACCACACAGAGCTATCCACGGCTCAGAGAGAGAGCGCATAGTCCAAATGCATTAATATTTATCAAATAGATGAAATCTTTCCTCTTTTATTATAATATTTGTTTTTAGGTGGATACAATATCTTTACCTTATATTTATGTGGTGCTGAGGATCGAACCCAGTGCCTCATGAATTCTAGGTGAGCGCTGTACTACTGAGCCACAACCCCAGCCCCGAAGTCTTTCCTCTTTGAAAACACTTCATCACATCACATCGAGGGCGAATATTGTCAACATAATGGATCACAGGTGTCACTGACCTTGATCACCTGGCTGAGACACTCTTTGTCAGGTTTCTCCACTGTCAAGTTGCTGGATTTTCTGCTTTTGTGTTCTGTATTGACTGGAAGGAAGTCACTATGTAGCTCCCACGTAGGGAGTGGGGAGCCCTGAGGCTGGATCACTTACTTGGAATTCTTCTGCACAGGACATTTATCTCTTCTCCCTCATATATTGGCTTAAATATTTATTTGTATCAGCACAGACTCATGGGTAGTTAATTTGCACTTTGGGTTATAATCCAATCCTATTTTATTTAGCACCTCAAATTGTTCTAGCTCTTCTATCCCTTGGAGATATCTGTGTGTGTGTGTGTGTGTGTGTGTGTCTGTGTGTGTGTCTGTGTGTGTGTGTGTGTGTAGCACTTCCTTGCTTTCTGGAACTACAAGTTTCTCTAGGCTCATTTTGCCCCAGTCCCCATGTCTCTAAGGAGCCCTGGCTCATCATTTTGGAGACTGGTATTAGAAACCAAGGTCTGTGAACAGGCTTCCAAGTCTGCTTTTCACCAACTCCGCCGGCACTGCCCTAGTCCAGGCTGCGGCCTTTCCGTGAGAACCTGCCTCCACTGATGGGGTACCCTGCCTCCACGTTTCCTCTACTCCCTCTCCCCACCTGTTCCTTCTGCTGCAGGCAGAGACGCCATTCCAAGTCACGGATCTGATCATGTCAGCCTTCCACGGGACACCTCTGTTCTCAGGATGAAGTTTAACTATCTTCTGGTGTAGGAGAAAACCTCCTTCCTGACCTTGACCCTGCCCAAACCTCACCTTTTATTTTCACATCATCCCAACTTGAAGGTCAAGGTCTTAGCCCGGCTGAGCCTCTGTCCTTTATTTCTGTGTCTTTACTTGTGTCCATGCAGGACTTTCACACTGAGAGGCAAGCTCTTAGCCTAATGACTGCTGGATACTATGTTGAAATGTTTTTATTCATTTACTAGTTGGAGTTAAACTATAAAAGGTCCCTGTGATATGAAAAACAAATAGTTGGTCTTTTCCCCCTAGTTCCTGGCACAAATCTCCTAAATCCCTTGGGATTTCCTAGGTTATAGGATGGTCTTTTGTTCTAATGAGGCCACTCTTGGTGGGCCCCCAGAGAGCTTCAGGATAAGGGCTGGTCTGGAGGAAGAGCAAGCCATGGTTAGAGGGTTGGAGCTGAGAGTTCCAGTTCTGACCTTCAGGGAGGTTTAAAAGGATTGGAGATTGGCTTCATCACCACTGGCCAGTGACCCCATCCATCACATCTGCAGAATGAAGTGCATAACACCCCCGTCCCCAGGGTTCAGAGAGCTTTTGGGTTGGATCACACGGAGATACTGGGAGGCGGAGCTCCTGAGGAGGGCGTGGCGGCTCTGAAGTCCTCCTCTGTCCTTTGCCCTATGCATCACTTCCATCGGGGGTTCCTGGGTTGTAACATTTAAGATAAACCAGTAAATGTAAGAAAAGTATCTTCCTGAGTCCTCAGAGCTCTTCTAGCAAACTGTCAAAACCAAGGAGAGGGCCATGGGAACTCTGAGTTGTAGCCAGTGGATCAGAAGGAAATCTAGGACCTGTGAGTGGCATCTGGAGAGACAGAGTGGGACTGAGCCCTAAGCCTGTGGGGTCTGTGCTAACTCTAGGAATCAGAGTCAGAATTGACCTGCTCTAGGATACCTTGTTGCTGTCCAAAGAATTGGTGAATTGGTTGGTGTGGGGAAAAAAATGTATTTTGTATCAGAATTGTTGAGAGAAAAAGTAGCTCACCCTCCTCTGGCTAATCTAGCTTGCCAGGCTCCAAGCCATGCTCTAGAAGTGCGTGTGTATGCAAGTGTGCGTACCTGTGTGTGGCAGGAATGGGCCATGTTGGTCCTGCCCTTTACTGTCATGTGGCTGTGTTTACCGGCGTCCTCAGCAGACCACGTGTCTCATGAGGTTGGTCACTTCTAGCTCCTTAGAGTCTGGGTAGCCTGGTGTCTACCTATAGATGCTCAAGTACTTGTTGCTTATGTTTTTAACAGAATTAAGAAATAAACAAAAAAAATAACTATAAAGATGGGTAAATGAATGGATGGATGAATCAATTGTGCCTTTCTGATCACAGGATCATAAGTGGTTTCTAAGTGCTGAAATATTGAACATTGAATTGAACTGACCTGAATTTTGAACCTTGGCTCCCAGGGAGAGGGGTGGTCCTCACACAGGAGAGCACTGACTCCCTCTATCCACAGACACCAGGGGGAGGAGAGAGGGTGCAGGAGTTTCCACAAAGCATTTTTTTTGGGGGGGGGGTGTGCTGGCGAGTGTACCAGGGGCACTTAACACTGAACTCTTTTTATTTTTTATTTTGAGACAGGGTCTCGCTAAGACAAAGCAGACTTTCAACACCAGGTTTTTAATGACTACATTGTAATCCATCTGTAACTTCTTGAATCTTGTTAATGGTTATCTGATTATTTTCAAAAAAATGTAACTATTAATGATGGATTGATGGCCTTTTTTGGCATTCTTGATGTATATTTACATGTACCTCTGATTATTTCTTAAGATAGATTTCTAAAAGCAGAACTGCTAGATTTTCAAAAACCTTTGCCTGTGCTAAATCCAAGGGAATGTCTAGAAGTTTCTGGGAAGAGTGTTATGGGAAAGCTCTCCTCCCCCCCAGGCCTCCTGCCTGGCCTTCACTCCTTCTGCAGAACTGACCGAGTGTCCACAGTTCTTGATGAAGAGGGGTTCTCTCCTCCATGTTCCTGCCCCACATCCCCCTCCCATCCTACCCCATCTCTGGCCACAACCTCCAGGGCCTACATGTGGTCAAGGCCTGGTGCTGGGACAGGTCACAGAGAACAGAACCTGGCAGGGGTCTGTACAACGTGTGGCCAAGCAAGAGCTCTCCACCCGTTGACAAGATCCCATCAACACACACCCACATCTCGAGATGTCGCCTTCCCTCCCCACCATTCCTGAATCCTTGAATCACGTCTGGTTCCAGTTTCCTTGGGGATTTTGAGGAGCTTCTTCTGAGCTCTCCAGATCTTCCTTGTCTCTGCCTCTGCCCCCAACACCCACTCCGCCCCTCAGAGAAGCTGTGTGCATTGTCCTGGAGAGTTTCGTCAGCAATTCAGGGATTTATATGAGGGGAATTTTATTGCCCCATCACACAGTGGGGGGATTAAAATGAAATATTTCCCACTCTCGGCGTTCCCCATTTCTGTAGTTCCAGGCACCCATGGTGTTGCTCAGGCCCTGGTTAGGTGCTGGCCCTCTCTTTCTGTCTTGTCTTCTACCCAGAACCTCACCTTCTGCCCTCTATTTCTTGCAGGATTCATATAGCCCTGGGCACAGCCTTGGGCTTCCATCTACATCATGTGTCCGTGAGGGGCCCAGGACAAAGTCGGGGAGATCAGGAGGAAACATATGGGTCTGGCAGGAGCAGCCCACCATCCACGACTCCCAGGGGTGCTTAACCACGGAGCCACATCCCCAGCTCATATATATATGTTTTTTAAAAAGCCTTCTTTTTTACTGTAGAGACAGGGTTTTGCTGAGTTGCGAAGGGCCTTGCTCAGTTGCTGAGACTGGCTTTGAACTCATGATCCTCCTATCTCAGCCTCCTGAGCTGCTGGGATTACAGGTATGCGACACTGCACCTTGTTTTTAATGTTGCTTAAACAACTGAGTCTTGTCCAGATACTGGCAATCCTTTCTGCTGAGAGAAGATGGGAATCGTAGACTGGACCAGTTCAATATGGAGCCTGAGGGTACACAGAGGGTATGAAGAACGGTGTGGTTTTTGAGTGGGGTGGGGGAACCAGCTGGCAGGCAGCCCAGCTCAGCCCATGTTTTGAAAAACTAAAACAAAACACCATCAATGACAACAGCATAACATAATCTTCATCGAGAAAGTGAAGCAAGGAGCTGGGTGGGAGACAGATGAAGCAATGCAGAAGCTAGGAGGATGCCTGGGAATTTTAGATTGCATCAACCCACTGTCAAAGACTAAATAAATACATTTTATTTAATCATGCCCAGATTTATGCTTCTGTTGGAGGTTAATGACACGTGTAACACAATTGGAATGTGAGGAAGGAGTCCCCCTCTCAGAGGCTCCAAGGATGAGGACCTGGCTTCCTGGCTTACTCCAGATCTGAGCTGGTGTGAATGGAGCTGGCAGCATCGTCCCAGGAAAGAGACGAAGCTCTGGGACACATGCCATGCCAAGGCTGCTGTGCTGGCTCTAGACGCTTGACCTGCCCAGTGACCTCACTCTTCCTTTCTTTCTCTGCAAAGTTCCCCGTTAGCTTCAAAGGGTGGTTTTTAAAATGAGATAAAAATAGCAGGTGATAATATGTTCTGGAAATCGTAACTAACTGTAGTAATGTAGGGTCCAGTAAGAAATGGAGAAATCAATCCCTAGGAGAAAAACAAAAACTATCTAGCTCAAACAATAAGAGAATAAAGCTGGAATGTGGATGAGAAAAAAACAAAAAAGGACTTCAGAGGACCAATATTGCAAATCCCGCATCCTCGCTGCTTCTTGCTGAGCCCTTGGTCAGGGGGACTGGTACAGGATCCTAGCCCTACCCTGCAATGACTGGTGGCCTAGACACACCCTGGATAGAGCCAGACTGCCTGCCATTGTCCTCCAGCCTCACCATTGATGAGCCAGGTGACCTCAGGTGGGAGACTCAGGACATTCTTTGCCTCAATTCCTTTATCTGTGAAATGCATGAAACCCATCTCAGGGGAGAGTTGTGAGAATTAAATGCATCTACTATGCAAAGGACTTGGAATAGTGTGTGGTACACAGCAAGTGCTCAATAAATACACCACAATGATTTACTATCCCGAGCAGTGGGCCTGGTCCTGAGGAGAGTGTTCACAAGCAGAATTCTTAGCTTTTCTATGATAAGAGGACGAGTTGGGCTGCACGCGGGGGCTCTCAGCATCAGCACTACTGAGTTTGGGACTAATAATGCTTTGATGTTAAGTCTGTCCTGGGTATTATGGGATGTCTAGAGGCACCCTGGCTTCTACCTACTAGGTGTTTGTAGCCCTCCTTTCTTCCTGGGGGGAAAACCAAAAGTGTCTCCAGACACTGCCAAATGTCCCCTTGGGTGGGGGTGGTGCAAAATTGCCTTCCTCTGACAAGTGCAGACTAGAAGCAGGGCTCCCTGGCTAGGGCGCTGGAGAACACAGGGTGCTGAGGATGAGCACGGAAGTCCGTGGACTCTGGGATTGCAGTGAACTGGGGCCATGTTCCCCAGTCAGCTGTTCCACTCAGCTCTGTCCTCCGCGCAGGGTGACATGGTAGTGGGTGGAGGAGGGAGAGGAAAGCTGTTGGTCAGACAAGGGCTGTGGGCGGGTGGCAGGACGCCTCTCTCTGGGCAGCTTCTGTCCTGGGCAGGTTTTTTCAGAACCTCCCCTTGCTGCTGTTTTCCCTGAGTCATCCTGCGCAGAGCCAGGGAAGAAGCAGCCTCTTGCCCAAGACCACTCCGCTGGATGGCTCATGCCACTGCTGGGTGCGGGATGAGCCCATTGTGGTCACAGTCAAAGCTGTGCTCATGAAATGCGAAATGCAAACGCAGTGAATACTTAAGTGGTTGGCTAAAGCTGGGCGCAGTGGCACACACCTGTAATCCCAGATGATCGGGAGGCTGAGGCAAGAGGATCGCATGTTCAAAGCCAGCCTCAGCAACTTAGCGAGGCCCTAAGCAATTCAGTGAGACCCTGTCTCAAAACAAAATATAAAAAGGGCTGGGGATGTGGCTCCATGGTTAAGCACCCCTGGATTGGCTGGTAACCAAGGAGATCCTTCCTTTTCCAAAGAGAAGCAGAATCTTCATTTAGATTGAATTGGGGTAGGGAGAAGGGAAGAGAGGCCGAGGCACTCCGGTGCTTTCTGACCATGTCAGAGTTTATATAGAAGAACAGGAGGGGATGAGAAGAGTCCGCTACTGAAGCCAACAGCTGGGGCACCGCCCTGCAGGGAGCTGGAGATCCAAAGGCAGGCTGTGGACGTCTCAGCTTCTGGATCCCCAGTGAGATCACGAGGGAAAGCACCTTCCATCGTCAGATCCCTAGTCCCGCTCTCTTTCCTCCCACATGGGTCTCAGGGACTGGGATGGAATGACCGGTCACGCTTCAGTGAGTCTAAATCTGAAGCATTTGTTAGATGTAAAGGCAGAGTCAAGACAGGTGTGGACTAGAAAACCAGTTTGAGTATTTTCCAGGTCGAGTTTTCTTTCCAGGAGACTAATGGGCAGTGCTCTTGGGTCACTGGTCACAGGATGATCTGGGTTTGTCAAACACAAGAATAAAGAGATAATTACGCTCCTCCTCACAATTCCTTTTTTTTTTTTCCTGTTATGTGTTACTGGGGATTGAACCCACTGACACTTTATCACTGAGCTTTATCCCCAGTCCTTAGTTTTTATTTTGAGACAGGGTCTTGCTAAGTTGCTGAGGCTGGCCTTGAACTTAACAATCCTGCCTCAGCCTCCTGAGTTGCTGGGATCACAGGTGTGTGCCACCATGCCCAGCTTCACAATTCAATTTTTCCTAATTATGAATAAATTACTGAAAGTTCTCAAGGCAAATTCCCAAAGTGAATGTTTAAAAAGATTTTGTTTTCATCTTTTTTTTTCTTTTTTTTTTGGTGCTGGGGATTGAACCCAGGGCTTTATGCATGTGAGGCAAGCACTCTACCGACTGAGCTGTATCCCCAGCCCCTGTGTTTTCATCTAACTTTTCCAACTCACAATATCATCACCAACATCATCATGATTTGAAGTCAGACAGTCCATCTTATGGTCTCAACAGTGTCACTGTTAGCAATAAGTATTTATTGAAGTTCCAAGGAACTTGTAATCTGGATTTTCTTCCAGCATTCTGGAAAATACATCAATCTTCTTAAACAATCTTGAGATGTCAAACTTCATGAGCCTCAGTTTCCTTACCTGCAAATCGGAGTCAAAAAGACTTCCTTTCCGGATCCTGGGGCTTAAACATGGACATGCACCTGAAGAACTTCCGGATCTGGCGGCCTAAACATTGACGTGCACCCGAGGAACCTCCGGATCCAGGGGCCTAAATATGGACGCCTGAGGTACTTCCGGATGCTACGGCCTAAACATGGATGTGCACCCGAGGAACTTCCGGATCGGCGCCTAAATATGGACATGCACCTATTGAACTTCTGGATCCTGGGGCTTAAACATGGACGTGTCTCTGGAACTTCTGGGTCCTTGTGCCTATAAAGGGATATGGCCCATGAAGGGGAGCCGAATATGGGGCCTGTTGGGAGGCAGACTGAGCTGTCGCACCCTGAACTTGAATGTGACGGTAGCCTCACTTCCCGGCCTTCCCCTGGGTGTCACTTCCTCCCCTTCCAGGAGGTGCCAGGGAGGAAGTGAGACCAGGCCAAGCCCTGAGGAGGGATATCGTCTTTCTCCTCGCTTAGCCAGGCGCCTGGCCTGGCTGGGGACGGGGACATCTTGTGACACTGGCTGCCTCCTGCCTCCCTGCCCCAGGCCCTCAGGGACCACAGGCGGGGACAGTCGTTGATTCTCCCCTGGCTGCTGACCCTCAGCCCCGGGGTCTGCCCAGGGAGAGCTCTGTCTCCCTGAGGGTCAGGGGGCCCCTGTGACCTGCTGCTCCTTACCCACCGTCATCCTGGGCGAGCACAGGTCAGGACACCAGACGCTACTGAGAGTGACATCTCCTAGATTGGCGACTGGCAACTTTGCCTCTGTCCCCAGGCCTCAGACACCAGATGATCCCCCCCAGAGACAGAAAATAACCCCACACTGCCTAAGACTTATTTTTAAGCTTTGGATTCTGAAATTTTCCTGCTGCCACCTTCTTTGTGAAGCCAGTTTTTCAACAGAGACAATATTCCGGGGGTGGGGGTGGGGGACATGGAGTCAATCAAACCAAGCTGACATATCTGGTTCTCCAAGAATGAAGTGTTTCCTGATTTTAAAATTTAAAATGAAATAACAATTAGGATTGTTAAATTACACTGTCATAATTCTGTTCTTTGTTAGCAGAAATAAATAAACCTTTTTTTTTTTTTAAAAAAAAGACTTCCTTTACAGTGTTGTTTTGATGATCAAATGACATAGGTAAGGAGTAGTGCTTTGTATTTAATAAAACATCTTCTTATATTGTCATTAATAAGAATAGGTGTGATTGATGTCCTTTGTTCTATGATGAACCATCTCTCCCTAAAAGAGACTACCCAGTCAGTGGCTTGAGCATTATTCTATTTCTGCGATTTCAAAAATTCATATACTTCTAGGCTAATATTTAACAAATGCATTCTTAAAAGTAGGGAGTTCCAAATCTAAATATAATGTGAAGACTGCATTCCAGAGAATACTGCAGCAAAGGAAAGCGAAGAACTCTTAAAAAAAAAAAAAAGCTAACATTTTTGTTTTATTAAACTATGTCTGTGAATTTCATTTGGCAAAGTTAGAAAAATTTTGGCCCACTCAGCAGTCTATGGATCTGTGATAGCAACAGAGGGAGCAAAAGTCAGAGGGAATATGGGAACTTTTGAGGAGAGACTTGGATAATTATGTTGTAATAATTTCATAGAAGTAGCCGTCACAGGAGGCCAAGAACTAGATGGAGGATTGCCGTGGACTGAATGTTTGTGTCCCCCCAAATCCATTCATTGAAACCTAATCTTCCATGTGAGAGCCGTTAGAAGAGAGACCTTTGGAAAGTGACTAGGTCTAGAAGGTGGAGCTCTCAGGAATGAGATTAGTGTCTGTCACGAGCCACCCGTGGGCTGTGTGTGTGTTAGCCAGGCACATTGAAGCTATATGAGGGGACAGGTCTGGCATTGCAGGCTGATTGGGCTGTGTGACACAAGTGCGCCTTTCCTCTCGCTCTGCCTGTGATCCCACACAGCACCTGAGATGGGGGTGACGTGCCGAGATGTCAATCAATCTGCTGACCACAAGACATCGGGAAGCAAGACTCCACCTTTGAAACCTTATCCCTGCCTTATTTGGTGAAGAACATTCCATCATCTCCTTTGTAGTCCCCCCTATAAAAATAAAGAGAGTCTGGTGCACACTCTGTTTCCCAGCTGACCCTTAAGGTCACCGAGCCGTCCTAACCTCTATCTGAGAACCGTGCGTTGCGAGTTTTTTCTCTGTTTTCTTATCTTAATGTTGCAGCCAGCTCTTTGAACCCACCTCATCTCATCAGTGTGGGCAGCTGGCGAGACATGTCCTTATAAAAGAGGACCCAGAGAGCTCATTGTCCCTTCTGTCATGTGAGGACACAGTGCAGACTGCTGACTATGAACCAGGAAGAGGACCCTTTCCCAGCACAGAATCTGCCATCTCCTTGATCTTGGATTTCTCATCTCAGCACTGTGGAAAATTAATTCATGTTGTTTACAAATCAACCAGTTCGTGGTATTTTTGTTATAACAACTCAGGCTAAGACAGGCCTGAAGATCATTTGGCTAACCCTACAATGAGATAACAATTGTCTTCCTATCTACTGCTCTTACTGTACCCCACACTTTCTGTTAACGCATGATATTTTAAAGCACCTAGATATGGGAGAGAAGAGGAGGGGGTCCCATCCAGCAGTCCCCTAGGATTTCTAGGTTGGTCAGGACTTGTTTAGCTGCAGTGTTAGAAAACTAACTTAAACTAGATTAAGTTAAAAAGTGAAATTATTGGTTCAAGTAACCAAGAGGCCTAGAGATACATCAAATTTTAGGCAGGGCTGAATCCAGAGGCAAAATTGGTGAGGCTGAGATGTTCTCTTTCAGTTTGTTTCCCTCCATTCTTTTTTGTTTGTTTCTTTTTTAGTACAGGGGATTGAACTCAGGGGTGCTTTGCCTCCAAGCTACATCTTCAACATCTCTACCCGCCTCCCCTCCTTTTTTTTTTTTTTTTGAGAAAGGGTTTTGCTAAATTGCTTGAGGCCTCACTAAGTTGCTGAGGCTGTCCTTGAATTTGTGATCCTCCTGCCTCAGCCTCCTGAGTTGCTGGGATTACAGGTGAGCATCACTACGACCAGCTTCCCCCTGTTCTTATTATCCAGCTTAACTTTCCATGTTAAGAGAACATCTCCAAGCTTGGTGCACACCTGTAATTCCAGTAACTCAGAAAGCTGAGTCAGGAGAATCACAAGTTCAAGATCAGCCTCAGCAACTTAGTGAGACCCTAAGCAGCTTAGGGAGACCCTATCTCCAAACAAAAAATAAAAAGGGGCTGGAGATGCAGCTCAGTGGTAAAACCCCCCCTGAGTTCAATTCCTAGTACCATAAATAAATAAATAGATAAATAAATATTTCCTTCCCAATGCCATCATAGCAGCAGTCCCACTGTGAGCTGTGGGCCCTTACTTGTGGTAGCTTCAGGGAAGAACAGATTACTAATCAAATTTTGGACTTCCTTGGGCACTCAAGTGCTGCTTCCTCACTGCCTCAAGGGAGCTATAACAAAATACTGTAAACTAGGTGGTTTATAAACAACAGAAATTTTTTTTCCTCATAATTCTGAAGCCTGGGAAGTCCAAGTTCTAGGGATTAGAAAAGCAGGCTGGTGAGGTTCCAGGGCATCCCTGGTCCATTGGCAGTTATCTTTTCACTGTACCCTCATGTGGCAGAAGAGGCAAAGAATTTCTCTGGGGCCTGTTTTATAAGGGCATTGATCTTGTTCCCGAGGTCTCCACCTTCAGGACCCGATCACTTCCCAAAGGCCTCACCTCCCCACACTACCACCTTGGGAGTTAGCATTCCAACATGCTACCCCCATGACATAGTATTTAGGATAAGGCATTTACTCTTCTCCTTGGGCACTGCTGTAGGAGAAGGAGGTTCTGGAACTGTACCAGTTCTACATTTGTGAATGGAGTGACTTTGGTGTCTAATAATAGTGCCCACCTTGTAGGATTCTTGTGAAGACTAAATGAGGTCATGTATCCAAAGTACAGTGTCTGCTCCAAAATAAGCTCCCAACAAAAATGAGTGATGCTATTTCTTAGTGATTAAAGACATGGCACTTGAGACAACACTGAGCAGACACAACTAATGGAATAGAGATAAAGAAATTGGTTAAGTGGGAGAGAACAAGATGAATATACTCTGATATCAGATTTGGAGAAGCTGGGGCTAGCACCACAGCTTATGTTCCCATGCTGTGCTCGTACCCTGGAGATTGATGCCATTCCCTTGAAGGAGTCAGCTGGGTCCTCCTAGAGGAATCAGAGTGATACCATCCACCTCTTTGCATGGGGTGGGAACATGAAGTGGCCGAGAGTTCGAGGGCTTTAAGATTCAAAGAGAGATTTGGAGAATGTGTAGCCCCCTCTTGCTTATTAACAACTAGCCTAGACTTGACTTGAGGTTCAAGAATAAAAGAGATTTTACTTTCTATAACCAGAATAGCCCTGAAGACTACCAGAAAATGTAGGATTTGGAACAAATGAGATTTTTTTTTTAGGGGACAAGAGAAATAATTTTGAATTAAAGTCATGAATCAGAGGCTTCTGAGCAAAACATGGGTGTTTGGGGGGCTCAGGAGTTCAGTTGACATTTTAGGAAAACCACCAGGACAAAACCTGCAAGGTCTCCAAGAAAACAGGAGTTAACTGTGTTATAGCCGGGGTTCTATGTCTCCATCTATTATCCACCTGTCATCTGCCTATTGAAAGAGATTGAAATCTATTTTAAGGAACTGGCTCACATAATTGAGGTGGATTGGTGAGTCCAAAAATCTGCAAGGTAGGCAGGCCAGCTGGAGGCTCAGGGGAAGAGCTGTAGTCTGAGTTCTGAGGCTGTCTGCAGGAGGAATTCTTTCTTGCTCAGGGGAGACCAGTCTTTGTTCTATTCAGACTTCAACTGGTTGAATGAGGCCCATGTATATTACGGACGGTCCTCTGCTTGACTCATAGTCTACCAATTTAATCCAAAAGCACCCTCATAGATACATCGAATGTTGGACCCAATATCTGGGCACAGTGGTCCAGTCCAGATAACACACAAAATTAGCCATCACACTCCACAAATGCAAGGCTGAGACTATCGGCTCATGAAGGATGTTTATGGCTTGGAGTCAGGAGAGTAGCTTCTCATGGACTTCCAATTGACTTCATGGTTTCTGTCCCTCACTGGTGGGAGGCAGAAGTGTGTTTCCTGGAGCAGACTTTAGTCTCCTGTCTCACATGTCTAAGTTCATGTTCTTTCCTCTTGAGTTAGGGTGGTGAAAGAAACCTGTATTTGCTTAGAAAGTTGTCTGTGAAGTTTCTGTCCACTTTCTAGAACTTGAAAGGTACAGTCAGGATGAGGTCACTTGGCCACTTGACATCAGGTATTTGGAATAGATTTTCTGTGCCAATGCAACCTTGGCCATCTACAGTAATTTTATATTTATGTCCAACCCAACTGTGAACAATGTGACCAGTGTTGTGAATTTATGAATAGTGGTGGCTCTATAACTGCCCACTGCCCAGCTCTTGAGCACGAGAAAAAGAGCCCTTCTCTGGGACAGACACAGGGGAACATTCTTAGCAATTCTGCTCACAGGGTACGACGGAACGTGGTCCACAGATGGCAACTTCATTTGAACTCCTCATGAGATTCCCATGACCTCATAACTCCTGAAAATGGCTTTGGATGGTCATCCCAAGGTGACCCTTCAGTGACACCTGTGAGCATTGGAGAGTGAGATGAGCAAATTCATAGTGGGCAGATCCCTGGCTAATCAGAAAGTCCCCCGAAAAGAGTAAAAGCTGCATGTGAGAGGCCCTGCAGGAATGAGCATCCGGCCACTCGGGAGCCAGTCCCAGAGCTGGGGTGATTCACTCAAGCTGGTGTTCTTATCAAAGAGTCAATTCAGTGAACACAGAGGCTCAACTTTGAGCTGGTCCTTCAGTTTGAAGTTTGCCAAGCAGTGAGAAGAACAACCCATTTCTCACCAACACCTCCACCAAAGCACACCAAATAGGCGTGGGCCGGGCACTGGGAAACCCTCCTCCCTTTGAGGCTAGTGTGGGTGACTGGCCTGCCCTCCTGTTGATGGGCAATCCATTAGGCCAGGTATTTACAGGGCAGGTTGCATTTCAAGAATCACAGGGTGACCTAAGGACTAGCAGATTGCTGTAACAGCACATGGTGTGGAAGTAGAGGTGTACAGTACCTCAGAGTTCCTCCTGTTGCTTTGCTTTCTAAGCCAGAACTTGCAATCCTACAGCATTGCACTTTGACGGCACACGGAGCACCAAGCAATTCCACTTCCTGCGCATGCTCCTAAGACAGAGCTCAGACATGCTGTTTTAGTCAGCTTTATTTCACTGCTGTGACTAAAAGACCTGACAAGAACAATTTTAGAAGAGGAAAGGTTTATTTGGGAGCTCATGGTTTCAGAGGTCTCAGTCCATAAAGTGGGCTCCATTCCTTGGGGCTCAAGAGGAAGCTGTATATCATGGTAGAAGAAGCTCACATGATGATCAGAAAGCAGACAGAGAGAGAGAGAGAGAGAGAGAGAGAGAGAGACTCCACCAGCTAGATACAAAATATATACCCCAAAAGGCAAACCCCACCTGCCTTTAGAAGTTACCACTCAGTTAATTCCATTAGGAGATTAATTCACTGATTGGGTTAAGGCTCTTTTAACCCGATCATTTCTCCTCTGAACCTTCTTGCACTGTCTCACACACAAGCTTTTGGGGTACATCTTACATTCAAACGATAACACATGCTTTTCTAATAATAGCACAATGTGCAATGAGTCCTCTGATTCCTTGATTATAAATCTTGGTCAAATTGGCTAATGGAACTTACAAAAGAAAAGGGTTAGATATTTACAATCCTGAATAAGAATAGACAGCTTTTGGTTGAGTCTTTAAGAGTAGAGTGCTCAATTACAGGAAAGGTGTGTATTGGTCATGAAATAAAAATTCTCTTTTAATAGTGTGTCTTACAGAATTCAACCAGGCCTATCTTGATTTTTTTCCTGTTTTGTGTGAATTTGATCCTCTGATATTCAGGTCCATGAACTGAATTGCTGCAAACATGCTATTTGGAAAAGACAAAGAGAATGAAATGACAATAGCCTCTTTTTCCTTAGGGAGGTGATAGAATTTTAAGAGGGAGCCAAGTGAGACAATCAGATAGCAACCTAAGTGCCAGGTTGGGGATAAAGCCGTCACTTGGTGGTACAGAATTTATGAAGGAGGAGAGGAAGAGGAAAAAGGAGGGGAGAGAAAACAAAGTTGCAGCAGGAGAATGCTTTCTTGAAGAAGTGAGAGTCTTAAACTGGCCATTGAAAGAGGCAGGACTTGGACAGAGAGGTGCTCTGGGCTTAGCCAGCAGGGCAAGTGCAAGGGACATGAACCAGGCCTGGGTAGGCAACAGTGAGGAGCAACTCTGACCCAGACCAGCCTGGCCAGAGTGTTCCAAGGGCTGTCTGGTGAGGCAGCAAAGCTGAATGTTTAAAGTGGCATTTACACACAAGTCCACAGTGATATACAGCAGCCGCCCTTATTTGCAGTTTCATTTTCCATGATTTCAGTTACCTGAGGTTGATTGCAGTCCAAAAATATTAAGTGGAAAATTCCAGAAATAAACAGTTCATACATTTTAAATGACATGCTGTTCTGAGTAGGATAATGATCTCTTCAGCAGTTCCACTCTGTCCCAACCATCCTGGCTGAGACATGAACTATCCTGTTGTCCAGCGTATCCACACTCTATATACTACCTGCCCAGCAGGCACTTACTGGTCATCCCAATACCAGATTGACTATCACAGTGTCTCAGTGTTTGTGTTCAAGTAACACTGATTTACAATTACATGCAAGAGAAGTGGTGCTGGCAATTTTATGGCAGCCTACTGTTAGAGTTGTTCTGTTATATTATTAGTTATCGCTGTTAACCTCTAACTATATCTCATTTGTAAACTTTACCTTAACATCGATGTATATGTAGAGGGAAAAGCGTAGTATATAGATAGTTTGGTACGATTTGGGGTTGCAGGCATCCATTGGGGACTTGAAACACACCCTCCACAGAAGCACAAATGAGGGATGAAGAAATGAGTGAATGCAGGAGAAGGGACACATTTTCCATACATAAGAATTCCAAATAGCAGGTCAATATTCTCATCTCCAAGAGAGGGAATTTAATCTGCTTCTACTTCTATTCGTATCTGCTGAGTGGTCAGATTTAATGACTTGCTAAGGGCATAGAAAGGTACAGGTGGCTGCACACAGTGAAGAAATCTGGCAAACACCACCTTAACCAGACCGACAAGGTCCCTGATAGTGTGGCTATTGTGATATGCTGGGATGAGGATGTTTTACTTCTGTAGTATTCCCCCCCCCAAAAAAAACAACTGTGACTCCAATCTAATTGTGGAAGAAAAAAATAATAAAAATACCAAAGCGAGGGAAATGCTACAAAATACCTGACTAGGATTCCTTGTCAAGGTCTTGCAAAACAAGCTGTCTGAGAAACTGTCATAGACTAAGGAAACTAAGAGGATGTGATAATCGAATGCAATGTGGGATCTTGGATTGGGTCTGGAACACAGAATAAAGAACGTTAATGGGCTGGGTGTGGTGGCACACACCTGTAATCCCAGCTGCTCAGGACACTGAGGCAAGAGGATTACAAATTCAAGGCCAGTCTAGGCAATTTAGAAAGACCCTGGCTCAAAATAAAATGTAAAAGGTTTAGGGATAATAGCTCAGTGATTAGAGTCCTCCTGGGCTCAATCCCCAGAACTGGAAAAAAAAAATACTGGGAAAAACTGTGTTTGTAGTAGCCATTGGCTCAGCAAATGCAGAACAGCTACAAGCTCTTACGTAAGTACAATGGTTCAGACCCACAGACTGTGACCAAATCCTGTCTTGGCTGCTTGTTAGCTGTGTGGCCTTGGTCAGTTATTTAGTCTCTCTATGTCTCAGTTTCTGATCAATAAAATAGAATAATAATTGTACTTTTCTTCTAAGTTATTGTGAAGATTAATGAATTAATACACTCAAAGGGCATAGGTTGGCAAAGAGCAAACACCCTAATATTAGTTTTTTTATCACCAAAGTCACTAACGCTTTTAAATGAAATAAACTTATAATTACAAAGATATCTACTAACATTTAAAATGTATGTGGATGAATGTTGAGTACATTACACTAAATGAAATAAGCCATTCACAGAAAACAAATATTGTGTGATCCACTTACAGGCAGTCTCTAGAGTAGTCTGCAGGCAAGAGAGGCCAAGGGTTTGTGGCCTGGAGAGTAGACCCAGGTCTACGTTTGGATTTTAAGGTCCTTTGAGGTAAATCCTTGCCTCATTCCACTCCCACCCCAGAGGTTGTTCTCACAGAAGCATGGTGACCATAATATGATAGGGAGGCAACCTGTCCCCATATGTCCCAATATATCCCAGTAGGTCACTTGACACACTGGGTCAGGTGTCAGGTATGCTAGGACTTCAGAAGCACAGGTCTCAGGGGAGAGGGGCTGGCCCTTACCATAGAAGCTTGCAGAGCACCGACTCCATGCTAGACAAATGGAACCCCAGGAGTCTCTGTGGATTATACACAGGGAGAGATGACCAGGGCTCCAGGGTGAAATTTATTTTTTTGCAAGAAGGGAGGACATGGCCACAAGAGTCATATAATTTAATTCTACCATGAAACAAGCCAAGACCCATCCAAAAGCTAGTATGTTCTTTTGTGCATGAGCACAGCCCTTGGCTGACCTCAGACCCTCAGCCCTCTGAGGCCTTCTTCAGAGGGAAACTCATGACCTGTGAGAATGGAGGGAATTTGTTTTAATAGCATTAAGCAGGGAATTTCTTCGACTCTGGAATTTGCTTAGTCTGGGGGAATCTTGTTTATTAGCCACTTCTCAGAGCCCTTAGGAAATTGCAGAGAGTCCTGAGGTGAGGTTTTCCCCATGAGGGTGTTTATGTTTGAGTAGGAGGTGACCACACCTAAAGCCGTCAGGGGTAGATGTGTGGCTTCCCTCACCCGTCTCCATGTTCAGGTATACCCCACAGGGAGAGAGAATGCAGATGTTATCAACTGCAGTTTATGATTTCTTTGTTAGAAACACTGCAGCCCAAAGGGGAAGGACTGGGCCAAGTTCTCCTGAGTGGTTTTGAGGCAGTGCTAGGGCTAGAATTGGGATCCATCCAAGGCCAGGTCCCAGGTGCTGACCTACACTGCTTAAACTTTGGACAAGATGAAGACACTGTCATCCAGAGCCTCTAGGTGGAAAAAGAGAGAAAAGAGAACAGCGCCCTGCAACTTCGAGATTAACCTTGAGCCAAGCTGTCCTAGAGTTGGCCTTGGACTTCATCTAACAAGGTTGAGTTCTCTGAGGCAAAGAATAACAACATTGTGAAGTCCCAAGTCAGGCCTAAGACAGTGCCATGTGTGGGCCTGTGCCTCGGTGAGTATTGTCAACTACCCCCTCTGAGACATAAGCTTATTGGGCTGCTCACCATATCCCAGATTGGGATAATCTTCACCATCTGCTGACCTACTCAGAATTTTCTATTCACATGTGCCTCTGTTATTTGGGATTGTCCCCCAGAGAGTCCAGGCAGATAGCCTGTGGTTAATCCACTCCCTGACAGTCCACAATAGCCAGGCTGAGTGGTCAAGGTTTGTTGTGTGACCTCTCTGGGCCACCGTATTCTTCTCTGGACTCTGGGGTTTAGGATAGTTATCATATATCTGTTGGGAGAACCAAGTGAGGAACAGATGGAGAAGCGTTTTGAAAAGAGTTAAGGGCCAGAAAGTTGGGTGGGTTAGCTGCCCTCTGCTCATTTCGCTGTCTTGCCTACACTGAGATGACAGGGCTGTGGGCAGAGAGGAGGTCTGTCATCTCCCTCCAAGAGCCATCCCACGGGTCAAAGTTTTGTTGTCATATTTGAAAACTAAACAACGTGGACCAGAACCATCCCCCTGGAACCTGGATCCCTGGCACTCGGGAAAGTGGGTTAAAAGTTTTGAGCAGGGCCTCCTGGCCTCCAAGGCAGGACTCTGGAGCGGGCCTTGTCTCAGGGCCTGGCTGGCATGGCTCCTCCTGGGCTGCTGGTGACTGCAGAGAGGAATGCAGTTGAATAAGAACAAGTTCAGGGAAAAATAGACCCCAGTGTGGGTCTCCTGTGTGCCTGGACAGGCTGGGAAAACACCCACTTGGAAATGTAGTTCTTGACTCCCATTAAGGTTTAAATCCCCTGAGTCTTACCACAGATCCTGGTGGGCATCACGGGCACCTCAAGTTGAGTGAGTTCGTCAGATCCAGAGTCCGATTCAGGTTGGGGATTGGGGAGGAGAGAAGAGCAGGGAAGGAGGAGGGCAGGGTATGCAATTCAGACCAGGGATAGAGCTGTGCAGTTACCAGAGGTTAGTAAGTTTCTGATCGAAAATAAACTTTGGGGATTGCCTAAGACTTGACGTTAGCCAAACCCCGCTGAGTCCCTTGGATCTGACAGTTTTGAGCTGACTGAAGTTTATTCTGACATTTTGCTGTGTATCAACTAACAAGGTAATTCCCACGGTATGTATTTTGACCATTTCAGGGAAACATCAAATTCATTTTCTTCTACTAAATGATCTGATCATTTGTGTGTGTGTGCTGTTTCGGGAAGTGTGACAGCGTAGCAGGTCATGTCACCACATCTTCCCATTCAAAAGTCATCCCAGATGCCTTCTCTCCTTGACACTTCCCAGATCTTTGTTGCTTCTCTTGTTCTGCTGCCTGGAAGGATG
The DNA here is from genome assembly GCF_045843805.1 of Urocitellus parryii. NCBI lineage: Eukaryota > Metazoa > Chordata > Mammalia > Rodentia > Sciuridae > Urocitellus > Urocitellus parryii. The sequence continues at coordinate 24,155,221 of NC_135543.1, read as the reverse complement.
TTTCATGAGTAACACATGCTCTCTAATTTCCTAAGGTGATGATGATGACAACAGTGTTTTAATTAATCAACCCTCAATTCATTCTCCTTAAAGGCATTTGAGATCTCAATTCCCTGGACCTACTTTGATGGTTAATCTACAGCAGAGAAAGAAATGAACATCAGAATCATTGGGCACTGGGGGATCTGGATTCCCTGACCCTGGCTAATAGCCTGAATCCAACCAATGACTTCTCCTCTTGGATCTTTGTTCCCTCATGTATGTAATGTGTGGGTTGGTGGTGAAGCCATAGCCACCAACTCTACAGGGATCAGTGGGCACATCGAAGGAGCCAAAAAGGACTGTTGGGGACCATGGCAAACTGGAGAGGCTGTGCTCATCTAACAGGGTGGCTCCTGGGTTCCAGGTGGCCATGTTCTATGAGAATAATGACCCAATTCAATTTAGAAATTTCATATTAAAAACTGTTTTGATTTTCAAAGGTTAGCAACTAAATCAGGGACTTCTTAAAATGTTGCAGGCCAAGAAAAATTCAAACAGCTGATCATCTCCAAGTAGTAGGCTCTCCCAGTAGACAGGCTGTGATTCTTTGGATAATGTGAATTCATAGTAAGAAGGGAGATTCTGATCTCCTACCTAGACTTCAAGTTTAAGGTGCAAAGGTTGCAGAGCCAGGGGATAGGACTGAGGGCTCCATCCCTCGATGACCATTGGAGTAACCCAAGGAGCTTGAGAAGGGTGAAGTCCCACTTTGACTCAGTAAGCAAGAAATTATTCGTAGATCCCTCCATTCATTTATCCACTTGTCTGCCTGTTGTCCATGACTCCATCCATCTACCACCATCCTGAAAATACTGGTTAAGCCATGGTGTGTGTGGCTATGCCCTGGCCATAGCTGTAGCCATGGTGGTGGCAACAGCCAGGAGAAGTTTAAACCTGGTTGTCCCCAAGGGACCAAGGGGTCGCCTAGATGGCTGCTTACCAACCGCTGAAGACTCTGGCTCTTGTGAACCTTGATACCAACAGAGCTGACTCTGGATAAAATTTTAAAACAGGGAAACAAGGGCAGTTCTCAATACTTACCCTTTGACTTAATAATTCCAAAAAAAGACATACATGCAGGGAGCGAGATAGAACCCATACCAGTCCTCAAGAGGAGGCTTGCTCATGGCAGGGAGGAGAGAGCTGTCTGCACGCTGTGCTGACTGCCTGGAAATGAAGCAACAGGGCAGACTCAGGGAAGGCCAGTAGGAAATAGTCTTTTGTTCTGAGAAGTGCCTATGGCTAAGGTTGTGGGCCAGATCCAGAACTTCCCAGTGTTCTATCAATTAGTCACCAGGGCCCATCATGATAAAATCTCTGTTAAACAAAGTGGGGGAAACAAGAGGAGAGAAATATAAATTCAGTACTTGCTCTGGAGACAATTAAGGTCCTATGACAGCACGAGACAGGATGTAACCTAGTGCACAGCCTATGGGCAGACAGCGTGTGCTGGGGAGGGGCTCCAAGTCTTTGGAAACTTTGTCCTGAGCAGAGAGACTGTCCTTTAAAATTGTTCTTTTCTCTTTCTTGTGTCCTGAGTGACTCCTGGCTACATTCTCCTTCTCTGCCCTGCTTATAGGCTCTGTTCGTCTTTCCCATATGGTTCGACAGTTCCTAGCCCTAATTTTGGAGACAGACAGCTGTGTGACCTTGGGAAGAATATTTAATGTCTCTGAAATTCAGCTTCACCATATGTAAAATGTGGATGATCATACCAAGTTTATAGCATAATAATGCAGCTCTGGGCATGTCATGGCCCCTGCCAAGCTGGGGCATACCCAGTGAGATGAGAAACAAGGCGCTGCTCCCACTGCCATTCAACGTGGCTCTAGTGCAGACTGGAGAGATCAATTAGAAGCTTACGAGTGGCTGTAAAAAGAACAAAAACCTCTCGCTGTTTGCAGACATGTGCCAGGGTGGTGTTTGCCAGGGCTGCCTCCACAGAGCATCATAGCAGAGGAGGCTTAAACCACAGAATCAATTTTCTCACAGTGTCAGAGGCTACAAGCCCAAGATCAAGGTGACCTCAGGTTTGGTTCCTTCTGAGGCCTTCCTACCTGGCTGCAGACGGCCACCTTCTCACTCACGCAGTCTCTCCTCCGTGTAAGCAAATTCTTGATGCCTGTTTTGTGTGTCCAGATTTCCTGCTCTTTAAGAATTCCAGTCAGACTGGTTCAGAGCCTCATTGTATCTTAGTCACCTCTTCCCTGGCTGTCCTCCCTCCACATACCGTCACATTCTGAGGTGCCGGGGCTTAGGGCTTTGGCATATGAATTTGGGCAGGGGATGAACAACTCAGCCCTTCAAAGCTGGTGCACTTGGAAAACCCTAGAAATCAGGGATAAAACTAACTCAAGCAAGAAAAGATTCAGGAAGATAGTGAGTTATGAAATCTAGTAGCTTTCACACACATAAGTAAGGGCCAGTTAAAGGACATAATACAGAAAAATCCCATTTACAATAGGAAGATTAAAAATGTAAGTATTTAAGCTTTGTTAAGCTTGTTCTCCTTTAAAACATGCAAAATTCACACGAGGAAATTTTAAAACACTGAAAGACACAATAGACTTTAAGAAGTGGGAAATATATATTCTGTTATTGAATAAGATAACCCCATGTTACAAAGATGTTAGTTCTTCCTGGATTAATTTACAAATCTGACTCAGTACCAATAAAAATACTATCAAATTTTTTTTTTTTTTTGGTCAGTCCAGTTAATACTAAAATTCATACAGAAAAACAAGCATGCAGGGCTGGGGTTGTGGCTCAGTGGTAGAGCTGTCCCCTAGCATGGGCGAGGCCCTGGGTTCGATCCCCAACACCACACAAAAATAATTAAATAAAGATATCGTGTCCAACTACAATTAAAAAATGAAAAAATAAAAAAAAACAAGCATGCAAAAGAGGACAAAAATCGTAAAAAGAAAAAAATATGAGGAGGCACTAACTTCACATTAAAACACCATAAAACATTTAAAAAATATTTTTAGTTGTAGATGGACATGATACCTTTATTTATGTATTTATTTATTTGGTGCTGAGGATGGAACCCAGTGCCTCATATATATGAGGTAAGTGCTCTGCAACTGAGCTACAACCCCTGCCCACCATAAAGCATTTTTAATTTAAAAATTATAGTATTGATACATGAAGTAGGGTAGTAGAAAAGATCAGAAAGCTCACCAAAAGACCTAGTTCATATGGAAGTTTAGTGTTTAGTAACCCAAACACAAGAATGATTTCCAAATCGATTAAAAATCTAAATATTAAATACGAGACCATGAAAACTCTAGAGAAAAACAGGGATAAATTCCTTTCAACTCAGTTAAGAGTTTAATTCAGTTAAGCTTGACTCAAAACCCAGAGACAATAAGAGACTAATCAACTTGACTAAGTTAAAAAAAAAAAAAAGTCTTCACGGCAAAAAAAAAAATCATTCTAAACAACTCAAAAGACAATTTAGAGAAAATATTTGCAATGAATGGAGTTGGAGAATATCATGCTAAGTGAAGTAAGCCAATCCCCCAAAACCAAAGGCCAAATGTTCTCTCTGATAAGTGGATATTGATCCAAAAGGGGGAAGGGGGAAGCATGGGAAAATGGAGGAACTTTGATTGGGCAAAGGGGAGGCAAGGTGGGGAGGGTGCAGGAAGGCAGGAAAGATGGCGGAATGAGATGGACATCATTACCCTAGGCACATGTAAGCCTGCACATAGGGTATGACGCTACATCGTGTACAACCAGAGAGATGAAAAGTTGTGCTGCAATTGTGTACAATGAATCCAAATGCATTTCGCTGCCATATATACCACTCCTGCAGTGCTCTTGCCAAGATTGCACAATCTCAGTCCAGTCATAAGAGAGCATCAGACAAACCCAGAAACTGAGAAATTGTCATGGTCCAAAGGAGAGCAAGCAGATGTGATGACGAAATGCAGTGTGGGATTCTGGATTGGATTTTGGATGGGAAAAAGGATGTTAGTTGGAAAACTGGTGAAATTCAACTATGGTCTATAGTTTAGTTAACAGAATTCCATTAGAGTCAGTTACCTGCTGTTTTTAACAGGAATGTTGGTATTATGTAAAATGTTAACATTGTGGAAAGAGGGGTGAAGGATATATGAAAACCCTGTTTTATTTGTTCAACTTTTCCATAGTCTAACTTTATTTTTGAAAATTTTTAACAGGGGCTGGGGATGTAACTCATTATCTGACCCTGTATAGAAAAAGTACTGACCCCAGGTCTCAGGCATACTGGATTCTGTCTTGCTTTCAAAGAAGATAAACTCTTTTAAAAATGAACTTCTTTAAGAAGTTTCCCAAATTCTGCCTGTTTGACTAAATATTCTAGGATCGGAGACTTCACAACCACTTCCAGCAGCTAAGGAAGTCATGTCACTTCCATGAGCACTTGTCCCTTCATCTGTCAGACAGAGGCCAGAAACAGCCATTTTTGGGAATGGAGGCCAACAAAGAAGTGGGTAGCCAGGATCAAAAGGAAATCAGCTTTAGTGGCTAGCACTCTGTAAAACACCAGCATGTGCATGCTGCTTAAAACAAAACAAAACAAACAAAAAAACAGAAAATGAATGTGTTTCTTATGTAAAATGACATCTTCTGCTAAAAACAAAAACACCTTGCAAGCGGTCCTCAGCGCAAGTTAAATCTATTTTTCTGGAAGTGCCCAGACTTCCAGGCAGGAGGCAGAAGGGCTAAGAAGGGAAGGTGTGATTTAGGGTAGAGAACTTCAGACTTGTGAAGTTTTTGACAGCACTGAGGTTGTGTCCAAAAGGAATTAGGCTTCCAGACTTTGCAAGCTCATTCTAAATTTAGACCTGCAGACTGTGATCCACAAAGGTAAGTCCAGACGTATGGCAGCCCTTGGGGGTTTAGAACACAGATAGGTAGTCTTTACACTTTTTACAAAGCGGACATATAACACACTTACCAGAACTTGGTCCTGGCTGGGCAGTTGTGAAAGCCAAGAACAAAGCCAGATATTAAGAGGGATACCCAAAATTCTAAGATACCACTTGTCCCCTCTAGGGCCATATAATCCACCTAAGAGCACAGGAACATGCACACATACACACACACACACACACACACACACACACACACACACACATAGGTAACATGGTGTCAGTGTTTATAGTTGGGATTAGATTCAGTGTGGTAACTAGAAGCCTCAAGACAAGGTAGAGAGTTCAGAGACACGCCTCCTAGTGCTGGAGGTGCACCTCTGCTCCATGGGGCACTCAGGACTCCTTCCCCTTGTCCTTCTGCCATTCCTAGGCAATGGCTTTCATCCTGTTGATCCATGTCATAGCTGCTTTCCAACCTGCAGGAGAGAGGGAGCAACCAGGAAGCGGCCAAAGGCATCCACTGCCTCTCTCGCAAAGATACACTGGCTTACATCCCATTGGCTCCAACGTAGGCCACACCTGGCTCCGTGAGAGCATGGGATGTGCACCTTTATTTTGGACGGCCACGTGTCTTGCTAAAAATGTCAATTACTATGGAGAAAAGTAGCCCATGTCTTCTTTGTTATGAAAGGGCATCATTTTTAATCTCCTTTTGTTTTTTGCTATAAATTGTTTCATTTTGATATCAATATGGTCATACCAGCTGTCTTTGGGTTAGTATTTGCATGGCAGAAATTTTTCCATTTTTTTTCTTCCAACTCTATGGATTTATTTTAGTCAAGTATCTTAGCTATAGCATGCAGCTGGATGTTGTTTTCTTTTTTTATTCGATCTGCCAAATTCTGTCTTCCAATAGGTGACTTTACACTAATTCTTTACATTGTGAATGGTTTTATTATTGTAGTCTGTTAACTTTCCATTTTTCTTTTTTTTTTCCTTCCTCATCTCTGCAGTATGTAGAGTTGGTTAAAGTTTTATAGATCTTGCCATTCCTTTTTTAATATTTAATTTTTAGTTGTAGGTGGACACAATATCTTTATTTCATTAATTTTTTTGTTGTTGTTGTAGATGGACACAATGCCTTTATTTTATTTGTTTATTTATATGTGGTGCTGAGGATCAAACCTAGGGGCTCACTCATGTGAGGCAAGTGCTCTACCACTGAGCCACAGCCCCAGCCCCTTGCCAGACCCTTTTGTGACTCTACAGTTATAGCATCTACTTCTGTTCATTTAGTGGTTTCCATTTAAATTTCAATGTCATGTTGACTCTAAAACTTCCTCCAGAAAGTCTATAGTTAGTATTTTAACCCTTTCACCCACCATGACAGGAATGTACTTTAATTTCCCTTACTGTACTTTAAACACTCAGTATATTTTGATGTTATTGTACATTTCTTGGCACAAAATTATTTTTTAGTTAATAACTAATTAAGTTTCCAGATTCCACGTTTGTAATTTTAAAAACCCACTTCCTACCTCTCAGTCTTCTTTTCTTTAGATGGAAGCACATCTTTCAGTGGTGCTTGTGACGAGCATCTGTGGTAAATTTCTTAGTCTTTGAAAGTCTTAAAAGTATTTAACTCTCACTTTCTAAAAAATATTTTAAAACATTTTCCTTTGAAATAATTTGAAACCTAGAAAACAATGCAAGAGAAGCTGGGAACTTCGATATACTCTTTATCTAGAGTGATCTATTTTAAACATTTTCACCACACTCTATGTACTTACACCTGCATATATATTGTTACTCAGATTATTTATGAAACAATCGAGAATGGGTCACATACATCATGCCTATTTTCCCAACTTTACCATTTCCCCTATTTTGGAATTAGCACTCTTGAATGATAATGTAGCTGGATATAAATTTCTAGGTTGGCTGTATTTTCCTTCATTCCTTTGAAATTATTGCTATATTGTCCCTGCTACTGTTATCACTGATGGGGAATCTGCTGTCTATCAACTAAAGTCTTCTGTGTAAGTGATCTCTTTTTTCTTAAGAATGCATGCTTGTTTTTAATGTGTATATACATATTTTTCTCAGAGTGAATTCTGTTAGAAACTGTTTTCCATTTTGCCTATTGTCTCTTTCACTGTGTCTCATCTAAAGTTTATCAGCCATTACATTTTTAAATTTTTGTTGTTGTTGTTGTTATTGATGGATGTTTTTTGAAAAATATGCAGTGTTGAGGATTAAACCCAGTGCCTCACACATGGTAGGCAAGCGCTCCACCACTGAGCCACAACCCCAGCCCATCCATTACATTTCCTATTTTACTGGTTAGAAATTTTTATTGCCAAGAGTTCTAATTTACTCTTTTTCATAGTTACATGCTTTTGTTCTACTTTTTTTGTGGTTTCTGTTTTCTTTTTTCTTGTTCTAACTAGACATTACAACGAGACCCTTACTGTCTGAGTTTTGGCTGAGACACCTATGTAACACACACTGCGGAACAGACCTCTTTACAATATACAGTTATGAAGAAAATGCTTCCAGAACCCTGTGGCATGACTCTTGGATCTTTGATCCAGATGAGAGATACGAGAGGCGTAGGAGAGTGGAGTTTTGGGGGAGTTTTGTCAAGAGTAGATATCTTGCTTTCCACGATATTGAGAGAAGATTTCTGTCATCTAACTTCAGGCTTTTAGAGCATTACTTGAAGAGCTTTGAAATGTATTCTCTATAATTGGGAGACACCATGGACAGGTGACTGCTCTTACCAAAAAAAAAAAAAAAAAAATGCTAAGGCAGACTGAGGAACAGGCTGTGGGAGCTCTGGAACCCAGACATACACTCTCCAGAGCCATGAGAGGGTGCTGCATTGGAATTAGCCAATGTCTTGCAGCTTATCAGAGCAAGGGGCCCTTGAGGGATGTTCCCCAGATGGGACCACAGTTGCTTTATTTTAGATCTTATCTATTAGAGTTGCCCAGAGGGTCAAAGGCCCGAGGTATCCATGGGCTGAGGAAGCAGTTGCAAGTGACAGCCCTGAGGACAGAAACACCGCAGGAGACAGGAGACAAGCAGAAACGCTCTGAGAACCTGTGACTCTTCACTCTGAAAGAAAGAGCACCTTTTATTCCTCCTTTAGGTACATCCAAGGACAGCAGCTTTCTATAGCTATAGTCAGGCCCACAGATGGTCAGGTATTATGGTTTGGATATGAGTAGATCTCCCCAAAAACCTCCTGTGTTAATGCAGAAATATTCAGAGGTAAATGATTGGATTATGAGAGCTGTAACCTCATCAGTTCCATCCTAGGACTACATGGATGGTAACTGACGGGAGGTGATGGTGGCTGGAGGAGGTGGGTCCCTGGGGGCATGCCCTGGAAGGGTGCATCTTCCCTGCAGTGCCTTCCCCTCTCTGCTTCTGGGTCACCATGAGCGGAGTACTTTTCCTCTTCCAGCCCTTTGGCCAATGCTCCACCACCAGAGTGATGGAACCCACTGATCATGGACCAAACTTCTTACAATGTGAGTCAAAATAAGCTTTTCTTCCTCGTAGTTGTTCTTGTTTGCCGAAAGCATCCACAGGCTGTGTGTGGACTCCATCATGCATGGCAGCCTAGTGACTAGGAGAATCTGGTGTCTGGGAACGTCCAGTGGACAGTTCCTCTGGCTAAGAATGCCCAGACACATTGTGAGCCCTATTCAAGCTCTGCTTGATCCCACACAGCACCGGAGATGGGGTGACCTGCTGCAGCCCCACAGCCCCTCTGAGATGGGTGTGATCTGCCAAGATGCCAATCAACCTGCTGACTACAGGACACCATGAAGCAAGACCTCACCCCTGAAACCTTATCCTTGCCTTTGATGTACCTGCTTAAATAAACACGGGAGCCATTTCCTAGTTGTTCAACTGCAGCTGGGCCTATCAGGCACTCTGAGCTCTCTTTAAAAGTATTCTTTGTCTTTTGTTCATCACTAATTATGCTAGACTTTAATTTTCCTGGGTGGCTTACATCCTCCTAGTGGGGAAGAAGGATCCCTTAGCGAGGTACCAGCTGCCTCCCCATACTTGTTGGGGATCTTGGTCACAGAGACGAAAACCTAACGCATGAAGCGATTCAACCAAGAAACGACTGTGCTATACCCCCTTTCTTTTCCTTCCCTTCTCCAACCTCCAATTTCAACTCTGAGGATGAGTGGAGTCATTGCTGTCCAGTGAGGGAGGAGTCGTGCAGAAAGACAGCAGATGAAGTATGGCTCTCCTGTCCTCCCTGCAGGGCTCCAACGTGGAGCAGATCTTCTCTGGAGCAGAAGATTAAATCTAGATCAATGACAGAAGGAGACTGTGTTTGCAATTTTTAATGACCAAAGACCACCTATGAAGAATGAGCAGGAAAAGAAGAAACGTCAGCAATTGTTGAAATTTTCATCTAAGGGCAAGATTACTCTTGCTAAATAAAGTTTACTTGGAAGTCAAAGTTCACAGTGGGAGCCAAAAGTAGAGTTTTGTTTAATGTCACACATGATGCTTATACGGCTTGTGGATTACACAAGTTATGCTTTCGTTGATATTTTTAACACTCCGTGTATACTTATTTCAAAGTTTTTGTCAGATTGTAAGATTAATTTCATTTGAAGTGAATTAAATGCTTCGTAGGTTTGCAGCTTTTGAAGATCTAAGGCCCTGGACAGGGGTTCTGCAGTCAGCCTGATTTTATGGGTAAGAAAGGAGGCCCAATCCAGAGCCTACCTTCAAGCAAGTCTCTCTCTTGTCCCTTCTACAATCTGGAATGGAGCTCTTTGGTGCTCCTTACCTCCGTGTCTACATCCTGCCTCCAGGAAGTAGAGGACACGGTTTCAGCTCTGCTTGTCATTTTTTTGCTCCTATTTCTTACCAACAAAGATATTGGTTTTCAGTCTGGTTAAGTCTTTGTGGTTTTTTTGTTTTGTTTTGTACTGGGGATGGAACCCAGGGGCACGTGGCCACTGAGTCACATCCCCAGCCCTTTTATATTTCTTATTTAGAGATGGAGCTTTGCTTAGTTGCTTAGGTCCTCATTAGATTGCTGAGGCTGGCTTTGAACTTGCGATCCTCCTGCCTCACGCTCCTGAGCTGCTGGTAGTAGAAGGCATGTGCCAGCATGCCTGGATTGTGGTTATCTTTTAAACACATTTTACCTGCAGATGCTTAGTGATCAAAGAGAGAATGCATGGCACCATTTTGACAGGAAGTACCAGTCTCCATGATCCAAATGAGTGGTCCTGCTACAAGAAGAAGAGATCACCAAGGCCAAGCTGGTGGACTTTAAGCGGGGACGTGAGCTGACTTTAACCAATGGATTTAGGGTGGGTGGGAAGAAAGAGAGAAGGCCTTGGGGGAGACAAAATGGCAGGACATAGAGGGAGCTGTGCGTGGTTAGACAGGGCTTGCCAGAGCCGAGTGCCATTATAGTCTCTCATTGACCTGCCCTTCTTCTTTGTAGCACTCACCATTAAATATTTGATTAATTATGTATCTTTGTGGTTACTTGCTTAATTGCATCTCTGCCTTATACTGTTAGTTCCATGAGGGCAGGAATCATATGGGACCCCAGTGGGATCATTAGCACCAGTTTTGGTTCCTGGCACAGAATAAATGAAAAATGAATGAGTGAATAAAGCTGCATAGTCAGGTGTGCCATGGTGCGTGGGCTGGCTGTTAGGAGTTGGAAACCTTTCAGGAGGTGTTACAGAAACAATCACTTTATGGATCCCCGCGTTGGGGCAAGCACTTACCTTTGTCTTTTCTTGGGCTGGCCAGATTACCCTAAGGGCTGTCTCAGGAAAGTCAACTCTGGGAGAAGAAGGTGAGGAGCTAGACAGGCCAACACTAACACCAAATTCTGCAGCCGCTGGGCCTGGTAGACGCCACAGGAGCTGCCTGTCAACCCCTGGGGCAGGGAGGTATCTCACGCTCTAAGGGACTCAGACTTGGTCAGGAATCCAGTGAAACTCCCTGGGATGTGCCGAATGGTTCTGATCAGCTCATCTGGCTCCACTCTGATATTCCTAAGCCACCCATTATCCATGAAGGTGGGGTCAGGGGTGGTACTCTCCTTAACCATGCCTAGGTCATGGGTCAACATGCTAGTCGGGAGGACAGATGAGGCCCACACAAACCACAGAGATTAGCATGAAAGAGGGCTGCTGTTACCAGAAGAAGGGGGACCTCATGTCAGCACAGGAAGGTCCGCCCTAAATATGTCTGCACTAACCACGGAGCTTCAGATCACAGGACAGAACTGAAGCAACTGAAGGGGAAATAGTCTAATCCATGATTCGTTGGAAACGCCACGACTTTGTTTTATTTTCCCCTGCAGCACTGCAAACCTGGAATAGAATTAATTTTATCTCACCTGCTCAAAAAAAATTGGAAGATTAATAGTTGCTTGCCCTCAAGGAAGGGAAATAAATTTTTTCCATTGCCAATTATTCTGACTTAGAATTTAATGGGCCATGGAGAATGGTTGTGAAAGAAACAAAGAGAGTGTGTCTGAGAATAAACAAGAGGAGAAAGAGAGGAGTTGAACCCAGAATAAAAGATGGAGTGGAAGTAAGTATATGAGCAGAATCACCTGCCACTCAGTTGCAGAGCTCCGGGAGACAGCGATGCCTCACCTGAGATGCCTCACCTGAGTGGCCGTGTGATGCTCTAAGGGGCTGCACCTGTGGGCATTAGAGTTCCTGCTTTCTGGAACTTTCTACGTCACCCCCAGTGAAGGGGAGATGCTCAAGGGAATATGGGAACTGTGACAATGAGTTATCAAAACAGGGATGAGAGGTGCTTCCCTGATGTCTTGATTGCAAAGACCCCAGAACCTATGCAAACTCTGCTGGGAAGGGTGGGGAGAGACCTAGTAATGAGACTGCATTGTCAGCAGGGGCCAGTGGGAACACAGAGTTGAGTTGATTTATTTCTTCCTTTCCAGACTGTGTGACCTTTACTCCTCCCGCCCCTTTCTTGTCTTTTTTTTTTATTGACCAGGACTTCCAGGGTCGGAAAGGAACGGTGAAAGAGGATATTCTTGCCTTATTCCTAATCTTGAGGAAAAAAAATATCATTCTTTTACCTTAAAAATGTCAACTCTAGGACTTTTACAGATAATTGTATTTCTGTGGTTCCTAGTTTGCTGAGGGTTATTATTATTATTATTATTATTATTTGGTTTATCATGAATAGATGTTGAATTTGTCAAATGTATTTTCTGCATCCGTTCAGATAATTATTTGCTTTTCTTCTTAGTTAGTATCCTGAAATAAATTGAATGATTTTCAAAGGTTGAACCAAGCAAGCAACCTGGAGTAAGCCTCTCTTGGTTATTGTCCATTTTATATATTGCCATATTCTATTTGATAATATTTTCTTGCTTCTATTCAACTATTTCACTCATGTTCATGAATAAATTCTAAGCTAATTCTAGCTAAATTCTTACTGCTATGCATCTGTGTTCGTCTCATAAGCCAGAGTGCACGGCCTCTCTCCCCCCGCAATCACCTGCTTCTTAGATTTCAGGTCAGTTCAGGTCAATTGATTGCCTACAACCTCAGCGTCCTGATGAGTTCAATCAAAGTTGTAAACAAGGGTTTTGTAGCTCCCTCTTTTTAATGTCAAGGTGAGAGTGATACTCTTTCTACTTTTCAGCATCTGGAGCACAAAATGGGAATGAGTTGAGTTAACTTAAAGGAAAAGAAAAAGAAAAACATGTCCAGGTACTGTTGCTCAGTGGTTTGTGGACTGAATTGCCAACTGCTTCTCATAGCATGTTGCCATTGGTCCTTCTAGTCCTGGGAGGTAGGTGATTTCTATTTCCAGTTACAGATGAGTGGATGAGAAAAGGGATGGGGCTCTCCTCCCCTGCCACCTGACTGCACAGGAGCAGCTGTGTTGCCTGGGGGTTATGAGGAGTGATTTGTGAGATTAGGAGGAACCTGGGGGAGGAGGTGGCACTGCCCTCTCTCCTCAGCCTGGACTGAGCTGGGGGAGTTACCAGGGAGTGCAGGGAGAGGGGTAGGGTCTGGCATGTCTTGGGGTGTGCTGAGGCTTTAGTTGGCAGGTTCCACAAAGGACCCTACAGGAAGTGGATTTTAGGGAAAAGTAGTGCTAATGGCTGGAGAGACCTGGAAGGTTTTCTGTGGAACCCTGTGCTGCCCACACAGCAAGGTAGAGTCCTCAGAGGCTTGGAATGTGGGCTCAGTCCCAGGGCAGTGATGGAGTTTTTCCCAATGTGGGGAATCCAGGCTTTGGCCCTGTGTGCGGGGGGCTGGGGCTAGGGATAAGGGAATGGGTAGAGGAAAAGCGAGATGGAGATGGAGCTGCTGGGTAATGGCCCTGAAGTTTCTGCTCAGTCTGAACCCTCCCCTGCTCCCTTCCTCAGAAGCACCCCTGGACCCTCTACTCCAGGCAAAGGTGGGATAGCACCTCCCTTACACACACACTGTCCTCTTGCAACTCCCCCTGAAGGTTTCGATGATATATTTATCCAGCCATTCACTCACTCATTTATTTATTCAGCGATTATTCATTATTGCCAACCCTTGCTCCCTGTGGCCTGGTTTTCCAGGATAAAGGGGATGGGGATGGGGAAGCATGCAGCTTAGTGGCCCATAGGGCTCTGTTCCCAGAGAGACCCAAGGAAAGGCCCAGGTGTGGGAAGGGGTGAGAAGCAGTTTCTAGAACCCCTACATGTAAGTAACACACCCATGTTCCCTGGGACACTGGCCAGGCACCAGATGAATGGGATTCACCTTAGAGCACTCTCCCCTGATGAAAGCCACAGATTCTCAGTTGCCCTGCTTCTGCCTCCATGGTGGGCCTCTCTGTGGGACCCCTTGTTCCCAAGGCTGGCCTTCCACGTCCAGCCCCTAAGCCTTCCTTCTTTCCCAGGAGGACCTTTAAGGCCCAGCCTACCTGCCACTCCCCCAGGCACCCTGTCTGAGAGCTGGATTTTCACTCTTCTCCCCATTTCCCAGGCACCCTGTCTGAGAGCTGGATTTTCACTCTTCTCCCCATTTCCCAGGTCGTGCTCAACAATGTTGAAATAAGAGCAGGCCATTCCCTGTGTGAACCCTTCCTGGCCTCCCACTACTCCAAGGTCAAGTTGAACCTGCCAGACTCCAGGCTCAGCATGATCTGGCCTCCTGCTCCCGCCTCATTGTAAGTCCCTGGAGCAGGGACCAGGGGCAGCAATGTTTTATTCCTCGGAGTGTTTGTAGCGCTTGCCTCACACAGAGTAAATACTCCATAAATACATGTCAAAATGAAATGAAACAAATTCTAGTTGAGAAATGGATTTCCACAGGACAAGGACATGCTTGCTTCATCTTCCACCCAGGGAAAAAAATAAACTGGCCTGATGTTCTACTTCTTCACTCCCTTTCCCTTTACTGTGATTCAGGAGAAACTTTTTTTTTTTTTTAATTGTAATTATTTGACAAAACATTCAGCTGGTCTCCTCAATCTTGAGTTCTACAACCAGCAAACCCTCCACAGCAGCAAAGGACTGACTACTGGTGACTTTCAATTCTTTTTGGAATAACAACAACAAAAGTTCCTGCCAGTCTTTGTCCCAGAGTGTCTCATAAGAAAATAAGTGAAAAGTCCCCACATTGTTTCACATTTCTTGGGAAGGACAATCCCTGGAGCTAAAGATTTGAGGGGGAGGCAGAGGTCACCGTTCCCTGGTAACCCAGAGTCAAAACTCTGATCTTCACCCTCCTTTGCCCTTGACTCACATCCTCGAACATCACCACTGTCTCCTCTTCTCGTCTGACCCTGAGACCTCTGCCTCTCTGCACCCCAGTTTCCGCATCTGTTAAATGGAGATATAGAAAGAAAACAAAGGTGGCCACAAGCTCCGAGCCAAGGTTAGGGGCTCAGTGGCAGAGCGCTTGCCTTACACGTGTGAAGCGCTGGGTTCGATCCTCAGCACCACATAAAAATAAACAAGTAAAATAAAGGCGTGCTGCCCAATTACCAAAAAAAAAAAAAAAAAATTAAATGGAGATATAAGACCTAGTTTTCGGGAGAGAAAATGAGATTCTGCTGCTGAGAAAGCTAAAGATAATGTAGCAGAATGAGAAAGTCCTTGTCACTGGACTTAGGGAAAAATTAAAAATGGAGTTGGCCCCAGGATGCAGACACAGGCTCCCAGTAGGGACACGGCTGTTTTTACCATACGGACCTGCTGCCTGACCCTGCATGACCCAGCCCAGGCTGGTCTCTCAGGACTGGTGAGCCTGGCAGCACCTGCTGGGTTTCCTGTCACATTTGCCACCACATCTCCATTAAAATCATACAAGCTGACTGACGTTTTCCCCTGAGGGACTTCTGGGTGGTCCAGCCTTTTTGACTTTCTCCACCTCATTAAAAGGCCAGCGCTGGTGGATGACCCAGGTGACCAGCTGTGGCCTCCACGCTGTGGTTAGAACTACCTGGGGCTCTTGCTAACAAGGCAACCTTTGGGGTCCAACCTCGGAGGTTCACACCGGGTCAGCTGTTGGAGCAGAAGTGGGGGATGTAGAAATTGAACCCTTAGCTCAAGTTAGTCTGGAGAGAGGCTCTGAAGGCCAGAAGACAGGGTGCTATGCGGGTGACGGGGAGCTCTGTGAAGACGAAGGAGCCCCTAAAGGGGGGATGGGGTTCCAACAGAGAGATGCTCAACTCTCTTGATAGGAAGCCAGGGGTGACGGGGAGTGACAGCAGTGGGCCCCAGTAAGGGGTGTTCAGAGGACTGACTCTGGAGGACCCGGTGTGTGCAGCTTGTCACAAACAGCTGCAACAGTGGAAAGGAACCAGCTCAGCTCATCCGAATTTGGTGCCTAAGGGGCCTCCCAAGCTGGAGCAGCCTGCAGGAAAAGTCCTCCATTTTCCTTGCAGGAGGTGAAGGAAGAATGGCTGAGAAGGACACAGGTGTCACCAGCCCTTCTCCTCTGGCATTATTTGGCTCAAAGCCTCCAGGGCAATTCCTTGGAGGACCATTTTGCACCCATGGGAAGCCCTTGGAGCCTTGGCCCTGGAACCATACTCTGCTGACCCTTGGCCTCAATTGTCTGCTGTGTCCAGCTTCATAGACTTCTAAAGGAAATGTCCTCATCTTTGGGATATGATTCTATCTGATGCCAGCCTGATAATACCACAGCTTCCACACCCCCAGAAGGTGGAGATGACGAACTTGAAGAGGCCAAGGTCACGGGTCTAGAATCCTGACCTAGGAAAGTGCAGGCTCAGCATCCAGGCCACTAACCTTGGCTCGGAGCTTGTGGCAACCTTGGTTTTCTTATCTAAAAAATGACTAGGGGAGGGGAGAGTTAGAAGGAGAGTTGGATTTTCAATTTTTTTTTTCCTCTTGACCGTGGAAATCTTTTTTTCAAAGAAAAGCTGACAGATGAAGAAAATATGTGAAGATCCTCTTGGAGCTTCTGCTATGTTTGAAATGAGAATTGGAATATCATGCCCATTCTCCTTCCTCAGTCTAGAAAGAAAGCCCAGGGCCCCTGTGGGTTTGAAGACCCATGAACATGACCCAACCATTACACTCCTAGGTATTTACCCGAGAGAAATGAAAACGTGTCCACACAGACACTCGTAGGCAAATGTTCCAAACCGGAAGAAACCCACATGCCTCTCACTGTGTCCATAAACAAATTATAGTATTTGTATAATGGAATATGATGAAAGGAATGAATGGACCTTGGCGAACGCAGCAACATTGGTGAACCTGAAGCCATGGTGCTCAAAAAAGAAGCCAGGCTGAAAAACAGCATATGTGATACTTTATATATGATATACTTCATTACACACTATGACATTTCATGTATAGACAATTTGAGAAAATATAAACCAACCTCTACTGATAAAAAGACCAGGGGTTGACTGGGTATTGCTGGGGAAGGATTACCAAAGAGTTTTAGGAAATTTTAGAGGTACACAAAATGTTCCACACCTTGACAAAGATGTTGGTTTACAGAGGTACGCATACCTCAGAACATACCAAATTTTACACTTCAAATGCCTGCTATTTATCACATGTTAGTTATACCCCAATGGGGTTGTAAAAGAAAAAAGAAAGGCTGCCAGATTATTTTCACCTTGGAGAACTAACTCTAAAAGCGTGAGAATCCTTACCAAATTCTCACCAGAGCGGGTCCTGTGACCTTGTTGTCTCCAGAGACCTGTGTCCAGTGTTGAGCACAATTCTTGACCCGCTGGTGCTCCATGACCCAGGTGTTGAGAAGTTCTAGAGGTTTCTAGAAAGGTACCTGGGAAACATCTTTCCCCTTTTGCTGGCAAATAACATTAGAAGCCACAGTTTTCTATTTTTAAGGGGTTGCAAAGCAAGTGTCCCAAGGTTTGACTTTGCTGCCTTCTTGCTCCACAAGGTTGCTCTCCCATGAAGGAGCCTTTCTGCACAGTGCTCTCACCCCCAGGTTTCATTTCTGTTTAATGGTCAGATTGCCTTATTGCTCTCTTGGGAGGCTTCTCCCATGAGGGGCTCACTGACCATGAGCATCTTGTGGATCCATCCCGTGGGAGCCACTAATCCAGGCAAGGGATTGGAACGGTCAGCAAAAGAGGTGAAGCTGGCTCATAGACTCTTCAGACATTTCAGTGAACTGGAAAAAAAAAATCATTGTGCTGCCAGGTATCAAGGGGAGCAATAAACAAACATTGACTGGCTTCCTTCTCTGCCACCTGGCGGGACTCAGACTTACCAGGAAAGTGCCACTCAAGCAACAACTTTTTAGTTTGATGGTTTTCCTTTAAAAAATTATTTCACAGTACCTGTCATATACAGAGCACTAGATGTTGGGAAATGCACAGAAGCTCATGATGGATAGGGATGATCCAACCAGGGATGAATTGGTGCTGGCCCCACAGCACAGGGTGAGGGTGGGACACACCAATCACTTTCAAAGTTCCAAAATATCAGGAGCTAAGGAGGAGGGAGGCCCCTTTGGCCCCGCATCATCAGGCAAGGGGAAAACGGGGCTGAAGGTAAGTCTGGAAAACTTGGAGGAGAGGTAGAAATGAGAGGGAAATCTAAAGCCAGAAATCAATGGAGTTAGAGAACTAGAGCCATGTTTGATTGGGCACAAGGCTCAATCTGTAAATAATTATGTAAAAACAAAGTAAAACCCAGAAATGTGTGGATTCCATATGTATATGCCCACTACTGGAAATGCAATTAGACCTTTGGGTAGGATACACCTCAGGCTGAACACCATGGTGGTGTGGAGGGCATGGAGTGAGGGAGAAGGCTTTGACCTTCTCCCTGTTGTTTGGATGTTTTCTAATTAACTCTATTTATAAGAGACCTGTTTTTCTTTTATTATTTATTTTCCAAATTTTAATTGTGATAAAATATATATGACATAAAAGCTTCCATCTTAACCACCGTCGTGTGCAGTTGAGTGGCATTCGGTACAGTCACTGCCGAGGGATGTGTCACCACCATCCCATCAGCTCTAGAACTTTCCTACCTTCAGTTGGAAACTCTATTCCCATTGAACCATGGCTCCTCTTGTCCCCTCCCCACAGCCCTTGGCCACCACCTTTCTACCTTCAGGATCTAGGAATTTGAATTGGACGATTCTGGGTACCACACAGAAGCGGAATCACAGCCAAGGAAAGGGACCAGGGGAGGGAGGAGGGGAAGAAAAGGGGAAACACAGGGGAACAATATCGGCCAAATTATATTGTCACATTGTGTACATACAAATAGGTAACAACAAATCCCACCATTACATGCAACTATAATGAACCAATAACAATATGGAAAAATTTAAAATAAAACCTATTCCATACAGAAAAAAAGTGGAATCATACTCTATTTCCCCCTGTGTCTGGTTTATTTTACTTAGCATGATGCTTTCAAGGTTCATCTGTGTGCTATAGCATGTGCCAGCATTTCCTTCCTTTTAAAGGCTGAATAATATTCCCTTGTTTATATATCTCAGGTTTTCTTCATCCATTTGTCTATTGGACCCTTGGTTAGTCTCTGCCTTTTGGCTACTGTTCATATCTGCCATGAACACTAGCATACAAATATGTGTTTGAATGCCAGTTTTGAATTCTTTGGAGAATATACCCAGAAGTAGGATTGCTGGATCATGTGGTAATCTATGTTTATCTTTCCAGGAATACACAGGATTCCAGCTTCTCTACATCCTTGCTAACACTTGTTTTTTTTTCTGTTTTGTTTTTTCTTTTATAATAACTATCTTGATGGGCATGAGAAGGTAACTCATTGTGGCTTTGATTTGCATTTTCCTAACAATTGGTGATGGTGAGCATATTTCACGTGGATCTGTGAAAATTCTGTGACTTTTAAAGAGATGTCAGCAATAAATAGACAAAAATAGAGCAGAATGCCTGGAAAACCTTCACATAGCTAATTTATCTCTTCAGATGTTTCCAATTTTCAACATGTTTTTCTCTTCTGCACGGAGCGGTTCTGGATGGCGGTGACTTCACCAGCTGCCATGCTTATCTCTAGGACGAAGATCTTTTTGCATAAGCAGCAGCCTCTGGGGCAGCTTTGGGGTGGCAGTGCTTCTCTGGGTTGGTGGCCACATGGGAGGTGCAGGGGTCAGGGATGTGTGAATGTAAGGAAGAGGTTGGGAGAAGGACAGTCATGCCTATTAGAGAAAGAAGTTACAGGCTTCTGAGCAATTTGCCTCTACTTTCCTTCTAGAAGGGCCAGGAAGGCAGCCCACAGGAGAGCAGGTCACGGCCTTTGCTGAAGGCAGCCTCTGCACAAGTTAAAGGCAGTTTGCAGGCGGGAAACCTACTTCTTTCCAATGGTGGTGAAGACAGTTTGGCTGGGTTTGGAACTTGTTTGACCTGGAAATGCCTCACAATGTATTTTTTTTTTTAAATTATTTTTTAGTTATAGATGGACACATATCTTTATTTTATTTTTATGTGGTGCTGAGGATCTAACTCAGTTCCTCACGTGTGCGAGGTGAGTACTCTACCTCTGAGTCACAACCCCAGCCCCAACGTAGAGACTTTCTAAAGGCAGGTGGGTAGGCTGTCTTCACAGTTTTGAGCTTCCATTTGCAGAATGAGCTCAGTAGTTTTTCCTCTATGCCGACCCATCTCTATCCCTGTCAGTTCTGTTAATGGGGTTTCTGATCCAGGGAGGAGACAGGCAAGTGAGCATTGGGACTTCTTGGCTGGTATTTGCTACCTTTGAGACTAAAGTGCTCAAGCCATTTCAGTGATATGACTCACTCTGCGTATGCTTAGCTTTACATATTTTTCTCAAATCAGAAGCAGAGCTGGGCCTCTCTCCCCTGAATCTTTTCCTGTAGCACTGTTTTTAAAGCCTAACTCAGCCTTCTGAAATGAGTGGCACTGTGTTTATTAGTTTAAAAATGAACAAACAACTGTCTAAGTTGCCAGAAGGAGCATGTCACCATACTGAGAGATTTCCAGTTGGGGAATGTGACCTCAGAGCATAACGTATCTACAATCTCATATAATTGCAGTGCACCCGAAGAGCCAGGTGGACTGTCCTCTCCTCTATCTGGCAAATTGTCTATCTGCCCCTCAAGATTCCGCTGATGCCACCTGTTTTGTAAAGCTCTTCTTGGATCCCCTAGGCAATTCCATATGCCCTCCTTGGCCTCTCCCAGCCCCTGGAGGTTACTGAGTTCATCCACATGGTGTCCCAAGTGGACACTTGCAAAGTGTCTGGTGCACCAGCAGCCTTCAGTAATCCGTTGTGAATTCTTCTCTCTCTGTGCCTTGGTTTCTGATGAGGTGGGGGTCAGGCTCCACTTGTTTAAACCCCGGGTCACTTTGGAGGATGAGAGGCTAGAAAGAGGCCACTGAGGCACCATGGAGGGGACACATGGCAATCCTGCTCCCGTGTTGTAAGGATGCTGCCCTCACAGTGAGTTCTGTTGCTTCCTGGAGTCCGGAGGGGGAAGTGTGGGGTTTATACTGAGAAAAGCCACAGACCTATAGTTCTAGGCACTTTCCCAGAAACTCCAGCAGGGTCCCAGGCTGCACCCTGCCAAGCTCCCCTGGGTCATAGCCAGTCTCTGCATCTCCTAGGGGCTTCCTGACTCTGGGGAAACAGGGCCAGAAATGGGCTGGAGATACAAGAAGACTTAAGGGGACTGCTGAGGAACGGGGGAGCAGTTGAGGTTCAGGCTTCTTCTCTGTGCACTTGTGGAGGGGAATGCAGGTCAAGAATTTATGGAATCCTGCTGGGTGCCTGCCTGAGCCCCGCCTCCCACTAACCCCTTGGGCTGCCACACAGCCACCTTTGCAATCAGTGGGTTTGCTTTAATGCAAATGAATCCCCCCCTTTCCATTTGGAACAAAAATTCATCAAAACCTTTTAAGAAAGTCCAGTAGTGGCTTTAAGTTATTCAGAATTAACTATTGTCTTAAACAACAACAACAACAACGACTGTGACTAATTCTTTATGCACCTTTCAAAAAACTGTCAGAAACACAGAATAAGTTGAAAACTGACAGTCCTGACCTTGTGACAACCACCTGATGTGTTCTCTCTTAGGCTGGTGTCTCTGCTAGTCCAAGTTCAAGGCAACGGGGAAGACTGTGTGCTCCATTTTCTGTTTTGTTTTTCCCCTTTAATATGATGTCATAAGACTTTTTTCCCTTGGAACACTATGACCTCCAAAATCATTTTAGTGTTTGTAGAATATTAAAGAATGAAATTTCTTCTAAAACTATCCCTTGTTTGTTTTGTTTTTAACTTTTTATTTTTAGAAGAATTACTCTTTGAAAATGTGTTGGCTTCCTCTCCCCAAGCAGAATCCTCCGTTTTACTGTCTTTGTCCTGGGTTTTGGTACCCAGGACCCTGGAGAGTCCCCTGCCTCTTCAGACTCCTCCCTGAAGCTACCCCACAGGAAGGAACAGAAGTCGCTTCCTAAGCATGTTTAATTTGTGGGAGCTCAGGTCCAACCTGTGGATGCTGCAAGGGGAATGGGCAGGCCTGGACCAGGGCTGGGGAGACCTGCCCATTTAACCCAAGGCAGAAACTGTGCAGCTTGTCTGTAAATGGCCAGCCAGGTGGTAATAGTCTTGACAAGGTCCCTGAAGAAGAATTGAAAGAATAAAGTAGGAACCATAAAGAAGTCTTGACTGACTTCTATTCCAGGAAATGATGAAGGGCCGTCGGTGTATACCATACCATACTTTTTGTAATATTTAAAGGATTTTCAAAGACATTTTTTATTAGTTTTATTTTCCACTTTCACTCTGACTTTAGGACAGGATGTGGCTGCATGATTTGGGGAAAATATTAAGACAGTTTGATTGCAAATTATCTAAACCATTATCTAAAGATGATGGTCTTTCATCATCTGTCATGCAGCTCTCAGCAATGGGAAGTGGGATAGAGGCAGATTGTCTCCTCCCCGCAATTTCTCTGCAAGGTGACATGTTACAACAAAAAGCAATCAATGGGGCTCAGGAAACCCCACCCCAAAATATGGCTCCCTGGTGTTTGAGAAAACAGTTGCAACAGGAAGGTCATGTTTACCTCTCCTCTGAAGCAGGTCATAAAATTCTCATTTCAAAGGTACTTCCTCTACATCCAGAGGACAGGAGCCACAGCCACAGGACCCAGAGAAGAATGTGAGCCAACAGGTCCTGCTAAGTTCCCCCAGTTTACGACCATAGCATACGCCCCTGTCTACACCCCAGTTCACTCTTCAGCAATTCTAAGCACAGCAATAAACAGGATCCCTGCTTCTTTGGGGTCTTCATTTCTTTTTTTTTTAAAAAAAGATGCCATTTTATTGGTGTATTATAATTATGTATATTCATGGGATTTGTTATTATATATTTATCCATGTATACAACATAATTCCATCAATTTCATTTCCTGGTACCTCCCCGGGTCTTCATTTCTGAAATGAAATAAATTTGGATTTTTTCTTGCTAATCTGTCTTTTGTCATTGAACTAGTAATGGGTGAGAAAAGATACTTTTTTTTTTTTTAGTCCTTACCCAAGTTTTAGACCAAATTCTGCCACAAGCAAGCCTCTATTAAAACAATCACAATACAAAAAAGAGCTGGGGTTGTGACTCAGTGGTTAGCACCCCCTGGATTCAATCTCCAGTACCTATTCCCCCCTGCCCCCCCCCCCAAAAAAATCACAGGACCTATTCTTCTAAACTTGGCTTAGGCCATTCCCCAAATCATGCAATCAGAGTCAGAGTGAAAGTAGAAAATAAAACTAATAAAAATTACCTTAGAAAACCCCATGTCCCCACTCAGAGGCACACATCAAGTCTTGCGTGGGATGGCCATGAGAGGTCATGATATGGGATGATATGCTGATGGTGGGAATTGTCCCTGCACACTGAGTCAGTGACAGAGCCCTCCTTGAAGTGGGGCCCAGAGCCAAAGCTCCAGGAGTGGGGCTCCAGCTCCAGGGGGACTGGGCAGCTGGGCTTGATGGGTCCTCAGACCCTGTCTTCAGGGATGGTGGCTACTGTCACATTTTCTAGCTAACCACATTGATCAACATTCATGCCATCCATTATGTCTGCCATCTTGTGTGTTATCGGACCCTCTGACTTTGATTTTGAAATCAAGTTGTTAGCGCTCAGATGCTAACTGTCCACTCCTGGGATGGGAATTAAAGTTGATTTACAACTGGAAGCTCCAAAATACCCACCCATGTGGGACTGGTCAAATAAAATATGACAAAATCACATAATAGAGGAACATGATGCTGAAATAAACAAAGAAGCTCTCTGGGAACTGGTGGGGAAAGACCCCCAAGGACTCTGTGAAAAGAGCAAGATGTAGACACGCAACGGAGTGATTTTCCTACATTTTATGCACAGGAGGTTGGTGGAGGGAAGGTTCAGGAAACAGAGTTTGTGTTTGCTTATAATGGCCTGAAGGGACTCTGGAAGGGTAAAGAAACCTCAGGAACAGGGTTGAGAAAGGAGGTTGGAAATAGGGCTGAATGGTGTAGGAAGGAAGCAAGACTTCATGGGAACACATTTTATTGTCTTGCATTTTTAACCTTGTGAATGGGTTACCTGTTCTGAGAAAATGAAAATATGAGTCCGTTTTCTCACACATGCATGATACTCTTTATACCAAAGTATTTTAAAGTCAATTTCAACACAGGCAGTATGAACATATCACTTGGTCCTGCCCTCCCTCTAAGCCAGCACTTCTCCAACCAGGGGGCCAATACCTCAAAACCACAGAATAAACTTATTTTTCTGGAAGATCTGGGAGGAAAACAGGCATGGACATAGTCTAGAGTAGATTGTAGCTTTGCCAAAACAGTCTCGCTGGCTCTACAAAACGCCCAGCTGGCCTTCAGCTCCTGTGGGAATGAGCAAGGATCTCTGTCCCCATTATGTTAGGGCTGGTTCCTGTGGGCTTCATCTGTAGGGGGTTTGGGGACTTTCTAAAGAAAATTTCCTTTGGCTTCCATAAACCTCTGGGAAGCAGTATTATCCCTGATTGACACAAGAAGGAACTAGGGCTCAAAGGCCACATGATTTGGTTCAAGTAATTTGAAGTAGCTCTCAGATCAGCATTTCTACCCTGACACACAGTGGCTGTGTTATATAAGAGATTTGTGTATTTGTGCATTTAGTTATTTAAGAAATCGTTGTCTTGCTCTTGACCCTTGTTTTCTTTATTAGATACTGCGGTTCTCCTGAAGGATTTAGGGAAAACATTCATAGATGCAAAACAAAGTGTGGATAAAACAAAAGGGGGAAGATTCACTGCACTGTGACTGTGACTTTTCTCATAGCCACCACTAACAGAGATTCTGGTGAGTGTCCTGCCTGTGGCTCACACAGGTACCTTGAGGGCCAGACACACTGTGGGTCACTGACAGGATGGCAGTACCGTGGCCGCTGCCTGTGCCAGCATTTCTGGCCTTCTTTCCCTTAGTAATCTGCAGAGGAGGAACTCTGCACCCTTCTCAGAGAGTGAGGTGAGGTCTAGGGTGTAGCTCAATGGTAGGGCGCTTGCCTCGCATGTGTGAGTCCCTGTGTTCGATCCCCTGCACAGAAAACCAAACCAAAACAACAAAATAAACAGTCTCCTAAGGGTGATGTGTTATCAGTAGTGTGGGCTCCATTGACGGCCGAGCGTTGCTCTTTACCAGTGGTTTCTACCTCTGACTCACCTGTCTCCAATATTCTCTGTCTGCAGTGGTTGTCACCCTGTAAAGGGTGGTGGCATGCAGGGCCATGATCTCAGTGGCTCCTGTTTGCATCACCTGATGCTCCTCTAGGAAGCGTGACATTGCACTCTCTCTGTGGATTTTCATTAGCAGGTAAGGAGGGGGAGACAGGTGAAGTTATGACGGGCAGACAGACAAGGCCCAAATCCTACTTGGCAGAACCAGGCCTGAGCCTGAGTCAGGAGGTGCTGTCAGGAGCCTTCCCACATGGCACTTGTCTGAGGAGGGTCTTGGGGTCTGGGATTGTCCACAATTCCTTGCCAGCAGAGCCTACCTCTGATTTGCTTCTATCTCCTGTGCCAGGTACAGCTGTGGTGGCTTCATAGACCCGTGACCTATGCAGCTGCCCAGGGCTCCACAACTAGAAAAGGTTAAGCTTGTACAGTGCTCTGCAGGACCATCTAGAAAGGCTGAATTAATTACTCTTGTATTTAAAATTTTCATATTATGGAACAGTGGTTCCACCCCTTCCCCATATCCATGGAAATGTATTCCGAGACTCCTTGGGGACCTGAAACTGCAGATAGTACCAAACCTAATATATAACATAACATGTTTTTTTCCTATATATACATACTTATGATAAAATTTAAATTATAAATGAAGCACAATAAGAGATTAACAACAACAATGAATAATAAACTAGAGCAATTTTAACCATGTAGTATAATAAAAAAGTTTTAAGACTTATGAATCATCTATTACGGCAATTTTCCTTTATAATGTTTTTGGACTACGGTTGACCATGGGTTACTGGGTCTACAGGAAGTAAATCTGTGAATAAGGAGGGACTATTATAAACTTTGCCTTAAACTCACCATTTTAAACAGTTTGAAGTGTACAGCCCAGCAGCATGAAGTATGTTCCCGATGTCAAGCAGCTATTGCTATCACCCCAGAACTTTTTCATCATCTCAAGCAGAAATGCTGTAGTTGTTAAACTACTAACTCCTGTCCTCCCCTGACCCCGGCACTGGGTAGCCGCAGGTCTACTGTCTAATTTAACTACTCTGGGTGCTTCAGGGGAATGGAATCCCACGATGTCTGGCTAAGTTCATTCAGCACAAGATCTTTGAGTTTCTTCCCTGTTAGAGCATGTGTCAGAATTCATTGTTCCTTTTTAAGACTGAATAAAAGGCCCAGAAATGGACAAACCACATTTCATCTTCAGTGGACACTTGGATTGCTTCTACCTTTTGGCTATTGAACAATAACGCTGCTGGGAACAATGGTATACAGGTCGTGTTTGTTTTTAATTATCTTCAAAATGGGAGAAACGTTAATTAAATGGAATTTGGTAGATAAAAACTTCACTCGCCTAGGTCCCGTGGGGAGAAAATAGCAAGAAGTTTTGTGGGTGGTGAAGCCGGAGGAACGTCTGCTCAAGGGCACAGCTGTTTCCTGGTTGAGTTTTCTTCCTTGTACTTTTGTGTGAACCTTTTCATCCATAACCGGTTATCAGGCCTCTCACTGGAGTAATAATAGTTTTGAATCAGGGGAGAGAGAGCAGCAGGACACTAAATATACCCTCTGACTATGAAATGATTCCCAGTTTCAAATAGGCTCAACGTGCCTCTTCATGTGGATAACTATTGAAGCTGGGTGACAGTATGTGGGGACACTGTATGGTATTATTTTTAACTGTAATGTTTTAAATTAATAAGAAAACTTTGAAAATTTTAAAACTTTATCTTAGGGTGAAAGAAAAAGGGTCATTTTATATTCGGACTTATCCCCCCTTCCTGGTCCAGGGTCCATCTTGGGAGCTGGCAGTCTGAGACTTGGTACACACCCTTGGTTCCCCCAGGAGGCCTCCCGGCCCTGGAGGGCTGTCAGTGAGCCACCTGGGGTCATTCCTCTCCTCTGCACCCTCTGACCCCAGAGCTGCACTGAAATGAATTCTTTTAAAATTAACTTTCTTGGTGGGAGAAGAGAGAAGAGAGGAGGGCGGAGCCTCTGGGGTCCTGGGCAGTCCATCTGTCTTCTGCTGCCCCCTGGGGGGCCTGCCATCCTGAGGGGCAGGCTGTGAAATGCCGCTACCTTCAATCCACAACCCCTCCTACCTTCAATCCACAACCCCTCCTCCTTATATTAAGACCTTTAACAAAAGAAGGAACATTAAACCAGATAGTGATCCTCCATCGGCTTTCATGTGGCCCTGGACATCTGTTGAGAAACCACACACTGTGGGGTGAGTCACTGGGGTCCGGCCTCGCATTGGCTGGGAGAATCTCCTGATCCTGCAGTTGGAGGAAAACCGGTCTGGCTGATGGGAAGGAGCCAGCAGCAACTGCTTGGCTGGGGCTAAGCTGGAGCACGCTGCTAACCCGTTGGCCTCCCAGCTCTCCTGCTCCACGTCCCCCCCCAGCCCCGACAGTGTGTGTGACTTCCCGAAACTGTCTGTGAAGTTTGGAAGAGAGTCCCAGCTAATTTAGAAGGACGAGAGACAGTCCACGGCCTTGCCAGCAGAATTTATGTGAGCCTCTGAGCCGTACAGAACAGGCCTGGTTTCAATTATCTGACAAGTTGGTCTCGGGATGGCAGTTCTGATGTGA
Source organism: Urocitellus parryii (assembly GCF_045843805.1). Taxonomy (NCBI): domain Eukaryota; kingdom Metazoa; phylum Chordata; class Mammalia; order Rodentia; family Sciuridae; genus Urocitellus; species Urocitellus parryii. Next base: position 24,127,495 of record NC_135543.1, on the reverse strand, counting down.
TTGGAAACCTGGGGAAGCCTCTTAATCCTGTAGGAAAATCACACTTTCCATAAGCAGCGGCTCAATCCTGGTTTGGATCTTGAGACGTGTCTGTCTGGCAGGCGGCTCCCAAAGCAGCCCCACAAAGGGCAGAGTGCTGTGTGAGACCTGTATGGGGAGTTCTGTGAAATCCTAGAAGGTGGTGTGTAAGGGTTCTCCCATGGCCACTGACTAGAAGGGGCTGCTGTAGTTACCACAGGCTCCTGTCCTCTGGGCCAGTCCTCAGCCAGCTCTTTCCTCCCCTCCATCTCTGGACACCTCCCTCTGTGGACCATGGACACAACTTTCCCATCTTCTGGAAACATTATTTGAGAAAAAGAGCAAAGATTTTATCTTAAATATTTCTGCACAAAGAGCATTTGGGGCAATATAGATTTCTCAAGGATTGGTTAAAAGGGGATGGGAAGGGGGGACCACACAATGTCTAAAAATGTCAGCACTAGAACAAATCAAAGTCTTCATATGCACCCATCTTCAAGTTGAACTTACACAACTCGTTTCTTCTAATCCTCATCACAGATGATATGAAGCAGAATCCTGATTTTATAGGTGAAGGTTGGTTAAGTATCTTGTTCAAGGTCATATGTATGGTAAGTGGCAGAGTTGACATTTGCAGCCCTGTCTAAGCCAGAGATCATGTTCTATCACTAAGTTACACCCCCAAAGGCATTTAAGAGAGTACCCTGGCCAGGTCTGGTGGTGCATATCTGTAATCTCAGCAGCTCTGGAGGCAGAAGCCAGAGGATCCCAAGTTCAAAGCCAGCCTCAGCAATTTAGCAAGGTCCTAAGCAACTCAGTGAGACTCTGACTCTAAGTAAAATATAAAAAGGGCTGGTTACTTCCCCTGGTCCCCTGGGTTTAATTCCTGGTGAGAGAGAGAGAGAGGGAGAGAGAGAGAGAACCCTGTATTCATCAAGGCTGAGGCTCTGGGGTTCTAAGACAAACCATGCAATTTGTTAATGAAATAACAGGGATGAGAAGCCAGATGATCTACCTCTGGTATAACATGTTCGAAAGAGCTGTGCTGACAATTCACAATAGCTAAACTGTGGCGCCAACCTAGATGTCCTTCAGTGGATGAATGGATGAAAAAATTGTGGCATGTATACACAATAGAATTTTACTCAACATTAAAAAAGAACAAAACATTGGCATTTGCAGGTAAATGGATGGTGTTGGAGAAGATAATGCTAAGTGAAGTTAGCCAATCCCCAAAAAACAAATACTGATATAGGGAGATTGACTCATAGTGGGATAGGGAGGGAGAGCATGGGAGGAATGGACAAATTCAAGATAGGGAAGAGGGTTGGGAGGGAAAGGGAGGGGGCAGGGGGTTAGCAAGGATGGTGGAATGTGATGGTCATCATTATACAAAATACATGTATGAAGACTTGAATTCGATGTCAACATACTTTATATACAAACAGAAATACAAAATGCGTGGTATTTTTGTGTATTAAGAATTGTAATGCAAAAAAAAAAAAGTAACGTCACCTCAGATTAGGTAGAGGGAAGTGAAAAGAGGGGAAGGCAGGGGATGTGGGGATAAGAAAGATAGTAGAATGAAACAGACATTATTACCGTATGTATGTGACTATATAACCAATGTGATTCTACTCAGAAAAATGAGAAATTATATCCCATCTATGTATGATACATCAAAGTATGTAAGTGCATTCTACTGTCATGTATAACTAAAACAAAAAAATTATCCTCTAGATGGGTCAGTGGTACTTCACTGTAATGTACCATAATCTGTGAATTTGTGCTACATAGTCAATTATGTGTTTTAGGTAATAAAGGAATAATATATTTGCTGAATTAAAAAAAAAAAAAGAGCTGTGCTGACAAGCTACCCTTGGGTAAGCTGGTTAACATCACTGAACTCTATTTGGAGAGTCAGCGTGGGAAATACCTACGTCATGGTTTGTAACGAGTATTAAAAGCAATCATTTATGTAGCTCTCCCAGTGTTCCTTTTGAGGAACTTAATAAGGCTACTATTATTATTTACTCTGGCAATGGCACCTCCCACTTCACTCACAGAGTTCCCCTTTGTTTGTGGAAGTAATAAGCAAGCCTTGTTTCCTTGGTTGGCAGGAGGAGCTGGGCAAAGGGTAGGCCCTTGTGGGTTCTCACTGATTGGCAGATGGAACCTCTTCCTTGGCCCATTGTTCAGAGTTACAATCAAAACTCAAGCTGGAGCTCTGAGGTCTGAGCTGAGACTTGGCCACACCAACCTACTTCGAGGGAGAAGATGGTAGTACAGTAACCCCATGTATCTGGTGGGGCCACCACTAAGGGATTTCCTGGGACTTGCAACTTTTAATCCTCAGACTGGGATCGCTTTGAAGAAGTTGGCCACACAAGATGGCAGCAATCCTGGGCCAGGGCGAATATCCTTGAGGAGATTGGAGCATTGGAGGGTGGCCCTGGCCTGTTGGCACTCATGGAATGCCAAGAGTGAGGCTGGCTGGGAGTTTGCCCAGCTGTGTGGCAGAGATCTTCTCTTTCCGGCTAAGAGGGAAGCAGAATTCTTCCTTTCCTGTTGAGGGAGTCGTGAACCTGGAGGACTTAACCACACAACAGTGGATCGCAGCAATGATCTGGGGAGACCAGGGACTCCTTGCCCCTCATGAGTGCCCTGAGCCACGCTGCTCTCTCTTCTGGGTGTCCCAGCCAACCACTCCAGAATGCGGTAGCTGCAGGGAGACCCCCAGTCTGCTGGGACCAGAGGTGCAGGTTTCTCATTGGCAGAGCCCCTCCTAGCAACTTTTGGGCATTTTTTTGGTTTTTATCTTTTTCGGTTTAATGTGATAATTTTTCATTATAATTAACCACATTAATGGTACAACTCAATGGGTTCACTATGATATCTTCATACATGCATATATCACGCATTGGTGGAGTCCATCTGCCCTTCTCTTCCTCCCTCCCTTTCCCCCTCGCCCCCCCCAGTCCTTGGGGACATTTAGTAGATGTAATTTTGTATTATTTTTCCTAAAGAACATCCCCTCCTGCCAATTGCATAGATTTCAGGGACCCTCTGTTCAGCCTGTGGCTGTTCAGGACTGAGTTTGGGCCTCCACAGATCAAGGACTCATTTCCAGAGGAGAGTTTCAGGCATGCCCAGAGGAAGTGCCCAGGACCGTCCTGGAGAGTAATGAAAAATTCCTGGGGAAAGTAACTGTGATCCTTAAACTCTTGGGGCAGAGGCGGGGGAGCAGGCAAGGCAGGCCTTAATGTCCCTAGAGAGCTGTGTTCTGATGTTGAGGGGGCCCAGGATCCAGGGGGTACAGAGAGCTGGGGGAACAGCTCCTCCTGGACTCTTGGAGGGTAACCTTCGCCTTGAGGCTTTGTTCTGGGCATTAGTCTGGGAAGCTCGAGGCTGGCTGGCGCCCCCTAGGGCTCAAAGGATGGAATGTACCCTGTGGTTAAGGCCTTGGGCAAGGCTTCCTCTCTTAGGCCTGGGTTCCCCCAGCAGTAAGATGCCTCAGGGACTCTTAGGAACAGACCTAGCTGAGGGAATGGGTGAGACTTAGCAAAGATGCTGATTCTACTTCAACCTCTCCAAGAACTGCCCCATTCCATTAGAACCTTGAAGGAACAAATGGCCCCAGACCAAGGGAAGAAACCTTTGTTGGTCTGAACAAGTCAGCAACTCCAGGCAGAGAACATTCTGGAGCTGCCTCTTCAGGCCTCAGTGAGCACAATTTCCATCAGCTGCCCTAGCAGATTGGCAAAGCAGGACAGGCAGGAGTCGAGGAAGTTGGGAGTCCCAGTCTCAGTCCTGGCCACCACTGTCTCTGCTTCCTGTGTCCTTCCAACACATAAGAGGCCTTCCCCTCACCTGTGTGATGCTGGTGTGTGTGTGTGTGTGTGTGTGTGTAACGTTCCTCCTCCTTCCTTCAGAAGGTGTTGTAAGAATCAAATAGGAAAGAGTTTTGAAAGGATAAGGTTCCACTCCTACTTAAAGTATTATTTACTTAATTGCTTGAAAGAAAACCACAGTGGGGACTATTGTTGGGGATAACTGTAACATGAGCAGTGGAACCTTAACACCTCGCCTAGCTAAGCCCTCCATCAAAAGATGTATTCCACCGGTCATGCTGTTTTGTAAATGGGCCAAATATGGCCACTGCGTGTTGGCCTAAAATGTCCCCATGTTGTATTTGCAGCAGGTAGGACAGTTATCCCTGAGCCTGCTAGTGCTACAAATTCTTACACATCCAACCGCCTTAAGTACAGACAGTCCCCAACTTACCATGGTTTGACTTAGAAATTTTTGACTCTACAGTGGTATGAAAATGGCACACATTGAATAGAAACTGTACTTTGAATTTTGCACTCGGGCCTTTTCCTGGCTTGTGATGTGTAATATCATACTTCTTTTAGATGCTGGGCTGCCTCAGCAGTTCAGCGACCAACCAGCCACCCTGTCTGGGTATTGGTTCAACAGCCAATTCTGTACTCCGCAGTGGGCTGTATTCGATAAATTCCCTTAGATGGTCACCCCTTGATTATAAGATAGGCTTTGTGGGAGAGCACCTGCCTGCTGTAGGCTGCTGTGAGCGTCCTGAGCATGGCTGAAGTAGGCCAGGCTGAGCTGTGGTGTTCAGCAGGTCAGGTGCACTAAATGCATTTTTGACTTAAGATATTTTCACCTTACAGTGGGTTTATGAGATGTTAATTCCGTTGTAAGTTGAAGAGCAACTGTATAGTCCAAATAAAATATTTCTAGCCATTTAAGGTCTATCTACGTGACACATTCGGTGGAGTAACCAACAGCTGCCAGCCACAGATATGGCAAACCCCGAAGGACCACAGGCTGCTGCTGCCCTGCAGAGCTCTCCCACCAGGGACCCCCTGGACACACAAGCCCCTTCCCGACTTCCCCAGGAGCCCCCTTGCCCTCCTCCTCTCCTGGGGGTGATCTTACCTGCTGTCTCTAGAATGTCTCTTTCTTCCCCTTCATTCCACAATGTCCAAGTGCCACCTGGTAAAGCTCATTGTGTGTCACTGACTCCCGTGACCCTGTCTCTTGATCAACCCTAAAATCCTGAAACTTACCATGTTCCCTCAGCCTGCTTCTGAGTCAGTCTGGGCATTTTTCCAGTGGCTCAGTGCGGGTGCTGTGGAGACACCACCTCCAAGTTCTCCAGCATGAGGTCTGCTTCTCAGTGTCCAGGGCAGCAGCTCTTGGGAGGCCAAAGGGACAGACACCCATCCCCAAGCCAAGCACCCCAGGCTTCAGGTGCATGGTGACCCCCATAGTTAGACATGAGTGGCTGGAGGTAGGACTGACTGGGGGGGCTATCGGGGCTGTACCTGGGGTAGGGATGAGTGCAGACAGGCTGCCAGGGTGCTGTCACTGGGTGCTGTCACTGTAATTGTGGAGTCCTGAGGAGGGAGGGTTGGCGCTGGGGCTCACTGGGATCCACAAGTCCAGGAAGCTGCAGTCTGGGGTGTTGTGTGGTGGTGGGGCCAGCTCACATCCTAATCCCTGCAGAGCTGAGGGCCTTGCTCCTTACTTTCAACAATGACACCCTGCTCAATCTTACACAGGCCAATTTACATCAGAGTGCTCCTTACACAATTTACCATGAGAAAGGTAGCTGCAGACCAGCTGGTGTCTCTAACTTACAGTTGTGTAAAGATCTCATTCTCCTGTCCTCACTGATTGACTCAGGGTGGGAAGTATTTTGGCAGAGCTGGTGATAACTGATATCATTTTGCTGAATTGTATGGGAAAGTTCTTCCTAACCATGCACAAACATGCAGAGTCTGGGCCTATAAGCACCAGGAAACCCTTGCCCCATATATAGACTGAGAATGGAGAAGCCCAGAGGAAAAAAGCAGGAGAGAGAGAGAGAGAGAGAGAGAGAGAGAGAGAGAGAGAGAGAGAGAGAGAGAGAGAGAGATGCTCAATTCTGGTTCTATTGCTTGAGCACCTGAATAGAGCTTCACCAGAAGTTCTCCTGGGACTTTTTGGACATAAAAGATCTGGAAAGTCTCTATTTTATGTTAAAATTATGTATGTATGTATGTATGTATGTATGCATGTTTAGTACTGGGGATTGAACCCACTGAGTCCCATCCCCAGCCCTTTAATATTTTTATTTTGAAAGAGGGTCTTGCTAAGTTGCTTACAGCCTTGCTAAATTGCTGAGGCTGACCTTGAATTTGTCATCCTCTTGCCTCAGCCTCCTGAGAGGCTAAATCTCTCTTCCACATAACAAATCTGAGCTGTATTTCTGCTCACTTGCAGCATACACTGGGATGCCAACCCGGCCAAGCCCCTGTTATTTTTACCCTCATTCCTTGGCTGTGGCTCTTTCAATCATCGATCATCGAACTCATCAGAGGTATCTCCTCCAGTGTCCTCCTCTGTTGATCCCAAAGTTCAGCTTGGTGGAAAGAACACTTACTTGTTAAACAGAAATATTACTGTATTCCAAGCCCCGTGTGGTGCCCTGTGCCTGTGGGAGAGAAACAGAGATGATTAGGATACAGTATCTGCTTTCAAGGAATTTATAGAGGCAGAACATGTTATTAAATAAGCCACAACACACAGTGGTGTGTGCACATGTGCGAGTCCACACAAGGCCCAGAAATATACCTAGGGAGGCGGGATTCAGTCGCCCCTGGGGAAGTGATACTGGAACAGGCTTCTGAGTGGCAAAATGAGAGCAAGGTGGGAGTTAAGATCCTCTGGGGGTGGTGGCCGCTCCTGCCTGCCTTCCTAGACCTTGCTCTAGGTGACTGTGGTCCCTGCACCCCATGGACTAGTTCTTTCCTACAAATAATGGCCCCAGTAGAGAGGCTGGGGCCAGTTCCTCAGCAGCTGGCCTCAGGGTTCTTTTTCCACATGGGCCATATGGGCTTTCCAGCTTGAAGAGACGGGTATTTTCCAAGGTATATTTAGGGGCCTTTGATACTTGTGTTGAGACACTGGAAGATTCCTATATGGAAATGTATTTTGTGAGGTCATGGAAAGCTGAGATAGGACCAGACAGGTGGATTTTAGAGAACCCTCTGCAAGGCTCTGGCTGAGCTGTCTGGCTCCGCCTCCTGCACCCCCCCCCCCCCCGTGTCAGCCCAACTGAACCCTTGCTCCTGGAGCCCACCAACCTGACCTCAGAGGTGTCCACCACAGTGCTCCCTCTTCCAGGAAGGCCTCCTCCCTGTGGCCATCATGGTGACTTCTCATCCTCACACCTCACTGAGAATGCCACCTCTTCTGGATCACAGGAGGTGACACAGGAGGAAAACACAGGTCTCCCAGGAAGGGCGCTTTGTGTGCACCTGCACAGGGTCCATCTTGAGAGACCTGTTCCCACAGCTACACGGAGTGAACCCAGGGGCACTTGACCACTGAGCCACCTTCCCAGCCCCTCGCACACACTTTGCAGAGAGAAGAGGGAAAGAGGGTGAGACCCCAAGACAGGAAAGTGTGGAACTGAGAAAATGTGAAGCTCAGCAGGGCCAGGCCCAGGGCCTCTCCATCAGAACAGTCCTCTCTTTGCCACCAGTCAACAGCAGCCAACCCTAAGTGGTCACCCCTTCAGGATTCTGTTTAGAACCACACCGTTTGTGCCCTGGGATACAGCTGAGGCCTTTCTGGGAGGACCTGTTAGAGAGGACAACCCCTGCTCACCTGGCCAGAGCACTCCTAAGCCACTTGCCCCTCTGTCGTCACAGTTGTTATTGGAGAATGTTGTTATCCAAGTCCTTTAGGACTCACCTGGTGGACACTGGCAATTGGCTCCCTCCAAGGGCTCTCCCAACCCTGTGTTCACTGCCATTGAGTCCCTTGGGCCAGAGACTGTGTATTTTCGTCTTTCTGTCCTAGATGCCCAGCACAGTGTCCAGCTGGTAGCTGATAGTGGGCTTTCAGTAAATGGAAGTGAACTGAGTCAGTGGATGCAGGAATGTCCCTGCGCCGACAGGTTGACTCTAGAGCTCTGCGCTGGCTCACGGTGCAGAGTTTCCACAGGTGGCTTCCGCTGCCTCTTGAGATGCTCCTTAGTCCAGTGACTTCTAAGCAGGATCCTGCACAGGGTAGAGGACCAGGTGCCCCTGAGCCCCTTCTTGGTTTTTTTTTTTTTTGGACCAGGGATTGAACCCAGGGGCCTTGTCCACTGAGCCACCTTCCCAGCCTTATTTTGTATTTTATTTAGAGACAGGGTCTCACTGAGTTGCTTAGCGCCTCACCATTGTGGAGGCTGGCTTTGAACTCGTGATCCTCCTGTCTCATCCTCCCTGGTTGCTAGGATTTCAGGCATGTGCCACCGTGCCTGGCCCCGAGCCCCTTCTTAATGCCGACGCTCTTTGGGTTGGCTCCTCCAGGCTCTCTGCCACTGTCGGATGGAGCTGGACATCCCACCCAGTTCTCTACCCACGGAAAATGCAAAAAACAACTGGAGGGGATAAAGGGAAGTCGATTTCACTGGAAATGTAAAAGCCGAAGAGACCTGAGACTTTGTGGGTGAGAAGAAGAAACGAGACAGAAACTGGGAAATGGAGATTAAGGGAAGGGAGACTCTGACTTGACCTCTCTGCCTGCTTCCTGCTCAGTGGCTGTGTGCCACTCCAGTTACAGAGCGTGGTTCTTGGCTGGGGGCCAATCTTGCCTGTGGCATGAGAAATAAAGATGCTGGGCTGGTCGTTTAGGGGTCTTTGCGTTTCTAAGCCAGGAGGGCAGAAGGGTCCCTCTTAGGATGCACGCTCCTCATTCTATCCGACCTTGTTGATAGACTGGTGGACAACAAAGCTGCCCCAGGAAGGACAACTTTTAGAAGGTGGCCGTGGGCCAAAGGGTGGGCACCAGAAACTGTCCTCAAGAACAGAGGACAGAGCAAATGTTAGTGCCGAATGTCTGCCAGGATGTCCCTGCCAGAAAGTTAGTTTAGTCTTCGTGGGTCTGAGACCCCAGAAGGACCCCGCTGGGGCTACAGCGACATCCTTGGAGGCTTCTGATTAAACCTTAGAACTCCAGGTGGAAGATCAAGGCCACCTCTTTAGGACTGCACCTGGTGGACACTGGCAATTGGCTCCCTCCAAGGGCTCTCCCAACCCTGTGTGCCCTGCTATTTCTCACTTCTGGTGCAAGAATCATTGACTAGTCACATCCACAGTCTTCCTCGCAGCTAGGCAAAGCCATGTGACTCCCCCTTCTAACCCATGAGATAGAAGCAGAAGTGTGAGGAGGATAGAAAGTAGGAGTTTCATGGGAAATGAAACAGAGAGGACCAACTCAGGACTTTCCCTCCTCCCATCCTGTGCTTTAAATACAAGTGCTGGAGCTGCAGCAGCTATCATGTGACGGTGCAGGAGGGCCCAGGAAATTGCCAGGACAATCTGCATGGCGTGCTGCCCCAGAGCCAAGGCCTCCTCCCCTCTGGCTCCTTGTCTTTTAAGATATCTGACTTTGAAGTTTCTAAATTGATATATGTGTGTGTGTGTGTGTGTGTGTGTGTGTGTGTGTGTTTGCCTCTGAATGCAATCACATCTGATACCCAGGGCTTTTCAGGATCTTTCATGTGCCAGTTTGTATTTGGAATCTCCAAGAGAGGAAGAGCTCAGGCCACAATTCCAAACTCATATGACTCACTGCCTTTTTTAGAAAATAATTTTTATAGAACTAGTGTTTCAGTCACTCCCACTGGGAAACTTTGGGCTAGGAGATCACATGCCAGGTGTGATGGACAGTCACCAAGGGGGGGGGGTCCCATGTTCCTGCTCTGTATAACCCCTTCCCTTTAAGACAGCAGGACCTGCCACTTGTTCCTAATTAGTAGAGCATGTCAAAGGTGTTGGGGTGCACCCCCCATGGTTTTGTTAATAAAGAGAGGATAGGTAGGTAGATGGAAGCTAGATAATGTAGACCTCACAGTGTGCACACACACACAGGTAGCTAGATCTCAGATGCTGCCATGTGCTGGATGTTCTCCTGCTGGTCCTGAAGCAGCAGGCTGCCATGCCAAACACTGTCTATGGAGGGGGCCAAAGGGCAAGGAGCTCCAGGAAGCTTCTAGGAGCAGAGGGCCTCCATCATACAACCACAGAAACTGGATTCTGCCCCAAATCTAAGAGCTTAGAAGAAGATGGGCCTCAAGTGAGCCTGCAGCAGATTCCACCAAAATCTCTGTCCTGAGAGCTCTGGACAGGAGAGCTAAGCTGTCCCCAGGTTTCTGATCCTCAGAAACCATAAGCAGTCACTGTGTGGCTGTGTTAAACACTAAGTTGGTGGACACTGTTCACAGCTGCAGGATCACAGGCCTGGGAAAGTGCCAGCTCCCACTGAGGTGCTCCTTGCTTGGCTGATGGCACCAAGGTCCCCCTGCTCACCCACCTGTTTCCTAGCACCCTTTCCCTCAATCAAAGATGCTCTCATCTAGCAAACTCATTTACATATAAAACCCTGAATGAACGAAACGGCTCCAAACACAGGCTGTTCTGCCCTGAGTTTCAGCACATTGGTGCCTCCTAGGGAGAGTTCATTCCTGCCCCATCTACTTGGACAGACACTGTCCTCAGAGGACGACATGAACATTCTTCTCAGGAACCACCTATGACTTCAGGGTAAAGATGCTGATTTCCTGGTATTTTGACCATTGATTATTCTTGTATTTAGCTCATGCATGTCTGCCACTAACTTGGTTTCCCCTTTATTGACTACTCCTGGAACCCTGCCTCACCTGAGCACAGAGGCTGTCCATTGGCCACTGCTGCCAACAGGTACTGGACTGGCACTTGGGTGGCCGGTTAGAATGCCTAGCTGATCTCCAGACCCTTAGATTCTGGTCTGGGTCCCCTCAGCTCCCCACCATCTGCTGACATGTGTCCATTCTCCTTGTTCTACAGACAGATTGAAGACTGGTCTACAGAGAAATTAAAACTAAGGCATGATTTTTTCAAAGTATGGGACCCAGCAGGCCCCATGGAAAGAACTAGCCACAAACTAAAACAAGTTTTGCAAAAAAAAAAAAAAATTCAAAAAGATGAAGTGTTAATATTCCCAGTGTAAAATGAGCTCTCACTTTTCACTGAGAATTCCCTGGATAAAGAGCAGGACTGTTAGGTCGTAAAAAAAAGAGAAACAATCAGCCTTCGTCTTCTCAATAATCCTGAAAACATAAAGATATTCCAGTTTATGTTAGTCAGAGGAAGGCAAATCTCTTTTTAATTTTAATTTTTAAAAATTCATTCAATACATTTAGATTGGCAAAGGAAAAAAAGGAATGGTAAATCCTGGCTTAGGGAAGGCCCGGTGAAAAGATATGCAATCTCACACCCTGCTGTTAAGATTGTAAATGATACAACTAAGGAGGAAGCAAGGATTCGAATTGTGCTTGGGCTTGGAACGGCCATTTCTGTGGATCTTTAGTTCTTGTATGGAGACAGATCTGCCGTATATCACCGAGTGGGAAAACAGCTGAAATAGCACTTTTCTATCCATCTAAAATTGCATATGGTGAGCAGCTCTAGGTGCTGGAAGGGTGTACCAAGATGACCACCCTGGTTCTCTCTGGAGAGTAGCATCTGAAGGTGTTTTCTTTTCACCTATCAAGTTTGAGAGACCAGACTGTCCCCACCCATCCTGACTCAGCTCCCAATAGCCATGGTTCTTCCCTCCCATTTCCAGGAACGGGGCTGAACTGGATCTTCTGGGCACATTCAGGCGTTCACAGCAGGACAGGAGGTTCTTTCATTCTTCTTGAGAATGCAAGTTTTACACAAGCAAATCAGCCCAGCCATGCAAGTTCTCTACCAGGTGGTGTCCTGCACTCGGCATTCTCACGTCCCCCTCCTTTGCAGACTGGTGGGCGGTCTTGGGACCCAGCAGGCATGTGGGTGGCTGGGGTGTGGAGGTTTCCTCCGCTTTCCATTCTATTTTCTCGGAAAGAGTTGGACTTATTTAAAAGGTGTCTGGATGGAAATTTTTATGAAGAATAAAAATGAGAATTTACTTTAAAAAATCAGCTTTAAGTTTTGTTCTCCCTGGATCCAATATTCACGTTAAGAGGAAGACTTAAAAAAACAAAAACAAAAACACAAAAAAAGTTGATCCTTGAGTTTTCTCTGGAGAGGGTGGCCACAGATACTGCAAGGCTCAGGGGCTGGAAACCTCATAGGCCAGGCTGACCTAAGTGAAGCTGGTGGACAGGGACTCTGGTGACCTTCTAAAGGGACAGCCTTGGCCCAGGCAGACCCAGAGTGTTGCTTCATCCTCTGGGACTCTGATATCAAATCCCTCAAATCCCTCAGTATATAGAAATGGGTAACTGATTGGGACATTTACGAACCAAATGAACTAGAGCCAGGAGGAACCCTAAAAATCACCTTGTGTCTCTGGTTTGGGAGATGGACGTCAGAGGGCTCCAGGCAGAAACAAACTGCCCGAGGCTGGGCCTGAGCCTAGACCCCTGACTCAGGCCCGGCTTTACTAATTGACATTGATGGTTCTATTTTTTTTTTTTTTTAATTTTTTCCTGTAGTTGTAGATGGATAACATGCCTTTATTTTATTTGATTAATTTTTTTAATGCTGTGCTAAGGATCAAACCCAGTGTTTCATGCATGCTAGGCAAGCACTCTGCCACTGAGCCACAACCCCGAGCCCCAATCCATGGCTCTTTCAAGTAACTGAAAAACAGTTACACTGGCTCTTCTTGTCCCTCTCCCTCCTTTCTTTCAATGACCCATGCATTCTTCATTATTCCCTGGGCAGTTTTGAATTCCTCCGATGCAACAGTTATTTCAGAGAGTGTTTCTTATTTCTAAGTGGTTCAGAGTTTTTAAGGCCTGCTTTTATGTTGTATTTTTAGTTGTCTTGGCTCATGTTCAGGAAATTTGGCTTGGGCATTTTTGACTTTTTATATTTCATGGAGATTTTCTTTGAAGTCAAACATAGGATCAATTTTTGTAAAGATTCCAAGGCTGGGGGCTGGTCTTGTAGCTCAGTGGTAGAGCACTTGCCTGGCATGTGTAGGCCCTGGGTTCAATCCTCAGCACCGCATATAAATAAATAAACAAAATAAAAGATCCATTTACAACTAAAAAATATATATTAAAAAAAAGAATTCCAAGGCTGATATAAAATAAAGTGTATTTTTCACTGAAAAGATACTAGATTCTATGTAGAAAATTAACTTGTTTATTGCAATATTCAGATTCTTTGTGTCATTTGTTTTTGTTTTGGTAAAACTTTTAAGTGCAGAAATAGGCATATTATAACATTTCACTATATTTTGTGTGTGTGTGTGTGCATTTGCTATATTTTTAGTTTTTGTTTTATGTATCTTGTAACTATGTTGTTTGGGATACAAAAATTATAGCTGTTCTAATTTTTACAAAGTGTGTTGTTTACCTTATTGTAATGTTTCTCACTACTCTGACTAATACTTTAGATTCCATTTTTTCTGGTTTTGGTATGTCTACCTTCTCTTGTTCTTTCTTAGGGGTGAATCTGTTTGGGTGTATCTGTGTCCATCTACTTATTTTCTTTAAGTATGCTGTTATTTTAATAAAACTACACATGCTTATTATAAAAATTATGCAGTACCAAAAAAAAAGTGAAGAAGAAAGCAACAAATTACCAAGATGCTACTATCTAAATATAATTGACAATAACATTTGGTTGGCATCATGCCAGATGTCTGTCTGTACATGGGAGGAAAGAAGGATCTAGAAGAAGCAAAAAACAGAGAGAAGGCATGAGGTACTGAGACAGATGAAAACAATATGTAAACAGTCTCATATTAGCATATTTAAAAAATAAGTATTGGGGCTGGGATTGTGGCTCAGCGGTAGAGTGCTCACCTAGCATGAGCGGGACCCGGGTTCGATCTTCAGCACCACATAAAAATAAAATGCATTGTGTTGTGTCCATCTACACCAATCAATAAATTTTAAAAAATTGTTTTTTAAAAAATAAGTACTTTGTTTAATTTTAAATGAATTTTATAGGAACAAAAGTTTAGGTCAAACCATACTTGGGATAATTGTTCCTCCCTACAAGGGAAATAGATTCCTAGAGGATGCCATTGAATTTAAGGGAATTTAAGGAGTTGGATTCATTTTGAATAAATGTGCATTTCCATGTAAACAGGAATGATTGATTTTAAAGGAAAGACAAAATATTAATATTTAGGTGCATTCTCTATCTTGCCCTCTTTTTCCTCCCAACTTTGATGTGTGTATTATTCTAACTTTGTCAGAGTTTGTTGCATTTTATCATGCATTCTCAAGCTATAATCTTGGGTGTTCAATAGAATTCCTGTACCCAGGTAGATTCTGCGCTCCCCATCAGGCCATGTATGTTGAACAGGATTGTTTAAAATCATGATTAATCCTTTAGTTAACAAGACTTCACCACCGGTCAGATCTTTCAGAGAGCTCACAGATGTTGTGTTTTCTGAGTTCTTTCATGCCTGGGATGTGGGCCCTTGTCTTCCTGCTCATACCCCACTTTGGCTGGGTGGAGTCCACCTGGATCATACTCTTTTTCCTTCTAGACATTTTTCCTTTGTTCTGGCTCTGAATGCTGCTGGAAAGACATCTGAAACCTACTTTATTTTTCTCCTTAGTTTTTTTTTTCTTCAATGCTAAAAAGAAATATTTTTTCTAAGCTTAATGGTTTAGCCAGAATACATCTGAAGGTTTCCTGTTATAGGTTTTTTCTAATAAAATGGTATGTGTTTTTAATTCTCACATTTTCAGCTAGACCCACCAGTAGCTGTGTGACTTTGGAGAGATCACTTACCCTCTCTGGCTCTCAGTTTCTAGAATCAGCAAATGAGAGCCATGTTCATCTTAATCACCATACAGAGCTGTTGTTAGGATTGAATGAAGTGGCTATGAAGGATCCTGCAATCGGCAAGGTCTGACGTTCTCTCATTACTCAGGTGCCAAATGACATTAAGCCACTAAAAGTTTTCATAGCTCCCACCCAGCTCAGAATTTCCCAAGTGATGATGTAGCTTCTTGATTACCCAGAAGGCTGATTTCCCCTGTCTTCAGCTGGCTGATCTGGGATGGTTTCCCAGAATGTAAAGTGTCCACAAGTTGTCAACAAGTTCAAGTTGAAGAAGGCAGGGGGATTAAGTTGAACGAACCCCAACCTGAGGACAGAAGTGGATGAAGACTCAGGTCTCAGTGCTTCCTTCCTGCACTATGCACGGCTGATGCCTTACAGAGACTCTGTGTCTAACCAGGACAAATGATGGTACAGGTTGCTCTGAGCGTGTTTCTCAAAGGGGTTCCCTTGAGACAGTCCATCTGTTATAGTTTGGGTATATGCATCCCCCAAATGCCTGTGTTATACAGGAATATTCAGAGGTCAATGGATTAATTATGAGAACTGGAACCTACGCAGTCCTTCCTAGTTTGAATGGACTGACTGGTGGCCCCGTAGGCAGGTGGGGTGTGGCTGCAGGAGGAGTGTCACTGAGGGTGTGCCCTGGAAAGCATCTCCCCTGTGACCCCTGCCCCCACTTCCCCTCGCTCTGCTTCCTGGCTGCCATGAAAGGAGCAGCGCTCCTCTGCCACACCCTCCCGCTAGGATGTTCTGCCCACCTGGGACCCAGAGCAATGCAGTGGCTGGCCATGGCCTGAATCTCTGAATCAGAGCCCAAAGACTTTTTCTCATCTGAACTTAGAACAACTGTTCTTGCCAGGAATCTTTTGAGATCAAAAAAAAAAAAAAAAGTTCCACCTTCAAAACCCCTGAATGAGCCAAAGCTTTCAAAGGAGAAGAGGCAAGAGATTGAGCCAAAGGCAGGGACATCAGCTTTTGAGAAGCTGTCACCTTTGCACATTATCTCATCCTCTCTCAGGTGACCAGGAGCTAAATGCCTTTTAAATCTCAGAGAAACCCTGTAGTTAAGAGCTTTCACTTAGGAGTTCCCAAACTTACTTCACTGTGGAGCTCGGCCCTTATTTCAGTCCCAGAGCTGCTGTTAGGGGCGGCTGGTGCCTACTGAGGGGCGCAGGTCATGTGCACATACAGGACCCGACTGCCACAGCCCAGTGTCCTCTTGGTCAGCCTTGCCAGGGCTGGAGGTCCAGGCCTTCAGGTCTCAGAGGGCGTGGGACTCGCAGTGTGACCAGAGGCTCAGGGCTGGGGTGGAGGAGGAACCCACCAACTGCGGGGCTGCCTCTGGCTACAGGGAGTCTCCTGAGGGACTGAGGGAGGGCTGGAGAGCCCCAGGAGGTGCTCTGCCCAGGATGGAGGCAGGCACTGCTGGTAAGATGGGACCCTGGGGCAAGGTGCCAGGGGCACATCTGGGGGCAGCAGAAGCTTTGAGTCAGTCTGGCTGCTGTACAAATCCCACCTGCACCACTGCGGCTCTGCGGCTGGGCAAGTCCCTTCCACGCCCTGTGTCTTGTGTTCCTCGTCTGCAGAGGGGACTGATGAGAATGGTCTGTTTGTGGGGAGCTTTCCAGAAGGCCTGCCAGGACAGGCAGTCAGTAACAGCGGCTATCAGCTGGTATCCTTCTGCCAATCCTCTTGTAATTTTTTCTCTCTGCTTCTCCATCAGGTGTTATGCTGGGAGGTTGGAGTCGGTCCATCAGGGTGCCGGAGTGAGGTTTCCCTCTAGAAATGAGCACCTGGAAGGAAATGTGCGTACTGGGGCTTACCCCCAAGTCCCAGCTGCCCTCCTCAAACCTCAGGATGGTCTGGTGCAGGTCACCTGCGTGGCCCCAGCCCTCTCAGGTCTTGTGCAAGGAGCAAACTGGCCAGCAAACTGGCTGTCCTCTCTTGCTCTCTCAGGGCACTTCACTGTCTTAGGGTCCCATGGTCCAAGGAGAAAGGACAGAGGCGAGATGGCTCCCCTTGTGGAAGCTGGGAGCCAGGGCAGCCCTCTGGGGCCCTGTCTCCTGGAACATTGTCTTGAGTGGCCCAAATTCTACTTCTAAAAATCTTTGGGTTAAGGCTGCTGGGCCTCCAGACTGATCCTCTAGCCCCGGGCTGGGTGAAGACACGGTGCAGTTTAACCACAGCTTTTGGGCCTGGACTAACAGGACGCTGGGTGCCTTCGTGCTGATGGACAGCAGGAAACAGGCTGAATTGGGGGGGCCTCTGAAATTAGGAACGACGTCGGCTTGCCACAACCCCTGACCCTGGGGGGCCCAAGGAAGCGGAGACTGGAGGCAACCCCCACCTGGCCTCTCTAGCACAGGCCACCTCAGCCAGCGTCTGGACCCTGCCTTTGGCTCAATCTCTTGCCTCTTCTCCTTTGAAAGCTTTGGCTCATTCAGGGGTTTTGAAGGTGGAACTTTTTGAATCAGTAAGCTTCTGACAGCGTCCTTCAAAGCTGGCTTTGAATAAAACCCATTTTCCTACCAATTTGACTGTATAGTTTTAGAGCAACAAGGCTTCAGCCTAGCCCCCCACATCCACCCCTGGGCAGTACTGTGTCACCCAATAACAGACACACAAGAATCAGCGACGTGGATGCCCCAGAGGACAGAGCAGGTGGAAGGCCCTGGTGGGGCAGTGACACCTGGAGATCTGGGAGGGGTGTCTGCAGGGGCCATAGCACCAACGTCCTCCTGGCCTCCCTCTTCTCTCAAGGTGTGGAGTTAGAAGGCCCCATTCAAGTTCCAGCCGGCCAGTTATTCCTCCAGCGTAGCTCGATGGGTGGGGTGGGAACCCCTTCTGGGCAAACTGAGGCCATAGATCCTTACCAAGACCCACCATCCTCCAAGGCCTCAGGATTCACTCTGACCAACTCCTAGTTTTCCTGGTTCTTTGCTGCTGAAAGCAGCCTAGTTGGTAAAACACCCAGAGCTCTGCAGGGACCCACGTGGGTGAGAAGAGGCCCCACCGGTACGTGACGAGGCGAAGGCCGAGTGCCTGAAGCTCCAGTCACTGTGGCCGAGGCAGTGAGGCACAGAGGCTCAAGGCCCTGGCAGCCACCCAGCACACTGCCCACTGGGCCCCCCCAGGGTGGATGGCGGGCTCAGGTTTCCCGGGTGAGCAGTGGCCTGAGCCCAGTAGCCAATCTCCACAGGGCTCCCACCCACGCCTCCTCTGAGACCTGCTCCCTGCCCACCCCCCTCACTGAAGGGCCTGGTCAGATGACCTCAGAATGTGGAATAACAGGAGAAAGGCAGAAGGCCCCGGAGGGGGGCTGTGGCCATTGTCCATCAACCTTGCCTCATGTAGAACAGCTGAGAGGCCACAGGCCAGTGGACTTAGCCAGGTGCCTGTGTCCTGTAGGCCCTGCTGCTGTCCCCAGGGCCTCTGAGCCCAGGTTTCTGCTGCTCCCAGGGATGGTAGAGGGCAGGCCAGGAGAGGGACAGGATACCCCTGCACCACCCCCCTCTGGACTCCACAAGATGCTGCAGGCTGGGCCGTGTCCTGGGGGCCCTCTGCTCTGCCCCCACTTCTCTTCACTTCCTCTCTGCACACCAGCTCTCCACTTCCTCTTCCCTCTCCCCTCTGCAGCCCTTCTTCAGCCCCCACCCCCACTTCTCATCTGTTTCCTCTTCCATTTCCAGCAAGGAATAAAGCCCAGCATTTCCTTCTCCTGTCCTTACCTGGGACAGACTTCCACAGGCCTTCCTTCCCTGCCTTCTGCCCCCAAGGGGACGTGAGACCGCCAACACCCTCTTTTGCTCTGGGGCCCTGGGGGGCTGCTGTGGGAGGTCTTCACGTTGTTCAGGAACTCCTGGTGGAGACTGTGACGTGTCCTGAGTTAGTGACCACGGGGAAGACAGAAAGCCATGCAGCCCAGTTCCCCTGAGCCTGGCACAAGTCAGGCTGACTTCTGGGAAGCACAAAGGCTCAGGTGGGTGTGAAGAGAGCCAGGAGGAGGGCCATGAGGTGTGGAAGCCCTTGCGGCTGAGTCTGGGTGGGTGTGGTGGCTCTCGAGAGGAGCCATGGGGTGGGACTCTGCATTTCTTTCTGGAACCTCTGGACTCAATTTGAAATTATTTTGCTTAGCTCTGAAAAGCATTCTGGGGGTCAGCAATGAGCTGTGAGAATTTATTTAAAATAAGAGAGAAAGCACCACCGTGGAGCTCCATCTCTGGCAAGGTACCCAGTGGGTGTGGAACTACCCTGCTCCCACCTGCTCAGCTGTTGATGGGAGCCGCAGTGATCTTGGGCAAACCATTTCCCCTCTAGGTGACAGCTGTAAGGCGGGGTTAGGCCTTTCAGGCTTCGAATGATGGGGTTCCATCAGAACTAGCTAAACACACAGTGTGCCACCATGACTCCTCTCCTCACTGAGTATGCGGGATGATGAGGCCCGACAGGACCCTCAGGATTTGAAGTGTCAGATTCAGTGTTGGAGGAAGAGCCCTGGCCTGAGGAGGGCTAGCTCCTCGTGGGGCCTGGGTGTCTATGTGGGTACGAGGCCTTCTATCCCCAGGTATGTGTGTTCAGGCTGCTTCTGCCCCATCCCTGTTTCTTCTTTGGAGAGGAACTCAGCCAGCTAGGGGACAGGGTGTTTCTCCAGGTCTAGGGTGGAGAGGTGCTGGCTGCTGAGACCGGTACTGTCCACACTCTGCAGATAGAGCTGTCTGTCCCCCTGGGCGCATGCAGGCAGCCCGGGCCACCGCCTTCACGTCCTCTTGCCTCAGCCTCTAGAGTAGTGAGGGTCATACTCGTGGCCAGCTTTCATTGCTGTCTGACAGTTTACGAACTCCGAGCCACCCTTGTTCATCCATTCTCCAGTGCTGCTTCTTTTAATGTGTCTGAGGTTAGGATGCACCTCACTTACTGAAGTCACACTCTTTCAGAAAGGGTTGAAATCTTCTGTGGGGCACCTAAGGACCTCTTAAAATTAAATTTTCTTAACAGTTTTATTGAGAGATAATTGATGTACAAACAATTGCTTGTATTTAATGTGTACAAATTGATGAGATTGGACATATACAAATACCTCCGAAATCATCACCATGTCAAAGTAATAAATCATTTATAGAAGGATATCATCACCCCCTCCCAAATTTCCTCACACTCCCCTTTAATGCAGTAAGAACACGTAACATGAGATTTACCCTCCAAACAAAATATTTTACACAATATTATCAGCTGTCTGTGTGGTTTTAAACATAAAGCAGTGTGCTATAGCTTAAAGCACTATTTTTCCTTTGTTTACTGAGAAAATCGTAAACATTTCTGGTCTTAAGATTTGTTTGCACCCTATATAACTGTTTGGTGAAAACAAGTTGCTTTGCACCCAACAACTTCCTCCTCTGATTGTAAAGAATGTTCTATGGGGTCCTTCCTCACATGGTCTTGTTTCACTCAGTCAATATCTCTTCCAAGGGAGACCTGTTCCCAGCACAGTGAGAAGCAGCCCACGGGCCCAGGCCCTCTTGGAGTTCACATCCATGCTGGACTAGCAGAATACGGAAGGGAACTCCTCCCCTCTGATGGACTGCTTCCTCTCAAGGCTGGGCAGGTCTGCATGGGATCAGGGCTCTAAGCTTTGTTTGGGGAGCAAAAAGCCACTGGGCATGTGGTCAGGATATGGCAAGGCTGGGTATTGTTAGTTCTCTCCAGAAGATGGAAGCCTAGACCCCTGAGTCTACCTGGGGACCCAGCACTGGGCATGTGATTGGTACAAATGTTAGGATGGTCTGAGATTGAGTTCCATCTTATCTGCACTGTGGGTCTCATATCCTGGGGAGTGGTTTGTCTATGTAATCTACAAAAGTAGTCTTAGGAATGACTCCAAGAGTGTGTGTGTGTGTGTGTGTGTGTGTGTGAACAGCCAGCAGAGCTTGCTGTTGGTATCGGCATGTTCCCTCACTGATGCTATCTTCTCTTGAAGGCTCCCAGGGAACTGCATGTTCAAATCTCAAGTTCAGATTTTGGTCTTGCCAGTGCCACTTGTTTCTAAACCAGTTCAGGCTTCTGGAATGTGTCTGCATGCTGGCTGTGCTGAGTTCAGGCCAAACTGGCTTCAGAGGAACCTGCCTCATGACTTCCCTTTGATCTTAGGGAATGCAGTGGAATTATGGGGAGAGGAGATGCTGCAGAGTAGACAGGTGGGGACTCATCCTCCACGTTGGCTGTATTCCTGGAAAGATTCAGCCATCACATGCTTGTGTCTTCACTGAGGCTGTCAGACCAGAGGCACTAGGGTGTGTGAATGGAGCTGATGGCAGCGTTCTCGCCTCTGCAGCCTGGTGGTCCTTGGGGAAGGAGCACTTGTTGCCCCATCTGTGTGCTCTAGCTGTTTCCCAGCCAGATGCTGTCCAGGAAAGTGAGGCCAGGTAGAGGAACAGCCCTGTACCCTGACTGTTGGCAGGAGGAAGGCTGGGCAGCTGTGGGCCCTCTGATAAATACAGGGGCCAGGGAGAGTCAGTGGAGCCCCTGGGTTCCATGGGGGCAGATGTGTAGGGATTGCAGCCCCATCTTCCCTGCTCTGCAGACTATGTCCCCAGCACTCTCCTGTGCTCTCAGCTGGTGAAGCAGGAGTGGAGCTGTTCTCACTTGCTCTGATGCTCAGTGCCTCTGAGAGGGTCTGTAGGCTGCTAGCTCAGAGGCTCGGTCAGCCTGGACTCCCTAGCTTTTGGGCTTCACCTTTGCTGCACTTTCACCTAGAAGTGAAGGAAGTTTCCTTGGCTATAGGCCACTGGGGGCACTGGCCAGGGTGGGGACGTTTGTTCCCACCTGCTGCCCTGGGTTTCTTTACTGCTGATTCCCTTCCCCTTCAGTTCCTAAGACAGGAGAAGGACGTTTCCTGAGAGCTGCTGCATTGACCTGCTGTTGAGAAGGGGACCCTGGCAGCACAAACCTGGGGCGCCACCTAGGGACAAGTTGTGCCTAGGCTCACTGCTGGTCCAAGGAGACCTTTCATTCCAAGTCAACTGGCTCATGAAAAGCAGAACTTGTGTTAAAAATGAAAAAGGTAGGAAGAAGAGGAAGCTGTCATTGTTCACTTAATAAAAATGATTTCTCAAAGGCATTCTTGTTACACAACTTAGTAGTTTACACATTTTTCCCTTATGGAGGTGAAGGAAACGGCATTGTGTAACAAAAGCAAAACAAATCCTTCAAAGGGCACTGCAGACACACTAGCTCTATATAGTAATCTTGTTGTTACTTACATTTTACCTTAAGTCATAAAAATGAAAACTTAACAGAAGGAAAAACAGAACATTTCTTGTTTGGGGCCATCTGGGTTGGCGGCCACGCATTCTTGAAGAAGTCCCAATGCTAATGACTCTGGCATCTAAATCTCCATCCTGAACTCTCTCCTAAACCCTAGACTCCTTCACCCAAGTGCCTGCTCAGCATCCCTGCCTGGACATCTGCCTGGATCACTGATCTCCCAAACCTGCTCCACCAGGGAGCTTTCTCTATCTCAAGGCTAAGAGAAAAGCCCAGGAGTCAGTCTGGACTCCTGTCTCTGCTAATTCAACGTCCATCGACCCATCAGGAAATCTCCAGGCTCTATCTCCAAATAGATCCAGAATCTGACAACTGCTCACCATGCCCAGTGCAGCCTCCCAGATCCGAGGCCCTTGACTGCTGGCCTGAATTACTGGACTAGCACCCTAACTGTCCTCCATGTTTCCAACTTTGATTTTCTACAGTGTTATTTCAATAAAGCGACCCTCAGATGTGAGATGGTCTCTCTCTCCTCTCTTTGAAAGCCTGCAATAGCTCCCTATTGTTCTCAGAACAAAGCCAACATCTTCCAATGGCTTACAAGGCTCTGCACCTTATGCACGCAGCTGCCTGCCTGCCCTGACCACTCTGCTCCAGTGGCACTGGCCTCCTCGTTGTTCCTGGGCCCGCCTGCACAGTCCTGTCTTAGGGCACGTGCTGGTTGTCCTTCTGCTCTTCTCCCAGATGCCCACATGGCTGCCTCTCCCCTCCTGCAAGCACTCAGTGAGGTCCTCCCTGGCCACCCACTCATGTCCATCAATCCACACACACAGGGTTCTTGCTCAGCCCTCTAGAGCTTGCGGTAGAGTCACTGCAATGCACTTCAGCTAATTAAAAGTAGGTTACCTTTGTGTTCCAGATTGCCTGGGATAGGCCATTTACATCTGTTGCCCTGGGGTAATTAACGCTGTCCCTTTCATTCCTCAAGAGTGACTTGGTTCTCCTACTGGCACCCTCTGAAGTACTCAGTCGCCCAACTCTGGTCTACATATGGCTCATGTGCCTTAGTGGCCTCATTGCTTAATCTCCCTGTTCCATGCCCTTCTCTTGTGAAACCACACAGGCTCATATGTGGATGGACAGACACATGAACACATGCTTCTATGACAATCTGTGGAGATAAACGAGGGTCAGCTGTGTGAGAATAGCTATGTGTTCAATTTCTATATGATTTTGAGCAATTTTCTTTTTTATCTTTGGGTACCGGAGATTGAACTCAGGGGTACTCAACCACTGGGCCACATCCCCAGCCCTATTTTGTATTTTATTTAGAGACAGGGTCTCCTAGTTGCTTAGCACCTCACCATTGCTGAGGCTGGTTTTGAACTTGTGATCCTCCTGTCTCAGCCTCCTGAGTGGCTGGGATTATAGGTATGCGCCACTGTGTCCAGCTTCAGCAATTTTCTTTATGCTATAATATCTTCAAACATCACTCACTTGCCCACCTTCTTCCTGGATGTCACTGTGCAGTTTCCAGGTGGCAGCACTGTGGTAGGCACATGAAAGTTTTGTCCTCACAAGAGCATACAGTCTAGGTGTTGAACAGTTTACTAAGTGAATACAAACTCAAAAACTAAGTGAAGAGAAACTCCATAAAGGTCAGGGTACTACCATGTAGAGTAATGGGGAGAGGATTCGGGTGAATAGAGAACCTGAGAATGTCTGAGACTTGAAGGATGTGCAGGACCCTGGCCTGGCAGGGCAGAGGAAGGAATATTTCAGGCAAAGAAAAGAAAATCTGCCAAAGCCCTAGAGTGTGGAAGAGCACAGCATACAAGCAGAGCAAAGAAAGGCCGCATGTCTGTAGCACAGGGAGCAGAGGAGTTCTGATCTCAGGTTAGAGAGAAGTGGGCGCCAGACCACCTCAGGGACTGAGGGCAGCTACACACCAGCACTGTAGGCAGGAGTCTGGATTTTATTCTGAGTGTCACAGAAACTGTTTCAGAGTTTTAAGCTGGCAGGAGGTAGGGGTGCGGGTGTTAAACTAGAAGGTGTTTTCAAAAGATGCCCTGGTGGCTTCTTGGAGAATGACTGAAGAGGGCAAGAATGGAGGCAGGCAAGAGGTTCTGGAGGCCTGGACTATAGTTGGGGGGAGGAAAAAAAATAGATTTGAGATGTATCCTAGAAGAAGATTTGATAAAACTTGCTGATGGGTGAGGGAGAGGGTGAAATCAAGGGAAGTGCCCCCATTTCTGACTCCAGTGACTGAAACTGAGAAGAAGGGAACTTGAAGAGTTGGCTTGGTAAGGTCTGATAAAGTTACTGCTTGGAGACACTTAAGATGAAGATGCTGGGGAAGAAAATCAAGAGGGCAGGAAGAGGTAGGAGAAGAGAGAAAATAAAGAATGAACATGGACTCTGAGCTGGGAAAAGAAGGAAGGACAGTTTGTGAGCAGCTCATGGTCAATGGCTAGATGTCTTCATGATACATCTAAGTTGAAGAAGTGACAAAAGGAAGTGGGTGTGTGATGGCTATTTTGGTCATGGAACTGAGAGATCCTTGACCTACAGGATGCTGGAGTTTCTGAAAATTAAGTCATGATCTAATGGTTAAAAAAAGATGGCAGAGGTGTGACAGTCACAGGAGGAAAGGACACAAGCAGAAGGCCAGTAGATAGAAATAAGGCTGTGGCAAGCTGGTGTAACTGATTAGCATAAACCTCAAAATAGCAGAGAGTTCTGCAAAAGTGAGGAGAGCCAATCTGCTAGCAGTGCTGAGGCAGCAAGGCCACAGCCACCTCTGGACCTGAGACACACGGGGCCAGGGGAAGAAAGGCTTCTCCACATGGGGCACTCCTGTGTCTATAAGAAGCTGATATTTGCTGGGTACAGTGGTATATACCTGTAATCCCAGCAGCTCGTGAGGCTGAGGCAGGAGGATTGTGAGTTCAAAGCCAGCCTCAACAATTTAGGGAGGCCCTAAACAACTTAGCAAAACCCTGTCTCTAAATAAAATATACATAAATATTAATAAAGGGCTGAAGAGAAGCTGATACTCAAAGAACTAAAAGTTGCCACGTTTCTAATATTTGTTCCCATTTACTTCACCTTCCCAACCTGTCCCCCCATGCCCAAAATATTTGTTTGTAGTCAGAGCAGAAGTAAATTTAGAAAGCTGAATAGTTTATAATAAAAATTTATATGTATATAAAAAAACAGCCACGGGGGAGGTGCCACGAGGAGATGGTGGATTTAGATTGGAGGAGGCTTTCTCACCAGTAGCACCCTTGACATTTGGGGTCAGGTAACTGTTCTGGAGACTGCCCTGTGCACTGTGGGACGTTTAACAGCATCTAGCATCCCCTGGTCTTGATTCACTGCATGTCAGTAGCAATCCTTCCCCAGTCAAGTTAACAGACATTTATCCAGATATTTTCAAATGTCCCCTGGGAATAAAATTACCCAATAAGAACCACTGGATTAGAGAGAAGAAGAAATGTGATGATAGGATATTGTTGTGCATTATGATGTGTCCCCCAAAAGCTCTTGTGTAAATGCAGGAATGTTCAGAGAGAATGATTAGATTATGGCAGCTGTCACTTAATCAATGGATTAATGCATTCAATGGATTAATAATCTGAAAGTACTCCTGTACTGAGTGGTAACTGTAGGCAGGTAGGTATGGCTGGAGGAGGTGGGTCAGTGGAGACGTGGCCTGGAGGATTTATCTTCTCTGTGGCCCCTTCCCACATCTCTCTCTGCTTCCAGCTGCCAGCAGGTGAGCAGCTTTTCTCTGCCGCTGTCCCTCAGCCATGACGTTCTGTTTCACCTCAAGTCCAGAGCAATAGAACCAGCTGACCACAGACTGCCCACCTCTGAAACCATGAGCACAAAACAAACTGTTCCTCCTCTAAGTTGTTCTTGTCAGGTATTTTGGTCATAGCAACAGAAAGCTGACTAACACAGATGTAGTTTGGATAAACAGGAGAGATGAAGAAGGGGGATGAAATCCAGGCAAAACTCTGGTTACTTTAGTTTGTGACTCCAGTGGCATTCAACCAACCCTCCCTAAGTTTTAGTGTAAACTAGTGACCTGCAACAGCGACTTCCACAGCCTCAGATTCCTTCCTTCCATTTGGCCATAATGTGGCAGACATTAATGGTAATATTCCTTTCTGATTGCTAGGAATTTGTGGTGTAAGAGAATATCTGTGGTGGGAGAAAAGGGGTGTCACATTCCTTCTCCTGAGACATAAACTCTAGCCTCCCATTGGTCCCCAATTTTCCATTTAAAATTATGTCCTAAAATGAGCATAACTCTTCCCTAAGGAACCTAGGTTCCCACTCAAGTGTACTTAAAGAGCAGGGATACATAATTAGGATTATCCTAATTCAAGGGAAAACAATCTAATATGACATCACTTATTAATATTAAGTTCAGTAATTTTGGTCTTTGGACACTAAGCTCAAAAGCCAAAAGGTGGAAGCAACCCTAATGTCCATGAATAGGTGAATGAATAAACAAAATGAGGCTTACACATATAAGGAATATTATTCAGCTTTAAAAAAAGAAGAAAATTATGACATGCTACAACCTGGATGAACCTTGAGGTCATTATGCTAAGTGAAAATCAGCTAGTCACAAAAGGACAAATATTGTTTGATTTCACTTGTATGAGGTCCTTAGAGTGGTGAAATATAGAGGGAGACAGAAAGTAGAATGGAGGGTTTCATGGGCTGGGAACTGGGGGAATGGGAGTTATTTAATGGTACAGAGTTTTCAGTTCTACAAGATAAAAGAGTTCTGGAGATGGATAGGAGTATTTACACAACAATATGAATGTACTTAATGTCACTGAACTGTACACTTGAAAATGGTTACAATGATAAATTTCCTATAATGTGAATTTTTCATTAAAAATTTTAAAAATATAAAATGACAAAAATTAGCTTAATTTAAGGCAACATTTATTAAATTTCTTTGTAATCATATTATCTAAGGCATAGTGATGCATATTTGGCAAGGATTCCATTTTCCTTAAGGCTTTCCTTAATTGGATTTTAGTTCAGGAATACATTGTATTAGACTGGTGTAAATTTGAAAGAACTTGCTTATGTCATGGGCTATTATTCATGATAAATGTATTTTTGCCTCACCAAGGTATGATCAAACTCAATCACTGTTTCTGGGATATGACTTGGCCAGTTGTGGCAGCAGCTCTGGAGGTCACCTGTTTCACTGTGGCCTGGCCAAGTAAAGCATGGTGGAGCATAGGTGGGCTCCTTGTTCTTCTCAGGCTGTGTTCTGAATGATGAGTGCAATGCCTTGGCCACCGCCAATGCAAGCTGATCCAACGGCATATTTCCCACCTCGACGCCTGAGAAAGAAAACAATGGCTGAAATCTACTCTCAAGAATTAATACATGGAATGGATATTAGTCACATTTGCATTTTTTAATATATATATATATTAGTTGTAGGTAGACAAATACTTTTATTTTATTTTTATATGGTGCTGAGGATCAAACCCAGTGCCTCATACATGCTAGGCAACCACTCTATCACTAAACCACAATTCCAGCCCCACATTTGCATTATTCATCAGTTCATCTTCCAAGTCATTTCCCAATCTTCAAATTTGGTTTATAGTTACAATAGGGTAAATAATTTGGAGAGTTGAATATTTTTACTCAAAAATAAACAACAAGCTGGGCATTGTGGCATGTGCCTGTATTCCCAGCAACTTGGGAGGCTGAGGCAGGAGGACTGCAAGTTCAAGGCCAACCTCAGCAACTTAGTGAGGCCCTAAGCAACTTAGTGAGACCCTATCGCAAAAACAAAAAATAGAAAGGACTGGGGATGTAGTTTAGTGGTAAAGCACCCCTGGATTCAATCCCCAGTACCAAAAATTAAAAATTAAAAAAAAAAAACATCAAAAAAGTAACACAGAGGAGGGAGATAATCTAAGAAGAGAATGGATTTAGGGATGGAGGAACTGAAACAAACATAATAAGCTTAGGTGTGCCATAAGAAAGGAGTGAAAACAGGAGGTAATTTAAATAAATGGAGGAAGTTGAGGAAGGAGTAAGGAATATTCAGCCCCTTTGACTTAGACAGTTTTAGATTCTTATGCACTTTAAAATAAATGCAATTAATAAAGTTTGTCCACATGAAAGAGCAGATATTTTAGAAAAAGTTCAAGTTCTTTTCATTAAAACTAGACAAAGTGACATCTGTTTTTACTCCTCAGTTCTGATATGGTGACAATGAGAAAATTACCCAGGCATTATTTTTGTACATGTTAATTATTCATTTCAACTCAGTGAATTATTAAGTGAAATGAGTCCATTTACTCTAGCCTAACAGACTCATATATTTAGTTTCATATGCAATTTTCCTACTAACAGTGCAAAATGGCCCTAAACTGCACAGGGCTAGGAGGAAGAGCTCTTCTATCAAAACTAGAGAGTACTGAATCCACAAATGAATCCACAGTTTTCCATGCAGCCTTGGACAGTGAAGGGGAAAACTTAGCTCAGACCCTAACTGCCCACTTCCTTAAGATTCCTTGAAAGATTGTATCTAGCTCAGTACCTACTCAATAATTGCTTATTTTCTTAAGTAATTTTGTTTTACTACTGCAGCAGGAATTAAAATGCCTTGAAGACCAGGGCCTCATCATCTGCTCACCAGCATCAGGGAAGGACCAGATGTGCACTGCACCCTCAGTGAACACGCTGGGTGGCTGCACAGTGCACAAAACTAACATGAGGAAGAGCTCAGATTCCCAAATGCAGAGCCACCAACAAGTCACCAGACCCCTCTGGAAGGCCAGTTGCAAAGTATTGCCCTAACAGCTTATTCCTGCTCAGAGCTAGTACACAGGATATGAAAAAGAAGAAAGAAAAATGTTGCATTGTCATGAGGAAACCTAAATTTATACATTTCCATTAAAAATAGTCATCCCCAAAGCAGCAATTTCTAGCAAGTACCTTAATTCATGAACCAGGTGTGCAGTTATTCTTGATCCAGATCCTCCCAATGGGTGACCCAAAGCAATGGCTCCTCCATTCACATTAGTCTTACTTGGGTCAAGACTCAAACTCTTCTCAACAGCCAAATACTGGGGAGCAAAGGCTTCATTTACCTTAGAAAAAAGTTAACACTGATAAAATCTTTTTTTCACAAACTTATTTTTAAGCAAACGTTTACTCATATTGAAGCTAATTCTGTTACTTCTTCCTATTTAAATTATCCCACAATGTTAAGTGAATTTATTCTCATTCTGTATACAGATATTAGGTTTTAAGAGAGAGAAGAAAGTATTCATTAATATCAGTCAAAATAAACATGTTCAAGGTTATCTAGAAGTATGTTCCTTTACAAAAGATATAAGGCTTAAAAATGGGTATATTTACTAAACAATACTTTAAATCCCATGCCTCCCTTAAAAGAAAGAAATTCTTGGTAATCCTAGAAGTGGACACACATTAGAAGCAGTGAGATGCTGCAGAAAGCCCATATGTTTTGTAGCCAGATGTAAGGTTCAAGTCTTGGTTACATCATTTATTAGTGTGTGACTTTGTGCATGTTCTTTATAGTGTCTTTAAACTCACATTTCCTCAATAGCAAAATTAAACTGTAGTATTATGTTAAGAGTTATGGTCAAGGTTAAATAAAATCATGAACAGTAGGTATTTAGTGGATTACATGACACATAGTAAGTACTCAGGGTGTGGCTGCTGCTGTTATTATCCAGTACTAAGGGCCATCCTTCCAAAAAGAAAGTGACAGACAAAGGGAATGGTGATTATGTTGAAATGTGGTAGAACTGAAAGGAATCCCATGGTTACATACTCACCATGTCTGGCTATGAGAATCGCCTTGTTTCATTTACAGTACTGTATTTTCCTGACTTTAGTGTAGGAATTTTAGAAAGAATACTGATTTTGAGAAAGATAACTTTTATAGAGTTGGGGTTAAATTTTAGTCTTGTTCTCTTTCCTACTATATTTTTGTGTTCTCCAAAATGGTGCCTTGGAATCAACGTTCTAATATATGTATGTGTGTGTGTGTGTGTGTGTGTGTGTGTGTGTGTGTATATATATATATATATATACACACACATACATACATATGTGTATATATTATGTATGTGCATATATATATTCATCTTTAAGGAGATACCAAAAGATCTAGAATACGTTGCGAAAGTGGGCTTCTGAAGCCATGGAAAACTGCTGAGAACTATGTCCTTGAGTATCTATACATTTATAAATTATTATGAAAAACTTTGTAGAGTTGCTAATTTTTAATGTTTTTTAAAAGCATGAAGTAAGTCTAAAGTCAGAAATGTAGTGGTACATATTTGCTGATACAAATATGATAATTAAGCAGCCCTTGAGACTCTGTACTATAATCTATTAAGAATAGAAGCAGAGTTAAGGTTAAACCATTGTTTTTCTAAAAACCATGGTTTCCTGGGTGATATACTGCCACACAGGAAATCAAACATGTGCCTACCTCTTCTCTATCAACTTCAATATTTCCCAATGCCAAATATTTCCCAATGCCAAGCAGAATGAGCTCAATTACCTAAAATTTTCAAATACTCCCCAAATGTAGACTGTATCATCATTAAGTAACTTTCTTCTCTGTTTCTTCTTTTAATTATGCTAAAAGCATAGTACATCTTTGTTCTAATATTAACATTAAAAAAGTCAAGCTTGGGGCTGGGAGTGCAGCTCAGTGGTAGTAGAGCATGTGTTTAGCATGTGTCAATCCCCAGCACCACACATACAGAAAATCACTCTACCAATAAATTAAAATTGCCATTGACAAAAATTGATAGGCACATCCCAGATCAAGACACAACTACAGTATAAAAGCCAAAGATAAGTTTGGGAGGAACCTTAATTTGGGGAGAAGGGCAAGAAACTGCTAGATTTAGTACTAGATAGTGCTTTTCTATTAGGTCAATTCTTTTGCTTATATATTTTGACTTTTTTAAAACAGGGTTAAGGGTATTATTCTCTCCCATCTTCTGCAATTTTCAATCACCAGGTATATTGATAGTCTAAAAGGTGATAGGGTTCTATAAAGTCCTAAGAAGTTTCTAGGAACTTATACTTTGAAGGAGAAATCAGTTCAAATTATTCAAATATAAGTAAAGCACCAGCACAAGTCATGTAATGAAGGCAATGCTTGCTTAGATGTAACACATCTGAAAAGATTACTAGGATCAAAACAAAAGAGTATAAAATTAAAGCCCTTTATGTTATAAAAGTAGGTGGCTTATTCATGTCTTAAAAACAGAACACTTACCTCTACTAAATCCATGTCCTTAAGACTCAGTCCTGTTTTCTTCAGTGCTCCATTAATAGCAGGGACAGGGCCTATACAAGAATAAGTTATATAGAAATAAAATCATCTTACTTATATATAAACTTCTCCTTTACAAAACAAGGAAGAAATAATGTGATAGTTTTTAGCAATCACAAATCTTGCTACCTTGCCAGCACATATTAATTGATGTCACAGTAAAGAAGCAGAAGTTGGAACCAAAGTGAAAGGGTGTTTGACTATGCAGTCAAACTGCAGATGACAGACATACATGAAAAGTTCTACCAGAAACGACTTTAGGATTCCAAATAGCCAAAGAAGACATATGTGGGATTCACAGTCAGTTATAGACCATGCTTGATCTCAAATGGGCAAGCAGAATGAATGCTCTCCTGGGGTCGTAAACCATGTGCAGTCATATTATGGAAGTGAGCATGTTACATTCTGAATTTTCAGGCCTACATGGATAAAAGGGAAGAAATAGCAGCAGCATCTCCACAGGGGTAGAGCAGACAGGAAGCTCCAGGCACTTCAGGGAGAGAAGATATTGAACTAAAGAAATGTTTGTAACTTAACAGAAGACAGACAAGTTAAGGAAACATGACCCCTTACTCAAGAAACAGAAATCCTCCCAAGATTTCTGAAACACAAACCACAATTTAGCTCCCGATTTCTGATGATCACCAGTTAACATCAGTCATAATTTTTAGGTAAATCAATATTTTTTTCTAAAAGTTAAAAAGTCTGGCTAGAGAAGATTATCTGTTTTTCTATTTATTCTTGGAGTATAAAACTGCCATATGGGCTGGGGATGTGGCTCAAGCGGTAGCGCGCTCGCCTGGCAGGCGTGCGGCCCGGGTTCGATCCTCAGCACCACATACCAACAAAGACGTTGTGTCCGCTGAGAACTAAAAAATAATAAATATTAAAAAATTCTCTCTCTCTCTATCCTCTCTCACTCTCTCTTTAAAAAAAAAATAAAAATAAAAATAAAATAAAAATAAAACTGCCATAAATGTCTACCAAGAAAAAATATGTTATGCTTCATTGAATTCAAGTCTCAAATTTTTGTAATGAGTTTCAAATATATGTAAGGTAAAATGGAAAATGAATCTTTATAAGAAAACACAATGCAATTTAAATATAATGCTAACTTACTTTGTTGCCTAGTTTAAATGCTCTTTGGACAAGTCTGTTTATTGAGTAGGACCATCCAGTTAATGTTTTCAATTTAAAGCAGCAGTTCTGTGTGGCTACTGATTTAATATGGACTCTAAATACCAGATTCACTTTGTATATCCAACACATGAAAATGAATGGGTAGTAAACAGTATAGCATCCATTACCTGGCATGGTCAGGAGACTGTGTCAGCTCTACATTACTATAACAAAACACCTGAGATCATTAACTTTAAAGAGAAAGGGATGAAGTAACTTCAGTGGTAAAAGATACACAGATTGAAAGCTGACAGTGCTAAGATACTGTCCGCACTTCCATGTCTTCAAAAACATCAGTAAGCTCACTCAATATGTTCATGCTAACTCAGAACCATTAGAGTCATTTCTAACAATATGTAGGGCCACAACCTGACTCTTCCCAGACCACTCTGGAAAAAATATTCTTCTCAGACCATTCTATTTATTCCTGGGACTCAGAAAAATTTGGCTTTCTTACAAGAAGACCTTATTTCTAACCCTGTCTCCTGTCACTCACAGCTGTGTGACTGTGGGCTTCAGCTTTAATTAAAATATGCTTTTTTGCATGGATTGTTAACCTTTGTCTTTTAAAGCACTGAAATTTTTTTCTACAAATAAAACCTACTAAAGATAAAGCTAGAGCTGTTCCAGCCTAAAAAGGTTCAAAGTTGATCCATTGATCTCCATCACTGCCATCTCCAGAGTTCTAGGGAACAGTATCTATAACTGTACACTTCCTCAGAGCCATTACTGTTCTCTTCAAGTCCCCTTTTCCCCTAGGTCTGCAGCTGTTTTGCATGGCTATGGATTACTACATGTTAGGTACCTGCACAAATGAGGAACTAGATCAGCCAATTAGCCCCCACTAGATGCTCAATAACCTGTTGATTCAGCTGGGGTGCTTTGTCTAAGTTACCTTGTTTAATCCCACACTATAAGTGACAGATGAACTTCTAGGTGAAGAAGGCATCTGACACCTTGAGACATGGCATGTATTGCTCTGCTCAAGCTCTGAGGGAAAAAGAAAATCTTTTTGCATTATACCTTTCTTTGCTAATGCTTTTTGTTTATTTATTTATTTGGTGGTGCTGGGGATTGAACCCAGTGCCTTGTGCATGCAAGATAAGAACTCTACCAACTGAGCTATATCCCCAGCCTGCTAATGCTAATCTTTAAGAACCTAGCAAATGAGATTAGACTGAAAAACTGTAAAATAAATTACTTATTTAGACAATAAGATAAATTTGGAGGACCATCAATGCATGTAGGTACTCAACAAAAAACAAAACAAAAAACCCCCAAAGCTCATACTCTTGGGCTCCATTCCAGACTTACTGGAACACAATCTTTGGGGATGGGGTTGCTGGTGGGTTTTGATGATCACCTGGGGTGGGAACTGTTGCTCTAGATCCTGAAATGTATGTGCCATACCAATTCACAGATGTTTCATTTTTCAAGCTATCTTCTATTTCTAAAACAAAAGCTATGTTTTGCTGATGATGGGTAGCTGAATACTATAAACTTTTAAGGATATAACAGAAAAAACAATCTGATTTTTAGCTGATGTCTAAAGTTATGTCATTACTGCTGACATAAATTTGAGACAAGTGGTGAAAACTCGAAAGCTATGAATATGCCAGTTTTCTTTCCTAGGAATTCATAGAGACCAATCTTTACTGAAAGTTATGGTAGCAAATGCAGTTGGGTATTGGCTCAATCCCAAATCAGCACAGGTGGTGTTATCTGAGCAGGAACTGCAGGTCTATACTTAAGGTCTCAAGGATGGAAGTTCAGCAATATCTTAACTTCCTTCCTTCTTGGGACCCATATTAAAAACCAAGCAAATCTGAAAAGTCCTAAGTGCATAGGAAAATCTTTGGTCCTATCAGAATCTGAAATCCCTACCCTGGAGTAGGCTTTTCCTTGGGGGTGAAGATCATTGGTGGAATAAATCAAAGTCTCAGAGCACCAGTCTAATTTTTGCAAGTGAGGCACCTAATTGACTTTCTGTTTCTCCAAAGAAAGATGACAAGAACTATTAAAATCCTCAGCTTCTGTGGTACCTAGTTAGTTATGCAACAAAAAGCTCTTTTACTTCTAATGTAAAAGTTTTAAGTCAAGACTATACATGCTTGCAGTGAATTCTAAATTTCCTTTAGCTAGTACACTGTCAATCTAGATAACTGCTTATAAGTCTACACTTTGCTGATAAGCCTCAACTGAGCCAGGGGAGAACTACTTTGACTTCCTGAGATAATATGTTTAATTCATAATGAAAAGAGCACTTTAATTAGAGATACCTGGATTCACATACTGGCCTCATCACTTATTGATTTGGAACCTTACAATCTCCCTAAGCTTCAATTTTCTCATTCACAAAAGTCTCACGGTTTGGAGTTGGGAGTTGGAAGACTGAGTAAGATCCTTTAGTGACAGTGTATAGAACACCCAGAGGGAGGTGTAGTGCCATCTCCTCTGAGAGGCCTTCTCTAGTCCATCTCATGATTTCTCCCATCTCATATTTATTTGATCCTGTCAGAACCATGTCATTCTCCTCTGTTACTTTCTGTGTGTTAATTTTAGATATCTCAAATAGACAAATTGCTGGGGCTGGGGATATGGCTCAGGTAGTAGAGTGTTTGCCTTGCATGCACAAGGCCCTGGGTTCAATCTTCAGCACCACAAAAGAAAAAAAAAAAAAAGATACAATTGCTGCCCACAGGGAGTTTGCATAGTCTTGGTTTCCTATTGTGTCCAGGACAGTTCTTCATAAAAATGATTTGCTTAAATGACTGATAACCAATCTCCCATTCTCCATGAGAGGCCTAGATTTGGATATTTTTTCAGGACTCCTGGGGGGCAAAGAAGTCCTATCTCCAGAAATACAAAAGAACCGATTTGTTTCACTATTGACTTACCAATACCCATGATAGAGGGATCACATCCAGACGCAAAGTAGCCCACAATTCTTGCCAGTGGTGTGAAGTTATGTTTTTTAACAGCATCTTCACTAGCTATGATAACAGCTCCAGCACCATCAGATACTCCCTTGAAAACAAAAACAGTAGATTAACTAACTGGTAAAAGAATCTAGTTAGTCAAGGTTAAAACTAATGGTCCCGTATTACTAATAGACTAGAATTAGGAATGGGGCTGTACATAGCAAGCAGTAGCATAACTTGGGACACAGCAAGTACCATGGTGGTACTCTGGTGGATTATAGCAATTGTTTTAGGCACAGAATACAACTTCACTAGGTGAAAATAGGAAAGAATATCAAGGAAAAGTGAACTTTCGTGTTGGACTGGGAAAAAACAAATTAACAGAATTCAACACTACCAGGAAGACTAGACTAGCATGAAAGTTTTTAAAAGAGACTTCATGACAAGGGACATATCAATAGAGTTTAAGCTCATGGGTGTGTGGTGACACTAACCGATGCATTCCCCGCAGTGACAGTGCCTTCTTTCTTGAACACTGGAGGAAGTTTATTTAACTGCTCCAGAGTTGTTTGGGGCCGGGCATGCTCATCCACTTGCATTGTCTGTTTTCCTTTCTTTGTTTTCACCTCAATTGGTGCCATTTCCTCATTAAAGAAGCCAGCATCATTAGCTGAAATAGCAGAAAGACTACTGAAAGAATGACAACCCCAAAAAAGAAGAGAAACAAGAAATCAAACATGTCCTTCATTTTAATTTCTGGCCTACTCTTTGCTCACAATGTACTTTAATACAATCTTTTACTATTTATACAACTTGTTTTCCCTATTGAAGGATTCGACACACTGTCCTGCATCTATGCAAATGCATTTTGAATCTTTTTTTTTTTAAAGAGAGAGAGAGAGAGAGAGAGAGAGAGAGAGAGAGAGAGAGAGAGAGAGAGAGAGAAATTTTTTCTAATATTTATTTTTTAGTTTTTGGCGGGCACAACATCTTTGCTTGTATGTGGTGCTGAGGATCGGACCCGGGCCGCACGCATGCCAGGCGAGCGCGCTACCGCTTGAGCCACATCCCCAGCCCCCATTTTGAATCTTTTTTAAATGATCATTTTTATTTTTTAAAACTGCATTTATTTTTTAACAAGGTACTGCTAAACTGTTAGCAGCATTTGTCAGTTATCTATAGGTATTAATGGCACTACATGGATTTAACTTCTTTGACTGAAATAAGTAATTAAAAATTTACCAAGTTGTCTATGCCACCAAGTAACCTATAACTGAAATTTAAGAATGAGAGACAACCTGAAGAAATTATATGAGCTATCACATGTACAATTATATATAAGACATCTAATCTACTTTGAACCTCCACTGACTATAGTAATTAATAGTTGCAGACAAGGTGAGTCAGGAATAATACCACTTTAATTTTATATCATTTTATAGTTGGAAAAATACTCCCCTTATCTGACCTTATTTGGTTTTACAATAACTCTCTGAGATATATAGAAAAGGTAGGTATAGTTATCTCTGTTTTACATATGTGAAGTGAATAAATGACTCGACGGTCATCAGATAACTTGTCCAGAACTCGACTTACTTGGCAAAACTCGAAATATAACTGATAGTGCCTGATCTCTAGACCAATACCCCTCTACTAGAAATGTATAACTAGAAGCCCACATGAACTGGATGGCCTCGGCTCTATTTCACTTATCCTTCCAAAATGTTAAGATGGACTTTACCCTCACTACTTCAACTATTTACCACTCCTAAATAAGAGTTTCTGCTTCCTTTTTACAATTTAATTTAAAAAATCTTTTTCAGAAGACTAACAGATTCCTTCAAACTGCCATATGGATAAGCCAGGTGCTATCATGTTCATTTTGGACTGGATCAATAGCAGTGTGTTTCGCAAGAACACTACAGCTAGGGTCTTGGGTTCATCAAGTCTCTGAATCAGATGCAATGATTCCCATTAGGAATGGAAGAAAGGAGCATAAAAAGATACCCAGTGGTGCTTTATATTGCCCCTTCCCCTTGTGATTGTGACATGACTCATGGGAAAGGACATTCTCTCTGTCTCAGCTGCTACAGTGAGCAATCACCGCTGAAGGAGGGTACCACATATGCCTCTTCGTGTTCTATTATAATAGGACCCATTAGGACAAAATTCACATATCCAGATAGGGCCAAGGAATATTATAACCTTTTAAATACTATGAACGTATTTCAAAAGAGAAATTTCCTAGTTAATTTTGTAATAAAATATCTTATTATTTAAAATAAAAGGAATAATGAAAAAATGTGATTTTTTTCAAGGTATGAATTTTAAGCTAATATTATTGAACAGTTGTTATCATCTTAAAGGTTGAAAATCTTTTGTATAGATAATGATTTTACTCAGTTTTTCTGACCAGCTTTCCACCTCTGCTGTGACTGAAGGGCATATTTGTCACATTCTTCTCTGCTTATTTTATGTTTTGCAGCAAGATTCTCTGCAGTAAGTGCCATGGGGAGTTGAACATGTTGATCTGTTAATCCTGCCCACAGAGAATCTTCCATCTGTAAAAAACAAAAAACATTAAAACAGTGATTTGTTGAAGTCTTTTGAAAGTAATATGTTATAATTTTTAAATTTAAATAATCAACAACTCCAATTAAAAAGTAAAATTGGACTTTCTGGTAGATATTTGCTATTACCATTCGTATTGGGGTCTGTGATATTTTTAATCCAATATTTAAAAAAAATACTCCAAATTGCAATATTTCACAATCAAATGCTCACATTCATTTGGCTTCTACATATGGAGCTCTAGAGAGAGCTAATAGTACTGAACGTGTAAGATGAGGACATAGGAAATTGCCCTATGATTGAAAATTAAATCCTCATGGTTGTAATTTGTAAGAAACTTGACACCGAGTCCTTATTTTACATTTTACTTTGGCCATCTCTGTAAACCATTCATGAGCACTACAGGAAATGCCTGTGCTCCTTTATCAGGCCATGCATTCAGTGACAGTACAGGTGGTTCTATCAATTACTACTAGGTTGAAAGGAACCTGAGAGAGGGGCCTTAAGTATCAGAAAGGATTTTTAATTATTATCCAAGTAGTTAAAGTCTCTGGTAAGTGTGTCCCATTTGCTGCCTTGGCACCTTTGAGTTATTGAGCTGTCTTTACAAAGGATTTCTCAAGTTTATTTGGTATCTTAAATTCTGCTGAAAAACACACATTCTTTAAGTGTTATTCCTTTTAGCTTCCAAAAGAGCCAGGTGAAAAACCAGGTGAATAGTGTAAGTCAATCATTACTATTGTAAATATGTTCTTAGCTCTTTTATATGGGAACAATAATGATCATTCTTTATCAGTATGAATATTCTTGTGTTATAGCTCTCGATGATGGAAGGATCAATTTTTGTTTGGCTCACTTGGGATAGTATAATTTGTATTCAAAGACAATGTAAATGAAGAAGAAATCTATTCAATGGTGGGTTGTCCTAGAAATATAATTTCTATAAGTACAGATTTAATTACTCAGATTACTAATCATTTAGTAGGGATGAATTTACCATTTGCCTGTCTTTTTAATATCTTCTCTTCTTCCACCTCTCCCATCCCTAGGGAAACATGTTAAGTCTAATTCTATGTGGATTCAAATTTCAAACTAACAACCAAAGTAGGGTTATGAAATAGTTTGCAAATTTCAAATTACTCATATCTTGCCAATACTCGATTAACAAAATGGGTTTCAAAATAGTATTTTCCCTAAAAAGTTATTAAAATTACAAATGAATACATATTTATTCAAATTATTTACTTTAAGTGATTTTAAATAATTTAAAAGTTTCCAACCTTGATATCTGTTCCTAACTTGGTTCCAAAACGAATGTTTCTGACATAGTAGGGAGACTGGCTCATGCTTTCAGTTCCTCCACAAAGGACAACTTCAGCATCTTTAACACAAATTTCCTGTTTAAAATCAGACAATAATAAAAAAGTTCTTTTATTATACTTGGAGTATGTATTCAGAAGTACAAAAGATTTTATAAATTAATAGCATGTCCTAGCTTAGTGACCCAAAGCAAATACTTTGAAATAATTATAAAGCAAATATTAAAATATGTATTCCCAAGAAATAGGAGGGTAACTAATAGACTTGAATAGTTCATGCCTGAGTAACACACCCTACCTGAATTTTGGCTAAGAACTGTGATTCTTGATATAAATCTTGAAAACTTGCAGAGATGTTAATATTGGCATAAGTGTATGATAAAGGACAAAACCATTAAACAGGCAAAAGAAAAATCTATTCTACTAATGGATACATCTGAAAGACAAGAGTTACAATAATTAGGTCAATCTGGAGAATCTATAAAAAGGAATTAATTTCATTCTTCCAACTCTTTCCATTGTCTGCATTTCTCAGGAAACAATAAGTCTCTAAGAATGTGATATTAAAAACAAACAACCCAATCAACAAATGGGCCAAGGACCTGAACAGACACTTCTCAGAAGAGGATATACAATCAATCCACAAATATATATAAAAAAAGTTCATCATCTCTAGCAATGAGAGAAATGCAAATCAAAACTACTCTTAAGATATCATTTCACTCCAGTCAGAATGGCAGCTATTATGAAGACAAACAACAAGTGCTGGTGAGGATGTGGGGAAAAAGGTACATTTATATATTGCTGGTGGGACTGCAAATTGGTGCAGCGAATATGGAATGCAGTATAGAGATTCCTTGGAAATCTGGGAATGGAACCACCATTTAACCCAGCTATCCCTCTCTTTGGTCTATACCCAAAGGACTTAAAAACAGCATACTACAGGGACACAGCCACATTAATGTTTATAGCAGCACAATTCACAATAGCTAAACTGTGGAGCCAACCTAGATGCTCTTCAGTGGATGAATGGATAAAAAAAAATGTGGCATATATACACAATGGAATTTTACTCAGTAATAAAGGAGAATAAAATCATGGCATTTGCAGGTAAATGGATGGCGTTGGAGAAGATAATGCTAAGAGAAGTTAGCCAATCCCCAAAAAACAAATGCTGAATGTTTTCTCTGATATAAGAAGGCTGACTCATAGTAGGGTAGGGAGGGGGATCATGAAAGGAATAGATGAATTCTAGATAGGGCAGAGGGGTGGGAAGGAAAGGGAAAGAGCAGAGGATTAGCAAGGATGGTGGAATATGATAGACATCATTATCCAAAGTACAAGTATGAAGACACGAATAGGGGTCAACATACTTTATATACAACCAGAGATATGAAAAATTGTGCTGTATAAGTATAATAAGAATTGTAATGCATTCCGCTGTCACTTATTTTTTTTTTAAAAATCACTAAAAAAAGAGGAAAAAAATTAAAGCCAAGAAAATTCAGAGCACTATTTAAGACACATTATTGTAAATTCATGTGAAAATTATTTATTCGTTACAATATCTCTGTGTCTCTTATTTTGTAATGAAAAGACTTTCTACCAATGGTATTATTGAGTTCCTTGGTAATAAAATACACTTTCTGGGATATTCTTAAATTCTTCAACTCCCCTTCTTGCCTTATAGTCTTTATTCAGTATTTCAGAATGCCTCACGGGTAACTCTCAAACTTGGGTTCAAATTCTGCCTCTGTGACTTAATAACCTTCATTCCTACCATAATCAGTTTCCTTGCCTGATAAAATGGAAATAATAATAATAGTTCTTGCTTCAAAGGATGACTGTGAAGATAATGAATGTAAATCTCAGGTA
Source organism: Urocitellus parryii (assembly GCF_045843805.1). Classification (NCBI taxonomy): domain Eukaryota; kingdom Metazoa; phylum Chordata; class Mammalia; order Rodentia; family Sciuridae; genus Urocitellus; species Urocitellus parryii. The sequence goes on along the minus strand of NC_135543.1, from coordinate 24,086,130 downwards.
GTGCCTGGCATAAAGGAACCACACAATAAAAATGATAGTCATGATTAGCTTTTTTAAGAAAAAATTGTGGCAAAATATACATAAAATTTACCATTTTAACCATCTGAGTGCTCAGTTCAGTGACATTAAACACATTCATACTGCACTGCAACCATTACTACCATGTTTCCAGAACTGCTTTCATCTTGTAAAATTTAAACTCCATACTGACTAAATATTAACCTCCCCTTCTTCCTGCCCCTTAGTTACTGGAAATCATCATTCTACTTTTCGTCTTTATGAATTTGACTACCCTATGTGCCTCACATAAGTGGAATCATTCTTAAAAGTTAATGTGTTTGAGAAACTATTTTCTTCTTATGAATATTTTCCCAAGAAATGTCAAATATTGACCTCTCTTAGTAGGCTCTATAAAATGAAAAAGCTAAAGTGTTCTACTGAAGTGGATCATTTCTTCTAATAACTATTAGCATATGTTCATGGAATTAAACAAAATGTTGCCATACCTGACATCCATTCACAATGGATTGGAAGCCAGAGCCACAGAGCCTATTGACAGTGAGAGCTGGGACCTCTTGTGGGACTCCCACTCGCAGACCAACATGTCTTGCCAGGTATATAGCATTTGAAGAACTCTAGATCAGAGAGAGGGACAAGAAAAAGAATTTCTTCTATAAATCCAGGCCTTTAAAATAAACACAATAGAAATGGAAATGTTGGCAACCTATCAGAAATGATAAACTACATGGCCCTAAGGTAAAACATGATGCATATACTACAGCATATTTTATATAATATGTGCCTATGATTTGATAAATACTATAATTTGGTCAATTGTGTTTTTTCCATTTTTATAGTGGTAAAATATATATAAAATTGATCATCACCATTCATACTAGTTCAGTGGTATGAAATACATTTGCAATGCTATACTATCACTGTCAATTGCTTTTTAAACACACTAAGGATGCTTGCTACATAGAGAAATTCTTGTATTAAGTCATCAATATAAGATGGAAATTTTAACAGAGCTACTTAAAAATGGACTACAGGCCTGGGGTTGTATAGTTCTATAGTAGAGTGCTTGCCTAGCATGCACAGACCCTAGGGTTGATCCTCAGAACCATAAAAACAAAATAAAACAAAAAGAAAAACGGAATAGGCTTTTTTGAAAGATAGAGAATGTTTCCAGACTGTGGTTTTCAACCTTGCTACTGGCTGGAATAACCCCAGGAGCTTTACTAACACACTTTTGCTGAAGCCTCTGACCAAACCAACTAAATCAGAAGGCTAGAGGTGATATTCTTTTGCCAAGGTTTGTCTGTTTTGTAATTATATCTCTTATAATACCAGATTGGTAGTGTCCAGATTCGTAAAATAGCTGCTTCAAAAAATAAAAGCCCTAATTTGAGATAATAAAAAGAATATCAGGCTAGAAGTTAGGAGATATAGACTGGAATCCAGACTCTACCATTCCCTGGAAGTGGGAACTCTGGTTTATATAACTCTCAAGTTCCTCACTTGTGCAGAATCATGTGCAAGTGTCTGGGTTAGAACACAGTACATTTGTACTTTATCATCAAGAACTTTAAATACCTCTCAAAATAGTGTGGACTAAATAGGCAAGTTCAAAATATAGTAAGTAGATCCTCACTATTCACAGATTCCATCTTTGCAAATTCACCAATTTGCTAAAATTTATAACATAATCCAAAAATCAATACTTGCAGCATGTTTGCGGTTAAACATGAGCAGAGTAGCAAAAAAATTGAGTTGTAGATACACACCTTTCCAGTTGAGGTTGAACCAAGTGATACTCTGCCTTCTTGTTTTAGCTTTCACACTATAAACATGTGTCCTTCTTGTAGTCTACTGAATGCCATGTTGTTTGCATTTTTGTGCTTTTTTGCTGGTGAATTTCTGTTTAAAATGGCCCTCAAGCATAATGATAAAGTGCTATCTAGTATTCCTAAAGCAAAAGAAGGCGGTGATGTGCCTCATGGAAAACATACGTATATTAGAAAAACTACACTCAGGCATGAATTGTGCTTTGGTTATCAGTTTAATGTTAATGAATGAATAATATAAATTAAATGAGGTGCCCTAAAACAGAAATATACATAAAACAAAGATATGTACTTGAATGGTTAATAAAAATGTGACCAGAGACTTGCAGGAATGTGACCCTGTTTTTCCTCTGGGAGCAATGGTTTAGTAGAACTAGGCTCCTGATCTAGGTCCCAGCAGATCAAACCAAACAACAATGGGGTCCCTTATGCTAAGTTCCATGTAATCAAATTGAGCTTTTCAATAGGCCAGTTTTTGCAAAACGGGAGATTCTAGTCAACCTGAGTCAGTGTAATAAGGATATCCCCTCTATTTTAACCCTAGAAGGAAAGTAACATTGACATAATCAATCTCTTTTTGTTCTGCTTCTGTTTTCTTCAGTCCTTTTCTGCCTATAAAGCCAACCTCCTGTGCTCAGCTCACAGAAACACTCATTCTGTTTTAAAGATCAAGGTGCTGTGTAATCCTACAGTTGTAAGTACAAGTCAATTAGAACTCTAAATTTGTTGTAATTTGTTTTTTGGACATCATTTGCTAATTCAATGTTAATGGTGTCTATATAACATAACTACCGTAACAAAAATCAACTGTACCATGAACAGTCAAATGGCAACAAATTAGATCTCTTAAACAAGAGGGACAAATTTCTAGAGATATAAACTATAGAAATTGACTCAAGAAGAAACAGACAATCTGAGTAGACAAGTGAAGAGTTTAAATTAGTAATCAAGAAACTATCCACAAAGATAATTCCAGAATGGCTTCACCAAAGAATTCTATTAAACATTTAAAGAAGAATACGAATTATTGACAAATCTTCCTAGAAATAGAAGAGACTGGATGTCTGTCCAACACATGGTATAAGGCCATTTATCCTGATACTAAAACTAAACAAAGGTATCACAAGAAAACTACTGATCAATCAATGTCTTTTATGAATATGGATATAAAAATCCTTAACAAAATACTAGTAAACTGAATTTAGCAATGAATAAAAAGAAATATACACCATGACCAATTTGGACATATTCCAGGAACACAGGCTGTTTTAAATTCTGAAAATTAATTAATGTATCAATCATATTAATAGAATAAAAAATATAACTCCTATGATCATCTCAGTCAATAGTAATATATATATGTATGTATATATATATATATAATTTATATATTTGTCAAATATATATATATTTGACAAAACCCAATATCCTTTCATGGTATTCAACAAACTAGGAACAGAAGGGAATTTTCCTAACTTGAGAAAGGGCATATATAAAAGCTCCTCAGCTATTATGATATTTCTTGTGACAATATACTGTATACAATTCCCTAAGATCAGGAATAAGATATAGATAAACCATTTCCTGTCATTTCTATTCAACTCTTGAGATTCTAGCTAGGACAACTAGGTAATAAAAATAATCCAGATTGCATTTCATTGCTTCTTAAGAAAAAAGTAAAACTTATTTATTCTAAATGACACCTAGTAACATTCAACTTTAGAAAAATAGCTTTGTGGTATTTGTCAAATGTTATTTGATGCTTATTCTCTATTCTGTCCACAAAGGCCTACCCCCAAATATTCCTCCATTAAACACTTAACACCCTTACCAGGAAACTGTGTCTCAGCCTTTCAGGAAACTTAATGCAAAAAAGACTGCCTTTAGGAACAGAGGCATGAACACAATGAAACTGATACTACTCAAAATGACTTTGTTGTAAAGTTTCAAAGAACCTGTGCTGCAGGAAAATGGAAGGATTTTAGAATAAATTCATTTCTTTTAAAATAAATTCTAGGAAAAACAAAAATCAAAAGTATTTTATTTCTATTTGATCTGCTCAAATGCTTTCTTAGATTAGAAGTAATAGTTCAAGAAAAAAGCAGAAAGGAGAACTAATATCAAGTATTCTTCATGAAAATGTTTTAGGTTCAATACAAATAACTGCAAAACATAAAATGTCACTGGTTTTTTTGGATGTGAAGATACACATTGGCAAGATGGAAAGAACAAGTTCAAATTCAAGGCCTAGTGCCACTTTCCTTTAATTGCAATCACGTCACTGGCATCTTTTTTTTAAATATGCCTTATCATCTCTATTAGATTATAACTTTCTCTTGATCCGTATCCCTTCTGATCCATTTTAGATGCTCTCATAGCACCTAAAATAGCTTCTTTCTAAGCACCCAATAGATATTTATATACTTTGAATGAATGAATATACAACTTTCAATAATCTGATTGTGGATGATGTACTTTGCATACCACATACTGAAGACAGAGGGAAAGGGAATTTCTTACTTCTCACAACAAACACTGACCAAGTTCCTATAATGTATAAGGATTATGGGAAGTGTGTTTATTACTTGGGTCTGCTACTCTCTTGCTATAGTTTGGATATAGAATATCTCTCAAAAAACCCATGTTTATTAAAGGCTTGGTCCCCAGCCTATGGTACTTTAGGAGATGCTAGAACCTTTGGGAGGTAGGGGTCAGTGAGAGCAGTTAGTTCACTGGGGGCATCCCCTCAGAGAGGATATTTGGGCTGTGGCCTCTTCCTGTATCTCTTTCTTTTCATTGGTTGGCATGAACAGGCCTCCTTCCCGATGTGTTCCAACCATGATGTACCACACAGTCACAGGCCCAAAGCAATAGGGCCAAGTGACCATGGGCTGAAACCTCAAAAACTGTGAGCCAACTAAATTCTTCCTCCTTTTTAATTATCTTGGGCATTTTGTCACAGTAGCAGAAATCTAACTAATGTACCTCCTTGGGTAATACAGTGAGAAAATCAATTACTTTCACATGTCAATCTGCTGTTTAAGAAGTACTGAAATGCACGGAAGTCAGACAGATATATGGTTTCCAGAACATATGCTGCTTTGAATTATGTATGCTACCACTTCTGGAGTTAAAGGATTACTAAAAATTTCAAATACTTTCAAGTATTATGATCTTGTTCATCACGATGTCATGTTGAAGAAATTATTTTAGGGAATGATCAAAGAAAGCAAATGAAGTGAACACTTTGCTCTACTAACCTGCATGACATTGCCTACAATGACACTGTCAACAGTTTCAGGTGGGACTTTGCCAGCAGACAGGGCAGCCTTGGCAGCAAACTCACTCAAGTCTGTAGCCGTGAAATCTTTCAAAAGACCTCCATAAGCCCCAAAGGGTGTTCGCTTAGCAGCAACAATAAACACACCTAATGCAATGAGAAGAGATTTACAAACATTCACAGATTAGTCAGTATCCTTAACATGCTTTAAATAATCTCACTGTGAAAACTTATGCTAAAGTACAATATTCAATTAAATAATTGTTATGGTTGGATTGAGATGTTCCCCCTAAAGCTCCTGTGTAAATGCAAGAATGTTCAGAGGTTAAGTGATTGGATTGTAGGAGCTATCACCAAGAATCAGGTCATCCTAGTTTGAATGGACTTACGGGTGGTAACTATGGGCAAGTGGGCCACAGTTAGAGGAGGCGGGTCACTGGGAATGTGCCCTGGAAGGGTTGTTCCTCTGTGGTTGTTTTTCTCTTCCTTCTCTCTGCTTCTTGGCTGCCATGAGGTGAGCAACTTTCCTACTCTGCCCCCTTCGACCATGATGTTATGCCTCACTTTGCACCCAGAGCAATGAAGTCAGCTGTATATGGACTGAGGCCTCTAAAACTGTGAGTCCCAAATCAACTTTTCTTCAAGTTGTTCTTGGGTATTTTGATCATGATGATAAAAAGCTGACTAAAACAATAATTGAAAGTCTCTCTCATAGAATAAAATACAGAATGAGTCATACCCATAAGCAGAGTCTTAATGAGTTATTGGTTTGATCGATACCTACAATCAGGTAGGTACCAAGAACTGCACTGCATGCTACAATGAAAATTCATTCCATTTAAGACAACATTCTGGTCCTCAGGTGCTTTATAATGCTAGAAACATTTTTTGAAAACTGAAATGCTTCCTCTAACTGCTGGAATATATTGCCTAAGTATTAGGATCATATAATCTCCAAACTGGAAGAACCTTGAAGTTGTCAGAGGCCAAGCGCTCACTCACCCTATAAGAACTTCCTCTAGCTTCTGCTAGAAAACTTTCATCAGGAAGGCACACTCTACTACCTGAAGCAGCATGTCCAGAAAGGACAACAGAATGAACGATCTGTCCCCATGTTGGGTTGACTTGGTTTATCAAGTCTTCCCCCAACTCTAGTTCTATTACATTTCAAGACAGATAGAATTTATGATACTTTGAATTGTATGCCATTGCTTCTGGAGTCACAGGATGACTGCAATTATACATTTCAAATACTATGATCTTTTGCTATTATCTTTTAATCTTTGGGATAAGATGGGAAAAAATAAGTCACCTTTTACCTGTGTGTTTATTGCTGTTAAGCAATACTCTTCAGAGCTTATGGAGCTAATAAGGACATTTTGCCACTTTCACACATATATATTCTTCCCAACAATTCCACAAGGTAAATGTTATAGCTAACAAACAGAGGCACTGCCTGAGTGACAGATTTCATATTAGATATTTTGCAGATACTAATTGATTCTCCCCAAAATAACATGAGTTCACATTTCCACATCTTATCAAGAAATTATGAGACTTTTAACAGGGGGTTTGTGCTAAGATACTAACCTATAATCCAGACTATTCAAGCATTATACCACTGCTTATATCTAATCACAATCCTTCAGCTTATAGTCATGATCTCCCTTCCATGGAACAAACTTAAATCTAGCTTAAAAAAATATTAGTCTCTCCTCATTCTGATTGAAAAATTTACAATAAAAGGAATGTGAAGAACAACATGTCTAACCATAATCTAAGATCTACTCAGTTCTCTAGGTAAAATTTTTAGGTCTTCATAAAAGGCCATAAATATTAGTTTGGTGCATTAGAAATGTTTTGTCTGGCAGCTGGGTTATTCTGTGCCATACTATGGCTTCCCAAGTCTCTGTAGATGTCTTCTAATCCTTTTTCCTTAATAGTCTTTGCCTATTTCTATATTGGTATTTTCTTCATTATGTGTTCCCCTTTGCATGCCTTCTTCCTAATTTCCATAGTTCTGTTTCTGATCGTGGTCTAGTATGCTCCCATCTCACCAACTCTCCCACAGATAACAATGAAAGCCTCCAGCCAATATCTAAGAATTCTTAGAAATGAATACAAATAAGCAGAGATAGACAAAAGCTGATAGGAAAAAGTACAGAGTAGGAGTCCAATTTATTTATAGCAATAACTGGAAGGCTAGTAGTCCAGGCAGCATGGAATAACTACAATTCAGGAACTCATAGTCATAAGGACTTGAAAAATCAGATGACAAAGTTCATGGCAACCACAGCTGCTGGAAAATGACCGAGAATCTGGGAAGGAGAAGCACCACAGAGAAAGAATCCCAATTTTATATAAATTCTGCCTAAGTATCTAGATGAACTCCTAACCATGCACATGGAGGACAGACAATAATCATCTCACCAAGGTTAAAAACAGTGACCTTACATTTGAACTGCTGCCTGTTACAGAGGAAGACATAATTTGTAATTTAAGTTCGGACAAAAGAAGTCAATATAATACAATATAATAATTTTTGTTTCAAAGGAACAAAAATTCAAACTCTATAATGTTTCATCTGCTTCATTTGTGTTATAATAATCCACATATGAAGAAACAAGAAAATGTGGCTTTCAATAAAAAAGACAATCAATGGAGACCAACCCCAAGAAGACCCAGGTGTTAGAATTAGCAGACAATGATTTTAAACAGCTATCATAATTATACCCAAGTATGTAAAGAAAAATATAACTCATAATAAAATATAGACATTTTGGCAAAGACAAAGAAATTATGGCAAAAACAAATTCTAAAATTTATGTAATTAATATTTAATATTTAAAATTCACTGAATAAGCTTAACAATGGAATAGAAATGAAAAAAGCAAGATTCAGTGATGTTGAATATTGATAAATAGAAATTATCTAATCTGAAGGGTAGGAAGAAAAACAATTGAAAATAATCCATGAAAGGAAATTTGTTAAGTTGGACTTAATTAAAAATTTAAAAATCTGCTTTAAAAAAGACACTGTTAAGAGCATGAAATTTCAGACAAGTCACACTAGGTGAAAATACTTATAAAACACCTATATGGCAAGGGACTGGTATCCACAATATATAAAGAGCTCCTAAAGTTCAATAATAAGAAAACAACTCAATTTAAAAATAGGCAAAGAAACTGAACAGATATCTCATCAAAAAAGATTGCAGATGGCAATGTGAAAAGCTGCTCAACATCATGTCATTAGGAGTTGCCAATTAAAACATGAAGATACCACTACACAACTATTAGGATGGCTAAAATCCAAAACACGGACAACATCACACACTGGTAAGGTTGTGGAGCAACAGAAATCCATTCACTGCTGGTGGAAATGCAAAGGAGTATAGCCACTTTGGGAGACACTTTGGTAGTTTTTTACAAAATTAAACATACTTTAACCATATGGTTCAGCAATTTTTTGTTTTGTATTTACCCAAATGATTTGAAAACATACACACAAATGCTCGCTCATAATTGTCAAAACGTGGAAGCAACTAAGATGTCCTTCAATAGATGAATAAACTGGGGTACACGTGATGGAATATTATGCAGTGATAAAAAGAAATGCGGTATCAAACTATAAAAAGAAATAATCTTAAATGCATATTATTAAGAGATGGATGTCAATCTGGAAAGGCCACTAGTGTATGATTCTTTTGTGTGTGTGTGTGTGTGTGTGTGTGTGATGCTGGGAATTGAACCCAGGGCCTTGTGCATGCAAGACAAGCACTCTACCAACTGAGCTATATCGCCAGCCTAGTGTATGATTCTTACTTTATAATATCTGGAAAAGGCAAAGCTATGGAGACAATAAAAAGATAAGTCCTTGCTAGGGGTTCAAAGGCAGGGATGAAAGGTAAACTATATAGGATTTTTAGGGAAGTGAAATTACTCTGCATGATGCTGTAAAGCTATTACATATCATTTATATATCGGTTAAAACTTAGAGGGAACCTTGATATAAACTGTGAACTTTTTAAAATATTTATTTATTTATTTATTTATTTTTAAAGAGAGCGAGAGAGGAGAGAGAATTTTTTTTTATATTTATTTTTCAGTTTTCGGTGGACACAACTGTAGAGAATCAGATGTAACTGCGTTACTATTACTGTCCTTGATGGAGTCTGCCTGCAAATGGGATATTCTGTCAAAGTATAGATAAGTAACAGCGGACATGCTTGAAAACGAGGTGTCTGCTCTCCTTGGGAGGACTTGCCTGCAAACGGGATGTTCTGCCAAGTGGGCTAGGAGGGCGCTGAGAAAAATTTTATTATCTGTTCTTAACAAAGAGCAGAGCTCAACATACTCCGAGCCGAGAATAGATTAGCCATGAGAAGCGGGTCACTTTTGATTAGAAAGTAAAACTTCTGTATGCTATGTTTAATTAGCTGAAAGACCTGATTTATTGAGGTTGGAAGGCTGCCTTCTTTGTTCACAATACTATAAAAAGATTGCTTGTACACAATAAAGCACTTTTTTTCTGCTGCTGCTTCGCTTGCTCTGCTTCTTCTTCTTCTTTCTTTTCCCATGCTGACCTGCAAGTGAATTACTGCAACACACAACATCTTTATTTTATTTTTATGTGGTGCTGAGGATCAAACCCAGAGCCCCACGCATGCCAGGGGAGAGCATTACCTCTTGAGCCACATCCCCAGCCCTAAACTGTAAACTTTTATTAGTAACAATGTACCAATATTAGTTCAGCAACTGTAACAATTATACCCCATTAATGACAGATGCTATTGATGGGGAGGGAACTATGATGGGATGAGGGACACATGGAAATGCTCTGTACTCTTTGCTCAATTTTTCTATAAAACTTTTTAATAAAAAATTGCTTTAAAACATGTTAATTTTTAAAAAATAAAAAATGGGTAGAAATTTAAGGACTGACAGCAGTTATGGTGTCACAGAAGGAGTGAAGAGTGAATAGGTAGAAAAATATTTGAAGGAATAATAAGTAAAAATTTGATAAAAGACATGAATGTGTAGATGTAAGCTCCCAAGAGAAGAAACACACCACACACACACACATCTCCCATCCCACTTTGGAATGTCATTGTTAAACTTCTGAAATTCAAATATAACAAAACTCTTAAAAGCACTCAGAAAAATGACATTTGCATACAGGGAATGATCTGAATGACCAGTGATAACTTCTCAGAAACAATGGAAGTTAATTTAATGTTTCTCTGCAAAGTTCCTTTCACAAGTTTCTCCCCCATACTTCATAATCAAAGAAAGCATTTGTGAGGGGCAGTGTTAGCAGATGTGACACTATAAAAGAAAAAGTACAGGCAGAAAATATAACAAGAACTTCCTTCTTACTATAGCACTGCTCCTTACTTGATGCTCCCAGACTGTAAGGTTAGCTTGAGTGAGGGCTTAACTAAATACAATTATTTTGAAAGAAGAAAATCAATAAAAATTGTATTTCCTCTTAAATCTTTAACTATATTTATTATAAGTACTTATAATATTTATTATAAAACTTTAAATATATTTTTAAAGATAATTTCAGATGTACAGATACAAAGACAAAGACAATTTAAAGATTTTCCCTTGTTATTTCATAAGGCATTTTAAAACCTGGTCAATATTTATTTGACCTGATGCTAAGGTTATATGGTTATCAAAAAGTTTAAATAGGGGCTAGGGCTGTAGCCCAGTGGTAGGGCACTTGCCCATATATGTGAGGCACTGGGTTCGATCCTTAGCACCACATAAAACAAATAAATAAAATAAAGGTATTGTGTCAATCTACAGTTAAAAAAAAAACAATTAAAAAGGTTTATACTTCTCAGAAGATGATGTACAATCAATCAACAAACACATGAAAAAATGTTCATCATCACTAGCAATTAGAGAATTGCAAATCAAAACCACTTTAAGATTTCATCTCACTCCAGTCAGAATGGCAGCTATTATGAAGACACACAATAAGTGTTGGTGAGGATGTGGGGAAAAAGGTACACTCATATACTACTGGTAGAACTGCAAATTGGTGCAGCCAATATGGAAAGCAGTATGGAGATTTCTTAGAAAACTAAGACTGGAACCACCATTTGACTCAGCTATCCCACTCCTCGGTCTATACCCAAAGGATTTTAAAAAAGCATATCACAGGGACACAGCCACATCAATGTTTATAGCAGCACAATTCACAACAGCTAAATTGTAGAACCACCCTAGATGCCCTTCAATAGATGAATGGATAAAAAAAATGTGGCATATATACACAATGGAATATTACTCAGCAATAAAAGAGAACAGAATCATTGCAGATAAATGATGGAGTTAGAGAAGATAATGCTAAGCGAAGTTAGCTAATCCCACAAAACCAAATGCCGAATGTTTTCTTTGATATAAGGAAGCTGATTTATAGTGGGATGGGGAGAGGGAGCATGGGAGGAATAGATGAACTCTAGATAGGGCAGAGGGGTGAGAGGGGAAGGGAGGGGGCATGGGTAATTAATAATGGCTGAAAGTGATGATCATTATTATCCAAAGTACATGTATGAAGACATGAATTAGTATGAGTATACTATGTATACAACCAGAGATATGAAAAATTGAGCTCTATATATGTAATAAGAATTGTAATGCATTCCGTTGTTATATATAAATTAAAAATAAATTAATTAAAATTTTTTAAATTAAAAAAAGGTTTAAATATAGCAATCTTTAATGACAACCTAAAATCTTGTATCTTTTTCTCTTGGTTTTAAAGGCTCTGAAAATTCAGATACTAGATTCCCAAACTTAAAGAATAGTGAAGAGACAGTGAAGAGTAGTGAGTCAAAAACTCCAAGAAAGGGCCTGTCTAGGTGTGCTGATTTGACAGCACAGGAAAAGCAGGAAGAGCAAAGCAAGAACTCTGCCTATCTTTCCATGAAGATCATAGGTAAATATTTACTCATTTCATTAGACTTCTTTCGTTACTAATTCAAGACCACAATTAGAACAAATTAAGAAAACTGCTGAGGCATCCATTTCTCTTTCAGAAATTAAAGTAACTTAATAGCCCTGCCTGTTTGCCTTGAGGGGCGACATGAACTACCCAATAAAGCTTATGAGCAAAAGTAGCATTTGCTGGGTGAAAACCTTCTGCCAAACACTGGGTAGGTGCTAATAAAAATTGGGATGGAAGAGGGATTGGTTCTTCTTGTTGACTAAAATCAGATCAGTTATTGATAGTCTTTACCAGTATTAATTATACTCCTATTCAAAGGTATCGTTTTTCTTACAATAATCAGGCATGTGCTCTTCTTACCACCGGTCCTGCAAGCACTTGGTACGCAACTTGAGAGGTGAGCCTTGTCTTTGATGTATTATAGTCTATAATAGTCACTACTAGAAGTTCAACTTCTGTGCTCTTAATGAAGTTAATAACTACCTGTGTTGTTATAGATAAGCCACTTTACCTTTTGGGACATTAGTGTCCTTCTCTGTAAAATTTAAAAACTGGAAAAAAAATGACCACTATGTCTAACATATTTCCTTAATACAGGTGCTGATGTATAATATTTTATTGGGTTCATTGTTTCTGTCAAAATTTCAAAGGGGTCTGTTATAAAAAAAAAAAAAAGGGTAATAAGAACTAATGAAATAGTAAAATGAGAAACCAATAAAAACTTTCTTTTTTAAAAGGAAAGCCATGGGCTGGGGATATAGCTCAATTGGTGGAGTGCTTGCCTTGTATGCACAAAGCCATAAGTTCAATCTCCAGCACCAAAAAAATTAAAATAAAAAAGGAAAGCACATTTATTATAAGGCAGCTTTTAAATAAATTAGTTTTTCAGAATGAGTCTAAAAAAATATTGCTCCCCTTTCCCCTATCTGGAGTTCATCTAATCCTCCCATGCCCTCTCCCCCACCACATTATGAATCAGCATCTTTAAATCAAGAGAAAACATTCTACATTTTTTTTTGGGGGGGGGGGCGATTGGCTAACTTCACTTAGAATTATATTCTCCAGCTTCATCCATTTAGCTGCAAATGCCGTGATTTTATTCTCTTTTAATGCTGAATAATATTCCATTGTGTATATATACCATATTTTCTTTATCCATTCATCTACTGAAGGGCATCTAGGTTGTGAATGGTGTGACTCTACTTAGTGTACAACCAGAGATATGAAAAATTGTGCTCTATGTGTAATATGAATTGTAATGCATTCTGCTGTCATATATAACAAATTAAAATAAAAACGAAAAAAGTGAGGTAATAAAAAAGGAAAAAAAAACATGTTGCTTAAGTAAGTGTAGTAAGTTCAGAGTTGAGAAGGGCACTGATAAAATGAAATATGCATTGTAGGAAACTTGATACACTGCATTTTTGCTTCAGAAAACCTACTTTTCATCTGCTTTGTTCATGTGTTATTTTGGCTATTCTGACTTCCAGATTCCCCTATTTGGGAATTTCCACCTGGGAGTTTCACAGGCATCAAAAACTTCTTTGCCTAAAGCTGAATTCACAGTCTTCCTTTCCAAATCTATTTCTCCCTATTTTACTAAGTCCACAAGTGGTATCATCAGAGTCATTCTTGACATTGACTTCTCATTTAGTGCCCTGAGCCAATTTATCACCACTTTCTACCAAATCATCCCTCTTTCTTTCCTCCAATTCCATGGTCCCCATACAAAGTCATCGCTACTTGTTGCCTGGACTTCTGCAATTGATCCTAAAGTGATCTCCTTATTCTAACAGAAGCAGCCCCACAGTTGTGGGGAAATGGGTGGAATAAAAATCAGATGCTGTCACTCTCTGCTTCAAATCCTGTATTGTATTCTACTGAATTTACAAAAACCAAACCATACCTTCTTCACAGATCATACTGGTCCCTAGAACACCCAAAAGACAGGTTCTTATATTCTGTCAAGGATCTCAAGTCCTTAATCCATTTTCTACCTGAATGTTCTTTAACAGGACACATCTTTAAAATTCCAGATTGTGTAATTATGTAAAAAAGGATTTTTCATAATTAAGGGGGAAAAAAGTTACATACTGGATGCCTGCACTTTCCTGTAGTCACTCAAACTAAAAGAATAGAAAAGGGAGTAAGCCAGATCTTCAAACAGACCACCACCAAGCGCTTTTAGTTCAGCAGGCCAGCGGAGGGGAAATTCCCAGGCAACATCAAGTTCGCATTAGGCCGCAACCAGGACCAGGCAGCAGGGAGCCTATAGCCCATGCTCTACTCCAGGCCCCCTTGAGCTTTCGGGACCACCTCATTTTTCCCAATAGTTGAGCTCGAACCCGAAAGTCACTACTAGGCGAAGGAGTGACCTCCAAAGTCAGAAACAAGTCAACCTCGGCCTCCACTCAGTCCCCTGGAAATTGCACCGAAAAAGTAGTCGCCTGTGCCTTACAAGCGTTTTCTCGTTAAGGCAATCTCAAGTCCCCTCACAGGACAGGAAAGACTGAAGGAACTTCACCCGACGACCCCTGAAGGTCCACCGAGCCCAGAAGCGGAAGCCCGCCTAGTGGGGAACAGAACCCGAGGGGCGAGGAGAGAAGGGGGCCGCGCTCACCTCGGAGCAGGGCCATGGTTGCAAGTCGGTCCCGGCGGCGGATGTTTCTGGTGCAGCGAGCTCAGGGATCCAGGGACGACTCCAGATGGGGCCCGCGAGGCCCCGCCCCCGACCTTTCACCTACTTCCCCGGGGCCCAAGCCCCCAGGCCCGCCCTCCGCACGCCAAGGTTATCCAGCCGCCGGCGCGCACCCGCCCTCCCGTGGGAACCAAAGGTGCCACGTCTCCTGGGGAGAAGATCACGCGTGCCCAAGTGCGGGCTTTTTCTTCATATTATCGTTTTTACAGACTTTCTGGCACGTCGATAGCACTTCCTTTGACATCCCATTCTTCCTGTCCTTGGCCTACAACCCCGTGTTCCCTGGGTACCCGCTAGCAAATACTTCAGAAATAAAAACACCACAGGTGCCAAATTGCGCAATGCCCTCAACCAGGCCAAAGGAGGCCTGGGGGGCAGGACTGGAAGCTCAGTGGGCGGGGCTTCCGGCGGCGCAGCGAGATTGGTTGGATATGCGCTTGCGCAGACCACGGGGCAGAGGCCTAGGTAGCCGAGCCCCTCGCAGGGCTGGGTTGGGGCTAGCAGAGTGGCACCGGGAATTTGGGAAAGTGAGATTAGTGAGTGTAGTGGGGCGGGGCGCCCCTGGGTCTCCGATGCGGCCCCGGGCTGAGCCCTCAGTATTTTCCTTATATGATCAGGCTCCATTACGGGCAGCGCTGCTTGCCTAGAGCCTGAGAGGATTATGAAAACGTGGCTGGTGAATAGGGGCCAGGGGACCCGGCGCAGGGAAATGAAGGATGAGGGACCGGGGGCGAGGCTAGGCTGGAGGGAGGTTTAGGGAGGCCTCTGCCGCTGTAACTGTGAGCCCTGGCCGATGATGACAAGACCACTGCGCAATCTGAGTTCTGGGAACCAGGTGATGGAGTGTGTTCTGAGAACAGACTGAGGCCGGGCGAGCAGGAGGTGGCCTTGGCAGAGGAAAGGCTGTGAGCGCCTTAGAGCCTGGGCTTGCTTGGATTGCGTGGCCACAGGTCGTCAGCGATTACTTGCCCTAGAATCCTGCTTTTCAAACGTTTTGGTGGCCCTCTTATTGACTCTTTGTTTTTTTAATCCATTTTTTTTAATGATGAAAACTTTCCAACATACAGAAAACTGAAAAGGTCATCAAGCCAGCTTTTTTTTTTTTTTTTTTTAAGTACACTTACTATACTTCCCCTCAGGAACACTTGCCTGAGTTGGGTATTTATTTCAAAGACAAAATTTCTTTGCATCCATACTTACGAATCACAAGTTATATATTCACAAAAGATACATTCTTGTACACATTCCTTTATTCAATTTGCCTTACACATATTTAGGAAAGGATAAATACCACAATTTCCCATTCATTCTGCAAATCACCATCAGCAGATACGTACAAATTGTACTGTTTTCTCTGACTACAAATGTTACTAATGAGTAGATCTTAAAAACATTAAAGGTTAACATATCAACATATGTAAGGATATTCACACAATTCCTTTCAGAAAAGGAGCTGTCACAATGTGGAAATTTTGTGGATATCACTTTAACCAAATGATAAGCTTGGCATCACCAATAATGGGCAAACTGACATCCTCTTGCTAAATAGAGAACATACCACCCATATGTAAGACCCCCTTCCCCCATGGCCTGAATCTCATCATAAGACAAATCCAAATTGAGGGACATTCTGCAAAACAACTGCCCTGAATTCTTCAAAAATGTCAATGTGGTGAAAAACAGAAAAGAGTGGGAATGGTATTTGATTAAAGGAGACTAGAAATGTGACAATTTAATGTGTGATATTAATTGGAATCTGGCTTTAAAAGCTCTAAAGGATGGGATGAAGACAATTAGGAAAACAAATATAAATCATCCAGAGATAGCAGTGTCAGGGTCTGCAGAAGTTCACAAAAAGCAGTTTTTGTTTCTGTTTTTTTTTTTTTTTTCTCTCTGTTCTGGGCAAGTTAACTTTTCAAGGACACCTGGGAGGGGGAGAATTTTTTCTTTTTCTTTTTTTTTTCTGCCAGCTGTTACCATGGAGCCCAGTTGATAACTTTTTTATCTTAGAAATGTAGCCATCTCTGTGAAGCCCCAGCTCAAGGCCAGAGGCCTTGTTCACATATTTTGTGAAAAACTAGTAAGGGGGTGTCTAGCTTAGGAGTGCTGATTTTTCCAGCCAGTGGCCAAGTAGAACAGGGCAACATGAAAAGAGGAAGTTTATCTATACTGAACTCTTTTATAGAGACTCTTTTGCTGAAAGTCCTAAAGTCAGCCATGGTGAAGACTTCTGGAGAAGGTCAGTTAAGACTTTTCTGTGGGCCTGGTATAGAGGGGGAGGATGGGGAAGGCGGTGCTGAGAGCAGCTCCGTGGATCTGAGAATGAGGAAGGAGAGATGTAAAAGAATAATGGGAAAGGGGTTTGGGATTTTCCTAGCAACAAAAACTTGAGTAGTAGAACAGGTAGAGCAGAGGGGAAGACTGGAGTGAGTATCCCAAAAAGCCTGTGAGGGACTTTAAATTTTTAGTAACCTGTTTTTAGTAATGATAAAGCAACTTTAAAGGCCATTTTTATTACATCTTGGATAGGGGTCTGAGGGCTCTCCTCAGCTGGTTTGAGCTTTGGGTTAGCTGGTAAGAGGACCTGGTGGGACCCAATGTGGGCACTGACAGGAGAAGAGAGGAGTGAATGGGTGGAGAGATACCTCAGTACCTGTTACTTCAGCAAGGGGGCAATGGTCTGAGAACTGGCGGAGGTTTGGGTTCCATTAGGTAGCCCCTGTATGTTTACATCCTTATGACTTACAGAAGAAGTCGGTTTTTCCCCCACACAGCCGTGACTGTCTGTGGCTTTGATAGTCTGCCGAGCAACCATAGTAATCTAGGTTAGCCAACTTGCATCTGGCTCTTGTGTCCCTACATCCATAATGTTTGTTTCTATTATCTATGGTACAGAAGGGATTTAATGGAATTTTAGTGGGATCCTCTTCATCAGGGATACCCAATAGAAAAGACCTATAGCCAACTGACAAATGTCTGGGTGGAGAGATGGCCACCAGGTCCCTAAGGGGGCTGTATGCGAGATAGACCATACTTCCTGTCCAGTAGGATTTATGATCAGCCATTGCTGCTGAACGGGCTGATGAGGGTTAGGACTACTGGTGGTCAAGGGGAGAATCTATAGCCCTATCCACACGGCGAATACGCAATTTGAGAGGGTTACCAGTCTTTTCCAATTTCCAGCCAGAGTCTGGACAAGGCGCAGGCTTGAGATGAGAGGCATGGATCCAGGAAGTGATTCCGTCTACCTTTACCGCTGTAGGTGTTATAAATAGCACCTGGTATGGTCCTTTCCAGCGGGGTTCTAGGGATGACTCCTGATGTCGTCTTACATAGACGAAGTCTCCTACTTGATAATGGTGTGGAGTCCCTTCGTCCCCAGGTTGGTAGGCAGTGGCCAGCTGTTTCCATAGGTATCGCTGGGTTCTTTCAAGAGCTTTAAGTCTGTCAAGCAAGGGGGTGTGAAAGGAATTGTTAGGTCTTAGAGTTGGGGTCAGTTCTCTTACTGGAGGAGGGGCACCATAGAGAATTTCATGGGGGTAAGGTTACACAAAGAAACAGAGGGAGTATTTCTTGCACGAAACAGTGCATAAGGCAGGAGCATAGTCCAATCTTTTATGCCATTCTCCAAGCTTAATTTCGTCAAGGTCTCTTTAATGGTTCTATTCATTCTTTCTATCTGTCCTGAGCTCTGGGGTCTATAAGTGCAATGTAACTTCCAATTAATCCCCAGGGTCCTGGCTAACCCCTGACTTACCTGGGCCATGAACGCCGGTCCATTATCAGACCCTATTACCTTAGGCAGGCCGTATCTTGGAAAAATATCTTCCAGGATCTTCTTGACCACCATTTGTGCCGTTTCTTTTTTTGTGGGGAAGGCTTCAGTCCATCCTGAAAATGTATCTACAAAGATTAGGAGATATTTAAGTCCATACCTTGCTGGCTTAATTTCAGTAAAGTCCACTTCCCAAAATTGTCCTGGTCTGGTTCCTCGAAGGTGCCTTCCTACAGGGAGCTTGGAAGGGTAAGCATTAACCAATTCATAGACCCGACAGGCTTTTGTTACCCGTTCAGCTATTTCCTTTCGCTGTGAGCCGGTTAGTGGAAAACTCTGTTCTTGATCCTTTAGGAATGCCTGCAGTTTCTTTGAACCAAGGTGAGTGAGTTGATGTACATTTTTAACATAGTGTAGGGCTTTCTGAAATTGCAAGTTGGATTCAGTAAAGTCGAGGAGTTCAGTGTCAGTGTCCTTATGTTCCCCCGGCGTGGAAAGTGTTAACATGGTTACTCCATTTAGGGCTGCCAATTTAGCCTCTTCATTTGCCCTCTTGTTAGATGGGGGTGGTATCTGCACAACGGTTTGTTTTCTGGGCTCAGTGAGCCATCATTTACCGCCCCTAAGGGAATAGCCCAGGTAGATTACTTTTTGCTGGCAAATTTGGGCCTTTTTGACAGAAGCTCTATACCCGAATTGAGTAAGCTCAGATAGTAGTGCTTGGATCCCAGACTCACAGTTTTCCTTGGTGTCTGCTGCCAGTAGCAGGTCATCCACATATTGGAGAAGGGTGACTTTGGGGTGCATGGTTCTGAAGTTATTGAGATCTCTGTGGAGGGCTTCATCAAAGAGAATGGGGGAGTTTTTGAACCCCTGTGGAAGTCTGGTCCAAGTTAGTTGACCAGATGTTCCGGTTTCTGGGTCTACCCACTTAAAAGCAAACAGCAACTCACTATCTTTATGCAGAGGCAAGCAAAAGAAAGCATCTTTTAAGTCCAGGACAGTATACCATTTTTGCTCAGGGTTAAGGGTGCTAAGCAGATTGTACGGATTGGGTACTGTGGGGTGAATGTCCTGCACTCTGTTGTTGATCTCTCTTAGGTCTTGAACGGGGCGATAGTCCCCGGTTCCTGGCTTTTTTACTGGTAGCAGGGGAGTGTTCCAGGCCGATTGACAGGGCCTTAGGACCCCTAAGGCCAGATATTTCTGAATATGGGGCCTTATCCCATCTTTAGCTTCTTTGCTCAGAGGATATTGTTTAATATTAATCGGGGAGGCTGAGGTTTTTAACTCCACCATTATTGGAGGTTGTTTTACGGCTAGGCCTAATCCAGCAGTTTCTGCCCAGGCATCTGGGTAATCTCTTATCCATTTCTGGGATAGCTTGCCTGTTTGATCAGTCTTGGGGGGTGTGAAGAGTTGATGTTCATCTTCTACTGACATAGTTAAAGCCATGACTATAGGAGTTTTTACTGAAGGATTTAGAAATTCCATTTGAGGGTCTTCAGGGTTAAAAGTTATTTTGGCCCGGAGTTTGGTGAGCAGATCTCTGCCCATCAATGGGGCTGGGCACTCTGGGATCACTAGGAAGGAGTAATGGACTTTTCCTTTTCCCAGGTCCATGGTCCTCTTAGTTGTCCAAGCCCGATATTTACTGCCGTTAGCCCCTTGAACTAGAGACCTTTTAGTTGATAGAGGGACCAATGGGGCCTTAAGGGCTGGGTATACTGCCCCTGTATCCACTTCAAAGTTTACTGGGGTCCCCTCCACTTCAAAAGTTATCCTGAGCTCGGGGAGGGGATCCGAGCCCCGACTTTCCTAGTCATCCTCCAAAGTTAGAATGGCTGGCTGGCGTGGCTGTTTCCTTCTAGGGCACTCTTTGACTTAGTGTCCTTTTTCTCTACAGTAGGCACATTGATCTGAGGCCAGATGTGGCTTCTGGCGTGGGCCCAGGTATCCCTTTCTGTCTCCCTGTCTCTTAACTTCTGGCCTATTTGTTGTTGTGACCAGGACCTTAGTCAATGCCTCAGTCTGTTTTTTGCTTCTTTCATCCTCCCTTTGCTCCCTTTCTTTCTCCCTCCTTTGTTCCTTCTCTTCCTCAGTTTCTCTCTTATAGTATACCTTCTCGGCTTCTCTGACTAAATCTCTCAAAGTCATATCTTGTAATCCATCTAAGCATTGTAACTTTCTTTTAATATCCAGGGCAGCTTGCCCAATAAAGGCCATCATGACAGATGCCTTTTGATCCTCTGCCTGAGGATCAAAAGGAGTATATCTCCAATATGCCTCCATAATTCTCTCCAGAAACATAGAGGGAGATTTATCAGGCCCTTGAATAATCTCTCTTACCTTGGCCAAATTAGTTGGCCGTCTAGTGGCTGCTCGGAGACCCGCTATTAGAGCCCGGCGATAAGTGGACAGATGCTCCCTACCTTCAAAGGTGTTGGGGTCCCGGTTGGGTTGGTTCAAGGGGAAGTCGACTTTGATTATGTTGGGAAGTTGTGTCGGTTGCCCATCTGGTCCGAGGATATTTTTTATTGCTTCCAGGAGGATTCTCTTTTGTTCCTCTGTCATGAAGAGAGTCCCTAGGAGTTGTTGGCAGTCATCCCAAGTAGGCTGGTGTGAAAACATCAATGACTCGATCAGACTTGTAAGCCGGGTGGGGTCCTCGAAAAAAGGGGGTTTGTTATGTTTCCAGTTATATAGATCTGAAGAGGAGAAAGGCCAATACTGGTAGGCTTGTATTTCTCCACCATGGCCATCCTCTATCATTGGCCCATAAGGACGGAGGGGAAGTATAACGGGGGCTTCAGGGTTTTTAATCATTTGCTGCCAGCGAGTTCCTTTAGCCGGGCCAGCTTCCTCCAGGGGAGGAGGGGCCATGTGTGCCTTGGGGAAGTCATCTGGAGGGTGCTGGGCCGGCTTAACCTCCTCCAATGGTGGAGAAACTGAGTCAGCAGCAGGGGAATCACTTAGAGGGTGTGGGGGTTGGGGAACGAAGGCAGGGGATAAGGAAAGGGAGGAGAGTCCAGCAGAGTCAAATCTTGAGACTCAGGGAGAACAAAGGGTGGAGGAGGAGGTTTGAGAGATAGAATCGTGGGAGGAGGGGTAGGAGCAGGAACAAGAAAAGGCTTCACCATGGAGGAGGAGATTCACAGAGGTCCTGCCAAGTTAAGATATACGGCTGTTGATCTGGATGGCTATGTGGCCCCGGCTGAAAAACAATATCTCTCACTTTTTGAATTAGTGGGGAGTAGAAAGATCCTTCTGGAGGCCATCCAATTCCAAAGGCGGGCCATTCTGAGGCACAGAGAGTCTGCCAGGTCCGGCGATGCGCAGTTCCCGGCCAATGCACCAAATGTAAGGGTTTCGCCGGCGAAACGTCAGAGGAAGAGACCACAAGAGACTGTCTTATGCAACAGCAGAAGGGTGGGTTTATTTGGAGACTAGCATGCTCGGGCCCCAGCTCTCTATAGCAAAGAGAGATAGAGCCCTGAGAACAGCTTGAGCAGAGCTTATATACTTTCCCTGGAGAGGGCAGGGAGAGAAGTTACATTTTGTAGTTTGGCAGTTGGGGACAGCTCATTCAGGGAACAAGATTAGCAGATAGTCCACAGTTGGGGACAGCACATTCTGGGAACAAGATTAGCAGACAGTTCTTAAGATTTCAACAGTGTTTTGTTAAGCATATAGAGAAACGGAGTGACAAGTACCTATTTTATTAACCTTTCAGTAGTACTAACTTTAAATTTCCTGATTATGAAAATTATGATAATTTTGTTAAAATGCAGGAGACTGTCTTTTGTTTTAGCAGATAAACAAATATTTAGAAGTGAAGAATTTGATATCTGCAACTCATTCTCAAAAGACTAAAAAATGTATATAAGGAAACTAATAAAGAAAGAGAATGCAAGTATGCAAAATTACTGATTGGGGAATCTAATGGAGAGTATATGTTAATTGTTCCATTTTTATAAGTTTTCTGTAGGTTTTTACTTCAAAATAAAAGCTGGAAGGAAATATGTCCTTCAAGTAAGCTATAGAATGATTTGAAATGAGTTATTCTGTAATGTATTGAGTTCTTTTCATGTTTACATGACTTTAGGTAGGTGCAGTCTATACAACACTGTGTATGTAAAAATTAGCTGTAACTTTTTGGTCTAAAGGTGAAACTTGTCATGAAATGTAAAATTACTGTTCTACTCTTACAAATTTAGCTTTAGTGTTTTTAAAAATGCATAGTATTTCTTTCTACCTATAATACTCAAGGTATATGGCTGCTTAAGCAGCAATGGTTTTAGAAGATTTGGTAATAGAAACAGGAAAGTTGATGAAGTCAGCAGGAGTGAGGACAATTTTTTTTAAATGAGCATTTGCAGAGTGACATTGTGAAAATTATGTACATGTTCACTGCTGATCTAATTGCTATGATGAGGTCTTCAATTCTTGTTCATTAAAAGGCAAATATTAGCTTATGGTTTTTTTGTTCTTTTTAAATATACATGACAGTAGAGTATATTCTGACATACTATACATACATGGAGTATAACTTCCCATTCTTGTGGTTGTATGTGATATGGAATTGCACTGGCTGTGTATTCCTATATGCACATAGGAAATTTATGTTTGATCCATTCTCCTGTCTCTCCTATTCCCACTCCCTCGCTTCCCTTCATCCCCCTTTTTCTAATCCAATGAACTTCTATCCCACCCTCACCCACCCCAGCTATTGCTTTTTGTGTATTAGCATCTTCATATCAGAAAGACCATTCGGCCTTTGGATTTTGGGGGATTGGCTTATTTAACTTATCATGATAGTCTTATTCCATCCATTTACTGGCAAATGACATGATTTCATTCTTTTTTTATTTCTTTTTTTTAATTTATAGGGTAGAGAGAGAAGATGATTTCATTCTTTATGGCTGTGTATATATACCACATTTTCTTTATCTATTGAATGTGGGTTTTGTCCTTGCGACAAATAACCATTCTTCAAAAAGTTCAATTTGCAAACAAGGTAAAGGAGAAGAAATGTAGACAGAAAATAATACAGACATTGAATTGCTGAATTCCCTCATTTTAAGTTTGCCCTATGTTTTGGTAAGTTCCAGTGGCCTTGAGACTGTCTCAGACTTGTGCTGAAAGATACTTGATATTCTCTTCTGTTTGAAAGTTATTTTCAGCGTCTATATAGGTAAAGAGCCTTAGTTAGAATTTTATTTAACAATACAACTTTACAACAAATCCTAATATCTCCTTGGGCCTAAATTTACTCTGTAAAATAGTAATGTTGGTGGAAGAAGACAACACTGTTGATTCCCTCAAGCCAAACACCTCCAGAAACAAACCTATTGTTGAATAAGTTGGGTTTAATGCCCATTGCAACATGGTAGGCAGCACACCAGGAATATGACTTAGGGAACTGGTGGGGTAGTGTCTCAGTAACAGGGTGTTAGGATTTGACCTTTAGCTAGGTGATTTGAGGAGGGTCCAAAGAAGCAGTAGTTCTCTCTAGATTGGGTGCTATCAAGAAGTAGGGGGCATCTTGACATACAGTCATGCTTCACTTATTAATGGGGACATGGCCTGAATCTTCATTATTGTGTGAACAACAGTGTATTTACACAAACTAAGATGGCCATGACTTGGTGATAAAATCTTGTGGAACCACTATTGTACATGCAGTCTATCTGTTGAGAGAAATATTCTTATGTGACTATAACCTTATTTAGAAATAAGATCCCCCCTACTACAAAATCAACCAGAAAAGAGATTTTTGGAGGTCTTTTTGGTTGGGACCTCCATTCTATTACACTGGCCAATTTTTCTACCTCTGTTCAATGTCCTGGATTTGATCTCTAGCACTAGGGTGGAGGGGAGATTAGAGTTAGGCTAAAGCCACACCCAGTGAAGTTGCAGTTCCTCAGAGTAGCTGATGAGGGGATATTTGGTATGTTGGTGTTGCATGGTTTACATACAGCAATCTTGTTTTTGTACTTACACAAAAATTCTGGTTTTGTCTCACCTGATCAGAATCAAAAACATCTGATATTGGTACTTTGTAAAATTGTTCATGTGCAAAGGAACAACATGGCCTAATTCCAGCATCAGACCAGTTCCTGGATGTGAAATTTCTCTCTTCCTAGCTTTCCTGATGAGGTGTTAAAGACAGGCCTAGACAAGTCTGAGGTGAAGTATTTCCTGAAATGCAACTATCTGGTCAGACACCAGAAAGGAAGGGGAATCCATCCTTGAATTGGAAGTTGGGTTCAGAGGCAACTTTTCAGTAAACAGTACATTGTGGATATTACTACCCCATCCCCATGATAAAACCCAGGGTCTTGTGGTGCTGAGCACACAACCACTGAGCTAGACACTGAGATTCAGATGACAATTGGTAACATGGTGGTATGGCGTCTTTACCCATCCAGATGATTTCCCCCATTTTGTTAATTTTTCACTCACAAATTCAATATTTTGTAAACATTTTCTCATTTTTAATCTCTACCACATGCTGTGTTACACACGTAATCAGTTCTATCTCCAGGCTCTTTATTCTGTTTCATTGATCTGCTAAGTCTTCCTACTCCCAAAGTGCCTTGAATTTTATAGCTTTAAAGTAGCTTCTCAGTAAGCCCCGTTATGTTAGAGGGAAAATTTTCCAACACCCCCGACTTTTGGACCACTGTGTGCTAACCCCTGGTTTAAATGATACTGATACATGTTTGTGTATAGGCCCCAGAATGAAGTTTAACATTAAACACTTTTTAGCCAATGTGTAGCTGTTTTAAATTTTGTTTAGATTGGCACACCACTTTTATTCAAAAGTATTTATTTCCACAAATTTTATCCACAGCTGAATATTAACAGTGACTATTACAAGCATTTTTTTCTATAAACAAAGGTGTAATTTACATATTTGTCCAAAATGGAAAAATACTTTTATCAGTAGCATTTCTTCTGTAATGATATATTTACCCCTGAAAATGGTGTGGACTCCTTCAGAGAGGAAGTCCTTCATCTAAACATCAGTTGATGGCAAAGTGTTAGATCCGAATCTGGATTATATTGTGTCATTTTAGAAAGTAGCTTAATTTCATCTGATTCCCTTTAATTAGCTTTTTTTTAAGGAAAAACAATTAGTATCTAATGACCTTTATGAGAAAAATCCAGTCCCATATTAGTCATTGGCATTCACTTCTAATTTTCTATATTCCTTAATGTTCTAATTATGGCACCCATGTATACAAAAAGTAAATTCTGGTTATTTGGCTCATGCAGATTAATTTTAGAGACTGACTGCAAATATTCTGTGAGAAAAATGGAAGGGTCCTGCCCCATGTGGTCACATTTCAGTAACCATGTAGTCACATAGGCATTGTACAAATGCTTCAATTTAGGACACACTCTCACTGCCTTAGGATTAGGGCAACAGTCTGAAGACAATGCAAAGTAAATGGGTTCTAACTTGTTACTACAATCTTAGTGCCTTCATTAAGGCTAATATTTTAAAAAATTTTTAGTTGTAGGTGGACACACTATCTTTGTTTAATATGGTGCTGAGGTGTGATTCCAGTGCCTCATGTGTGCTAGGGGAGAACTCTACCACTGAGCCACAACCCCAGCCCTGATGGTAGAATTTCATTCTAAATTTTCCAAGCTCATGGCTTTTTTTTTTTTTTTTAAAACAATAGCCTTAAGATTTATTACTAGGAAGAATCAAGGGAAATAACCCATAACAGCATGCTCCATGGAAAGTGGGGGAAAGTCTACCTTTGGGTCTAATCTGCTTCTCAGATGAGTGTATAGGTACCATGACTCTGATAGCACAAGGAGAATGCATGGAGAACTGTGCTTGTCAGCATCAGCAACGATTATTTCATGGGCAAATACACCCGTTATTAAACAGGTCCCATGTAATACTTACAAGTTGTTTGCTATAAATATTTGATTCTTCAGTAACCTTTAAAATGCTTCTGTTTCAAAAGAGAAAAGTCCACTATGTTGTTACACTGAACTTTGAAATTCTTTCCATGGCAACACTTATTTCTGAGAAACAATTGATAAATCGGTTATCTCAGTAACTGTTAAAGGCACGGAGAAAAGTTGTCAAATTTTAAACAATGGAAAGCAGAGATATTTGGTGAATTTAAACCTTCAAGTTGAATTATTAAGTCATCCAATTTCATGAAGTTGGGAAGTGTTTGAGGTGTATTGACTTTACACTTGGAGATAAAAAGCCAACAAAAGGTTCAAGTTCACCTTCTTTCAGCCTCCAAGTATGACATTAAATTGGGCAGATCTAAACAGTATGCAATCAATACTGTATTTTTCAGTCATCTGTAAATTAGAATTCCAACTGAATGCCCTGTCTTTTGGAAGAGGCCAAGAGGACAATTCATAAACTTGTCTACCCCATGTATTCTAACTGCCACACTTTTATTCAGTGAGCTCTTGGCCTCTAGTGATGAACCAGTGACAGCAGAGTAGTAACCCAGAGTGTGGAGGGATAATGGTTTAAGGACAGTAAGCCCTTGTATTTGTGGAATCACTGCTTGTTAAAATCATGTATTGCTAATATCAAGGCATTTTTGGTTATCTTGAAGGTCAGGACAGTCTTTACATGAGACTTAATTTCAAACTAAAGTGCATTAGAAAGCATATCATATTTCACAAAAGACTTTAAAGCAAAGGTAGCCACAATCCCAGTTGCTTTAGATTGGTTTTCCGAAGTCAGCCTGTGGGTTGAAAGGTCTGTCCCAGGGATGTCAGTGACCATGAAACTCAAACTAAGGAGGGAAGGCACCACCCTGCAGATATCCAAGGGGCCCCAGGATGTTTAATGTGGACAGAGGCAAAGATGCTGACTGATGACA
Source organism: Urocitellus parryii (assembly GCF_045843805.1). Classification (NCBI taxonomy): domain Eukaryota; kingdom Metazoa; phylum Chordata; class Mammalia; order Rodentia; family Sciuridae; genus Urocitellus; species Urocitellus parryii. Next base: position 24,058,691 of record NC_135543.1, on the reverse strand, counting down.
GTGCCTTTGAACACAACTGTCAGCAGCTTTTACCAGGCCTTGTGCCTTGTTCTTGCCCCAGATGAGGAGGAAGACAGGACACCGAGTTCCACCAGCACAGGACAGAGGACCGTTTTGTGCCGAGGGTGTGCTGTGCTCCTAAGAGCCTTCTAAGTTGGGTGGCTGAGTACAAGATGGGGTGGAGGGTGTTCTACTTCCAACATGTAGAGAAATCTTTTGCAGAGTCCCAAAGAACCCCAAACCCTCAAAAACAAAACAAAAAATCCTAACAGCGGACTTTAAATCTATTATGTGATATTACTGAATACTCTTGCTAAATCTATTTCACAGCAGAGATATTTACAATGATTTTTATGTGGTAAATATGAAAAATGTTGAAAATAAGCTTAAGTTGGCCAAGTTATTCTTTCAAAAAACAAAACCAAAGCAACCCCAAATCCCAACAAAACAAAAACCACAAGTCTTTGGAAAATAACTTAATGATCATGTATTATTTCTTAAAGTTCTCAGAGTTCTCAAACTGCAGTCTATTTTTCTTCCTTTCTTGGGTGTCTGGGATTAGTAGCAAATTATATGATGTTCTTATTGGAGGTTTATGGCATTATGAGATTAAGTTTTCACACTGACTTTTTGCATCTGTTAATAAAGAATTGTTATTCTCTAATAGTTAGCTTATATACATTTTGTGTGTGGAAGTTTTGTTGGCGAGTGCAGACTAGCATCTTAATATTTTTCCATCTTTCTCACATTTGATACCTGGGACAGTAGCATTTTCAGCCTAACTCTTTAAAAACCCAGGACTACCCAAAGACCCTGAGCATATTAGAGACTGGGTCTATTAATTTTGCTTTAGAAACTAATATGCAAAATACTTTATCTGGAGGTCACTTGTACCACTGTCTGATTCACAGCTTCTCAGAGGCCCAGGCCCATTATTTTTGTTTTCAAAACATCTCACCACAAGCTCACCCACTCCTGTGGTTTGTCAACCTCTGGATGTCAGTAGATGCCATTTTCAGGGTTATAAATAAGGGTAAGTCCTCTGCAGGAAATTTGTTATGTATTTTTAATATCTTAATTTAGACATTCTTCAGTTAACAAAGATCAGAGCTGGGCCACTTCCACTTTATAGAACAGGTACCTTTTAGATGGCCACAGGGACTGCTTGGTGGTTGTAGATTATTGTGTGTTTGTGGTTTTGTTTTTTTTTTTTTTTTTAAGACTGAAATAAAACCTTTTAAAAAAAACTTTCTTATTTCAGGTGTTTTTATTCTGAGCAGTATGTACCCAAAATAATGAGAGAGATGTGTCTTAGTTCACACTTTCCACAGGCTCTCCATCTCTGATTTGATCCATTTTTTTACCAGATTCCACAGATGCGCAGGGTCATTTCACTGCACTTGTTTCCTTCTTGCTCTCACCGGGAAGCAAGCTAATGTGGGAAACGCACATCTTCAGACTTCATTGAGGAACTCCAGGCTGAGACACGCAGGGATGTGGATTGAGTCCATTGTCAGGGAAGATGGATTAAATGGAAACAAAACAGGAAACATGTGTTTGGAGTCTAACAACAGTTGCTGAGGGTCATTCCGCTCTTGTAGTTGTGCCTACGGGGAAGAACAAGGCCACATAAAAACTTACTACATTTGAAATAGCCAATTTAAGTGGATTCACAAAAGTGAGCTGGTATATAGCATGGGAATATTTCTGCGCTTATTAATAAAGCTGTCAGGACCAGGAGAATGCGGTCTCCCTGTATCCAAGATATTGAGTGGTGCAGGGAGAAGCTCTGGTTTAAGCCTGTCAATCAGATAATTCTCTAGAAGGGAGAAAGCTTAATTAAAAGAAAAAAATTCCATCTAAGAGGAGCAGGTAAAGATAGATCTCAGGGTACAAATCATGTACAGAGGCACTGGAGTAAAGTGGTTGCAGGCATAGGTTCTAGAAGCAGACAGCTTGAGCACTTGTACCACCCTGGGCAAATTTATGAACCTTTCTCTTCCAGTTTCCTGGAACAGGGAAGAACAACAGGACATAAATTGGCAGAAGAGGAAGTCTAGGGTTTGGTCCCTCCACTAGGGAAACTATGCAGTTAGAAGGAGTGGTTGTTATCAGCTATTTCAGAACTCTGGAACCTGCCTGGACACTTATTTTAACTGGGAGAGGGTCTGACTGAAGGAGAGGCTGATCTTTGCTGTGAGCAGCATGTAGAACTGGCTACCATGCCCCATTCCTCAGCCCCAGAGCAGCTGTGGGGACAGACAACTGCATTTCTAGAGCTGCTTGGTTCCAGGAAAAGCAATGGGACCTGGTCCTCCAAAAATTTGAGATTGTGTGCACTTTGGTTGGTCTGGGGGCATCCCAGACAGAAGCCTGCCTTGGTTTAAGGCCTTCCCCCCCCATCCCCCACTTCTTTTGGTACTTGGGATTGAACCCAGGGGTGCTTAACCACCGAGCCACATTGCCAGCCCTTGTAAAAATTTGAGACAGAGTCTCACAGTTGCATAGGGCCTTGCTAAGTTGCTGAGTCTGGCTTTGAACTAGCAATCCTCCTGCCTCATCCTCCTGAACTGCTGGGATTACAGGTATGCGCCACCATACCTGGCCCAGTTCAGGCATCTCTTGGGATGCAGTGGCTAAAATCACTATCATTTTTACTATCAAAGACCTGGAACTATCAAATGGAGTATTTAAAAGGTCAGATCCTCTTCGCTTTTCCTCCTATTTGAAGCCAGACATTTTAAGAAAAGTATAATAATTGAAATGAAAAATTCACTGAAGCGTTCAACAGTGGACTTAAGTAGGCTGAAGAAAGGGTCAATAAACTTGAAGATAGACACCTCAAACAATCCAGTCTAAGAGGAAGAAAAAACAATGAGTTAAAATGAATAGAACTTGAGCAACCAGGTACCAATATACCAGCATACATATTTTAGAAGTCCCAGGAAAGAGAAAAGAGGGCAGAAAAATATTTGAATAATGCCCCAAAACATCCTGAATCTGATGAAAGACATATTTATGCCACATTCAAGAAACTTGAATCCCACCTTGAATAAACTCTAAGATATATACAGTGTGAGAAATATTACAAATTGTCAAAACCCAAAGACAAGGAATCTTGACATCAAGGGCAATAACTTGTCAGAAGGTATCCTCAAAATAAGATCAGAAGCCATGGAGGTTAGGAGACAGTGGGATGAAAATGTCTGAAGGAAAAAACACGTCAGCTGAGAATTTTATATCTGATACAAGTGTCCTTCAAGAATGAAGCAGACATTTTTTCTTTCCTTCCTTTCCCCTCTCTTGGAACTGGAGATTGAACCCAGGGGTGCTCTACTACTGAGCTACATTCCCAGCTATTTATTTACTTATTTTTTTAGCTCTTTTATTTTTTGAGACAGGGTCTGGCCAAGTTGTCAAAGTTGGCCTCGCTTCAGCCTTCTGAGTTGCTGGGATTACAGGCTATGCCACCACACCTGGAATTAAGTTGTTTCTAGAGACAAGGAAGGACATTATATATCAGAAAAAGGTTCGATCCATCAAGAACAATTACAAGCACATATATACCTAGCAACAGAGCCCTAAATTATATGAACCCAAAACTGACAGAACTGCAGGAAGAAATGGTTCTCCAATGCTTGCTGGACACTTCAACACCTCACTTTCAATAACAGATGAAATAAAACTGAAAATTGATAGAGGGCCATGAACGACATGACAAGCCCTTCAGACCTAACACACATACAGAACACTCAAGAGCAGAAACCTTTTTGGGGTAATATTTTTAGTTGTAGATGGACACAAGTGCTCTACCACTGAGCCACAACCCCAACCCCAGAAACACATCCTTGATGTAGGTGGAACATTCTCCAGGACATTCCATAGATTATACAAAACAGTCTTATTAAACTTCAGACTGAAGTCATATAACCATTTCTGGTTACAATGGAATAAGACTAGAAATAAAGGAAAACTGGAAAATCCACCAAGATGTGGAAATTAACAATCTCAAATAGCTCATGGGTCATGTAAATCACAACTGAAAAAGAAGAGCAAACTAAACTCAAGACAGGCAACACAAAGGAAATAAAAATTACAATGGAGATAAATGGAGAATAGAAGAATATAACAAAAAATTAAATCAAAAGTTGGTTCAATAAAATTGATAAGTCTTCAGCTAAACTAAGAAAAAAAGAGTGAATTCAGAAATAACCAAAATCAGAAATGGATGTGAGGATGTTACTATCAAATTTACAGAAATAAAAAGGGTTAAGAGAATGCTAAAATCAGTTTTATACTAACAAATTGGATAATCTAGATGAAATGGATAAAATCCTGGTAGCACAAACTATCAAAACTCACTCAAGGGCTGGACCTGTAGCTCAGTGGCAGAGCACTTGCCTATCATGTGTGAGGCACTGGGCTTGATTCTTAGCACCACATAAAAGAAAATAAAGGCATTCTATCCATTTATAACTAATTTTTTAAAAAAATTAATAGAAAATCTGAATATAAAACAAGATTGAATTAGTAATGAAATGCCTCTCAACAAGAAAAGGCCAGGTTCAGAGAGCTTCAATGGTTATTCTACCAAACATTTAAAGAATAAATGCTAATTCCTCTCAAATTTTTCCAAAAGAAAAAATTTTTTGGAAGACAAAAGCAGCACTTCCTAACTCATTTTATGAAGCCAGTAATGATCTGATACCAAAGTCAAAGACACTACAAGAAAATGTTATTAAAAAACCAGATACAAAAGGACAAATTACGTGTCTACTTAATGAAACATCTAGACTAGACCAATTCAGAGAGAAGAGAAGTTCCCAGAGGCTGGGGGAAGGGAAATAGATGAATATATGTCACTGCTCAAATGGGTATTCCTATCGAGGATGATGGACCGATTCTGCAAATAGTGTTGATGGTTCCCTAACATTGTCAATGTACTTACTGCCACCAAATTGTACGTGTAGAAATGATTAAAATGGTACAACATTACCATAATTTAGATCTGGAATGTCATCCACAAGCACATGCATTAAAGGGCTGGCCCCCAGCCTTGGTACTGTTGAGGGTGGTGGCATCTCCAGGAGGCAGGGCCCATTGGGAGGAAGTCAGGTCTTCAGGGACATGCCTGGGGGGGGGGATGTTTGGAACACTATCCCCTTCCTGTGTCTTTTGCTTCTTGGCCTCCATGATGCAAATAGGCCTGTCACATGTTCCTGTTATGATGTACTATGGCCTAAAGAATAGGGCCAAGTGTCCAGGGATGGAACCTCTGGACACTGTGAGTCAAAATAAATCTTTCCTCCTTCTAAGATAATTACTTCTAGCATTTTGTCACAGCGACACAAAGCTAACACATAACAAAAACAGGAACAAAAGGTGGAGGGATGGGGAGAGCACCCTTCTCATAAGACTAGGAAGATCAAGCGTGAACGCATGTAAAATGCTGGGTGCAGCTGCTAGTTCGTGGTAAGTGCCGCTTGTTATTAAATGGACACACCTCCCTGTACTTGCCTGTGCATTCACAACCAACCTCAGAACCTCAGACTGCAGGGAGGAGCTGAGCTCTTACAAAGGCCACTCAACTGTGGAAGTATTGCTAAGAGGAAAATCCATCATCTTGATTTTGTGAAAACACAGGTCATCCCACACTAGCTTGAGATATGAAGTGTTTTTTTCCTCTTTGAGAAAAGGCAACTTTATTGCTTCAAATAGTGACAACATTTTGATATGCTGTGACTTTCTGGAGATTTCATCATTTCTCAATTTTTAGCAGTGGCAAGACAATGAGCACTCATCTGCTCAACTCCTCCAGAAGTTAGAGTGAGGCCAGCTGGAATACCCAACAGCACCTCTATTTTTCTTAAGCTTTGAAACAGGGGCCGAGGTCAGTAAATATGTGGGCACATTTGGAAGGTACTGGGAAACTGGCTTGCAGAAGAAAACCAGTTTGACATAGGATTGTGAGATGGCCAAACAGTGGCAGCAGCACTTTAATTGATTACATCATTTTCAGTTGCCTGGAGAGTGTGAATGGAAAGTGCTCCTGATGTCCCCAGGTCTCAATCACAAAATACCAAGGCGTCTGGCATCTTAAAAAATGGGCTAAAATTTTGAGGCAATTTTAACAGTTTGAAAAAACAGTTGGAAATAAGAAGTTTAAGAGAGAAGGATATTCAGGGAGGAATGAGCTACAAGCCTAATTCAAGTTCATAAATGATAGCTCTGGTGGGGCCTGGCAGACTGATCTCTCCTGGGATCAGCGGTTTCTCACACTCAGCCCACTCTGAGCTCTGCTGCATCCATTATTACAAACCTATCATACAGCATGTGAAAACGTGGCAGGAAGCTTTGAAAAATAATAATTCTTAGAGTCTTTATGCTCATCTTATTTCTCTATTAGAAAGATATCAATAGTCTTTACTATTTAAAGGACTTGAAAAAATTGTTAAGCATTTAGAGTATAAAAATGAGACAAAAGTTAATTATTTCATATATTACAATTTAACTGCAAAGAGCATGTATACATTTAATTAATTAAAATCTCTTGGGCTGGGGATGTGGCTCAAGCGGTAGCGTGCTCGCCTGGCATGCGTGCAGCCCGGGTTCGATCCTCAGCACCACATACAAAGATGTTGTGTCCACTGAAAACTAAAAAATAAATATTAAAATTCTCTCTTTAAAAAAAAATTCTCAAGGCAAATCTGCTCACGAAACCCTCTTGTAGATCCTTTGGTGAGTTTAACATCCCTCTCAAATTTAAATTAAAAAATTTTAAATTACTTTAACTGACATGTAAACGTTGTAAGTGTTTGTGGGGTAGCACGTGATGTTTCAGTACATTCATACGTTCAAATTGTTTTTTAAAGGTCAGTACATTCTGCATTTAGCACTCAACCAATAGCTTTCTTTAATAAAGAACTTGAATTTATGGTAAATGGTTCAAGTGTGGGACTGTTTCCTCTGAACACTCATAGGTTGAAGCAAAGCATAAAACTAGAGCTGGCAAAAAAAAATTTTTTTTTGGATAAAAATCCTGAATAAGATGCAGGATCTGCCGGTCAGTGTATTTAGTCATATTTACAGACACTTGACCTCCATGACATGTTTTCTATGTCCTTTAGTCATTAAACCTGCAGTCTGACTTACCATATATTCTTTGACCTTTGGCCTGAATTCCCTTCTTGTAAACAGTGCTATTGCCAGTTTATAATCAGTTATACTTCTTCCGCTGGTATGTGTATCTCAGATGTACCAGGGAGACTTTCTAAACTTGTACTTTTGCTTGGGTCATTTACCACCCCTCCATAAAAATCAGCAGTGAGGGCTGGGATCTCAGGCTTCCTTCTGTCATTGGACTCTGGCTCCCCTTTCTGCAGCTGGCTATGTGCTACCCTAACTGGATCCTTTCCATTGGCACCTCCCCTGCCCTGGAATGGCATGCGTTGGCACGAGGGCCTGTTTTCCTCTGCAGGCTGTATCTTTAATAATCCTGTGATTTCTCCATTGCCCGTAAGAAAACAGTCAACCTTCAGTCTGACTTGGCATCACTTCCTTGACTTTTGGCCTCGATCCTCTAATTAGACACCGGGCTAAAGTTCATGTATTCGTTGCCACAACACTTTTCAGACACAAGGTGATCTTTCTAAATCTCTGGATCTCTACAATGAAACACAGAATAGGCTCTGAATAAAATCTTGAGTGTTTCAGAGGAAAGCTTCTTCTACAAAAAGCCTATGCTTTCTCTAGGTTCTTCAACTTCCTCCCTGATTCCTCCTCTGATCAATTTTCCTACTGCTGTCTTTTTTTTTTTTTTTTTTTAATCCTTGTTTCATGTTGGCATCACTTTACTTGCTAAGGAGTCTCCAAGGTCTTCCCTATGTGCAATCATGGGAGAAACATGCCCTGTTGTTCTGAGTGATCCCTGTGCTGTCAGTCACCACCGCACACACAGGCCAGGTGCTCAGTTCAAGATTACCAGGGGCTTAACTCAAGGAAGCCAGGGCAGATTTCAAAAATCATTTGCCTAAAATATTTTTTTCCAAGCAGATTTTTTTAAGGGCAAATATTATGAGTCTTAAAGATAAAGACACCATTTAAACTCTTAAGTCTTAAGAATGTTTCTTAGTTCCATTTGTGAGTAGAGTTGATATTCTGCTCTCTGAAAATTCCATTTGGTGCCTTAGTAATGTGCTACTGGGAAACAAAATACTTAGATTCAGTTTAAGATTTGAGTGGCAGAGACTAACAGTTCAGTCTTGTGTGTATATAGTTAACAAGTTATTCACAGGTGTTAGGGTTCATGTTTATTTAAACAGAATGCCTAGGAATGGGAGGTCTTCTAGTAGTTTATTAAAGGTTAAAACCTAAAAGTTCAGGGCTGGGGTTGTAGCTCAATGGTAGAGCCCTTGCCTAGCACATGTGAGGCACCGAGTTCGATTTTCAGAATCACATAAAAATAAAGGTGTGGTATTCATCTAGAACTATTTTTTTAAACCATAAAAGTTCACTTCTTTTTACAGTTTTAGATGAGAACTTTACAGAATTGATTAGTATTTTAAAACTTACTTGGATTGTTCGTATAAAGGACACTGTTACTCGCTCTTCAAATTCATTCAGGGGTGTATAAAGGTTTAAAATTTTGACGATCTGTTGGAATGAAAACAAAAGTTTATTAACACAGAGCTACATGAACAGAAGACAACCTTAAAGACCAGATGACACTGGTGTAAGAGCATGATCTTTAGACAGGACTTATAATATGGAAGGAGCTGGACTGACATTTACAGTAGGAATCCACACTCAGGGCTCACTTGGGAGATCTGAGACTTTTCCCTCATCCACATTCCCATCAACCCTGTTCCTGTGCTTGGTTGCCTATAGACAATGAGGAATTCAGAAATCTGTTGCCTGAAATCCTCAGCCTGTTATCTACCAGTAAGGACAAGATTTCTTCCAAGGAATAGTGAGAGTCTTACCTTAGATGCCTCGTTTAGGCACCCAAATCCCCTTCTACCTCCCTCTCCCATGAAAAATGAAATGCAAAACTTCATGTATAAAAGAGATTTTCTGCTTATTTGGAAGGGAGATAATCTTTGGTTTGCTTACTGATTGGTGGAAGTAGCCCACCCAGCTGTAGAGCCAGCTGCAATCTAGAAGTTCTTATGAAAGAAAAGTACAATTAAAAGAGGGCAACATTGGAAAACTTTTAGTACATTTGCAGAAGGAAACAATGTTCTTAAGAGTTCAATAGTTCATTTATTAGTAATTAGTGCAGGAGGTAAAGAGAGGTGTGTTTACTTTGTTACGCAAAGTTTGGAGCTTACTGTTTTAGATGTTGGGGGCGGGGCATGCACTTGATTTAGAAAGTCTAGTTTCTTTGTGCCAGTCTCTGTAGCCATTTCCAGTAGGCACACCCAGAACAGAGGGCAAGGTCTGGCTGTCTGTGGATCTATCTTTTTTAGACAGGTGATATGTCTGCAACTGAGTTGCAATATAAATACAATTTTGGAAGGGGGGAAAAAAGAAAGTGACATTTAAATACTTCTTGATTCTTAATGACTTTCATTTAAACCAATATAAATGGAGTCTTAAGGGAAAACAATCATATTGAAATAATTGGAAAGAGTAGATGCTTGATGCTGAAAAGTTCAGAAAAATTTAAAATTTCTACATAAGGAATAATTCAGAACTCATTATTTAAAACAAGTAGTGGCTAGGTGCAATGGCACACATCTGTGATCCCAACTACTCTAGAGGATGAGGGAGGATTCCAAGTTCAAGTCCAACTGGGGCAACTTAGCCATACTCCTTCTCAAAATTAAAGTGTTGGGGCATAGATCAGTGGCAGAGTGCTTGTATAGCGTATGCAAGGCCAGTGGGTTCAATTCCCAGTACAGAAGGGGTTGCAGCAGGGAGAGCCCTTGTTTTCTTTTGTGTGGACTGGGGATTGAACAGAGCCACTTTACCACAGAGTTTCATCACCAGTGCTTTTTAGTTTTTGAGATAGGGCCTTGCTAAATTGCTGCAGCTGTTCTCAGACTTGTGATCCTTCTGTGTCATCCTCCCAAACTGCTGTGATTACTGATGTGCCCTATGTGCCTGGTTACTACCTCATTTTCTAAGTGAGCAAGAAGAACCAGCTGCTGTTACAGGAAACAGCAGCTGTGGCATCTTGTTTCACAGACCAAAGCGGTGTCTGGCTACATAAAGGCAGGGGGTGCACCCCTAAACACACATACCCACCCCCACAGCGGCAAGAACAGATTGAGAAGCAGGACTTGCCCTAAGCACCGGGGTTGACAGAGAGCTAGAATAACCCTACCTGCTGGGTGCTGAGGGAGGTACACAGAGAACAGATGGCCTCGGCGTCCTCGTGGGTTTTCTTCTTTAACTGCAGGAGCTGGGCGGCTTGGATCAGAGGTTCCATGGTCTGAGCTGCTCCGCTCTGGTGAAGGTTCCTTCCCCGAAGCCACTCTTCAAGCTCACTTATATTATACCTTAGCCACAGGTAAAAAGGGAGTGGTTAAGCCCCAATTCATTGACTGAAGGCACCCCTGTGCTTTGAGGATAGCTGCCACCAGTGTCATCAAACTCACCTCAACTACCTCACAGGTTACAAGCTGGAAAGGTAGCTGTTTGTTTATTGAAGAACAAACGAATCAAAGAATGAAGGGGACTAAAAAGCCACCAAAGAAGAAATACTGAAATAAATTTTTATAAAGCAATAGAGAAGGCATTAGATATACTGAATTGAAACAATGTATATTTAAATTTCACAAGCATATTTGTAGTCTTTGTAAGCCTTCATGCCTCCTAACTCACTGATTTCTCTTACCTGGCCACATTGTATCTAGTCTTCAACTATATAAAAGTCCTTAAGCTTTAATGTTTACCACCTTGGTGGTAATGAATTTCCTCAACCAATAAAAAGAACCTGAGTTTGAATCATACGCTGTGACAAGCACTATTAGATCAGGACTTCATTTTTAGAGGCAAGCACATTATGCTCTGCTTCCAGCTAGTGTCGGGAGTCCCTTCTCTCCCTTTGTTGGATGAGAGCCTCTCTCACCTGAGTTGCATGCCTGTGCTCCACGAGCAGACGTCCTTCCGTAGGAGCAGGTTGTTAAGAGTCACTGCGGTGATCATGTAGAAGAGCTGTTTGAACACCTGCAGGATGATCTCAGGGTCCAGGCCCTGGTCACACATGACGGTGTGAAAGCAATTCATCTGGCGGATGATGGCTTCCAGGCAGTATGAGTTATCCCCGTCTGCCATGCTGGAGGAGCGCTTCCGGTAGCCCATTGGCTTCACACCAGATAGACCCTGAATGCTCTCATTTTCTAACATGGCAGAAACTGAAAGAAAAACATGGTTAGAGAAGCTTGCAGGTCCTCACAAACAAGCTCTGATGCTGGACTGCTCAACAGCACTCACTGTTTTCGCAGTGATCCCATCCAGAGGTGCACAACGTTGACATGCTCAGGAACTTACAACTTTTGGCAAAGCATTTCTAATGTGTTGATCTCTGTGTGGAATAAAATATCTAAGGACCAAATTTTTGCTTAAATTTATTGATGGAATAAAGATGATACACATGCACTAGCTTGATTCTCTACTGCCTGCACCAAGTCCAAGATGAGAACTGAACAATTTGAGTGCAGTCCTGGCCCAGCCACTATGTCAACATTAGGTTAGTTACTGAGACACTCTTAACCATGGTGCTTTATGACCAGTACCCTCTTCTTTGGGTACCAACAATCCTATGAGGTACCCATTTCGCTGATAGGAAACAGGCATAAAGAGTTTAAATAACTTGCTTATAGTCATGTGGCTAGGAACTCAGGGCCAGGATTTGAACCCAAACTGACTGACTTCGAAAGCAGTGCTACCAACCCTCCCATCATTCCACATGCTGTAGTATCTCCAGTTTCTCTGTGCCTTAGAAGATGACAAGAAGAAAGATTTGGAATAAATCTTATTCCAAGGGACATACTTATAGATTGGTCCTACTTGGAATTCACCCCAAACCTACTAGTGTTATAAGAACCCGGAGAAAATATTACACATCTGACCAGGTTCACATTCCTCCCCAGCCTTCATACAGCAGAGAGTGCTGTACATGGGTTTCCTTTCTTTTAACCTAAAACATAGCTGCTCTTATTTTTCCAATTCTGATTTCATGTTCAGTGCCAAGTACACTCCCTGCTTTGAACAGAGTGAGTGTTCAGCAAATATTATTGCCTGAGGTTTTACTGCTGTGTTCTTGCCTGTGAACACACAAAAGGCTTTCCTTTTTTCATGAAAAATACAAAATGGACAAGAGGATACTATTTTATTGTATGTGCATTTATGCCTTTGAGTTCATATTTATTACCTATTGAAATTTCTTCAGGAAAAATAATACAACATACTACAGGAGAGGAAAAAATCATTCCATTAAGCTAGCATATTTGGGTGAGATGGCATTGAAAATTTCACAGGTGTCAGGCACAATGTGCACAGCTCCGTAGGCCTTCTCTGGGAAGGCCCTGGCTAATACATCGGGCTCCCTGAAGATGGGAGACTTCCAGAGCCCGGAATGAGGGCTAGAACCCTCCTGTGCTAACTTACCTATCATTGGCTGCAACAAGCCCTCAGCGATTTTAATGAGCTGCTGGTAGATCTGAATGGAAAGGTCGCTCAGCACTTGACGGTATTCAGTGAGGTCAAAGTTCTTAAGACAATGTTCATTCTGCTTTGCGGTGTTCTGAGTCATGAAGCCCTGGAGAGGAAAGATCCGTATTACTGAGATTCTGCGTCTCTTGGCCTCAGTACAACTTCTGAGCCTCTGGTTTCTTTAGCAATGTATTTGTGGGGACTCCACCCACCTAGGACCTCCCCATCAGTCTTCAATGGTGGCCCTTGAACTCAAAGGTAGGGAAAATACTCAAAATGACAGAGAAGCCACACTGTAATTAAAAAGGCTTAGGCAATTTAGTCTAAATCCCTAAAGTGTCCCAAGGCATCAAAGCCTGATTGGCACCAGCTCAAGCAAAGAGGGACCCATGATTTCCACTTTGTCTAGTGCTATCCCCTAAAACAGAGTGGACACAGCTCCTAAAGGAGTGTCCATGTGATAGATTATGTGTCTGTATAAAGAGACATTTTATATGGACTATCACTGGGCATCAGAATTATCAGATGTACTGAAATGATTCTACCACAACATCACTGTGTCCCTTTAGCTTTCTGTATTAACAGGAAGAAATAACACGGAAGCTCAAAGAATTGCTAATATAAAAGGCACTCCTGTGACCAATTTTTTTTTAATTCAGGTCAAGGGAAACCAAAGGCAGGTAAAAAGATGTATGCTTTCAAAAGGGTGACAATCCCCAGTGAAGCTTCTTGTGCTGTGCCAAGTTACACAGTTTTTTTTTAATATAGAGGGAAAAAAAAGCAGCTAGGAGAGAGACTGATGCAATGACTTCGGCGGTCTTTCATTCCTCCTCATTACTTAGACCACAAAGACCTGGTTATTATGTGGTTCCAGTCTTGTTCCCGAGAACACAGAGCACATGAAACAGCCGCTATGACAGTCCCTGGCTTTACACAATGTTCCACTCAGAACACATGTAAGTTTGGGTGAAGTGATGATCCTTAATAAGATAACATTAAATGTCATCCCAAGCTCACAGTAAAAGCTTGTGGATATCATGGTTACATAACAGAAGGCGTCTGTCTGAAATGAAGGCCATTTCTCCCACCTTTAACTCACTCCCTAATAAAAGCAGGTGATCAAACTGAAGTTGTGATGCTTGGGAGAGGAGTACAGTCCAGCCATATTCCAAAGTCAAGACTGACTGCGATGGCACAGCTTTTATTATTACCCCAGGGAGAAAGAAGTGTACCAAAAATTGATCTGTTACAAAAAAGATGGAACAAAGCTTTAAAGTGTCCTACTGGGCCAGGTGCCTATAATCCCAGTGACTAGGGAGGCCAAGGCAGAAGGATCAGCAACTAAGAAAGATATCTCAAAAACAAACAACAAAAAAAAAAACAACAAAAAAAGAACTGGGGATGTAGTTCACTGGACAAGTGCCACAGGGTTCAAAACTCAATTAAAGCACATGAAACAGCTGCCATTACAGTTGCATTGTTTTCATTAGGCTACATCTTGACCTTGGGACGGGCGCATGGTGAGATACGTGAAAGAAAAAGTGGAACAGACCTGTGAGGATCTGAGAGCAGGCAGGGCTGGCACTGGAGAGACTGAGGAAAGTGCCTTATGTTAGAAAGGCTGACCGTGCAGCTTGAGAGAGATGCTTGAATTGGGGATGGCAAGTTCTGGATAAAGCGGGGTCGCAGGGGTCCAGGGTGGAACATAAAATGATAGTGACAATTGGGCCTCCGGCCAAGGAATCCAACTGAGTTGGAAGCATGAAGCTGGGCCTCAAGGTTAGTTTGTATAAATGTAGTTCTGATGACTGGGTGCCTCATTTTTCAGGGACATCTTTATCCTAAAATGGACAAACTTATCAGTTGGCTTAGGAGACAGCCTGACACACTAGACAATTAAGCTTTCTTTCAGCTTTCACCTACACGGGCTCTTCTAGGACAGCTTTGGAAATGACAGGCCACGAGGGGTTTCTTGGAGAATCCCAGGGGCTGACAATGGGTGGGTTAGCAAACTCATTTCCCTACCAATTCTACTCACTGGACAAAGGGGCCCTTGGACTCACTGAAGCCTCCTGGAGGCAGGTCTCCTGTGGCTTCCCCTGCTCCTGCTTTCAGTTATCAGGGATGGCAAGGCATACCTGCCATCAGAAGGTGTACCAAAGACTGTATACCTGTCTTTTTAGGCGATCCAGAGCAACTCATAACTCCAAGTGGACAAAGCAGGATACACCTTCTGGTACCACTCACCTCGTCCCCACTGTACTGCTTCAAACAATGAAGGAGGCGACAGGTGTTGGATAACCAGAATGACGTCATCTCAAAGTCATCATTGTGCTTCTGTGAAAAGGACATCCCCGGTATGAGTAAGTACTTCCCATTGGGTGAAATGCTCACTTTGGGCCTCTCTTCCCATGTTTCTCACTCTTGCCCAGCATTCCCCAGCAGCCCCGACACTGGACAGGGCACCTGCCAGTTACAGGAGAAGACCTGCTGAGAGACTGCCTTATTGCTCCTCCACTACCAGGGATGGCATACCCAACCCCTTCCTGGCCCCCTGATCATGGTGCACATTCAGGAACCCATACAACAAACATACTGTCATCTACAGCTGAAGGATGTGAAGCCAAGTGGCACAGATGTGGCCAGGCCCCAGCAGCCCCTGGCTGTTGTCTGCTTACCCCGCCCGGCAGGGGGCCAGACTGGCCCCGATTGTGAGATTGTGAACTACCAGCTACTCAACACAAAGAATGCGAGGGAGCATGCTAGTGAAATGCTCTGGTGTCCCAGTTATTAACAGGTCTGATGTCTAATGGTTTCATCTCCAAAAAAAAAAAAAAAAAAAAAAGGCAATGAACTCATAACTACATGAACAGCTATAGCCTAGTTCCTGCACAAAAGCCAGAGCCTTCATGAGCTCGCTCTGTGGGGTAAGCATTGCCTTTATCTAAGTGCAGACAGAAGAGAGGTGTAAGCTATGACAATCAACAAAGGTTGAATGTAGTGACCATGGGGCTGGAGCAGGCTAATTTAGTTCTTGATTAGGAAAGGCTTTCCTTAAGGGAGGGACATTTTCAGTCAGTCCTAGGTAGTATCAGACTGGCCTAAGACTCCAGCTGAAGCCTGTGAGAGGTCAAGGCCAGAGACAAATTTGAGCCTCATAAGCATGTGGATAGGACATGGTTAGAGCTGTGAGTGGCTAAAACTACTCACAGTATGGAGCCTGGTAGGGAAGACTTTGCAGCCGTGGGTATGGAGCCAGAGCTAATGGGTGGCTGGTAATCTCAGAGCAGGGACCACAGGCTAAGGGAATCCAGAACTAGTAAGGCCTTAGTGCTCTTGGTGTCGAGGAAAATGGAGGATAATCTCTAAGGGCAGCAATACCTGGGGCTCACTCAGGACTTCCTGAGGTAGAAATCTAAGGGCCTCAAAAGCCTCCCTTGCTACTGCCTAGGGGTAGGTTCACCTCCTTGCAGACTAGCGACACAGTGGCTACCACTACACTTTTTGAAGAACCTTGTATATTTAGGTGACATTCTTAAGTTGCTTTAACACACGGTAAGTAACCCCATCCTGACCCAGGCTGGGTCACCTTGCAAATTGACAAATGTCAGAAGCTCTGCCTGTTCCACTGCCCTTCTCAGCAAGCACCTGGCCCCTAGGGAAGGTGAAGGTGGCCTGGGCTCCAGACGTGCCTCTGAAGTCACTCTGGGGTAAGGCCAGCTTGTTCTTGGCTGCAGCAGCAAAACCATCGGTAAGCACTGGGTGTCCCTGGAGGCTCACTGGAGTTCTGGGCTTCCTGCCATTTCTGAACCTGAGCACCCTTCTCTGGGGAGTGCTGGGCATCCCAGTTACTACAGTTGGAAGTTTGGGAAAAGCACTTCTCAGAACCCAGGCAGAGAAGCAATGGGGAGGCGCTGGTTTTACACATTTCACTGTGAACCACGACTTTCTGTTCAGGTCACATACCTTTAGGACTTTCTTAATGCCATTGATGGTGGAGGTGAGCAAGGAGTGCACCTTGAGGTCGTCATTGGTGTAGTCCGCGTGTCTGATGCACATGTAGAGGATGTATGCGGGGAGGCAGGGCACTGTGCCCGACAGCATCTGGGGCTTCAGGTCTAACAGCAATGACAGCAAGAGTTAGATCTAAGTGGGACACTGGCAGTGAGAATCCTGGCCTCAAACAGAAAGGTTTGCAATATTTCCTTGTAGCTCAGCTAGGAAGGCCTCTCATGGGAGGGAGGTTGGGAGACGGGCAGGAGAGAAACTGCCCAAGGTTATACAAATTCCTTTCAACCCTGATAGACCAGATTTTCAATACTATTTTAAAAAAATAAAGACCATATTCTTCCTTGTTTGCATTATAACAACAAAACAGGCTCCTCATTCCCTACTCTTACAACATAAAGGAAAACAGCCGAGGAGTTACACAGAGGCTATGGACTTGAGTCAAGAAGGGGCCTGTGGCCAGGGGCAGGCTGCAGGCAGGACCTGGTTCCCTTGCTAGGTGAGAATGCCAACCCCTCTTCATCCCCACTTGCTACTACAGGTACACTGGGTTCTCTGACAGTCTGAATATAAAGGCTGGCCCTGGGAGAATTTGGCAAATTGTATGTGCCCAAAGACACAGCCAATCTGCCAAGGACTGGGAAGGCTGGAGCAACCTCTGGCCCATGGAACCATCCGTTTGGGAAATAAATTACCTGGCAACTCTTGCCCTGCTACCTCCTAGCCAATAACCCAGCAGGCCACTGCCACTCTGCCCCCTCCCAGCCTTTTCCCCGTCCAGCAGCTCTATTCTACATCCCCTGCCCATCTCCACCCCCAATGCAGGTCTGCTGTGGCAGGACTGCTCCAGCCTGGTGCCTCATGTCTCTCTGCACCTACCCAGACACTCTCCCTCAGCCCTTGGCCCACTTCCTGCTCACACCCCCTGGCTAGATCCAGGGGAAAGCTGTCAGAGTGCTTTTTGTTTCCGAGCATGCTAACAGAATAAAAACCAACGCTTAAAACAGTGACTGATAAAGAATCTAGAGAAGTTAGAAGAAAGATCTGGTCATAACATGCGAGTCTGGGGCCCCAAAAGTGTCACTGCAGCCTCTTACTGTATCCTGGCTTTCACTCTTACCCCATCCAAGCTAAGCCCACCAACCCCTCGACGTGCAGGCAGGCAATATGCTCAAGTTTTCCACCAGAGCTGGCCCAGGGTGGGGCTGTGCTGCTAGCATCTCTAGCTGCTTCCTGAGTTTCATCATTCTCTCAAATCCATCTTTCTAGTTAATTCTAACTACAGACCATAATACTCTGGATACATGGTTAACATGCATTTTTTTTTTTTTAAGTTTGGCAGATGGCTGTGGACTGGCCCTTGGCTCTGATTTGAATGCAAGTAACACCAGAAAAAAATATCTTGTAGGCCCAGACTTTCAACCCATAGCTTTTTTCAAGCCTGACTCATGTGCAGACTACAAGCCTTGGCATATTCTATTGTGATGAAGCAGTTTGCTTGGGCTTCCCAACTGGATGGGAGCATCCGGAGTGGGTGGGGACCTTGACTCTTTCTTTTCTCCTCAGAGAAACAAGCTAGTGCCTTCCTGAGGCATCCATTCATTTAGATGGGGTCTTGTGGAAGGCTGATGATTGGGTACTTTTCCTAAGCAGCTCAGCAGGAAGTGACCTTGCCTAGAGCCATCTGAGCAATGACAGCAGGAACAAGCCACCTGTCTGGCACTGTTTTAAACAGAAGTCTTATTTACTTAGTTAACCCTGACACTGTATAGTTTGGAGTTTATGGAAGAGTAAACGTTCATTCCTAATAGAAGCAGTCTGCTTAAGGATGTTTAACATGAATTTGTGTCACCTTTGTCACATCTGTCACAATTATAGGGCAAACTAATCTCCATTACAGAACAAAATGTCCAGGCATAAGCAGGTTACTAAAAACAAAAACCATGAAAGGAAAGTCTGTGCTAGACACAGTCACACTCCCTTTTCCCAGTAGCCTCAGCCCCAGGCACGGTAGCTCAGTGGAGCGGAAGTGCAATAACCTTCAATGAATTCCTCAAGAACAATGGTTTCCTCTTTCTTGAACTGAACTACCTCGCTAAAGCTGCCATCTGACTCCTGAGAAGGCTTTGCAATTGCACCATCACATTTAGCCTTGCTATGCTTCACATGAGGGGATGAGAAGATGGGGGCCCCCCATCTCCATTTTACAGATGGGGACATCAAGGCACCACAAAGAAGAGAGCTCATAGCTCATGACTATGAGCTGGGCAGGCAGGTGAGGAGAGCAGCTTTCAAGAGCCTGGTGTTTCAGCCCAGAAGGCAGCTCCCCCACCAAGCCACCTGGAGTTATTCAGGCACAAACCTGTACAACCTGCAAACAGGACACAGACCCCCCTCCCTAAGCAGCCAAGAAGAGAGACCCTGAGAGGAAGAAGTTCCCTTTCTGACTTAACGGGGAAAACTCTGCCCTCTTCGGTAGGGTGGCAGGTCTTTCAGTCCTGAGGACAAGGCAGGCCAGCCTTGACCTTGCCAGATTCCTGAAAGGGGGAATGCAGGGACATTACAGACCAAGCCCAGGGAACCTTCACAAAGGACCAGAGTGACCCTAGGATCTTTGCATGAACTCAGTGCTCTTCAGACTTCAGTGTGTATATGAACCACCTGGATTTTTTGCTATGTGCATTCTAATTTGGGAGGTCTGGAGTGGAGCCTGGGAGTCTGCACTTCAAGCACCCTTTCAGGGACCATCCTGTGAGCAACAAATTGTTACCATCGATTCTCCCAATTCTGTGCTATTGGTGCAATCCTCTTCCCCATGTGACACCTGAGAACATGACCTCAGCCACGTGGCTAGGAAAGGCCCAGTTTGCATAAAGGCCATGTGGCTCCAAAGACTACATTCCTAAGTAAGCACAGCACTTACAAACTGCAAAGTTTTTCACAAACAGGAACTTAAACCTTTGATCTACTATTTACCCATTATATGACCTGGGAAAGTTATTAGAATGATCCAGGTTTCCTTCAGGAAGCTAATGTGCACCTGGGTAAGTGAGGGGGGCTGGCAGCTCCCCCATCTCTACCCACCACAGGCAGAATGGAGACCTCCGTTTCCCGAGATTAGGCTGCAATTTACAGGGGTCAGATTTTACTTTGGAAAAGCAATGGGTTATGATTAGAAGCAGCTGGAGACAGAGGGTGAGGAGGAGGGGGGGCAGTGTTGTGTGGGGGACACAGGGATGGGGGGTTATGTTTGAAATGGGAGTTGGGGAGGAGGGCTGGCATGTGGGGGTCTCATGGTGGGTCCTGACCTGTCACCAGGTTCCGGATGAGGAGGGCCTCGTCTTCTTTGTGGTACTCCAGCATGCCCTGGAAGTCCTTCTCTTTCCTCTGGACCGTGACCTGCCTGGTAAGCTCATGGTGCCGTCTGTCACTCTGGGCCAATGCCTGGGCAGCTGAGTGGGAAAGAAACAACAGGAAGCATGAATGGGACCTGCAGCTGAAGGCCCGTAGTGAGCTGTGCCTGTGGACAGAAGCTCGGACCTGGGTCTGGAGAGGGGTGCTCAGGGTTCCCAAGCTCCCACATTCTACATGATCTGTTCCTGTGGCCTCTGCCACAATCTAGCTGCGGGACAAAGGAAAGGGAAACTCCTGAAAGGGTGCTGGGCAGGCTTTGGACCAGGGTAGTGGGCAGCAAGGTGTCCTACCCTCCAGCTGGCAGCTGCTGCTTCTCTGCAATCAAGTCATAAGGGGAAACCATCTTTCTGGGAAGATGTCGTGACCCTGGCCAGGCCTGCTGGATTCCTTGTGTGTGACCACAAAATGGCCATCATGACACAGCCACAGTGCAATTACAAGTATCTGAGGACCCTGCAATGCCTTTGGCATAGACAGGGGAGCAGATGTGCCAGAGTACATAGAAAGACACTGATACCCCAATGCAGAGTCAAGCTCAGGAGCCTGTGACATGCAACTACATAAGTAATGCAACTACATAAGGTAATGATTCTGGAGGAATCCTGGTGGTGTGGTTGGGGGTACAAAGGGCTTTGACTCATTCAATGCTTCATTCAGGCCTTCCCTCATTCTGATTCCTTGGGAGAGCAGTGGGCACCCAGATATACCCCCCAAGCCCACAATGGACACCTACTGCATGCAGGGTGTTGTTCTAAGTATAGGATTAGATATGATGGATTGGCCAAGAACAAGGTTGGAGAGTCTAGCTAAAGAGATATATGTGAATGTTCACTCTAAAACAGACCCTCAACACAGCTTGCCAGGTGCCAGGCCAGAAGTGTGCTAATGTAGCTAGAGCTGGTAAGACCTCACAAAGGAGTAGGGGAAGGGCTGGTCCATCGAGCCACCAAACCCCACATCACACAAGTCCCTGGACAAATGGCAGAGAAGCAAAGGCCCACCCAGGGTGGGTGTTGCTCCCTGTGCTGCCAGGGGGGTCTGGGTGTATACAGGGCCAGGTGGAGAGGCACACTCGACAAGGGCTGGAGTTTCCTCTGAAGGTCCTAGGGAAGAGACAGAGGACAGATAGCACCGTGAGCAGAAGCAGGGCCTGGGAAGTCATCTGGGAGCAGGGGACAAGGATTGGTCATAGGGGAATGAGCAGGGCAGACACAGAGAAGCACCAGAAGAGAGTGATAGGTCTTTACGATTGAGCAAACGGAGAGGCTAGAAGCCAAGAAACTAGGAGAATGAGAACCTGAGGAACAGAAAATGAGAAATTCAAAGATGAAGAGGGTACGTTGGCGGGTGCGAGGAAGAGATCGCTCCTGCCTGCATATGCCTGGTGTGGGTCCCAGATGTTTCTAACTCCTGGAGCCCAGGAGTAGAGCAGCTGGTGAATGTAAACAGGTGAATAAATGAACAAAGCACCACTGGTGATGAGGGCTGTGTCAGGACATCATATGGTGATGGGCTGGTGGCTCTTGAGCAGAGGGAGGAAGGATGCAGTGAGGTATGCAGGCAGTGGGAAGCCGCGGGAGCTCCAAGCAGGTTGCACGCTTAGATTTGCAGCAGGGTTGGAGAGAGGAGAGAACATTCCCAGTGCTCTGGGAACATGACTGAGATCTCTGCCTATCCTCTCTGGGCAGACTCCAGACTGGTAATTTGAACTTGACATTTCATGGCACAGAATGAGGCCCCTGGGGCCGGGATTTTGTGTTACACAACATACTTTCACACCAGAATGTCTTGCCTCCAACTCTGAGCTCTCTGAAGGCGGGAACCACTAGGTCACCTTCTCAGCATCTCATTCCTCCAGTTCCACAGAGCCTTGTTCAGAGTGGGCACAAAAAGAAAGCCACCTGCTCAATTCATGTTTTTGGTCTGGACTCTGAAAACAGAATGTGTGAACCTATGGCCCCCCCCCCCCCCCACACGGGTGGTACTGGGGACTGAACCTAGGGGTGCTCTACCACCAAGTTACATCCCCAACCTTGTTTATTTTTTGAGGCAGGCTGTTGCTAAGTTATCCAGTCCGGTTGCAAACTTGCAATCCTCCTGCTTCAAACTCCCAAGTCACTGGGATTATAGGTATGTGCCATCATGCCCAACCAGGGTCTGAATTCTTCCATGGCATGGCTGGCATGAGCACAGTCATTAGGAAATTGGTGACACGCAGTGTGCCACAGGGCAGGCAGTCCATCCCTCGGCACTGCCAGGCACCTCTGCTTCACCACTCGCGCTCACACACACACACTCTACCTTCTAGGTCCTGGACTTTCTTCATGTAAATCTTCAGTTGCTTTTTGAGCTTCCTCTCATTCTTTTCCAGCTTTTCTACCAGTTCTTTAAGGTCCTGAGAGCAGAAGGAATAGGATGAGGAAGGACTTGAGTCTGGCCCTGGATGAGAGGTTTATTCTTGCTGGAAGCAGAGTGGCCTAAGGGAGGGCTATGGGTACTGTCTGAGGAGCCCTGGCCAGAAAGGCTGCCCCATGCTGGCTATAGTTCCCTGCTCTGGAGCCCAGGAAGCGGGCCATGGGTCAGACTCCATTCTCAGCAGCAACAGGGCAAATTCCTCCTGGTTCTGGCTCGAGGGTGCCTTGTGTAAACCCAGGGCTCCCCAGATCACGCCTGCTCAGGTTGCTGAGCCAGCAGCCTGGGCATCCTGGGGATGGGTGGACGGTGTCCTGGGTAGGAATGGACAGGTAGAGGTCTAGGAATGGGGGTGCTGGGACACTTGGCTGGGAGGTCAGTGAGTTTACCTGGGCCCAGAAGCCAAACAAGGCAGCAGCTATAGGCCCAATCCCTAGTAACTATTGCCACTGGAAGCAAGTCCCTCGGGGACCAAGAACAGCAAGCTGTTGTACTGCCACTAACCTCATCTGATTCAGCATGGAAGGCAGAAGGCCCTAGCTCTATCACCATTAGAGCCCCGTCTGGAAACCTTACTTCTATTGACCTATGACGCTCTTGTGGGACAGGGACTCTCTTCCACTTTCCTGGCATCTGCCAGGGCTCCTTCAGTGACTGCCTGCAAGGAGAGCCATCAACTCCCCCTCCTGTCAGGTGGCAAGGGCCATCCCTCACTACACCTGGCCTAGCCTCATCATTTGTCTTGATCCATAGCAGGTGACAGCGGTGATGCTCTGCTAGTTTTGGGACGAGGCCTCAAGAGGCCCCACAGCTGCCACTTGCATTCCCTGGGAAGCCAGTCGCCATGTAAAGCAGTACACGGAGAGGGAGAGACCACAAGGAGAACCGACGCCCCAGAAGTGGGAATGAAGCCGTCTTAGATCTTCTGGCTTCAGCTGACACCTTGTGGAGAAGAGACAAGCTGTCTCCAATGAACTCTGCCTGAATTCCTGATGGACACAACAGTGGCTGCTATTTTAAACCACTGAGTAATACCAAGAAAAACAGTTATTTCATTTATCTACCATCAGCAAACTAGGGATTTCCAGAATCTATTCCCACTACAGGGCTAAGGATGTGAACATTGTCCATCTAGCCATCCCAATCCTTTTTTTCTAGAACAAGACTCCCAGAGCTATGATCCACGAGGCATGGCTACTCACCAGATTCTCGTTGGTCAACCGGGATATCTCCTGCTGGACGCCAAATTCCACCTGGGCCTCTGGGGATAGCAGCAGTGTCTGGCAGAAGGTCTGCTGCTGTTTGTCCATCTCCTCCTTCAGGGCCTCCACCTGGGCCTTGAGGTTCTCCACCTGTTCCTCATGCTCCAGGCTCTGGGCCTGCAGCTGTGCCTCCAGCAACCTGCACCAAGGAAAGAGGGACAGGTGACCATGTGGTTGGGGCAGCACCCCCAAGTGAGGGGCTACA
Organism: Urocitellus parryii; assembly: GCF_045843805.1. Taxonomy (NCBI): domain Eukaryota; kingdom Metazoa; phylum Chordata; class Mammalia; order Rodentia; family Sciuridae; genus Urocitellus; species Urocitellus parryii. The sequence continues at coordinate 24,034,730 of NC_135543.1, read as the reverse complement.
GACAAATACAACAAGGGAGCAGCCAAGCACGCAGCAGCGGTTGCACATCCCCAACGGGATGTACACAGTGGGGAGACACGCCACGGAGGCCAGCAGGCAAGCAGGCTGGCCTGTCCTCTCCGATGACAGAAAACCAAGGCCAAAAGCACCCTAGGCTTATTAGCCCTTTTTCCTGACCCTGTATTTCATTCTGTGAGTATTTTGGGATGGAGACACTGCCGTATCTAAGTCAGCAGCACAAATTTCTTATAGTAAATACAGCATCTGTCTTCCCTAAAGTTCACAAGAATGCCCTTGCTAAGATAAAACTCTGATAAACTAATTACATTATTTGCTCACTTTCCCTAGACTACCCACAAGTTTTAGAAAGGCAAGGGGCCAGAGGTAGATGAGTCAGTTCTATAGCAGCACTGGGCAGATCACCTGGCTCCCAGTGGCTCCTCAATCAAGTAACACAAATGAGGAAATGATTGAGGAATGCACCACAGGCTTATTGCCAAAAGAAAACAGCAATGTGAGGATTGTGGAGGATAGCTTGGTAATAAAATCAACACTTTAGGTGACATGCAATATTTAGATAGCATCCAACATTGGCTAAAATACACTTAATCACTAATAGGTTGTAGATTTAACAAGAGTAGAAACACCTGGTTCTAGGATGCTGCCCAGGGATGTGTCCACTATTCATGTCTGCCCTATGCTCCAAGTGGATAGGGTGGACTCAGCCCAGGGTGTAGGGTACAGGATTCCTGCCCAAGCATCAAGCTAGCTTCCTAAGTGTGTGGAGAAGCCAAAGGCTGAGAGAGATTCAAGGCCACAGCCAGGGGCCGGTTCTATGAGCCAGGACTCCTGATGCACAGGCCTGTGGGCTACTTCAACACATTCATCTGCTTATCTGTCACACCACATTTGACCTGCCAATAGAGAGGCCCAAGGAATGACCAGCTTAACACATGGGTCTCTATTCCAATACAACATGCTTCTGAGTGGACAGGAATCTGATCATATTGCATAATAACCAACATAATAACAGAACTAGCAGCTGCTGTTCCTTCTGCTCCACACCAAGCACAAAGAGATCCACCTGCAGTCATTTTCCTTATGACCAAGTGTGGCAGGTCATGTTATGATCCACCTGTGAAGAACCTGTCATCAGGCTCACAGGTCATACAGGGCCATGTTTGAACCCAGTGAAAGGCTGCAGAGTCAGGAGACTCGCTGCCATGACAGAGCTCCACCACATTATCAGCGAAAGAAGGGAGAGGGCCACAAGAGGCTAGCAGGAGCTGAGGGCGTGGGGCTCTTCCTCCAGTTCTGCCATCAGGCTGCTGAGGGACCCAGGCATGGCACTCACAGCACCTTTGAGCATCCATTTTCTCTAATGGGAAATGAGTCTAATGACCATTGCCCCATCTCTTGTTGGGAGGTGCAAATGAACAATGTGGTGCCACACGTCCCTAAAAGCCACACTGGCACGGAGCATGTGACAGACCACCCCATCACGTCATGCCCTTTCTCCAAGTGCTGAACGTTGCTGGCTAAACTACTCACCCACTGCTGAAGGCTGATGAGTATCAGTTCAGCTTGGTACTAACTGAATTTTCTGCAAAACCAGCAAATTTTCTACATAATATTCCAAGCTTCAGTATTGTTCCCCCACAAGGGCCAGGGAGACCAACTCCAAGGCACTTCATCAGCTCCAGGGAGGCCCCAACACCTGGACCAGCCACATGCTGACGGCAGGTCTTGAGGAGCCTTGTGTTAGAAGAGCTGGCTCACAAGTCAGGCTGATGTTTTTGGCTGACACTGTAGTTAGGATGGTCAATAAGTAGTGTGGAAGAAGTGTGGGACTGGGAACCCTCCCCCACAAGCTGGGGAGTGAACCCAGGACCTCACACATGCTAGGCAAATGCTCTACCAGAGAGCTATATACCAAGCCCTTCTTTTGCTGTTTGAGACATAGCAAAAGTTGTCCAGGCCATCTTTCAGCTATGATCCTCCTGCTTCAGCCTCCTTAGTAGCTGGGGTTACAGGCCTGCACACCAGGCCTGGCTCTCTGCTTTGCTCTTAACAGCTGTCTGCCTGCTGCCCCATACGTACCTCCTAGGTCTCCACCTATAGAATGTGGGGGTTGGACTATGTGGTTCCTGAGGCTCAGATGGGCACCCAGTGCTATCACAAGCAGCTTCCCCTGACCCCATCCATAGAGCCTGGACATAAATGATAGGCAGGCAACTCCAGGGACTACTGGCCAGCAGCAACCCCAACTGTGCCCCCAAGCCCTTACACACACTGGGCTGAAACACAAGGAGCAAAGACGTGAGCAGGCGGACAAAGCAGACACAGGAAGACAGGAGCACATTTGACCTGGCAACTTGTTTTAAGCCTTGGTAGGCCAAGCCGAGTTCTCCATCTTCATTCAAGTATCCCCAATCCTCAGTCTGGCTAGAAATAAAGGACAGAAACAGAGGTGTCCAGTGTAGAGAGAGAGAGAGAGAGAGAGAGAGAGAGAGGGGCAGGTGGAGATCCTGGGAACCAGAGGTGATGCTAGCCAAGATTTGAAAACCAGAGGGCAAAGCCGGCAGGCTCCTCCTCCCCTTCCTCCTGCATTTTGGGGGCCTGCAGACTGCATCTGAGTACCCCAGGTTCCGTTACTGGCTGGGAAGGGGACTCTTGTGCTCTCCTGTGGGGCCCATTGATAATCACAGGAGGGAACATGTTGCCAAAGAGCAGAGGGCGGAGCTTGTTCTGACAGCTCTGTGAACAGCAGGGACCCAGTACCCATGGCACTTCCTTCTGTCAGAATCAGTTAAAGGGACAGAGACACACAAACAGGGTCAGAAGGAAAGGGCCTTGTGTGTGCTTGGGTAGCTGCAGGTGGTAAGCAGGCCCTTGCTGCCAGGAAGGATATGTACGCAGAGCAGCAGGTGAAGCACCAGGAGACCAGGGGACTGCATAACCCGCCTGCTTTACAAAGCACTTCTGTCACTCCTTAAGGGTGCGAGGGTGTTAAACAGCCTCAACTCCAGCTCTCCTTGTAGAGGCTTATGTGAAGAAATAACTAAATCAACTTCACAGGATGAGAACCAAAGGATCTCCCCCCCCCACCCCCCTTGGCTTTGACCATGGGTACATTCTCCTGTTATCTAGGGGAAGCAGACATCTGCCTTCCACCTGCAAGCTACTGCTGCCTCAGGTCCTGCAGAGTCCACCCAAGGGCAGCAAAGGTGGTTCCTGGAGGGCAGGCCTGTCAGATGCTCCTCACCCATGTACTCCCCCCACCCCCAACTACTCAGGGCCCTGGGCACGTGGAGATCCTCAAAGGCCAGTGGGACTGGGTGGCGGTGGATGAACAGGGACCTGCTTCCCCCACCAGGACTCCACCCCATGTGTCCTAGAGAAGCTGCACCCACACTACCTGATGCGAAGACCAGAACCCTTTCCCGGTGGCAAATCATCCATCCTCAGGTGTGTTTTTGACTCAGGTCAGTCACTGTCCCAACCCTGTAGGTTGTGAGGTACATAACAGCCTCCTCCCCACCCTGGAGTTCAGAAGACCCTGCAGCGCTCACGTGGGCTGCCTCTTGCACAGAGCTAGTTCCATCTGCACCAGGCCTTCCCCGACAGTCTGAGGACAGGCAGGGACAACAGTGGTGAGGACACTGCTGGGGACTCTCTGGCTTCCACTCCCTGGGTCAACCTCTCACTATCCGCTTCACAGTAAAGAGAACTAGAACCAAAAAAGTTATCTTGGGGACCCCTTCTATATAGGACTTCTGTCCCCACAAATATGCTGCCACCAATAGCTTGACTAAGGGCTGATCTTTATTGCCTCCCTTAGGTGTTGACACCTGCACTTATCAAGGGCCCTTGGGAGCAGGGCTTTCATCCAAGGGCCCACTACAGGCATTCTGGGGGGCTCTGAGGGGGACACATCAGGGCTAAGTGAACGAACACAGGGGTCCTCTATGCCAGCCATCTCCTTTTCAGCATGTAGAAAGACACCAACCCCTGGCGGGGGTCTCGGGAGCCTCCTGCCTTCCTCTGAAGTTTTGGCTCTAATGCTGGCTGGCCCTCAGCATAGGAAGGGGTACTGGGTCTCAGTCCTTCCACTTCCGCAACTCCCATGATGGCAGCTGCTGTCTGGGGAGGCATATGTGCGCTGCTGAGATACACCTCAAGGAAGTTAGCATTAATCCCATCACCAGCCTCATAGGGACACAGAGTTCTGAATTCTGTGACATGCCACACCCCATGGATGAAGATAAGGAGAGAACCCTGCAGCCCAGACACTGCACAGGGTCCAGAAAACCAGGCACACAGAAAGATTATAAATCAGCAAACCAAACGGAGAGAGCCCTTTGCTACTATGTGAAAGAGAACCAAATCCCCCAAATCTCCCTAGTCCTCACACCCACAGGGGCCATAGCCAGGGAAGGAGCGCCACCTGTTGGTGTGATAGGGAAGAACACAAACAGCCCAGAAACTCATTGTTTTTTAAAATATGCCGTTTTTTTTTTTTCCTTTTTCTTTGGGGTTGCTGTGACGGCTCCTCTGACCTTAAGGGTCTGCAGAAAGAGAGAGAGCAAGAGCACGCGATGACCCCTTTTAATGAGGCAAGGGGTCAGGTTTCAGGGGGCTGAGTCTGTCTTCATGACGTTCACTGTCAGCAGGTTGACTGACACCTGGGTAGGCCACACCCAAGGGCACAGTAAGAGGAGGGGACACACACAAGGCACTTCCATGGAAGACTCTATCCTAAACAGGGCAAGGGGTTAGATTACAAAGGAACAGGTGAGCATAGCTTCACCCATGGGGCTGTAGCAAGACACACCCATTTCTGTGACTGAGCACCTCAGCACCCAGCTGGGGAGTGTAACTCAGTCACCCGTAAGGTTGGCCTCCCACATATTCCCCCTTTCTTAATATAAAAAAAAGAATGTAACTGGGAAATTTTCTTTCAGTCACTTGGCTCATCTGAAAATATGCGTTCTTGATGTCAATATCCCTCTCGCACACCATATACCGAGAAATAAGCAACGAGTGATTTCCAACTGCAGGAGGCAGTAAGGGATAGTGTTTAGGAAACTGGCTCAAGAGCCTGCTGGGCTGGGGCTCCTTGCCTGTACTCTCTGGGTCCGTTTCTTCATGCATCAGGCGACAGTGGTTCACTGCATGATGTCAAAGGGTTTTTCTAGATCTTTAACTATCACGCACCAGGAAAGGTATAGGAAAACATCTTCCCTCGGTGGCTACCTTCAGAAAATGGACCCGCCTCTGCCATGGCGAAGGTCCTGCCTCCCGTAGAAGAAAACAGACGTGGTTCCGGCTAGCTCGGAAATGATTCTACAGAGACCCCTGTGTACTCGGTGGATACTTTTATTTCTTCAGTCCACACCATGCTTTCTCTAAGCAGCCCAAGATATTTGCTGAAATCTCTGAGAAGTGGGAGGCAGCAGCCCACCCCCCAGAACAGAGAAACTCCCAGGGCTGCAGGCCCGGCCACCCAAGTGGGCCGTCTACAATAGCTACAGATGTGTACCGAGTCACAGGGAACCGCAGGTGTGCTGCTGACTCAGGACCAATGAGACTGTGAGGAAGGGGATGATGGCCTTCGAAGGAAGCCCAGGGTTCCTGGCCAGGAACAGTTCAAGGGAGGCTGAATGCGGGAGGGCCTAGCAGAACCATGCTCTTCCCACCTCATCTGCCACTCTAAGCAAGGCATCTTGCAGCAGCTGAGCTCAAGGCCAACGAGCCCTATGACTTCAGGCAAATCTTCAGGAGACTACACACACCCCTGTCCTGGTCTCCACTGTCCTGGACAGACCAGACCCCATGGTGGAGTGTATGAGAACCACTACCCCAGGTGTATGTGGCAGTAACAAAGGCCATGCTAAATGTCTCCTTTTCTGGGACCCTAGAGTGGAGGGGGTCTGCAAGGCAGGTTCCTGGGACCCAAGGAAAAGTCTACTAATCAATTCTGCAGCCTTGGCAGGGCTTGGCTAGAAGGGGTCAGGAGTCAATGAGCACTCTTCTTGGAGCCAGAACTGAGATTATGTTCCCAGCTAGCTCTGTGACCTTGAGTGCCCGCCTAAAGGTGGATCTGGTCCGAGTAGCACCAGCAACCCCTCCCCTACCCCACTTCCTTGTCACTCTCCCAGAGACTGCCTGGAAAAGACACTTCCCACACCTTTGCTGGGTTTTCACAACCTCTTTCCCTATAGCTTTCCCTTATATAAAATGGTAATAATAAGGCTGGTTTCTTAATTTTCAAGGTGAAACAAAAGCTGCCCATATTCATGGAGTTCTTCCTGCCAGAGCAGACCCCAGTACCGCTTCTCTGACTGGACCTAAAATCCAGGTGAAAGATGTAGATGTAAAGGCCAAAACAGAACTCTACAAAATTTGAAAGTCAACAAGTTAAGAGGTTCTGAATGTGGAGAGCATGGATTCTCGGAGGAACCATGACTAGGGTAGAGGGATGTCTGTACTCTCTCCAGAAATCAAAACATAACTCAGTGTAGGAATGTAAAAATTTTCTAGGGACAGGATATCAAAATTCTAAAGGGTCCTGACCTATCCCCCCTGCTACCTTCACATACAAATACAATTTATATGCACACTCTAAATCCTCCATTCGAGGACAGCTGTAGGAAAGGCAAACCAAATCTCTATCGTCCAAGCACCCTGTTCCTGGGCAGCCTGTTGTAATGGGATGCCCTTCCCAGGGGGCACCCTCCTCCCTGGCACCCTGTGCTGGGGACCTTTCCAGCTCAGTGCTGGGGTTTGGTGCAATCATAAGGCTTTTGCGAAGCTGAAGAGGAAGCCAAATTGGAAGAGAGGAACCCAACACAGCCACTTCCGTGACACCTGCTGTGACAGGCACTTGGGGGACATGGTCTCGGGCTCCCCCCCGCCCCCAAGGCAACCCCTTTTTTCTGTTTAACTCAGGTTCATGGGCTACGAGTTGCCTGATGACTGCTGGACTTGCTGGGAAGGGAGTTATTTTAAGATATAAGCTATTTTTATTTTATCACCATCATTATTGCTATAAAGAAGATAAGTCTGGGGTATTAATCCTCTGGAACACAGGCTGGGGACTGGATCCTTGACAAATGCGAGGATGGATAAAAAGGGGGCTGATAACAGTGTCAGTTCCAAAGAGCAAAGAGACGCCAAGCACGTGGCTGCTGTCCTTGTCCTTCAGTATCACCTGGGCTCTGGCTTCTCATTCATCCTATTTCTTATCTTCCAGCAAGATGATTTAAAAATGACGGCATCTTGACTCCAGTTTTAGTACTGAGAGCATCTCCTCCACTCTCCTGTCTCTCCTTTACAGAAAAGGATGACCTCTCTCTCGAAATTCATTTCCTTTTCTCCTGGGGCCTGGTATAGCACCTTCACCTTCTGATCACCTGGGCAGCCCTAGCCTAGGAGCTGGACCTTCTGGTTTCTACCTGAATTCAATTACAGAGTACCTGTGTGCCTGACCGCTTAACCCTCTGAGCCTCAGTTTCCTTATCTGCAGAAAGAGGGGCTGCATTTAAAGATCTGGAAATCAGGGGCTGGAGTTATAGCTCAGTTGGTAGAGCATTTGTCTACCAAATTTGGCACGTGATACGCACTGGGTTCAATCCTCAGCACCACATTAGAAAAAAATAATAAAGGTATTTAAAAAAAAAACACTTAAAATCTGGAAGTTAAAGCACTAAGTCTTCAGTGATTGTTACAATCTTGCAAGGAACTTCAAGACATGCCCACAGTGATTCTGAAGAAACATGCAGTGATCCATAGCTCAACAGGTAACTAGATGAGGTGAGAGAAAGAAATCCAGGAAAAACCTGGCTCTGATTTTACAGGTGCCCAAAAAGCACAAGTAACAATGGTTACAATGCTTATTCCAGGGCCACTCAAGTTCTAAGGGCTTTGCAGACTAACCCACCAGTTCTTCTCACACCCAGTGGATGTACTCTGCTATGAGGCAATTCACAGATGAGGCACCAAGAGGTCACACAGCAGTCACCAGACAGCAAGTGAAAAGGGGACTCCAGAGCCCACATTCTGGAGCCCTTGGCCACTCCTGGGGGGCCTCTGTCTGGTGTACTGTCAGCCCCAGCTCCGCTCCCACAAACATGCACCCCTTTTGCCATAAGCCTCGGTTAGCTCATCCTTCAGGAGGGACCAGAGGTCATTCATCAGCTAAACTTGGGGGAAATCTCATTTGGGGTAACAAGGTAGAGGGAGAACATTCTGAATCCACTTTAGTAGTGCCTCAAATCATTCCCCCCCCCCCCTGCCCAATGCTGAGCACATGGCCAGTGCCTGAGGACCAGGGCTGTGACTGATTGGGTTGGGCAGGACCCCCCTGTCCCAAGTTGAGCTTACAAAGAGGGAGGCCTTACCTGTTTGTCTGGCAGACCCCATGATAGGCCTCAATGGCATCTTCCTGGTCCACATGCTTTTCACTGTTAGGCCAACTTGCTCTGGCATTAATGTTTGGCTCCTGGAAGGCCCCACATAAACAAAACACCTTGGATTACAAAACTGCATGGAATGGCTTCATAGACAGAGGTTTAAAAACATGCCTCCAGGAAAAGAGAAAGACCTGGAAGATCTCAGATGGTAAGAAGGTGACTTCAAAAGGTCACCTTGCATCTTGAAAGGGTTACAGAATGGTGAGGCCCACCCATGAGACACTGAGTGCTAGCAGTGGGGGAGATGACACGAACAGTGACACTGGAAGGAAAAAACACCCCTTGTCCAGAGGCCACCATTAAAGTGTGGCTTGGCGTTGAATCCGCCACACTCAGTACAGTCTCCTCACAGGCCACTCCAGCCCCCAGGCCCAGAAGTCACCCAGCATAGGCCACAGATCTCAGAGTCATTCAGATGGCCTCTGTCCCCTTCCTCCACTCTACATTCTGTCCCAGAAGGTGCAACATCAAGAACACTAAGTGGGACATGGTCACCCTGGGAGGACACAGCACAGTTCTCTCCACTTCAGAAGGGAAGTAAACAGCAAGAGGCATGAGATGAAAATCACAGCCACCTCCGAGTACCTATCCAATTCTATCTCATTCCTTGTGAACATCTCATTAACTTCAGGATATTCTAGAAACATCTACATCTGGCTTGGGAAAGCTCATGCTGAAAGGGCAGTGAGTCCCTTGTGATGCCTTGAGAGGAGACCAGAGTCGGACTCTGCTCTTTCAGACTCAAGACCCTGATGGATAAAGACACATAAGAAAACCCATGTCTATGGCCTAGTGTCACCCACACCAAGCCCAACCACGGCCGCCATCTTGTTACCATGCTCTTGCTAGCAAGTCGGCGCTGGTCGGTGTTCACGATCTGGGTCCTGAGGATGAGCACCTCCTCTTTTCGGACCTCCAGCTCCTCGTTGGCCAGCTTGAGCTGGTTCAGCAGGAGGCTGTAGCTGTCAGGGGAGCTGTGGGAGGAGTTGTTCTGTGTGGCCTGGTCAGCTACTGCTTTCCTCAGCTCATTCAGGTCATTCTTCAGCTTCTTGTTCTCTGACTCCAGCTCCTGCCTCTGGAAGACAGCCCAAGTGACACTCCCCATTACTGTCTGGATCCAGGGCACTCTCCCCTGTGGGCCTCCTCCTTTCCTGCCTTAACCACTTGCCCTGTCTACTGGGGAAGTGAAGAGCCATTTCCCCATTTTAATAGCAAAATGCACGATGAAAGTTCTGACTGGCGTCAGCAAGCAATGCTGGGACCTGGATTTGAACTCACAACCCCAAGTTCTCTGTGTAAGGTATGTCGCAGTCTCTCTCTAGCATTCCCCAAAATCGTTCAATACGCTAGTGTTTCCAAGCACATTTGGCTATGACACCCTTCTTTGTTGAAACATTGGGCTAACTTTGTTTTTTCCAGTACTGGGGACCAAACCCAGGGCTCATAAATGCTAAGCAAATGTTCTACACCTGAGATACACTCCCTGTCCCCCAGTTGATCATTTTAAACATGCTGTTAGCACAGGATTTTCTGAAGCCTTAGTATACCCGTATGCTTTTTGACTTTCCAAGAGGGGATACAGAATGCAGGGTTGCCTTATTTGTCCTGAGCACTCCCCTGGTTTTTCAAGGAACATCATGTGGAGTAATATACTGGAGAACATACCAGAAAATGTATTGCCATTTTGATCACATGGAAAACCAGTAACTCAATGCCAGTGCAGGGAAAACTCCTAGTATACAGTTAAGATCGCTGTTGAGACAACTTGGAAATGTGTTTTACATCTTCTAGGTAGTATATTTAACTTTGTGTTTGAGATGAGGTCTAAATTTAAAGTCCTATGATCACAAATTGCTGGTACAGCTCTGGCAGAGACAGGATTCAAAATTTCTGAGAAAACTAACAAATGTGAAAAGTAGACGCTGCTGGTGTATTTGTTACAGAGCCATAGGATGATAGAACCAGGACACCACCTCTATTTTCCACACGAGGAAGGAGAGTCCAGGGAAGAGAAGGATCACAGTGAGTTTAGACACTGAGCTGGATGAGGGGCTGGGACTCTCGTGCCCTCGTCCAGGGTCTTTCGCGCCACTCCAACCTACACGTGAAGATTTCAGGGGAGATGAGCCACACATGGTGTGATTCTGCAGACACAAGTGGGACCCTGGGGGTAAAGTGACCAATGCTTAATATTACTGATGAGTTTATCAGCCCCATGTGAATCTATTAAGTCCAGAGGTCAAACCCACTCAAGGCCCGAGTGGCATTCTCAGAGGTGGCCGAGGGCGATACTCAGGACATCCTGCATTGCTTGGCAAAGGAACACCAGGCTTGGAGCAGGAGCCCTGGGTTCTTACCCTGGCTCAAGGCTACTCCGACCATCCCTGGGCCTTTGCCTCCTCAGGTGTGGCTTAAAGGAGTGACAGCAGATGGTGTCTGAAATGTTCTCTAGCTCTGATCAGCCAGACGGTCTCAGTGACATTGGCTGAAGGCTAGGTGTCTGTGTGCAGCCATCCCATGTCCCTGTGCTCAGAAGCGAGATCTTGCTCTAGGACAAAGAAGGCCACGTGGGGGAAAGTGTGTCTGCTTTCCCGCAAAGATTTCTACCCAGGGGACAGCTGTGAAGCATCTCTTCACGCCTTCTCCAGCTGTCCCTGGATGCTCTCCACCTTCACTATTCCCCAGGTCCCTCCCAGCACCTCTGCCCTCTTTGCTGACTGCCATCCTCCCACCATTCCTTCTGGTCAAACAGTGTCAAAAAAAAACTACGTGTTTATTGTGGTTGGAAACACATAACCCAAGATTTGCCATCAACTGTTGTTAGGTGCGTGTTTCTGAAACTTCAGCATGTTCACATCACTCTGCAAACTTTACCTCCTCCATCTCCACATTTTTCCCCTTCCCACTGAAAATGTCCCTATTAAAAACCAACTCCCAGGATGGGTGCAGTAGTACATGCCTATAATCCCAGGTACTCAGGAGGCTGAGCCACAACTCCAAGTTCAAGGCCTATCTGGACAACATAGTTGAGATTCCACCTCAAGAAAACAAAAACATTTTCCAGCAACCACCCTCGCCCCCTGCCCCTACCCCTCCCCAGCCCCTGGCAGCCATCACTCTACTTTCTGGCTGATTCTGACCCCTCTAGGTACCTCATCTGAGTATCATCACACAGTGTGTGAGTGAAGGACATACTTTTGATGCACTTAGATGCCATGCTGTCCCAGCTTGAGGTCAGTGGAGTTCTGGTCCTTTATCCTTTTCCCCCCACCAATTATTCTCTGCCTTTACATTAGGCACCATGCTTGGTGCTGTGGACACAGAACCCCACTTAGAGTCTAATGATTACACTAAAGGACAAATCATTACATTGTTTGGAACATGCTGTGACACAAGTGAACCAGGGGACAGAGAAGACACCACCTACTGAGTCTTAGGGGTAAAAACAGGTACCTGGAGGACAGGTGATGCCTAACCTGACAAGTAAAGGACCGGAGCAGTTAGCATCGTGGGAAGACTTCCAGGTCCAGGTATAAAGGCTCAACAAAAGGGGAAGCAGGGCTTGCCCAGGAAATGCTGTTCTGAGAAGTGCACAGGGCCAGGAGGGGGAGGGGGCTAGGAGGGGGAGGGGGCCAGGAGGGGCTGTGAAAAGCCAGGGAAGGAGCTGGATTCAGGAAGGGCAGCACCTCAGAGAGGCCTCTTCCGTTGCTATGGGGAGACTAGACATCTGGGCAGAGGCAAGAGCAAGGTGGCAAGGGTGGCATCATCAAGGACAGAGTGAGTGCATGTCCCCGAGTTAGGAGGTAGAAGTCTCAGGACTCAGGTGACTATCTGGATGTTGGAGGTGAGAGAGAAAAGAAGCTGGATGTTTCGGCCACATTGATACCGTAAAGGGGTTTTGGAGTTCAGACAGTCCACAGTGATCCCCATGGTGCAACAGCAGTCAGAATGATGGTTCAAGGATTCTAGATAAAAGGGTGAGTTAGAGATAGACCAGTGTGTGGATAATGATGGACATTTGGGAGGGTACAAGGGATGGGGGTTGAAACCATCCAGGAAAACCATGCAGAGGATACCTGAGAGCAGGCCAGGGGTAGGGTGCTGCACACCCCACATTCCATGTTCCCCTTTCAGGGCTCCTCTGGCCTGCCCCTGGTCTCTCAAGTGGCTGGATTAGACACTGAACTAGGCAGATGAACCTTACTGTAGAGAATTTAGGCACCTATTTTTTAAATTTTGTTTTGTTTTACTACATTCCTGGAGAGTACCCATAAAGGTGTCCACTGTGAAGTGAGCCTCAGTTCCCATGGGAAGAGTGCTAGCACTGAAGGCTGCATGATTTCAGTTAAGGGACAAATGTGTTTCTACATAGGATCCATGCCACCCGCACAACCCTGCTACTCCACAATGTTTTAAACCAGTAAAACTAATCCATGTCCTATAAAATAAGCTAAAGTTGTACAACCAGCTCCAAGTCAGAGTAGTTGCTTTCTTAACATTCTGAAGAATTCTAGTGGAATAATCATGAATGATCCTGTTTCCTCAAAAACAACAACAACAACAACAACAACAACAAAAAATACCAAACCTAGTTTCATGATAGTACAATAGTAAAACATGGAAACAATGAACATGCTCAAATTTAGAGAATCAAAGAAAATTGTTATAAAATTTCAACCAACCATGAAAATCGTGTGTACAGAGATCATGGAAAAAAATCCTCGTCATATTAAGTGAAAAAAATATCAAGTTACATATATCAGCTATATAAGATATATAGAATAAACATTGGAAAGAAATATTCAAATAATTTTAGAGGCTGCTTTTAAGAGGCAGGGATAGTGTTTTTTGAAAAAGCTCTTTTATATTTCCCTGTATTTTTTCTATGATAAGCAGACTTACTTTAATAAATTTACAAATAAAATGGAAAGTTTCTGTAGAAAAAGCACATTAAGAAAGAAAAAACCCTACCCCTGTCAGGACTTTAATTGGACCTTTCTTGATTTATGCTCATCAATGGACGAGGCAAAGTTTGAGTGGTAGGTTGAGATGGAAAGGATTTAAGTGCCAACCTGGGCTCTTAGACACCTTATTTTTCTTCTGCAAGCTGAGTCAGCGCTCACCATCTCCTGATCTCAATCCAGCTCTGGCCGATAGCAGGAAAACCCAGAACTGCAGGTATTCTTGAGCAGGTAAACCCTCTGCCCAGCACACTCCTACGTCAGAGGCAGTCACAGGTCCTTTTGGCACCTTTCCTATCCCTCAGCTGATACCCGGCTCCAGGGGATAGTGAGCTTCGGCCCCACCTACTTTGACAACATCCATGGCTCACTCTCCTCTGCCTTGTTCACCCTAGACTGGTGACTATTGAAGGGCATCTCATCTTCCAGCCCAGCCACACCCCCTCAGGCCTCCTTAGACAATGCTCTGCCCCATGTGACCATCCCCAAGGACCTTTGACCAGACCTTATCCCCAATAGGTGGCATACCCAAACCTTGTGCATGATACCTGAACAATGTGCCTCTGTCCAGAGCTGGGGTTACGTTATGTGTTATAGAAGGGTCTGGGGAAAGGGTCTAACATTCTGGTAGTGAGTATCTAGGTTTCAACAAAAATTACTTCTCTTTGAAGGGTCTTCCAAGTGTATCCTCATCTCATACATATGCTTGTGGGCAGGTTTCTAAGACCCAACTTGATAACAGTCCCCCAAACCAAGTAAGGATGAACTAAATATAGTAAATACAGAGTAAAATTATTATTCCTTAAAAATTCTGACATGCTACAAGATGGGTGAACCTTGACATTGTTAAACTAAGTGAAATAAACTGGTCATAAAAAGATGAATATTGTACAATTCCACTTACATGACATACCTAGAATAGTCCAATTCAGAGAGATAGAAAGTAGAATGGTGGTAGTCAGGGGATGAGGAGAGAGAGGAAAGGGGAGTTACTTAATGGAGGTGGAATTTTGTTTTTTCAAGATGAAAAGAGTCCTAGGGATGGATAGTGGTGAGATGCTTGCATAATATGTGAATATATTTAATATCACTGAACCAGATGCTCAAAAATAGTTGAGATGGTAGATTTTACATTATGTGCATTTTACTATGGTAAATTTGGAAGGAAAAATAGCCATAGAAATGATTTAATGATTTTTTTTGGGCAACGTGGCTGCCAGCAGTTATCTGAATGGCAGACTGGATAAACTGCCCCATTACCAAGTCTTTGGGGATAGGCCAAGAGCGTGGGACTCTTCTCATACCTCTTTCATAACATGGGCCCACTTGTCCTTGCCCGAGGCCTCTACCACTGCACCTTGCTGTCTCCTACCAGGCCAGCCTCTGACATACACAGGATCATCCCTCTGCCTTACATCTGCTGGTGCAAGTCTGCACTTTCCAAGCAATTTCATTCCAGTGGCCACACTTCAACTGAAACTGTATCAGGTAGGCCAGGCATAGATTAGTGTACCTTGGGGTAAATATAAACTTTCCTTCATTTAAAAAATGAAGACATAAACTGTGAAAGGAAATTAGAACCTGGTTTTCTTGTCCCAGCTTGTCATTTGCCCTATGCCAGGGGACAGCCAACCTTACCTTCAGACTATTGTAGGCCAGATCTGCATCCTGGTCCAAATCTACATCATTCCTTGGTTGTTCCATCTGTATAGGCAAAGACACAGACAGGTAAGCATGGACTGCAGGGCACATAGTCCACACAAGTATTTCTGACCAAAATCAAAACTTGCTTATCTTGCTTTGGCAAGAAAACCTGGCACCTCTTCCCTTCACGAGTGCATTTCCCTCCCACTTACAAAACACAGCTCCACACTCAAGCTACCACGAGGCACTCCATAAATTCCCTCCTCCTGCCTCTATTTCACGTGCACGGTACCTGGAGGCAACCATAATATTGAATACATATGACACCATGTTATGGGTGTGCTCCCCCCAGACCCTGTGAATATGACCTTATTTGGAAATAGGGTTTCTGTAGATATAATCAAGGTAAATCATAAGTCATTATGGGGAGCCCTGTTTCCATAGGACTGGTGCCCTCATAAGAAAAGACAAACATGGAGGGAAGGCAGCCATGGAAAGATGGAAGCAGGAACTGGAGTCACACAGCTGTAAGTCAAGGAGCACCAGGGGTTGCAGGAAATGCTGGAAGTCAAAACACAGCATGGGACACATTTTCCACTAGAGCCTTCAGAGCACAGACTTGAATTCTGACTTTTGGACTCTGGAACTATGAAAAACAAACTTCTGTTGTTGCAAGCTATTCAGTCAGTGGTATTTGGTTTCAGAAGCCCTCGGATGCTAATATACACGGTAAAACTTCAGTATCTATTAATGAGGTTAATGAGCTACACTTCAGTTATGGGGATGTGCTCATGTGTATTCTGTTTCAACTAAATTCAAAGTGCCTTGCTTACAGCTACCTCTTCCATGACCCTCCAAAACAGGAAGCAGGACACCTGGCCCATAGGGATGCTCATTATATGCAGTCTGCCTTCAGGATTCCAAAGCTTTTGGTTGTGCACGGTAATGGCTGGAATAAAAAGACTCAGCTGAGCCAAGGAATCCTATAGTTATGTGGCAGTCATTGGACTTGATTTGTCCATGGAGAAAAGGTAGAAACAGCTTCATAAGTGCTTAACTGCTTGGGTTAAATTTCAGTAATGGGTGTTATTCCTGAAGATGAGTCTACAGTTAAAAACTTCCAAATACTTATGAATTACCTACAGTGCTAACAACCCAACGTCCAGGTAAGGCCATCACTAGCTGTGGATGGATTGGGTGTGCCCTGAACTTAGAGATGGGCACAGGGCCTGAGCACCTCCTGTAGCCCTTGTCACCTATAGCCACGGCATTGCTTCTAGCACTACAACCTGGGGAAAACTCCACCTCTGTCTTGTCCGTCCTGATCACCTGTGGTACAAGGGATGTGACTGGCCAGGACTGACACTCCAACTGTTACCCCAGTGAGTAAGCCTGCATTTTATTCTGTATAGTACACATTGGCCTCAAGACAACATGGTTTTCAATACATGAGATTTTCAGAAAATGGGGATCACCTCTTCAAACTCAAAGGGCTGAGTACTAAGATGGGCTGTTTCCCAGGGCTCAGTCTTCTGGAATTCCTCTAGTGGCCAAAGAGAAAAACTTTGCCAGGCCTGGGGAAAGGAAGCTGGGTAGATGGGAGGTCAAAATAAACTGGCAGCTGGCTCATTGCCACAGAGGACCCACCCTTGCAGAAGCTCAGTTGCTCCCACACCAGGGGTACATCCCAGACTTCCTTGCCATTTCTTTCTTAGGAATGACCTCTATGGCTGGGACCTGGGGCCATCTCTCTCCAGAAACAAACAAAAACACCCTGGTAGCTCAGGATTTCTCTGGGAACGAAGGGCAGACTCAGGACCCTGATCTCTACAAGCTTCATCTCAGGGGCTCTAGAGGGATTCCATACTCTTCCCTGCCCCATGCCTGCCCTTCTTACTAAGGTGCTGGAAACAAGGACATTCTCTTTAAAAACCATGCCAAGGCACATGACAGCACTAGGGTGTGAGCCTATTATTCCAATGCTTGCTCAGTGAGATGTTTCAAGGAAAGAGATACCCTTTTACTTGGTATCAATGACACACAAATTTGAGGTCAGGAACTTCTGTCAGGCATTGTCTGGTGTGGTCTGCATAGCTTTTCATGTATAGATAGTCTCTGATGATAGCCAACTTATAATCTTTCAAGTTTATGATGGTATGAAAACAATATGCATTCAGCAGAAAGTGTACTTCAAATTTTGAATTTGGATCATCTCCCAGGCAAGTGATCACCAGCTACTCTCTGGTGACACTGGGCTGGGCAGCATGCCACAGTTCCAGGTCAGCCCCACGACCATGAGGGGAAACAACTAAGGCTCTACAGTGGACCTTGTTGCCAAGTTCGGGTATTTGGCAGGTCAGCTGTACTTGACCCATTTTCAACTGATGATTTTATTGGGACGTAACTCAGTAACCCATGCTGAGTCCAGGGGCGTCTGCACAGTATCTGATTTGCACCTTCCTGTCAAGGCAGCTTCCCTTATGATCGAAGGAGTCATTTATAAACCTAATCCTTTCTCCATTCTGAATCTAAGCCACCTGAGAGATCTAAATCCATCAGCGAGATTTACCTCTCCACTTACTGCTGAGTAAAACAAAACGCCCAAGAATTTGATAGCAATACAGATTTGAGTGAACGCCACATTTGAATGGAAAGGGAAGACCATGCGGTCAGCTAATGGTATGACCCAGGTGAGAGGTGGATTTCTATATCTCAAAAAATGGTGTGCTTGTCCCCGAAGAGATAAAAAGTGGCCCTTACCTCCTGCTGCTGTTGCCACAGCACCAACCTGCTTGTTCTCACTCTGCCTTCCTGTGAGCACTACTAAGTTGATCACCTACTCTCCACCAATCTATTTCTGCTACTCCATGGAGGATTTTGAAATCCTCCATGGCTGAGGACTGCTGACATTTTCATCTCCTCTCAAACACACACTTTGTGTACCCTCCACGAGCCTGGTGCTGGCACAGGCACCTAATAGGTCCTCCAGAGAATGATTACTTCTTGGCCACAAAATTTCAAATAACATCAAGACTAAAGAGGCTGATGATGATCAGGACTATGGCAAAGGTACAGCCACAGGCACTGAAGGGTGAGTGACTGTGCCTCTGGGCCGCCCTGACTAGGTGGCCGAGCTCAAGCCCATGCCAGAGTCCAGGTATGAAAAGGCAACTGGCTTTCTCTGACAAAATTTAACTTTTATATATAATTTCACAGCATGCCCCAATCCTCCTGGAATGAGGAGGAGTCCCCTTTTTGTAAGTGGCACAAAATGCCAGATCCCCCTGCAGCTTCCCAGTGGAAAGCCTTTACCCTGGGGACCCTGGGTAGTGCATCCTGCCCAGCGGGGTGTCATGGGCACTGGTAGAGGAGACTCAGTGCGACTCCAGCACAGAGGGAATGTACTCTGAAACTCAGCCTCGACATGATCCCACAGGGTCACACCTGCCACCTGAGCTCTGGTAGGTGTGAGGTGGGTCGCACTAGCCCTGCCACACACCTGGACTTTCTTGCTGTCCTGCTCTCTCTTCTCCAGCTGCACCTGCAGCTTCTTCCTCTCCTGCTCGAGCTCCCGCACCCTCTTCTGCAGCTTCAGGAACACTGTCATGTCCATGGCTGCCTTCTCCACGCCAATTTCCTGCAAAGGAAGAAGGGAGCAGGGAAAAGAGCTTTCTTGGCCCAAGTGCCTTTGGGAGCACACAGCACCTATCAGCCACCTGTCTCCTTGCTCCTCCCAAACATCAATTGTGCCTGAAATACAAAGTCCACACCAACCAACCAGCATTGCTCATATTACAGTTGGTGCTCCAGGATCATTTTCTCTCTCGATTAACGTCCGAGTCTCAGCCATTTACATTTCTCCTGTTGGCCACTTAAAATGACCAATCCCATATTTTAAGAACACATGGATAGAGACACATTCGTTTTCTTTGGAAGCTAAAAGAGTTCACTCCTGGAAAGTGAACCGTAGAACTCAGGATATCATGCTTCCTGATGAAGAATCAATGTCTTTACTAATCATTGTAAATGTGCTGTCAGCCACCACTGGATTGCATCTTGAAATGGAACCAACACGTGGTTTAGGTTGTGGATGATTGAGCCAGAGCATATAAATGCATGGGTGCAGATATGAAGAAATGCTAGGGGTTGGTCGATACCAATGGTTACTGTTATTAGTCCCAGTCGACCAAGTAGAAAATAAGACTTTTTTTTTTTTTTTTTTAAAACATCATTTTGGGTTAGAGAACAGATGGCAGTAAATAGGGTAGCCCAGTTTGGGCCTTAGCTATCATGAATTCAGACATTTTAAGACTACTTTTGCATATTATTTTTATTAGAACTAGGGCTTTTTATAGCTTAGGAGAGACTTAAAGGAACTCTGCAAACAGCAACCCTGCCTGTTTACCAAAAACATCACCTCTAGCATAAACAGTATTAGAGGCACTGCCTGCCCAGTGACATGTTTAATGGCCATGCTATGCTGACCCCAAAGGCAGCATAATCATTTGTTCCTTAAATAGGGACTGGTATGAATGGCTTAACGAGGTTTTAACTATCTCTTACTTTCAGTGAAATTAACCTTTCTAAGAGGCAGGAATAAACAAACAAGACAAGAAGACCCTATGGAGCTTAAAATTTCATAGCCAAAGCATCCCCAGTAATACCCAAGGATTGCATTTTAAAATGGAGCCCTGCCATGGAACTCAAACAGATCTTAAAGCATCAATTTCCTAGATTTTTTTCCCCTGTCAGATTCATGCCTAGATTTGCCCTCCAGGGTTCTGTTATGTGTAGGTTTGTGTGTACAGGCATGTGACTGGGTAATGTGTATGAATACAGACTGTACACGTATGTGCAGTACATTTTAAGTACACATATGTGCATGCATGACAATATGATCTGGTTCCACCCTCATTTAATAAGCGCTCCATGCTTAGCTGTCACTGGATAGGTGTTGCTTCCTTGGAGAATGCAGACCTGGGATGGCAGTGCTTCTGTGTGGAAACAGGCAAAAGCAAACTGGGCAGTGCACCAGCAGCTCAGTCTGTGTCCTAGACCGAGACCCCCCCAAGAGCAAAGCCAATGGCCTTAAGCCAGCATTTATTAAAGGCTCACCAAGTGCATATAGCAAGCTCCGCAAAACTGAACAACAGCCAGAAGACTTTCTGCTGAGGATCTCTTCCCTCCCTCCACCCTCTATTCCACTGTTTTCTGTCTTTATCACCTTTCACTTTTCTTCATAACACTTAGTGGTACCTGAAATTATATCGCGCATTTTTTCTTTTCACTATTTACTGTCTAACTCTCCACTAGATAAGCTCCATGAGGGCAGAGCCTTCTCTGGCTTGTTACTATTTTTTACACCCATATGACACAGACTTGCTGGAAACACACTTAGTTGTAACAGTCTCTTTCCCAAGTCTACCTGCACCTGCTTTATATTACCTTCCTACTAGAGGAATCATATGCCTATACATCTTTGATAAAATGAAACACACAACACATATTGTATGGTATTTGACTTCAAGATGGCAAGAGCTATTATCAGCACAAAGAGACACCCCTGCACATTTCTGTTTCACACACTATTCTTGAGTTACCCAGCTTCTAAGTTGGAGGGGAGAATTCTGTGTTGTACTTATTCATATTACCATATGCACTGTTACTAAATGGGAGGGGTAATAAACTGTACCTATTTTAATCACTTCGCCTTCTTAAGTGAGTCATTTCAGCCCTCTGCCCTAGTTTTGTTAGGGGAACTAGGGATCTACCTTCCTCCCTCCCTTCTGTAGAGAGAATTAGGGAAGTTACAGGCTGCTCAGCACGGAAAATGTTAGCCCCAAGCCGAGTGTGATCTGTAAGTCCACTGCAGTCCCAGTCAGTGATCTTGCTTCTCCAGGACTAGCCCCAGTGCACTCTGGTCACCACCAACAGCTGGTCTGTTAGGCAGCACCACAGGTAATAAACACTCACTCTGGGGTGGGGTAGCCACCAAGAACCCTCTCACCTACCTCCACCTGCTGGAGGGCATCCTCAGTGTCTCCGATCTCAGATGTGGATATGGAGGGGTAATTGGAGTCAGATTCTAAGCTACTTTGGTTTGATGGATTCCGCCTATGACCTGGGGTTTGCTGTTCAGAAAAAGAAATGGGACATGTCATAATGAACTCATTTATTAGTAAGAACTAACTGAAGAAGCAGCATGCCTTGGATTTGCTCCTGCCTCATTTGTCAACACGAATAGGTATCACCGTTTCTCAAAATGATGGCTAAGTAGAGCTATTCCCACAAAAGACTTCACCTGTAGTTCTTAGTCATCCACCTAGCTAGTCATCAACATGAAAGAAGACAGTGGGGCTCTGCAGGAAGGATTGTGTTCCTTGGTCTCTCAATGGCAGGTGAACCCACAATGCCAAGGCCTATTTCTCTGAACAATCCTTGGGGAACGACTCGTCATTCCCAGTCTGGTCCTCAAAATATGTAAAGGGTCCCACACCCAGGCTGTCTCTTAAAAAGAACACTCAGGGAGCTGAGGCAGGTGGACCACAGATTCAAGGTCAGTCTGGTCAACTTAGCAAGAACTTGTCTCGAAATAAATAAAAAAGGGCTGGGGGAAGGCTGCCCCAAACAATCCCTCCCTTCAACTGGCGCACCAGTCTTGTTTATGGTGGAGCATATCAGAATAGAAACAATCAAAAATAGATTTACCATTTATAAAGCTCATTTAAAAATATATTTGGGTTTATTTTTTGGCATCTGCTTTGGATTTCATAGTGAAAAGTGAGCTTAGAGGAAGACTGCAGATTTCTATATAAGTTCCTATTCAGCTTTTCTTCCTGGCTTCTACGCAATTAAGTCTTTTGGTCTCGAGATGCATGACTTGAGGGAATGTTTACATGGGGTAAAGAATGATGAATCCTGAAATGAAAATGCTTCACATACCCTGTTTTTCATGAGAGATAGGAGGCATGAGCAGGCCCATGGGCTTCTCTGCTACACACACTATTACACACTCCAGTGTAGCCGAGTTAAAGCCCCCACACCATTAATGTGTCAACATAGGAGTCTTCCTAGAACAAGAAACAGGAGCCATCACACAATACTTGATGGGGACTTTTTTTTTTTTTTTTTTTTTTTTGGTACTGGGGATTGAACCCACCACTGAGCTACATTCCCAGGACCCCATCACCTGCACTTTAAAATTTTGGGACAGGGTCTCACTGAGATGCCAAGATTGACCTTGAACTTGTGATCCTCTTGCCTTAGCCTTCCGAGTCACTGGCAGTATAGTCATGTGCCATAGCACCTAGCTCAGCTCCCGAGATCTTTACAAAACCTTGACCCTGGAAAAAGAGCATCCTCAGGAAGGAACCTCCCAGCTCAGTTCCTCCCATGCATGCAAGTACAGATGCCAGGGCCTGCTGTGTACGCACATGTGTACTGAGCGTCATGGTGGGTCAGGTGCACCAGGGCAAGGGCCATAAGGCCAGGTTGGAAAGGGGAGACAGAGGGGCCAGCATTGCAGAACTGCCCTCCTTGCCTTTAGAATGGTCACCTCATCCCGCAGGTTGTCGTATCTCTGCTCCAACCGGGAATATTCCTTCACCAGGTTCTGGTACCGGGAACGCTCCTCCTCCAGCTCTTTCTTCATCAGAAGGTTCTCCTTCACGGAGTTTTGTGCAAATTCATCTGGAATGCAGGCACACTGAGCTGCAGTGCTGCCAGCTGAGTGGACCCCCTCACACGCATTGCCGCCTGCTTTCTATTGTCAAGAGGCAGCCTACAGAGAGCTCATTACCTGATGGCCAGCACAACTCCTCACCTACTGCAAAGCAGGGGAAGCTCATCACTCTCACCTAAGTCTTCAGAAAAGGGAGAAGAAACAACTCTGCTTCTGGAGGTGGGGCGGGAGGAGCCTGGATAATCCACCTGCCTCTCAATGACAACTGCCAGCAACTGTGGGCAGCATTCCTGGCAGAACCGAAGCTGCTTCCCAGCTCCTTCCCTATTCCTGGTTTTTTAGGTTCTGGAGTGCAGGAGGTTGGAGGAGATTAAGCCAAAAGTGAGGCTGGGGAAGGAGGAAAGGCAAAGAAGCAACACAGATGGGCTTTTGTCCTGGCCAAGCTTGATACAGCTTGATACAGCAAGGGAAGCTTTTTTAAGGGGAAATTGACAAACCATGTGACAATATTTTATGCCGGATGGCACCGTGAGGTCATGTGGTTCGGCTGCCTGGTGATATGGATGAGGAATCTGAGGATGGAGGCCGGGGACTGGGTCACACAGATCTGGGGACAGAACTGGGGTCCATAGGCTCCCTTTGCCCCTCCACAGCCAAGTGGATGACAGTCCAGGAGCTGGTGGGTACCTGAGGCTGACCTGGGGTCTAATCCAAGACCTCTGCTTGAGCAGCCATTAACAGGTGACCCACTAGATAACAGAAACAGGTACTGTGGATGCTGAAGGTAGATGTTAACGGCACAAGGGCGCTCACTACAAGCTCCAGCCTTAGCCTTTCACCTCTGCATCTTCCTCCTGTGAGCTCTGTCCTCTGGCCAGTTTGCATAGAAATAAATCCAGAAGCTGCCCAAGGCCACACAGCAGAGGCTGCTTGGCATCACTCTCTTCAAACCGAATGTCACAGCATGAACTTAGAGATCACCCCACCCCCATTCAAGCCCTTCCTCCACTGCAGTGTCTAGGAGTCTTTGGGGGAAAACCAGAGAGGAAGAGATTAAAATCCAAACAAAACTCAAGGGCTTTGGGCCTTACCTTTAGATTGGCACAGAATTTGGTTATTCAGCTGTTCTTTCTCATCTTTCAGGAGAGCATTTTCTTGCTCCAGGTCTGCAACTCTCTGAAAGAACAGGAAAAAATGATCCCTCCTGTATTTATAATAGTATCAAAAATAGTTAGGAAAAAGCTCAAGTGTTATGAAACTGTAAATTACTGTTGAAAAAAATTATAGATCTAAATAAACTGAAAAACCTTGAGGTAATGGATTAAAAGACAATATTGTTAAGATAGTAACACTCCTCGAATTTATTTACAAATGCAACATAAGGATCAAGATCCCAGCTGGCTTCTTTGCAGAAATTAACAAGCCAACCCTAAAATTCATATGGAAAATCTACAGAATAGGCAAAATACCTTGAAAAAGAAAGACAAAGCTATAGGAATTCCACTTCTAAATTTTAAAACTTACTATAATATATGGTACTCAGGAGTGTGGTGCTGGCATAAGGAAAGACATGCAGATCAATGACATACAACTGTCACAGTGACGTTGACAGTCAATTGATTTTTGACAAGAGTGCCAAAACAATTGTATTAGGGAATGAATAGTCTATTCATTAAATGGTACAAGGGAAAATGGATATCTATACTTGCAAATGAATGATGTTGGACCACTACCTCACCACATATAGAAATTGACTCAAAGACAAACGAGATAAAACTGTAAAACTCTTAAAACATAGGGAGCAAGTCATTGTGACCTAGGATCAGGCAAGGTTTTCTTAGATACAACACCAAAACCATCAAAAGAAAAGAGTAAATTGGAGTGTCAAAATTTATGACTTTTGTGCACCCAAAACATCAAGACAGTGAAAAGATGGGAGAAAACATTTGCAAATCCTATATCCGATGTAGGACTCGTGCCATGAACATATAAAGAACACTTGGAGCTTAACAATAAAAAGACAAACCGGTATAAAAATTGGGCAAAGGACTGGAACACACATTTCTACATATTTGATCTTAGCTAGAAGGCTGAGAAGTGGTGACACTTCTCCAAAGACTTACAAATGGCCAACAGCAACTGAAAAGATCTCATTGTCATTAGGGAAATGCAAACCAAACCCACAATGTGATGCTACTTCACACACTAGGATGGCTATACTATGACTTGCTCCCTATGTTTTAAGAGTTTTACAGTTTTATCTTGTTTGTCTTTGAGTCAATTTCTATACAGTAATAAGAATTGGTAAGGGTGTGAAGCAATCAGAACCCTTGTACTTCTGGAGGGAATTTAAAAGTATAGCAGTTTTGGAAAAATAGTCTGGCACTTCCTCAAGGTTAAACAGTTGTCATATGACCCAGAAATTCCACTCCTAAGTATAACTCCAAAAGAAAGAAAAACTTACCCCATGTGAAAACTTGCACAAAGATGTTTAGAGCAACATTATTCATAAGAGTGTAAATAACCCCAAAGTTCACCAACTAATGAACAAAACATGGTTGATCCATACAATGAAATTATTTAGTAATAAAAAAGAATGAAGTATTGCATCTATACTAAGTAAAAGATGCCATTCACAAAAAGACCACATATTGCATGATTCTGCTTATATGAAATGTCCAGAAGAGGCAAATCTACAGAGACTAGTAGGTTAGGGATTGACTAGAATGGGGGTGGGGGGTCTGGGGGAAATGGAACGTGCTTGCTAATGGCTTTAGAGTTCCTCTTTGTGGTGATGAAAATGTTCTAAAATTACTATAGAAATGATTGTGAAAAATCATTATAGTGATGGTTATAAAACTGTGAATTTAGTTAAAACCAATGAATTATACACCTGAAATAAGGCAGTCAAAAGAATCATTTCACAAGTTCAAGAGTCTAATAGACCACCATACAATAATCATGGGAGACTTCAATACACCTCTCTCACCATTGGACAGATCTTCCAAACAAAAGTTAAACAAGGAAACTATAGAACTCAATAACACAATTAACAACCTAGACTTAATTGACATGTATAGAATTTACCACCCAACATCAAGCAGTTACACTTTTTTCTCAGCAGCACATGGATCCTTCTCAAAAATAGATCATATATTATGTCACAGGGCAACTCTTAGACAATATAAAGGAGTAGAGATAATACCATGCATCTTATCTGATCATAATGGAATGAAACTGAAAATCAACAATAAAAGAAGGAAGGAAAAATCATGCATCACTTGGAGAATGAACAATAGGTTACTGAATGATCAATGGGTTTTAGAAGACATCAAGGAGGAAATTAAAAACTTCTTAGAGTTAAATGAAAACACAGACACAACATATCGGAATCTATGGGACACATTGAAAGCAGTTCTAAGAGGAAAATTCATTGCTTGGAGTTCATTCCTTAAAAAAAGAAAAAACCAACAAATAAACAATCTCATACTTCATCTCAAAATCCTAGAAAAAGAAGAGCAAAACAACAGCAAAAGAAGTAGAAGGCAAGAAATAATTAAAATCAGAGCTGAAATTAACGAAATCAAAACAAAAGAAACAATTGAAAAAATTGATAAAACTAAAAGTTGGTTCTTTGAAAAAATAAATAAAATTGACAGACCCTTAGCCATGCTAACGAAGAGAAGAAGAGAGAGAACTCAAATTACTAGCATACGGGATGAAAAAGGCAATATCACAACAGACACTTCAGAAATACAGAAGATAATCAGAAATTATTTTGAATCCTTATATTCCAATAAAATAGAAGATAGTGAAGGCATCGATAAATTTCTTAAGTCATAGGATCTGCCCAGATTGAGTCAGGAGGATATAGACAACCTAAACAGACCAATAACAATTGAGGAAATAGAAGAAACCATCAAAAGATTACCAACTAAGAAAAGCCCAGGACCGGATGGGTATACAGCAGAGTTTTACAAAACCTTTAAAGAGGAACTAATACCAATACTTTTCAAGCTATTTCAGGAAATAGAAAAAGAGGGTGAACTTCCAAATACATTCTATGAGGCCAACATCACCCTGATGCCGAAACCAGACAAAGACACTTCAAAGAAAGAAAACTACAGACCAATATCTCTAATGAACCTAGATGCAAAAATCTTCAATAAAATTCTGGCGAATCGGATTCAAAAACATATCGAAAAAATTGTACACCATGATCAAGTAGGATTCATCCCTGGGATGCAAGGCTGGTTCAATATACGGAAATCAATAAATGTTATTCACCACATCAATAGACTTAAAAATAAGAACCATATGATCATCTCGATAGATGCAGAAAAAGCATTCAACAAAGTACAGCATCCCTTTATGTTCAAAACTCTAGAAAAATTAGGGATAACAGGATCATACCTCAACATTGTAAAAGCAATCTATGATAAGCCACAGGCCAGCATCATTCTGAATGGAGAAAAATTGAAGGCATTCCCTCTAAAATCTGGAACAAGACAGGGATGCCCTCTCTCACCACTTCTGTTCAACATAGTCCTCGAAACACTCACCAGAGCAATTAGACAGACGAAAGAAATTAAAGGCATAAAAATAGGAAAAGAAGAACTTAAATTATCACTATTTGCAGATGATATGATTCTATACCTAGCAGACCCAAAAGGGTCTACAAAGAAGCTATTAGAGCTAATAAATGAATTCAGCAAAGTGGCAGGATATAAAATCAACACGCATAAATCAAAGGCATTCCTGTGTATCAGCGACAAATCCTCTGAAATGGAAATGAGGACAACTACTCCATTCACAATATCTTCAAAAAAAATAAAATACTTAGGAATCAACCTAACAAAAGAGGTGAAAGACTTATACAATGAAAACTACAGATCCCTAAAGAGAGATATAGAAGAAGATCTGAGAAGATGGAAAAATATACCCTGTTCATGGATAGGCAGAACTAACATCATCAAAATGGCGATATTACCAAAAGTTCTCTACAAGTTCAATGCAATGCCAATCAAAATCCCAAAGGCATTTCTTGTAGAAATAGATAAAACAATCATGAAATTCATATGGAAAAATAAAAGACTCAGAATAGCAAAAACAATGCTAAGCAGAAAGTGTGAATCAGGCGGTATAGCGATACCAGACTTCAAACTATATTACAGAGCAATAGTAACAAAAACAGCATGGTACTGGTACCAAAACAGGTGGGTGGACCAATGGTACAGAATAGAGGATACAGTAACCAATCCACAAAACTACAACTATCTTATATTTGATAAAGGGGCTAAAAGCATGCAATGGAGGAAGGATAGCATCTTCAACAAATGGTGCTGGGAAAACTGGAAATCCATTTGCATCAAAATGAAACTGAATCCCTTTCTCTCGCCATGCACAAAAGTTAACTCAAAATGGATCAAGGAGCTTGATATCAAATCAGAGACACGGCGTCTGATAGAAGAAAAAGTTGGCTATGATCTACATACTGTGGGGTCGGGCTCCAAATTCCTCAATATGACACCCATACCGCAAGAGTTAACAACTAGAATCAACAAATGGGACTTACTCAAACTAAAAAGTTTTTTCTCAGCAAAAGAAACAATAAGAGAGGTAAACAGGGAGCCTACATCCTGGGAACAAATCTTTACTCCTCACACTTCAGATAGAGCCCTAATATCCAGAGTATACAAAGAACTCAAAAAATTAGACAATAAGATAACAAATAACCCAATCAACAAATGGGCCAAGGAACTGAACAGACACTTCTCAGAGGAGGACATACAATCAATCAATAAGTACATGAAAAAATGCTCAACATCGCTAGCAGTCAGAGAAATGCAAATCAAAACCACCCTAAGATACCATCTCACTCCAGTAAGATTGGCAGCCATTATGAAGTCAAACAACAAGTGCTGGCGAGGATGTGGGGAAAAGGGTACACTGGTTCATTGTTGGTGGGACTGCAAATTGGTGCAGCCAATTTGGAAAGCAGTATGGAGATTTCTTGGAAAGCTGGAAATGGAACCACCATTTGACCCAGCTATTCCCCTTCTCGGTCTATTCCCTAAAGACCTAATAAGAGCATGCTACAGGGACACTGCTACATCGATGTTCATAGCAGCACAATTCACGATAGCAAGATTGTGGAATCAGCCTAGATGCCCTTCAATAGATGAATGGATAAAAAAAATGTGGCATTTATACACAATGGAGTATTACTCTGCATTAAGAAATGACAAAATCATAGAATTTGGAGGGAAATGGATGGCATTAGAGCAGATTATGCTAAGTGAAGCTAGCCAATCCTTAAAAAACAAATGCCAAATGACTTCTTTGATATAAGGGGAGTAACAAAGGACAGAGTAGGGATGAAGAGCATGGGAAGAAGATTAACATTAAATAGGGATGAGAGGTGGGAGGGAAAGGGAGAGAGAAGGGAAATTGCATGGAAATGGAAGGTGAACCTCAGGGTTATACAAAATTACATACAAGAGGAAGTGAGGGGTAAGGGAAGAATAATACAAGTGGAAGAAATGTTTTACAGTAGAGGGGGTAGAGAGAGAAGAGGGGAGGGGAGGGGAGGGGGGATAGTAGAGGATAGGATAGACAGCAGAATACAGACACTAGAATGGCAATATGTAAATCAATGGAAATGTAACTGATGTTATTCAGCAATCTGTATACGGGGTAAAAATGGGAGTTCATAACCCTTTTGAATCAAACTGTGAAATATGATATACCAAGAAATATGTAATGTTTTGAACGACCAACAATAAAAAAAAAGAGAATCATTTCACAAACCAACCAACCTATTAAGCACAGTGTACTCTGCTGAGGGACACAGCCAGGAACCCCCCCTCCCTTCTGGTACAGATCATTTCCAGCTACCTTCCAGAGGACTCTTCCTCATCTGTGTAGAAAGTGTGTCAAAAATGACATCCTCAGGACAATAATGCTTAATTTCTAGCACATGCCCAGTGGGAGAGCTGGTGACCTCCTGGGACAGCAACCTTGGCGATGACTGACAGCAGAGTGGAGTGGAGATGACCACCCAGACCTCTGAGGACCCGCCCACTGCCGTCAGGGAAACACCTCCCAGCTCTTCCCTTCCACTCCAGGCTTTAAAAAACTAAACTCGAGGCACCAAGAGGTGAGTGACAAGAAAAGCTACTACACCCTCCAGCCCTGCCCAGATGTTAACAAGTCTGGAGCCCAGGTCACTGGCTCTCCCACAGGGGCTCAGAAGACAGCTTCCTCAGAGAAGCTGTAGGGCCTGCAGGTGGCCGTGTATTAGGTTTGTTCTGTGAAGCCCCGTAGAGAGAAAGATACACAGTATTGATAGGGGTTTGCAAAAACAACTCCAAGCACTTTGTCAACACTATCAAATGTCTTTGAATTTCCTAAGAGTTTTTACTCTCATTCAAAACATGGCCCCAAACTACCTACACCAAGCCTTTCAAGTCCTATTTGTTTATAGGACCAGCTAAAAGGATGCTGGTTCCCTCAACTCAGTCTCAGAAGCATACTTCTGGAGGTTCTGCCCCAAGCCACAGGCATGAGACTGACAGGTGTCAGAGCACATCAAAAGCCATCCAGGTCATCCTGACACTACCCTAGGTTACGAGCTACTGCTCACATCCAGCAGTCCTGCTCTCCTCATCAGTCAGCTATAAACAGGGACGCTCCTTCAAATAGTCATGCCAAGGGGAAGTTTCCTCTCTACAGGTGATCAAATGAAAAAGGACACGTGCACATAGTTACAGCCGTGTTACTCTTCTTTGACAATTTGTCTGATAATTAATGTGACTGATGTTTTGTACCTACAGACACTTTAGTCTCTTGCCTGACTTCATGATGGGGGCAGGTACAGAAGTGGCTGAGAATGTACAAGTAGAGGGGTTGTGCCACTCAGCTCACCAGCCTACTTCTGGTCTAAGCGATGACACAGGTCATGCCACTCAGCCGTGGGCATTTTTCTGATCTGCCTTCCCGTGTCAGGAGCCTCACTGGAGGCTGGGGATGCCAGGTGAGTAAAATTTGTAATCATGGCCCTCAGTGCCCAGCAGGGGGAGGGACAGACCACAAATATAATGTAACCGATAAGGGATATAACCATCTCTATAAAGCAAGGTTTCTAAGCCTCACACTGTTAATTCTCTGTTGGGGGAGGGGGCTGCCCCGTGCATTATTGGATATTTGGCAGCAAACCTGGCTCCTCCTCACTCGATACCAGAATACCACCCCCCATCTGTGACAACCAGACTGTCTCCAGACATTGCTCTGTGTCCCCTGACAGCAAAACTTCTCTCTGAGAGCCATTCCTGGAATGCAATTCCAGGGAAAGGGAGAGGACAGGACATCCTGAAGCCCTCACAGGAGCTCTTTGTCAGGCTCTTAAGTGGGGTGTCCCAGGACAAAGGCTTGGGGGAGGAAGGGTAGGACTCCCAGTTGAGAGGCTGGGTTGGAGCAGGGGGAGTGGGAAAATTCATGGCTGGGTGGACTGAAGGACCATGAATCAGAATGTCCTCAAGGCAAAGGGGGAAAAGCCATCTCACAGACTTCTACTCTTAACCCCACCTGAGCAGGCCCAGCTTCTCCACCCCTTCTTCCTGCCTGGGCTTTCCCCTGCTCCTCCGGCAGGTTTCAAAGAGAACCCATACTTTACAGGTTAATTTGTTCTCATTAGTTAGTTCCATGTATCCTCTTCTGGGAAGTCTCTTCCCATCTCTTGAGGATGCGGGGAGCTGCCATGCCCACTGGCCTGCTCTCACGGAATCCATGTATCCCTCCGGAGCTCCCACCAGACTGCACTGATTCCTGGACCAAGGAACCATACCTGCAAGGGACCATACCACCAGGCTGCAGATCCTCAGAACCCAGCCCACTGCCAGCACTGATCGCTTGCTGAATGAATACAAGAGCCTTGCAGACAGAAGAACCTGTATTTTCCTCAGTCCACAATAAGGTCTCCCTTTTTCTTTTCTAAAACAAATGTGTTTGTAATTGGCTAAAACATTTACAATAGGTTGTTTCATCAAATAACTCAATTTAGGAAACATACAAAGGAAACAATGCTCTTCAAATCCATCTAATTTGCTATCCATCAGGCTGTTCACCACTCCATGACTTTATGAGCACCTTGAAATTAGCTTGACACACAATTAAAACAGCCTTCACTTTCCTAAATAAGTAAAGTTGAACTGAAAACCCTGTGGAATAAAGCTCGTAATATGTGCCTCTACAAAGTAATACCTGCAGCAGAGTAATGCCCACCACAGCAGTCCTGTGCCATGGCAGGAGGTTCAGATCCCAGACCTGACCCACCAGGAACAAGGCTGAACCCCCTGCCTTCACCAAGGCCTGAGGTTTCCCAGCTGCTGTGAAGCAGGCAGACCTTCCCAGGGAACAAGACTTTCCATTAACCAATTTCCAACTATCCTGACAGCTCACAAAGTAGCCCATCACTTCCTCTGGGTATTCTATAGAGTCAAGGTCCCTCTGCAATAGATCATGCCATTGGTCAGCACCAAACATAGGTCATCTCCAGTAGATGGAACCGGAAATCTCCATCCCTATGAACACCAGCAAATATCATGGAACTTCATTGCAACAACCTGTGATCTGTGATCTGAGACAAGAACATAGTAAGGGAGGGTCATGTATGTTGCCTATTGTTTTTGAGCCTCATTTTTTCCTCTGGGGGCTTTGATTCAGGAATGCAGGCCATTTTAAGGCATACAACAAAGTGGCATCAAGGGATTTTCTTTATTGCCTAAAAGAATTCTGGAGACTGGTCCACTCCCCTGATCATTAGTGAGCCTCAGGCAGAGACAATCCCACACTCAGTTCCATGCCCAGGGAGGTCAGAGAAAGCTTCCCTAGCCATTGGGTCAGGGCCAGACTGTCTTCCCAGTCAGCCAGCATATGGAGAATTTGTTGGCAGGTGCAGTAGGGATGAACTTTTGCAGCCAAATGGCTCCCTTTTTGGGCTGTCAGGGATGCAAGGTGGAGTAAGACACTTCAGCCACACAGAACAAGAACGAACATAACCCTGAGCATGATGGATGGCACCTTTACTAGGCTTCAGGACTCATTAAACACTACTCTGTAGCAATTCCTTTTGTGGGGAAAGTGGGAACAAAGGAGTAGTCTTAACTCTGGCAAGCAGATTTATTTGGAATGCTGCTTCTTTAAGGTTATTTGGAATAGCTCATCAGAACCAACACCTGGAGGACGGCGTCTTGTACCTATCAGGCTAATCCAGTCCCTATTAAGTTAAATGAATCAAATGGCCCAGCCATCTGCTGAAGAACTGCCTTTGCTACTGAATCTTCAGATACAAATCTAGCAATATGCTTTTGTCTTTTCAATTGAATATTTGAACTGTAAAAAGTCAATTGCAAGATTTCTAGTGGAAAACCATTGACAATTGAGTGGACAATGCCTATCCGGAAAGGTTCATCTGTCATCTGTTCCCAGGTAGTAGAAAGTTACAGCCCCTGGCTCTTGGTAGGGACACTTCTAATCCTACAAAGTCCTGGCGAGAGAGTTACTTGCCCATTCTGAGTGTAATGTAAACGACCATCAACATTCTAAATGAATGCAATGTTGGGTTATCTCATCAATGGGAAATGGAACTAAATCAGAGAATAGAAGCAGAAAAAGATGAGTGGCAGGAAGTACTGAACAAAATGTGAGCTGACCTGGGATACACAGCTGTTAGACACCTACACGAGTCAAGGGTGGGCTCTCACTGCTCTAGGAAAGGGAAGTATTTGGCCAGAGAGTCACAACAGGTTTCAGACCCCTGGCTCAGAAGCCCTGGTATAAGGATGGACCTCCAAGCAACGATTCGAGGAAATAAGCCAACATTTATTGAGCTCCTACTACCTCTATATCCCAGGCACTAATTTTTAAGAACACTTCTGGGGTAGGTTGTTTTTCCATGGTGTGGTGTCTGAACCCAGGGTCTCATGCATGCTAGGCAAGTACTCTACCATTGAGCTATACTCCCAGCCCCGTTATTTGCTTTCGAGAAAACTAAGGCCCAGGTGCATTAGATAACTCAAAGTACACACAGCCAGGAAGGGGTGTACACGGCTTTCCCTGAGCAGTCTGGGTGTTGCCCTAGGCTCTGAACCACTCGGCAACCTGTCTCCTGACAGTTCGGGAGACAAAGAAGAAACAGCAATGAACAATTGAGAGTCAGCCTCAAATAACTGGTTTCAACAGCAGAAGGGACCAGGTGAGTGCTAGAGGGACCAGGGGAGAGTGCATGGAGGAGGGGAGAGTGCATGGAGGAGGGGAGAGTGCATGGAGGAGGGGAGGGGGCTGAGCTGAACCTAAGGAAGAGAGGAGGACTTTGGATCCTGAGGACAGGGGAGGAAACTCCAGGTTTGGAATGACAGAATGAAGATGCTGGGGGGAAAAAATCACAAAGATGAAACTGTCAGAACAAGAAGCTCTTGGGAGCCAAAGGTTTACACAAAGAGTGAACCAGAACACAGGCTGGAGCAGCAGCAACTCAGCAAGATCATCTTTTAGGATGGACCAAAGAGACTGGCACCAGTGAAGTCCAGCTCTTTTTGTGGGGAAAAAGCCCCCTCCTTCCTGGGCCCACAAGGTTATAGAATG
This sequence comes from Urocitellus parryii, assembly GCF_045843805.1. NCBI lineage: Eukaryota > Metazoa > Chordata > Mammalia > Rodentia > Sciuridae > Urocitellus > Urocitellus parryii. The sequence continues at coordinate 24,000,327 of NC_135543.1, read as the reverse complement.
AACCCTCTGTTTGTGCAGCAAACGGAGTGCAGGCCCCTTGTTCTGGGCATTCCACTTCCTGCCTGTTCACACGCTGCACCTGCCTTAAGAAGAAATTGTACAAGCACAGCCCTGGGCAGAGATGAGTCTTTAATTCTACAGACTCCTGAAGAGTTACATGCTCATTCTCCAAGAGTAAATTTTTCCTCCAAGTAAGCCCAGTGTGCAGAACAGTACCTGACACACACAGGCACTCAGTAAACACCTGTTGAAAGTCAAGTTCACTGAGAGACCTGCATTCCTGAATCAAACAAAACGTTACAGGGAGGAAATGAGGCTCAAAAACTAGAGATAACACCATGGCCCTCCTGTATTGTATTCTTGTCTCAGATTAAAGATTACAGCTTGTTGCAATAAAATTCCATGCTATTTGCTGATGGTCATAGAAATGGAGATTTCTGGTTCCACCCAGTGGAAATGACCCATGTTCCGTACTGACCAATGGCATGCTCCATTGCAGAGGGACCTTGACTGTATATAGGATGCCCAGAGGAAGTGATGGGCTACTTTGTGAGCTGTCAGGATAGTTGGAAATTGGTTAATGGAAAGCAAAGTCTTGTTCCCTGGGAAGATGTGCCTGCTTCACAGCATTAATTTAAAAGCAAACAACTAGGAATTGAAAACCAACATTCTTTGAACATTGAGGCAACTTTGAAAATGTCAAAAACACAAACCTCCACAGTAGCCCAGGAGATGTCACCTCGATGATCTCCCCTCCCCAAGCTCCCAGAACCTACTGTTGCACATGTCTGGAGGTTGCATGGGCTAATGCTGCCTGAGGTCAGAAGGTCCTTCCTGGTCTGGCCCACTGCCTCTCTGACCTCCCCTCCTACCTACTCTTCCTTGCTGTTCTGCATCTAATACACTTGTCACCTGTACCTCACAACGTACCCTCTTTGCTCAGGGCCATCTCGGTGGGGACATCTTTGGCCATTACAAAGGAATCACATTCCTCCCTCCACAGGTCACTCTCTGGCCTTTATTTTTCTTTATAGCACATGATGGATAATCTGGGTTTGATGCCTATCTGTCTCCTCTTATCCCCCATATGTAAGCTCCCTAGGAATGAGAAGAACCTTTTTTGATTGATTTTGCCCCAGTGTGTAGAACAGTCCTAACACAAGCAATCAGGAAACCCCTGCTGAAAGATGGCTGCAATGAGACACCACAGAGGTGGGTTAGGAGCCTTTCCTAATAACCATCAGCCTCCTCATGAACCAGGACCCTGTGCCACTGAGAGTACAACTTGGAGTCTTAGCTGCCACAGAAGTCCTGCTCTGTATCTCTGTAGTGTAAAGGATCACCCAGGCAGATCCCTCCGCTTCCTTCTGAAAAAAATCTCAAACTTAAGTCTTACACTGGAACCACTCAAGGTAATCAAAGAACATCTGATGTCCCTGTGATTGATGACCTGATACAATGTTCCACTCTCCGTGCTCAGGGCCTGGGGCCTGCAAATGCCAATGGCCCCTCTGTGTCAGGCAGCTGGCTGCTGGTGGCTCCACTTCACCCATTGCAACCTTGCAGCCAGCTAAGCCTCACTATGACCACCAAACCACCTTCAGAGCTGGTTCTGGATAATGAGCTGCTGCCTGTGCGCCAAGGGCAGCCCTGGGAGCCTCCCTTTCATCAGGGACACCAAATGGCAGTCATACAAAACAGCACAGATGCACAAAAGCAGGCAGCATAGGGATGGTGGAGGCTTCAAGAAATAACAAACAGGAAGGAGGTTAAGGACATAGGTATGGATCATGCTGTGGAGGGGCCTAAGGAATATATATACATATATTTTTAAGTAGAAAAGGATGAGGCTGGGCTGTGACATGGGGATGCCCTAGGCTCTGAGGACACAAATATGAATTCCTTGTCCCCACAGGCCGAGGCAGTGCAGCCATGTGGCTTCCCAGTTAAAGCCATTAGGGTGGGGCTGACATGTTCCAGGATGCCAGTTCCAATACAACATTTGCTGCTTCTGCCAACAGAAACATCAAACTCATTAATTAAACATCCACCAGCAGTCATCGGCTCCCTCCCTGTGCTTTGCTGGTCTCATCAATCTTGCTCAGTGCAGAGCAGGCCCCTGGACACATCTAGCAGGAAGCCAACTGTCTGATTATTCAGCATTTGTTAAGATTGGACACAGAGCCTTTAAAAAATATTAAACCCTGACTAGGCACAGAAACGAAGCAAATCAGCCCCTCTACCTTCCCCCAACCACCAGAAAAAAAAAAAAGTTGCAGTAGACCCTCAAGAAGAAAGAATGCTTACTTTTGCTGCCCCCCCACCAACAACCCCTTCCTTGGAAAGATAATCCACTTAATGGATCATGGTGGTGTCTTGAGTCTTTGCAACTTAGGTTTTGCTTCTGTGTGGAGTCAGAGAAAGGTTCTCTGCTCTTTGCCTATTGTTCTCCTTACAGAATCCTTGCTTTGTTGCCAGTTTCAAGCTGTAATTTTATTTAAGACCTAAGCCAATATACTCCTAGGAAATAGCAATTTTTTTTTTAAAGAAGAGAAGGCAGAAATCTGCTTTCTGTATTTTGCTCTGCCAAGGAAAATGTTCATGATACATGTTTATGCCCCTTTGGATGGAGACCTGGATGTTTGAAAAGTGCTGGGAGTCTCTACATGGCACTGTTAAGCAGGAAACAGGGAATGCAGGGATGATGGGTCAGTGCAACCCGGGGAGACAGAGATAGGAGAGACCTTGGTTTTGTGGAGGTGAACAGACCTCCCAGGTGTCTACTCTGACTTAGATGCATGTGCAGGGAGCCGTCTTTCCTCCCAGGGTCACAAATCTCAAGTTCCCAATTCTAATCTTGACCTCTTCTTTTTGCCTTTGGAGTCCACCTTCCTGTTTTCATTTACACAGAAGGGCTACCCACTCATCTGCTCCAAGCGTCAGCAGAGTACAAGTGCACAATTCCATGGTTTGACGGTTACTGGCTTGTAGCCTGGTACCACATGCTTCATCCCAAAGGAGGAAGCCCACTCCAGACCTCGTGGTGGGTAAGCTGGCAGGTGGTTTACCTGGGCAGAGGATTTTGTGATGCCTCAAAACAACCCACTGGGAGGGTGGGCTGCCTGCACTGTCAAGCCCCGTGTCTGACATTCTTCTGGGCCTAACACCCATCTGGGTCTCACTTCTGACCCTGGAAATCCCTGACATCTGGGGGGAAGGCAAAGGCTGATGGTGCAGGAGTCATGCCTGGGGTGGGAAAATGTCGTAGGCAAGTCCAGCATGAGCTGGCTCTGCAGGTTTCATCTCAAATGGGAATCTGCGGTTCTCGGCTGTGAGGTTTGAGGCCAGAGACGGAGGCAGGGTAGCAGAGGACAAAGGACTCCAAAACAGAGTTGAGGTCCTCTATTCCTTCTAGAAGCCAAACACAACCTCACAGCATCAGCCAGTGCAAGTCCACAGGGAGCCTTAGAGATGATCTGGAAGAACTTTCATACACACGGGTAATAGAGGCCAGTGAGGTTTCCTGCAATGCTTGACCATGAGGAAGTAGGGACGAGGTCAGTATTCTGAGGCCTGCTCCAGGGCCCTCTTTGTGTCGGCATTCAGTCTGCCCTAATTTTGAAATCTAATGTAGGAACACTGAATCTCCCACTCCTTAGACTCCCAACCCAATGTGACTTCTCCAGTGGTGAGTGCTAAGCATGTGGATAATGTGCTCTTTCCCTGTGGCCTGTAGGTCACTACAGAGATGGGGAGACAGCAGCTGTGTCCCAAGTCCATAGAGGGCTCTCTAGTGGCACTCTGGGACTTTCCTGGTTGGAACAGGTATCTTGGGACTAGAGAAGGGATTATTTGTGTCCTGATGTTTGGGGCTGCTGGGGAGATCCTAGGAAGTCTACTTCATGGGGAAGCATACCAAACAGCAGCGAAGGCTACACAAACTTGGGCAAATTCCCCAAAGCACAGTGACCTCTTATGGATGGGAAGTGACATCTAGAAGCTGCCCCTAAGCCCTAGAGCAATCATGATCTCTGTAACAACTCTCTTGCCAACAGTATTCAGGCCTCAGCAGATCCAAAGAATAACTCTAGACTGTAAGAGATGTACAAAGGCAGAGGCTGTGTATCCCTCTCAAGAGATGCCAGGGTGTAGCCAATGGCAGAAGCTCAATCGACATTTGTTCAGTGAATGGGCATGTCTGTCTGGCTTACCCAGAACTTGGCCACTTTCTGTATAAGCACAGGAAGATGGCTGGTCTGTGGGTATGAGCCCCATTAAAGCCATGGTGTTTTCCCAGCTTGAAGAAGAAACGATCTCTGAGGGGTGGCTGCACTGGCCAGCCAGTCACCAGTCCTGCCCTTCTGGCTCAGGCATACCTTTCTCAGCTCGTCCTTCTCCTTGCTGTGGGCATCCTCCAGGACCCTACGCTCCGAGTGGGCTCTCTGCAGCTCCGTGCGCAGGCTCTGCACCTCCTCCTGCAGCTGCAGGCTGGCATCGGCCCCCTGGTTCTGCTGGTAATGCGCCAGCTCCCTCTTCAGCTTCTCCACCTGCATGGTGTGCATGGAGGTGACCGCCGACAGTTGCTCCGACAGGGTCTTGAACTCTTTGTTCTGTGGAGAATCAGAAAATGGGGAAAGGGAAGGAGGAGGGAAGAGAAAGACAGGGTTATTGGGCCAGGAAAGGCAGAGTGAAGGCAATAGAAAAGTACGTTCAAGGTGGAATTAAACTTCACAATCATTACATGCTCGAGTGCTCGCCTGCCATCTCCCTAACAAAACTCTACTGTGAGCCCAGGAGAAACAGAGGGAAGCAAAAAATAGCAGCACTGGGATCAAAAAATAGTTCAAGGAGCTTTCATGAGCCCTCTCAGAGCTGGAAGCTGGCTGATGGCAGTTTGATTTCTCCTTTGGGTGGACAGATCCTTCCATCTGATTTGGAAGTTGCAGGAATGATGTAGCCGGCTCTCTGGACCTGCAGTCTTGGATTTTGAAGTTTCTCTGTCCTTTCACACCAAGCCCTCCCACCCTTGGACTTGCTGGCACAAAGCGCTGCAACCTAATCGCCAGCTCTGAGACAAAGGCCCCCTTTAGCATACCTATTCTAAGGGGCCTTGGGATCCCTCTTGCCACCTGTCAGGCTAGATTACCCGGGGTGCCTCTGAGTCGGGAGACTGATGCCTGGCGGAGCCTGCACCTGATGTGAGCCTGGCTCACTGGGTACCTGATCACCAACCCACTCACATTTCCCTGTGTGCCTGGGACCCCGAGAACCTAGTGCAAGGGTCAAATCCAAGTGGAAATGAGGGGCAGAGTTGTGGCTGTCAGAATCGAGAGTAACAGCCCAAAGTAGTTAGTATGAAAGAGTAGTGGCGAGGAAGGAGGGCTCTCCAAATAAGCAGGCAACAGCAAATAGTCATCGATTATTCTTCATTGCTGTCCTCTGCAGGAGCATCAGGTAGAACAGATACTGGGTAAAATACCAATAAGCAAGGACAGTGGGAATCAATGATTAATTTACATCAGAAATTAGACCTCACAAAAAGCAGTGAGGAAAAGTAAAAGGCCATTGGAGCCTGGACACCAGACATGCCGTGGGACTGCAAGGCTGGGGCGTCGGCAGCAACTGTCCATGTGCATGCAGCAGGTGGGGTCCTCAACCATGACTGGTCTGGCTGTCAGCCTCATCCTGAGAAAAAAATTGGTGTCTATTTAGGAAGACTGTCCCTGCCTAAACTACCCTCCTGGGGGTTGCCAATGGAGGCTGAGAGTCTCTGCACAGTGGGGAAGGCAGGCTGGACTAGTTCCCTCTGACCTCTCTGTTCTGGGTTGGAAATAAGGCTTAGCTCATCTGTCACCTCGAGGTGGCATGTCCTGGGTCGTATCACCAAAGGTGGTAAGGATGACAGGGCTAGGGTCCCTGGTGAAGGTTGGGCATGAAGAGAGGCATGCATGTGAAGGCAGCAGGGGGAACAGGCATGCCCTGCATTGCTGTGGACCTCAGCCACATATCCTGGCTCTGGGAGGCCCAGCTCTCCTGATCCCAATACCGCCCAAGTCCAGGCTCAGGGAATGTTGGGGTGACAAGCAGCTGAGGCTGGACAGACTGCTTGGAGCCCAGCTCTACCCTTGATCCTCCAGGAATGTACACTCCAACTTCCTCACATGTAAATGGGTGGAAACACACCTTGGAGGCTTGTCACCAAGATGTAGGGATAAAGCACTTAGCCTGCTGCCTGGATAACATCAATACACACCGGTGATCCTCACTGGCCAGGATTCTATAAGGAGCCCCTCAGAGAGGGGCTTGCAAGGCTCACAGTGTGCATGGGGGAGTCCCCACAGCAGAGCCAGGGAAGTTCCTTATCTCATCCCACTGCATCCGAACACGACCCCTGAGGGTTCCAAGGCTGTGTGCCTTGTATTCTGAGTGTCTGGCTTCTCAAAGGAAGCCCCAGGAGGGGATGGCTTCCTGTTTGTCCTCAAGCCTACAGATGGCCTGGCTGTGCCCCAAGCCTAGCACCCCTCATGGGCCCCCCAAGTCCTCCCTGTGATGGGAGGCTAAGATCGCCAGCGCTAGTCTAGTCAGTGCCACTTGGAGACCCAGTCCTGCCCTGCACTAGTGAAGGCCTTTGCTGACATTAGGGGGCAGGGCTCTGGAGAGTTCTAGGCAGACACTACTCCTAGGAGGTCTCAAACATGCCGAATGGATGCTCGCTCTGCTGCTGCTGCTACTGAAGCACACAGGTGAGGTCAGGCGAGATTTTGAAATGTCTCTGCAGGGTGAAGGGCAAGTCACCTGCCTGTTTGTCCAGGTGATGGCAGGGCCTCTCCTGCCTGAGCAGCATCTTTGTGTAACTGGAAGAAAGTACCACCCTCAAGGCAGGGAAACAGTTTCCCCTGTGGGTGGGCATAGCCCCAGAGGTACACAGATTGGAACAAAGAATGCTACTTCCAGGGAAGGCTCATAGTCAGATAAAGAACAGCAACTGAATTTCAGCCACACTTCTCTTAAAACCAGGCCCCTTGTTCAGTGTACAACCAGAACTGTACAGAGTGATTTCCAATAAATGCTCATGGACTTGGGTAGGCGGGGGGAATAAGCAGATTACTGCAAGACAGTCTGCACAGTGAAAAGCAGCATGTCCCCCACACAACGGCTACCAGTGGTGGGTGCTTGCTTTAGGCCACACACTATACTATGCTCACGTATATAACTCATTCAAGCTTCACAAGAAGTCCTATTTGGTATGGATTACTAACATCGCCCCCTACTTCTGATGCACAGAAAGGCCATAAAGCTGTAACTTATAACATGCACATGGTAACTGAATGCCTATTAAGTATAATAAAATCAGACTGACTCAAAGGCTGACAATCTATAGATTTGTATTTTTTCCATGTAAAATGCATTTAAATACCACCTTATATTTGTAAGTATATAAGAAACTTGACTCCCATTTAAAAATTGTAAGTTCAACTGACCAAGTTATTCTTCATATGTGCTGATATAAAGCCAGGCTTTTGGCAAAGTTCATGGGCTCCCTCATTTTGGCTGAATAATATCACATGAGACCTATACCAGGGGCACTATAATAAACTGTCCTAGGAAATGACTATTTATTGCTGAAGGCTATGAAAACCATGGGAGAATATTTTAGCACCACGGACAGCTCAAATTCTCCTAACCATCTTCTCTTTCAGGGACTCTCAAAGGACTCTATGTCACTTGCTTGGGAACTTGGTGCTGAGTCTGTCTTCCCTCTCCAGTTGGGGTGTAGTCTCAGGACAAGCATCTGGGATGCCACCTTAGCCTGGTTTTCTCTTTCAGTCTCCGCCCTTGCCGACTCATGGCAGGGGTCAGGGTACTTGTTGCAGGACTGTCTCCATCGATCTGGGCCTTGGTCCTCTTCCTCATGCTACTCTGACCAGTACCTTGGGACACCTTTGCCTCTGTCTTCCCTGACACACGCATGTCTTCCTTCCAGCTTTGAACCTTGCCTATGTGTCAAGAGAGCAGCTGCCTGAATCTTTTCCAAGAATCACAAGAAAAGCAACTCAGATTGCTGAACAGTTGGCCTCATTTGCTAATAAAACCAGCAGCTCTAGAGAGCTGGCAGGGAAGAGGATGCTGATGCCGTCTCTCACAGCAGGGTGGCAGGCACCCTGGACTCTCGGTCATCCCCTGACCCCACAGCACACACTGTAAATACCTGCCAGTCTTAAGGACAATGCTATCATATAAGCATGAACCCAAACCAAGGTTAGTGTCTCGCAGTGTGAGAGATCTAGCAATTTGGTCAGAGGTGGCAGACCATGCCCTGAAAGCAGCCCATCAGTGTCAATGCCACATAGGCTACTTACTAGCTGTATGATCTTGAGCTGGTTACTTACATTCTCTGTGCCTCAATGTCCTCATCTTTGAAATAAGTATATTAACATTGATCTCCTAGGGTTGTGGTGAGGATTCAATGAGTTAGTATGTGAGAACAGTGCCTAGCACATAGGCAATATGGGGAGACACATGAGAAAGCAAGAATCTCATCACCCCTTGTGACCACCTGTGACATGCAGGGCACCCTGCCCAGGTGACTAATGCTTGTCACTATACACAGTTGTTAGTTAGCAGGAAACTTAAGCCAAAAAGCTTAAAAAAATAAAAAAGTCCTTTTAAATCTGCTTCTCTTTGATGTTCAAACACATGGATTATAAAATTTAGATTTATTTTTATCCTCTGAAGTTGACTTTAGCAATCAGCAAGGTCAGTGTCCAGCCCTATCTGGAATCTGAGGGTCAGAGTGGCCAGCACGCACACAGGGATCCTGGCAGAGGCAGCATCAAAGCCTCCATGTCCCTCTCAGTGTACTTTGCCCAGAAGGTCAGCTGGCAAACCGGGACTACTCCTGCCTTTTCTGGCCAGTCATCAACAACCCTTTCATTATCAAGCAAAACCATAAACCTGGTGTTCTTTGCACTTGTTTAATCCACATGGCCAGGGCCAGAGACCAGACTCTCCTCTGAGCAGGTGGGACTTCTTCCCTCACCTGGCCAACTGCTGCAGGCTGACAGGGCAGGGATCAAGTGTAGCCCATCCTATACCTGGACCTTCCTTGATTCCTTACTAAGGAGCCAGTGGAACAGGCACCTTGGAGAACCTACACAGAAAGCACAGCCCTTGGGTCACTCATCTAGGCCCTGCACTGGGACAGCTCATTTAGGTATAAAATGGCTTACTTATATTCCTGTTATTGGGGTCACAGTAAGTTTTAGAAGTGTCCAGTATAGGACAGGTGCAATAAAACCAAGTCACCTCCAAGACCATGGCTGGTGGCCCCAACTTGGTTTCTTTCTTCAGACCCCTACACCATCACACTATGCCCTTTTCCTCTTTCAGCAGTAGTGAAACCCTCCAGGGTGCTACAAGAGCCTGGGCCTGGGGTCACCTTGACATCCTGCATGAGCCAGGTGATGGTGAGCCTCTTTTCCATACTCAGCAATGACTATAGGAGGAAAGAACCGATGACAGTGTTTGCAGTTAAAAAAAAAAAAAAAAAAAAAAAAAAACAAAAAACTAGCATTGCCCTCATCATGGCTGTGAGCAGAACCTAGGTTGTAATACCTCCTAATTCTGTGGCCTGATCTAGAATTTCCCCATCTGTGAAATGACCGCAAGTGAAGTGAGGATTCAATGAGTGAATACAGAGCACGCATCACAGACTGGCACAAGTGGTACCCAGCAAGTCATGATGGGATCCATGCCATGGGTCCTAATGCAGGAAGATTCTTTCCCATAGCACAGCATTCCACTTGTACCAAAGTTATCCCTCATCCGCCTGAATCAAGGAGTTAGAGGGGAAGGAGGACAGACCACTTGGGCCACCCAAGAGTGTGTGTGTGTGTGTGCGCGTGCAAGCCTCATTCCAACCTGGGTTTCGCCCAGGTGTATCTGCCCCCCAGGAGCATGTCCTGTGTTTGCCTTGAATCCCTCTTAATACCACGCCCAGCACCCTTCCTGCAGGCTAACAATTCCTTGTTTGTTCAGCAGATTGTGGGAAAGTGGCTTAAGCTTTCCTTAAGCAAAGAAGCTAAAACCTCCTGAAAGCAGTGATTATTTCTGGAGTTGGGAGAACTCCAGGGCAGAATCCTGTTTGCAGCATTGCCAGTTCCTAGAGACTACCTGCTTTCCTTGGCTCCCGGCCTCCATTGCCCCTCTCCATATTTCCTCCCCTCAATCTCACCACCCATCCTTCCTCCCTCTCATGTGGACCCTTGTGCTCACATCAGCCCACAGGGAAAATTTAGAATCATTTCCCTATTGCAAGATCCTTAGGTCATTCACATCTGAGCAGCCCTTTTGCTCTGTGAGGCAACGTTCACAGATCCCCGGGGTTTAGATGTGTGCATCTTTGGGAGGCCATTGTTCTGCCTGCCATGGTCAGGAACTGTTCTTACTGGTGGGGAGATACCCCGAGGACTTCTAGGCTTCCTCAAGTCTCTGGCACATGTCATTTCCCGAGGAAGCTATAGGTCTCTCTCAAATATACCCTTGGTGCCCCATTCAACCTGACACCGGGGAAGGGAGCTCCTCACACTGACCTGGTCATCAATCTTCCGCTGCAGCTGGACCACCTTGTTCTCCATGCCCACATTGAGGCGTTTCAGGTGCTCTGCTGAGCGGGCCTCGATCTTGAGGGCCTTCAGTTCCTGCTTGGCCTTGAGCCTCCGGAAGGCACACTGGATGACGATGGCTGCAGCCCGCAGCCGCTGGAAATGCCTGCGTGCCATCCACCCCCTTGCGTGCTTCTGGATGATGGTAGCCTTGTGCTCCATGAGGACCTGGAGGGGAATGGCAGGCATACTCACCCTGTGGGTTTGCACTACAGAATGGGAGCAAGGGAAGCTCATGGAACCATCTGGATGATGAGGCTGAGGTATTGATGGCTGTTTTATGAATGAATTGTAGCCAGGCTCTGCAGCCCAAGTACCCAAGGGAATCAGCTGTCAGACTCTTATTTTAGCTTTATTGTGCTTTCTGTTTCCCTGACTAGGGAGCCACAGCCTAAAAACCTCACCATTTGGGGGATTTAATGGTTAGCCTATTGATCTCTCCCCATTTGACAGATGCAGATCCCGTCTTGGTGCAGGGGAACTAGAAGGTAGAGTGTACAGTCCAGTGAGAGGTCCCAAAAGGTTAGTGGCTTATAAGTTAACTGCACATGAGTTAGTTTTTCTAACACGTTAAAGGCCGCTCAGAAAATCAAAGCATCAATGCTCTTGCCTTAATACCCTGTAAAATATTGAGTGTTACATACCCTGTGTCACAGCTGCAAGACACCCAGTGCTTGCTCTTTGCATGTGTTGCCCCCCTGCTGGTTACCTAAAAAATGTCACCTTCCCCTATCACAGGGGCATCATCACACCATTATTAGTCACTGCAGAAGTCATGGAACCTTCTCCCATTGGCCTGGGACTCCATTATACCAGGTGCATCCACCATCACAGGGTCATGCTTGTTCTGTCATCACTGATTCAGTGTTTTAGGTTTATTGTTTAGGAAAAAAAACCCCTCACACTTCTGATCATAGAAAGCACAAATATTCATTTTAGGAAAACATACATCTCGGGCACCTGCTTCCAACTTGACTTTCCTATTAGCATCGTGCTTTCAGCTGCACAGTTTTCTGGATGAAGGAACACGTGCTGATTGAGAGCTTCCTAACCCAGGATTTCAGCCCCGATGGAGTAACGCAAAGAGCAACGGCCCAGCAGGCAGGTGACAGTGGCCCTCCCCTGGCCTCACCTCAGCAGGCTTCAGGCCTCTAATCTAGACAGGGCTCAGTCTGCTGGGGCCTAGTACCACCCCCTGTTCAAGTCTGAACAAGCTAGGTCAGACACCAGGCTCTGCTGCTGGCTCACAGGTGCCCTCAGGCAGGAGACTGAGCTCCTCTGGGCAGCTTAGGGGTCAAGGGGGAACGCCACCACACCACCTTCCCTCTTTGCAGGACTTCAGGAAGGACTTGGTAAGAGCAGACATGGGAAGTGAGAGATTCAGAAAAAAGTCAGTATAGCCAATAAATGTTCCTGTGGGTGACACTGCTGCTATAGGCGGGACACCAGCTGGCAAGTCCCTCAGGGTGGCCACTTACCTGGCGGTAGATTCTGCGCACGAACATGGCCCGAGCAAAGGCCTGGATGACGATGGCAGCCCTGCGCACTCTCTGGTAAGCCAGGCGGGTCCTCCGCATGCGGTACTGCTTCTGGAGCACCACTGCCGCCCGAGTCCTTCGCAGGTGCTCAGCCAGCCTGTCGGCGGGGGAGGGTGAGTAGCATCAGGGAGAGCGCTCTGGGCAGCTGGCCCCGAGGCCCCTGAGGTGTCTGCAAAGCAAGCTCCTCCTCACCATGGTCCTACTGGGACAGCTTTCACCGTCCTTCCCAAACACAGCAATGCCTCAGGCACTTAATCCATAGGCTCAGAACTGTAGGGTTCCCTTTCTTCCTGGGGTTCCCCAAAGACTTCCCACCATCATTGGCCTTGGTCTGAGTTTGACCCCCCCTGTGATCCTTACCTGACTACTCTCAGCTCCTGGGCAGTCCCCTGCAACACACCCTCGGTGCTCCCCATCCTCCATGCATTTACATTGCTGCCTGTGCCTCTCCAGGCTTGGGGATGCCCAGGTCTACGTCTCCATTCATTCTGCACCCCTAGATCTAGTTCAGGGCCCACAAAGCAGGCAGTAGGCAAATATCTGCTGAATGACTGAATCTCCTCAGGCCCCCACCTCTCCTCCCCATTTTCTCATCTCCCTAGGCCCTTTCCCCTGGAAGCCTATGAGTATCTCTCCTTTCTTTCAACACTGCATTCCCCGTCTCGTTTCCCAAATAAAATAGCCAGGTTGATGCTTCCCATCCTTAAGAGTCTTATTCTGCTCCAGGCTCACAGCAAGTGTTCAGCCCAAGGTCCACAATGTCCCATGCTAGAAAGGCCCTTAGAAATCATTTAGCACAACCTCAGAAGAACCATCCAGGCCAGATGCTCATACTTGGTGAAATGCACAATTCCCTAGTCCAGCTCCCTGTGCGTGCTTTCCTCAGATATGTGCCCCTGGATTACAGGCTTTCTGCAGGGAGAATTCAGGTCAGGTCTGTTACACTCCTGCACACGTGCTCTCTAGCAGAGATGGCTGAGCAGCCACTTGAAACTTTGACTCTCAAACACCAGATTTTGTGGCAATTACTGTCACTTCTCCACAGAAAATTCTTAGAGAAGGTGCTGGCAGTGGATCCACCTGTGAAGGCCCGGGGTATCCCATGAGAGTCTGTGGAGGGGCCTAAGATATAGCTTACAGGAGGCCATGCCTGCCCCAGTGGACAGCAGAAGGGAACAGTGAAAGCAGTTTCCTCTGTGTGGTATCAGACTGGCATAAATGTTGGGCAGGGGAGCCCAACTGGCATCTTGGCAAAGAGCCACTGTGGTTGGACAAGTCATACCCTGTCTGTACTGGATCAGTACAGCAACCCATAGAATGTCCTCCCAGGACCTTCCCAGACTAATTACAAACTCCAAGGATTCCAAAAGTTCCTGGTACACAGAGTGAGGTTATGTGTAAGTGTACTGTGATGGAGGGGGTAGATTCTAGGTGTAAGTTTTTCTTTCTTATTTTTTTTTACTGTGGGGTTTAGGTAAAGAGGAAGTGATTGATTTGTACAAAAACTAGGTTCTAGGTTAGTGTTGGTGGGATGGGGGCAGTCAGGGGGCACCTGACTTGGGAACTAGACCAACTTCCTGAGGTGAGAAGGCATTCAAGGGATGCTCACCCACTGGGAGAGAGCCCAGGAACAGACAGGGCTCCACAGAACCTGCTTTAATTATGGACAAAAGGTCACCTAGCTGAGAGGCAGTTGCCCTCTTCCCTGCCCCAGATACACCTGGGCTTGCTCACCTGCGGGCCAGGTATCCTCGGCAGTACTTCTGCAAGGTTAAGGTGGCCCTCTTCAACCTGCGGTACTTCACCTTCTGCAGCCAGCCCCGGACGGTTTTCTGGATCATGATGGTGGCTGCTCGGAACTTGTCGGCCCGCAATTTCTCCAGGTAGGCCACTTGGCCTGCCCGAAAGAAGATCTTGGTGCGGCCAAACTGGAACTTGTCAGGATCCTTCATGGGGAAGGGAGAAGAGCTGGCTGGTCATCAGTGATCAGCGTGGCAGCCTGCCCCGTGCCACCCAGTTCTTCCCACTAGATCTCAAGTGGCCCTCCACACTCAGCACTCATTCAACAGTGGTCCCCACTACATAACAGGCGCTGGGTGAGTCACCCAGGATGGGCTGTAAAGATGACTGCCTGGAGGAACAGACATCGGGGCAAGGGCAACAGAGAAGCCAACAAGCCACTCCCTGCTTTCAGACAGTGATAGGATCAGGGAGAAAGTCAAACCGGGGGTGTTTAAAAATGATGCAGAAGACAGGCCCCTTGGGAGGTGCTCTTTGAGCAAAGATCTGAATGGACCCAAGTGGGCAGCCACGGAGAAGTAGCAAAGAGGAACTCTTCAAAGGAGCGGGTCAGATGCTCACACCCTGTGCTGCTAACAACCCAGGCATGTTGAGGAACGAGAGCCATGACGGCTAAGCATGGGCGCTGCAGGTGGATGGATGTGAGGAGCCAGTCATGAAAGGCCTGGCAAGTCTGGTACAAAGTTGGGATGGGAGCCATGTGTTGGGGGTTCTGAGCAAAGCAATAGCCTCATCTGGTCAATGTTTTAAAGATTATCTTTAAATGGCTGCAGTTGTACACAAATTACAGAGTATAAATAATCACCAAATAAAACTATTTTTTGAACATGTAGTGACTATCTGAATTATATCTATTAAGTTAAAATTAGTTGCCTTTCCCTGCATTCACCCCAGTGGATGAGAAATGACCAGAGGGCTATGGATAAGCCTGGAGAAGAACACTGAGAAAGTTAACCCACGAAGACCTGAAGCCCTGCAAATCCACGGCCATCCCACATGCTCACTGGCATGAAGCCCATGGCAAGATGAGGGACTGAGCCAAAGTCTGCAGAGGACACACAAGAATGTGCTTCACACTGGCAAATGGCTCTGAAGGAATGCTAGGCCATCGTTCTTCATGGGCTAATCCCTATGCAGGTGACAGGAATGGGTTCCTTGCTGGGAGGGCAGTGTTGCTTAGACTGCCTGAGCTTGAGACACAGCTCCAGCTGGAGTACCACTGGTCGTTTTCTCCATGGGCCTGGCTGCAGGTGAGGTGAGGCCTGGGTTGGTTCTCATGCCTATGTCTGCTTGGGGCCACACCTCCAGTGGGCCCGTAGCTCATACTGAGCCACAGGGCTGGATGGGCCAGGAAGCTTCCAGGTAGCAGATGCCATGGTTTGATTGCTACCCTGTGTGGGGAGAGTCCTGCTCAGCAAGAGGGGTCAGAATCGGGGACAAGCTCAGCTACTTGGTTTCACAGAATCAGAGAAGGGGGGGGGTCACTGAATCCCAGGAAACATAGCATGCATGCTTCGTTTGTTATTCTGGAAATAGGAAGGAGTGATGTGGCCTTCACCAACAGGACATTTAGGGGATCCCACCTGCTCCCGTCACCCAGCAGCCTGCTCTTCATACTCTTCTTTCCCCATGTGTCTCTAACACACCCACCCAAGTGCCTCTAATCCCCAGAACTTACTATTCTGTTAGCATATTATTGGATCAAACATCATCTTGTGTTAATTTTTCTCCAAGATTCAGACTGAGGGAGCTGAAAGCAACCTTAGCGATCCATTCCAAGCCTTCCTGTTGCTTCACAGATAAAGCTGCACCTTCCTCACAAGGTGAGCCATTACTGCAGGATTCTAATCATGATGGGCTCATCTAGCTAGTCCTGCACAGCCACCAGCACCAACTCATACTTCCTGTGACAACCAGGAATCATGGTAGGAACACAGCCACAGTAAGAGCCTTGCCATTTTCCCATTCGCAGTCTTGGGAAGTGACAGACAAACCTTCAATTGCAACATGAGGGCATAAAGGCAATAAAGCCAGACAGACATCGAAGCACTGCTGGCCCATAGAACATGGAGTAGCTAACTCCCCCTCGGAGGCCAGGAATGGGCTTCTCAGACCAGGAAGTATCTTAGAGCTCAGTTTGGGAGGAGACTCTGGGCAGGCAGGTAACAGAGAAAAAGCACTCCAGGCAGAGGAAACAGCACGTACTCGTTAATTTGCCTTTAGGCAAGTCATTTGTGTGTTCCTCCCACAAATGTTTGGTGGGCTCCCTGTGTCATACCAAGTACTTGTAAGTAGTGGGGAGCGTCAATGCAGAGACAGTTCCCCTGAAGGGAAGGCTGCATGCACCTGAAACATGAGATAGCAAGGACATGGGCCCCAAGAGGGACATGAAGGGCTATAGGCAAGTGCTGGGTCCAGCACAGCAGGAGAGCAGGGTCAGCCAGGAAGCTAAGCACCAAGAAGTGGGCAGGCTACTCCTCATCTGTGAAGAGGCAGCTGTGCGCAGCAAGGCCCAGTGGTCAAAGTGCATCAAGGAGTCAGGCCCCAGGCAGTGGCACTTGGTCCCATTAGCAAGAGGGGAGCATGATATAGGTGTGTGTCCCTTTAGGAATAAGAGGTTCTGCTAGTAACCTTGGAGAAATCCAGGAAAGAGGGAGGCAGAATAAAACTATGACCTGGGGAAGAGAAGGCAGCCACATGGTAGAGGGATCCTTGGCAGTCCTGGACTGCACACTGAGAGGCCAGCTCTGGTACCAGTGAGGAGGAAGACTCCTACCATGTTAACCAAGGTCAGCCGACCTGAACAGATTGATCTCACCCATGAGAAAAGAGATGTTCACATGGACACTGACAAACGAAATGCAGCCAAAACTTCAGCTAACCAGAATCTGACTAAACAACCCTCAATTAACCAGACTGTCATCTTCTGTTTTTTTTTTTTTTTTTTAAAAAGGGTGGGGGTGGCAAAGGTGAATGGTATTTGGGCTCTATCTTTTTAAAATGCTGGTTAAAACCATATTCATTTAGTATGGTATTCTGCACTGTCTGTCCAAAGCTACAAACTTGAGTAGCCAAAATGATGTTAAGATGAAAAAATTTATGAAATAAAACACAAACTTAACTCCTAATTATATGACGATAAGCCATCCAGTGTGAGTAGATTTTCTAGCAAAATACCTGACATTTTTAAAATTTTTGAGGTAATTGTTTTATCACCTTTTTAAAAGGAAGATTCTTGACATGATTTAACACTTTAACATTATCACACTCTTCTAGTGTTTCTGAATTTTCTTGAACTATTGAAATGTTTAACAATTTTCCTCTATTAATTCTGTTTCGTAGTTCTCCAGTCTCAACTGTCGGGTGTGATTTCAGGTTATAAACACACAAAATCCTTTACTTTATCTGAAACAAGGATCTGAGGACGCCTTGAGGCTGGCTATGCATTGACAAATAAAAACAGCTTTTTCCCTCTGCTGACCTGGGCTGTGCCTGGGCTCCAGATCCGAGACCCCACCAGGTGTACATGAGCCCAGCTATGGAGGAGCCGGAGATGGCAGCCGGGGGAGTCTCCTTGTGCCCCCAGTGAGCTGTACCAACAACTCCATTTTCCTGTGTACCAAGATGTGAAAAGCCTAGCAGATCTCTATGGGTGAAGAGGCTGTTTTTTTTCTCCATGTAGGAAAATTCATTAAACACCTCCAACAGGAGTTTCAAGGAGGATGAAGGCAAAAGCAGCAGGTAACCCCCACCCTCTATTCTCAGGGTCTCCTGGTCATACTCTCTCTGGAGCCCAGCTCACCTTGACGAGGCTCTCCAGGACAGACCTGCAGATGGCCTTCTTGTCTGTGTTGGCAAGCTCCTTCTTCTTCACCAGCACTCGGTACCGGTTGAAGAAGTCATGGTAGGTCCACCTGGAGAGCGAGCAAAGGTGTGT
The DNA here is from genome assembly GCF_045843805.1 of Urocitellus parryii. Lineage (NCBI taxonomy): Eukaryota > Metazoa > Chordata > Mammalia > Rodentia > Sciuridae > Urocitellus > Urocitellus parryii. Next base: position 23,982,388 of record NC_135543.1, on the reverse strand, counting down.
CAGGTGACAAGTCCTTGCCTCTGGGCCACACAGGGGTCATGTGTGATCTCAGATGGCATCTCATGAGGTCAAAATCATTCTCATGGGAGCAAAAACCAGTCCCAGGAGAGTCTGGTCCACCTACAGCCCTCTGAGGATTTCAGTGTGTCGTGATTCTTGGAGTTGGGGCTGGAGCACTAGGGGTTGAGAATGCGTCTGATCAAGTACAAGCAGGGTCTCCACCAAAGCACGGGCAACTCCCTCCCCTGCAACTGCCGTCAGAGGCACATGGTCACAGCTTTGCTTTTAGAACATTGGCTTTCTTCTTACAGAATGGACGCTGTTCATTATAAACATTTTTTAATACAGAAAAGTATACAAATAACAAGCACCCATGTCCTAATCCCTAGGGATAAATTTATTCATATTTGATCAAGTTTAGGAGGAGACATTTTTCTCCCCAAAGTTGATTTTGCTCACAATTCCTTTTTTCTCCTTACTATAGTGCCCTATAAAGATAGCACCCAGCACGTCACACAGCTGGAGAGCCTATAATCCACTATTTATGCAAGGAAGCAGTGTTTTGTGTTCTGGCAGAGTGTCTTTACGAGGGCCTGAAGTTTATCCTTCTGCTTCCGATTTCTATATTAATGAACGCAGTCCTCACTATTCCCTTAGCAGGGCCGACTTGCTCATGAGAACAGCCAGGGATCGCAGCATGCCCCCAGCTCAATTCCATACCGTTTTCAGAGATGCTTGCAAGCTTGTAACTGCACACTGAGTCAGCCCACTCTTGCCTGGAAGGACAGTTTGTCTATGTCCTTCCAAAGTCAATACAGTGCACCCCCAACCTTTGCTACATCCTTGTCCCCTGGAGGTGCAGCCAGCCCTGGCTCTCATCTTCAGAGGCATAAAGAGGACTGACATGCCCCGTCTCCAAGGGCACTTGCTGTGTGCACTCCTCTGGGAGTCAACAAGTGTTGTGCGGCTCCATCACTGGGGCCTTGCTGGGGGGCCAGCACAGCTCAGGTTGGTTCATTAACACTAAGATGTCACTAGAGTGTCAGCAGGTTATATCCCTTTCCCTGAGGTTCTTGGCCTTTAAAGGGGGTCCTTTGGAGACTCTCTAGAGAAATGTGCTGCTTAGTGTCAGGACCCCTGGGAGGTAGTGAGGCCACACCGTGCTCTGGGAGAGGACTCCCTGAGAACTCTTCGGCTTCAACTCCAGGATCTCATGACAGCCTGGGCCGCAAAGGAAAATGGAGGCTGAGCTCCCTGCTCTTTCCCCTCCACCTTCCTCCGTCATGGTTACCTTCCTTGGTTTGGTGGAAGATTGCTAACATAGCCGTGGGTCTCTGAGAAGGGGCGAGTAGAAAATAACATTTCCCTCATCTTTCTAATCTTTTTTCTTCTATGTAGCATGGTTGGTTAGAGATTGCTTCTTTTAATAAAAGCTTTTGTGAGCTAGCACTTACCATAAAATTTGGCCTTTTAAAGTGCACAATTCAGTAGTTTTTAATACATTTGCAGAGTTGTGCAACCATCCCCAGTACTGAATTCCAGAACATTTTCTCAACCCCAAAAGGAAATCCCATTGTCCTGGGCCAACCTTGGCAATCACTACTTTGTCTCTATGCCTCTTAGCTTTCAACTGCTTCTGTCACAAATGTAGCACACTGGGAATGAGGGAAGCATTCTGCTTAGAGCTCCTGGGTCTTCCCAAGGCCTGCTCACTGTCCATGCAGACTACCTTCAGAAGGGAGGGCAGTGGGCACTTAGAGCTCCTGGCCTCTGTCTTATGGCCAGGAAAATGCTCCTCCATTCACTGAGCAGAAACTTCCTCACCTTCCAGTTTTGTGGAGGGACTGAGGCAAACCCACTGAGTCACTGGCCATCTCCAACAGGCACTTTTATTATTGGACACATTGAAGATTATTAACCAGATAAATGCTGCTTCAATTATTTCAATCATGCATGATAAGTATCAAGAAAACTCCCAAGTCCTGATTCTTGGATGATTCACTCCAGAGGCCTGTGAACCAGAAAGCCAACGTTGACAAGTTGCCAACATGTGTTATTTTGTCTTTTATCCATGCAAATGCTACTGAGTTTTCCCTAATCTCTTCCCCAGACTCCCTCCCAGTTTTAAATGTACACCATTCTCTGATACTTCCACATAGGGAAGGATGGATTTGGGTGAGAAAGAAAAATGCACAAGAGAAAGAAAGGGCTTCACAAATCTAGTTCTCCTTGCTAGCCCTGACCACCAGTCAACATTCGACTCACTCGTGCAGTCTTCACTGGTCAGGGGCTTACCACTTTTTATTTTTGTACTAGGGATTGAACTCAGGGATTTTAATGACGGAGCCACATCACCAACCCTTTTTATTTTGAGACAGGGCCTCACTAAGTTGCTTAGGATCTAAGTTGCTGAGGTTGGCTTTGAACTTGCCATTCTCCTGCCTCAGCCTCTAGAGTTGCTGGGATTACAGGTTCGCGCCACCATGTGGGCTCTCCCTTCACAGCTGCTGGGCACTTTCTCATGACTTTCAGAGGGCACTTCCCACATTCTGCATCAGGGTTATTTGTGTACTCACTTTTTTCTCCCTATGAGCTTGCAGTTTTGCTGGGGAAATAATTAAGGCAGCATTTAGCTGGGCTAAAACCCTTAAATGTTTCTAATTTGAAAGTCTTAGTGCTGACAGATCCATAATTCAAGGAAATCATGAGTGTGGGGAGATGTGACTTCAAAGACATCAGGGCCAGTTTGGAATGAGCTTCAAGAATAGAAGTCTGACTCTGACCTTGACCAGCAGCATGATTGCAGTCCTGGCCTGGGATACCTTACTTCCCTTACCTGCAAGACAAAGGTACCTGCCTGACAAAAACATCTCACTAGCAGCCAATGAGTTCATCACATGGAGTGATGGAAAGCTGCAAAGCTTCCAAAGATCTCAACTGCTCATGCTTCCTGTGTGATCCCTCTCCTCTTCTTGCAAACATGTTCTTGAGAAAAACCCACACCAAGGACAAGGTGCGTGGGTAAAGCTGATGAGATCGCGCCCAACTGTCCACCGAGTATTGTTTTGGGTGGACGCTCCCTCTGGAGGCATCCGAAGGGGTACGCCTCCACTGTATCGGGGCCTAAGGCTTGTAAAAGTGTCATTCTTCACAGGACCCAGAATCAAATACATGCTCCCAGAGAGAGAACCCTCACCTCATAGGAAAACCTTCAAAGCAAAGCTAAAAAGATCGATTCTTCAAAAATAGAACTCAATGGGACTTTGATTAGGTGGGGACCTCTGTAATGGTATAAAAATGGGGAGATGCCATTCAGAGCCCAGGCCTGCACAGATGAAATCACAGCACACGAGCTCTTCCTGAGCTACTACAGGTCCTAGGATTTTCTGCCTTCTGTTACACAGACCTGTTCACACATAGGTGGCTCCTCTGCTAGACTCTAGCCTCCAGCCTCCTTAGGCCAGGGTCTCAGACTCCCCAGCACCCACCTGCATGGAATCTTTATACCTAGCCGCTTATTCATTTAAAAAGTTTTCTTACTGACCATCAAATGGTCAGTCTCTTGACCATCTGAACCTTTTCTCTCTACCAGTGTTGACTGAGGGGACACTCTTGGCTTTGAGGTGGCAATTCTTCAGTGTCCACAGGATATACAGCTTCTTTGGACCATCATCATTATTCCACCCCTGATCATCAGATGTTAAAAAAAAATCTCTCAAATATTTATAAAATGTTTGCCATGCAACATTCTTCTAGTCCTGGAAGACGTCTAAAGAACAAATAGCCCCGACTGCCATCTGCCTCCACAGTGGGGATCCTTCTTGCTGTCTTTGCCCTCATCAGGGGGACGTGTCCTCCCCCCCACCCCACAGGAGCTCTGTCACTCAATGGCTGGGAGTTATCCTTTACTCCACTCCCGTGCCTGGCTGCTCCTACATTCCTTTCCACAGAGTGGCAGGAGAAGAGCCCCCTCCCGTGTCTATGACAAGGTCCCAGCTGTCTCAGCAGCCACAGGGATGGAATTCTCCCGAGCCTCGCCTGCCCTGGATTCCAGCTCTTCCGCTAGGCGGCCTGGCTGAGCATCCTCAGCTTCAGTATTCTCTTGAATAAAAGCCTCCTTCACCTGGTATGCTCTGGCCTGCTGGGGAACAGGTGCCCTCCTGGCCTCATCAGAGAGTCACAGGTGGGTGTGTGGGAAAAGCTCGGGGCCTATGACAGCTTCCGGGTTAGACAAGCATTGGTCAGACCCAATCTGGAAGATTGCCTCCTACCACGAGCTCTTCAGGCTTCAGTGAGGGCAGAGCTGCTTTGCCTGGCACAGTGAGCAGCAGCTTGGGGTGATGTTCCAGTTGGCCGAGCTCCCGTCTGGAGCCTCACACTGGATCAACCCGTGGGAACATTTTGCAGAGAAATATGCCTGGCTGAGAGGGCCCCAGTGGACCAGGGTGAACAGACAGGGTGTAACAGCCATAGCTGTACAACTCTGTATTTCCCTCTTGGGCAGGTTTCCTTGTGTGGGTAGTGGCTGGATTAAATAAGCCCCAAGTGTTGCTCCTTGGTATGAGGCTTTAAGTCACAAAAACTTATGACATCAGGCAACAAGAATCCCTAAAGATGTCATTGGGGGTGATCCCAAGGGCCCCTTAGAAAACAGTGGAGAGCTCCACCAGGGCTCCCAGGTGGGGATTAGGGAGGTCAACCTGTACTCCTGGATACTCATCATGCTGTCATTCACCTTAGGTCATGCTGACATGGCATGTGTTCCTTTCCTTCTATACTCTGCAGAAGTAAAAAATAGTCCACAGAACGGGAGAAGAAATTTGGAAGTCCTACGTCTGATATGTAGTTCATATCCAGAATATAGAAATAATTTACAATTCAACAATGGGAAAATAATCCAATATGAAAAATGGGCAAAGGATTTGAAATACATTTCTCCAAAGACATTATATGACCAGTAAGCATATGAAAAGATACTTAACGTTAACTTTATCATTACACATCTGCTAGAATGTCTATAGTCAAAAGATAGCCAGCGAGTGTTAGTAAAAATGTGTAGAAATGGGAACACTCACTCTCTGTTGGTGACAATGTAAAATGGCACACCTGCTGTGAAAAACAACATGACAGTTCCTTAAAAGTATGAGCAAAGTTACCATATCCCCCAGCACTTCCACTCCCAGGCATATACCCAAGGAAAAGGAAAAAATATGCCTGAACACATACACATTGTTCATAGCAGTATTGTTCATACTCCCCAAAAAGTGGAAACAACCTAAATATCCATCAATGATGAAAGGATAAATGTGGTCTGTTCCTACAATGAAACGGTACACTGTAAAACCAAGGAAAGTAGTACTGATGCATGCTACAACATGGACACACCTTGGAAAGTCCCAATTGACAGGAGCCAGACCCAAAGCCACATATCATATGACTGCATTTATATGAAATATAAGAAAAGGCCAATCTACAGCAATAGAAAGGTTCATGCTTGTCAGGGTCCGGGAGGAGGGGGAGAGGAGCAGCCACTGCTAACCGGGTTTCTTTTGAGGGTAATGAAAACACAAGGCAATGCTGATGGTTGTACACTGCTGCCCACGATGCAAATCACTGAATCACTTTAAGGAGTTAATTTTATCACATATGAATTATACCCCAACAGAAAGTCAATGGAATGAAAAAGATGAGGTTTGTGAGTGGCTTTCATCAAGGAACACATAATCATAAGATTTTTCATCACTTCAGCACTAACCCTCACAAAGGGTTCCCAGGGCAAAGGTTGCAGGATACTCACTCTCCAGCTTACGCCACCATTAATACAGGCCACCTGCCTCTCCCCCAACCCCGGTGTCCTGTGTGGGAGGCCACCCGCCCATAAGCTGAGTATCCTCTCAGCCTTGAGTAAGGGGGTGCTGGTCTGGCACCGCACGCCTTATGCTGTGCAATGCAAGTGGCCTCCACTCGCTCTACAGAGAGGTCTGCTCTAGCCCTGGACTTGGGCGTTACCCAATGGGACTGGACGACCCCCCTTGAAACCTTATCCCCTGCCTTTTTTGGTGAAGAAAATTATCCAGACTCCTTTGTGTGTCCCCTATAAAGAGATTCTGGGTGCACGGTCTCTTGCCTTCCAGCAAGGAAGCTGACCCTTAAGGTCTCAGAGCCGTTCTACCCTCGATATGAAAATTACTTCTGTGTCCTGTGCTTTCTCGCCGTTTTCTTAGCTTAATGTTGCAGCCAACCCATTTCATGTCAGTTTGGAGCTGACAAGAGTCCTAGGCTTCCCAGAGTGTGGACCCAGCTCTGTCGCTTTGCTGTGGAGAGGGAAACACAAGTTTGAGAAATTGGAAGAAAGCACCACTGTTCTCATGACGACGAGCTCAAGTGAAGAACAGGCTTATGCAGTTGTGTTTTGGTTGTGTTTTGATACCAAGAGTCCCCCTCCCCCCTCACTTATTTTGGTTTAACAGTCTTTGCCTCACAGTGGTTCCAGTCACAGACCTGTGTGAGCCCCAGAAAAGGTAGACAGGCGTCTGTTCAGGCTGGAGGGGCAGGGCGCCGAGAGGGTGACGTTCTCTCCAGGACAGGGCAGTCATCATGGTGCCTTATGCACATTACAATGAACATCTTTCTCAGCCACTGCGCAGCATTTCAAATTGAATGACACGTTTTCATTTTAAGCCAGACACCCAGAGAGCCATAATTCTTAGGGAGGATAAAAATAGACAGGGGGCCTGAAATCTGAGGGAACAGGCGGCCACAGACAGCTGCTGCCGGCTGGCAATGCTACAGTCATCCCCTCTGGCCTGGTGGGACTCAGGCACTTTGGATGTGTTTTAATTTAGGAGCAAGGGTAAGAATTCTCCCAGGGATGCAGGCATTTTATCCTTTCATCATTGATGGACATTTAGGTGGGATACAGGCACTGTGCCTGGAAAGCTTGGACACAGGCAACGGCCCTGCGAAGACTATCTCTGTGATCTTGGACTCCATAAGCACTTCTTTCCCCTTTGCCATTTTCCTCCCTTTGGGCCTGTGCACAAGAGAAATGCAGGAAGATGGCATAAACTGTAATTCCCCTAATCAAAGAAGCCCATTCAAGTAGCCCTGGGAAACAGCTCTGCAAAGCTGTGAGTTACTTGACAAGTTAGCCCGCGTGAAGTCACTTTGCTGTGTGGGGTTTTCAGCAGTGGAGAGGTCGATTCTTTTTGTAGACAACTCCCAAGAGCCTAGGTTCCACTCACATCTTTCGGGTCCCTTGAAGATCTTCCAAATGAATCTCTCTATGCTCAATTGCACTGGTTGATTTTCTTCCACAGCTGAGACCTTGCAGGGCATGAGACATTCATAAAACTTTACTTGATTTATCCCAAATACAGCTGAAATTACCAGTCTCCTAGATCAAGCAGTTAGGCAGCAGCACTGTTTACTTCTTCGTCATCAGTGAAGTCACCCAAACAGTAACCACGGCTGGTAAGAGCAGAAGGTTAAGCAAAGAGGCAGAGTCTAAAGATTCCAGTGTGGGAGTTTTTCCCCTCAGCTCCAATCCCCACCACCTCTCATCTTCCAAATAATTGCCATTCTAGGTGCCGTGGCCTGGGAGTGGGAAGAGGATAAGGGGAGGATCTAGACCAGATAGCCTGGAAGGTCCAACTCCACCTCAGGACTAACCAAGGGCCATAAAAGCAGGGTGCTGCTTTCCAACACTGAACATCTCCCATGGCAGTTCAGGGAGGAAACCCTCTCCTGGACCCTTGAGCAAAATGTGCTAAGGCAGCCAATGCAAGGCTGTGGAGGGAGGGCGTACCCTGGATCTGGGCCTACCCACTCACATCACCGCGGCAGGCAACCTTTTCTGTGATACCAGAAATATACCTGTACTTCCTTGTACTTCCCATAACACCTGTAATTACAACAACAAAAGGTACAGGTGTACTTGTAATTACCTGAAGAAAGAAGTCTGAAACAATTAGGACAGCGGGAAAGACGTCCTTCTGCCACCTTGAAAGAGGCCAGCAAGGTATGGGCATCTCAACCCTGCTGGCAACTCTGAATGCAGCCAGGTGGAACACACAGTAGGAGAAGCCACCTTCCTCATGGGTCCAAGGACTTGGAGGGCACATGCTATTAGCTGCCAAGAAGCAGCAGTCTGAATTAGGGGAGGATCACACCTGGTGTGCCAGCAGGCTAAGAATGGGGGATGGAGCAGTTGCAACGGAGCACTGGGTGGCCAGGGAAGCCCTCTTTAACTTGCTGTCCATTCCTGATGCTCCCTGGCTGGCACTGGCAGTGTCCCCCAATCCTCCCCACGATCCTCACCCTCCCTGCTCTTCCAGGCCCAGTTCTAGGTGCAGTTTCTCCCACATCTAACACTGGTTTTGTGGTGGTCTCTGCTTCAAGCCTCTGTCACTTCTAGCTGTGGGCTCCTGGTGGGCAGGGGCCAACGCAGGGCTGGATAGTCCGCATAGTGTGAGACGGGAAGGAGAAAGATTGAGGGGAAAGACCCACAGAGCCAAAAAACTTTCATTCTACATAAAGCTTTCTACATCAAGCTCACGCCAGACCCCAGAATTAAAGCCCCTCCCCACTCTTCCATCTCTATAAACAGACCGTTCTGCACTGTGACAGCAAACCCAGTAGGAGTGCAGATGGCACACACTGTCACTCTGATTTCACACAATGAGGGTGTGAGGAAGCTCAGCCGATGAATCAGAGCTGGCACAGATGTGCACAGACCTCTGCCTGGGCAGAGTCTGTAGCCTCTCCTTGATGTCCAAGGAGACTCCCCAGAGGGACACCTTCTACAAATTATTTGTCTTGTTATTAAACAATCTACTGTTAGAAAGTTCTTGGTGAAACAGGCGACTCCAAGATTCCACAGGCCTCAGACTACCTCACTGTCATTGGCTTCTCTTGTTTTTTTTTTTTTCCCATGCTTCCTACTTTACAAGCCCCATTAAACCAGTGAGAGTTATATACAAAGGTCAACACCTTGGGGTTCTCCACTTGCCTTCAGGCCTCTTCACTGAAAGCACGGGTAGGGCTCTTTCTTGCACCAGTTTGAAACAGGATCTATTAGTTCTAATTACAGACTTTGGTGCTCGGGACCAAACCCAGGGCTTTGCACATGCTGAGCACATGCTCTACCATTGAGCTAAACCCTCAGCCTCTTTAACTTTTAAACTCGCCCTTTCGAGTTGTAGAGTCCTAGGAATTTCAGTATGCTCTTTTTGAGGTGGCTATACACATCGGGATTTCACAAAAACAAAGCTAGAGATTTCTGGTAAAGTTGTCTTCTACCCAGATACCTATGTCCAAAGGGAGGCAGATTCTTGCTCCTATCTTGAGTGATATAACAAGTACTTGATTAAATACTGAAGTACTGTCACTATGCTGAGGACTTTGATACATTATCTCATTCCTCACAACCAATGAGGTGAAGATACTTAAAGATAAGGAAACCTAGGCTCAGACATTAACCTGCCCAAAGTCACCCAGGCAAGACGTGTAGGAACCAACACCTGAACCCCAGGCTGACTACAAAGCACAGTGTTCAGCTACCATGCTGTTTCAGCTTTTGCCTGGGCTGCAGTTCCACACCTTGCACTCCTACACACAAGTTGGCAAGAATAGGAAGCCAGGTCTTGGGTCTGGGCTAGGCATAGGGGGAAGGTCTCTCAGGACCCCAACCCACTCCTCTGACAAACCTCTTTTAGAGAGCAGCACTTCACTGACTTGAGCAGTCAGATGCTCTGCAATGACAATACAGCATGGGACAAAGGTGCTCCTTTTCTGAGCCCCATCATGAAAGCACATCTTAGAGCATGAGACACCTCACTTATAACAGACATGGCCATGCCACAACATCCCTCTGCCACAAACCACCTTTTTTTTTTTTTAAAACACAATTTCCAACCCAAGTTATTTCATTAAAAACAGTGTATTGGTCAAAATTAATCAAAATTATTTCCTGACTCATGAGGGATTTGCAACACATGATTATGAGAAACACCGGGTTAAAGACAGAGGACTAAAGAAACCCTTTTGGTGGGCAAGACCTACCTCAGGAACCCAGCAAACACAAGAGCTGGGAACAGGAGTAGAGCCAGCTGCCCATGGGACATGGTTGGAAACCGGTAGTTTGGCAGTAACCTAAGGTCCTCTCCCAGTTCAACTGAATGATGATAAGTCAGATCTGAACCCTATGCTTACAGCAGGCATCCGAAGGCAGTGGAACTGATGACTACAGTGGCCTGAACTCAGATCTCATCCACTGGGCTCCAGCTGCTCAATCAAAAGGCCTATGCGGGGCACAGTGGAGGGAAGCCAGAGGGCAACTGGGTTCTCATAGTCCCCTTCAAAAGGAATGCCAAGCCTCCATCCAGGAGGCCAGAGCCTCCCCACTCATTAGCAACAGGTGGTTAGCTACTTGGGTTCAGACCCCAGGGTCAAAAAGTGAGAGGGACCCCAGGATAACCCCTGCTTTTTCCTAAGTAAGGACAGATGTAGCTAAAAACAAAAAAACCCAGCCTTTAGTCTTTCTCCAGAGGACCACCCTGCAGGGTTTTAAAAAGCAGACAGGAGCGGATGCCTTTCCTAATCCCTTATGCCCACTTCTGGCTTCTTCTACGTCCTCATAGAAGGGACTTCCTAGGTCAGAGGGTCCTCGTGGGCAGCTCCACAAGCTCTGTGCTGCTGTACTGCTCAGCCCAGCCCCAATTAATGGCACATGTTTGGCTTGTAGGACAGCGGCACAGCGTATCTCACGAGAGCAAGGAGTTGCCACGCACCCCTCCACACACATTTCAGGCAGGTCCAGGGGAAAGCCACAACTTATTATGGCTTCCCCAGGCTCCAGACTGGTTCAGTGTCTTATCCACACTGCAGGTCAACCATGAGTTTTTTTTTTTTTTGTTTGAATTTGAAGAAATTCAACTTCCACCACATATTTGATTCTCTATTAAAAGTTAAAGGGCTCGACAGTAGTAAACAGGTGGAATGTGACATATGCATACCAGAGAATATTATTCAACCTTAAGAAAGAATGACATTTGGTCACACACCACACCATGGACATGCAGCCACGTGAAATACGCCAGTGACCAAGAGGACAAATACTTTAAAACTCCATCTGCATCAGGTACCCCGAGTTGTCAAATTCAGAGACAAAGCAGAAAGGTGGTTGCTAGGGCTGGAGGGAGGGAACGACAGGTGCTCTGGTTTAATGTGGGCTCTCTCTCAAGGGCTCATGTATTAGAAGCCTGGTCCCTGGGGTGGTGGTTTAGGGAGGGGGTGTAACCTTTAGCAGGTGGGGCCTACTAGAAGATCCTTAGGCCAGTTGGAGATGCTGCTTTCAGAAGGGATCAGGAGAACTCAGTTTCTCTCTGGTTTCCTATTTGGTGACGTTCTCTCTCCTTCCTTCCTAATTTTGGCCTTTTAGCCTCTTAAACTAGAAACCTTTTCCTTCTAAGGTTAGCTTTCCTGAAGTATTGTGTTATGGTAACAAAAAAATGAACTACAACAAGGAGTAACTGAGTGCCTATAGAGTTTCAGTTTTGCAAGCTGAAGGGAGTTCTGGAGATGGATGGTGGTGATGTCTGCACAACAATGCCAACGTGCTAATGTTACTAAACTGTCAACTTAAAAATGGTCAAGATAAATATATTTTACCAAATAAAATGAAAGAGATACGGGGGCTAAGGTGGGTAAAGAAAGGAGGGATCCCTTTTGAAATACTACCTAGCTCATCACCTAGACCAACATCAACTTGAATTTTGAAAAGCTGCCTCCAAATATCTTACTATATTGATTCCTGTGCTATTTCAGGGCCAAATGAAATTCTAATTGCTGTCAGCATCCCAATTTGGGCCCTCCACTTTTTTAGGATCTGTCTCTAGCTAATAGTATATTTGAGACCCCGGGAGGCACACACACAGCATTCCCTTGGGCAAATGGCTGGCAGGCACGTTACCTGGATGGGTAGCCAGCTGCACTGATGCGAATCGTCTCCAACACCCCACAGGCTCTGAGCTGCTGCACGGCTCTCTTTGGGTCAAAGCTGCCAACAACAAGATAAGCAATGAGTGTTTGTGTAGGCAAATAAACAGAAGAGAAAAGTTCACTCCTTTCCATAACATGAAGCGCCTGCTTTACTGAGTTATGGATGGCCATGCACAAGGTCAGGGTGAAGCACAGGCTGAAAGGCACCAACTGGCAGGCAGATGAGCCATCTCGCCATCTCCAGTTCTGTAAATGAGGCTCTTGCACACGCTCAATCCCGCCTCTTCTTTGCTTATCTGAATTCTGCCCATTCCCCCTTCCTGAGCTTGCCCTATATTTCCATCCACATGGTCAAATATCTTAAATCAATGTCCACACCATGTAACCTTGGCACCGTAATCCTTACTTAGCCCAGGGGTTAAAAAAGTCAATTTCAGGCCTGGCAGACCTGCGTTGGACTCATGATTCGGCCACTTACCAGATGCAGGCGTAATTTGGGGAATGAAACCACCTCTTTGGGCCTCAGCACCCTCATCTCATCTATGAAATGGATAACAGTACTCATTTTCCAGGGTTAGTATGAGGATTAAACGTAATGGCCCACGAAAGCAACTAGGGCAGTGCCTGCCAGAAGGGCACGCACTGTTGGCTAGGATGGGTCATGACAGCTGCTCAGGTAAGAATCATAGATGAAGACCTTACCTTCCTAACTCCATAGAAAATGGGTACCATCTTCAAACACTGCCATGCCCTACGATGCTAAGCCTAGCACTGAAAACCCAGCATCTCTCACACATGCTGAATGTGTGTGGGGGGAACAGATACCGTCAGACCTTGTCTGGGTTTTATGAGGGCATGTGTTTGAAGGAAGAGAGGGCACAGAGGAATGCCCTAAGGGGCAGTGTAGGACAGGTGGTGAAAGTATTCATAGAAACCCAAGGGGAAAATGTCAGGTTGGCTGAATGATCAGGGAGTCCCCAAGAAAGAACTAAGCTGATCTAGATTTAGTCACTACTAGTAATTTGCTAAGAACACTGCTCCACTCCATGAGTAGCAATGAGGAACAATGTTCCTTTTCCTTCTGGCTTCTTGCAGCTCAATGGAAACTCAGGACCAGGCTTTTGTTCTCTGAAAGCAGAAGGGCAGGAGCAAGGACCCACCAGGCTCACAGCCACAGATCTGGGAGATCATAGTGGCTTTGGCAGGACCCTTGACCATGTCACCAGGCAGCCTGCTTTCCTTAGTCAAAGGGAGTTGGGGCTACACCAGCTCCAGGACCTGCAATGTCTCGGTGGGTACCCCTTTGCCATGTCATCACCTGTCAATCTCCCTGACTGAGGTATTCTTTTTCCAGAAGCTGGACCCATCTAGATTCTGAAACTCTGCAGGACAGAGTTGCTGCCCTCAGAGTCCTCTCTCTCCACAAGATTCCATCTATGTCTTCCTATCACTCTGCATATCTGCTTAATCCCTTAGCCATGCCCCTCTTGTGCCGAGTGCCCCATGGGTCTGGCACACAGAAGTCCATCAATACAGCACTTGGCAAATGGTGCCCTGGGCTTTCCAGAGCCCAGTGGGTTCTCAAGCTACTGACGACTGCAAGCTACCACCACATCTGCAGGTGCACTGTGGTTCCTGAAGGCCCTGGGTCTCAGGAAGCACTCACACCTGCTTCTGGCCTGCACCTACTTCAACTTCCTCACTCTTCCCCATGACCTGCCCAAGTCCTACCTCTTCCAAATACACAGCTCCTCCATCCTGTCTCACTGATCTCTCCAGTCCCAAATAATGCTGGCCCCAGTGACCCCGACACTTTGAGTGTGTAAGGCACAATTGAGGGCTGTTATAATCCTGAGCTACATAATCACTTCAGATGATTTAATTTCATCTTTTAAACTAGAACCAAAACTCTGAGGCATGAGGGTCTCATAGGGCCAAAGGAAACGCATGACTGAGCAAGTCACCACATGCCTACCCTTTCCCACTGCCACACTGTCTGGTTTTCCCGAGTCCTCCATGGGATGCAGCACTGTTCTGGGATCAGTCTTGTAAGGAGCACCTCAAGACATAAAGGCTGCTGGGTCCCTCAAGTGACCACATGTGGCCTTCAGACTCTGCTGTCCACAGGCTCTGCTCCTCTTACCTCTAACATGAGCAGCTGGGTCCTGAGTTATAAGGTTGTCATGCTTGAGCTTTGGAAAGACGCTCTGTGGCCTGCAGGGGACCCTCTCCAGGGTTCCACACCCAAATATAGAACCCATGTTCTCCTGCCCACCAGCATCTTCCTCTGCCTGGCACAACCACAGGGCTAAACAGGCCCCTACATGTGTAGTAGATAGTATGCGCAGGGGCACCTGAGACCCATGTGCTCTATGGGTCCAGCTGGGGTTCCTACTCCTACCAGGCCTACCCCCATTCCCGCAGCAGAAACTAAGATGCTTCCTGAAAACTAGCTCCTTCCTTAACCACTATGTCTCTTCCCAGCCACAGCCCTTCCTGCTTTCCTACACCCCCACAGCATGCCTTGTGACCACTGGGCATCCCAGTCCTGGACTGTGTCCCGTCTAATGGTCAGGCACCAACTTGCTAGGTATAAAGTCATATCACCAAGCATCACAGAGGAAACTGAGAATGGAGGAGGGGGTGGCAAGTCTTCCCTTGGAGCCCAACACCATACAGAGAGCTGGATCCATGAAGGCATTCAGCCCATGGTTTTTGAACTCAGCTTCGTGAGGAACTCTGCAAAGCCACTGGCCTCCTCATGCCTACTCTGCCTTCTGAATGGCGACACTGTCCTCACTGTGCTCTGGGGAAAGAGTGAGACTATAGGAGAGAATGTTGTATGGCCTCAGTTCTGCCACTAAGGACTGGAGTCACTGCATGAGGCCCAATCTCTTCGTAACTGATTTTCCTCATTCACAGGCAGGAGGACATCTGCCTGTAACTCCTGTGCATGTTGTAACAATCATGTGATGTGAAAAAGGAAAAAGATACCTATAAGGACAATGTTGCCACCCCTTTCCCTGTTCACAGCCTCAGAAAAGGTATGAAACCAGCCAGCCTTCTTCTGAGCTCTAACCTGACCTCTTCAGAAGAAAACAAGTCCATCTGCCTCCTGCAGTCAACACGAGGTGACCCGAAATGGAAAACCAGCCTTTCTACCATGAAACTGTGGAGGACCCTGGTGAGGATAATTAACATGCAACTCTGGGACTGAAAAAAATCACCTGGTCAAAATGCCGAGAGCCAGGTTTACGCTCCCCGCCTCTCAGTACATGTGTGGGAACAGAGGAGCACCAGCTGCAGGGTGCAGGCGAGAATCCCACGGGGTCAGAACGGGGCTGTGCCTCGGCCGTCACACACCACTCAATCCATTCTGCATCCCTTTCCCTTTTCTTTGGGCTTGAAGCTCACAACTCTGCCCTGAGCCCCCGAGACCCGTGGGTGGGCCTGCAGGAAAGTCACACAGGTCTTTCAGCAAGTGACCCCAGACTCTGACACTCGTCCTGGGCTACCTCCTCCCCGGACACTTCACCGTTCTCATGTCCCTGTCGCAGTAGCACTCCGAGAGCTGCTGACAGCCACTTCTGTGGCAATGCCAATTATTGTGATGGGCAACTCCTTAAGCATGGGGGACATATCCATGTCATTCTGCCTGGCCGGGCCCAGCAACTACTAGTTGAGATAAGATAGATGTTTCTTGAGTAAAAGCAGCACAGGGAAAAATACTTTTATATAATAAGATTGTGATCAAAGCCTTCAGTGTGGGACTGTGGTTCTCAATGGGGTTCTCTCAGTGGTTCTATGCCCCCAAGAGAACACTTGGCAATATTTAAAAAATCTCAGTTGTCCTCACAGCGGGGATGCTCCTGGCATCTGGTGCACAGAGGCCAGTGAAGCTTCTAAACATCCTACATGCACAGGACAGGCTCCCATGACCAAGAATCATCTGATTCCAATGTCAACAGTGAAGATGAGAAACTCATTTCCTTCTAGAATAATGTCAATAATGTACTTAATCACACAATCATTCCCCCACCCCCAAATAACCCACAATCATTATCTCCTTGGATTCTTTCATCAGGGTATCTTAAAAATACAATTAACCGAGCAAAAAGAGTCGTTTATGATTAGCCAAAGAACCAGTAATGAGCCCGGGTTAGAATTCAGAATTTCTGGCTTGGTTTAGCATTCTTCCTTTAGTCCCAAAGGCAAAGGAGGGTCTTAGAAAAATGGTGTATTAGAACTAGAAAGTGCTTTCAGAATCTCTGGCTCCTCCTCTCATTTGGGAGGAAAGCCCTGCAGAGTTCCTGGCTGGTTCCAGGATCTGGTGAATGAACTGCCCAAGGTCACAGCTGGCTGGGGTAGGACGGGTATGGAGCCCATCTCTACTCTCCTAGGCCCTGCAGGATGCTCTGCAATTCACACCCGAGAGTCTTCCACACGCGCTGCTCTTTCATCAGCCTCTTCTGGAGCCTGCCAGTAAGCGGATGCCATGCGGGGGGGGGGGGGATTCCTAAGCACATCTCAGAACTTTAGAGCCAGAGAGAAGATGGAGCAATCAGATGCTTCAAAGAAGGCCAAGTGACACAGCCTCTCTGGCTCTCTTCCACTACTAGGCCCATAGAGTGCAAAGTCCGGCTTCACTAAGCAATGAGAATAGAATGCAGTTTGGATATTCTAAGTTACAAAAAGAAATTACACTAGGACCAAAAAGGGAATCATGGAACAAATAGGAATAGGTTCTTAAAAAGTTAACAGTATACCTTCTCTGGCCAAAAGGAATGGCACATGTGACGGCTAGAAGTAAGGGAAGAAGAAATGCTGAGGGGAAGAGAGGCCATTTCAAGGGCCTGGGGCAGCATTCCAGGCAAGAACGATGGGGCTCTGGGGATCACAGTTCTAAACTAAGGTCCATTTCTCAACTTGCAAATGAGAGAAAACATGAGGTACTCGTCTTTCTGGTCAGGAATTAGGGGATAGGGTAGGTAAAGGGAGAACGGATTATCAGCCTGTGCTGTATGCACATGTTAAAATATCACACTGAACCTCATTATGATGTACAATTGATATGTTAAAAATTTAAAGGAAAAAATGAAGAGAATCTGGAACAAGGGAGAAAAGAGACCCATGTGTTAGGTTTTCATGTAGACTCCATGGGACTTGGACAATGACCAGACACTGCAGTAAAGGAAAAAGAATCAAGGGTTACACTGTTCAATAATGGTAGCCACTAGCCCCTTGTGGTATGTGAAGCAAATCAAAATGAATTCCGTTCTTCAACCATACTGGCCAGGTTTCAAGCACCAACAGCCACATGACCACTGGCTGCTGATTGCAGAACACACCTATCCTCACCGAAAGCTCTACTGGACAGCACCTGACCAGAGGTTCACAGCTTCCAGTGTGGGCGGTCAGGTGTAGTAGGTGGATGAGGCATCAGGATGATAATGCCATTTTCTAGACCAGAGACCAAAGAAAGGATAAAGAGCCTGGTCCTTGGCCATCCTGAATGTGATCTGGCCCATGAAGCTCTGATTTGGAATTTGGCAGAATCAAAGATGGACAAAGAAAATTGAGAATCGCCGTTACATGACTGACCTCACCAAGTACCTGGAAGTATGGATAGAACTTCAAGAATCAGTCTCAAGGTGTGGGCAGAGGAGTGGGGGAAACAAGAGCAAAGGTGGATACTTGGAAGTACAGCAGCGGAGTGAGGTGAGAAGCAGGACCACCTGCATGTCTATCTCTACCTGCCATTTGACGGCCGTTTCTTCAATGCCAGAAAAGCATTTCCTGCCCATTTCTACCATCCTGTCTGAATTTAACATTTGCCAGGGGAGACGAGGCTTCCACATTTACTTATAGACTTCTAAATGGGCCTCTATTTGGTTCAGGCGTGTGCATTCCTCAGCACCAAGGCAAGCTCCAGGGGATGGGGAACTCTATCTTCTCACCCTGACCATTCACCATGCTGGAGGCTACAGAGCCTCCCAAGGCTGAGCCCACCCAGTTGCACCTGAGCGTCCAAGGTGGAGTGAAAGGGGCTGACCAAGCCCAGGAGGCACTTACTGGAAGGGGAGCTTCTCGTCGTTGGGCTTGATGCAGCGAACATAATGCGGGGTGGTGGCATTCAGGGTCTCCATGAGCAGATGCAGGGAGGTGCGGAACTGCAGAGGCAAAAGCCAGAGCCAAGTTGTTTATCATACATCCAAAAAAAATGTTGAAAATAAAGAAACACTCGTACTGAGGGTGGTGGTCATTGTTACTATTATCAACCCCAGAGAACAGGGGAAAAAATTTGGAGACCTGGGTGAGTCCAGTGACACTCCTACTCTGCAGTGACCAAGTGAGAAATAAGGCAGGTGAACACTAAGGGAAATGAGCCATTTCACTGCTGGGTACTGGTGCTGAACATGGGGCACTGCAGCCTCCATTCCGGAGCATCCTGGAAGTGACTGTAAAATGACCTGAATTGACCAACCCACAGGAATAAAAGCAGGTGGCAGTTGCCAGGGGCTTCTCTCTGGAGACACCAGTCACGATACCCACAGTGACCTGGAGCAGGAGAAGCTGTTCTTGCCTCTGATCCCTGGACTTATTTAACTCTCCTCTCCACTCTGCAGAGTCCACTTTCTCACCTCCCCACTAGTTACTGCAGCCCTTCACTGCCTCAGGGGTAATGCACTCACGGGCTGTCCTCATCCCCCTTCCTGGCTCCTCTGCTAGTCCTCTCTGGTGCAGGTTTTGCAGATTCCTCTTCAAAAGATACAAAGCTCAAGCTTAGTGACCAGGGCTGCCAATGCTAAGGTCACTGTGGCCTCCCTGACCTTGCAGCTGCCCTTAATCTACAGAGATGTCAATCCTGCCCCATGCACCATGGAGCTCAGCTTCTGGTCACAGGCCTGGAGCTGACCTGGTGGCCCACAGATTTCTTGTGTTCCTTGTTGGAGGCCTTCATGGGGGGTCTGGCAGAGCGAATGTTGATCTTCGAAGACGATCCCTTCCCTGATGTGGTGGTGGCAGGAATAGGGTCCTTGTCATCACGAAACAAGTCGGCCACTAATGGGAACTAGAAACAACCACAAGGAAAACAAAAACCAGCTCTCTCATATTTTGTTTCAATTTTTCCCCAAATAGTCAACACACAGTTGTGAGAAATGAAAATATGTTCACACAAAATCCCATATACCAATGTTCACAGCAGTGTTGTGCATGAGAACTACCAGGTTGAGATGCCTGGAATGGTCACCACCAGATCGGTGGAGAAATGTAGTTATCACCCATAGGGTGGACGACAATTCAACAATATAAAGGAATGACCTCCTCTCACATGATACAATATAAGTACGTTTGAGAACATTACGCTAAGTGAAAGAAGCCAGATGTCTCCAAGTTTTAGCTACCAAAAGGTGACAATTTTCTTCCTATTCACAGCATCTTTGAAATGGATCATCTTCCTCCTCTCTTCATGCATTCATTTCAAAGTCATAAATATTATTTCTTCAGAAGGGAAGGGAAAGAACTGGGGGTGTAACTCAGTGGTAGAATGCTTGCCTAGCATGCCTTAGGCCCAAGTTTGATCCCCAGCACAAGGGGTGGGGGAAGCCTGCATAATCAAGGGGGAGGGAATTGGTGAACTGTCAGAGACACAGGCAGTTCATACATGATTTTTTAAACATCTGAGTAAAATTCATATGCCAACATCATAAAAATGGTACTTTCAGTAGGTACTCAATTCTAAGAGCTATTGCAGTAGAGAAAGGAAAATGAGGGGCTGGGGCTGTGGCTCAGGAGTGGAGTGCTTGCCTAGCATGTGTGAGGCACACATAAAGCACCACATAAAGCCATTGTGTCCATCTACAATTAGAAAAAGTAAATGAGGTCACTGAATCTGGAAGTTAGATTGACTAGTTCTTCCATCTGTTCATCAATATTTACATCAACACAACGATAAAAGTTGTGCTGGAAGCTGGCAACACAAAGTGAATAGAACAGCCTCTGAGGTTACCCTTACACAGCTATGTGACCTATGGCAAACCCGTCCACCCGACTTGGTTTTGACTTGCTCATGTGAAAAATGAGGGAACGGAACCCGATGATTCTTCTAAATCGTTAATCATCTTCACGTAATGACAAGATGATGTTCTAAAGAAAAAGAACATGTAACAAAGATAAACCAATCACAGTGGTGTGGAGGAAACCAGGGTTGCCTTAGGAAGGGGCGTTTGAGCTAGTGGGGTATTTGAGCGGTAGGAAAGTTTGGGGGTGGAAGTGACTGTATGCATGGAATATGGGACATTTAGGGGACTAACATGAAGTGGGTACAGCTACAGGGTACACAGTGAGAGGGAAGGAGGGATGGACCAGCTCATGTAGACCTTAGGATTAAAACCAAAAATCTTTACCCAAGAGTAATATAAAACCATTATATTAGCACCTGTTTCATAATAACTAATATATATCAAGTATGTTCTCAGGATCCCTTTCAGTACGTGGAGAGGAGGCTAACTGCTTACCAACACCAGCAGGTAGTAGCGCTGTGGTCTCATTTGATGCTACAGTCCCCTCTGAGGCCCATTGGCCCACGTCTCCTTTCTGGAGATCTTTCCCGAGACAGCAGCCCTACTTCGTCCATTCTCTCCCTTTCTGCTTCTTTACAGCAACTTCCACTGACCCATACTCCTGAACTTCCCTCCTCTGGACTGCTGTTTGCCAGATCAGCATCTCCACCATTTTTTCTCTCAAACATTTGTCCCTGGACAATCTACTTCACGCCAGTGGCTTCCATTATCACTTTCAATCCTCTACTAGTGTCTGGTTTGTTATTTTGTTACCAGGGATTAAACCCAGGGGTGCTTAATCACCAAGCCATTGGGGAGCCCATTTTGTTTTTAATGAGACAAGGCCTCACTAAGTTGCTGAAGCTGGCTTTGATTCTCCTGCCTCAGTCTCCCAAGCCACTTGGACTACAGGTGTGCACCATCATGCCAGGCCCTAGTCTGGATCTTTTCATTACCATGATGGATATTTCCAACTGTCTGCTGAGCATCTTCCTTCCTCTGTGTATTTCAGTGGAAACTCCAGTTCAACAAGGCACAAACTACCCTCACACGTAGCCTTCTGAAATCTAGCTTGGGGATCTGCTCTCGCCCTACCTCCTGTCTCAACTGAGTACCAGGCTCTGTTGGATGTTAAGTGTCAGCAGTCCTCCTGCCCTGGTTCAGCACTACTGAGCTTTCCCCTGGGTCAGGAATCACCCACAGCCAGACATACTCTACAAGCAGCCAGAGTTTCCCGTGAATGCAAACCTCATCCAGGACCCCCTGCTTTAAAACTTGTCAGTCCTTACCATCTATGGCAGAAAGCCACCACAGCATGAGTTAACTGAGAACACGGCGACAGAAGGGATCGGAGAGGAGGACAAGACATCAGCCCAGAGAGCTCCCAGGACTGGTACCAGAGCACCCAAGCACAGGTAAGGTTGGATTGGTGTAGCAAAACCTCCACAAGGAAACGACGGGGGGAATGGGGGCTAACTGCACCTTCAAACCACACTTCAAAGACATCCTGTGGTTAAGTTTTTCAGGCAAATAACCAAACACTGGCTGATTCAATTAATCTAATCCATACTCTTTCTAAGATGCTCAGAATAGGAGCTGAAATTACGAATCTGCACAATTATAATGGGTAAAGGGGTCTAATTTACAGAAGTCATCAATAGTTTGTTTTTTGTTGGTGCTGGGGATTGAACCCAGGGCCTGTGAGGCAAGCACTCTACCAACTGAGCTATATCCCCAGCCTAAGAGTACTTATTGTACAAAAAAATCTGTGAAGTCCTAAGGTCAGAAACATGTATCAAAATTGCATGAGGAACTTTGAAATCAGACTTGCCAATGAAATTATCTCAAAATTTCAGCCTCTCTTGCTTCAGAAGAGCCATCTTACCTTTTTTATTTTATACATGAAACCAGGGCTATATAATTTAAGAGAATTGGAAGACTATCCAAGTCAGACTGTCACCTAAGCTGGCATCTGTGTATCATTGGGTATAAACATGACCTACACCAAGTCTGGAAAATTTGAGTTCTGCACTTGGAACACATAGGTGAGTTTGCGAACATTAACTTTGGGGGAGGAGATATAGACTACATATTCTACTCAGGATTTGTTGCATAGACTTAGTGACTAAAGGTAGATTCTAGGTTGACCAGGTGACTGAAAGATTGAGGTAACTTGTACAACCCTGGGTTGGAAGGGACAGACTCAGGCCAAAAGCATCAAGTACCTACCCTACTCGCCCAACCCTCCAAGAGGGCTGGGGCAGAAGGACCTCTTCCTCTACGAGTGCCCAGACTATAAACAAACCTGAGCTCAGACTGCAAATTAGGTGCTTGATAAAGGATTCATAGTACAATAAAACCCCACACTGCTGGGTGAAGGGGAGAAAATTTCTTCTTCAACTTACTAACTCCAGTTAGGCTGTTAAATGTTATTAAGAGTTACTGAGAAACCCGTTTGTAAGCCAGCTGACCAGGAACAGGGAAGTCCTTCAACTCAGTGGGTAATGGTGTGTACCTGGGCCTTTCTAAAGTCATTGTCTTCTAACTGAAAAAGTCACACATAACACACCAGCTAAGCACTTCCCTAGTTGTGTTTGTCACGTATTTGAAACATGTCCACAAGTACTGACTTTGGAATTCTCTAATATTGAAACCTATATAGAGATTTTCAAAACCTGAGGCAAAACTGAAGGATTAGGAGAGGCACAAAACACTTGCTAAAGACCATTTGACAGTTTAAGAAAACATCAATTACAGTGCCCTGTGAAGCTGTTACCTTGGAAATCACACCTATTCACTTGTGTTTATAAGAATACAAAAGAGATATCCTTTGTAACAGACACATGAAGCTAAAATAAGACACTAGGAAAACAGTTTGATGGCGATATCTTGCCTAGAATCTTATCTTTAAATACTACTGCTGTAGACAATAAAAAATAGATTCTCTTTTCAATTAATTCTTTCATACAATTAAATGCAACCCTGTGGGGAATCTCCGAAATTTAGATAAGGAACACTATGTTTAAATGGGTGTTAACCCAGTTTTTTGTTTTGGAGGGGGGTGGGGAGCAGGGAGATTCTGGGGATATAACCTAGGGCCTCATGCATGCTAGGCAAGCATTCAAATATTGCTGAGCCATATCCTCAGTCCCTAAAATGGTTTTGAGAGAAAGACTGGGCAATTTACTTTCTGGAAGAAGTAACTTGTACTTTCCCTCCGAGGAAAGAGGATGGTGACACTGTTCCATCACCTGGAAGTTTTCTTACCCAGAGGCCTCATTGTTCTGTGTATTTCTAGAAGCTTTTCAAATACCAGCACATATAAGCAGCACTCCAAGTACCTTTAAGAAAAAGCTTTTGTAATGTTGACTATCTTAATTAAGCCGATTTTTTAAAAATTAAAATGTTAAAAAGGCAAATGTTTGCTCCAAATGGCACGTAAGTAGCCTTTAAGAACATGTTAGTATGGAAAGCAACAGACTCGTACACGTGACCTCCCCTTGAGAGCTGTGGTCAAACCATACAAGGCAGAAAGGAGATGGGAAGAGAGATTGGGGCTTGCCTGAGCTCCTCTACCATGACTCCTATACCTCAGGGACTGTCTCTGCTCAGGGTAAGTCCTTTGAGCCAAGAATGGCTCTGGACTATACAGTTCTTGAGAACCCTACTGCAAGCATGGAGCAGAGAAGTGACGTCAGGCCTGCCCGCTCAGCTCAGCTCTCACTGGCACAAACACGTGATCCACTGCTTGTTGTCCTCAGAGAAAAACTATTTCCCTTTTGGGACTTTCCTCCCTCACCCCCAACAGGTTAATGAAATATTCCTTTTTATAATAAAAATGAGGGGAGAAGCTGCCATTCTTTACAGTGTTTAGAACAAGTGAATCTGTTAATAACTTGAAGTCATGTCTTAAAGAGGCACTTCTTAAGACTGTTTATAGCTCTGTGATAGCTGAGAAAGCAATTAGCTACATTATAACCTCTTAGGCAGTGTAACTGGCTTTCCTAATTACACTCTCATTAACACGAGCTTATTTCTCTGCTCTTGGTGGGAGCTCCTGAAGCATCCCTAGGGCTCCCAGGCAGGTGGGAGTCTGCCTTCTCATACTGCTTAACTATTCATGACAAGTGGATGGTTTCCTATCAGGGATGCCTCACAAAGGGAAAAGACCAGGAGTCTCCTATAAAATAAAAGTACTTCAAGTTCAACTGAATTTACACAAGGATTTGAGACCGAGCTGCGCTTACAGAGATGAGAATGAGTACAACAAAACCAGAAGCCACCTGGGTGTTCCATTTCAAATCAGTGACATAGGAGAATAAAGACCTAGAAAGACGCCGTAACACACAGTTAGAAGCGTGTCTTGGGGGACTGCTGTGAACACCGTGAAACTTTAACAAAAACGGCAGAGGCTAGGTAAACCAGGATTTGTAAAAAGGCTAAAATGATAGATGCTGCCAGACTCGCCATCTGTCCAAACAACTGAAGGCACACGTGGAGTCCCTCTCGGGTTTGCAGCCCACCTGTGGACTGGCTCATGGTGACCCAGTGTCAGTCTTTGCCTTCTGTCCTTGGTGATGTTGAAGATGGGCTGGAAGGGTTCTGGCTGCCCACAGCCCTGCCTGGCGACCTGAATGCTGCTGGCCACTGTCACTGGATCTCAGGGAGCTGTGGGGAGGCAACAGGGCACTGGATCTTTACAAGTATGAGCTGGTGAGGGAAAGCTAGAGCTCTGGTGGGTGGATCGGGAAGAAGGTAGTTCCAAGAGGGGAGCAGAGACCTACCGTGCCCTCTAACACGGCAGTATCTACAGACTTCTGGTGTGTATGCCCTTTGAACCATGAGTTCCACTCCTCAAATTTTAGCCAATAGACATAATTGTACAAGTAAGCAGAGAGACACATAAAGGGCATTCACTGCCACTGTTTTTGAAAAGCAAAGTGCCAGCAGTTTTTTTTTAAAATAGGAAAAGTAGAAGATGTGCACTCATGTGGAAAGATGGCCAAGATAAAATAATGAGTGAAAAAAAAAAATCAGAAGACAAGGTATGCATAGCGATTATTTCAGTCTTAAAGACATACCAACGTGCTCACACATGCAGAATAGGAATTCATCAGAAGATGTGACAAGGAGTGGAAAGGGGGGACTTTTATCTATGTAGTATCTGAATTTTTATGAGTCTACATTTCATTTCTAATAAATATCCCCAATCTAAAATGATGCCTCTGTAAAGAGCCAATATTACGGTCTGGGCTTTCCTTAGAAGGCCTGTTTACAAGGTCAAGCCTTCTCCTGTTTGGGAACTTGGACTTCAGCATTCCTGATAAGACTGGCTCACTGGGCCTGCACCAATTATACTAGCATTTTGGTTAATGTTGAATATTTGTTTCCCTCTTGGGATTCTAGAATTTTGGTTCCTGCTAGGCAAAGGTGGCCCACATAAGTAACCTCAAGCCCTGGACACCTAGGCTTGGGCAACACTTCCTGGTAAGGTTTCACAAGTAGCACACTTGCTTCTTGGGGGAGCTCAGCCCATCTTCTGCGACTCCACCAAGGGAAGACTCTTGCCACTCTGTGCCTGCTCACTCCATGCAGTTGTCCTCTCGCCGTCACCACTCACATCACAGCAGGTACAACTGCAGGCCAAGCTCTGAGTCCTAGTAGCCAACTACTGAACCTGAGGGTGGTCTTGGCCCCCAGCAGACGCCTTTCCTTTCCCACAGCACCTCCTTCTTGACCTTCACAGCGGTACAACTTGTACATCATGACAATGAGTATCTGTGTGTAGTAACTATCTTCACTAGATTAATATCCATGAGGCTGACTATACTTAGTTACCAGAAAATACCACACAAATGTTCAGAGAAGCTGTTGAATAAAGGGGAAAGAGCTCAGTTACTAATACAAGGGGATCTGCTGGGGAGAGTTTTATCAGAAATGATCATTTTTAGGTTCTGGAATTGCTGAGAACCACTCAAAACCCACAACACAGTGGTAGTATTGGAAACAAACTGCTTAAGAACTACCAAAGCTCTTTCCCTTTCCCCTCATTTCTGCTTCTCCTTGAAAAGAGAAACTCAAGTCAAGATAGCAAATGTCCCGGGACTGAGGGCCACTGTCAGACTCACAGGGAGCCATGGGTCTCTTGGCACTCACTCTAGGACACATGGGACAGGGAAGAGTCTCCAGTGCTCACACCATTCGCTTCTCCCTTCTCTGTGGCCTGAGGCTCCTCTCCCACACTGCACCCACCCCGACCCTTGGGAAAGATGGAAAAACTCCTACAAACCACCTTGGACTGGAGATTTAGAAAGTTGGGGGAACCGACAGGTTAATGTAGAGCTGAACTCCAAAATAATATTCACATCTACCCAAACCCAGGGCTCATGACTGTTCCCTACTGTTGGAGATATCCAGAGATGAGGATGGGCAGGGCAAGTCCACATGCTGCTACTAACTCAAATCCTCCCCCTCCCTCCTCTCCCCACCTCAGGGGCCACATGACACAACAGGGTTTATTTTGCCTTATATCCTTGGGTCCATTCTGCTCTGTATATTTGTGTATTTTCCCCATTCTATCATCTCACCCTATTGCCTTCATCTAAAGCTTATCACAAAGAGAAATTAATCTGTCACTTTTACTGTGTTATCAGGCCCTGTAGAGAGTTCACTGCCACATCGTCTGGGAGAAAGCCTCCTAAATCCTGCCAAGTCCTTCCCTTCCCTTGGTTTCTTCTGAAGGGCTGAAGCCCCAGCAACATCTGTCCCCGTGTTGGCCTTCAGAATGCTTGTTCACAGGCCTCTCCTGGGTGCAGCTCCTTTCCATGCCCCTCTCCCTTCAAGTCACCTGTGTGCATCGACCTATCTGCCCACTCACAGTCCATGGGAATGTAGCACCTGGAAGGCAGAATCTGCTGTGCTTGCCTTTGAATGAGCAGGTGGGTTTAGGGCAATACTTCATGGGCAGGTGCATAACAGATGTGTGTGGGTGAGCAGTGTGCAAGTGGACAAGGACTTTGTTTCCTCTACCCATGGAATGCACACAGCATCTGTTCTTTCCTTGCTCTGTAATGACAGGCAAACAGCTAAAATCCTGGAGATAACAAAGTCTGAAGTAGTAGATTTAAATATCTTAAGTCTCAGCTCATATTCCATTAAGTTTTTGCCCAGAGAGAGGTTCTGCAGACTACTGGACAAAAATGGAATACCCAAATAGAGGGGCGTGAAGGAGTTTAGATAATCTCACATCTGCAGATAGGAGATGGAAGACGTCAAGTTTTCACCATGAGACTCACCATTGTCCCTCACTGCCATCTTCCCTGCACCTTCCCATGTCCTTCCCTCCGCAGGTTTCTTCCTCTGGGCTCTGCCCTACCCCTACACACCCTGCTTTCTTCCCTCCACTAGGCCATAGTCAAATGTCTTCCAACTGAAATAACCAATAAGCCCCTTCACCTGACCCAACATCGCTGCCTCCCTGCACTCCACAGGGGGCTGACACCAGCCGCCCATCCCAGATCTGGCCATGGACAGCCTTGTTCTGTTCCCCTTTCTCTTCAGTGCTGGGGATCAACCCAGCACCCTGTGCATGCTATCCAAGCGCTCTACGACTGGGCTACCTTTGGCCCCATACCCAGTGCTCTTTACCTTGCTGGCCTTCAGGATGTTGATCTGCTCTTCATACACTGTATCCCTGTTTTTCTCCAGAAAACCATCTGAGAGGTACTCCACCTGGGCCGCAAGGCAAGGAGAAACAAGCATCAGGGCTTCAGTCTGACCAGGCTCCCACCAGTTTCGGGAGTACTTTCATCTCATCCACATAGCATGTTCTAAAAAGAGCTGTGAGTAGCTGGGAAATCCACACAAGTTCCTGTTTAAAATGCAAATCCCATAAGCCATCAGGATTTACAGAGTGAAGCCAGTACTCATTTTGTGCAAGAAAATATTTTCTTAAACGGCAATCCCAATAACAGAAGGCCTCTTCAGGGCTCTGAATGCAGCTTCCCAGCCACGCAGTGGACTGAGCCATGTGCATTTTAACAAGATGCTAGGTGATAGACAACCTGAGAATTAAGCAACCCATTTAGAAAAGTTCTGTGTCCACATCCTTCACTAGGAGAGGAGCCCTGTCCCATGTAAGAAGGCAAACCACATGCTACCCTTCTGTTTTCAAGCCTCTTTTCCTCTCAAGCTCTGGGACGGAGGGATCTTAACTGCTCTGCATGCTGCGCTCTTCCCAGAACGGCTCTCAGTAGCACTGATGATGCATCTGACCAGCAACTGCCACAGCCCATGAGCTTGAGCCATGTCTCAGCAGTCTGCATATCAGAGATGGGGCAGGGTGGGGAAGGAAGGGTGCCCGGGAACCAACCTGACACCTCGGGCCACTTGGTGATCCTACATAATCACTCATTCAGACTGGCATGAATTGATAAACAGAGAAGACCAACAGTCAAGGTCATGAGCATACATATATCCCAACTTTCACAAAGGACAGCTCGCTTAGCCCAAAAACCCCACTCTGCCTAAAGTGGGGATAAGGGAGTACAAAGCTGGCAAAGAGGACAGCCACCTTATCTGCGAAGTGGACCACAATGAAGGCCGTGTTGGACATGCGGGGCTTCTGGAAGTGCTGGCTGTTGGAGTGCCGGTCGTAGAGCTTCTGCGCCCAGTTCTGGTCAGTTCCTTTGGGGACCTGCAGAGCCACAGCACAGAACAGAGGTTTTTGTGAAAAGGAAAGCAAAGAGCCACTGCAGAGGGACAGTCTGTCAGCACTTTGGCTCTGTGAAGTGGATTCAGCCCTCAAACCGGGACCTTAACTGGACCGTGGAAAGAATAACTCTACCATGGGCGTTGAGGGCGTTGACCCAGCAGGTGGGGCTGGCCCCCATGGGAGCATGCCGAGCCTCAAAGGACCTGCAGTTTGGCTGAAGCAGGAAGTACAAAGAGGCTGAGGATAGAGGCACAGTCACACTATGAAGCCACCAGAAGATGCCTCTTCCAGCAGTGTCATGAACACGCCCCTGTCCTCCAGCTCACGCGGGGCACCCTACTCCTAAGCCCATCCAAGTACCAGCTTCCAGACTCAGCCCATTGCTCTATCCTGACTTCACCTCTCTCTTCTTTGGAATTCCTCACAATTGAGCTCTAACACACATCATCTAATTGGTTTCTGGGTATTGTCATTACATAAGCCACATTTGGGTTCTACTCCTGCCAAGTGCCCAGTGCTTGAACTGCTTGGGACAATCTCTGCCTCCTCACAAATATCAATTCAGACTTGGAGGTTTCCCTCCATTAAGGATTCTGAAGGGCAGCCCCTCTTAAAATCTGTATGGATAGCTTCAAAAGTAAACAAGCATCTTGCTTCATTGAAAACATAAAAAACACCACCATAACCACCATTCAAATTGTCAAAGATGACGGCGATTTATCCAGTGGGAAGGGCCTCCCTCCTGTCATCCTCGACACCCATGGCCAGAACTGGTGCAGCTCTCAGTTATGGGTTAACCGATTTGCCCTTCGTTAGTTTAGATTGCACATTTGGATCAGACAGGGTTTGAAGGTGACCCTTGTAGCAACCATTTAAAAAGGTCTTTGCTAATAAAATTTGTGTCCTAAGGAAAATGCTTACGTACTTGGGAACAAACTTCTTTAATCCTTTGTAAGCAAACATTTTTCTCAAGATTCAACGTGGTGCAACTAGTCTTGAATCCCCAGTGCTACGTGCCATTGGGAATTCAAGGAAAGAAAATGCTTTCTTGAAAGAGGCTATTAATTGTGTTGGGCAAACAATAAAATATATTTAATTCAGCATTTTCTATATATACACTATTTTATATTTGTCTCCAAGTGCTCTGTGTTTAGAACCACCAGGTGTGGGGAAAGGAAGGGTCAGCCTGGTGGGACTGTCAGGACCAAACAGGCCAGAGAGGGAGAGACTGGAGAAAGCAGACCATGAGCAGAAGCTCCACCTAAGCCAACACTGAAATCTTTTAGCAACAATCACCTTAAAAAAAAAAAATTGAACTTCCATGAGAAGACTCTACAATCGACCCTACATAATCACTAATTCAGACTGGCATGAATTGATAAGCAGAGAAGACCAACAGTCAAGGTCATGTGTATACATATATCCCAACTTTCACTCCATAGCCACCTTCAACTAAAAATAGGAACCAGCAAAAATTCAACACAATTAAGATTCTTAGATAAGTGCTTTGGGCCTTGGCCAGTATTATTTGTCATGAAGCTTGCTACACATTTTGGATTCATCAATGCATTGAATCCTTACATTATATATACACATACTTTAGGGATAAACTGAGGCTGAGAGGTTAAGTAAATAGCCCAAGGTCACTCGGCTGAGGAGAAGCCCCAAGCCAGGATGGGCTGGCTGTGGGGCACGTGTTTTTTGCCACTATGCTTTTCAGCCTGACAATAGAGTTCAAGGCAGTCATGAAGGCAGGTTTGAGTGGAAGGTGGCACTAGTCTCCAGGATTCTTTCCATGAAAGCAGATTTTAATCAGCCATAGGAAAAAGAGAATCTTGCATTTTGACCAGTGTGGATTATGGCTATCAGAAGCTCTGGAATTTACAGCTGCATCAAGTCATTTGGAAAGAAATCCGCACACGACCTCATACCAGCTTCTTGACACTCAAAGTGTGGAGAGAACCCTGGACCAGCTGTCCTCAGGCCAGTATGGTGCTGGCCACATCAAAAAGTGAAGGTGGCTGGGGATATAGTTGGTAGAGTGCTTGTCTCACATGCACAAGGCCCTGGGTTTAATCTCAAGAGCAAGTGCGTGAGCGCACACGCACACAAACACACACACACACAAAAGTGAAGGTCCCATTTATATGAAATACCCCAAACAGGCAAATTCAAGGAGATAGCTGGAAGTGTGGGCAATGGCTGCTAATGGTTTCTTTCTGGGGTAATGAAGATATCCTGACATTGAGTGTGGAAGTGATGGTTGCTCAGCTCTGTGAATGCACCAAAAACCACTGGACTATACACTTTAAACGGATAAACTGTGTGGCATGATATGAGTTATCTCTCAACAGGGCCATTTACAAAACACACCAAGTTTACCCTTTGCTATTAAAATAGGGAAAAAAAAGGGGGGGGTTGGGGATGAAAGCCCTTGGGTTCCCTAAACTCTTCTACCACCAGTAGCATTTGACCATATCCTGTGGCCAAGGACCATTGCCCGCCCCCCCATGGAACCTTGAGCAGAAACTATTCTATCATATCACCTGGGGCCACCACCTTCCCCAACAGATAGATGAGTGGCTAAGGACCTCACGGCCCATTATTCATCTGTTTCTTATCCCTGTCCTCCTGGGCCTCTGCCACCAATGACTGCCTCCCCCACCACTTTCTCATTCCATCCCATACATCTCATTTCCTGGCAGCTCCTACTCCTGCTGACCTCTCATCTCACCACTGCATCACAGGACCTCTGGATCCTCAGGCTCTTTGAGAAGCATCTCTGCTTCCTCCTGGCCATCACAGAAGCCCATCTGGGTCCAGGACTCTGCAGTTCTAATAGCTCTCTGAGGAGGCGACTCCCTTCTCTGCACCCTGCAGGCAGCCTTCCAATGCCACACCCCACCCCATGCTCCGCAGAGCACCAAATGCAGAGCTCAAGCATCCCTCAACTCCATCTCCTCACCCCGAGGCTGGAACAAGCCACACATCAACTCACCCTCTCTTCACCAACACTGCTGCCAGAAACTAGGACTAGGCTTCACTCTAAGACTCACTTCTGGGGATTAAGATGCTGCTCCCACATCCAAGCAGGGAGATGACCTTGATGACCCCTCAATCTCATTTACAGCCCTTGACCTCAGCAAACACCTGTGCACTCAGATATTCGCATACCTGCTTTTTCCATCCTCCGCAGTTTCTGACCTACCTCCTCTAGGCACATTCCCCATTTCCTTCTTCACGGGGAAATGGAGGTTGTCAAGCAGGAAATCACAATCTCCTGCTCAAACATCCAGAAGCACATCTGTGTCCACAGCTTCCCCACCCTCCTGCCCTGCAGGCCAGCATCCCACCCACCTCTGCCTCCAGCTCCTCACAGCCAGGCCTCTAGGAAGGAGGTCAAAGCCTCCATGTTCACATCCTCACCTTCAATTACTGAAGGTTGGCCTGTGCTCTGACAAATCCCTTGGGACGGCTCATTCCAAGACACTGGAGGTGGCTTTTTTACTGCCAAGTTTCTCAAAGCCCTCACCTCCCAGGAAGTTCACATCTTCTGCCTCCTTGCCCCAGGCTCCTCCTCCATCTTCACTTAGGGGAGCTTTGGGGCCATTGCAGAAACCCTGAACCCTTGATCTGGACAGAGTAAATGCCCTTGACAGTAAGCTGTCCCTGGATGAGCAAACAGAAGGCAGTGCAGTGGCCCCACTGCCTTTAGCCTGATGTCACTGTGGAGTCATAAAAATGGTAAAATAGCTTCTTTGGGCTGGGCTCTGTGAAATGGAAGAATCCTAGTCTCACAGGGCAGAGAGGGAAGAGCCTGCCTCCCCTATTGGATCTACTTTTGGGGACACCCCCCCAACACACACCTCTCTGGCCTGCGACAGCAATCTGCACTTTTACTCATCACCATTGCTCCCGGAGCTTAAGGTATTTCCAGAAAATTCCTGCTACAGTGCAAATATGTCACCCATGAGGAAGCAAGCACTAAACTCTCATATCCCAACAGCACACACTAGCTTGTCCCCCGTAGGAGGAGGAGACAATGGACAGGACACTGGAGGGCAGGAAACACCCAGCCTGAATCCGTTTAGGAGAGGACCTTGAGGCAGCCTTAAAGTGCATCCCATTGGTGCAGGTGAGTTGTGCTCACAGCAGCCTGGAAATGAGCATTTCCTGGGAGCGCGCACACACCCCCTTTCTGCCCCCCTTGGATAACTGAGGGACAGCTGTGGTTTGTGACTTGCTCAAGGTCTCGTGGCTGAGCTGAAGACGCTGGGTTTTTTCCTGGTGAAGGAACCTAAGTGCCTTCATGTTCTGGTCCCCATGCCTCCCTGCAGGTCCTGGCACATGTCACAGGCCTGGGGAGAACCCTGTGAGCTGCCCCTTTAAGTCTGCAGCCAGCTCGTATCCACTGAAGCCCCAGCTCAGGCCTGGCCCCTGCTCATCTCCTCCAGAGTGATTTTTACGTGGGTGGCTTCACACCACCAGTCCAACCCTCACTTGGCTTAGTGCTGTCACCCAGGGGTCAGAGAACTCATTTAAATGTGACCTCATTCTCATTCTGCAGAGAATCTTAGGAGGAAGAAAGGGACATGTCCGAGGTGACTCTCAAACAGGATCAGTCGTGAGGGAAGCCGAGTTGCCCAGCTATGACCAATTCCACGGGAAATCCTCACCTGCTCAGGCTCACGGCCATGGCACTTCCAGAAGGCCCCAGCAGGTCCACCACCTTTTAAAAGTCACTTAATACAGTACAGTTTCCATACGGGAAAATGCTTGCTTCTAAAGGGTTCAACTGTGTGAGTTTTGCCAAGTACAATAACATCTGCTGGCTTTAAAGCCACCTGTTACTAGAAGCTGCATCAGATTATTCTCCATCATCCAGAATTCCCAGAGCAATTAAATCTGGTACAAAAAGTTCCCTCATCATGGGCTTTTGTCTCATTCCTTTATTTGGTGTTCATCTTGTCTCTCTAGCAACACCGGTGACCATGGTCACCAGTGAGGTTAAATGTGTCACATCCACAGTACTCTATCCAGCATCCTGACACTCCAAGCTCCCACCAGCTCCATGAGGAGAAAATGTAGGCTTTCTGCAAACCGTCCAAGCAGCCTCAGGTAGATCACAGTGGCTGCAGAGCTCAGGGCCAGGCACCCCATCCCTGCCCTTAATGCTGTTCAGCTGTGACTCTGCTCTCCTTGGACTGTGGTCCAGACTCCTCTCACTTGCTGTAGGACCCAGATTCCAAATGCTGGCCCTGCATGCAGACTTCCTAGTCCCCCTGCTCACTGGAGCCTAGGGCCTCCCAACATGATCCCATCACTCTTCCCCAAGACCCCTTCCCTCCTCTCCCATGAGCTTTTCCCTCCCAATGAGACATCTAGTAGCTGTGCAAAACATTTTGGTGTTCGATGAAAAACAGTGGCAAGAATTTGAAATACAGGCTTATTTTCCTTTCCCAACATGATGCCCCAGGTGGCATGTATGCAGAAAGGAAACAAGACGGGAGGGTGTGGGTGCCCTCTGGACATATCCTGTGCTGCAGTGCAGTGGTCTGGGTGCTGTACACGGCCTGAACTGAGGGCCTATTTTCCTGAACCACTGCTGTTCCCACCAACTGCTGCCTACTCACCCCACTCCCAGAAGCCACTGTTTCCAGCCCAGCACTGCTCCAGCCTTTCCAGGGGCTTGTGTCCCTCCTTTGGACAGTAGTCTGAGGTTTCTGTCCATCTGACACTACACCTGTGCATTGAGGACAGTGTTCCCACTGCCCTGGTTTAACACTCCCATCAGATCTTCAAAGGATAAACCAAAGCAAACCCACTAGCTTGCAGTAGGGGCAGGGTAAATCTTTAGGCAGCTGCTAAAGTTGCAGAACAGGCCATCCTGAAGCCCTGGTTTTGGTGAGAGGCTGTGAGTAAATGGGGAGGCTATGCCCTGGGGCCTGCTTTATTAAACTCTTCATCACAGAACCAGGTTGACCCGTGTAGGGGTAACTGCCTACCCATGTGCCCTCAGTTGTGCACGACTTTCACCTTCACCATAAGGGAGGAGAGTCCAGAGCTGGAATTGGCCTACAGCAAGGCTGAAGAGCTACCTCAGCCCAGTATCCCCAGAGGCCTGGGCTGGACACAGGACTCAGGGATGCCTTTGGGTTGAAGATGGTCACTGACAGGAATCTCCAGAGAGACTAAGGAAGGGAGCATGCTCCTGGCCGAGCTGAGGAATAGGGCTGTTGGCAGGGGACACTGAATCAGGAAAGTCAGTGAGCATCCACAGCAGGAGGGAGTCAGGAGGGCCTGAGCTGTGACTCCAGCCATTTAGTCAGTGCCACTCAATCCAGGGACAATGGTTCTACCTTAATCGCAACTCTCAGGTTGGATGAGCCCAAACATCTGACATACTGAGAAATGATCCCTGCTTTGACACCGACAATAGAGCCCACGTCTCTAGAGAGATGCTGGAAAACTATAGCAGATAAGAATGTGCCAGATGTGGGGGTCAGTATGTCTTCACACTATCTTCTACCATTTTGTTCATCTTTCAATTTCAAAGGCAAGAAAATGAGGAGCGCTCCTCTGGAAGCTCAGCTCCTCCTCCAATTACTGAGCCACACTCCTTCCTTCCTGGTAAAGATGTCGAGGACCATAAAGTCCAAGCAGTGGGGTTCTTCCCATTCCAAGCCCCACGTGGCTTCTACATCGTTCAATTAGTTTTCATCACTGGGAGGAGGAGTATGCATTTACCTCCTTATCAATCAAGCACAAAACTGGAAGAAACCCAGATCATCAAATCCCACCCCCATTGATTCAAAGCAGGAACTAGAAGCCAAAGAAATCAGGCAAGTCAGATCACCTTACTCTGTTCCCAAGGCTTCCAGGTGTTCTACCTGCTAGTGACAACTCTCCCCCCCCACACACACACTGGACAGATTAACTTAATCACGTGGGGCTATCTAAGGATCTCGCCTGATACCACACCATGCAAAGCTATCACTCACAAGCCATGAACACCTTAAAGATCATCCTGGCTTTTATGTCCTCACTCTTTGGGCACACCTGTCTAGATTTGGAGTTTTTTTTCCCTTGGCATCTAGGACATCTGAAGCACCAAATCCATACCCCCACATCACACTATTCTCTACCACCTACTCTTTTTACCATGGTGGTGACACCCACTAGTCACAGGGTGTTACCTTCTAACATGCAAAATGGATACCAACGCTTTTTCTAGAACAGTAAGACCAGATAATTACCCATTACAGAACAGTGTTAAGATCTCACATGCTCCCTTATCCCCCACAATTGTCCTCTGCCCCATGCCTCAAGTCTAGAATTGAGCCAGTTCGATGATAGCACATCAGTTTTACCTTACATTCTTCATCCAAGAGGTCCAAGATACCCAACTTAGCCTCTATGAGGTCGATGCAAGGTTGGTTATCATAAAAGTCAATCAAGGTCCAAGGGATCTGCTCCTTCATGTATTCTTCTTGCTCCAGTTTGAACACATGCTAGGCCAAGAAGTAAAAGGTCAAGGTGAGCGAAATGAAGACACACCTTGACATGAATCTCCCCTAAACACTCAGGTGAGTTCTGGTTCCTAGAAAATGGGTAACTGCCAGAAAAGGTTGGGGCACTAAGTCACAGTCATGACTGCGAAACAGAAAAGTTCGACGATTTCCCACAGAGAAATGTGACACCGACTGTAGGATAGTTAATTGATCAGTTGTGTCGCTACCCAACCAATCACAAGAAGTCACCCATATCTAGCCTGCATTTTCTTAAATACCCTAGAAGCCCAGGATCAGAGGAGTGGGAATCAAAGCTTCCCAAGTCACCTCCACCCTGCAGGAGTGCACAGCCACTTTGGAAAGCTGGGGACTCCTCCAGGAAACCAAGAGGAGATCAGGGCACTGCTGGGACCCATGGACCTCAGATGGAAGAGAAGCGATTTGGGCTTTGCTCCAGGATGACAGCCAGGCCTCTGCCATGCGCAGCCCTGGCCCCCTGCTATCGAACCCCACTTACCGAGTTGAACTGCTGCTGGAGTTTCTCATTGGCATAGTTGATACAAAACTGCTCGAAGCTGTTAACCTCAAAAGTTTCAAACCTGCAGAATAGAAAGTGGTAAATACAAAGGAAAAAGACACCTCTGTTTACAGAAAAAAAAAAATCACCAGGAATTCAACAAGATTACCCTCACCATCTAGACCATGCCAGTTCAACCCTAAGGCCAGCACTGAATTCCCATTTCTGCTCCAAGGCTCAGAGGCCACTGTTAGAGACATCAGCACTACAGAGAACCTCCATAAGTTAGGGAAACAAGAACAGTTATTTCCATAACTAGAAAAATACTGATAGTGGGAAAATTTAGGGAAAGCAGACATAAAACTGAGTTCAATTCCTAGTATCCCCCAACCCCCTCAAAAAAAAAAAATTAACAGAGGAGCTGAGGACAAGGAAAAGTTCCCAGAAGGGGAGGTTTTTGAGACACTGTGGGAGGGACAGACAGTGATACCACCAATAGGGGCCTGAGGCACAGGCCCATGCAGCCTAGGGCATTATGTCTCCACCCCTCCCCATTCCTCAATATCAAATTCTCTCAATGTTAAGACAGTGTCTTCCCCAAGTTCTACTTTCAAACAGAAATGCTCATATGCTTCCCCAGATGAGGTTAGTGATGATGGTGGCGGGGAGATGGCAGTCTATACAGAGGGACCACCAAAAATAGATGCATCACCCAACAGGCCTGGGTCAGTGCCTACAAAGCTTTAGGCTTCCCACGCCCACCTCCCCACTAAGGTTTAAGACGCGGATAAGCAGGAAATCATCTTGAGATCAAAGAAGTCAACTGTTTGGAGACAACCGCATTAAAGTACAGCCTTTGGCCATGCCTGTGTGGGAGAAATAATTCTAGGTTAATAAAACAAGATCAAAGATGCAAGTCCATGCTAGGATGAAGGAGGCCACCTCTGTGTGATCCAGAGCAGGCAGAAAAGTGCCGTGTCGCTCAGTCATTATCCTGGAGTGCGGCCCTCCCAGCCCACGGGATAGTCCTACAACTGAATTATGTCATTTAGAACCTCATTCCCTCCTCCCCACCATCCCAAGAAAGACAAATACTAATGACAGTTGAGACCAAAGGAGATTTAATAAAACCCAAAGATGAAAAAAAAAAAAAAGCCACCCCAGCAATTGGCTCGATAGCGGCAACGGGACGTGCTGGCAGAGCTCCTCCTGAGCTCCACAGATTAAAAAAAAAAAAAAAAAAAAAAAAAGGATTTAAATATTGTCCATTTAAGGTTTACACTGGTTGTACTCCATGAAGAACATTCTCATTAATTTGAGATGGCTGAAATTAGCTCATAATATTGCTATTTCTAAGATATTATCTGGTAACAATTCCTCTGCCGTCTAGCGTAATTGCTGCAGTGCCGGAGGGCCAGAGATAGATGAGGGGCTCAGGGAGCTTGGAACATGACTAAGAGGACTGAGCTCAGAAAGCCCCAGTGAGGGAGACAGGGCAACTTCCTCTCTGCCATGAAATTGTATTTGGAGTAATCCTTCCCATCCACAGATGACTTTTTAAAATAATCACAATGGACCAATTTATAGTTCACAGCATTAAAATGTCACAAGGAAATTTATATACTAGAGAAATTGGATTTCCCTTGTAAGATCAATGTGGACAATATATAGACCAGAATCCGTGGGTAAGGGAAGTTCAAAACATAAAATAAGGCCAAGATGTGGCATGTACACTGCTGGAGGGACAAGGATCACCCTGCTTTCATTTCTTCCTATCTTTACAATATCAGTTGAAAAGTCAACGATTTCCTTCTCATTCTACTGCAATTTTTGGTGTAGCCAAGGCCACAAATACCTCTAAAAATGACACCGTAACTGTTGCAAAGTGCAGTGAAGATGTTGACTAGCCACCTGGAGTTAATGATTCCCCTCCATGAATCCCCAGCTCCAGAACCTGGGCAGACAGCAGTGAGACAGCCTGAAGCTTCCGGGTGGGGCAGAGGAGCTGACCCAGAAGAGCACAGGGCAAAGGAACCAGGGTCTCAAAGCTCAGCCTATCCAGGTTCCCAAGAGCACTCCCCAGCATTTTGCCTTTGGTAGAATGTAAACACATGGAACACAGGATTCACAGGGGAGGACTTCCACCAAAGGTTAAAAGTCATGCAGGAACAACAACAGGGAAATTGACTCTAGACTAGCCGTTATTACCTGGACCTCGGTGTACTGGGACCAGAGAGGTGATCCAAACATCCCTGCAAGGTTCCTTTCCATCCAGAAGCTCATAATCCTCACAGGGGACCTTGCAGGATATTAGCGAGCTTTCCTCAAACCTGGGCTGTTGGTTGCACCTTCAAACAGGAGGACTTAAATTCTACCCATGTACTTCTTTCTGAGCCCATATGTCCCCTCCCCACAAGGGACAGAAAGAACACAGTTCAAGGGACCACTCACACCCCAGGCCAAGAACAATTGGTCTTCTCAAGGACCTCCATCTGCCCCATTTGCCACGTGCTTCTAATTCTTGACCCCTCTTCATGCCTGGAGCTCTGAAGTGGGAGAGGAAAATGCCTACGCTCTGGTCATCCTCTCCCAGCCAACTGTTCCAAGAACTGAGACCTGCAAAGAACAGCAAGTCATGATTCTTGCTGGAAAAAGCAACTGGGAAGATAGGAAGCCAGCATATGAAAACCGCTTGATAGAGTCTAAACTTTACTTGCTTTAGGCTTTTAAGGGCAATCGAGGTTGTGGGAGGAGTTGCCGGCATGGACAAGAAAATGGAACTTAATCTGAGCCTCAAAAGCATGAAGCAGGGCCGCATTCCAAAGGGTTGGCTGCCTCAGAGAAACTCAGAAGGTTGAGCTCGTTTTGCAGCACTTTGAGTTTTAAGGCTCCCCTCTGCGGCTGAGAGTGTCCTGGGTGAATCCCATAGTTTCAAATAACACAAGGATCAGCCATGATGTCCACCCTGAAAAAGAAACTCCTGGGACTATAAAATTATCTATAACTTTGTTTTGGACAGTAGAACCAAGAAAACAATGCAAACCAAAGAAAGAATATTTTCTTCCATCAAAATGAAGACCAGTGAATCTAAGCAATTTACTTACAATACATCATTAGTCAATCTATGGAATGGAAAATATTTGCAAGTCTTTTCAGTAAGAGGCTGATATGCAGAATATGCAGAAAACTCATAATACTCAACAAGAACCACCTAATTTTGAAAATGGGCAAAATAACTTGAGTAGATAGTTCTTCATAGTAGATATACAAACAGCCAAGAGGTACAAGATAATAACATCATTACTCACTAGAAAAAAGGCAAATCAAACCACCGTTGCATACTACCTCACCCCATTAGGGTGACTACTAGGCAAAGAAATCCAGAAAATAACTGGTGCTGGTGAGGATTGTTGACTTTTCAACTGATATTGTAAAATCCTTCTGTACAGTTGGGTATGTTAAATGGTGGAATCATTATGGAAAACAATATGGAAATGGCTCAAATTAGTAAAAGCAGAATTGCCATGTAACTCAGCAATCCAACTTGTAAGTACACATGGAGCAGAATTAAATCAGGACCCTGATGAGATTTTTGCACACCCAGGTTCCCTACAGCATTATTTACAAAAGCCTAGAGATGTGAACAATCCAAATGTCCATCAGTGAAAGAATGAATACACAAACTGTTACCCAAAAAATGGAAAATCATTCAGCCTTTAAAAATAAAGCCTGTCACATACCACAACATGGATGAACCTGGAGGACACTGTGCTAAGTGAAACCAATCACTAAGAAAAATACAAGGTAATCTCACATGTGATATCCAAAATAGTCAAACAGAGGAGAATGATGGCTGCCAGAGGACTGGGAAAGGGAGAAATGAATTGTTTTGTGGGTACAGAGCTTTAGTTGGGTAAAACAAGAATTATGGGGAACTTCCCCAACAATGTGAATAAACTTAATAGTACTGAACTACACAATTAAAAAATGTTTAATATAGTAAATTTTATGTATGTTTACAATTATATTTTTTAAAATATTAAAAAGCACTAAATAAGCTGGGTGGTTATCGTGGCTCACACCTGTAATCCCAGCAACTTGGGAGGCTGAGGCAGGAGGATCATGAGTTCACCTGGCCTCCAACTTACTGGGGTCCTAAGTACTTGGGGAGAACAATCTCAAAAAACAAAAGGCTTGGAATGACTCAGTGGTTAATTGACCCTGGGTTCAATCCCCAATCCAAAAAAAAAAAAAAAAAAAGTTGGATATTACTTTTGCATTGCTAAGTACATGATAAAATTACACATGACAGGAGGATATAAAGTCACAGCAAAATCCATTTCCCAATTCCTAGAGCCTACACTTCCCTGCTTCCTTCTCCCAACCTCTTCCCACTATTTCTCTGCACGACACATGAATCTATCACATCCTGCGTTGCTCCAGAGGTCTCCCAGGCAATTGTTCTCAGCAAGACCAGCTGGCCTTAGCCAAAGAGCCCCCACTACCTTGGCATTTTGAAGGCTGAAGTCAAAGACCAATGTGTGTTCTCCCTAAAACGCAGACATGCATTTCTCATTGCCTCAAGAAGGCAAGAGAAAGAAAAGGTTACAACTAATCAGGCCCATAGAGGCAAACAGGTTTATGCAACCTGAAAAGCAAGCCCCAGCCAAAAGCTGCCAGGCTCTCCTCTATTAATCCCCTGCCCGGAAAGAAATACCCCAAGGCAAGCTGCACAGACCCTTCATTAAGGGGAACAGCTTGACTTGGGTTTGCTGAAGTGCTCTGGGCATTGCTTGCTTTGCACTTTTGGAGCTGGAACAGAGGAACATCATGAAGGCAAGCAGTCCTTACACCAGGATGCTGGGTGTCTGGATAGCCCAGGAGGGCCTGTGAGCAGAGGGTTCACCATCATCCTGCAGAGGCAGTTTAGCAACCTAGCAAGACTGCCTCAAAATAAAAAGAGCCAGGGGTATAGCTCAGTGGCAGAGCACTCCTGGGTTCAATGCCCAGCACTGAGAATTAAATAAAAACAGTGCTGGAGTTTCCTGATGCCATGGAAGATGAGACGCTCCTTAGAGAGCATTTCTCCTCACAGGTATTGGGAAAGTCCAGTGACTGGAATTAGCTTGAAATAGGAGGGAGGAGGGTACACAGGGCAACGGGTACGGTAGCAAGTCATCATCACATTAAAGAAAACAAGACAAATTCAGTGGATCTCTGGAAGGTGTCTCAAATCCAAAGTAAGAGTACATATACCGTAACAGGAGCAGGGAAATGACAGTGGATAGTTCATGGCTTTATCCCAAGTTTCCAAATATTATCTCCCAGATTAAAAAATGATGTCACTGGCCTGAGAGAACATCAACAGTGTGTCTAGACTCAATCCACCTGTGCGTCTGTGGCCAAGTGGTTTTAATTTCCTGGGCATTCATCACATGCCCTCTGACCAGGAGAGTGAGCCTGGAGCCAACCATGTGGATGCAAAAACTTCCTGGCAGACCAAGCTGCTGAGAAGTGAGTGCATGTGCACTTAGGGAAAGCTTGGAGGGGCTTTCCCAGCATCCAGTGGCCCAGGCAGATAGCTGGCTTAACCCTAACCCAGCTCATATCTCACTCTTTCTTCTGCCTGTAGGGTGCAACTTCAGCACTGAGACATGGAGACCCATGCACAGCCATTACTTTTCTCCAAGGGGAGAATGAATCATTTCATAATGCAGTTAGAAAAAGAAGAAAAAAGGAAGCTCCTGAGATAGGACAAGGATTTATAAAAGGGAAAACATCCTAGTATGTCTGGAAGGAAACAGTAAGTGTAGAAAAGTTCCCTGGAGTGCTCATCAGGGGCTGCATGCATGTGGCCCGTGTTGGGACCTGCTCCGAGAAGCTGTTGGATACTCTCCAAGGAGCCCACAGGCTGCTCCTGTATGAGGGAAACACAGTCCAGGAGCTGACACTAAAACTAGGAGGCTGGGCCCTCTGGATTGTTACCCCAACTACTGACAACTGTACCTTTCAAACCACAAACCAGATTGCAGGGGCAATCTGTCTCTAAATCTCTTCTTTGGGCAGTCATGGGAGCTTAGGGAAAATAAATTCAATTGTAAAAATTTAACAAAAATAAGCACAAAATCCTAGCTTGCATAAGCCCAGCTGACAAATGCATACTCAGCAAGCCAAGGAGCTTAACTTCCAGAGGCTTCTTACCACTGGGCAGGCTGTCACTGGGAATTCCTGGGAAGGGAGCAATAGTCTATTTAAATTCAAGGCATTGTTAAGAAAACACATAATACAAAAGAAGTCGGGCACAACATTTTACCTATCACTACAATCAAAGTCATAATATTTTTACAGGCTATTAATGAGTTTGCAGGCTAATCTTTCTGAACCAAAGCTTCAATAAAATTAAGACTCTTGCACAGGCAGATAAAGGGCATCTGGTTAGACGCTGAGACCTGGGTGTCTTCAGGTCTTCCTTGGGAAGGTAACACTAAAGGTGTCTTGGGAAATGTAATGACCTGAAAATATTTGAGGTAGAAGAATAAAACAGAATCAATCACCAACATTCATATAGTAAGTTCCTAGACCGTGCAGGCCGTTTCATGCTCTCACAAGTGCAACTGGAAGTACTGAGCAAAAAGCAGGTGCTCCACTGGCCAGAAGGGGAAGGGGCCTGCCCGTCACTCTGCTGAAACCTAGGAGGGTCTGAGAGGACGCACACCCCCACCACCCTCCTGAGGGTCCTTCTCCACTCTTTGCTCCTCATCAGCCTCAAGGTTCCTCTTCACACCTTGCTTCTTCCTCCCATTCCCAAAGGTGCCTCCCCTACTTCCCACATTCTACCAGGACTCCTCCCTTCAAGGATCCAGTTCAAACTTCACCTTCTATGTAAAGCTTTTCCTGACTAGGCAAACAAGTGTGCCCTCACTGGCCTTCAAACTACTGAGTGTCCAAATCTTCAAATGGACCATTCTACAGTTCCTTCTGCTACCTCCTGCACTACTTG
Organism: Urocitellus parryii; assembly: GCF_045843805.1. Classification (NCBI taxonomy): domain Eukaryota; kingdom Metazoa; phylum Chordata; class Mammalia; order Rodentia; family Sciuridae; genus Urocitellus; species Urocitellus parryii. The sequence continues at coordinate 23,938,584 of NC_135543.1, read as the reverse complement.
GCTAGTGCACACAGCTCTACAGCCTATTCCTGAGGACTCTGCGAGGCCAAATATCAGGTTTCTTTCTTCTCCCACCACACATGTGGCATCGTTCAAAATGAGAACCCCAGTGATCCACAACAAAATCAACTGTAATTGGGAGAGCCTGTCTTTGCATGGGAAAAAAAAAAGCTGCTTTAAGTGAGGATTCTCGACTCCAACCTCACCACCCCACACATCCCAGCCGAGTTTCGACCCACTAAGCAGTGCTTTGCTAGAGCAGCGCTGTTCTGACGACGCTGCACTTCTATGGGTCTGGACTTCTATTTTAAGACAGAAGCCATGACTTCTAGGATTTGCAGATCCAGGAGGATTTCATCTATTATTAGCTTAAAGAGAGCAGGATGCTGGTCAGAAGATAAGTGCAAGGAGGGTTGCAACCCCATTCACACAACTTCAAAGAATTCTAGATGAGTCTGGAAAGAACCCCAGATAATGTGCCTCAGAACTTCATTGGAAGCTATAGAAACTAAAGACTTGAGAGGGACTGATCTATAGAGTGTCGTTCAGTTACTTGATGACATCACTGACACAGAAAGCCAATCCCCCGACGGCTCCTCAAGCATACCTTCCACCACTTCGTGCTGCCTGGCCCCACTTGGGATAAAGCATTGTAATTAACAGCGCTTTCAATTAGCCAGGTAGTCAGTCCACCAGGATGATCACCCAACAGCACTGGGCAAAATCACACCATTGAAATCATCACTTTGGTTGACATACTCAGTGAGGCTGAATGGCAGATTGAAATAAAACATGACCAACACACAAAACCCTAACTTACAGAATGATGATGGGCCACAGTTGACCAGCAGTAAAAATAGATGTATCATTTCTGAACAGGGGAGCTACTAATGTTCTGTTTGTACTGGGGACTGAACCCAGGGGCACTTAACCACTGAGCCACATCTCCAACCCATTTTTATGTTTTACTTAGACACAGGGTCTCACTGGTTGCTGAGGCTGGCTTTGAACTATCGATCCTCCTCTGCCTCAGCCTCCCAAACCACTGGGATTACAGGAATATGCCACAATGTCCGACTGCTACTCGTGTTTTGATGAGGCCCATTATTTCCTTGGGACTGCCTTCTATCTTGATACACACTAATCATCCTTGGCCTCACATCAGTAGTGACTGTTCATCATGACAGACAAAAATGCTCCCACGTATTTTAAGCTCCCTTAGTTGAGATTGGGAAGTTCTCAAGTCCCTTGCTGGCCCCTTAAATACCAGCAAGACCACCCTGGTGACCATCAGGTGGAGCAAATGTTGGGGGGACAGGTGGCAGGCCTACCCATAGATGTCCAGGACCCCGATGAAGGAGTGCTGCTTGATGGAGGTGTGCAGGGCCTTGTTGATGTGCTCCACAATCCAGCCAAACAGCTGGGCGTAGATGTGTTTGGCCAGGGCATTGCGTGCATTGATGACCTGCTGCAGGGACATAGTCTTGACATAGGTCTCTGAGGTGGTGACCAGCTTGCGATGGCACAGCCAGTGCTCCATCTGGTTGTGCTCCACCCCTAGCAGGCGGCAGAAGTTGCTCAGGTGTTCATCCTGGGGCTGGGGAGAGAACAAGAGGAAGAGACTTGTCCAAGACTGGGTCCCTTAGCCACATCCTCTCTCCTCCCCAGAAGGAAAACAAGTCCAATCGCAGCCCTCCCAGAACCTCATCTCCTCCCCATACACCACACCCCCACTAAGTTAGAGCCAGAATAGTGTTGCTCAAACTAATCACACTGGCTGAAGACCAAATTATCAGGACTTAAACTCCCTTCTGTCCCCTCCTCCACTGCCAAGGTGCTGCTGAGTAACCAGGAAGAGGGAACTGCCCGAGAGAAAGGAGCAGAAAGGGAATTCACAGTACAGGAATGGATGACCCACCCAGAGTTGGGAGCCATCGGGCAGCAGGTGCACACTCAACAGTTTACATCTGCAGGAGTCCGAGTGCAGAGCTAACCCACAGCTGGGAAATTCAGAATTCTTTGCTTACAAGTGCCACAAACTAGCTGCATGTTCAAAATAAAAGGCCAGAGAGACCTTTTAAGGCACTCCTCTCCTCCTTCTCTATACAGGGGTGAGGATGGCAGAGCATTGACCGCCTTCTGGGTGGGTAGAACACAGAACGGGAAGTTTAAACCCCCTTATTCCAAATTACATGAGATGCCAGTGGGTGTGTTCTGTCATGCTGGGCAAAAAACCAGCTACAATCCAATGGACGACGTCCCTCCTGGTACTTATTCCCTGCCGTCCCTGTAGCCTTAGCCACAGTAATACCAATTCACATGCAACTCAACTCCACTTATATTCTCAAAGCATTTACTGTTGGGAAAGGTTAATGTGAGAAGTTAGATAACATGGTGAAGATGTGGAAGATTTGGACCTAATATCAGTTGAAACACTTTTACTGATAAAAATCACATGAGTTTGGAGCTAGAAAGATACTGGCAATTCCTTCATTTTAAGTCTCTTTCCCATATAGATAAAAAGCTGAGCCCTGGGGAGTTGCAATTGCTTACCTGGGTCCTGCTGACCCAGAGCTCCTTTGCCCAATGTACCTACTAGTTACCAAACTGCCTCCAATGGCCTCAGTGGAGTCTTCTCTAGCTGTTACCAATCACACCACCTGGCATCTGAGCCACTGAATAACTCAAGTCCCCACAGGGTCTTGTCTCACTTCACAAAAATATATAAGTCTCTTGGATAATTCCCACTGTCCACTCACAGAGCCCAACAGAAAGCCTGTCCTGGGTTCCTCTCTGCTTGGGAAAGCTGCAAACCTAGCATTGAGCCTGCTGGAGAGCTTAACAACTCTCAGGCTGGAAGGGAATCCCTTAGAACACCATATGCCCCCTCCTAATGGTCCTAAATTGCACATAGGACTTATTTTCTGATGAAGCCACCTTATAAAATTTAAAGAAGGGCTTGTTCAATGAAAATCAACATGGATAACGATCATCATTTCTCCCTTAACACACATCCTCAGGCCATTTTTCCCCTGCAGATATCTAAAGTCCATCTACCCCAAACAAATGTAAAATGTAATGTCAGAGTAGAAAGAACCTCCCCAAATCATTACAACCCATGTTTTTCTGAAACAATTGCAAAGAGCATTAATTGGCTTTACCCACATCAGGTTAAAGACAATTGAACTGGTTTGATAAATGTACCTTGTGAACACCGAGAGCTTATTTACCAAAGAAACTATGTTCCCAGGAACCTTTGGAATTGCCATCCTGATCCAACCCCTTAAAATACTCAGATGAGGAAATTGAGGATCGGCAAGATTCCTGGACACCTGGCCACAGTGCCCACTTGGTGTGGGCTGGCTGGTGTGGACAGTCTTACACTTGCTCAGCAGTGGGGTGTCCTGCCACTTCCCTGGGCCAGCAGCCTTTTACCCTACAGCCTCCCCCCGCCAATATAAAGCCATATGGAGTTTAGTGCCTGAGAACTGTTTGGCAAGCAACAAGTTCAGCTGTGGCAAATGTCCAATTTGTTCATCTGACCTATTTCCAAGAAATTCTTAATTGCTAGGGAATCCATCTGCAGTGCTGTGCCTAACATTTAAGAGGCCTGCCAGCAGCAAAAACAAGGACCAAGGACTGCTCCCAGGTGCCCTCCCCACTCCTGATGCTGCATGCTCTAAGTGCAGCAGTGGAGAGGAGTCACAGTTAAGGAATTCTGCTGTCCACCCTGGGACAGATGACCCACCCTGCAGTGAACTGCCCTACTCACCCTGGCTTCTGACTGCTGATTAAAAGTGCTAACTGAAACTGATCTAACATCATGCCATTACACTTACACATAATTAACTGATACTAAATCCATTAAAAATAGCCAGCATTATAGGTAACAGATTAGTTTTATGGGCCCACAGTGCCAAATTCAAGGAACAAATTGCCTCTGGTGTCCAAGTAATTGGATGTTGTTGGATCTCCAAGGTAACTGTGGCGATCATGGAACACATTCTCATGTTTTAATTAAAAATAAAAACTACCAAGCAGAAGGCACACTGCTTATGGGTAGACAACCTTTCCAACAGGAAGCCCCCTACCCCATGGACCCGAGGAATAAGCCATCTCTGAGAGGCTACAAACACTTAACATTTCTCAAGCTTGTACTCAGACGCCTGCTTTGCTTAGCACCAACGGGAGCTGCCTGCAAGCAGAGGGTAATCCCAGCTCAAAGGGCAAGACTAGCGGTGGTACAGGGGGAAGAACACAGTGGGGACCCTGTCCCAGCTGTGCCATTAACTGTCATTCTGGCCTTTGAGAGGTTCTCTCTGGGATTTAGATCCTCCTCCCCCATATGGTGAGAGGGATGCTCCCGAGATCCACTCTGGGTCTAACATCAAGAATGGTGACAGTCATGACCTCAATCCACAGGCTGGGAGCTGAGGCCTTTCCACACAGGGCTGTGTTTTATCCTCCTCCTCACGCTGGGGTAGGTGGCATCGTCTACACTGCACAGGAGGCAAGAGATGCAGAGAGGCATGGCAATTTCCCGAAGTCCTGCATCTGGGAAGTGGCAGAAGCAGGATTTGAGTCTCGGCAGTATTGGCTCAAGTCACTGCCCTCACTGTCCTCTAGACACCCTCTACTTGCAGAGCCATCTCAGACAGTCTAGACTGACGGCCTGCGCTCACAAGGCTCCTGCCCCCTCCACTTGGTAAGAGAAGGGGTGCTATCCCCATCTGGGCTCCGATTTGCCAAAGTTCCTCCCACTTCACCACCTGCATCCTCTAACTCCTCTTCCAAGTGTGCCCTGATGGTCCCACCTTGGCATGGACCTCATACAAACACTCTACAAGTGCCAATGTGACAGGCAGAGACCATAACAGATGTGGTTCTAGAGTTTAGTGGGGGTGCAGGCATTGATCAGTCACTAAGACATACTTTCCTTCTCCCCTGAAGGTCCTCAGAGGCCAGGTGTGAAAGACCAGCTGTAAGCTCAGAGACATTTAAGGCTGTCCTTTCTAAGATGGCACGAACCAGACCCCACACCCTACTGCAGGTCCTCAGGAACTTCTGGCCAGGTTCTCATGCTTCACCATCAACCTTGCCAACATCTCTGCCCATCTCATGCATACTTCCTTTCATTTTCATCACCCCCAAGTCCTAGAGAACAATCATTCATCCAGTTGTCTACCTCTTGAGTGCCTACTGAGTCTCGGACATTGTGCTTATAAAAGATATTGAACAAGAGCAGTCTGCTTGCACAGAGTTTGGGGGGTAGGGTGGGGCAGCAAATCAAAGAATCACATGATAAATGCCAAGTAGTCATGCTAAATGCCAGGGAGGAGAGGTATAGAGTGCCGAGAATCCTAGACAGGGGGCTGGGGCATCAGCTCAATGTCAAAGCACAGGCCCAGCATGCTTGAGACCCTGCATTTGATCCCCAGAACTGACCCAGTCCCTCCCCAGCCAAAAGAGTCCATCATGGAGGATGAGACAGAGAAGTTGTTCAGTGGGCTGGAGGCTCAGGGAAACTTTGTCATATTTCTTGCATCTTACCAGCCTAAACCAGGAGCTTGTTAATACAAAGATTCCTAATATTACCTGTCCCCGACACCAAACAGAGTATGCCTTTGCCTTAAGAATCTGTGGGGCATTTGCTGGGGTATGTGCGTAGGGGAGGCACAGATCCTCTATGCCTTTCTTGTTAAGAGAAAGACTTCATTGAACTATATTCAAATGGCGGTATGGACTCAGTTTAGGGAGGGTCTGGCCTATACTAGAGGCTCACCCACCACCCCTCAGGCATGCCTGTTTCTCTCCTAGCATCACTGTGCTAGCCCCAGGGTACCCCCATGTGCATACAAATAGGCACATAAATAACAGGGGTCAGAAACTGTTCTGGCTCACCTGATACCTTCAGCCCCAACATTCCTTCCTTTTCCACAGGCCCAAGTGGGGGCTCCAGAGTCTGTGGTGAGGATGGCAACGGACCCAGGGACCTTTTCGAACCCAAGCCTGTTTCTCATTTAAGGAAAATGTGGGATGGAGGGGAAACCGGTGATGAGCTCAGTCTGATCCCAGATAGAGCTCAGGTCTCCCCCTCCCTAGGTAGGGCCAGTTTGACCTTCTGATAACCCTAAACCTCATATCTACAAGAGGTTAGTGAATGTTTGCTCAATGGAAAAAGCAACACCTTGTGAGTGGCCATGGCACCTTTTGTCTTCCCCCAGCATTGCGTTATTTAAATCCATGTCCTTGGAAATAAGACTCACATTTTTTATCTCCCTAGGACCTAGTCATAAACGGGCACAGAATAGGTAGAAATAGGTGCAGATTCATCTACTCAGTCAGAACACCAGTTTTAGCCTAGGCCCTCATCACTAAATTCCAGACAGGACACAACAGTTGCCATCTGTACCACCGCACTGGGAACTGCTCCACCACCCACGTAGACAACGTATCTACCAGGTATCAGCCATTAACTACATTGGGCACCAGGGAGAGAGCTTTATCATGAGCCTTTGTGGAGTATTTCAGATTTGAGACATCTGTGGAAGTCCTGCAAAGTCTGCCTCATACTGGCATAATCCTGGCCAGTAAGGTCCCCTGTCCTGTATTTTCAGATAGACTAAGTTCCTTTGAGGCAGTCACCAAGTATGGGACCCAATACTCTCATCTCCTTGTTGTAGCAAGCTCAGTCTGGAGCCCAGAAAGTACTCCATAGATTGATGACATGCTGTGAAATCCCATGTGCCTCAGAGTTGGCAAATCAGCCCATCAAAAAGAATTTATTGAAGAGCCACTAAATTCCTTGCCCTCGCTGATAGACATTTGATGGCAGCTGATTTGAAATGGATTGGTTCTTTTAAAAAAAGTTATCAGTAAGTCAACAGAAATCATTCCTGTTAAGAATGAATAACCTAGGGGTGCCCTCTAAGTGCAGAAACACATTTCAGTCATATCGAACTGTAGGAATAAATTGTGTCCATTTTATCTCTGGTGCTGGGGTGTGACTTACTGATATGCTACAGGAATCACCATCCCGCTCAGCCTGAATCTCCACACTTCCCAGGTGCAGGATAGAAGCAATTATCTTAAAAATGCTTATCTGATGGGACTCTCTCACTCCTGCAAGAAAAAAAGTGAATGAATGACACTCAATATCCATGCTATGATACAAAGGACATTTTACCCTTTTTAAGGACTTAAAAAAAAAAAAAAAAAAAAAAAAAAAAAAGGGTTGATTTTTCCATCCTGGGCCAATGACTCCTAAAATGATCCAGGCTGTGCATCATGTAATTACCACTCACAATAACAGCGCAGAGGGCAAAAGGGCTGCTGGACTGAAAGGAAAAATATTCAACTTCGATTGTCCCAAGTAGACCAGATGGGTCATGCCACTATTTTTACTTCTCCAAGAGCGTACGAGAGGCAGCAATCACACAGACTCATTTTGGACTTCATTTCAACCAAGCACCTTATGGACATTTTTTATGAGTTTAATAAGAATGGTCATTTATCTGCAGTCATTTCTCCCTCAACGTAATATCCTGCAAACATCTGTGACACATCCGCTGTGCCAATGGGGAAAGAAAAGTAGAAACAGTCCCTAAGGTGGCTGTTCCAGGGGCTGCCCAGCCAGCTGGCTCACGGCCAGCCCAGATGGGGGTGGTTGCTCTCCCTGCTACGTATGCCCTCAGTGACAGACATGCACACCTAGCCCAGAACAATTGTGGCAGCCGAGAGGACTGTCAAATTTGTTATTTACCCAAGTGAATTGTCAAAGGCATGGATAATCTCTTAAAATTTATGTTTAGCTTGAAGCCATTATCATATCTCCTTAAATTACAATATATTTCAGACTTATAAGGAAAGGCAATAGAAAGATATAATGAAGATATCTGTAAAACTACCACTGGGTTTAGGAAGTAATAGTTATTGCCCCACATGCCTCCCTAGCTGCAGCTACTTATCTTCAGGCAATACTTAAGCTTAAAAAACGAAGTCAGTAATACCTATATAAACAGGATACACAGCCATGTCAAGCTACAATTACAAATTCTCCCACATAATCTGTGAAGTGGACAACCCAAACTTGAACTAGGCAAAGCGGAGAGACAAGAAAGTCTCTTCTTAATATGGGGTACTCTGAATAAGCAGAACCTCACTGTGAGAAGCTGTGGCCCATGGTCTCTTTTTATAAAGTTCTATTGGAACACAGCCACACCCATTCACATTTTATCTGTGTCTGTTTCTGTGTTACCACAGCAAAGATAAGGAGGTATAACAAAAACCACCTGGCTTTTTCATAAGAAGAAGCGTGCCAACCTCTGGAATTAAAAAGGTGGGGGATAGACACATTTTTAGAGTATGATTTAATACTCTTATGAAAATAATTTCACAAGCACTATCTGCTTTGAGATTGAAGTATCCATCTTAGAGCCCTGGAGGGACTCACCCCCTCCTACCAGCTCCTGTCCACTGCTGGCATTCGCACTACAGAGGACCAATTGCCAGAGGCCTTCTCCTGTCTGTCCAGCTGGCAGAATGCAGCCTGCTTGGGCTGGAAGTGTAACTCAGTGGCACAGCACTGCCCAGCACAGGCAAGGCCCCGAGTGCCAAGTTCTGCCCTCAACACAAAAAAATAAATCCTGTTTCACATCAAGGTCAAGTGTCCTCCAAACCCCCCAGCCCTAGAGAATAAGACATGTGATGCTGTGGCAGTAGTGGGTGCCTTTCAATATGACCTCTCAGCTTCCCATCCTCCCTCCTTGCCCTGCTGACACTGGGGCTGCCATCCTGGGCCTGCTGGAGGAAGGCCAGGCTTGCTCCACAGAGGGCACCGCGGTGATCCATGAGGCCATGCAGCAGGGAGGCATCTCCCTCCCCCTTTCTGGTCCTCCCTAGTTATGACTGTCATCTGGGTACCTGGCAACCTCCCTGCTGAGCTCCCACTGTGCCTCCCTCAATATTCAAGCCTGCATCAGAAGCTCCTCAGTAGGCCAGGCCCCAGCCCACTCCAGGACCAGTACACCTGGCTTGTGCAGACTGCTGGCCTCCACCCTCGGGCAAGTTTCTTCACCACCATCTTAGATGTCATCTAAAGCTCGACCAAGGCTCAGGGCTCCTCTACTCAGTAATTCCCACACTGGATGCCTCTCCTTGCCCTATCCATAGCCTCTGTACCTACTACTTCTGGACCCTTAAAGTCCCCTTTTATCTCTTCATAGTTATTAACGCTCTGAGGCTCTAGTCAACAAATATTCACATTCATTTTTCTCCGTTGGAATAACCAGTGTGGTTTCTATCTATGTGGTAAGGTTTGTCCTTGTACCCATGAACTATATGGGCCAGTTATACCGAGATGTGTCCGACATGGGGATTTCAGCCCACAAGGGCCTGGTTTCCTCCCTACATAGGGATGAGGCCATGCCTTGTTTTGCTACTGGATAAAACTTCCCTGACAACCACCACAGAACACAACAGACTGCACTGAGTTAGTCACGAGGCTCAGAAGCTGAATTCTCTATCAAGGAAGGGGCTGGAAGGACATGGGGCCATGCTGAGTCACTTGCTGGTTTAGGGCGGAATTCTCAGGCTTCCCTTTTCGCGGCTGCAGGTCCCAGGAACTGAGCATGTCCATTTCCCAATTAAGAAAGGCTCACCTTCCACCTTGCTACCTGGGGGCTCTTCTCTTCAAAGAGTGGAGCTGCAACCTCTTCTGGCTCTACCGTCCCCTTCTGTCCCTAAAGGACAGACAGAACTTCTTGCCTTGAGAATCCCACTGCTAAAGTCTCCATGGAAACAGGTAACAAAACCAACACTGCAGGTGGGACAGAGCTTCCAGGCTTTTACAGTTTGCTTCCAGCTCCGATTCCATGACTGTGGCACACAGGTAATTTGGCCCAGTGTTCTTCCTGCTGGAACACACCACCTCTGAACCCAGACACTGCACAGAAGGCACGGCTACACTGAGCTTTCCTTTGTTGGTGTCAATGGCCCAGTGAGTGAAGCAGGATAGATCATAGTGCCTGGAAGAGACTTTCAAAACCTTGCTTTTTCTCTTTTCTCTTGGGGGGGGGGGGATAGGGTGATTGCCCACAGGGGCAGTCTACCACTGAGCTACATCCCCACCCCATTTAATTTTTGAGACAGGGTCTCTATATGTTACCCAGGTTAGCCTTGAGCTAGTGATCCTACCTCATCTTCCTGACTAGCTAGAATTACACATGGGTGCCACTGCACCTGGCTCAAAACCTTTTCTTCTTTTAGTACTGGGGACTGAACCCTCAGTGCCTTAGCACTGAGTATATCCTAGTTCTTTTTAAGACAAGGGGTATACTTGCTAGGTTGCTGAGGGTTCTGTTAAATTGCTGGCCTTGGTCTTGTAATCATTCTGCCTCCCAAGGAAATGGGATTATAGGCATGCACCACCGTGCCCACCTGTCCAGCTCCGTTTTTTTGGTTTTGTTTTAGAGATGAGCCAATAATTTTAAGCTTTGGAGCCCAAGGGTTGGGATGAAAAAGGGCGAGGTGTCATTTACCAAGGGCATGAAGCCTTCCCCCGTGTTAGCTCGTGAAGACTGGCAAGGCATGTGGACACCATGGTGCCATCCCTCCATATGATCACCCTCCAGGCCCATTTCTCACACTGGAAGCTCCTTACCAAGAAGTGTGAAGGCTTGCCGAGTCTTCTCAAAGTCCTCTGCATCATCTACACCCTCGATGGCCGTGTCTCCTCCCTGGGATGTATAGAAAAAGTCCTCTGCACATGCTGTGAAGGCAAGGAAGTCAAGTGTCACACACTGCAGAGACCCTTCACCCTGTGTCACCCACAGGTCATGACCCACAAGGAGTTCTATTTCCCAAGCATGCTATTCCAGACCAAATTTTCGTTCCAGCCAGTTGTGAAACCCTTTAAAGTATTCTTCATCCATAATGGCAAATCTGAGAAAACTGAATAATACACAAGAATTACATTACTCTGCCAGAATGCGCTACCGTATTTATATAAAACTGGTGTGGGAAAAACATGTTAATACAGAAGATAAATAGATTATGCAAAGTTCAGCTTAATGGGATCCTGCCCAGATTTATTTTTAAGACAGACCCAAAATAAGTAAGTAAAACGCACAGTTAGAATCACCTCCTAGATCACAGACTTCCATGACTCTAGATAATCTTTGCTTGAACACTTCATTTAACATGAGGGGCTGTGATGTGCCTCAGGTGACCTGGTTTTCCTGTTCATTTGTGGGGCAAGGTTGGGGCACACTTGAGCTGTTCAGGCACTTGAGCAAGCGCAGGCCGAGATCCTCAGGGGTCTGTTCTCATTCCCCAGCTTAACGCTGTGTCAGGCCTCTGAGGAAGCCCTGGCACAGCTGGTAAAGAGTGATCCGTGTTGTCTTCCGAGTCTCAGCCAAGCTTATCGGGAGGCAAAAATGCAACAAGCCTCGGGTAGGACCTGCACTACAAGTAGGATGGTAAATGCAGCTTAAATAAGGGCCACGGCCACGGAAGTCATTTAGAGTAACAATTGCCTGCTATCAAATTTACCCTCTAAAAATCACTTGTCTTTCACAAAGTACTCCGTGTGGTGTCACTCTGCCTGGTACTTCACGTTCTGAGTACATAATGTTTGGTTCTGACAGGATGTCCAGTCTGTACATGGGCTGGTTTTCCTCCTCCCTGAAAACCCCAGTTCAATTCTTTTCCCTTGACCCAAGCATGCACGGTTGAATGCACATCAGCTGAGCGTGCTTAGCCGCAGCTTCACAGCAGCTCCCAGTCCTCCTCCAACACCTCGTCCTTCTGATTTATCTCCTAAGAACTTCTACAGAATTTTCCTCTCTGCAGACTGCCATTGCCCTGGGTCTGACCTTCAGCATCTGTTGTCTGGGGACTGTTGCAAAAGACTCTAAACCCAACTCCTTGCTTCTGCTCATGTCCTTCCAAACATACCTCCAAAATGCTGGTAATTTCAGTCACACTGCTCCCCTGTTTGAAGCCCCTTAGAGGTCAATAGCAAAAATTATCAGCCTAGAACCTTCTCTCAGACCTTCCAAGACATGGCTACAGCCTACTGTTCCCAACTCCTGACCTCAGTTTCCTGTCCCTGATCAACTCTTCCTTCTGTCCATGCTGTCAGTGGTCCCCACCTACCTTTCTTGTTTCACCCCAATCCCTCATGTTCCTAGAGAGCACCCTCTGTTCCAAGCCACAATAAACTTTAAAAACTCCTTTGGTCCATTAAGCAAGCACTGCCAACCCCAGCTAGAGAGCAGAACTCAGCCCTAAACCCCAGTTTGACAACACAACCTGAGCTGTAACCATCAAGCTCCACTGCCTACAGGGATGAACAGAGTTGCAGTGGTGTGGCAGGAGAGCTTTCTGGAGGAGTAACTTCACACACTGATGATTCAGTCCAAGGCGTTTGAACTGGAGGAGGAAGAATAACAACTCTTCCTCACTCACAGCTTCAGGAGAAGTGAATTTTTAAGAATTCTCTTTGCTGAAGACAGCGTAGTTCTTTTTCATAGCTAACCACTCTGGGAGCTCTGGCATGGCACAGTTTCCAATCCAAGGCTTTCTAAATCAATTCTTTCTTCCTCTTTGTATTTACTCTTCAAGATGTTTCATCTGATGATTTCTGCAGGGCCTACCTGAAAACCACTTTAACTCCCACCACTGCAGATAAGCAAACTGAAGAACATAGGGCTTTAAGGGCTGCACACACTCTCCAGAGATTGTCCGGGCCTGGGAGCCCATTAACTGATTACCCGATTATAGAAATGATCATTTTTCTGGACTGGGGTTGTGGCTCAATGGTAGAATGCTCACCTAGCATGCATAAAGCACTGGGTTTGATCCTCAGCACCACATAAAGATTGTGTCTACCTAAAACTAAAAAGTAAAGATTAAAAAAAAAAAAAGAAATGATCATATCTTTGGCATTCTATGATTGTCGTGAACACAACCTAACTCATTGTTTGGTTTAGCTATGAGGTAAGCTTCAAGAGCTCCTAGGAGACAAAGCAAGAATGTTCAGCGGTGAAATGATTTGATTATGAGAGGCACAACCTAATCAGAGGGTTAATCTACTGCCATGGATTAACTGGGCAGTAACTGGAGGCAGGTAGGGCATGGCTGGACATGGGTCACTGGGGATATATCTTACGGGTTTATGTTTTGTCATGAGTGGAGCCGTTTCCTGGTGGCCTATCCTTAGCTGCTTTCCTCCCAAACACCCTTCAGCCATGAAGTTCTGCCTCATCTTGGGCCCACAGTTATGGAATTGGCTGACCAGGGACTGAATTGCTGAAAACCGAGCCAAAATAAGCTTTTCCTCCTCCCAGTTGCTCTTACTGGGTCTTTTGGTCACAGCAACAAAACCACTGATTAAAGCGGTCATTATCAAGTGTCAGCGGAACATAGTCACCCAACTCCACTTTCGTATTCGAGAGAATGCATTTTCAGCACCTTTTCCCAAGACTCTTCATTGTCAACACCCAGGGCCTTGCTGCCTGATGTTCTAAGACAGAACACCCATGGGTCCTGCCAGCTCCTGGTTCCCAAACTCCGGCCCAGCTGCGTAACTTATTCAGAGTTAGGCTTACAGCTGCAGGGACTACCTGCATGCATTCTCTGAATCCGAACAGAGTGACTGTCTCCTCTCTCAGCTTTAAGGTCTGTAGTAGCCTCTGAAGATCATGTTCCAGAGCCTCTCGATAAGAACCATCCAAACAAAAGGAGTCTTCCCAGCCTGCCTGGATCTTGGCTCTCCTTTCAGGACCCTGAAGCCAGCACCTTCTCTCATCCTCTGGTCTCTTTAAGAAGAATCACCAAGGAGAAACACACCACAAATTATCAATATGCAGATGTTGGACCAGGTAGTGGGCAGACCACAGAGTAGAAATTAATCAAGCCTTTCAAGGCCAAGGCCACCAGCTTGCACTGCAAATGGGATGCAAGATTTTGACCTGTGCAAGGCTGAAGACGTTATTAATAAAACTGCATCAGTACACTTACAGAAGTAACCAAGAAAAGGAAATTATTCCTTAAACATCTGAAGGATGAACACAAGGGAAAATGGGTCCTTTACACCTGTACGAGATTTACTGTCATTTATTCACTAGTTATTCACTATCATTGTACTTCTAAAAAAATCTTCCAAGAGATCTGTAAGCCTAACTCACACCAAAGCCTCTTCATTTCACTCCATGATGCAAGAGACTGGGCAGTTTTCAAGTGTCTCAGCTAGGAACCCCAGGAATCTGCACATTGCACAGATACACAAGGAAAAGCCATTTTAAGCTCAATTACAAATCATGTAAGTGAAATTTTTTCTTTTAGGATGATTTCTTTCCTATTCAAGTTACATTTGTGACCAAAATGGCCCCAATACTGTCAAGTGGATCATGTCAGTATTTGTTCGTTGTAAAATTGATCAGAGGGGAAAATATATCTCATGTCTTGCAGAACGGCCTTGAAAGCTCTTCTGGGCTCTTGCCCCATTTCGGGAAGGAAAAGATGATGGCAATAGCCACAGTGTGAATGCCTACCTGGCCACTTGTGACTGAGCTGACATCAGAGCCTAAAGGTGGCAGGTCAGGGCAGTGCTCATACAAGGACTGCTCAGCACCACCCTGCTTGAAAGGCAATGTCCTCTCCTTGTCCTCAGACAGGTGATAATGTCCCCGGGAGAATCAAACTTATGAAGAATTAAAGGACAAACCAGAGGATGAGAGAAGGTGCTGGCTTCAAGGTCCTGAAGGACAAATTAAAGGACAAACCACAGCTTCCTCTCTAGGTTCTGACTAAAAACATGGCTTCACAGGTAAACTTGGCCTGCCCCAGCTACGTTTCCTGCAGCATAGCCCTCACCACCCAGTACTGAGGTTGACAAGCTAAGTGAAAGCAGGACCCACAACTGTTTAATATTATGTCACCAGCATCTAACATGGCCCGAGTAGTTTGATGAATGGATGCTAAGTTGCATGACGCATATGCATCAAATACTACAAGAATTTGAGAAGCAGAGTTAAGAGAGCAAACTGATATTGGAGCCTTTGTATAGATTTTAGCGACTGGGAGCACAGGTATGTCTGGTGCTAGATCCTTAGGATAGCTTATATTGGGATCAGAGATTACAAAGTCTCATTAGTCTTGTTCTCACAGCTGTGGAGACCAACCAGCCTCTTCCTAGATACCCAGCTCTTCACATCATCCGATAGTGCTTCACTTTCCCCACAAGCTCCTAAAGTACAGACACCAGGCCAGGGACAGGATACTGCTGAGCCCTGGGCCCGCCCTTATCCCACACATGGGTTCCAAGGACACAGCTACATTATCAATATCCCATGTACACAATGCTCCCCAGACCACAGGATTCAAATAGAGGCTCTAGGTCCAAGGAGAGATGGTATGTGGTACAGAATCAAGAACTAAAGCCTACCCACCTGTTATGGTTTGGATGTGAGGTGTCCTCCTAAAGCTCACTTGTGAGAATGCAAGGTTTGGAGGAGAAATGATTGGGATGTGAGTCTTCACCCAATCAGTGAATTAATCCCGATAGAGATTAACTGAAGGCAGATAGGGTGTGTCTGGAGGAGGTGGGAATTGGGGGCACAGCTTTGGGGTATATATTTGTATCTAGCAAGTGGAGTGTCTGCTTCCTCATTATCATGTGAGCTGCTTCCCTCTGCCACACTTCCTCCATGATGTTCAGCCTCACCCTGAGCTCCAAGGAATGGAGCCTGTTTATGGATAGAGACCTCTGAAACTGTGAGGCCCAAATAAAGATTTCTCCTCTGTAATTGTGCTTCTCAGGTCTTTTTAGCCCAGCAGGGGGAAATATAACTAAAACACCTCCACTACTCCTAGCTCCACGTCAGCCACCTCAAAGCAAATGAGACTTGCTAATACGTTCATCAGTGGAAGCCAAGGATGGACCCATCCATCTGATGGTGACATTTGGGGACTCGTGCATTGGCTCCAGTAGAGCGGTAACTTTTGTTGGTCGCTCCATTTCCCTCCAGTGCTCCAATGCAGGTGTTCCAGAAGCTTCCAGGCCTGCTTGAATGGGATCAGACCGCGTGGCAGCACTGTCTCACTCATCTGAGCACCCCCCAATCATCTGTGGCAATATCCATGCCTCTGCCTTATGACTAGAGCCATTCCCATTGTCTTTTTCTCACTCCCCATCCCCTAGCAATACTGGGGATTAAACCCAAGACCTCAAGTGTGCTAGGCAAGCTACCCCCGAGCTGCACCCCCAGCCCTTTGTGTTTTTAATCTTGAGATAATGTCTAAGTTGCCCAGGCTAGCATCAGAATCGGGATCCTCTTGCCTCAGCCTCCCCAGTAGCTGGGATCATAGGTGTGCCCACCCTCACCCTTCCCTCTGTCTCAATCCTAAAACTTAATCCTAAAACATGTTAGCCCTGAGCGAATGACATGCATCATCCAAATCTACATCTTTATGGAAGGCACACATATCTCATGATGCCTAGAGTAAAAACACATTTCAAAATAATGACACATGGACAGTTTTTCATGCCATGCAAAACATGCTTCCAACCCTGCCTCCTATTCCTTCACCCAATTTCTGTTGAAGACAGACTGGATACAGTTAATCCTATTTTACTAATTGGGTGGGGAGGTTCTGAGAGGTGTAAGGGAGTCATTCCAAGTGGTTTTGGCATTCCCGATGGCCTGGAATCGACAAAGAACAAACAACTGTGTCTCAGGACAGAGCTCAGACAGGAACCTGTATCAGAGGACTCTGAGCAGAGCACCCAGGCACCCGCAGAGCCTCTAAGTTGTTCCAGTGGTTGTCGCCCACCTGAGCACAGCATACACCTGCTGACTTACTTAGTGCAAGCTCTTTAAATTCTGGAAGACTGGCGGCAGCACAGAGCTGGTAGAAGATGTGGTAATTCCTCTCATCATCTGCCTGGAGGAGGAAAAGGTGAATGAGTTTTAAGGCAAAGACTCCAAGATCACCCTCTCGTCTATTCCGAGCCCAGATGTTCCAGGTGGGGGGGAAACTGAACCCACCACCTTCCGTGTTTCCATAGCCCTGCCACCTTCAATTCCCACTGCCAGATTTTCCATGTGCTATGGGTTCTCCTAAACTGACGAATTTTACCTCTTGACTTACACAAAAGCCTGCATTTTCTTTTTCCTTCTGTATAAGACATCATTGTTATTCCACAAATGGAGAGTCAGTCAATCAGCAGGTATGTATTCTTCTGTGCTGCTTGACTAATGCTCCAGGGCTTATAATTTCCTTGCTGTGAACTTTCTCCTCTGAGAAGCTTGGAGCTAAGTGAAAGCTGTGCTGGCCCACTGAGTCAGAGCAGTCAGGAAAGGTCCACAACTAGGAAGGGACTTCTGGTGGACACTTGAAGCCAGAATGGCTTAAATTGGCCAAGTGAGAAATTGGTGGTGAGAAAAAGGAAAGCTCAGGAAGGGGTGCCAGGGAGAGGCCGCAGAACACCCTGGACTGTACCCAGAAGAGGCCAGCCCCTGCACTACAGAAGCGAGAATGTGGGGCTGGGAAACCAACCAAGAGGTACCAAGAACAGCCAGGCAAAAAGGGGAGGGGAGAGCTTGTTTGAATTCATTAGGTGTTTGCTAAGAATCAGCACGGAGCTATCTAAGACAAGCAGCTGAAGGGATCGGATTCCGAAGCCTTCCAATGTCTCCTCTGAAGGTAGCCAAAATGTGAGCACCAGGAAGCCACTTCACCCAGGGGAGCAGCATGCCAGCCTCAGGACATGCACTGTCACTTTGGTTCAATGATGAGGACAAAAGGTTGCTACAAGAGGGCTGTGGATGAGGTTGTGAGCTGAACCGTGTGCTGCCAGGGGAGGGCAGTCGCCTAGAGGCACGGCCCTGTTGGCAGGAGAAAATGGAAGGTAAGCTGAGACCAATCAAGCCTGGGAAGAAGTGAGAACTCCACTCACTTACTGAAAAGTAAACCAAGGAGCCAAATGTGAAAACGGATACACTTTCAACCTACTAAGGTTCATGTGAAAGCTCAAATCACAGACTGTACATATGATAGTCCCTGATCATTAGACTGTGAAAATCCACAAGGAAACAGATTTTATTCTCGATTGCATCTTTGGGGTCTAGCACAGGTCTGACACATTAGAGGCCCTCAGTTGGTTGGTTGAATCAAAAAGCAATGCAAGGTAAAGGACTTTGAGGCCAAATTCCTGTTTCATTTGAAATGAATACCATCAACAAAAGGAAAGCAGAAGACCAAGTACATCCAAATCCAGGCTCAAAAGATGAGCTGCTCTTTGGGCACGGGGAGTGGGGCAGGCAGCATCAGATGAGGGGCAAAAATACAACAGGCCCCAGTCCCTCACTCACCTGAAAGACAACTCTGGACTTCTCCAACAGGTAGGTCCTCATGTTGGCCCCAATGATGTGGTACCTTTTGTCAAAGCCGATCTGAATGTACTTTCCAAAGCGGCTGCTGTTGTCATTCCGAGTGGTTTTGGCATTCCCGATGGCCTGGAATCGACAAAGAACAAAGGGGTTGTGCAAAAAAATGAAGTCTTTCCTCATTTCAGGCTGGATGTTTGTAGCAGGTTGTCTCCTTTCCCTCCCTCAACTTTTGCAATGACAAGGAACCAAGTTAAAAATTACGTTTGACTTAAATTTCATTTCCAGCCTCCTTCACTCCTAAGGATGGCCAGTGAGAGTCATGAGTTTATTAGTGAGCTCTTTATAGGAGATTAACCAGCGGGGAGGTGCACCCCATTGTCCCTATCTTCCTCCTCCTCCCAGCCTAAAGTACACATGCAATGGCTAAAGCTAAAGCATTCATCATGGGACCTAGAGCCAGGAAAGGCCTAGAGTCAGATCTCAGCTGACATCCTTTAGCCACTAAACCAATGGTAGTGCCCATTAGCTCTGAACTTTCTGTGAGAAACGAACCTTCCCAGGCTTCATCCACTTTGATCAGATCTCCAAGTAGTTGTTATTCCCAACCGACAAGTGGTACTTCCTAGGAATGGACCAATTGGCACACCTCATTACTAGGACCAATCAGGAAATCACCATCTCGGTATCACTTCTTATGCAGTAGCAGGGACATTCAAAACACTGGATGACTTTTAAAATCAGTAGCTACACGACTGGTCTCATCAGTATAAGCTTTCCATAAAACATCCCACTACTAATGTATTTGTAAAAAAAGATGTTAGCATTTTAATCCCTTTCATATGTTTACATTCCTACAGTTTAAAAAAAAAAAAACACCATCTTTAGAAATACCCACTAGCTTTTTAGCAATCTAGGAACAATGAGGCATAAAGACATAGAAAGAGAAGCTAAAACCCCAACCCACCTTCCACCTGGACCTAGCTGAATTGAAGCAACAGAACTACCATCGTCTCCTGACAGCCCCAAGCCCATAATGCTCAGCTGGCATGCATTTACAAGGCTAGCAAACAGCTAGAAGCTAGCGCTTCAGAGGTCAAGAAGTTGACCTCAACTAATACTGATAAAAAATAAAATAAAAATACCCCACCAAACCTCCAGGAGGAAAACTATTGCCATTCCTACCTGTAGGTGAGCATAGCTGACTGTGCCTCAGCTGAGTCACATGACTCCCTAGGGAAGCAGCTCAGCCTGGGCCGGGCCAGGCCTGAACTGCTCTGCCTACCCTCCTGCCCTAATTACCTCCAATGTGCTCTCACAAATGGTGGAGCATCTCTTCCTGCTTCTGTCCACTGCCAAGGCCCACATCACCATTGTCTCTTTCTTGGACAATGTCAGTGTTCTCTCAACAGGTCTCCCTGCTCCTGCATCCTGCTGCCAATTCTCCACTTGACTGCCAGGGCCATCCTCCTGAAATGTGAACCTGGTTGTATTTCCTGTGTGAAATGCTTCAACGGCCTCTTCTACCCTGAAACAGTCTTCAGTCCTCATCCCGACTCATGTGCCAGGCTGGATCCACCCAGCCTTGCCAGAGTCCTCACCTAACAGTCCCGAATGCCTCCTTTCTCAGTGACACCCACGAGCGCTCTGCCCTCACCCAAGTTTCTCACACACAGTCCCCTCTGCTGGCAGCTTTCTTCCCAGAGCTCCCTGCACCTACCTGGCTCCTCCTCTTCCCTCAAGTCTCAACCTTATGACGGGCAGGACTTCCCAGACCCCACAGGCTAGGGAGGGCCTCCTGCCACATGCTCTCCCAGGCCCTGCATGTCCCCTTTCCCTCCCTCGCCCATGCCCTACCCATCCTGCTTCAGCAGGGTTCTCTAGCACCTGCATGTGGTAGGCACTCAAACATTTGAGTGAATGAAACTATAAATGAACTTTGGTTTTTCTATTTTGAAATGAGAATTTTGGACTCTACGTCTTTTCTGGCCACCTGCCATTTTAGAATCCTACAACTTCCAGTTTAGGTTGTGAATATAGTTTTTCTGTTAGGGTTTAAAGTATGTAATGCAGCCTACACTCCACATATACACTTCCCCTGCAGGGAAGTGGGGTTAAGTACAACCCTGTGTGCTGAATGACTTTGTAAGGCATCTCTTTACTGGACCCAAGGTCCAGGGACAGCTAGACCTCATGAGGCAGACAGGAGACCCCCAAAGATGCTTCTGAGTTTATATAGTAAACTTCATGTCTGTAATCTTGTAAGCCAACCAAAGGAGACAGGCATTTGTGCCCTTAGCACCCATCAACCTCACCACCTCAGCAGAGATCTCAGAGTGCCCACTTCCCCTCCAGAGGTCAGACCCTTCAGGACTCACGGACAATGGCTGTTACATTTAAGCAAGCCAGTTTCATTTGGATGTTGGAAAGGCAAGCTACATTCCCCAAAATATTGATAAAAGCATTCCCAGGCGTCCAACATGAGCTAGTCCTTGGGTTGGATGCCTTATTTAATTCTGACACAAACCCTATGAGATAGGCATTATAACCTTTCACCTCACTCGGGGAGAAAAAAATTTCAGGAAGGTCAAGGAATGTGTCAAAGTTTGCATGGCTGCAAAATGGCCATGCCAAGACATTAGCTCAGACATGCCCAGGTCTGAAGTCCGTGTTCCTTCTATGTGAAGTCACAGTTCTCCATATTGTCACCCAGCTCTCCACCACTCAGGAAGCAGCCATGCACATGGGCAACTTCTCACAGCTCAAATGGCTGTGTTGCATCAAAAGTAAATACATAAGTACTTATTAGACGATGCTGGGAGTTATGGATTCATTACTCTCAAATTAGTCAATAAGGAATTGAACATCTATCTGCTTTAGCTGTCCTATGTAACCTGCGTCTCAGGGTAACTAAATGGTTGGTAAGGGGAATCTCCTTTTATAGGTTTGTTCCAGCTAACAAATGCAGAAAGAATAACTGTAAGAATATCACCATCTTACAATGTAATGAATTAATAGATCTAGGCATAACCAATGACTGCTGACGGAAGCCCTTAGCGGGGGCCCACAAGACTGAGTAAGGTTTCTTATTTAAAAAAAAGAAAAAAAATCAACACATCTAAATTTTACTACGCTTTTACAGGAAACACAGGGGACAAAGGAACATGTGGAACAATTATGAGGATGCAATCAACAAAGACCAGTTTGTGGAAAACTCTAAAGGATAACCCAGTTTCAACAAGTTCCAACTTCAAACATTTAGTTTCAAAAAAGTTCAAACATCTTAATTTGTAAAAAAGGCAGTAAGTAAATCTCACTATGTCTGAGATCATTCCTTGCAACAACTTAGGAAAACCTCACCCAGGATCTAAAGATCACTGCCCAAAGATCTGTCTTCTTCCCTCACTAGGCTGTTTCACAAAGTGACTTGGTGGATTTGAGAACTAGAACCATCATTCTGAAAGATAACTTGGTCCATCTACTAAAAGGGCCCATAGAAGCATGTGACAATCCAGCAATTCTATGTTTAGATAACCCCTAGACAAATTATCAAATGGGCATACAAGTGTGTTATGCTATTTAACAATAAAAAATGCAACCTTAATGTCCACCAGGTGAAAACAAATGTGGCAGAGTCATATCAAGAGACACTATAAGGCTGTTAAATAAACTACAGCACACAGTTCATGGATAAACGATGTTGACGAAGGCACAAGTTGCGAAACAGTTGATAAAATAGGATACCATTTACATAGCATCAAAAAACTATTGCGTATGTACACTCAAATACATAGTAAAACACAAATGGACTGAAATGATTTCAATATAATTGAATTGTACAATCAAGAGACATATCAAGTACTAGGGAAACAATGGAGCAGTTAGCCATGCCCAGTGGAACAGGAAAAAAAAATTGAAGTGAATCTTGGAATAGAATTCTATCAGCAGGGAAGAGACAGAGTTCTGTTTCTGCAAATAGCATGGACAAAGGGACAGGGTGAAAGTGGACAGATGTAGAGGGGCTAGAGTTTGCAGATGCATGGAGAACATTAGAGGAGTGAGACGGGTAAGGTACACAGGGGCCAGGCTCTTATATGAATGGGCTAATAGCTGCAGGCTTTCTTTTTAAAAGGAAAAAAAAAAAACCTTGAAAGTTTATCTGGTCTTCGTTTTTATCATTTTTGTTCACTATCCTCTTGGTCCCTTTCATCTGCAAGGGGATTTCTCTGTGGCTGTTGGAATTACATGCCTACAGACTGCTGTCATCCTAAAAAGCCATGTGACCCTCTATCCTAGATGTGGGTTCTGTCCCTGCTCCTATAGTCTCTTGATTAGCAATACTCTTTCAATCAGTGCAGACTTGTGAACAAATTACTCCTGGGAGGCTGACAAGCCTTTAAACAGAATGGGGTCAGAGAGCACCAGTGCTGACAATAAATCATCCCAATCTGTCCCAGCCAATCCCAATCCGTCCTCCAGCAACCTTAATTCCAACAGCTGCCACTTAGCTGGCCCACTGGGAATTCTGCCCTCAGCTCTCCTCCCCCCCCCCCACCCCCAGGAGACCTCTGCAGTTCCTGGGCTGCTGTAGAAGCAAGGAGACGATGACATAACCACAACTGATTACTTCGTGGGGGAGGTGTCACCCTTCCCTGGAACAGGGGCAGAGTAATCAGCTGTCCCTGATTAAGACATGCCTGTGGTGGTTACAACCCTCCGAGGAGCTACAGCTGATGTGGCTTCCTGATCCAAGGACAGGCTCGACTCAGATCTTCTAAAAAGTTATGTTTGCAGACTTCGGCAATGCAAAACTCAGTTCACTGCCTGGGCACACTTAATTCCACTCAGGGTTCTTACCAGCTATACATCTTCCTCTTCATGTCCAGTCCAAACTATCTCTCAAAGATTTCAGTGAGTAACAGCTCAAGGGACAGTCTCCATGATGGCAAAATTCTACATCTGGTGTAAAGAGCCCTCAGGATTTACCCAAGTCATTTCCAAAGTACCAGTTTGGACATGGAAAAAAAAATTAATGAACCACTGTTTTATGTATTTACATGATGGTATAAAGACTAGGCTGGTTCTCGTATATACACCTTCAATCACAGCAAATGTACCACATCTTGTGCATTGGGGGTGCACAAGTGGCTCTTCCATTTTCTCCCATGCCAAAGCCCTCTGCTTCCCCCAACCAACCTACTCAGGCCGAAATGGAATACTGCAAACTTGAGATATTTCTGACCACTGGTATTTTAAAATTATTCCCCAAGTAGAGTTTCAGAACAGATATTTGCATACCCAAGTCTACCTAGAGCAGCATTGTTCACAACAGCCAAAAGGCAGGAACAATGCAAAGGTCCATCAGGAGAGGAAAGGATAAATGTGATGTCCATTCAATGAAGTATCATTCAGCAATAAAAAAGAATACCGATAAATGGTAGACCACAGATGAACCTTGAAAACATTGTGCTAAGTGAAATGAGCCACACACAAAAGGACTAACATTACATGGTTCCATTTGTGTGAGGTCTCTAGAATAGTCAAATTTACAGGGACCCAAAGTTGGAGACAGGTTATCAGGGACTGGAAGAAGAATGGAAATTTGTTATTTTACCACAATAAGTTTTTTGAACATTGTGTTTTGTTCAGTAATACAATATTGTGATTACTAATTTCCCAGCATGACTAGCAATTGTTCAGTCACCAGGCATTGAAGATTTCTTCCCTTCCATTTTGCCCAGCATTACTATTACTTCTATCTTTAAAAGTGGTCTGTCTCTGCAATCTTACTGCCTAAAAGATAAAGTGAATTTTAAAACTCCAGGACAAAACAACAACAACAAAAACTTTCTCTTATTTGAGCTTATACACAATGATTACTATAGAGTGCTGTCTTAGTTGCCTTACAAAGAGATCTGATCTCAGGGAGGCCAAGTCCATGATTCACAAATGCCTTCAGAATTGTGGCTGTGGCCAGGCCCTGACCTTGGAGCTTAGAATAAGCACTCAGTGAACAGGCTACCAACTAAGTATCAGACAATAGGGAGTTAAACTATGGAAAAGCTATTAGTTAATCCATTTTGACAGCCAATAAGACTTCATGCAGTCTAACGATATGGGGACAAGGCTTACACTATAACATTCAGTAAGAAGGCTGGAAGGATAAATGCCCAAACACTGGATGATTCCTAGCAGGCTGGAGTATTACAGGGGATTTTTAACTCATTCCCATTTTCCAGGGATCCCTTCACAATATTTTAGTAGGTCAGTGGTTCTACAATGTGATACCCAAACCATCTGCTTGAGTATCACCTATGAACTTGTGAGAAATGCAAATGATCGCCGAGCCCCTCCCCAGCCCTTCAGAATCAAACTTGATGTGTTGGGTTCAGCAACCTGAGCTTTAATAAGCCTCGCAGCAATTCTTATGCATCCTCCAGTTTAAGAATTGTAACAAATAGGAGTTTCCATTTTCACATGTCTGATTAAAAAAAAAAAAAAGCATCTTCAACTATATTGATCATTTCCAGTTTATATAGTACTTAAACTTACTTTTGTTGAATTCTTAAAGAACAAGTAGTATCCTATCATTAAGGAAGGTTCAGGAAGGTGCTTTGACAATACAACTCTGAAGGCAGGAGATTTTGCCTGGGTAACCACTAAACTTCTATGGATTAAGATTCAGAATATTCTCATTCACTTGGTAAAGGGAGGAGGAGAGAGAGAGGGGACCAGGAAAGGTCCAGGCAAGATCTTGCTCCAGAATAATCTGAAAGCGACTTCATCTTCATCAACAGGGCTTGGGGCTTCTCAGGCAAACTTGAAGCTATTTTGGCACTTCTAGTTCTCAAATGAATTTCTTCCTAATAAAACAGAAAAGGCTGCCCAGGACCAGCAGAAGGTCCACTCCTAACCAGACCATGGCCCAGATAACAAAGAGCCTTGGCCTCAAAGGCAGGGCCTCAAAACTGGCCCAGGGACTATGAAACCCTTTACTTCTACTGTCAGAATTAAGTCCTTATAAAGGGGGAAAGAAAAAAAAGATGGTTTTCTGACCCTAAAACACAATTATTTACAGCAGGAGTGAACCTTTAGGAAATGTTCCTGGCCCTGCACTTTTATCATCTGCTCTGAGCCCTCCCAGCCCAGGCCCTTCTCATGAAGTCCTGGTGACTTAGGCAGCGAACAAAGACAGACAGGACCTGCTCTGACCAGTTCCTGCCATTGCGGCAACCGTTTCCTGAGGATCTTCAGCAGAAATGCCCTCCCCCACCCCCAAAGATAAAATGCTCAAATACTTTGGGGAAAGAATATTCTACCCTAGATTCCCGCCCCCCCTCCCCCCAAAACACACCCTCCCGAGTCAGTGGGCCTTTCAGATCATCTAGTAGTTTCAGTGGAGTAGTTTTTTTGACATGTGATGGCACCAGGAAAGGGGCCAGCAGCAGAGATGGCAATAGATGGCAAAAGGATCATTGCTATAATATGCAGCAGAGTCCAGGGATGCGGAGAATGTGCCACCCAATGCTGGGGACCCGAGGGACACAACCAAGTGAGAATATTCTCCCATCTGTGCTTCACAGCCACTTCCAGGGTTTCTTCCTCCAAAGTGGGCCTCTCAGGAAGAGGCGAGGATGCTGCCTACATAAGGCCCTTCAAGGATTCTTACGATTATCACCCCCAACTCAAGCCCCCCCAGTCCTGCTACCAGCATAGTAACTCCAGCCAGGAAGGCTTTACCTCCATGATGGGACTGGACGCCAGGACCTTCTCCTCGATGTTGGTTTCACTGGCTGAGCCACCGACCGTGGCAAAGTAGCGCATGGCATACTTGGCCGACACCGTCTTCCCAGCTCCCGACTCCCCACTGACTATGATGGATTGGTTCTTCTCATCTCTGGAAGGGAAGCAGCTCTGGTCAGTCATTGGCCAAGGAAAGGCTCTGCTGCCTTTCAGGGACTCTGTCTGACAAAGGGCTGAACCTGCGGCATGGCTCCCACTTTAAGGATGAATGTGAAATGACAGTGTAAAAATAACCTGCTCTCCATCAACAGGCCTGCGGAAGATCCGAAAGCGGGAAGCAGCCAGCCATTCTGAACGGGGTTTACAAATGCACATGACTGCCTTTACCACCCACAAGAAGGCAGAGGAGGCCAGACACTCTCCAGGATCCTGGGCGCAGCACCCCTCCCTCCCTCTTACATACACCCCAAGGATTTACAGATACACTTTCAACTTTGTTTCTCCAACATGCCCACCCTGTGCCACTGTGCAAGTTCTAGTATCTTTGAGAATAAGGATCTTTTTTCTCTTACATTGAGCCTAGCATGCTGACAGGCACGGATTTGAACATTTCAGCTCCTACAGCTGTATCACAAAGTGCATGCTAGTAGCCACAGCCTCATCTTGCCTCACGTTTCCCAGAAATTAGATAGAAGAGCTATCAATTGCAGTATGTGGGAATTCAGGGCAGACTAAATGGAACGCAAAAACAAGATATCCTATGTAGGATAAAAAAAAAATGCATCTACCTTTATCCCCTTAAAACAGTAGGAAGACAGACAAGTAATGGACATTAATCTATCAGGTCTCTGAGGAACATGACTTTAAAAGCAGACAGCAAGAACACTGGTGCCACAGATTTGGGAAAATGAGTTGCTGTAAGGGCTGGACTCAACCACTCCTCCAGTTCCCAAACCCACCACAAGGGCAAGCACTCCAACGCCC
Source organism: Urocitellus parryii (assembly GCF_045843805.1). NCBI lineage: Eukaryota > Metazoa > Chordata > Mammalia > Rodentia > Sciuridae > Urocitellus > Urocitellus parryii. The sequence continues at coordinate 23,911,465 of NC_135543.1, read as the reverse complement.
AGCACTAGCAACAGTGCCCAGCACAAGGCTCATCCTCAATGTGAACCGCTGGGCTGCAAGCCACTTGGGGCTTTGCTGATTGTAAACCTCTTTTCTAAGTGAAAATGGGTATAGAACTCAGGATTCCTGGTGCCAGCTCCTGTGACTTCCTAGGCAGAGTGGGCCAAAGAAGAACCCAGTAGTCACCACAGGTGGCCTAGCACCTTCTTGCTGGCTATCAACACAGGGAGGCTGAAGCTTACCAACACATGTGAATGAACACTGGCATCTCTCCTGAACTAGGCCAACAGCCAAGAAACCAGAAAAGTGATGTGATGACAGAAAGGAATCTAGTTTGAGATAGACTAGATGGACAGAAGAGAACCACATGGAATGCACAACTTAACAAGAAGTGTGGGAACACCAGGGGAGTCACTGTGAGGGCCAGGCTGAAGAGACCTCATCTGTGAGCCACTCTTCAAGGACATCAAGGTGCTATACAGTCTCAGCTCACACAAGTTGTGAGCAATGGGGAGGGACCCGAGTGCTCTCAGTGGCCAAAAGACACTTAAGATGAAGCTGAAAAAAATGCATCTTTCAAACTCACTATCCAACCAATGACTTGGCAACTTAGACTCCTATCAAGTCATGGGAGATGGAATTACGGTGGCTTTTGGAGATCCTCTTGTAGTTCCAGTATACTGTTGTTATCCTCAGAGCATCTGTCTCTGTGTCCTGTGACATCTTTACACTGAAAGGTGTAATATCATTGCAAAAGCTCCCTGTATGTTGGCATCAAGGAGAACTGGACTGTAGCAGCCAGCCTCTGTGTGCGTGACTTCAAGTAAGTGGATGAGTGCAGGATTCAACTTAGTCTTAGTCCTCAGCAAAGAACCACACAGAATGGAGAGGGACATACTATCCAGCATCCTCAACAAGAACCAACATGTGGATGACAGGGGAGGAAGCCCATCAGCAGGCAGGGAGATGGGAAGTCCATGGCAAACTGGACTGCAAGGTGACCCAGAAAACTAATGTACTTGAGAAGGTAAGAACCAGTGACCCTCGTCTACTTCACTTACAGCCCTGCACTGCTCAGGAAAGAGTGACTCAGACAAGAGGTAGGAAAGTTTTAGGAACAGGCATGCCATTTAAGGCTAAGTAGCCAGTTTATGAGACAAGTGTGGAGAGGTTAGAAGAAAGAATTAAAAGCAGCAATCCGACAAGAATAGCAGGATGAGCAGGTTCGTGGTAGAGACAGTATCAGGAATTATAAATGCCCCCAATGTGGTATACTACATTTGAGGCTCTTTGGAGGAACAAGTATAGGAAATGACCATGAGTGCTAGCTCCTAATTTGATGGATATTAGAGTTGATACTAACATGAAAGCTAGAGTCAGATAAATTCACCTCTTACACCAGTGAGTGCCTTTCAAAATTTCCCTAATTGAGACTGATGTAAAATGTTTGGGGAAATTGATGTCTTATTTAACTCTATGCACCTGTGCACACAGTACCCACATTCCTAACCTACTGCAGGGCCAGGTGCACATTTGGTACGTGTACACTATTGCATCACAGCACCTAAGAGACAACATTGAACAGCACTCTCAATCTCATTCAACACATTATCTTTCCTTCCATTAGACAACTAGAATTATTAGACAACTAGAATTATTAGACAACATTATTAGACAACTAGAATCCACAATACAGGCATTAATGACAGACTTGAATTTCAATTTCAGTTGCACTGTGATTAGCCATCTGACTTTGGAAAAAGTAGTAACTTATTTGACCTCCAGATAATCTCAGTGTAATCTCTTGGGATTTGAATCCCCAAAGCCCAAGCTCTTGATTTGGTAAAGGGATCTCCAATTCATCCTAATACATCTGCCAGATTAGATTTCTAAAGTGCAGCTCTAATTAAATTTTTTCCTTTCAAGAAAGCTAAACAGCAATTCATTGCTTATCAAATCAAGTCCAAACTCCTTAGCTGAGCATTTGAACCCTTCTACAATGCACAACACTGAAGCCCTTAACAGATATGGGGCAAAGTGATATGCCTGAAGTCCTCATTCTGCCATCGACAGACTCTGTAAATCACTTAACTGCATTATAAAGCAAACTTCGCGTCTCATACATCTATCTGCACAAGACTGTATGGGAAGCTCTCCACACCTCCTCTAAGATGGTTTATGGTTCAGCCACATAGGGCTACACAAATCCCTGAAGATGGCACACATTCCCAGCACTGCTGTTTATGGTATCCCAAGGCCACCTTCAACATACCCCCTTCTACTGATGTTCTACCTACGTCAGGAAGTCAGTCTTAACTCCCTGCCTTGGCATCCCAGAAGGCAATTATTTCTCCATCTCCTAGAGTCTCACGTCACTTGTTCTGTGCCACTTTTAAGACACTGACATTTCATCCCACACTGTTGGTCTCCATGGTGGCTTTACCGTGATATGACCGTCAGTCACTTCCTTTTTCTGGTCCTTTGTCTTTTCACTTCTAAAGCACGGAGTCATGACTTCGAATTTCAGTCAAGGGTCTCTTGGAGACCAACAGAAAACAAAGGTAATGAAAATCTCCTTGTCCCAAATTTCAAGTATCCAGGACTGGTAGTAGGGAACATTGGTAAAAGTATGGACTCCTACCCCATGTCCTTCCAAAGTGTGGCTCCCTCCATTGAGTCCAATTACAGAGATGACTTAGTTGGCAACCTGGGCCAATATGCTTTTCAGTAAATCCTTTCTGGAGCCCAAAGATATTCCCTTTCTGTAATAAAGCAAATCACAGTCAAGGAATTTAGTGCCCTGTTATTGCTCACATTCTGGCCATCTTCAGGAAACACCCCAACATAAGTACACCCTTGAAAGCCTGTACTTAGACAAGAGCACAGGACTCCAAAGGGGCTCAGCCATTCCTCAGGTTCCAGGTAAAACGGCAAGTGTGCACATGCATGCACATATACATACCACTCTCCCCCAGCTCACATCATAACCCCTCAGTATTCCAGAGTTGAGATTTAATGGCTTCTAAGCCACTTTTTTTTTTTCTACAAAAGTTTCCCAAACCACTACAGCATTTCAAGTTCATGAGCAGGACGAACCTCCCCTCATCACTTCTATTGGGACCCCCAGGCAACGAGAGTGGTGCAGGTGGCTGTAAAGGGAATTGAGTTCTCCCTACCCAATGGAGTGTGTGCCGATCACCAGGGAGCCACTCTGGAGCAGTGTTTCAAGAACCACTGCTGAAGTGTCACCTTGCTTGGGCTCTCTGCAGATTCATTTGTCACCTGCAGTCTCCAACCAGCATTGTGTACAGACACCAAAGGGAAACCTGGCTCAAGTTACCTCAGAACTGGGGAAGCAGCCCAGATTTTGTCCCAAAGATCTGAGTTCCCAGCACTATCTGGGCAGTGACCGGCAAGGTCAGGTGATCCCTTCTGAAGACATATGCACCCCCTATCCTCCCAACCATGTTCTGACAGCTGCTCATTAAAGCCAAGGCTCCATGAGGGCAGGGCTCCTGACACCAAAACCTATCTAGCCCTTCCTGGCCCAGGGCCCTCTCCAATTAATCACCCCTAGCCTCTACTTATCTGCTCCAGCCAGAAACCTGGGGTCAGCAGAGATTCCTTCCTCTGCCTTGAATTCATCTCCAGGATACAATCTGCTCTATTCTCTGCACTTTCAGTCCAAGCCATCATCATCTCTGACACACATTACACAAAAGCTTTCCAGCCTCCCCTAATATCTCATATGACTTTCTGAAAAGGAATACTGGCTCTATCTCCCCTTGCTTTAAGCCTTTCAAGGGGATTCCTCTGAATAAGAGCCACGCTCTACTGTGTTCGAGGCCCAGCACCTCCTGCCAGCTTCACCACCTGCCACTCTTGATTATATCCGAGCCACATGGGCTTCTTTATTCTCTCGAACTTTGTGGCAGCCTAAAGCTCTTCCAGCTCAAACTGATTTTTCCTTCTTTGATCTCATGGCTCTTAATGCCTGGTATTCAATCATTCTGCTTTATGGCAGCTCAAGGATAACTCCTTTTTAATATAATTAATTAACCACCTATTTACATCATGCTTAAATGGTTTACAAAAGTCTTAGCCATGTACTCTTGCTTATGGTTCACAAAATCCCTGGGTGTCAGCCTTCTTGCTTTAAACAAGTTTGGCAAGGCCAAGTTACATACCCAGAAATCCCCAGCTGGTGAGACCTTGAGCGCAAACTTTGACACAGGTTTCCAATTCTTTGTACGACTTTCCACAACTGCTGTGTTACCACTACATCCTTTGTTTTGTATAATAGAGAAGTCTCAAATGCCCCATAACAAATTTAGCTCTGATGCAGCATTAAATATGAAGCAGGGTCAACATCACACTCAAGCATCACTCTGCAGAAGCCCTTCCATGCACACCCCACCTCCACAGCTTATTGTTTTACTCATCTACCTCCTGCCCACCCCCAATACCCTGGTCTCCAACAATGAACATAAGTCTCCTGATGGCCAATCTCAGATGTAAGGACTTGGATGAGCAGGCCAGCTCCTGGGCTGTGTTAGCAAGAACTGTCACGTGCAGCGGCATAGTGTCTGCAGCCCCCTTGAGCATTATACAAGTATCTGCATAAGAAAACCAAACTTGGTGGTTCCTGCCCTATGTTTAGTCTTTTCATGTTTCACCCACAGGGAGCGGAGGAGCCCCCCCGCCGAGGCTCAGAAAAGCACAACTCTTTCCCCGAATTGGAAACTCTGAGGGATGAAGAGCAAAAGCACTACCTGTTTAGGACCCTGACAACACAATTACAAACAGGAAGGAGGGAAGCCGGGTCTGCCAAGGTGCAGCAAGGAAACCCCATCTCTGAACACATCACTTAGCCCTTCTATTGCTTCCTCCTGTAGTGACAGATGGCCTGAATTTTGGGTGTGTCAGTAGAATGTACACTCTGTTCACTAAGGGATAATCAACCCACCCCCCATGTCTGTTCTACTCCCTTATTGGCTACACCATCACTGAAACACATCATCTACTACAGTAAAAAGTAAAAACAAAACTATGCTAGAGAATAAATAGAAATTTGAATTAAGCTTTTCTGTTCAACAACGTCATCTATGTCAGCACCATGGACAGCGTTAGTAAGTAGGAAATAGAGTAGGGAAACATAGCTACAGTGAAACTTGGGAGCAATGCTAACTTCCAGATGACCACTCTATGTACAGTTTCATACTGTTTTTATAAATTAAGCAAAAACTAAACATTAAGATACAAAATTATATCAATACAAAACACAATCAAAAACCTGATAGTGAGAAGCCAGATTTGGGAAAGTATGAGATAGGAAGACTTGAATTAAAGAGAAATCTGATTATTTGGGGAGGGTATACAGTAGGTAAGTTGAGATTAAAAGTTAAAGTGAGGCAGATTTGGGGCTTGAAACAGAATTGGAAGTATGTGACTAACACTCAAGGGCTTCCTCCCAAGGTCAGAAGCACCATGAAGACACTCGTGCTGCGAGAAGGGGCTGGGTCTGAAGGCTCCCGGGGAGATTCCAAGAAGCCTTCCAACAAGGCAGCCAGGCCTGGATGTGGGAAGGGGCTACATTCTGGGCACCACAATGAAGGGCTCCCGCAGGGCTTAGGTTCCAGGTGTGAGGGCAGCAGATGGGCACGCCAGAGTCCCTTGGCCCTCAGACACCGATATCCTTCACTGCCACTCTCTCCATTCCCAGAGCAGGACTTCACTCAGGCACAGCCCAGAAGTCAACACAAGCCATCAGGAAGGATGCCATAAACGTTAATGAAAGCCACTTCACTGCTGTTCAGCAGAGCTCTGTGTCTACTTGGCAAGATAAAAATGAACCTTTGACAGTGAGAGAGATAAGTACTTAGCACATTTAATAATCAAATATCATTTTCCCACTTGAGTTTCACAGTGACCCTTGGAGTACACTAAGCTCTGTTTATAAACCTCCTAGGTGTAGCATGATATAGGCAACAGAAAAAAAAAAAATCAATCTGCCTTTTCCGTTTACTTATTATTCCCTGCAAGGGCTGTCTCCATCTCAGATGTGATGGCATCGTGGAAAGAGCCCCAGGGGGCTGCGCTAGCCCACTCCTTCCAGGCAGATAAGCAGGAGTACGGTGAGACCCAGCTCTGGATAGGAAGTTCCTTAGTGGGAATGGGAATGCACTAGTTCCTTGATCTTAAAGGGGTTGGGAGGTGATCCAAGATATGCTGCTGCTCTTACATTGTGGTTCCAGACATAGGCTATAGCTCAGCTGTGATATATTCCATATGAAGTGCAGTTCTCTGCCAGTCTCATAACACTTTGGAACTCAAACCTACGGGTTTAGACAAGTGTGAGCAACACAGGCAATGTTTTCTAGAATCTTATACTCTATAGACTTATGTTGGTCAATGTCACTAGCTAGGGGTGAACTATGATACGTGTGTGTGTGTGTGTGTGTGTGTGTATTTTATATATATATTTATATTATATATAATGTAACATCTGCAGCCTGTAATGCCAAGTAAACATTTTCTACCTATTTCAGTTGGTCTTGGATCTACTTTGCAGTGAAAGAGACTTCAGTAGGAGGACTTTTCCATGGCCGGTAGTGCAGCCAGAACCTGGAACGGAGTGTACCTAAAGAACTCAGCTAAATGCGACCTCTTTATGCCCTGCGGTTTGACTAGCTGCCAGGAAGACAGCATCTTTTATTCTCCCTTCACAGATGCTGCTCCAGCCACTAGTCTTATTAAATTTAGGGCCTCCTTAAAGACCAATTTCAGCATCACCCTCACCTCTCCAGGTGGCCCATTAGGAAATCTCATTTCCCTCCATGAATCCAACTGCCATCCCTGTCCTCCACCCCACGTTGTCCACACCCAGAAACGTCCCCAGTCTTCCCAAGTCAAACCCCTGCACCACTGCACATGGAGCCCACATGTCCAAACAGAGCTCTTCAGCTCCCCACGTCCTGCTCTTCGCCCTGCTTCCTCAATGGCACAAGGACCGACAAGGCTGATTTACCAGGAAGTACCTACAGGAGAAGGGGAGGAGCCGAGTCACACCACTTGCTGTTCCACAAATATTGAGAGTCAAGTTGGCAGGAAAATTGGCTTTATTAAAAGCTTGTTTTCAGAGTAGATAGAATAAACTTATCATTTCAAAAATTCCATCTTCTGAAGTTTAGAGCAAAGCTTTTCTGAAAGGCAGCATGCCAAGTGAGACACAAAGGGCAGGAAATGTACATTTGCAAATTTAGCCAGGCTGCTTGAGGTGGGCCAGGCAGGGGCTACCTCTACTCTCAGCCAGCTTGGCGCCCCAGGCCAGGGGACAACCTTTCAGTCTTTACCCTCAGCATAAGCTAACTGTTCAATTTTCCAGGGGCCTTTAATTTCAGTCTGTTTTAAAAGAGGGGACCTTCAAATCTTCATCATGTTGAATTAGGCCCCAGTTTCCTTAGTAAGACTCCTAGAGCACAAGAAATAAAATCAAGAATCAATAAATGGGGTGGATTCAAACTAAAAAGCTTCTTAGCAAAAGAAAATCAGTGAGGTGAAGAGAGCTTACAGAATGGGAGCAAATTTTTGCCACTCGCACGTCAGCACTAATCTCTAGGGTATATAAAGAACTCAAAAATCACACAAACCAAGTAACCCAATCAATAAATGGGCCAAGGAACTGAACAGACACTTCTAAGAGGATATACAATCAACAAATCTATGAGAAAATGTTCAACATCTCTAGTGATTAGAGAAATGTAAATCAAAACAACTCCAAGATTTCATCTCATTCCAGTCAGAATGGCAGCTATTAAGAATACAAACAATAAGTGTTGGCGAGGATGTGGGGGAAAAGGCACACTCATACATTGCTGGTGGGACTGCAAATTGGTGCAGCCAATATGGGAATCAGTATGGAGATTTCTTGGAAACTTGGAATGAAACTACCATTTGGCCCAGCTATCCCACTCCTTGGTTTGTACCCAAAGGACTTAAAAACAGCATACTACAGGGACACGGCCACATCAATGTTTATAGCAGCACAATTCACAATAGCTAAATTGTGGAACCAACCTAGATGCCCTTCAGTAGATGCATGGATAAGTATATCCATGTATATATGTGTATATATACACAAAGGAGTATTACTCAGCATTAAGAGAATAAAATCATGGCATTTGTGGAGATGGAGTTGGAGAATATAATGTTAGGTGAAGTAAGCCAATCCCCCAAATCCAAAAGCCGAAGGTTTTTCAGACATGAGGATGCTGAACCTTAATGGGGGTTGGGAGAGGAAATTTAGATAGGGCAAAGGGGAGGGAGAAGGGAGGAGAATGAGATGGACATCATTACCTTAAGTACACGTATGAAGATAAATTATGATCCTACTTTGTGTACAACCAGAGACATAAAAAATTGTGCACTATACTTGTACTTTGAATTGAAATACATTCTGCTGTCATAACTTAGAAAATTTTTTGAAAAAGAGGACCTTGTTGTTAACTACCCTGGACCCTCTTCTCTCCCCCTTCCTGCACTAGGTCAGGCAGACTTGTTCAATGTATCTTTAAAAATGCATAAAAATATAAATATATACAAATAGATACACAAACACTTATAAATAACCTTTATTTTATCCATCCCCCAAACCCTGTTCCTTATCCCCTCTCTCCTGGATCCCAGAACAATACAGCTGTTCTCCCTGTGATGTCATCCCCTCCTCTATCCATTCCTTCTCACTGTGGCTGGAAAAATATTACTGAATACTCATCTGAACATCCTAGACCCTGCTCGACACCCTTAGGACAAGACCCTGTGGGCTTCAGGGTCCAGGATGGTTTCAGCCCTCCTGGACCATCCCCAGGGCTAAGTGTAGGCAGAGGTGTCAGGGTGTGCACAGGGAGGGAAAACACAGGCAGTGGTCAGGGAAGAGGTGACACTTAGAGTGCTCGGATCCCAATAGGTATGTCATGGTCTCTGATCACAACCTAACCACAAAGCATCGTTTCCTCACTGTAGATTTCCCCACTCTGTACATCAGGGACACCAGTGGAGCTTATGAAGCCTTCCCTGCTTACAAGACCATAATCTCTAGTAACTGGGGAAAGGGGAAACCTGGATATTGATTTTTAAAATTCCACAATTAATTCTAATTAGTTCTGCGGAGGTTAAGAACCACTGCTAGAGATTCAGCAGCTTTGTTGTTAAGAAGGTCCACTATACAAATACGCAAAGGCACAGCAATTTAAACACCTTGTCACTTATTCATAATCAGTATAACCCACATCAATGCAACATTTTTAAAGATTAGCTTAAGAAACTAAAGTCTTTTACATTTGGGAATGTGTTAACTCCTCTTTACACCTGCAGGCAATAGGAGCCTTTACATTTACTTCCAAATTCCAGTTAATGGTTTATAATAAATCGCCTAGAAATCAGTTTCCTCGTTAATTGGATTTATACTGTCAAATTCCACACAGTTGGAATAGCAGTGGTCAGCTTTGGATGTTAGAGGCAGAGGTGCCCATGCATTAAGAAAAGCATCCTGATGCTGCCTACTGCCCACAGTTGGGAGAAATGAGCAGTGTCACATTATGTCCTTCAGGGGTTCTGAACCTGGGATGCAGATTCCCAGCAGGTCCTAAGACAGAACCCAGAGTAAGCTGATGGAATAAAAAACATCTTCACTTGTACTGAAGATAACAACTGTGACATCTCCTTCCTTTAAAAATATACCAGGAAATCACAGCAGTGTTAGCAAAATCTAAGGCTTTTAGCTCTCGTATTACAGCTGCTGTAGGATCATTAAATATTTATACTCATCACTACTTCAAAATGATGGTATTAGATCTGCCCCTTATTTCAAATTCTTAGAACATTTTGGCAACTTTCAGTGCAGTTTCCTTTAAAAAACTACAGAAATCCTTGATTTTGCTTCTTGACCCACAGAGCCTAAAATAGTTATAATCTGGCCCTTTATAGCAAGGGTATCTCAACTCTGCCAGGACTTTCTGCTAACCTTAACACATAGCCATAACACATAGCCATAACACCATAACACATAGCCTAGCACAGACCACAGCAACAGTGTAAAATATCCCAGACAATAACTTTTTAAAAGTTTCTTTCTTGATTAAAAAATAAAAGACCCCCTCTCTTAGTGCACTTCAGGCAGTAGAAGTATGCTGGGAAACATTCTGCTGGAGGTGTTTACCATGGATACGGTGCCTGAGGTTGGGTCACCTCACCCATCCGGGCCTCAAAAACTTGGAGCAATGGTCTAGTCTGGCCCCTTCACTACATCAATTTTTCCTGGTGGCCTTGTTCAATCAGACTGCTGGAGCCCAGGCCCAGGTTCTAGTTCAGCAGGGTAGGAATAGAGCCCATGAATCTGCATTTCTGACTAGGTTCTCAGTGACGCTCCTTCTGCTGGTGGGCACCCCGAGAACCACTGTACTAGATGATGCCCCCAGCCCTCTAAGTTCAGACTTCTCTTCCTTGGGCCTGAAATGGAATCTACTTCCATTTCTGGAGTGTCTAGAGGGTAAGGGGCTAGCTGGAAGAACAGTATTCATCTGCACCCCTCCTTCCACTGCTATAAGGCTCCCACATGTCTCAAAGATACTAAGTAAAGCTCTCCTATTCCTCCTCCCCTAAGACCACACAGCCTCTGCCCTCAAGACCCAGACACTGCTCTTTGAATGACTGAAATGTTTGAGACATTGGGAATCTGGGGGCAGGGCTTAGCACCAAGTTGATCAAGAACTAGAAAGCCACTGTTACAGTTTGGATATGAGGAGTCACCCAAAAGCTGATGTGTTAGATAATGCAAGAATTTTTACAGGTGAAATGATTGGGTTAAGACTCTCATAACCCAATCAGTGAATTAATCCTGGTAGGGATTAACTGGGTGGTAACTGTAGACAGGTAGGGTGTGGCTGGAGGTGGCCAGTCTCTGGGGGTGTGCCTTTGGGGTGTGTACCCTGATGAGTAGACTTCCCGGTTGCCATGCCCCGAGCTGCTTTCCTCCTCTACGCCCTTCTACCATGATGTTCTGCCTCACCTTGGGCCAAGAGCAGTGGAGTTAGCTGTTTTGGGATGGAGACCTCTGAAACTACAAGCCAAGTAAACTTTTCCTCTTGTTGTTCTTGTCGGGTCTTTTGGTCACAGCAACAAAAATCCTGACTAAAACATCCACTTTAGGAGACATGACTAGATGGTATAAGGCCCAAGGAATAGCAAGAACTACCAGAGCATGGTATACTTTAGGCCTGTAAATATTTGATCAGTAAATACATAATGTGATTGGGAAAGAAACTTGAAATATAGTTTGGCTATAGAAATGAATTATTAATTACAGCCATTCAACATCAACTATTTAATATTTATGCTTAAATTACCAGACAGCATAACAATTATGAGTATCATTAAGCATGTTACAGTAACTCTGCTGTAGGCATTCTTCAATTGCAAAAGTAAACACTCAATTTTCATAGTGTTTTGCCTATGTAGCTTTGAAAATTAGATTATTCTCTCCAGGCACAGAGCCACACATCTGCAATATGGGAATCTGAGTGCCCCAGGAATCTCACTTCCAACCCCTTATTCCAGCCAGAAAACTCAAGTCTTCTATAGGTAGATAAAAGAAGAGCTTCAATTAAACAGTTGTAAAGCTTCTAGGGAACCCCAAGCTGGGAATCGAGTCTCAGGCCACAGTGACATCTGCAACTTCCCTTCTCACCGCTTCCAAACGAGCAAAGACTCCTGCATCAAAGGCTTTCCCAGGAGGAGGGGATGGGAAAAAACGCTTCAGGAGACACAGGTATGGACGTGACACGAGATCAAGGATTCACACGTCTCTTGGGGGCAACGTCAGCTAGGGGGCCAGCAGCACAACTGCAAGGCCAGCAGGAAGAGGTCTCGGGCCACACGTCCATGTTCTGGGTGTCAGAGCATGTTTTCTCCCTTCAGTGAGGACTCTAAAGAGACCATGGGCATCCCCAGGACTGAGAACACAGAATTGAGGAATAAAGACAGTGTTTACTTTCCTACTCTACTTTCTTCAAGACTCAGAGGAACACTTCAGTTCCCATGCCCATGATGAAATCTGGATTCCACAAGAACTGGCTCTTCACCGAGTTTTTCCATCAATTTCTCTTTAACATGCTCATCCTTATCTTCCATACAAACCAGTCTTTCCCCATTCCAGATTTTGGCCATTTTACTAGCATGCCCCAAAGACAAAGCACAGACACAGAAAATGAGAGACTGTCATGGGAAAGGATCTCGTTTGTCCAAAAAGGAATTTGTTTGGTTCCATTCTGATGCCCCAGGAGCTACCCCTAAGATGGGTCTGGATTAGAATTCCACTGCAACCTGCACTATGGTGCCTCACCAGGGACCCCAGGCCTAGTGGGTCCCCCTAGCACAGACCCTCACAGGGCTGTCCACTGCAAGATGAACAGGACAAGGACAAACCATAGAATGCAACGTGAGGCCGTGAAAGGCAACCTTAGGGCAGGGTGTGGGAGAACATGAAGACCTACGCAAGAGACCTTCCTGACTCAGCAAGTTTCACCCCCACCCAAGTAGAAGTTGTGCTAATGGCAAGTCAAAAAGACCTGCTATAAGTACAAGTAACACCCAAGTCTACTGGCTTTAGACTACTCCCATAGTCATGTTGTTTTCCCCTTACGTGTTTCTTCATGTGAAAATTTTGAGTTTCCTTTTTTTATGGTGCATTATAATTCCACATGGAAGTGGGATTCATCGTTGCACATTTGTCCATATTTGTACAGGCATGCAACATAATTTGGTCAATCATTCCCCCAGTATTTCCTTTTTTCTCCCTTCCTTCCTCTCCCCCACTCTATTGATCTCCGTTCAGGGGGATCCCCATGCCCCCCCACTTTTTGTTTCATCTTTCCAACTGAGAGAAAACATACAACCCTTGACTGAGTTTGGCTTGTTCCACCTAACACAATGCTCTCAAGTTCCATCCATTTTACTTCAAATGACAATTTCATTCTTGACAGAATAAAACTCCATGGTGTGTATATATGCCACATTTTCTTCATCCATTCATTCACCGAAGGACACCTAAGCTGGTTCCATAGTTTGGCTACTGTGAATTAGGCTGCGATAACCAGGGATATGTGTTGTAGTAAGATGATTAATTTTTTTTTAATTTTTGTATATTAGAGATTGAACCCAGGGGTGCTTAACCACTGGGCCACAGCCCCAGCCCTTTTTATTTTGGATAAGATCTTATATTAAGTTGCTTAGGGCCTAAGTTGCTGAGGTTTGCTTTCAACATACAATCCTCCTGAGCCACCGGGATTACAGGCATGCCGTCACTGCATCCATCTGATGACCAATTCTTTAGGATATTTATCAAGGAGTGGCATTGCTGGCTCATAGGGTGGCTGCATGCCCAGTCTTGAAAAACCATACCAATTTCCAGTTGTACCAATTTATAGTCCTACCAACAGCGTAAAAGTGTTCCTTTTTTCCCACATCCTCTCCAGCACTTAATGTTTGAATTCTGGAAAGCTATCATTCTAACTGGTGATGAAATCTTGTTTTAATTTTACATTTCCTTAATTCCTAAAATGTTCAACTTTTTTTTTTTTAAACACTTGTTGGTCATTTGTATTTCTTATGAAAATTATCAGTTTTTTAGTTCACTTGTCCATGTATTAATTGTGTCAATTGGTTTTAGTGTTAAGTTTTTCAAGTTCTTTATATATTCTGAATATTAATCTGTCAGAAAAGTAGCTAGCAAGTGTTCTCTCCAATTCTGTAAGTTCTCTTTATGTTCATTTCCTTTGCTGTAAAGAGTTTAAATTTGAGGGCTGGGGATGTGGCTCAAGTGGTAGCGCGCTTGCCTGGCATGCGTGCGGCCTGGGTTCGATCCTCAGCACCACATACCAACAAAGATGTTGTGTCCGCCGAGAACTAAAAAATATCAAAAAAATTCTCTCTCTCTCTCTCACTCTAAAAAAAAAAAAAAAGTTTAAATTTGATACTGTCCCACTTAACTCTTGGCATTATTTCCTTAACTTATAAGTCCTATTGAGAAAGCCATTGTCTGTACTTGTATGTTGGAATATTGACCCTACATTTTCTTCTAAGAGTTGCATAATTTCTGGTGTAATTCCTAGGTCTTTGATTCATTTTCAGTCGACTCATGTGCAGGGTAAAAAAGATAGTCTTATTCTTCTACATACTTGTTAGAAATCTTCATCTCCTATACCCATTTCACATACAAATCTTGTCTAACCCCCCAGGCCTAATTCCAAGGCCATTTTAGGACATCTACCCCGAAGACTCACCTGAAAGTAGGCGCTTCTCTGAGGGCCATTGTTCCACACCTGGATATCTGCTAGGTGGCTGCTTTCTGTGCCCATAGAGCAAGCCGACTCAAAGCTGAATATCTCGAGAGCCACACTAAGTTGCTGAGCCTGACATCAGAAGTCCAGCCTCCTTTCCTCTAACCATGCCAGAGCCCCTCAATCATCACGTATCCAACCACAGGAGAGGCTTCTGAGTGACACCTGCTTCAGACCGAAAGCGTTGAAGCAAAGACAACCAGTCTCATAGCTTAGAAGATAATTCATGTAACCATGGCATTCAGAGCACAGAGGAAGCACACAAGGATGTCAGCCCTATTTATCTCTAGCACCCTTTTATTCATGGGTCTCTCTGGTACCATGTCCCAGGTCTGTGGATCCTGGGATTCAAATGAGTTCCATCCATAAAGTCTCTAAACACATCTGAGTCCTCAAAAGAGACTCGCTTTAATGGGCTGGAAAAGATCCAATAATGGAAAGTAAATCAATCATTCATTAGGCTGGCAGGAAAACTTGCAGATTCAAAACAGGACTCTAACAAATCTAGACCTGAGGAGTACGGCTCCCTTCTCGGTCACATAGGCTTAGGATAGTATTTTACAGCTACTATCCGATAGTGTAAAATACTATCCCACAGTTCTAAATATGACACCTCGCATGGCATCCTGCCCACCCACAGCCACCTGAGATTCAAAGATGGAAAATGAAGTCATCTCAGGAGACAAAGTTACACTTAGGTCAATCCCTGAAGTTCAGCAGTAACAGCCTCAGGCCAACACCAGACGGGCTTCTAAGACCACTCACAGGAGCCACCATCAACTTGGGCTGAGTGGGCAAGTAACCAGGACTGATGTTCTCATCCACAGTCTCATGGATTGCCTGCCTCGCCTCTCACACGCTTCTGCAGAGCATGTGTTAAGTGGCCAAGAGTTAGCCACAAAATACTAGACTTGGGTAACAGAAAACCAGAATTCGTAAGAATTAACTGCCTCATGGGTGACCACATCAAAAATCTACTTACTCTCCTGCTGACAACAGAGGTCAATTGCTAACACTCCTTCACTCAACTTATAGGGACAAGATCTGTCGCGACCCCTTGCCCGCAAGGAAGAGGCAACTCAGGAATCTTCTTTCAGCAGTTTATTCAGGCCCTTGTTTTGACATGTCTTTTAGCTTGTTTCTCTCTCTACTACTACTCCTACTACCACTACTACTACTACTACATGCCCCAGCCTTAATAAAGCAGATAAAGCCCCAATGCACAACTGCCACGTGGATCTTTCTCATAGGGTGTTTTACAGCTACGTGCCAACTCTCCCAAAATAAGGAGTTGTTTATCACAGGCCACGGCGCTTATCAGCGCCATCTTGTAATGGCGGCCACAGTACACAGAAACGGCTCACCACAAAGATCCAGTACGAAGCTGTGGCGATTTTTTTGAAGACCAGATTTCCAACTACAAGACCCAGTGCTGCTCCTTCCACCTCTACTACCAAGGCCAGCAGAGGATGGCAAAGACATTTCCCATTGGCTGTAGCCCCAGGAGTCTTGGGGCATGGCTGGGGAGCAACCAGGGCCGAGGACCCAAGAGGGAGTTCTACCTCCATGTCAGGAATCTGTGACCCTCTAGAGTTAACTCTTCCCATTTTTCCTTCAAGTGTTTTTAAAAAAACAAAACACAAAGGAAAACCAGGCTAGGTGCCTCATAAATGTCACCAAGGCTGTCAGCCTAAGGTAGAGGAGCCAGGAGCTTAAACAATTCAGATGACAGAAGCAGAACTTAAAGAGGTTGTGGGCCCATGAAAGAGTTCAGGCAGAGTCACACGTTAACTATACTCATGAAGACACAGTGGTCTTCCTTCAGGAGGATTTGTGGGACGTTTCCACCCAGGGCAAGATACTTCTAGGAGCCTCAATTTCCTCATTGTGAAGGAAAGCATGAAGGATGCCCTAACCCCTGCATTCGGGGCATCATGCCATCATGGTGGGCTGGCCATGGGATGCTGACATTCTCCCACTATAACATGGCACCTGCTTACTACCCACAGTAAATGGAGCCCAAACTTTCTCTAAGGAACCATGAGTGCTTCCTTTCAACAGATTCAAGTGCATTCTCCTTATTCTTCATCTAACTCCCACCTAAAAATACAGACTTTACTGGGCTATAGTACTCTGGCCAACTACACATGCACACAGGGCACGTGCAGCTGCCCCAGGAGAACACTAGTGCTCACCACTCACACATCACCAGGGCTGAAGAAAGCAGGATTTCCTAACTCCCAGCATCTCTGAACCCTGAGAGACATGCTTAGCCGGTCACATCAGGAACTTAGCAGGCATCTGAGGTCCCAAGTATGGGGAAGAGGTGTGGTGTTCTAGCTCCACCGTTCTGGTTGGGTGGGGAGAAGAGCCAAGAATGAGCGGAGCCACTGTTTTATGTGGAATGTTCTCAGGTCCTGTGAAATGGGAAGCATTTCTTCATAGTGTGCACAAACTTCTCACACCAAGGGAAGGGGTGGGAACAGCTTAGTAGCTGCAACTGTCTGGCTACTCTCTACACCTGCACAAGGTAAAGTTGCATTTTTTGTTTGTTTATTTTTAGTATTTATGTTTTTAGTTGTAGTTGGACACAATACTTTGGTGCTGAGGTTGGAACCCAGGGCCTTGCATGAGCAAGGTGAGCGCTCTACTGCTGAGCCACAACCCCAGCCCAAATTTTTAAGTTTTAAGCATAGGAAACTTGCTCCTTGAGTTGCTGACACTCAAAGGGACTCACGTCTAGCACTTCCAGAGACAGGAACATTTGGGTTAAAATGCAGAGACAATCAGCGGTCTGCGTACAGAGAAAGAGGGGCTCCAAGAGGGCCGAGAGTGTGCCTATGCGGCAGAGCTTCCAGAATCAGGATAAATTAGATGTCTGAACACTGACAGCCTCAAGGCCGATCTTGACCAAGAGGAGACTGCACAGCTGGGAAGTTCAGAGCCAGCAATTTGCTGTACAATAGATTCATGGAACAGAGACCAGAAGGGCTCTAACTGAAGAGTTTTGGCTCTTCAGTTGTAAGGTAACTTTGGGGCCTAAGTATGTAACTACCTGGTGTTGGGGGCAAAGAGTGATCACCTCAAATCGTCAACCTCCTTTTTTGTCAAAAATTAATAATGGCTTCCCTTCAGTAGGGTGACCATTTTAATGTGAATAACTGATCACTCCTTTGGAAAGGAGTTTTGAGGGTCCTCACACATAAATGGCTATAGCGGGGAGCAATGTAATTAAAACCATCTTTCAGTATTTTCAGGTCCAGATTAGTTTTAAAAAAAAAATCTTAAAAACAAGCAATATTCTGGGCTTTCATTCAATTCCAACTGTTTATTTTAGTGATAATAAAGGAATTCCCCTATTTGTGAAACACTAAGAATAATTTACCATTTAGAGTCACTTATCAAAGTTTTGAATTTGAAGAAATATTGCTGGAATAGCAGGGTGAGGGAAACCTGGTTGCCAGATTTATTTTTATACCAGGGATTGAACAAGAGTGCTTAACCACTGAGCCCCATCCCTAGCACCCTGCCAGCCCACCCCCCCCTTTTTTTTTTTTCCAGATGGTCTCACTAGGTTGCTTACAGCCTAAGTTGCTAAGGACTGCTTTGAACCCGTGATCTTGCCTCAGTCTGAACTGCTGGGACAGATATTTCCTTTGAGAACACACCACGATATTGCATCCTGAGGGAGCTCACGGTGCCCCTATTCCTTTTCCACTGACACAAGCAGACATCTCATTCAAATGCTGCACTGGTCCCACCTGCTCAGTAAACTGCTCCAATTGTATCAAGTTTTGTCTTTTTGTGGGGGGGGGGGTCTCTGCCAGGAGAGCTGGACTGTGCTCCACCTTATATTTGATTTGTTCCCATCTGGAACACGTCAAGGTTCTTGCCAGTACCAGGGTTGCCTCTAGTCCTGGCTGCCTAGAAGTACCATAAGGAGCACAGCCACGCAGGGAAGCCCACCTCGCCCATCTGCTCATTCACAACTTGGTGTAGAGAGAACAGAGAAAGGCCCTCAGACCCCAGGAAGATCACAATGCTGGGCCATCTTGACCTTCAGATACAGTTTGCTGCCAGGTAGAGCAAGACAAAATGGAAACATTTGAGCTATCACTTGCCTTGCTGTGCCTGATGCAATGTGCACGAGAGCACATCAGCCCAGGATCCAATCCAACATGATCCCAATTTCCAAAGGGTTTCTTTGATTTTTTTTTTTTTAATCTCACAAAGCTTGCATTTTTAGAGGCTAGGTTCTAACTGGAGGGGAAAACCCCTTTTTAAATGAGGCATGTTTATTTGCATGTTGATTAGCAGGTGTGGCCGAGAATTCATCTCGAGGTAGTATGTTATATACAGAAATACAAACCTAGCACAGTACTAATGCATGATTAGTCCCATTTGCCCCTCTGCCCACATTCCACCTGTGTCCACTTCACTTTATCAAGTCTTGGCTCAATACCTTCCAAGAGACCCTTCCTCTCCATCTCCTCAAAAAATGGCATCCCAACGATCTTAAAGCATTTATGTCACCCTGAAAAGAAACTCCTTGCCTACCAGCAATTGCTTCCCCCTGCCCACCACCCCCATATCCTACCCTCACTTTTCATATCTAGACTTGCCCATTCAGGACACCCCAGGTAAAAGGAGTATGGGATGTGGCCTTTTATGAATGGCTTATATTCCGTCAGCATAATGTTCAAGGTTCATCCATTTTATAGGATTGATCGATGTATCAGTGTTTCATTCCTTTAAGTAGCTGATCGACGCAATATTCAGTTGCATGGATGGATTTTTTTTCTTTCATTTTCAGTTGATAGATATTTGGGTGATTGCCAGTTTGAGATATTACAAATAAACACTTCTGTGAGTATTCATGGAAAGAATGTTTTGTGGACATATGTTCTCATTTTTCTTGGGTTAAATGTCTTATGGATGTAAGTGGCATTGTAAGTTTTCTTCAAGCATAGGCAATGAAAATCCCTTTTACTTCAAGCCCATCAAAATCTAACTAAAAAGATGCCACACCACACACTACTCAGGAACAATTCCAATGCCCGTATTTCGTAAGAAAGCCGTTTAGTATTTTAAAACAGCTGAGATGGTGCAGAAATCCCTTAACCCCAAGGTCTCATCTAATAAACATTTGAACTAAAGGCCTGTTTATCTAATCAAACGTTTTTAAAACCGATACCACTCACTAAACTGGTTTAGCATGCTCGACTCCTAGAGGACAGTTACCATTAAATTTTCACTGCCTAAAGGAACTGAAAAATTCAAATCTACCTTATCAGAAACCAATTTGTGGTTTCAAAATGACTTAGGCAATCGTTTTGTTTCTTGCACATGACCTCAAATCATCTGTTATAAGAATTATTTTCCCTTTCATTTATAGACTTCCACTGGATGATACATTCTGTATACTTTTCTTCATTTGGCTGTGAGGCACTTTACCCTTGGCACGTGTATTTTGTGCAAATTATCCACCTTTTAAAAGACATGTTGGCTGGGTATACCATACTGCTTGCTGTAGAGTTCCAGCTACTAGGAAGGCTGAGGTAGGAAAACTGCTCAAATTCAGGAATCAGAGGCCAGTATGGGCAACAGGAAGTCTTGTCACTTAAAATCTTCGTTTTTCAATATGAAAATTTTAAGCTGGATATGGCTGGCCAAGTAATTGCTTTATGAAGATAATGTTAACAGCCGACTCTCATACAGTCCCTTCCCGGGTTCCATATGCCAGGCGTTTTGTAAGTATCCTCTGACAATCCCGAAGGTCCTATTGTCATTCCATGTTGCAGATGAGGAAACAGAGCTGAGGAGACTTGCCTGAGGTCACAGAGCTGGGTAAGTGGCAGCCTAGCTCCTGCATCACTGCTCAGAACATAATGGCACACTACTGCTTACAGACGGGAAGGGGTCTGTCCTGATAACATGACATCATAGCAAATGGTTTAGTGGGGCATCTTTTCCACGACCACTCTCAAGCCAATAATTGGAGGTCTTAAGCAGTTTAAGGATCACAGAGTTATTATCGATTAAGAAGCTAACACTTTCCTCTGACTGGCTCAGATGAAGATCTATGCCCCAGACCCTGCAAAAACCTGGCCCGCACTACTATGCTTGCTCATCTGAAGGAAGAATACTGTGAAACCATGTCACACTCCAGAGTCATTTATTCTCACTTGGGAGATAAGACAGTAAATCAAACATATGGATGTGCACAGCAGACTCCAAAAGAAAACCTTATTTAAGTTTGAAAAAAGTTCATAAACATGATTTCTAAATCACTATTAGCAAGCACTGGAGACATTCTAAGCTATTATACAATATAAACGTGCAGAAGTCACAGGTCTAAATATTTTATGATTTCTACAAGATGGACTAAACTCCAAATGAGAGGACACAAACTGCTCAGCAGCCAGCCCGTCTTCACTGTCCTCCCATTTTCTTCCCAGATCATTACAGAATGCGTCATCTACCCTTCTCCTGCTGGCCACTGTATCGTTGCGTAAGACACAAGCCTGTTCTGGATTTATCCCATTCATCAGAAGTCACTCATTTTCTGGTCCAGCATCTTGGAGCCTGGTGTTTAGCTTGCCACTTCACTGAAAAATGGTCTCAAACTAATTTGCCCTGATGACACGACGCAAGCTTCATTTGAGCCAAGCACATGGTGGTTTAAGTATGAAGGCTTCCCAGTTCACATGGAGACGACACTGAACAAAACTGCGGTCTGCCCCTGGCCAAGATTCCTCTACTGGAATCGAGGAGTCTGGTATCCTAACTCCTCAGCACACATTCAACTCAGAGTCTAGGAAGAGCCCTCTGTTCCCTGATCCTTAAATCATCTTAGAACAAGATGGGCCAAAAAATCCCTAAGGAACCTTCTGTTAAAGTCTGATTCTGTCCCCCCTTTTTCCTATGTCTCTCCCACCCCAACTTTGACAAGTATAAGGCAGCATAGATGAGATCATCCATGGCCACCACAGACCAGGACAGGGGTGGCCATTATCAGTGTGGTATCCTAAGTCTTTAAGGCCACACTCGAGCTCACTCAACCCCAAACCCTGTAGCCCACCACTGCTCCTTAGGTCACTAGTTTACCAAGGGCCATGGTCACTTCACCTAGCCACCTGCACCTCTCTGCATCAAGGCTGTCAATCCATAGCACACATAGCAAGTCTGGCTTCAGACTTGCTTAGAATATGTGTGACTTATTCTTATGTCCTCCACCTCACCCCCAGTTTTTCAGGCAACATTTTGGGAAAAATACATTTTTCCAACATCTCTTTGTTTGCCCTGTGCTAAGACTGTCAGGAGTCTCAGCACGTGAGGAAGAAAACCTGGAACATACCCTCCACTTCCTACCACCACGCCTACTACCTCCAGGCAGTGGTATCTAGCTTTCCCCCTCCCATCAGGCAGAAGAATCTGCCTCCCCATGGAGTGGCCTTCCATGGCTCTGATCTCATCTCTGCCCTCTTACTCCACAGCCTTAACTGTCCCCACTCCCAGCTCCCCCAGCAGGGTTTTCACAGAGTGACATAACTTAGCATGAAACGGACACGCTGCCCCATCCCTGCTGGTGAGGAGAAAGGATCTGAGGGCTAGAAGCCATACAGGCAAAGCCAAGGCAGCTGAGAGGCTGCAGCACGGCCTTGGGGAGTTGGGCCCTCACTCCAGCAGCAGGGCAAACATCCAAGTCCACAGCCTGTTTTAGGTAGTTTTTCCACCACTGTAACCAAAATACCAAGAACAACTTAGAGCAGGAAAAGTTTATATGTGGCTCAAGAGTTTCCGAAGTCTCAGTTCAGACGGCCAACACCATTGCTCTGGGCCCCAGTGAGGCGGAACATCATGGGGGAAGAGCATGGTGGAGAGAAGCTCTTCCCTTACAGCAGCAAGGAAGGAAAGGGGTGAGGAGCCACAGGGAAGATGCATCCTTCCAGGTCACCCCCCCAGTGACCACCTTCTCCAGCCACATCAGCCTACAGTTACCACCCAACCATCCAAACTAGGATGGGCTATTAGGTTACAGCTCTCAATTCCATCTTCCCACCCCTGAACACAGAAGCTTCTGAAGGACATTTCATATCAAAACTGAAACAAGACCCAAGTCACATTTTAGAGGTTTAAAGGATGACAGGCTGAAAATATATAGAGTTAATAGTTTTTCACTTTGTTTAAAAAGTTACCTTTCCTGTCAACTAAGTCAGAGGGCAGGGAGATGATGTGTTTTTTTTTATTTTTTTATTTTTAGATAAAACACATCCAAAGATTGTCCTAATTAATATAGCAGTTACCAGTCTACTCCTAGAATTTCAAGGACTGCTCTGTCTCCAAGAGACATGTGGAACCCAAGGGCACACATGTTGCTCAAATTTGATGCCCACCCAGCAGTCACCCTCATAGACCTCACAGCATGCAGACAGATGCTTGGAACAGGGTAGAACAAAAATCATACTTCTCTAGAATCCACCACTGGCTTGCACTCCCAGTATGCACCAAGGAACACGTAGAGGTGCTGAGGGTGAAGGGCCACCTGCACTGTGTAAGGGCCATCTGCACTGTGATATCCACAAGCAGTTACTACATGGCCAACAGGTCAACTCACACTGGTTCAGCAGATTCTGCCACAGAGTATACTTCCCACTATAGAGAGCCTATTAATTTTTTACATGTATGGTAACCTTTGGGGGAAGGACATAGCTATACAAGATGCTTCTCAGTCATTCCACAGATAGAAGGCGGCCAAGAACAGCAAGAGCCTTGCAGCAGCAGGCAGAATTGGGATCTAGCACCTGCACTACAACTCATGACTTGGTGACCTTGGCCCAGCCTTCTGTGCTCTCAGGGCCTCAGCTCTCGACCAGCTGCCTTTCCACACTCCTGGAGTTATAGAGAGGAGCCATGAAGATAAAGGAAGTGGGGGGAGGTGAAGAGCTCACAAAACTAAAGGCAGGATAAACAAAAAATGCTAAAGATCATGTTGAGTGCAGCACACTACCTCAAAGACAAGGCTGAGGGGCACAGTCCTGTCCCTCACACTGCAGGTCATTCTACTTCTAACCAACACCCAGTTCATGCAGGAGTACCATGCCAACTTACCTGTCACATAAGAATCTCATTTTTCAAACTGCCCCTATGTAGGGGGCATTAACTCAGTTGCTAGTCCAGATTTCTTAAGTTTCCTCCTCTTGTACAGAGCTTTGAGCATCAATATTCCTTGGTTGAATGCCACCTTCCTCCTAACACACTCCTATCATCATCCACCAACCCCGCCCCAAAGCTTTAAGTACTATCCAAAGATCAAGAACTTTCTGAACTTCATCATACGTTCTACTACTAGACAACTCTGCTTGGATGGCAGGGTTAGGATAGTTCATCTCAGATTGAAGATGTCCCAAATAAACTATTTCCCAACTCAAAGAGTATCTCTTTCCTTCCAATCTTCCCTGTCTCAGCAAATAGAACCTCTATTCACCCAGTTTCCCAAGCCAGAAACCCAGGAGCATACCAAGAGATTACCAGCACAGAGTTTGGAGTTTGGGTGCCCGGGTTTCACATTCTCTCTCAACTGCCAGCCACACGCTCTACACAAGATGCCCTACCTCCCTGTGGTTTCATTGCCAAAACTACAAAACTGATAGGATTCCAATGGCAAATGATGCTCTTGTGTTAAGAGGGAATATTTCCTGGTATCCTATAAAATTTTTTTAAAAATCAAGAATAAAGAGCTTATCAATGAAGCAGAAAAATACTTGAGATGTGTTAGTATGCTTCTCTCTTCCATATTCTTGTGGCATGCTCCTTCAACTCAGGACATTAAACTGTCTCAAGAGGGTTCTTATAATAGGAAGGCAAAGGCAAAGTACCATAAAGTTCAACTCAGTCCCACAACAAAATGTTTGGTTCATAGCATGATCATGTTAAAATCCTGACTGCTGCTGTAAAGAAAGGGACATCTGAAAGTCATTTATGCCCATTCAGACTCCATGAACCAGATTTGGGGGTGGGGGTGGACATCAGGTTCCATGTTCAGCAGGGTCAGAGAATTCAGGACATGGCATGATGCAGGAGGTCCCACCTGCCAAGGGAGCCAGGAGAACAGCCCAGGGGCAGTTCCACAAAGGCACTAGGGAAAGCCTACAGTGTCATCACTCCCCTATTTGTCCTTCCCCCTGCTTCCTAGGTTTAGACCAGGCTTAGGGGAAACCCCTGCTCCAGACTAGGAAGCCATGCCTTAATGGGGAGGCCCAAGCTCAAGCTTTGGCCTCCTATGGTTTGTGACCGACAGATCAGGATCACTGGAGGAAGGTAATGGACCCAGAGGATGGGGCAGGGAAGTAGTGGATTGAACTGCTTCCATGACAAAGCTAAAGAGAGTCTTATGTTTCTTGTTTTAAAAGTAAACTACCTGTTCTGTTCTTATGAATCTCCTAATTAAACTCTACGAGGTCCACTGAAAAAGTCATTTCGGTTATTACGGTGACACTCAAAACAAGTTCTATTAGTTTTAAAAACACTACATCAAGCCCAATTCAGTTGTAGAATGAAGAGCTGCAGACAACAGGAAAACCTGGATTCTACAATGAACACAGCCACTTAGGTGTTCTCAACAAGTTCTAGACTACAGCGGGCCAACGCCACTCCTCACAATGGTACCCTAACAAACCAATGTGACAACGTGACCACAGCTCACAGCAGAGCACTAGAATATTTCTGTTAGCTTATTAAGTATCATAGCAAGAAACAGTACATCTCTAGGAATGCATCTCCATCATTTAGATCCCAGGAGAATGGGAGGGCCATGATCCTCTGTTTTGTGCAGACCAGAGCTAGAATCCCAGTTGAAGTTACGAAAACACTTCCATGAAATTTATCAGAATAGTCTACTGTCATGTGATAAATGCGAGTAAGACCAGGAAGAGTTTAGCTTGGGCGAGACTGAATGATCATTCCCAGAGCGGTCTGTTCAGTGCCTGCTCCAGGGAACAGACCCTTGAATGTGACTGGTGAGAGGTAGAGACCTGTCTGAGAACTTTCACACAGAATAGCTGCTTTGAGTCAACTAGAAGTTTCTGTGACTATTAGATACCCCATACTGAAGATGTTGAAAGCAGAACTCCTGTCCTACAGGGTTTAACCTCAAAAACCTTCAAGTTCCAGGAAGAGCAATCTTGTTCTATGCCATTACATCAATAGACACTCTGCAAAATAAAATATAAGAGGATCTATAAATACAAGTAAGATGAATGAAACTGTAGAAATGACAACCTCACACAAATAGCAAGAAAAATCTCTGCTTTGAATTGCTGAGCTAGAGTTTGCCCATGTCAGGTAATTCTGATGGATCGATATGTGCAATGACAAATGGAGGAAAACTCTAGGATTCCCAAGGAGCCCGTGGGGAAGCAGAACAAAGCAGTGAGCACATATTGATCCCCAATATTCTAACTGAAGATCTGTACCATACATTTAAACTAAGAGTCCACATACCTACATCAGCATTCCTCAACAATGTCTCAGGATCACAAGGCTGGGGGGCAACTATTCTCAGCTGGAAAGGGTGAATCATCACAAAAAGCCACTGGGTGCCTGAGATTTTCCCTCTCCCCCTTTCTGCTACTAGGTTCAAGGTGTTTTCTAAAGAGATATCCTGTAATTCTAAGTATTCTTGGTACATGCTCTTCTGAAGAGGGTTAATTCCCTTTTTAACCATAGAGACTTTTTTTTTTTTTTAAAGCAAGTCATCGATCATGAAACATTTTATTCTCTAGTTCTGGGAATACAGAGGACCAAATTAATTTCCGTCATCTTTTGGCTGTAGGTACCCCTCCTCTTGCTTCCAACATCATTGATCTATAAAAGGGGCAGGAGCCAAGCAGGGATAAAAGGCATTTGCTTTTCAGCTTGTCCACTGAGGTTCCAGAGGACATAGCATGGGCTTTCTCCTGCCATACCACATTGCCTGCGGGCCTTTCTGCTCCACTGCTCAGCCACACAGAAGTTCTCACTTCCCAGATCGTTTCACTGAGCTATGCAGTTTCAGCACAGTTCTCAAGCTGCCTCCCAGACAGCACCTGGGAGCCTTTAACAAACACCTGAGTCACAATCTTTGAGGAGAGGCTGGGGTATGAAGAGTTTAGTCTTCCCAGATGATTCTCAGATGCAGGTGGGGCTGAGAATGACTGTGGAAGAGGTGAGGCATTTTCTAAAACTGGAGCATCCTCCACCTACCAAGCTTTCCTACTCTTTCCAACTTCTTTCCTAGATCAAAACCCTCTCTCAGATCCTTAATTCACTTAGCTGTCAAAAGTGATCAAGCACAGCTTACAGATCGGAGAGACAAGCAAAACCTGTGACAAAGATTCTTTTATGAGCACCAGTTCAGAGTCCCTCCAGTCACGGGTACTCATCTACTCCAAGTGTCCAAAGACTTGCTCCTTTCTTAATCACCTGTGAAGCATTAAAGGATTGGGTTCTACCCTGGAGATTCTGATTCAGGAACAGGACTCGGTGATCCTCTGCTCCTTTGAGGAGCTGGGAGCCTCTTCTTACTCTACCAAGGGCAAGCCAGACCCAGTCATGTACTGAGACTTGATGCCAACCACCCCCACGATGAAAAAGAGAGGTCTTTAAGTCCTAATTGTAGAGCTAAAAAGATCAGGGCTCTTTAAGGCTGCCAAGAAAGAACACCATGGCCACATGCTCTTAATGATAACCCTACAGTTTGATAGCTGTAGGTTACACAGCCACTTTTTCTCAACTCCTTCACTTTGTAAAGGGAACACTGACAGGAACTATAGCAGGTGGCTCCATTTTTCAAATGTGGAACATGAACTAGTCCAAAGATTATTGCATGTGTGGTTTTAGTCACTAAACTAGCCATCTGTTATTTTAAGCACACTCCTCTGTCAATGAAAACTGTAAGTATGCCTCCCCCAACATAATTTAAGCCATTTTCCGTGTTACAGATGGTATCACTGGCTGCTGTTGGATACATCCAATGAAGGAGTTTCTGGGGAGGTAAGTAAGTAGGGAGCAATGACTGGCTGAACTTTTATAGCAACATCTGAAACCATAAATCAACTGATTTTATGCCCATTATAAAACACACAAGCATTTTAACTCTGAAAAGTATGTAGGGGGAAAAAATTTTTACCATATTTTCTTTGCACCCTCCAATTAAATCATCTTCCCCAAACCAGTATATCCCAGCAGTCTGAAGACTACTGCTCTCAACCGATTCGCTTCCACAGGCACCAGAAGTGACCACCACTTCCAACCCCTCGTGAAAAGCTTTCTGTGCTTTGACAGTATGTGTCACACAACTGGGGATGCAACAGGATAATCAATTAGTTCCTTCAATGTAATGTGCCATTTTCCCTTTGCTTAAGCTTACAGATGACGTCATCCAAGGAAAATGCTGTCCACCTTTTAGCACTACTATTGGGGCTGTCCAGCCATCAACAGTGAAATTTTACTCTTAGGGCAGAACTAAAAGAACTCTTCTTTCAGGTACAGAACAGGTATGTTTCAACATAGTGCAGTTGATGCTTCTTTCCTCCAGAAAGGCTGAAATGGGAATTGTAGAAGTTACAGGTGATTGCCAAAATAAGCCCGTAAGAAAACGAGGAAGAACCTCACTGAGCACATCAAACTGGCCATCCTGAGACTACTCTGGTTCACGTGGCCTGTTGTGATGCTGACCTGTAAAGGGAATCCCACTCCACTCTGAATTCTCCAACCATGTCCTTCTGGACACTGACATGACATAACGTTACTATCATCAGTATCATCATTGCCGTATCTGACATCCACTGACCATTTAGTCTAAACCAGAAGTTACACGAAGCACTTTCATTCATCAACTCGGTTCATTACAGTTGTGTGATCGATAATTACATGTAAAGCCCCCGCCTCTGATGGGGGCAGACATGGCACCTATGCATGGAGATGAACCTGTAGAGCTTGCTCAGGATCACAGCTCCCATGTTTTGGGACCCCAGACACCATTCCTGTCCTCGGACCTTGAACTCTTAGCTGCCCTGAGTCATGGTATCTTCCTTTGCTACTGACTTCAGGCACGCCACACAAATCTGCAGTTGTTGTCTTCTAGGATACAAATAGGAGAATGTGCACTCAAATAGGAAAGAGTGGGCACCACAGCATGGAGGCTTCACTAGGATATAAGTAGAAATGTCGTTCCCTCCTGCTGGCTTAACGTTTCACTGCCCGTTTTTCCCTCTGAATCATTTCAGATACCTTGAAAAACTACATCTTAGATATCACCCACCACTAAGTGCTTCCAAAAAATCCTCATGGGATGACAAGTTTGACTTTCACACCAGAAAAAGGCTCCTTAACAGTGTGGAGTCACCACAAGAGCCTACATCCATGAGGGTGCAGCCCAGCACATACTGAGTAACACTGAACACACCTGGGCTCTTTCATGCCTCACAGGAACCTGGGAAGGAAGGGCACTCATGCATGCTCTCGCGGCATTCAGAAGTCAGGACACCTTAAGTGCAGGAGCTTGATCAGGTGAAATGGCTAAGTGGGGTTGTGCTAAGCCACCTGAGACACAATCAAGAGCCAGTCAGGTCTGACCAATCCAGGGCGCACACACAGGTTCTAATCCGACTTTAAAAATATTTAAGTTCCCGACTACGTAATTTGTTCTGTCACAGTGAATGAGTGTTACCTGGGGTGGGGGAACTTCTGCATATCACAGGAATCCATTCAGATTAACACTTCTTAGTGTAAGACTTGGCACCGAAAAGTTTAATTAAATTTGCACATGTGTCACGCTAAAGACATCCAGTCCATCAGATGACAAGATCAGAATGCAGAAACATACACACATGAAATCATGGACCACAGGTATGAAGGTAGATTATACAATGGAAAATGTGACAATCTGGCTCTGCACATTTAACAATATCAATTGCATAAGTGCAAAACAAAAGTAACAAGTCTCTAAAGCAGTTACAATTTACAGTGACAGCAGATGAGTAGTGGCTGGAATAGTGGGGTGGGCTAAGAAATGCAAAGGAAACTTTTGGAAGAAAATGTTCATTATCCCGATTGTGGTGATATTTCACAGGTGCATACATACATCACAATCACAATGTGTCAGATTATATCTACAATATGTTTAACTGTACTTTAAGTGTGCAATTTATTGGTAATAAATTCAAACTCCAAGCTGTAATGCCATTCTTAATCATGTATGAGGGTGGAAGGGGTAGAAGTTTAGAGGCTTGCAGACATACTGGAAATAAAATGCCTGTGTTAATGCATTTGAAGTTCCCCCTCCCAGAAATCCCGTGTAAGGATTAACTCTTCACTTCATTTAGCATGGCCCTCCGGTGATTACTGATGCCAGATGGTGTCCACTGGTGACAGAATTTGAGTGTCTCTCTGCAAAGCCATACTTTTAAGGACAGGCTGTGATAGCCAGGATGTTTGGCAGAGAGTGGGAGATAGAGAAGGCCAACAGCAGGGACTGCCATGTTTCAGAAAATGCCTACTGTCCTGGACAACTGCTCAGGACTGAGCTCAGGCCCACAGGTGAGAGCAAACAGATGGGCCAGAGCACTACGCAATGGAGAAATCTCTGAGAAAGCTACTAAAGGGCTAGGGCTGTAGCTCAGTGGGGCAGAGCGCTAGCCTAGCACGTGTGAGGCACTGTGTTCAGTCCTCAGCACCAATAAAAATGATATTTTGCCAACTACAAAAGAAATTTTTCTTCAAGTGACTAAAAACACAAGACAGTCACTTGTACCGAGTAAGGTTGGGCAGCACTCACATACCACTTGTTGTGACATGGTATCTGGCATTCACATGTTTGCAACCAGTTTCTACCAGAAGACTGCAGGCTCCTTTCTAATGTGCTATGATTCCCCACGTAATATAAAGAGTTAACCTTAAGGAACTTAAGTACATTTTCATAGTTTTGATTTGGGATTTAACTCTGAAGTATGCTGGGTACCCTGCCAATACATAATTCTTAGAAACATGATTTCTGCAGGATCACAGAAATTACACAAAGAAAACTACACGGTCCTTTTCTAAATGCAGAATTTTAAAGAGATGGCAATATCTACTTACCACTTAAAAAAATGGTATGTCAATATTAGCCACATTCACAACTAATTTCCTTGTGCACTCAAACTTTAGAAATACAATAAGCCCACTGTCTTCCAAAAGACACCAGTTGCACATCATTGATATGTAGACACAAACAGCAGCATCTATTATTAGACAGGATCACAATGATACTATAGACCTTAATTTATAGCACCCCTAGAGGAGAAATGTGTGCACTGGCATAGCTGGGCGGGAGGCCACAAACAAGAAGACCCAGGTGAACGTGGAAGAATAGGTACAGGTCAACAGTACAGAGAATCCTGGGGAGAGTCTGCATAGTCTCCAACACTCAGAGCATGAGAGAGAGAAGAATGCCAAAGAAGAGTAAAAGCTGCTCCTGGTTCAGACATCTGGAGCACTTTCTATCCCATGTCCTGATGCAACTTAAGAATAGTCTTCACTTGGAACCACAATGAATGGAAAGGGAAACAAAACTTCAGCCAAAACCCAGAGTTGGCTGAGTCATGGTTTCAGATATTACTATAAAAATTCAGCTAGTCATCGCTCCCTACTTAGACTCCCCCAGGGATTCCTTCATTGGCTGCAGCCAACAGCCAGTGATGCCATCTGCACCCCAATGACTGACAGCACCCAACAACTTTCAGAAGTTCCTCGTGACTTCTCACTGGATCTCAACCCTCCAAGGTAAGGTCAATGTTCTCATTAAAGAGTGAGGACAGTGTCAGCCACAGAGGTCAGGGGGTTTGCCCAACATACAGTAGGTCAGGAGAGGCAAGATTACCAGGACACAGCTCTGGATTCTTTGGCACAGCAAACTTACGAGATGACAAAACTTGGCTCTGCTCTCATCAGCATGATGATGTTCTCATACCGAAAACCTGAGGCTCCGTGGGGAAGTACTTCACTTCCATAAACTGCTTAGAGCCCAGAACAAGTCACCTTGCATCAAAATTAAAGAAGCTGATATTCTATTTAAACCACTGTCACAAAGCTAGCTGTAGGTCTCGCTCATCTATGTATAATTCCCCACCCCATCTCCAAAGATACGTCACACAGAATCTGCAGCCTGGAAGATACTGTAAAGTCCCAAACCTATTCTCACACTACACCAGAGCATTCAACCTCAGTGACTATAAAGGGCAAGTTCTTTTGTTTTTTTGAATCTCAAAGAAAAAGCTTCCTCACTCCACCTTATTTCTGCAACACATACCCATAATTAGGAATTTCTCCATTGCCCAAGGAGGAGCCAGTGTGGTTACTCTGAGTTGTCACTGCCTACAATAGAGTCTCATTTCTACTCATACCACCGTCCTGAAAACCTTTTCTGCCTGCTTACCAAATAGCAGGTACATGGTTCACTATGGATGCTCATTTCTACACTTTTCCCCTGGAGAGCATTCAAATACTCTACTCTTTGCATTTGTAGGAACCTAAACTGAAGATTCTCTCAACAGCCCCATCAGGGTTTCTAACTGGAACTGCTATTCCCACTGGGCACAGGCTTTCACTCTCATGGGCTTCAAAAACCCCACCTGTATAATGGCTCCCACTCAGGCAAGCCTGTTTCAGTCACCATTCCAGCCTCATGACACAGGTGTATCTAGCTTCAGACTCCCACCCCCCAAGATTCCAGGCAACAGCAATCCCATCATTCATTATTAGTCACACCTTGGCAACACAGCAGACAGATGGGGAATGTGGGTGCTCAATTACCTTGGCCACCTGAGCAGAAAGATTTGCTCTGCAGTGTTCCCATAACATTCTTGTTCAGAAGAGCAACACAAAACACCAACAGCTCAAAAAAGGATATCAGAACCAGTCAAGCCCAGAAGATGGTCCACTCCCACCAGTGAAGCTGGTCAATGTACCAAAACTACCCCCATGCAGAATCAGATGGGTGAACTAGAAGGGACAAGTTCCACCGATGGCCCTCAATGGTGTCCTGGGGACAAGAATCACTGATCTGACAAAACTGTCCAGGCCAATGAACAGACAATTGAAGAACAGCTGAAGAGTAGCATGGCTTTCTGGCTAATTCAGAGGGCTTTGGGCAAAGAGATTGGATCTGGATTCCATCCCTACACATTCACTAACTTCATAATCTTCAAGAATTGTTCAATGTCCAAGTATCAATATCATGAGGTAACCAGTTTCATGTGGCAAATGTGAGAATTAGATACATTAATGTTCCAACTGCTACTTTTGTCTTCCTTAGAGTGAAGTGTATATAACAAATGTAGTGCCACAGTCTATTTTTCAATTTTTTGTTTCTCATTCCATACAAGTTGTTCTTTGACAAGTTATGTTTCACAACAAACTAAGCTTCTCATGAGACAGAACTCTTATCCTTGGAAATAAAGGAAAGCATTATGAAATAGGACCCATCAGAAAAATTCTTGGAACACCCCTTGTATCATTATGTCCCTATCCAAGCAACTCTATTTCTCCATTGCTCTAAGCTAGAATTTCCCAAACAGTATTACACAGAACATTAGCCCCTTGAGATAATCTTTGCAAACAGCTTTGTGCCCAATTTGCAAACCCAGAGTAATGTGTTCCCATCTTAGACTCAGAATGCATGTCAACCAACTCTGTAAAGCTCTGCTTTAAGAAAGATGGGCCACTTAATTAATCCAGTGTTTCCCAAAGTCATCTGGCCACCTTTGTAGCTGTAAATAAAATATATTTCATTCCCCAAGTTCACCCCAGGAACCAAAAGTCTCCACAATCTGGCCTCACCTTGTCTTCAGCCTTGCCCACAACTCTCTACAGATGTACCCACTGTATAGGTTAAACCTGCCTGGGGATCATCCCAACCATACCTGTTTATGATAGCTTTATTGATGTTATTCAACATTTGTTCAAAGTGAGCCATTCTGATTTTTAATACATTTAAAGAGTTGTGTGTCACAACCATTTTCAGCACACTTTCATCTCATCCCTCAACCCATTTCCCCTAAAACCTAGAGTCCTAGGAGAACACTAGTAACTGTCTCCCCAAGATTTGCCTATTCCTGACATTTCCTGTCAACCAAGTCATACAATAAGTGGTCTTCTGTATCTGGCTTATTTCACTTACCATGTTTTCAACAATGTTAACATACCATTGTGTGAATAATCCCCATTTTGTTTTTCCATTCATCCAGAGACAGACATTGAGGTAGTAATGTGAACATCTGTAATTTGACGAGAATGTATTGTTCCCATTTCTTTGGGTAGAATCACCGGGAACTATTGAAATCCTTTAGAGATACTCCCAGACTCTTACAAGGTGACTGAATCAATTCACATTTCTACTAGCAGTACATGAAGACTCAATTTCTCCACATCCTCACCAACTCTTGTGTCTGAGTATAGAAGATGGGGAGCAGCATCTCACTGTAGTTTTCTGACCATGCCTTTTAATGACCCACTTCTCAGTTATGGCCTCACTATTCCACTACCTAGATTCCTTCTCATTCTAAGCATCTACCATTCATTAGGTCCTAAACTCCTACAGTTTCCTTGGACCATCTGTAACACCATCTCCAAAATCATTTCACATGATCCTATGGCACCCATTTCTATTTATACCTACTACAGGTAAGGCCTTTTGGGCCTACCTATATCTTCTCTAACAATTGAGCTCCTGCTTGAAGTAGGGTGATCTTACTTTCTTACTGGCCAGTATGGAGTCTACCAAGTAATACTTCATAAATTATTGCCATCTCACTAATAGAGGGCGAGGCTGGAGTTGAGGCAGGTAAAAATGAAGGAAAGAATACAAGGTCCAAAGCGAAGCTGTAGAGGTCAATTCCCCTCCCCTAGGAACTGTAGGTTCTGTGCAGAGGATAAAATTCATAAATATGTTGTTTCGTACTATTGTAAGTTTTTTCTTTACTGTGAATCTGCATTTACTCAAGTCTAGACTTGGTGAGCATGATGGGGACAGGGAACCAATCCTCTTCTCTTGCTGGTCTCTGCTCTTCCTTTCTAACAGCACTAGCTACATTTTTCTAGAACTCTGAGGAGGAGTTAAAAGTCTGTATTAAACCCCTCATACTCTGACAGTGTCCCCCCATTTCCAGGTATCTAGAGTTGAAGGATTCATGTGTGATACATCATGAAAAATCCAGTCCCTAATCAATCAAGAGAAAGAATCATGGAGTGCAAGTCCCCCCAAGACTGTCATTCAGAACTTTAGCCTCCCAGACCTTCTACTTTACCCAGATTTTAGGAAGGCTCCTCCAAAGCACTGTGTTAGGCTTTGGCTACCTGAACCATTACAGTTACTCTGACAGTTCTGACGAGTCAGGAAGAGCACAGTACAGTCGGCCAGCACTGTGGAAAGGGTGCGTTCTCGTGTTGCAGAGAGAAGGACCACGACGGGAACACAGCGAAAACCTTGCCTGTAGCTGACCATTAGGTGTCCCTCATCTGCTCACATGATATTTGGGGGATTTCTAATCCATCTGTTGGGTCAATGAGAAACCCCAAGCTGCTGGTAACAGAACTCAAAACCAGCTCTCATCCTGTGGCCACGAGCACTGGACCTTATATTTCTAACACACATTCGTGAGAAAATATTGCACCAAAACTTCAAGATTATTCGATACAAACTGAGACCCCAAGAATAAAATGAGTATAAGCCTTAAAACCTTAAAGGAGTCCTGGTCCAGCTTTACCATCCAAACCCCTTACTTACCAAGTTCATTACCCGAGGCAAGACAGTATCACCACCACCACCCTCGACTCCCCCATGTCCCCTTCTCTTCAGTGGGTGTGAACAAGGCCTCCAACAAGTGAAATAATCCCAGTTTATAAGAACCACAGGCCCAGCTTCATGCGTGGGAGGGAGGAACACAGGCAGAGCCAAGTGGACCCCAGCACATGGGTAGGCTGGAGGCTAGAAGACTTGTAAGCTACAGCAGCCCTTGTATGAAGGGCAGCAACTTCTGCCACATGTAAGTATAATGGGCTAAGAGAAGAGAATGAGCTGAACACCCCCCCCCCCAGTGTCAATGGCATCCATGAATGAACAAGGTTGAGAGAGCTATATCCAAACTTAAAGCACAGCATGAAGTCTTAAGAACCAAGCCATAGCCACTTTGATTTAGAACCAATAAAAAAAAAAAAAAACCCATCCCTTGACAGTAGATGAAGCATTATCTCCATATGAAGCAAATGGAGACTTGGCTTAAGTAATTCTCCCACAACACAGAAGCCTGCCCAGTCCCCAGCCCTATCCCCCACTTGCCATGCACATGATCTTCAAGAGTGACACCCAAGCAGGGCCGTCTACTGTATAACACACTAAGTGATCTCACCACAAGATCTGATCTGGGGCCACACTGTCAGGAGGTGTAAATCAACAAGCTGGCCCCACTAAGATTCCTAGTCAAGCCCTGATATCAGATTAATACAGCATGTGGCATTAGAAAGGTCAAAGGTTGCAATCAGCTTAGTGGCACTTTTGAAGATAAGTTGTAAGTCATTCTACTTTCCATTCCTTCAAGTCATTGCTTATTTTGAATATAGTTCCTGTGTCTTTAATGAAGCAGACCTTTCATATGCTCATCTGAGTTACTTGGAATGAAACATCGTAGGTCAGTAGTGTACAGAAGTCTTCCTTCATAGTTTTATTGGACTAAAAATTATAATGAAACCACACCACCTTAAACAGAATCCCCCCTACAAAGAGATCACTCATTCTCCTTGTTAGTATAAATGGTCCAACTGCCAAAGGACTTTGTTTTAGTGGACCTTGCAATGTTCATACCACTCTCTAGAGGTGGCAAGAACTGTCTGAAAGAATCCAACATTTTAGTATTAACTGGGTTATGAATTTCCCCCCAAAAATAGATCTTTCCTGACATAATGCAACAACAACTTGAGACCATCACGAAGCCCATTTTCTTTAAAAAAAAAAAAAAAAAAAAAAAAAAAAGACCTGCACCCATCTTTCATGGCTAGAGAAACAGAGAAATCTACTCAAGGGCTTCAATCAGAATTCTTTTTCCAGGCTGCAGACTAAAATTTTTAACTCCACCCTCAAGAAGTTGTCAAGGAGTCGTCCTCCCTCACAAAGGATCCTGCAGTAAGAAGGTGTAGAGCAAGCTGGACGATGAGCACACAGAGAACAATTCCACTACAGCAGGGGAGGAAAGAGCACCAGAAAGTCAAGGTGAAATTTAAGGACTGTATTCTCTTTCTCAAAAGAAAGAAGTAAGCTAAGGAGCCTCTGCTCTCAGTTCGTAAGAGTAAGATAATGAAGTGAGAGAATGAAGTAGGAAACAGAATGTAGTCTTTTCCCAAGGTGTTTCTTCAATCCCAGTCTCACCACTCCACTGTGAGCCTCAGCAGTAAAGAAACAGTAACTCCCCTTCCTGTCCCGATTCCCAAGGAGAATGTCTGTGCCGAGTTATCCTCACCTGGCCATCTGCTTGTAGGCTTCTTCTGCCACTGCAAAGATGTGGGGATCCATGTCACCCATGTTCTGACCACTGTAGGCGTAGATGACATCTTGTCCGTAGATTGGCAACTGTTCATAAGGGTTGATGGCAACAAGCACAATGCCTGCAAAGAGACAGGGGGTCAGAGTCTGGCAGCTCAGCTGTCTCGGGGAATCAGACTAAAGCACCTGTTCAGACATGGAACCTGAAGCATGAGGGCGCAACAGCATCAGTCAACAACTCCACTTAAGACAGTTGTGTGCTTTTGTGCCAGGCCCTGGTGAAAACAATGCAGATAGGCTGAGGGTCCAGCTATCCTGCAGCCTTAGGGTATGGCAATACCCACATGATAACAAATGCTCCACAAACTGAGTTCATAAGATAGACATGTGCAGGGTTGCAGGATTAGATGGAAGATGTTTAAATCTGCCAATAGGTATTAGATTTAAAACCCCATGCAAGAATTAAAAGCCAACAAGGAATGGATTTCTCATTTGTGTATGGGTTATCTTAACTAAAATACAAACAACTTATGGATAGGAAGTATGTTTACATATCTTCAGGTCTATTACTGGATCAATTACGGTGTGATCTGAGCAGTTGTTCAGCCTTTCAATGCCTGGGTTGCTTCAACTATGAATTGGGAATGCTGACTGCACTCACCTGGGATGTGCTAAAGGTTAACATGATTAACATAGGGAACACTCCGATCAGTCCCCTAACACAGAGCAGAACCTGGAGGAGCCGAAGCATGTTTGGATAAATGTGGACACTCAGGAGACTCGGATGGAGTCCTTAAACTGGAAGCAGATGGCCACTGAGCCGTGTTTCCTAAAAGAGCTTCCTCAATCATCTTATGGGAGGGCTTACTGAAAGTTCTGATGATTGGTCACATCTTTCAAACTCCCACCAACAGGCAGGAGGAAGGAGCTTTTGAGAAACCACACCTCCCAAGCACTACAATCTGGCAGAATAGCTCCCCTGACCACCTCACTGACCCACCACTTCCAAACCCAAGTAGAACAGGAAAGTAAAAAGACCCTGGGCTGGGGTTATAGCTCAGTGGTAGAGCACTCACCTAGCATGAGTGAGGCACTGGGTTCAATCCTCAGTACCACATTTAAAAAAAATGTAAAGATATTATGTATCTATAGCTAAACAAAATTATTAAAAAAAAAAAACCCTGACAGCTGATATATCACTGTGATCCCAAACGTGACCAGGGCTTTCCTGCACAACCAGGACGACTCCCGCAGAGGCACCCTGGCTCACTCCCCAGCCT
The DNA here is from genome assembly GCF_045843805.1 of Urocitellus parryii. Classification (NCBI taxonomy): domain Eukaryota; kingdom Metazoa; phylum Chordata; class Mammalia; order Rodentia; family Sciuridae; genus Urocitellus; species Urocitellus parryii. The sequence continues at coordinate 23,873,240 of NC_135543.1, read as the reverse complement.
GACCTTCAAGTTATCTGCTTCTCAATTAACAGGGTCTTATTTTTGCCATATCATCTACCAATATTCAAAGGAGAAGGGGGAAAAAACAAACATTTGAAATATAGGAAAAAGGTGAAATTTCAAGAAAAACATGACTATTTCAGAACTCTTTCATGCATCCGTTATGGATGCTTGCTCAATATTCATCAAGCATCGAATTGATACACAGGCAAGTGACAAAGTGAGAAAGGCAGAACTTTTGACTGGAAAGCACAAGTCAGGCACACACCTCTAGCTGTGTGCTGGGTGGCGAGGGAATGTGCACGAGCCAGCACACCAGAGCAGACTTACGTCCTCTAAACTGGCCACCCCACTGGATGCTGTGGCCCAAGCCTGTAATCCTAGGAACTCAGGAGACTGATGTAGGAGGATCATGAGTTCAAAGCCAGCCTCATCAACTTAGCAAGGCCCTAAGCAACTCAGTAAGACCCTGTCTCTAAATAAAATATAAAAAGGATGGGGATGTGGCTCAGGGGTTTACAACCCTTGGATTCAGACCCCGAGACCAAAAAACAAACCACCCATCCGGCAGGCTATAGGTCATTTCTTTAGTTGAGCTGTGACCAGCATCAGTCATCCCACAGAGGCTAGGGCAGCCAGATTTAGCCACATGCATTAATTACAAACCTTTCCAAAGGCCAAGGTGAAAGGTGCATGTAAAAATCAGGGTTGTTAACCATTTAAGCATAGTTAAATCTAATGATTGTAGGCACTCCCAAATATGCACAGCCAATAGATGCCCCACTTACCACAGTAAGTGTAAATGTGGTTGGACTCCAGGAAGCGGACCTTCAGATTATGCAAAACTGCAGGCTCATGGAGATAGCTGAGGGCAGTGAGGTCGTTTTCTCCCACCAAGATATCCGGATTCCGTAAGAAGGGTAGCTGGTTGTTCTGGGCGTCAACTGGATATTCCTGAATCTAAAGAAACACAAGCAGTAGGCACAGAAAGATAGTTATAAAGCATTTAGCTGTATTCCAAGTCCTGTCTTGACTTGGATCACTGTTCTTCAGGGGAGCATAGGTAATAAATATTTTAAAGGTAAGTTTGTCCTGTGCCTATAATCCCGGCTACTCAGGAGGCTGAGGGGGGAATCTCAAGTTTGAGGTCAGCTTGGGCAACTTAGTGAGACCCCATTTCAAATATTTTTAAAAGGCTCCGTGGTACAGTGCTGACCTAGCATGCATTAACTACTGGTTTCAATTACCAATACAACAAAAAAATAAATAAAAGAACACAAAAGAAAAACTGAACAAAATACCTGTAATTCCATGAGAGACCAGCCCTGGTAGAAAATTTGATGATTATTTACTTTCAGGATACCTTGAATTTTGAAGCATTTAGCTTGTGTTTATAGCACAGAAGACTAGGCACAAGAAATTTGGGAAGTTTAACCAGATTTAAGAGCATACTATTGCATCTTAAAGAATCAAACACTCCCAGTGTCTTTAATTCTAGTTGTCACAGGGCACTCATTCCCCCACCTAGAAGACCTTCCTTGATTGGTCACATTTATTGTGACATCCCTTAACTGTCTCTCAACCCATACTCTTTGTATTTGGATTATCTTGCAGCTCTGTCAAGGGCCTCAAGTTGCACCATGTGCACATAGGTTGCTCCACAATCTAACTTGGGGCACCTCTAGGGCAACCATTTTGCTCTGATCTGAAGTACAGTAACAACTTGGGATATATATGTGCAACCAGGGAGCAGGATCATGTATCTTAAGTCAAATCTGAAGTGTAACAAGTTAGCCTTGTATTCTTGTTTGGTGCAGTATTGGAACTACATACATGCTCAATGTTTGAGAAAAAAATTATAATCCTGTATTTACATATGTAGATGTAATTTTTAAAAGATGGTAGTCCCATTTTTAAACATTTAAACATCAAGACCTAGCTGCTGCTCACATTTTACGTGTTAGATGTCTCTTGGTGTGCTTGAGAATCATCTGGGGAGCACGTGAAAACAATTTCCTGAGCCCAACATTTTGTGAATGTTCAAGTAGGGCCCAGAGATCTAAAATTTAACATCCCAGTACTTTTGATATAGATAGCCTATGGATACTATTGTTAAGAATCGCTACTCTATATAAATGTTTTAGATAAATTCTATGAACAGACTTAATTTGCTAGGATAATAGCCAATTTTAAGAGAATATAAATATCAGCACTCCTTACGGCCCACTTTTAGAGGCCCTCATACTACCAACTCAAGGTACATTATAAAGTCACCAATTAAAGTCCTATGGTGATAGGTGCTAAATAAGTAGATGAATGAAATGACCAATCTAGAAGGAACTGCAAGCTATTTATGGAAAAATCTGAACATGTTAAGATTGCAAATCAATGAGTAAAAGGAGTAAATGTGCTGGGGTAAACTATCTAGCCCTTTATTTAAGGGAAAAGTTCCACTCTGGCTCAGACCAAAATAAAAATGGAACAAATTAAAGCCTAACGAGAAAAATGAGCAAATATTTAGATTTTGGCAAGAAGGACTTTGGAAGGATGATGCGAAAGCCAGAAAGATGTAGGAAAATATTCATAAATTCAACTACAACATAGGACTTTAAAATTTATCATAAAACACCATCTGCAAAGTCCAACTGGAGAAGGGAATGAACACGACAGAATTCATACTATTACCCAGTTTTTTAAAATGCAAGTGCACTAACGGAAGTTGGGCACAGAAAACAAAATCACAAAATAAATGACATGAAAAGCTGCTCACTGTGGCCAGTAACCAAAGAGATGCAAATAAAATAATTCAGCATTACTATGACCAGATAATCATCCTTAAAAATGAGACACTCACAGGATGTGTGTGGCAACAGGAAGATGTCATGTGGATACAGACTCGCCCCACCTATCTGCAGGGCAGCAGGTACTCGGACTCTTGCCCTAACAAATTCATCTTATAAGTGATCTTTATAGTAGAGCTATAAAGAACGAAGGTGAAATGCGACGGACCCAGTTGGTCAGCTAGTTACCCACAGTGGTATGCCAAGTTAAATAAATCATTTTCATAAAATGAAAGACAACAGTCTGTCTGGAATAATATCCCCATAATATTATCTGGTTTTCTTCTCTTTACTGTGTCCTGTTCATTCTTTTCCTTTAATGTTAATTGAGGGCCTTTTCTGTGGAAAATTCCATTTAAGCTTTCTCTATACAGTAAACTAGTAAACTATCATGAAGATGCAGAAAAAAATTCCAGAAGGTGGGGAGGGAGAAAAATGGAGCTTTGAAGGTTGATTTTTAGTTCATTACAAATTCTGGGGTTGGTAGGTGTGCTAGTGAGACTTCCATTACTGTTATTAAATACCTCAGATAGTCAACTTGTGAGAAACAAAGACTTATTGTGGCTGTTTCAGTCCACAGCTGCTGGACTCCATTGCTTTTGGACTCAGGGTAATGTAGGACTTCATGGCAGAAGAGCCTGGTGGAGCAAGCTCCTCACCTCAGAGCCAGAAATCAGAGGAGCCGTCCAGTTCCCAGGACTTGGTTCAAGGGCACACCACGAAGACCCAACTTCCTCCCACTAGGGCCCCTACATCAGTGTTTCTCCCAACAGTACCATGGCTGGTGACAACGCCTTTAGCACACAGGCCTTTATGGAACGTTTAGGATCCCAACCATTAGTCACTTTCTTCATCTGCTTGGTCGGTGGCATCATTGGGACTCTGCTGGACCACCCTCCCTGAGCCATCCTAAAGACATCCAGAGGGATGCTTTGCACCTTTCTGTACCCCTGCCTCAAGCTGCAGCAACAGCTGCAGGTGGAACTGTGAGTCTGAAGGACACCTCAGCCCACATCTCTACATCCTGAGGCAGGAATGGCAGCTTCCCCAGAATGACTCCCCTCTCGAAGACTCCCTGCAAGCACGCAGATACAAAAGTGTATGCAATTTGGGGCAAACACATTCACAAATACACAAGTGATATTGGTTACAGTAGAATTGATCAGGAGCAAAAGTGCCCAGAGCAGCAAAAAAGAGGGAGGAGCTGCCAGCTCAGCATTCCAAGCCACAGATTTCTGGGTGTATGTCCAGAGGGAAGTGGGGGGGGGGCTTAAGAACAAAGTGTTTTGCTGTTGAAGGGATCTGAATCGAACACTGCCACTTCACTGCTCATTGTGGCGTCAGAGATGCTTGCCGAGTATCTGACCACTGCAACCTGGAAGAGGAGCAATACCACAGAGACCTGTCACTCTTGTGTTCTACAAAAGCACAGGGGCAGCATGCCCGAAGCAGAGGTGCTGGCCCTTGCACTGGAAGCTGAGTGGAGACTCAGTACAGCTGCAAATACCTGTTTTTAATTTTTCAAACTATTTTTAATCAAAATGTCTGTACGTATCAAAGAGATGAAGACTTACATTCCTGTCCAATCCCACAAATGTCAAGCAAAGCAGGCTTGGCTACACCAAGGCACAGGTGGAGGACATTCCTCTCTGTAAAGCTCATCTGCTTCTTGCTTCCTCTCAGAACTCACGAGCAGTCAGGGTTTTGCACTAAGAGGGACCATCAAGGTCACAAACTCAGGTGACTGCATCACTGTGGTGTGCCCATTTTAAGTCCTTTGGGTATACACCGAGGAATGGGATAACTGGGTCAAATGGTGGTTTCCGTTCCAAGTTTTTTCCATACTGCTTTCCAGTGGTTGCACCATGTGCAGTCCCATCAGCAATGTAGGAGTATCTCTCCCACCATATCCTCACCAACCTTTATTTATAGCAGCTTAATTCACAATAACCAAGCTATGGAACCAACCTAGTTGCCCTGCAGTAGGTTAATGGATAAATGTGATATCTGTACCCAGTGGAATAACTCAACCAGTAAGAATGAAATTTGGGGGGCTGCGGCTATAGCTCAGTGGTAGCGTGCTTGCCTAGCATGTGTGAGGCACTGGTTTGATTCTCAGCACCATATAACAAATTAATAAACAAAGTATTGTGTGGCCCTCTACAATTAAAAATATTTTTTAAAGATGAAATTGTCATTTGCCAATAAACAGATGGAACTAGAAACTATCATGCTAACTGAAATAACAATCCCCAAAAACCAAAGGCCAAATATTCTGTGATGTGGAACTAACTCATAAGGGAGAGGGAGTGAAGAATAGAAGTTCACAGGATTAGACAAAGGGGAATGAAAGGAGAGGTATGGGATTAGGAAAGACAGTAAAATGAGTTAGATTTGACTTTCCTATGTTCATATATGAATACATGATCAGTGTAATTCCAAATCATGCACAACCCCAAGAATGGGAAGTTATACTCCAGGTATGTATAATAGTATGTCAACATATACTGCATGTATATCTAAAAAGAATTTTTAAAATATTTTTTAGTTTGTTTTTTTTTTTTTTTAATTTTTATGTGGTGCTGAGGATTGAACCTAGTGCCTCACACATGCCAGGCGAGTGCACTACCACTTGAGCCATATCCCGAGCCCCTCTAAAAAGAATTTTTAAGAATGAAATTAGGATGTTATATACCATATATGTATACTATGTCAAAATACACTGTCATGTATACCTAAAGATTTAAGGAAAAAAGTCAGGTGAAAACAATTTTAAAAGCAAATCATGGAGATGGGGGGAGAGTTTTCCCAGCCACTAGAGGGCAGGGAGCTACTTGTGAGGGAGGCGGGGCCAGGAGAGAGCTGACCTGCACAGGGTTCTACTACCAGCCAGGTGTCAGGACACCACACGTCTCCAAGGTCAGCATCTGCCAACATATCAGATCCACTTTAGCAGCAGAATCCCAGGCAGAGGGCTAGCTCGCACTATCATAGCTCAGGGAGGAAAAGGTAGAGGCCCATCCTTATCCCCAATAGGTTACCATCTTACTGGCTATAACACAAAACATCCTGTATTATTTGCAAGATGGTACAAGCCTGTTTCGAGTCCACTATGTACAAAGCACCCAGAGTAGTTAAAGTCATCGGGAATAGAATGGTGGCTTCCAGGGACTGCAGTCAAGAATAGGGAGATTGGAAAGTTAGCATTGAATGAGGACAGTGTTTTGCAAGATGAAAAGAGGTCTGGAGAAGGATCGTGGGATGGCTGCACAACATTGTGCGTGTCCCTCAACTATACACTTAATGGTTAACATGGTAAGTTTTATGTTAAGTATGTTTTTATTATGGCAATCATGAAGGATCAGAAGTGGGGGAAATCATCTTGGAACAGTGAGCAGCCCAGATACCTTGAAAGTAGAGGGGACAGATTGGCAGTAAGGTCCTGCCCTAAGGTAGAGTTAGGAAAATCAGATTCTCTGCAAGAAAGTTTTAACTCTTCGCTTCAGCAATGAAAGAGACTTTGGCCTTCGGGGGTTAGGGGCAAAGACTGAGGTGGCTATTCCACCAGCTTGGTGTTAGAGAATGGCTCCAGCTTCAGAGGGGGGCGGGGGGCGTGCTTCAAATGCTCACCCAGTCATGCTACTCTGGACTCCTTCTGGTACACAGCACCTGGGTCACTCCCAATGACACCCAGAGCCAGTTAGGGCAGCCCATGAGTAACCTGGACAGACTCAGACACTCAGAGCCCATTATTTCTGGTGCACTACTTATTTTCAGCCCCAGGCTTCCTGTCAATTCCACACTGACCAGCCTCAAAGCCAGAGAGGGAAGAGATGGACCCTAGACAGCTGCCAAGATTAGTCATGCAGGGCCAAATCCAAGTGTAGCAGAGGGGCAAGCATCTGCTCTGTTTTAGCAACACAGCAGATCATTCCTCACTACCTCCGTACAACTTTTAAAAACACCCACCCACTTGAAAACATCAACTGAAATGAAATCTGTTGGAGTAGAAGACACTATTCATGTGGGTGGACTCATTTTGTTTCAGGCAGAGGGTGGGAAGTTTTTCAAATGGTAAACAGGATTCCATCTGCTGGGAGTTGATTCTCACCTGAAAACCTTGGAGGGGGCTAGCAAAGCCTGCCTGTCAGCAAGAGCAAGGTGTGGGTGGGGGACCTTGGTGTTGATACTTCCTAACCAACTCACCGTTCTGCCCTAGTTTTACTAAGTCACACACCCAATTATATTAACACAAAACAGCAGTAGGAGAATGTTCAAGATGGGACACTGTTCAATGGGCAGGTTCATCACCAACCATCTAGAAAGGTGGGCAAGACCGAAGAGCTTGAAAGAGTGACAAACAGCAACAGTAAATAATGCAGGCTTCAGGACATGGTTCAGACTTTCTAATGCTGTTGGAGTTTAGAGAGGCACTGATCACACCAATCCAAACCTTGCCTACAAGCAATGCCCACCCTGCAGCCCAAGGATCCACCCCAGAAAACAATCTCGACTCTCCCTGCACCTTTGCTAACAATCGGTTTCTCTCCTGGTCCCTGCCATTGTACAAGCTGCATGAACTGCTGCCTCTATCCTCAGTCTGAAGCTACCTGTCCCCTTTCCCCACTGGGTCCTAGAGGCACTGACTTCCTTTCCTTCCCTTGCACACATCCAAAATGAACTTAGTTCTTAGGAATTTGGCAGACCCCACTGCTCTGTGGCACACTCTCCTCTGAGCCTGCACACCCCAACTCTCCAGTGGCTCCTTCTGCAGTCCTCAAGAAGCTGGACCTCCGAGCACCTTCACCCCAGCTGGCTAAGCCTCCCTCCCATACCTCACTCCCGGATCTACTGCATTTCTGCCTCACCTCTATTGCTTGTTCACTGTCACCTCCAGCACTGCGATCCCCAAAATGTGGGGTCACAACTGTCCCCCCATGCACCTGCCTGGCCCCAGTGCTCATTCTGAGCACTAGTATGTGTGGAATGCACGAATCAGAGGTAGCCAATGGCTCCTGGAAAAGGAGACTGAATGGAAGCTTTCAGGAGGAGAGTTTTAGAGTTAATACCTCCATCTCCTTTTGACGACAACCTGAAAGTTAATCAAAACAATGCATCCAACACATATGGAGACCCTTCCTGCCAGGCACTACCCTGAAGTGTACCTGTTACATCTTACCCCATGTTATTCTCAGAACTAGCTCTAGACAAACCATCATCCTGTTCTCCAGGGAGAACAATAGGCACAGAACTGCTAACATGTCCAGGATCACAAAGCCAGTGATGGCTGAGGCTGAATCCACCCAGACTGCACTGCAACCCACACTCCTGCCACCTTACTTGCAAGGGCCCTCGTGAGCGTCCTCTTCCCTCTCCTCCCCACAGAGAGGCCTCCATTGCCCTCACTCCACTTAAGATGCTTGCCTCAGCCACAAGTGCTCATAGCTATTAACCCCAATGGGCACTTATGTGACACGCCCAGGGCAGCCCTGGGGTTAGGACTTTGAGATGCATTGCCATCAACGAGAAGAATCCAAGGACTCAGAAGTTCCAATGGCTAGGAGAAAGCCAAGCCCACAAGGTACCACCAAGTCCTGATCAGCACAGGCCTTGGCTTCCCACACCCAGCGCCAGCACTTACAGTCTCATCTTCCAGTTTGAGCTGGAGGCTCTTCTCACCCTCTTTGTAGTCCTTGGTTAATTCAGCTGAGCGCCACACTTCATCTGGGTCAGGGATCCAGACCCTTGTGTACTGAAAGATGAGAGAGGAAAAAGTTCAGATACAAGGTGAAGTATGCAGGGTCCTAAACATGTGTCATTACCTAGGAGGGGCCACTACTTCTAAAGCCATCTATCATTCATTTCTGATATTACAAAGAAATCCACAAATTCCCATTTGGGAAACCTAGCCGATATTCTGCATTCAGGGATAAAGCCACTTTCCCGAACAACAGGTCAACCAAAACATGCTTCAGCATCCCAAGTTGCCACTTTGTGGCTTATACAATGCAAAAATCAAACATGCCCCAAAACCCTCATTCAACCTACCCCAGACACTATCCTAACCTTGTTTAACCTGGCCAACCCCTGGCAGGAGACAGCACGGCCCTTCCAGCCAAGTGGTGACACCTGGAGCAAACTCCACCAACTTGCCCAGTGAGTCTCAACTTGGCATTCTCAGCCCCGGCTGCTCACAGAATCACCCGGCTTCATATCAATGTTTATAGAAGCACAATTCACAGTAGGTAAATGGTGCAATCAACCCAGATGCCCTTCAGTAGGTGAATGGATAGAGAAACTGGTACACACAATGGAATATTACTCAGCAATGAGAATAAAATCATGGTATTTGCAGGTAAATGGATGGAGTTGGAGACTAATGCTAAGTGAAGTAAGCCAATCCCAACAAACTGAAGGCTGAATGTTTTCTGACAATGAGGATACTGACTCATAATGGGGATGGGGGCGGAGGGGAGCATGGGAGGAATAGATGAACTCTAGATAGAGCAAAGGGGAGGGAGAAGGGTGGGGGGTTAGGGGGTAGCAAAGACAGAGGGTAATGATGTCCGATTCCAAAGTACAGATATGAAGACATGTATGGTGCGACTACTTTGGGTACAACCAGAGAACTGTGAAGAATTGTGCTCTGTAAGCGTAATATGAATTGAATTGCATCATATGTAACAAATTAAAATAAATAAATCACCTGGCTTCAAGAACATGAGTCCTGGTCCGGCCAATCACCAGGAGTGACAAAAGCTCCCGAGAGCACCCCATGTAGCACTAAATGGCAGCATCTTGATCTACTGGTGTCACCCCTAGCCCCACCCTCCACACAGCTGCCAGACTGATTCAAGTTCTCTTCTCACAGGTAAGCAGTTTCCATGGGGTGTCTTTGCTTCAGAAGCTGTGTCCATAGAGACGTAGTTTTCTTGCCACAGAATATTCTTAGAAAACTAGAAACAAGTGGCTCTTAACTAGCAGGTCAGCCAGAACGTGTGCTTGGGTCAGCACAGTCCACACCTCACTAGTGGAGTGACAACTCCAAGCCCTGTGGCCAGGCAGCTGCCCGCACATTAGCAGCCAGCTGGCTTTACTTAGGTCCCGCCTCCTCCCAACCACTGCAAGATTATTTTTCTCCAGGTGGTCACTGGGCTTTTTAAGAATAAGACCCTGACCCCTACTAAATTTCTATTTCATTACTAAGCAGGAAAGTCCTACAGTAATAGAATCAAACTTATCCATGAGAAAGCAAACATCCACCAGTTTTCATGCTTCACATCGCAATTCAGGTAGGGAGCCAAAATCATTCATTCTGTTACCACAAAGAAATCCACAGAATGTTTACTTCCGCCCTGCCTCCTGAGCCTGCCTTGTAAGACAATATTATTCTATCTTTATAGAAAGATAACATTTTGAAACAAAGATCTGTATAGTTATAGTACCCGAGAGCTTCTGAGTATTAAGAATCTTCAGGGTAAACTTTGAGCATTTTCCAACCTTACCTGTGAACATCCCTTCTCCATTGTCTGAGGCCACCATCCACCCAGCAGCTATGACCTGCAAGATCCTATCCCTAAGCTTTAGATGAGTGGTCCTATTCCTCAGCCTCAGTACAGTTCTCTAGTCACTATGCTGAGGTATACTCCTGGGACTTCCCCTCCAGTCAGCACATCCAAGAAATTTTACCTGAAATAGCCTCAGTGTAAATGGTGTCCCAATGGCTCAAGACAGGGAAACAACTAAGAAGAATAAAAGCAATCCCAACAGGAAGCAAATGGATGTACTGAGGCCGGAGGCTCAGCCCAGCTCAGCTCAGCTGGGAACTTGTGTGCCACACTCTCACTGCATAAGTGGTCATAGCCAGAACGGGAATAAGTCACTCCTGACTCCCTCTGTTAAGTTCTCACCCTGGGTGAGTTCAATTATCTTTATACTTACATAAAAATGACTTTCAGTAGACCAAAAGCCATGGGTAGGTGGAAAGTTTCTGAATTTCCCACACTGTAGTGCTACTTTATTTAGCTCTCTGCTCCATGCAAGGACCTCAGTCAGCATCACTACCACCTGGGAGCATGTTGGAAGTGCAGGACCTCGGCTTCCATCTAGACCCACCACCCGGCCACTCAGAAAGGTGTGCTGACCTCCATCAGAACTCACATGCCTGTACTCAGGTCTGCTCCTGCAGCACCAGCTCACTTCCCTTTGTAAAAGGGTCAGCAAACTATCTGCAGGCCGAATCTGGCACCGGGTCTACTTTTGTATAGTACATGAATTAAACTTTAGAACTTTTAAATGGTTGAAAAAAAATTAAGAGATCAATGTTCACATAATGTGGAAAAAAATATGTAAAGTCAAGTTTTGTCATCTATAAAGTAAAACTGGAATACGTCTATAACCATTTATGCATTATCCATGGCTACTTTCAGACTTTAATGATACTGTTCAAAACACTCCTATGTCTCAAAGCCTAGTAGACTCATTACCTGGCCCTTCACAGAAAGGTTGCCAACTTCTATCCTTATTCTTGCTGGTTTAGGGCCAGGATCCCTTCTTCCCCTGTTCAGAGAGTCCAGCACCAGCACCATCCCCAGAGCCAGCTCCCCAGTGAGCTGACACAGTATGGCCCTCTCCGATTAGCTGTATCTGATTTTGCCATCATTTGTCCTCACATCAGTCTCACATAATTACTGTGAAATTTCAGGCATACTATTGACCATCTTTGCATCCTTGAGATCTAGCACCTCCTTAGCATAGAGGTGATGCTCACTACACATTCACTGAGCACAGGACATCAACAGAATGTGTGCCCTTATGGGACACTTAGTTTATACAGAAATACATTGTGGTAAGCACCATGTAATCAAAGTACAAACATGGAAATGCATCCCCTAATTTCAGAACGTATCATCTACTTGGGTCAATAATTCACATAAAAATATACTCTAGTAGGGTGTCATGAACAATTCTGGAGAAGAGCAGTGGCTACTTAGTGGAGGGAGAGAGAGCATAAGCAACAAGGTAATGCCAACTTAAAGTTGGATGCCCACATGCCCTCTAACTTTTATAAGGATGTAGGATACACAGAGCTGATCAAGCCAGTTTTAGATTCAAAGCTAGTCCCCACTTGGCACCTGGAAGTGTGTGGATGTTGTCATACATATGTCAAGCTCCACAGTAACACATGTGGGCATGCATTACAGTAACAGGTGCTCGCTGTTAAAATAGAGCGTCTACATCAGTCTGGTTTGAGGGTGCAGGATGGCTGGCCTCCCCTCTGCTTCTTCCTCATTTTTTACCCTCCTCCATAGATTCTCAGTCTCAGGCTCTTATGAATTACTGAGCAAGACTATTTATCCAATGTCACATTTACCACACATGATGAGCAACTTACAGGACAGCTAAGGATGGTTTAACATAATCAAATTTTTTATATTGGCTTGGCAAACAACGTCCAACCACTTGGTCACCCCCACATTGTCTCACATTGAGCAAGATGCATGGCCCCTGCAATCCAGCCCTAAGTGGTAGAGGGTCAGTGCATAATAAATGGCCAAGGAAACAAACTAGGAGGGAAAGAGGCCAGTGTGCAACTGTGATGGCTTCAGGAAGGAAGACAGATGAGTTCTGAGCTTCCAAAAGGATTTGCTGAGAGCCATAGCCAAGTCGCAATGACGCATGGCATTTTTGCCAGAATGGAATGGTTGAGAGGTGATGCCAGCAAGCCATTGAGATGATAATGGTTATGTTAAGCTGTGTATTCAATTGCATATTAGACCCCTGCTGTCCGCCTTGGGTGCTACTTTGGAGTTCTCCGGGTATTCCCGGAGAGTTCCCATTGGTTGGTGTGTGGTGTGTCCTGGGAGAAGGCCGCATGGGTGGCGCTAGGGGAAAAGCGCGAGTGCAGTGCCAGTGAGAGTTGAAATAAAGTAGCTGCTGTTTGAACCTACAAGGCTTTGTGGTGGCTCGGTTATTCATGCCCAGCCAGATTGCGGCAAGGATTTGGAAGCGGGTGGGTTTCCTCTGGGATGATGAGATGCCCAGGCCTACAGATGTGGTGGCCCGTGCAGCACTGAGCAATACGAGTGCCACTGAATTGTTTACTCTAACTTCAGTTGTTTTTACCTTCTGCAAATTTCCCCCAAAATGCCACACAGCTGTGGTCACTGTGCTGGAGTCTCATCTGTGATGTAGCAGTAGGTCAATATATTTCCACAGAAGGCTATCATCCTAAACATATGGAAATTCTCTACAACCAAGGTTCTGAGTTGCCCCTCAATAGCTTTTCACCTCCAAGGAATTCCTCCTGTCCATGACTCTCCCCTCGACCAGCCTTACTCCATGGCAGCACACTGAGAAGGTAAATCTCCCCACATAACCCGATTACAATGCCACACGATTTGCTCTTAACGATGCTAAGTTCTACCATATCCAAGTCAAAATAGCAAGCCTGACCTCATCACTGAAGAGGCAGTTGTGATTTTGGAAAGAGCCCAATATTTTGTCTACAGAAGGCAGATATATACATCAGATACATTAGGACTGAGCTGTTCTCCAGACCCGTAGTTCATTTCTCTGCAGAGTTAGCTGGAGCCAGTGGCTTCCTGTGACAAAAGCTCAAACTGTACCCGAGAATCACCTGGGGAGCTTTCATCAATTCCCATGCCAGGCAACACCCCATGCATCAGGCTCTGAGGGCAGGAACCCAGCAGTGTTTTTAAAGCTTCCCATGAGTCTCCTGTGCAAGCAAATCAAGAACTAGTAGTGCATGTGGAGTGGCCGATTTGAAGGGTCACCGCAGCCCATTATGTGCCCATCAGCTTGTGGATTCTTTTCAGGAGCTAAAGCACTCCTAAGAGCCCCATTAAAGTGTACATAGTGTCCAAAAGAGCACCTCACTGACCCATTTATACGAACTTTCACACAGTCCAGCACTGGTTTTGTACACGGTCAGAACTCCTTTGGTGAGAATCCTAATCACTTATTAGCTTAAGTTGATGCACAGTCTCAGCCTCAGTTTCCTCAGTTGAACAACAGACTAAAAATTATACCAACCTTATGATGTGTTCTCAGAATTGAGCCCATAGTACAGTGTACATCAGGTGATGATGGTACGTGTTGCACTGTCCAGAAAGCAGGAGGCTGATGGGACTGGGATCAGAAGATGAGCCCCAGGTGTTCCACGGTACTGGAATTCTTTTGATATCCTGCAGGTCGTAGTGCTTAGGTAGCTACGTCTATCAAATTCAACAGCTGGATTTAGCCCTCCTCATTGCAGAAACTAAGAAGTTGTTCTCAATGCTGGCTGGCACATAAGAATTATCTGCAGATCTTTACAACACAGAAGCACCTACACCCAGGTCCCACATTTCAACAATTGAGAGATCAAATCTCTGGGAGTAGAATCAGGGCACTCTATTTCAACCTAAACAAAACCTTCCAAGTGATCAATGTGCTGTCCTAATTAAAACCACTATTTCCGGTGAAACTTAGAGCCAAGGTGGAACTTGGGGGAAAATACAGGCATCTGAAACATCCACACTCTGGAATTGTCCATGCCGCCTCCATAACCTTACACCAACACAAGTAAAATTGAAAGGAATAAAATATTTGACATAACTAAAACCAAGTTAAGATGAACTGAGTCATCAACTCTATTTTATGGAGAAACCTGAGGGTTAAGAGTACTAACCAAGTTGCCAAGAGTAAAGTCTACCAGAACTGGGGGGAGGGGTGGACATCAGTCCAAGTCTCCCACTGTCTACCCCTCCTGAGAAATAAAGATTCTGCAGAGTATGTTTTATGTAGGCACAGTGTCATGTGAATATGCATAAAATATTATCAATGCCCATTAGCAATGGCACACTCAGGTAAGCCAGCAGGTATGTTCAGTGCTAAGCGTAAGTCAGACTGAAGAATTAGGTGCAATGAAACCTGGGCGTGAAGCAAGGCAATGTGCCTCGAGTTCCCCAGGAAGGGACAAGACCCTAACTTGGTGGCTAACCATATCTGCCTGTACATTCCTCCCTGTGTTTAGGGGGCTTGCTGGGCTTCTACCAAAGGAGACAGAGAAGACAGATGAGCCGGGTGTAAGGTGTTCATCCCAACACTTGTTAGCAGGTGAGGTTCTATGCTTCTGAAGCTCAACTTCCTTATCTGGAGAGTGGGGGCAAGTATCTTCCGTACCAGAGTTATTAGGAGCAAATAATGCCACTACAGCATTTAGCAGTATTTTGTGATCAGTAGTTATTGCCAGCTGGTAGGACCTTTAGCCCCAGGAATAATATGTGAAGAATTCCCTCTAGGAGGGTGCAGATACAAACAGATAGTCAACAGAGCCACATGCAAAGTGTCATGGGAACACCCACGCCCTACGCTTCCAAGGCACTCCCAAGTTACTTAACTCCTCCTCCAGCAAGCCAAGGTTCTTAGGGTCCCCTGTTCATTCATTCTCATTAAAAGCTGACAGAACTTACTATTACCTACCCTTTTCCCTGGATGTTCTTCACTGGTAAGCCCCTATAATTTATAGCCAGAGGAATTCTATGCTGTTTGTCCATAGCCCACCAACTAACAGAAAACTCATGCACGATTCCTAAGCCAGTCACGGGGATCCCTGAGGCCCAAGACAGAACACTCCTGATCTTGCTCTATGTTGTATGTTCTTTCTTACACGAACATGAACCACACTAACATTACAACAGCAAAAAGCCTCAACACCCTTGGGGTAAAGGGGATGGGAGAGAAAAAAGTTTCATTCCAATGTGTTAACTATGTAGTTAAACAGCAAGATTATAAAATCTAGTACTTCCTCTCCAGATATCAGAAGGAAAATCCATCTATATGTATCCAGAACTACTAGTCGTATTTTTGGTATGTGCCCTTACATGCTTATGAAATCATTCTCAAACCATGCCATGAGAAAAATCTCACTTATCTGATATCACTGTCACATTCTATCTTAATCTGCATCTTATGTCTGTATTTGAAAACAAAGAACTGATTCTCCTACGACAAAATCTCTCAAATACTCACTGAGCACCTCCACATGACAGGTGCCATATGAGATGCTGGAGAACAGTGAAGCAAAGACATTTCCCTATCTTTAGGGGCCTTAGCCACATTACACAATGCATCTACTGCAGCAGTATTAACTGCTTCAACAGCACTGACCTAACCTAGTCTGGGTCAGCAGGGTTGCTGAAGAGGTAAGGTTCAAGCTAAGCCCTAGATGGATAAGGAGCTGCCTGGGAAAGGTAGGGAGAAAGGGGGCTTCTAGGCTAAAAAAATACCTGTGGCAGGAAGGAGAAGGGCTCACCAAGGAACTGAAAGGCAGTCAGTGTTGGGGGTACATAGAACAGGAGGGGAAAGGGCTCAAAACCAAACTGAGCAGTTCAGGGGCCAGGTTTAGTAGGTTCTTGTGAGGGATCACATTAGATTTTTGGACCTGGTCCAACTGCATAATTAATAGACCCATATTTACAGCTTATGTGTATGGAAAAAGAACGCTCAGTACAATAGTATAGGATCCCTTTGTACTCAAGTAAGAAAGCCAAGGATATCATTTCTCATCTTACTCTCAAACTGTAAAATGCTCAATTTCCATTCCCTCCACACTTTAGAACGATACCTATACAGCTTTTGAATCCTCCTTTATTCAGTTGAGGATGAAATAAGACAAATAAGTCTCCCAACTTCTTTCCAGTGAATTCTACAATGCCGAGCTTGGTCAGAATTCCAAAAATTTAACACCAAGAATGAGGAGGAAACCTTCAGCCCGTGTACACTGGTGAGAGGCTCAATAACTGCATCCGAAACCCTCGGGCCTCCAGGGAAGGGAAAAATGCTCCAGAACCAACACACATGTGCCTCGAGTTGCAACCATGAACTGGTTGCGACTTTAGAGCTAGGAATTTAAATGGGCATTTTCTGTGTGACAACTGCCCAAGAACCTTAAGATGCCCCGGATCTCCATGGTGATTTTGAGAGGAATTACTAAACAAGCATTATCAATAATGCAGCCTGCCTCCTGGAACTCATTCTCCAGAGAGTTCTACCCAGTGCTGACATATAGAGCAGCTGGGTAGCTAGACTTCCTAGGATGACCACAACTACCTCCAACTCCTCCATGTTAAGTGCAAGAGACATACTTTCACAGTTAAATGTTCCCTCCCATCCAGCTGAAAATGGGTTTGCAGCTTTAAAGACTGCTGATTTGATCCTTCATAGTCCTAACAAAAAGACTCAGTTTAGAGAAAGCATGAAGACAGTTGAGGTTATTATACAACAAACTGCATTTATTCTCTAATGGATTGGGGGAGGAGACTAGAATTATTCACTGAGGACAAAGTGACTCATCTTAAAACTTTTTCCAGAAAAAAAAAAAAAAAAAATCACAGTAACCGTGCCCCCACCACACACACACACTGGAGAAGCTGAGTAGTAAATGAAGGGACCAATGGATTTTCCGGTTCTGTGTGCACACAATGAGCTACTGCTGGGCCCAATTATAGTTCTCACAGCGGAAGTCTGTGCCTGCTGCCTTCCTTCAGCTCACCTGAGCACTAACACCCAGTCGGCTGAGCATGCTGCTCTTAGAGGCTGTTGTCCAGGGTGCAAGCTACACTGCCACTAGTGGAAACGGAGACCCACGGGGACAGGCACCAAAGCAGCACTCTGGTCTTATGGGCGCTCTTCTCCTTACCACATACACCACAGAAGTTCATGTATAAACTTTTAGGCTTCAAGCATTTTAAATCCAGAAGCCCAAACTCTGGGGCAGCATGAATAAGCCCTACTCCAACAAAAACTCTCCCTGCTACGTAGATGCCTCACGCACGGGACAGCCATGAGCTTATGGTGAATGTATTAGTAGATTAATGGAGACTACTGCAGTAGTCGGGTATCCCTATTAAGCCCACATCCCAGGACTTAAAATAGTTGAACACACCGGCTGCTGCATTTTTCTTCTGGACACAACCCGAGTAACAACCATATTCTCTCCGGTTCCACGTAAGGGTTACAATACAGCTCTTCCATTCCCCCAGGTTCCAGGACCTTCCTGGAGTTCCAGAACACACAGATCAGAGCTTGGGTAAATACCACACAGAACTGACCTAGACTCCAACTAAGCGATCCATAGTCCCCACCTTAAATAACAGAAAACATACAGAAAAAAATAAAAGCAATCACCATGGTTCTGGACACAAGGATGAGCCACATTTCTTTCCAGAATGTGAAGTTGAAAATGTCAAGCAAACAGCAATCGTGTCTTGGTGTGGCAGAAGTGTGGGTCCGGTACTCAGGCATTCAAATTGCAGAACTTCCTTGGATACATCCTTCACATTCTCTCAGCATGAGCTATCCCAATCAGTAGGTTGAACAGAACACTGTAGGCACATTTACAATTCACTACCCAATCACCTTCCTGTTCCCAAGTAAGAGTGAGTTGTTCATGGTAGAATCTTAGTATCTACCTCGAAAACACCTATGAAAAGGCTCAGGTTTATGGCTCAGTGGAGATCCTTAGTTCAGTGGTTTTCAGGGAAATGTGGTTGCATCTTTTTTAACCAGTGAGTGTTCCCAGAGAAGCAGGTCCTAGCTTAAGAGAAGGCTACTCTCTGGAGTCCACGAAGTATCCTAAGAACTCGTAGGAAATGGAAAAAAAAAAAAAAAGATTCCCGATTAAAAATAACCACTGCATGTTTACAGTAGACCACTTATTGGCCATCCCTTGTCCTGAGGTACCCACCCTCTGGTGGTGTTTAACATACTACTTTCATATTTTGGTTAATTCTCTGGAGTCTGTTTTCACTGCTGACTTAAGGACAGAGAGCAGCACCATGTTGTGACCATCACAACTCAGCCTTGATGTCAATCATCAAAACACCTGCACACATTTCCCTCTCACATTCAAGAACTAAGTGGGGTGGGTGGGTGGGTGCAGGGCTACTGTTGTCAGGAGGGTAGGCTTGATGATGCACAGGACAATCCCCACAGAAAGCTATCTGGCCCATTAGTAACAATCCCCAAGTTGAGAAACTTTAGATCTTTTTTAAAAAAAAAAAAAAAAAAAAAAAAAACCCACAAACATCGTTGTTCACAGTTGCCATTCCTTTACTTCAGTTGACCCCTTACGAGATAAAATTTATACTGGACTCTTCACAACCTGGTACAAGTGACTCTTTGGATCACATCCCTCCCCCACCCCTGTGCCCACTATTCCTTACTCCAGCCGCATTAGGCCGCTTATCAAATAGCTGAAGAATCTTGTCTGCACCCTTGCTCCCATTTTTTCTTGTGCTTCAGATTTCTTCCTTTTCTCTACTGCTATACACCCTCTGAGGTCCTGCTGATGTACCACTTCCTGTCAGGCCTTTCTGTGCCATGATGGGCCCCAGCAGTCTCTTCTGTGTTTTCCCCGCAATAGCCTTGAAGTGCACTACACTCACTTGTGTAGACGATTTTTGCCCTCTGGGGCAGCAACTAACATTGTTCATCTCTGTTCCATGCTTTTGGGTAGGTCCTGGAAAGTACTTCAGTGCACACTGGCTGAACAGATGAATGCACGTACATGCACTCCAGCACTGTAAATTCTTGCTTCTCATAAGCAAGAAAGTACAGCCTCTCTTCCACCAGAAGCACTAAATATAGCGGTATCTAAATAACCCATCAGCACAGGGCTGTCACCAGCTCAAGAACATCTGGGCATGAGGACGAGCAGCTTAGTTGCCAAACCTCAGCATCGAGTCTGACGATGCTGCACTTCTCTCTGCAGAGTTAGCATAGCCATTGCTCCTGTAACTTGCAGGTTGTGTCTGTCAGAACTCCTGGCATTTCTGGGTCCTGCAGACTCTAAGTTCTGAGCAATGGGTGTATTAAGCAAATGCAGTGTTTTATGCTTCTCTCAAACTAAAGAGTCAAAAGCAGGGTTCCCAGCACGAGTCTTACAGCTACAGGGGAACATCTAGCAGTCCTTCCACTAAATCTTAGCTTCCTGTGCATTTGTGTTAACAAAGGACAAATCAACAGCTAGACCTATGGAATGCCCTGTGTCAGACACCACCCATCTTCCATCTCTGAAGACGAGCAACCCTTCAAGGCTTGGTCTAAAGGCAAACAGGAACTAGGTGCCATCGATATGCCTGACACCAAGTCCTATTAATCCCTCATGGACTCCCCTTGAAAGTTCTCCACAGGCTCTAGAAAAGAAATGGTGTCACCCCTGCCACTAACTGATGCTATGGAGGAAGGACACTGTCACGGCTCAGGCAACAAGTGGTTAGAATGCATCTGCAACTGGAGCTCCAGAACATATCCTGGATTGGTCACTTCTCCATTCACCCTGTCCATTCTGGCCTGGATCCTTTTACCTGGCCCGTTTCTTCACTTCTTACCCCAAGTACCATTTTCTCAGTAGCAGCAAGAGTGTCTTTGAAATTATGTTGCTTCTTGTTTCCCGCTTCAAATCTCCTACTGTATTAATAAAATCTAAACTGCATATCCTCCCCACCCTCCTCTCTCCCCCCAGCAGGCTCCACAGCAGGAACACCCACCTCATTTTCTTTCCTTGGGACCTTTGACTTTTAATTTTCCTCCCCATCCTCTAGAGCCTAGGGATTTCTCAGGAGGGTCTTCCTTTTTATGCAAAGCTCAGTTCAGAGGTCACCTTCCAGCTGCCATCTTAAAGTGTTTTCCTGCCATGTTTTTGGCATATATCTGAATTGATTGGGTTTATCTCCTGCCCGTCTTGTTAACTTACCTTTAAGTTCTAGACGGTGAAAGATTTTGTTCATTGTCGCATGTCCAGTGACATGGAAGAGCATCACCTAGTACATGGAAGGCATTCATTTGTGGAGAACATTATTTGAACCACAAAAGCCTGTGTGTATTACAGGTGCTTCAGTTTTGAAGAAATGGGAACATCCAACCTGCTCTTGCGCCAAGATTCAAAGTGAGGGGAGAGAGATCTCTGAATCCCAAGGGTATGGGGGCAATGACAACAGAAAATGAAGGCAGAAACCCCAAATGCACACCAACAATTCATCTACTGGTAGTGAAGAGACTAAGGGTGGTTCCTATACAGGAGTGCCATCTCTAACCCCTTCAGGTAAATTCATCATTTCCCTTCTTGGCAATACGTTGAAGAACTAACTTTTATGATCACTACCATGCTCCAGCCACCACCATCAACTATATTCTAGCCATTTTCATTTAATCCTTATAACTCCTTTAGATAGCATTGACATCCTCATTTCTAATAATAGGGCCATAGCTCATCCTTCTCTGCACAAGGCCATGCAGTAACGGCAGAACCACATTGGATCCTGGTACATACAAGGTCCTTCCTTCTCCACCCACACTATACTCTGTTTCCAGGAGGAACACAAAGCTCTAGGCCTTTAGACTCAAGAAAGTAGGTTCCCAAAAGAGGCACAGAAAACAGGAAGCCCAAATCCCATACAAGCAAGCTGTGGCCCTCAGTGGGGATCTAGGAGAGAGAAGTTTTCATGTCTAACAGGAGTTTGGAGCCAGAACTCCAGGCCAACGACTTCCAGCTCTTGACGCTCTTTCCTGCCACCACTGCCCTGTTTTAAAAGATAAATCAGTGGCAATGTTAAGCTGTACCAGTAAATGCACATCAGAAGCTGGGACATGCCAGGCTGGCAATGATCAGAAGGGCTGGGCTTCGATTCTCCAAGTGTGACTGCAAATTGCCATCTGAATCCAAAAAGGCCTCAAGGATAACCCCTGTGAACTCTCCACCGCCATCTCCTGGATGATCTCACGTTCTGAACAATTCTAATGCAGCCTCCACTGCAAGGGCAGAAAGGAAGAAAGGTTGACAAGATGTTTTCTTTATTCTCTTTTAATTGCAAGAGATGTGCTAAAGAACCACCCTTAGCCAGAGGCAGAAGTAATTCATTAGTAAGCAAAGACACTTTGGGGGAAAGTCAAGTTCCTCTCCCCTGGCTGAGGGAAGTGAAGAGAAAGTGAGCTGAATTGTAAGCTGTGCCCTTGAGGTGGCAACAAACAGGCATATGGAATTCCCTCCACACCCAACAGCCCTAAGAGGAAGGGGCAGCAGGAGTTGGAGAAGTCAAACTTGCCTAGGTAGGAGGAAGGCAAGAAGAGGAAGGAAGAGAGGAGGGAGGAGGAATAAAAGAAACAAAGGAGAACCGTATCAACTAAGCAAAAGTGTACCACCTAATGGTCACCTCCAGCTTTCCACTCCGAACTGTTAATTATGCATCAAGACTGCAAACAGCTAGTTCAGGGGTCTGTTTACTGTAATGGTAGCAGCCTTCTCCACTCAGGAACGAAGGCAAAGGTACTAAGCAACCCACCTCTTATTCCAACTGGAATCCACGTGGCTAGCCCTGTACACCAGAGGCAGAAGCACCATCCACAGACACCACAGTGCACAGGCAGCAATGCCTCCTGAGCTATTCAGAACACAGAGCTCTCCAGGACACACCGGGCATCCGTTCCTGCCCTTACCTGGCACTACTACAACACAAGAAAGAACTTGACATGAACCCAGAGATGAACCAAGGAAGACCCAGTGGTTGGTCCAACACAATTCCAAGAGTTGGCTCAGAAATGATCCCCAGAAGGCGGTGCCATCCTCCTACGCACGCCTTGAGCAGGTGTGACTTGGAACTCTACCCATCATCCTACTCAGCCACACACCTGCCACCTCCCTGACCTTCAGCAAGGGCCAGACAAGGAGGTGGAGTCTTTTCATCATTGGGGTTCTCGGTATTTCAGACTTTTCCCAACCAAGAGGAAGTAACATTAAGTGGGTGGCTTGTCAATGACTGAAAACCAGTCAGGATAGTCACACTTTGTATATAATGAAGCTGAACTAAAACTTGAGTTTTAAGAAATACCATGACATTTTCCAAGTTTTTCCTCAGTAATAGTTTTTTTTTTTTTAATATTTATTTCTTTTTTTAGTTCTCAGCGGACACAACATCTTTGTTGGTATGTGGTGCTGAGGATCAAACCCGGGCCGCACGCATGCCAGGCGAGCGAGCTACCGCTTGAGCCACATCCCCAGCCCCTCCTCAGTAATAGTTTTTAAATGTTTCCTTTTGCCATCTATAAGGATAAGCTCCTTTACAAGTGAAGGACTACTCTATGCTGTGACTGTCCTTGGTACAACAAGTTACTTCAAAAACAATGGAGGATAGTAAATTAACCCATAACAAAACTCCAACTGCTATTTATCTTGGCAAACCTAAAAAAAAAAATTCCAACTCTGGGAACCATGGTGCACACATTCAGGTTTGTGGAGTGCACCCTGGCCTTGCACATGGCCAGGGACACCTGCATCTTCACTGTACTTCGAAGTAGAACTAAGAAATCCATTTCTAAGAGTAAGCTTGTTAACGAAAAGCAGCCCTAGATCCAGCCTAGATCCAGTCACTCAACCAGTACAGCCATTTACTTTGTGCCTACCACTAAGGGCTAACAGGTGATCAAGCCAGGAAAATGGAGTAAACAAGTTCATTGTTAGTGTCTTGCAAAAATCAGGCACGAACTACTCATGTATATTCAAAATGCTCATCTACATTTTTTTTTCTTTTCAATTAATTACAACTTACCATAGAGCTATGTTTTAACTGAATGCAATTTCTAGAGACTTCGTGCCACAAAGCCTGCTCTGGGAAACAGAGGGAGAGCAACTGAACCACAGGCGGGCGTCTCTGCCTCTCACCTACATGCAGCACCAGCTCAGGGCTCCCAGCCCTAAGCAGCCTCCTGCAGCTGCTTTGCTGGTCCCCGCAGGGTACAAACACATCTGTTAGCCTCCAGTCAACACTACCTGAGTCAGACTTACCAGTGACAACCACACACCCTGAACTGAAGGAAAATACATATGTAGCACACAAGGCATCCTGGACTAGAATTCCTTTATTTAATCTTTGTGGGTGGGAGAAACCAAGAAATCAGTCCTAACAGGAGCAAGACCAATAATTTTCAGGGAACGTGGATACTCCTTTTATCCCCAAAGACAAACAACCTCAAGGTCAATTAAGGTCTATACCAGAGTTTCCGAAGTCAAGGGGTTAGTCCGTCTTAAACTGAATCCTGTCAAAGGAGGTCCTACAGGTTGAAACGATTAGTTCAACACTCGATGCCTTCCCATAAATAAGTCTCGGATCCCTGAGGATCTTGGGTACAGACGTCCCTTGGGCTCTTTCCATCACAGGGGACTTACATCATCATATGCTGTGATCAACAGGTATGAGTGTACATTTTTTGGTTGGCTTTCAGGCAAGTTTTTCTAACAAAGCCTTCTAATGGCAAGAGCAAAAAGCTCACCCATCAGAATTCAAGTTGATATTCACCTTTACAGTGATCATGCATTTGAAAATGTTACACTGTAGTCACCAGGAAAATGCAAACTAACAATGAGATGCCACCACGTAAAAGAGAAGGAAAGGGAAGGGAACACAAGAGACAACTAGAGAAAGCCTCTGTTGCACAGCCGTTTGCTGCTCTCCCAGTTGTCTGGGGAAGCCGGGCCTCACGGGAGCTGGCAGCAAGTGTGGAGCAGTCTGAGTTTTTATATACTGTTCAGACATAAAAAGGCAAAACCATGTTGGAAAATTGCTTAGTATTAGCTTACTAGTAAAAGGTGTGCATCATCCCCTATGACACAGCAATTTGACTCCTAGATACACACCCAGAAGAAGTGTACAGGTTTACCAAGAGAGAGATGGGACTATTCCAAGCAGCTTTTGTCCTGTGACTGCTATCAAAAATAACCCCATGTCCATGAACACAATGGACAAACTCCAGCACTTTTACAATGTGGTACACAATATAGCAGTGAGGATGAAGCAGTTACCACTACATGCAACAAGGATCAATCCCGGCTATGATTGTGTAAGAACACATTCTAAACTCTTCTGTTTATGTAAACTTCAAAAACAGGCAAAGGTTGACAAAGGTGTTAGAGATCAGATACAGTTTTACTCTTGGGGAGAGTGTAGCGACCCCAGCTTCCTTGGTACAGGCAGGTGATTCTTGATTAGGCAACACAGATGCATCAAATGACGATATATCAAGTTGTACATTTATAGTTTGTGGGTTTTCCGGAATATTTTACTTCAATCCAGTTTACCAGGAAATTAGAATTTCCCATTCTGTTCTGCCAATTTGCTACAACTTTGTGTCATTTTCTCCAAATACCTCACTAAAATTTGTTTTAGGACAATGTACCACAAAACCAGTGACTTTTCCCTGCACAGAATGGTTCATCCGCCTGCCAGAGGGGGTAACAAAAGCCACCCCCTGAGCCAATCACTGCCTTATTTCCCCACAGCCACTTAAAGTTTGAGGCTTTTAAGGAAAATTCTTCTGTATTTCTTTCCTGGAGGTACAGCCCCTATCTAGCCATAAAATAGAGAAGTCTCGCTGTTCAGTTTACTTTTATAAATTCACTTTTCAACACCAGTTGGCCTCACTAGCACTGCAGCCCGTGAATGGATGGCTGCATGAATGGCCGATGCCTCTGCTGCACAGCCGCTTGCTGCTCTCCCAGTTCTCTGGGGAAGCTGGGCCTCACGGGATCTGGCAGCAGGAGAGGATGGGGGATGGACAGGAGCCTCTGTACCAATGAGATCAGACTGCAATCCCAGGGCACAGCATCTGTTATTTCACCCCAGGCAAGAGTCCAGCTGGGGAGTCTCCAAAGGAATGTCTGCCCTGGATTCTGCCAGTGTGTCTACCCCAGGGTCTCCTTACCACCAGGGCACAATGGCACCGTTTAGTCCCAGCCCAGAGGCTTTCCAGACTAAGCTGTGGGAAACAGCTAGTCCCATCACCAGTACCATTGTTTTAGTGTTCAATTGTGGCTAAGAGATACATAGGATATTTAAAAATGGTGAAAGTTAAATTCTATCCAGTGACCAAGTACATTCCCATTTTTGTGCAACCATCACCACCATGAGTTCTCCAGCATTTGTCATTCCAAACAAATTCTCCCTGACCCACCAATTAGTAATTTAGTGCCTTCAAAAAGGCACAGGGGAGATGGGCTGCAGGGACATCTCGGCAAGCTGCAGGAGCAGCCTAACACCACAGTGGTTTGGCACTGGTGACAAGGTCAAGCCAATTAACTCCTCACTTAACTCCCTTTCTAAATGGCTCTACATCTAGGCTGCAGAATGATGCTGTAAAGGGCCACGCTGGTGATGGTCCCCCCACCTCCAGGCACCCGCCTTCCCGAGAACAAAGCCTCGCCTCGTGAGAGCCCCTTCTTACGACTGTACCCGTCACTCCACCTGTCCTTTCCTGCTCTTGGCACATGTTATTCTAAGTAGACCTGTTTGTAAAGTGCATGGGGAAGCCAATGGTGACTGGCCCCATGGCCATCTGCAAGAGTCATGGTTGACAAGAGGCCAGAAGATCTCCACCTACCTTTACAGGACACCCACAGGCAATGGCTCCTCATTTTTGAGGTATAGAAGACAGACAAGGGAAAGGAGATAAGTTGAAAAGGGCTACTAGATAAAAACCCTCACTGCAGCGGTGCTCAAAGAGACATTAGGGCACATTCGCTGTGTCCAAACACTGTTCAAGGAACTGGGATGAACTCAACTCCCAAGCAAAGAGAACTGAAGAGGCTGAGGGGTGAAGCTCTTCTCGCAAACATGCTGAGGAGCCCCTGCAGCAGGGAGGAAAGCAGATGAGACCCCTGATCACCCGAGTCACTTGCCTGCCCACCCCACTCTGTCCAAGGGTCCACATTCAGGTTGGGTGGTTGTTTTTTTTTTTTTCCATACATTGAATTTAGTCAGAAACATGACTAGGAGGCAGATGCTGAGGAGAACATTCTCGTACAACTAGCAAGCTAAACTAGGAAGCAAAAAAGGAGTCATGCAAGACTCCAGCATGCCTTCCAAGAACAGGTTTCACATCTTTCACATCCTCCTTCCTCCTGCAACAAGTGGTCAAAGCCTGGCTGGAGATCACGCTCCTCAGCCCTCCTAGGGCTCAGACTACACCCTATGGGGGTCCTCAGGGTGAATTCTTCCTATCCCAAAGTCAGGATTGGTTGACCCATTCCTAGAACCTAGGATCTCCAGCCTCTGTCCCCAGAGGTAAGATCCCCAACCTGTTGCCAAAAAAAACCTGCTATTTTTAAATAGCCCATAATTACTAGCTCACAGCTCAGGTTCCATCCTTTCAACTTATCCAGTCTACACAAAGGAATTCATCCCTCCTACTGGAAAGGTGGGAATAAAGAACCTGGTAAGAAAAACATCTTCACTGTGAAGGTATAGCGCCTGCACAGTAATGAACATAAGTGCTCACCCACAGTACCTACCGTCTCCTGGGCTGGTTGGATGTTTTTGTGTTTAGCTTTGATCACAATACACAAATCAGAAGCCCTGAGACAGAAAGGTTTATAAAGGAACAAAGTTGTATTTCTAGGGAAGATTTTTCAGAGCAGGTACCACTTAACATACTGATCCATACATGTGACCTTCTCTACCCTGCCACTGAGCTTTATCAGAAAGTGAACAAATTCACAGGTATATACAGAGATGGAAGATGGGAAGTGAAAAGTTGAGGCTAGTCTGGAGGCCCTCTGGGACTCAAATTCCCATTTCACATTCCCAGACGATTAGTTATAAAACTTGAAACTTCACCTTTAAGAAGTGATTCACTTGCTTTATTATTTTCTAGAAGGGCAAATAAGAGGATCATGGGATACTAGTTCAGTGCCATTGGTGGACAAACTGGAAGACTAGCAGCTCAGAGACCTCTTTTCATTACTTGAATTCAAGTATACAACGGACCTAACTGGTTGACCTGGAAACAGCTACCTGCAAGGAGATCATCCCCACTGGGAAAACACACGTTAGTACTGTAAATACATGATGACTGTTTTATAACATTCCACCCTTATTAGAGGCTACAAAAGTGTTTAAAACTTCACCTGAATTCCAGAACCTCATGTTTCCTCTCCCAAAACAAAGAACTGCAACCTGGTAGATAAAATATGCCAACATCACCAGAATGCACTGGAAAACCCAATCCTTTCTACCTCAAAGGAGTATTTGGTCTAGTATTATCCTAAACTTCAATTATGGATACCCGTTTCCCATTTCTCTCCCTTGTAAGAGCTGAGATCAAAGGCACCAATGAAATGGAAAGATTTGCAGCTTAGGAAGAAAGTCATTGTAGGTAATGAACTTTTCATGTACAATACTCCCGATACCTAATGTGTATGTAACCAGTCATCCAGACACAAGCTGGAGGGTCCTACAATTCAAGTTGATTCTAACACTACCCATCCTGGTATTTACAGACCCATAGACTGGTCACCAGCCAAGATACCACATTTTAAGTTCCAGATTTCCACCAGTGCTTTTGACCAACAGGCTATCAGGGATTCCTATAAAGCCTTTTTTCATAAGTTCACAGAACTTACAAACTTTACTAATGCCAGTTGATCATGAAGGATAAAACTCAGAAACCGCCAAAGAAGAGGTACATGGGACAAAGTACAAGGGAAGGTCCACAAGTCTCCACACCTCAAGAGCACCACCCACCAGTATCCTTTTGTATTCACCAACCTGGAAGCTTTCCAAGCTCCACTGGTGAGATTTATGCGAGTATCATGACATAAGCATGATTAATTAAATCATTGGCCATTGGTAATTATCTTTAGCTCCTCTCCCCAGAGGTCGGGGTGGGAATGAAAGTTCCAACCCTTTAATCATGCCTTGATCTTTCTGGCATCCAGCCCCTATCCTGAAGCCATTTATAGGGCCCAAGTCACCTTGGTAGTACACAAAGGACTTCTACCACTCCAGAGATTCCCAGGGTTTTGAGAGCTGTAGGTCAGGAACTGGGGACAGAGATCCAATGTGTATTTATCCTAAACATGCATGCTCTATGTGACATATGGGGATCAGAGCCCTGAGCACACAAAGAAGTCCTCCAGATTTCACTTTAATTCACAGCTTCCCTGAGCTTCCCCTATACCAAGTCATTCATTCATTTATATTGTTCTCTAGGCCATTTTTGAGCCCCCACAGTGAACTGGTAGAGAGTATGGGTTCACAGAGTTTAAATCACATTATCAGAAGGAGAGAACCTAAGAGGTGTGTCCAGTTTTTAGATCTCTTCTGAACATTTGGCACAGAGACAACTACACAGTTTGGGTTCAAATACCCGCAAGCACAGGGAAACTCAGCAATTGCTTCACTTGGGGGAGGTTCCCAAAGTTTATGTTCTTACCTTCTGGACCAAATCTCAGTGACCAAGGACACTTCATGCTCATTTTGATAGTCATCACAGACTTGATCTATAATTTGGAGAACTCAGAACATATCTGGTTTGAATATCAATTTCTCAGAAGTATATAGGGTAGTATATACTCCATCTCTAGAATAAAGGGGCAGGGGAGTCAGGACTCAGCAAGTTTAAGTGGCATCTGCTCTCCTCCAACGGTATTGCAGAGTCTGGAGCGTAAGTCTTTCCGACTCCAAGTTAGGGTTTTCTATTTCCACCCACCTGCCACTTCAAACATGACATTCCCAAGGAGTCCCAGAAAGCAGCAAATAGCAATAACAGTCTTCATCTTTCTAGTATTCTCCCCAGGTAACTCATTTATGAGTGTTTAGGCGATTAGTAACTTTAAAAGAACAGATTATGTTTGTAATTTACTAATAATTAGAAAAGCAATCAGTTTTTTCTTCTATAGAGCTTTGTAAACTAAAATCTGTAACATCTGCAGTAATATCTAGCTAAGAACCAGGCTATCCCCACTTCCAGGCTAAACAAAGAATAATTTATCCTGTTAGGTGAATGACTGTTGTCCTTGGGAAACCTATCACCACCTTCTTGAAATTATAATGTAAAACTGGGATAATTAAACTAGTCGAAACTTCAAGTCCTATGGTGATGTAATCAGCCATAAAAGTGCACAAAGATCAACTACCATGCAAATGCCATTTAGGACACAGCTCTCACCCACAGGGAAGGGCAAACCACACCTGGCACATCACCAACCAGCCCCGTTTTATTCCCCATCTCAGGAGCTATCACTTTTATTTCAGCTGTTGTCTCCATGACCCTGGAAACAGTTAACAGCAATCATGGAGAGGCTGAGAGGACATTAATCTTGCCCATCCCTCTCTACCCCATAACAAGTGTCTCCAGAAATGCTCCAGCTACCATTTTGTGGGTATGTGCACCCCAAGTCATTGAGATGCTGCTGGTTTGGAACTGTCAGTCAAATATGCAACACAGTGGGGGTGGGGAAGAGGAAGAGAATTGTGAGGAATGGTGTCAAGAAAGGGACTATGGCCACCAGCCAGCAGTGGTGTCATCAGAACTTCAAGGTCTACCAGAGCGCCACCATAGCTTCTCCCAGGAAATTATTTGTAGGTGGAACGGTTCTTTCCAGTTATTACTTTTTTAAAACTAATACATAATATTCTCAGAAGGCCTCAGGCCCCATCCTAACAACACCACATTAATAAAACATTCTTGGATCCATTAACTCAAATATTTAAGCACCCGTTTGGCAGGTGCCAAGACATATGGACAATTAAGACATTGGTTCCTAATTGAGCCACCAAATCCTTCCCAGTGCTTTGACCACTCAGTTCCGACACTTAATAGATTTGCATAGTACCACACTGTGGATTTTTTTTTTTTTTTAAAGAGGTCAATGGTATTATAGGGATGCCAATAGAGATTCTCCTTCAAGAGAGGTTAGAACACTTGCGTAAAAAGCTAGGCCAAATATTAACTGTCTACTCTGTGCCCAGAGCTTTACTAACAACAGGACATCATGACTATCAGCGTAGCTAGAAAATGATCATTTCAGAGAACACTTGAAGTCTAGCACAAGGGATGACATGGGACATTAGAAAAACCAGTGGGCAGTGGGCAGGGAGCATTGTGATCTTCATTATGGAGGGGTGGCCCTCATCAAGTTCCTTCTCCACTTATCCAGGCACACTAAACATACTTTCTGCTGCCTTGTGGTCTAACATTTAAAAAAAATCTAAGAAGCCTGTGGTAATTTTATAAAGTACAGAAGACAACATCCGTAACTCCCAACTCAGTTTTAACATTTTGCAGCCTTTTCTATTCACTTTAGAATTTAAATAATTTTGAATTTAGTGTTTAGAGTTCTTTCTTCTATCCATCGCCCCTTCACTCCAAAAGATAGCCACCGTCTTCAGTGGACTGACTCCTTCACCTCCAGATTTATATACACACCATGTCCACATAAGCTTATGTACAAAAATATGTAGTATTTGGTTACATGTTTCAGATAAATGACAGCATATACTGGATGGTCTATAGGTTTGTTTTTAGTAATTGTTGATTTGCCAACACATGCAAATCTGGTTTACTCATTTCACTGTTGCATCATGTACATCTGGATACTCCAGTTTAGTTACCCACCCTTCTTTTAGTGGACCTTGACAAGCGTTCATTCACAAATTCCTCAAATGTTACTCAGACTGTGCTGCATGCAATACGGTGTGCAGACACTAGAGACAGAAATGATACAAACCTTACATTTGGAACCAAAGACAACAAGCTTCCTTATAAAAATGCCAAGGCCAGGGAAAGCCCACTGGCTATGCCAGGGGTCAGTCAAGGCCTCATGTGGAGAGCTCAAGAAGGGAGCAGCCTAGAGATCTGTACAGGTGGAGGTTGAAGCCACAGGAGTAGACCAGCTGGTGAAGAGAATGCATATGACTCATCAATTCACAGAAACACAAGACCAATAAATTCCTCTTTGTGCCACAACATGTTGGAGTGGCTTGTATGCAGCCATAGAGAATCTGAAAGGTGACTTACTAATAATATCCCCAAATCAAACTGACTTGAACTAGCATCCCTTTAAAGCAAACTGTGAAACCCAACAGGAGCACACTTAGAACTTCTAGTATCTGAGGGGTGGGATGGCATTACAACCTGCCATCAACATCTTTTCAACACTATCACATCACAGGGCCAGGGACACATCCTGCTACTATAGCTTTCTCCAGCATTGAGGGCCTTCCTTACGCTACAGCCAGGAAGAATTCGGATATTTACAAAGCATCTCAAGTGATACCCTGTGTACTCCCTCACCGGCTCTTAGGACTCCACCTTGGAAAAAACATCCCGGGGACTATTACAAGATGGAATACTAGAAGAACTACATTATGCCTACCTGCACGGGCCTTCATCTCTGCAGACATCAGCAAGACGTCAAATGAACATATAACAGTTAACAGAATGTGTTTGGTAGTCAGGGCTGAAGGACCAAGTCAGGAAGCCCAGGGCAAGCCACTTTGACTGTCAGTCCTGATTAAGTGGCACCTTAATCAGAGAGGTAAGGCCCCCTGTGTGCAGAGCAGAGGTGATGTCAGATGCAAGGACACCAAGAGGACCTAGGAGCTCCACCCTCACTCCAGTGGGAAGGAGAATGGCTGCACGTGAACCAGTATTGTGGTCAGGGCCGAAGACCAGTGGGGGACGGGTTCCCCAGAGACTCACTCTTCACTGGACAGTAAGATAGGCTGGATGGAAGCACTATCTGAGCAAAGCTTTAGAAGGACAAACTGTAGGGCTATATGGGATAAAGAGGCCAGCATGTGTGACACCCAACAGCTGCCACAGCGGGGGCAACAGACTGCAGACTGGCTGTGGGTTTGGGTGCTTGGTGTACAATCAACCAGAAGGAAATAAAGCCGGAATGGCAGACCTATAGGTGGACCAGAGGACTCGGAACATCCTGCCGAGACGTCTTCTTTCTAGAAGCTGTAGGAAGGCATGGAGAGTTTCTGAACAGAAGGAGAGATGGGAGCTGAGACCCAGACAATGTGAAGGACACCCATGTGACCAACTAGCACACATGAGGACAAGAGACATGGAGTCCAGTTGTCACCAGCTCTGACAGCTTCTGTACCAAGTGCCTATTCCATAGGCAGGAATAGTTCTCAGTTGGCTTCAAAATCTTTAGAGTAACATGCGCCCCTAACTACAAGGCATCAATTAAGCAGTGGCAGTTCTAGATCTACACTAACACATGCTCGTGCACAACACTTTCAACCCTAAAGGATCAACTTGAGCCTGTACTTTCAGAAATTGCCAGTTTGTTAATTGTCTGGATCATGCATTTGAGCATGTTACCATTTAAAATGCATGCATCCATACATATAACCTATGCTACATCTTCCAGAAGTGACTTGTAGTACAGTAGTTCATTCCATACTGTCTTTCCCAGTCACTGTTTTGCATATCTACTCATCTATATAATAAACTTCGAGAAAGGCTTCTGCATTGTACTTTGGTTTTTCCAAAATAACTGGCCCAACAGAAGGCATATGCTACTGCCCGAGAGATCCTTGCTCACAGCCTTGGCAATAGCATTTGGAGGTAAAATTGTTCCTGAAATGCTCTTTTTTTCCCTGGTCACCTTGCCAAAAATAACCTTTAGTAGGTAAGCCAATTTCCTTAAGTGTTGAAGTATAATTTTTATTCTACACTTAGTTGTACATATTTATATATTACAGTGTGACATTTCAATACAAACAACGTGAAGTGACCAAGTGAGTAACTGGAATATCAACTCAGACGTTGTTAGTTTGTTTTAGGAACATTCAAAACCTCTACTAGCTATTTGTAAATAATTGATACCCGTAGTGCTCCTGACTGTGCTAACATCAGAAGTTATTCCTACTATCCAGCTTCACTCCTTTACCTGTTAACTCTTGTTCTGTCCCCACCATATACACACACCTTTTCTGGACTCTGGTAGCCACTATTCTATTAGCTTTTTAAGTTTTTCTGGAGCTTGATTTACAGGAATTCTTTAAGGGCCGAAGACAATGAGCAGCAACCAAAGTTTCCCCCTTAGAAAAATTAAAATGCCCTTTGAAGACACTGGGGTCCGCCCATGAGAACAAAACCGTCACTTATTGCCAAGGATTTGCAGATACGGCAGAGGATGGTAACCAACACCCCTTTTGTTGCACATCCATCTGGATTCAACCAGCATCTTCACTAACCTGGGAAGCCGCCACCATCCCACCACAAGTAGGTCTTCTACTGCTATTCCCACTGCTATGGCCCACTCCCTTTATTAAATCTTTTTGGGAATTTCTGGGAGGCTACTGGAGATTGAATCCAAGGGCACTCTACCAATGAGCCCCTAGGCCTTCTCATTTTGGGGACAAGTTCTCATCAAGTTTTAGAGGGCCTTGCTAAATTCCCAAAGGTGTTCTCAAACTTGTGATCCTCCTACCTCAGTCTCCCAAGTCTCTGGGATTACAGGCATGCACTACTGTGCCCAGCATTGGGGATTTGGAGAACACACCAAGGTTCCAAGAGTCTAAATTTTAAAATCAGTGTTTCCCTAGCCTTTCACACACTTCAGTCTTCCTAAAACTGACCGTTATGTTATGATGCTGCACAGTGGAGCTACTACCTCTTGGATCCAATTCATCCAGACAGAACCTCATTGCGTTACCACTTCCCCTAAAGCTAGGCCTCACATCGTTTGAATATCAATAAAAGTAGTACATACTTGATACTATCAAACAAGCTTTGTTCCAAGTTCTAAGTCTGGAACTCAGAATTTACCTTCTCCATAGAAACCATCCTAAAAGTGCTAGGTTCCCAGGACAGCCCACACATCCTGTAAGCTTAATAGATGGTCAACATGCTTCTATGAGAAAGGGCACCTCAAGTCACTTGCCACCAGCTATATGCATCAACATCCTTGTGCCACCAGAATAAGGTATTTTCCCCAGTTAGTGGGACCCCACCTGAAGACAAAGGATAACAGCCCCACCCATGCATAGACACTGGAGCCACCTGTCACCTAATCAAAGGAACTCAGAACAAACCCCTCTACTATCATTCCAATGCATTACATGCTATGAAGGACTTATAAGTATTTAGAGCCTGGCCCCTTAAATAATGAACATTTAGCAATCCATAAACCCCATTCTGTAATCCTACAGTGATATCATGAGATTGGTATACTCAGGGAAGAGATAGATGTGTCCAACAAAAAACCAACTCGCAGCCTCCAAACTTCCACCCAAACCTGGCAATTCTGCTGCCTTCTTTCCATCACTTGAAGCTGCGTTTGCCACTGTGCAGGAAGCCCTCAGGGGTACATGGCCAACATTTGTTTTTCAAATAAGCCACCTGGCTTAACCCCATATCCAGCCCAAGGCAGCTCTACTTCTGCCGATTTAAATTCCTATTTGCATACAGGCTTGCACTGAAAATTTCCCCAAAACTTTTAAAACTTATTAACATGAAGAAAGGGGAAATGGCATCAGAAAAGGCAAACATTTAACAGAGAGTATGACATGCAGTGAGACCAACTTCCACTCTGAGGAGCAGAGAACCAGTGGGGTCACTCAGTCAGGCCCACCCTATGGTGAGCTGCCGCTGGAACTATAGACCAACCCGAAGCCAGTTGACTTGGGCTATTTCAGGGCTGCTACTTCATGAGATTCTAGCATCTGGCACGCTTCTGCAGCTTTCTAATTTCAGCTGCAGAGACAGAGTCCAGGAAATGAGGCAGACACATCTAAGGGCCTGCAGAAACAAAGGGAAGAACCCAAATGAATAACTGCCTGCCTTGAAGGGATTTCAAATAAGAGGCTCAAAGATGGAAAGATAAGAAAATGATAAGCCAAAAAAGAAAAAACCATAGAAGCAGACATAGCCCTAAGCTGTAATTCAAAAGCATCCTGAAACCAAGAACAGTGATGGGAGAGGCATGAGAAAGGATGACTGGGTCTTAACACTTGAAAGATGAACAGAGAAGATGGGAAAGGTTATGGGATAGCCCAAGGTCACAGCATAATGTAGAGGGAAAATGGAGCTCCCATTTCTGGGTTCTAACACACTTCACTAAAGCAGCCACTTTAAGCCTACAGCCTTGGCTAAGCATCAGTTTTTAATCAAAAGAGACCCACTCTCTCCATAAAACTATAAAAAAGAATTACAAAGTGTTATGGTTTAGATACAAAGTGTCCCCCAAGAGCTCTCGAGACAGTGCAAGAAAACCCAAGAATTTCACCTTTAAATGATGAGAGTCTTAACCCAATCAATGCACTAATCCCCTGATAGATATTAACTGGGTGGTGACTGGCTTCCTCAAGCCACACCCTGCCTCCCTCCAGTCTGGGGGGGGGGTGTCTTTGGGGTATATATTTAGTCTGGTGAGATGAGTCTCTGCTTCCTGGTGTCAAATCCTGAGCCATTTTCCTCTGCATTCCTCAAGGCCTGACAATCAGCCATCTATGGACTGAGACCTCCAAAATCCATGATTCCCCAAATAAACTTTTCCTCCTCTAGAGTTGTTCTTTCCATATCTTTTGTTCCAAGTAGCCAAAAAGCTGATTAAAACAAAGGCAACACACAGATGATGGGGTTTCTGGAAGATATCAGTCAGGCATTTGACAGAACCATAACCTTCAGGCTTCTGAACAGGGCAACACTTGATTTCCTAATAAGCCACAATCATGAATAAATGTGCCTGACATTCTAGAGCTTCAAGTGGAATGGAGTGGGGAGGGAGGATGCTTATTACAAGCAGAACACAGTACATTAAGCACATACTCTGGTATTAGTTCATTTACTGAATCAATGAATAGATGTACAGCCTGTTGGGTTCTAAAAATATTCAAGAATTTGAAATCCTAAGCATGAGAAAATTCCAAATCCATAAAGGATGAAGAGTGACACATTTGACAGCATTTTCTTTTAAAAGACTCTCCATATAAACAAATTTTAAAACTGGCAGAAGAAACATTCAGAGAGAAGTGTTTAATATTATTCTCAAAATGCCCATGTGTCAGTAAGAAAATATGAACCATTTATAAGCAACAACTCAAAGAAATACAAAGAGAAGGCAAGTATGTAAAAGATGCTCAACCTCCGTAATTCAAAAAATGACCATTAAGAAAGATGCAGTATTTTACCCTACAAGCTTTGCAACAGAATTTTTAGCAATCAGTAGCAGCAAGAAGTAGGGAAACAGGCACATTCCTACTGTTGACCTAACTGCGAAATTAAACTTGGATAGCAGCATGGCCTCACCAAGTCAATCTAGGAATCTCCTCAAAGTCACTTGTTTGAGGGTCAAGAATAAGGAAACATGGATGTTAGCGTGATTTATACTGAAAAATTGAGAACTGGCCTCCATGACCATCAACAAGGTGATAGATAAGAGATCACTACAGTCACCCACGCATATCTGGTCACTAATATGTACCAAGCTAACATTTGATTCATGGAAAAAAAAAAAAATCAAGGTATTTTAACTGAAAACACAAGTAACTAATGTTACATACATTATGATCCTTGTTTTGCTATAAACACTTCCTCAATCTATGAATACACAGCCATGTAAGCAAATGAACCGTCTAGAAAGGTTTTACCCAACCTAGCTCATTTTTGAGCAGGTGGGCCCAGAAAAGGAGAAAAGCTGTTATCATGGATGATACTCGACTGTTATATTTTCTGTGTTCCCCTATTTTCTGTAGTTCTCATGCATTCTTTGATTTTAAGAATTTGAAGACTAAAGATTTTATTATGAAATAGACAAAAAAAAAGCAGTAGTTCATTCTAAAGGGAAGAAATAAACCATCAAGGAAACACCTGCATAGATGATGCTCACACCACCCTGTCCCCACTGCACATTGATAACATTTATAAAAAGGGGAGAGGAGGAAAAATGCTTTTATTAGCGACTGCACAGCCTGTGGCCCTCTGGCTCTTAGAATGCTTCCTCCGTAAACCTGGTATGTAACACAGGCCCGACTCTACTAGTTTACTGCCTGTCGACTCGGCCAGCAACAGAAACCCATGGTCTTCACCCTTTCCTGCACAATCTCCACAGGCAGCACCCCGCTTGAGTGCAACCATTTCAGAAAAAATGTGCTTCTGCAAAAACATCCACTTTCAGCCTGACAAAAGCCAACTATCCCATGGAGGCTGATGCCTTGGCATGACCTCCCATTTCACTTATGAAACAAAAGAGTAACATCCTGTATTCTCCTCAGCACAACCAGGCCTGCAGTGAACCCAGGAAATCAAGAGCCAGAAAACCATAAGTAAAAGCTACTTTACCACGATGACACTTCTGCTCCTCCACAGGACACCTGGGTAGCTGCTAACAAGCAAGTAAGTGTGTATACTTGTAAAGGTTAAATTTAAGTTTTTCTCTTAAGTTTTGCTTTTCTGTAAGTTTAAGTTCTGTTTTCCTGGAACCCGAAACTTATGTTAAAAACAGTTACTTATGTCAAAATGTACCCAACCCAACACCCCCTGACAAAACGCATGATTATTCTGTAATGGTTATTTTGCAACAATCCCACTCTTGCACCCTAACTGCCATATGAGCTTCCCTGTTTAAACACTGTATAAAAACTCTGCTTAAACTGTACTCGGGGCTCCAGTTTCTCTCAGGAGAACTCTGGGCCCCAGCATGCTGGTTTCCCCCCAAATAAACCCTTTGCTTTTGCATGAGACAAGTCTCTTGGTGGTCTCTTCCTCCGACGTTTGCCCGACCCTAACATACTCAAGTACTAGAGGGGGATGGACCCCACAGGGCACCCTCTGTGGAGTGTACACAGGTTAGCTCTGAGCTCGGATACAGCCAAATTCCACTGTGAATAAGCACAGGCAGCTGTGAGGCCGGCAGACTTTGGGGCAATAGCCCAAGACCATTTAACAGACACAGGTAAATGCAGGAAATCCATGGCCTCACACTGTCTGGCCACTAGACATCTGTATGAGGAATGCTCAGAGGAATGCACACACGGCCACCACCAGAACCCAGACCTCTCAATGCAAGTCCAGCCTCAGTGTAATCCTGAGCGCACCTATCTGAGCCACCCACCTGAGGTGGTCTTACGCTTCCCAACTAATGCTGTCTTTAGAGAAGGAATGGGATTGCCAAGGTCAGGGGAGTCAGTTTCAATTCTGGTGAACACCTCGGCCAGTGGCAGCCAACTCCCAATCCTAAATCCTTCTGTTACCCAGCCATTATTCTGGTCACTAAGTTCATAATCTCAGGAAAGACTTTAGCTTCAACTCTGAGATAATCAATTCATTTGCCATCCAAGCCAGGACACTTCTGGGAGGCAACGGAAGCCCTTTCTACCTTAGGTTAAACCACATGACCTCATTTTTTCTGACCTGCAGAAAAGGCCTCTCATGATTTGCCTGAGCTAGAACAATGGGCACAGACTAGCTGCTTGTGAGGCAAACAAGGACATGTGGTCACCTGGCATCCAAGCCATTCTCAAACCCTTCCACACCTGCCTCCCGTGTCAACCCACTTGCCATTTTAGTGCTGTCCTTCATAGAGTTGTTCCTCGCTTTTCAAGCAAGGCTTTGAGTGCCATGGTCTCCCCACCTTCAGCCTCTCCTCTACAGCTCATCCCACCAACAGTTAGTGGATCCACTTTCCCAACACTCAGGTCTGACAAAGGATCCGTGGCTTCAGAGCTTCCTAAGGTCACACTTCTCATCCAAGCCCATCAGAGCCTGGGTCCCTTCCTCCTCCAGTCCAAATTTATGACACATCTACTTGCCCTAGCAGCAGGTGGGCCTGTTCTATGCACACTTAACCACCGACCTGAACCACCATGTCAGGAATATAGTACCAAAGCTCCCTCACCCCACCTTGCGCTGCTGTCCCTGCCCCAAGTCCAACAGGCCCAATACCGGTTCTGGCTGGCTCCCCAGGTGACCACAACAGACTACCTCTGGACAAGGTCTGCTCCCAGCTTCAGTGTTTGTGCTGGACACAGCTCCACCTGTGCAAGGGAGAACCATCACTCCCCTGCACATCACCTCAGCCAGATGGAGGGATTCCATCTGCTGGGCAATTCCCGTATTTTCAAGATACTATCACCAACACAGTACCCTCAGCCTCCCTCTCCGCTTACCATCTTGAGTCTGCCTCATCCCTCATGGCTCATTCTGAGTTCTCTCACCCTACAGATGCCATCTACCCTACCTCCAAACCTCTGGAGTCCATCACTCTCTGGTGACACACTGGAGCATCCTGGCTTGTCTTGGTGTTGCTGATGTGCTCATCTCAGCCAGTCCACAGTCTCCGTGAAGGCAGATACTGCCTTGTCACTCGATTCCCAGTCCTAGTGCACTCTATCCCATGAGAAG
The DNA here is from genome assembly GCF_045843805.1 of Urocitellus parryii. NCBI lineage: Eukaryota > Metazoa > Chordata > Mammalia > Rodentia > Sciuridae > Urocitellus > Urocitellus parryii. Next base: position 23,833,203 of record NC_135543.1, on the reverse strand, counting down.
TCCTCAATGAAGTCTTATGCAATCGCAGTTAAGTGAATGTGTTTGGTTCGTGCATAACTATAAAACGCCTTTGATCTCAATTACAAGAGATGTTCCAAAACTTCTTGAGTAATGTTATTGAAGTCATCCTGAAGCAACTTTGTTCAAACCAAACTTAGCAATTCTAGAGTGTTAAAAATCATCTCTTTAGTAAGGGCAGCAAACATAGGACTATTTTCCAGGCAAAAAGCATGGATTTGTAGATACTACAGGCAAAACATTTTGGGTCCTAAGTAGTCAGCAGTTGACAACCAGTGGTCAGAGAAAGGCAGTGAATCGATCAAGTCTTAATTCTCAAGGGCTCTGGGCTAACCCTCCACGGATCACAAAGCAGCCAAGCTGCACAAGGACCTGGTACCCACAAGGAAACCAGGGCAATGGATCACAGGCCTGGCAAGGCAAGGGAGAGCAGAGGGGGACAGAGGAAACCAGAAACAGGACACCTGGGCACTGGAAAGCAAAGTCACCAGCCAGGAAACCCATGCTCCCTCTAAAACAAAGGGTCAGCTATAAATAAAGTCGTTTGCCAAAGAGGCCAGCAGTGAGTTAGGAAAGGACAAGACTGACCAGCTTCTCACTGCTTGGACCACAGGCCAGGTCCAGGCAAGAGACCACCTCTCAAGATCAGAAGATCTCCTCCCCGGAAATAAAACGTCTGCATTAACATCCTCAATATAATTTGCCTACACTTAACATTCTCCATCAGGAAAGTTACACAGGGTTCTACTTTCAAAATGATTAATAAATTACCAACAGATTCGTGGAAACACTACGTTGCCTAACGTCACCTGATTGTCTCAAATATATTACTCAGTTGTATTGGAACCACAAGCACTAAATCTAGTTGTCATGTTCTATGGAGTCAAGTTTAATTAATTTCATATTGTGTCCCAGAGTCTCAAAATCAATACTAAAACATCCAATCTAACACCAGACCACTTGTGCAAAGACACAAGGAAAACAAGTATGGTTACTTCAAGTCATGTGCAGCCTGCTACTTAGCTCTGAGGGTAGTTTAGAATTCCACAGTGCAGAAGAGATCAGTAGCAGGGAGACAAGATGAACCGGAAAAGGCTCCCGATGAGACAGGATTTCAACAGAGGCACAACTACTTAGAAATAAAGGAAATAATGCAGTTGACAGTGATAAAACAGGTAATAAGCTCTTCAATATGACCTGAGATGCCTCCCCACCTTCAACACATGCTTTTGGAGTGCATGTAGCTCTAGACCAACAGAGGCCAACTTAGTAATGTGGGAACAGAACCTTCAGATAGAGCAGCTCAGATGATGGATCCTCTGATGCATGCAGCCCAGCTCCTCTAACTCCAGAAAACCTGAGGAGCCAAGCCCTCTGCTTTTGAGGTATATCCTTAGCAACCTGGCCACTGTCAAACCATGCACCCCCAAATAAATGCCAAGAATGACAGTAGTGGCCTTCATGTGAGTGATCCAAGCACAACTCCAAGAGTGCATGCCCTTCAGAACCACTGTTGGACTTTAAGCATGTGTGGCCCATTTTATTTCCATTTAATCCATCTTGTGACCAAGGACTTGATTCACATCCCAGTGTCAATCTGGAGTTCCTCAGTGAAGTCTGAAGATGCCCATATCCAACCCAAAATGTACCTGCGTTCTTGTCCTTTCTTTGTGCCCATTGCTCAGGATACGAAGCAATTAAAATAAGCTTTTTCTGTTTCACAAAAAGCTTATCAAGCAATAGAAGGAAATGGGTTTGAATCAAGTCCAACAGATTAGAGATTTCTCACTACAGAAAGCAGGTTGGTGACATGCAGAACTGCTTCAGGGCAGTCTAGTCTGTGACACACAGCAGAGGTTTAGGAAGACAGGAGAACAGAAGCTTGACAAGAGACCAGCCTCTGGTACCTTTTACTCCCAAAGGCCTGTCTCAGATGCAGAGCCACCTGGCCTTGCCCAGCAAGCAAAATGTAGTTCTCATGGTTCTCACCTTCAGTGACTGACCCCAGAACAAGGATGTAACTTTTAAGGAATTAAAGTACAAGTGTGGACAGGAGACATATGGCAAGGTCTGAACACAATTATTGAGCTTCAAGCTGATCTTAAGGGTTGAGGTTGGGCTTCTGTAATCTTTTAATAATTTTGTGCATTTGCAGAATGTTCAGCTGAGTACAATGTAATACTTATTTTTCCCCTAGAGAAGCCCACTGGCTTTACCGATCCCTCTACCATTGCACATTTAATTCTTATCTTCCACCAAGATGACTAAATATTTAATAGTCCTCCATACCTGCCAAGGGCTGGCTAGGCCTGTTTGGGACACTGAACGTAAGGCTCCACGGCCCACACACAGATCCTCAGTGTCCCGAGTTCCTGAGAGTTGCCTTACCACCCACAATCTGCTGTGTACCTTCCAAGCTAAGAGCCAAGATACACAGCAGAGATGTTTCAACAAAGCCCTGGCTGCAAACTCAAGGGACAGTATAGAGTCATATGCAAGTGTGTCTCAATGACAGAGAAAACATTCTCTTTTCTACGTGAACACATCTGTTTGGATATCCACTGGAGTAAATTCCTAAATGACTAATTCAGAGTTTCACTTTGTCAGGATAAAAGCCAAGTACTATTAGGTGACATCTGCTTCTGCTAAATCAGGATCTTGTTTCCTCCTGAGCTGTCACACTGAAGACAAGGACACGTAATGCTCGTTGCGCTGCAGGGGCTTGAGAAACCACCTTTTCAGACATGGGAATCCCAGGTTCCCACATCACCTTTGAAGCCTCCACTACTGCAAGTCAACAGGCCCTTCAACAAGGAAGCCTCCACGGATCCATACAGAATACGCTTCACGTATACTGAAGCAGACAATCACCCACATGGCAATAACGCAGGCTTTGCCCTCTGCCCACCACCCTTTCCACCCAGTTCCTTGCTTTGTCCCCAGAGCACTCAGAACTGGCCAGATTCCAAGACCTAATGGCTACTAACTGTTGGTGGAGCCCAGAGACCACATGAAGCTTCTCCCTTTTTCCCTTCCTCCCATCCAAATGTATGGATCACAAACTGAACCAGAGATAAAGGTTCCTCAGTCCCAGGCCTCTCCTCTATCATCCCCTCCTGTCATTGATTTGCAGGGGACATGTGTTTGCAGAGCGTGTTAAGACTCCTAGATATTAATGTGGCTCAGTGGAGAGCTGGAGCCAATGTCACCACCCAACACTGGTATTTCAACCCGGAACTCTGTTTTGAAAGGTAGCAGCCTTGAGACCAACCCAAATCTCGTATGATTTCATTTACCATTTGGCTTAGCCCTAGCAAAAGAAAAAGCTCAAAGAATTCACAGCAAGAACTCAGCCGAGAACAGTCGGTAAGAAATGCCTCAGTGATCTGATGCTGCAGAGACCCAGTGAGAAGCCAGATGCGAGTATGACTGCAAATCAGGAAAACAAGTTCCTGGCAGAACTTCTGTACTTAATAAAGCGTCATGGAGCTCCAACCCGATTCCACATGGCCTAGAAAAGGGAATCAGATCCCAGCTGCTCCAAACATGGCCCCACATCAGCAGAAGTATCATTACCTAGAGGCTTATTACAGAAACCATCTCTAACACTAAATCCAAGGAATAAAAATTTCCTTTAAAAAAAAAAAACTTCACATTCTGATAATGCTAAGTGAAGTAAGCCAATCCCCCCCCAAAAAAAAATATCAAAGGTTTTCTCTAAGGATGTTGACTCATGATGGGGATGGGGGGTTGGTATAGGATTAGACAAACTCTGGATAGGGCAAAGGGGTGGGAGAGGAAGGGAGGGGCATGGATGTAGAGATGTTGAGAGCCACAGCAGAAGGGGCCCCAAACTTCCAGCTGCCAGCAAACTTCCAGCTGCCGGCTGATGATTGGCTCACAGCGGCCCCAGCAACATCTAGCTGATCGGCCCAATGAGCATCACCGAAGAGGAGCCATTTCCCTGCCCTTTCAGACCATGGAGCTGCTCATTGGGGGACTTTTGGCTCCGCCCACACAACCCAGCCAATTGGCCTCAAGAGCAGGAGGATTGTGGGAGGTGGTGAGGCTTGTGGTAGATGGAGAGGCTTGTGGGAAGCCTGTGGTGGCAGTTGGGCTCTGAGGGTTTTTCCTGAGGAGCTGTTTTGTTTGGTGTGTGTGGTTCTAAAACTAAAGTTTGTTTCTTTTGACAAGTGGCTCCTGAATTGTGCCCAGACAGACTGTGGCACATGGAGGTAGAAAAGATGGTGGAATGAGATGGACATCATTACCCTAAGCACATGCATGAAGACACAAATGGTGTAACTACTTTGTTTACAACCAGAGATGAAAAATGTCTGTTCTATGCATGTGATATAAAGTGTAATGCATTCTGTCATAATAAAAAGATAAATAAAATATTGAGAAAAATATTAGCCTTGTATGTTGAAAACCCATGCTCTTAGAATACAGTGGAATTGAATAACCTAAAACAAGAATAGCTAGCAAATTTTAGCCTTTATTATGTTTACAGTGTTAAGGGTTAAATGAGATAGTATATAAAGTTGCTTTAGTTTTGTGTGTTTTTACATATTCTTTCACAAAGTCAATACAAGGTTTCTGAGTTAGAGCCTTAAAATTATTACCATTTAAGAGTGATAACTATCAGTTTCCCCATACAGTTTTTAGTCTGAGGCAAGACAGTAGCAGTCAGCTATTACAACTCTGAATACAATCTGTACTACAGAAAGAATCCCCAAACCACAAATCGAGTTTCATGTAGAAACCCCTATATACCCCAGCAAGAGAAACTATGATACAAACAAAACCTTTGAACGTAAAAGGTTTCATTCACCATTAAAATAAATGCATTTCTCTAGGGATGTAAGTCACTATATTTATTTGAAGTTCCTCACCACATGTACCATTGGAATTTAATTTTTAGTACTTGTTCTTTTTTAACACACATCACAAATTCTAGGTTCAAGATTTCAGATATGTGGAAGCTAATTTACAATAAGGGGGAGAAAAAAGGAATAGAAGTTCAGTGGAGTACACAGTAATGAGAAGGGAGGAAAGATGGGATGGAGAAAGAGATTGGAATGAATCTCACGTAACTTTCGTATGTTCAAATAAGAATGTTCCACAGTCAATCTTACCATCCACGAGAAATTAACAATTAACTGGGTGAATGAAATATCAGTAGAGCAGAGGAAAGGGAGTAATGTATAGAGGAGAATTCAAAGGGAGGTACTAGGGACTGAATTAGGACAAGATATAGTCCATGTTTTTATAATTGTGTCAAATTGGATTTTCTATCATACAACTAAAAAGAACCAGTAAAGAGATATTGAAAGCAGTGTGGAGATTCCTTGGTAAACTGGGGATGGAACCACCATTTGACTCAGCTATCCCACTCCTTGGTCTATACCCAAAGGACTTAAAACCAGCATACTACAGGGACACAGCCACATCAATGTTTATAGAAGCTCAATTCACAATAGCTAAACTGTGGAGCCAACCTAGATGCCCTTCAGTAGATGAATGGATTAAAAAATGTGGTATATATCCACAATGGAATATTACTCAGAAATAAAAGAAAGTCATGGCAAGTACAGGTAAATGGATGGAGTTAGAGGAGATAATGCTAAATGAAGTTAGCCAATCTGAAAACAAATGCAGAATGTTTTCTGATAAAAGGTGACTTACTTATAGTGGGGTAGGGAGGGGGAGCATAGGAGGAATAGATAAACTCTAGATAGGGCAGAAGGATGGGAGGGGAAGGTCAGAGGGCAGGGGGTTAGAAATGATAGTGGAATATGATGACATCATTATCCAAAGTATATGTATGAAGACAAATTGGTGTGACCCTACTTTATATATAACTAGATGAAAAATTGTGCTCTATATGTGTAATAAGAGTCTTAATGCATTCCGTTGTTATTTTTTTTAAAAAAAATCAGTAAGAAAAATAGATTGAAAATATTTTTAAAATTATGCTCTATATGTATAATATGAATTGAGGGCTGGGGTTGTAGCTCAGCAGTAGAGTGATCGCCTTGTATGTGTGAGACCTGGGTTTGATCCTCAGCACCACATAAAATAAGTGAAATAAAGGTACTGTGTCCAACTAAAAAATATTTTAAAAATAAGAATTGAAATGCATTCTGCTGTCACATATAACAAGTTTGAGTAAACTTTAAAAAATCTTCACATTCCATTGCCCGTTAAAGTTTGAGCGTGTCCCAAAACCCTCAAGGCAAAGTATTAGGTAATTTTGTCCCAGTTCAGTTTCTCAAAGTCCTTTCCTCCCTTTCTCCAGTTTTAGCCTCAGTAAGGATTTCTGCCTTCTCCAGTGGCCATGAAGTGAAAGTCTTTCTCAGCCAGGATCTCATTCCTTCTGCACAGGAGAAGGGTGGCTAATCCAATGGATACAATATTATCAGCAAATAGGACTACAACACACTCAAAAGTCTCGGCCTCCTCCTTCCCACTCTCCCCTGCACCCTGCCCAGGTCTGCCTGTCCTCAGGCTTACGGTGGGCTCACCTTGGGCTGTCAGACTCTTGTGGTCAGCAAACCATGCGGACCGCTTTTATGGTTCAGCCATGGTCTCAACAATTGTCCAAATTTGAGGTTAACTGGATACTGCCTAGACCTTCACTAAGCTGCTGACTTAATACCCCATTTCTAGCCAGTTTTTCTGCAGATGTTCTATCAACCCAAACCCTGGAGACTGGGAAAAGGGAGAAAATTTAGCCTGACACTTCTTACCCCCCCCCCCCAGAGAGTTGGTGTAAGTATTGTACTCTTGTGCTTTTTTCAAACTTCTTAGGATGGTTTGTTAAAAAAAAATTTAAAAATGGAGATTTTAATATGGTGCTGAGGATCCAACTCAGGGCCTCGAATGTGCTAGATGAGCACTCTACTGCTGAGCCACAATCACAGATTTTTTTTTAAATGGTTTTCAAAGTCCTGGCAACATTTTCTAACTGTACGCCAATCTTTGAAGGGTGACAGATGTTTAGAATGAAGCTCCAAATAAGAGCAACCACGCAGCATCCTATAGAACACGATTAACAAGTTATATTGATTTAATCTCCTTCTTAAAGTGCCAATTTAGAAAAAAAAAAAAAAAAGCTTTGACTTAGCTTAGGTCTCTACCCATGAAATTTATCTGATCAGGTCCTTATGATCATTAGTTTATTTATTCAACAAAGAGCTTATTTTATTGGTACCAGGGATTGAAGCCAGGGCATTTAACCCTCCGGCCACATCCCCGGCCCTTTAAAGTTTCATTTTGAGACAAGGTCTCACTAAGTTAACTTAGTAGGCCCTAAGCAACTTAGTGAGACCCTAAGTTTCTGAGGCCAGCTTTGAATTTATAATATTCCTGCCTTAGCCTCTCAAGCCACTGGGATTACAGGCATGTATCTCCATGCCTGGCAAGAGAAGCTTATTTTAGAAGACTATTCAGATCAAGACTTCTAGCAAGGACTATTTAATAAACTGTTCATCTTTCACAGTTGTCTTTCTTTGGGAATAGTGATGCTCCATAGTACAGGCATCAGGAAAGACACCTTGGATTTCCTCCAGTGAAACTCATTCCTCACTCATAATGGGTAAGATCCTTCTTAGTAATAAATTTCAGACCTACTCTAAAGCTAAGTCAATACAAATCTGTCTTTCCAATTTTATAAATGAGTAATTTACACCTTTTGACACTGAACTTATTTTCACTATGCTAAAGATCCCACCTCCCCTACCTACATCACACCTATTCCAGAAATTTATCAGGTAAATGCAGATCTCCGAGTACATACAGACACCCTCCAGTTAATAATCCACAAACTAGTTGTGTCAAACCATCATGAATCCCAAGTGTCAGTCTAGGGTTTAGGGGAAGCGGTGGGTGACAGATGCGTTTTCTCTCTTCCATCTCAAAGTCAACTTGATGTGCTTCTGAACACTCATTACTTAACCTTGCAAAAACAGAAGGACTCTAAAGTAACTTGAAACTTCTGCAGAGACTCAAGCTCTGTCCTCATCCTGGTCTGAGGATGCAAACGGGGACAGAGGGGCACAGCAACCCATGGGAGGGTTTCTTGCCACCCCCGGTTTTATTCTGGAGTCAGTCACCAGAACTTCAAAGGCTGTGCAGCACATGATCTGTGAAACCTATCAAGCTGTCCCTGATGGTGACCTATACCTTAGGAGTGTACTCGAAGCCAGGCAAGGCACCTAGCACCCAATATAGGCAGAGACAGCAACAGAATAAAGGCGTCTTACTTTTCAGAAGATGTTTATAAAAGAAAAGTGACGAGGGCCACCCAAAGGGCACAGTTAGAATCCTACATCTAATAGGGTGATGAAGCTATTTAGTACAGTGAGGTGGGAAGAATCAAAGTGCTGTGGTGGCAGGCTGCCAACCTATCAGTGTACCAGGTTTCCAAGGGGCTCTATAGGACCACTCTTAGAGAACGCACAGGTGTGGACTCCACAAGTAGTCTCTCCCTCTGTTAACCTCATGACTGGAAACAGATGGGCAAGAAGTATCCCACACTGCCAGTGTTTGCCATGCATTCCAGCAATCGGCTTCAGCAGGCCACCACAACACCTGTGGGCTGGCTGGGGCTCAGCTGGAGTAACTAGAATGGATCTCTTGGGACCACCAGGAAGACTCAAGAAGAGTGGGCACATGGGGATACCTGGTAACAACCGAAGACTCGGCTGCTGGTTCTTAGGACTGATTCCTTAGAGATGGAGATACACAAAATTGGAACCGAGGAAAGAATCCACACTAGGATGAGGCTAGGAGAACAAAACAGGAACTAGCCACTAGCATTTGGACACATTCATGTGTCTATCTCATGCTAAGATGAGAGTTTCTGGAGTCATCCTTGCTGAATGGGCAACAAGGATGACAGGAGGTGGGTGGGGGCGTTCCTCAGTTATAAAAACAAAGAACATCAGGAATGTTGATGCCAGCAATCTCAAATCATTCCCATCCTCCAACCATAGCAGCAGCTGTGGAGTGATGTCTCTAACCCGAGCCCTGGACCAGCTTTACAGACCTGGAAACATGGGGGAAACTGACACCTAAGACAGCCCCATAGAATCATGAAGAAAAACTATTTCCATGATATTTTTGAAGCAAAACTACAGTAGTGAACCAATCCGTGGTTTTCTGGTTCAATAATTCTTTTTAAAAAAATTACTCTATTTTCAATGTCAGCTTTTCTGCTCAAAGGTTTTACCTTCTATGAAAGGTTAAGTCAAGCACTGCTTTAGAATAAACGAAGCACAGACTGAGGACAGAGTCTGATTGAGCCCACGAGCTAAGGACAAAAATCACAGAATTACTTTCATGGCACCAATTCCAGCTCCCCAGCTCGGGGCCTTCCTGTGATTCTGGCAGACCAACAGAGCCAGAAACTCAGTGGTCTCATTTGTTATGCAGCCCACCCACCCCGGGCATCCACTGCAGCTACCTATACAGCTACCAGTGAGCTCTTACAGAAAGCACATCTCCACACCTCTGTACCTCCAGCCATTCCTCCATTCCCCGGGTGGTGCTGTCCTCTCACTGGCTCAAGCCAGAGGCCTGGAGAGGGTCCTCCCTTCTGTCTTGGCTCAGCCCACAGAGCTCCCAATTCCGTTTCTCATTCCCACCACTGACACCTCTCCTCTAGGCCCCTCCTTTTCTCACTAGAGTGGGATGGACACAGCCTTGAGTTTGGACCCCACATCAATGCATTCTCCCTAGCATAGCTGAAGTGTCAAGAATTCAGACCCTCATATTCTTACCTGGAGCTCTTTAACGGCCTCCCTGATACATTTAGGGTCAAAGTCTTAACATGGTCCTCCACTCTCTGGCCCTGCCCAGAACTCTGTAGAGCCTTCTCTTTCCACTGCCTCCATGGAAATACACCAGTTGGGCTTCCCTGAATGTGCCCTGCTCTACCTCTGGGCCTGCACGCTACCTTTCCCTCTGCCCCTGATGCTGTGGAATACCCTGCCCTTCCCTTGTCTGGTTAGTCTTACAGCCTGGATGTCCCTTCCTATAGGAAGTGCTCCCCCACCTCTTCCAGAGGCACATGGCCCTCCTCTGTGCTTGGCCTCACCCCATATCCCTTCTAGGCCCATGTTAGCTCCTTGTGTCCTCGACTAAACCCAAGTCTGTGAAGGCCAAGTGCTCAATTCAGGCTGCATCATCCCAGTGCTCACCCATGACAGGAGCCAATGCTTGCTATCAGGTAAACTGATCCCCTCCACTTCTTGTCATTCTGCTCTCTTCACTTCATAGAGCAAGCCCTATAGAAACCATTTCTCATGAAGACTCACTTAGGTCCTTCACACTGGGGCAGCAACAGAACATCTCTAAATAGCCAGGCTACAGTAGTTACAGGAACTCAAACTGCACCAATTCTGAACTGCAGACTTGACAGCTGGAGAAACCTTGACAGTTACCTGGTCTGAGGCTTCTATACTCTAGGGTATCTCCAACGGTTCTAATACTTGCCTGCCACTAGTAGCCCACCCTTTCCCAGCCAGAGAAATTCTACCTTCTGTCTTACATCCTGAGCTTCAGGTAGACCGTTTTAGGAATGGAAGTGTAGCTCAGTGGTAGAGCACTTGCCTAGCATGTGCACAGCCCTGGGTTCCATCTGGGGTACCGTGCCCCTTGATTTACAAAACAGACCCAGAGAGGTCAAGGGGCTGGCTCCATCTCAACCTTTTTGTGCTAGAAAGGGGCCCTGTGGTTCCAGCAACCTTTCAGAGTCTCAAGCCACACACAACAGAGGTACAGCAGTACAAAGAGGGAAAACATCCTTATTAATCAGTGTTCCATACATTCTTATTCAATAGGCACACATATGCAGAGGTAATTACTGTAGAACAAGCATCTATAACCAAGCCAAGAATGCTGCACCCTGGAACCCCACCCTCCGGGCACCTGCCTTGCTCCTGAGAGAAACCATCATTCCCTGCCTCTTGAGGTGAGGTACCGGGGATGCTTTACTAAGCTAAATTCCCAGTCTTTTGTATTTCTTGAGACAGGGTCTCATTAAGTTGCTGAAGCTAGCCTCGTACTTGGGATCCCCCCCCCCATTCCTTAGCCTCCCAAGTTGCTGGGATCACAGGCATGCCACATTGTGCCTGGATAATTCCCTACTTTTTAAATTCCCTTGCTCCTTTTTGTAGTTTGACCATTTCTGTAAGAATCTTTGGATGACAGCTGAGCCCCGCCTACAGCTGAGCTTCAGAGAAATGTGTATCCTTTTGTGGCTTGCATCTTTTGTTGATCATTAAACAAAATTTACTCATGATACTGTTACCAGAGCCTGTTCATTTTAGCTATTTTGTGCTATTCCATTTATACCATGGCATACCTCTCTTAAATATTGATAGTTGATTAAATGGGTTTCCTCTCTCCTGTCTTCAACCTAAGTCCACCTGACTTCATGATTGTCATGAAAACATCTAAGATCTCAGAACCACGTTCCTCTGCAGACTGGCTGGATATTCCACGAAAGCTTCACAATAGGAAATCACGCAGATGGACCTCCTACAAACGTGCACCTTGACAATCCACAGCATCTCCGTCGGAGGTATAATAATCTTAGATTCTAAAAATAGTCTTGCTCTTTGCTGATAAATCTCAATCAGGATGTGCATGGTGGCACATGCCTGTAATCCCACTGGCTCAGGAGGCCGAGGCAGGAGGATCATTAGTTTAATGCCAGCCTCAAATTTAGGGAAGCCCTAAGCAGCTTAGCAAGATCCCATCTCAAAAAATAAAGGGCTGAAGACATGGTTCAGTGGTTAAGCAGCACCTGGGTTCAATCTCTGGTACTAGGGGAAAAAAAAACATCTTAGTATAAACGCATAAATCTACTGCTGAGGATTTTAAGTATTTGGATAAAAACTGATTACCTTCACTAACCAGCTCTTGAGTCACTCTTGTCCAACAGGCTGGTCATTCCCCTCAAGGCCAGCTATGCAACACCCAAGATGAAATGTACCTGTCACTTCCACTGCACTACCAGGGAGGCACCCTGGCCCTCCCTCTCACAGAAGTTCACCAGTTTTAAGTGAACCTATGTGCTGACAGTTCTACAGCCAAAGCTCCATGAAGAACAGTCACCTTGGGGGACAGTCTTAAGACTAGGGAGGCAGACCAGGAATAAATGGACCCCTCATTTCTAAGGCCTGGAAACCCTGCACACCTCCCCAACAGCTTCCACCACACTCAAGAACGCTGGTGAGAAAGTTTATGATGGTGACACCCTAACGGGCACAAGACGCTTCCGTCACCACTGACCAAACCCCTTTCTGTGAAAACAATCATTTGTTTTAGAAACAGGATCAGAGGAGAAAACCATGAACACTGACCATCCAAAAAAGAGAAACAGCCATAATGGTGAGAAAACCCCTGCTGTGCTAAGAGACCTTTGAAGCATGCTCTCCAGAGCATCAGCTTGCCGCCTTGCCCCCAGCTGATCCACTGGTCACTAGCTTTTCCAGAGGTAGTACTGGGGAGACAAGGACATCTTCATCCTACCAGTAGCAGTGTCACTGCAGCCACACTGTGGGGTGCTTGCTGCCCTGCCTACCCCAGAAGACATTCTCTGAACAGCCCACAAGTATGTGACCTGGCTCAGATTCCTCTACTGGTTCCCGTCTCCATGAAAATCAAACCCTGGGGATGGTCTTCAAGGACCTACCCTGTCTCCACTTCGCAGCCTCACATCCTGCCTTTCCTCACTCAGCTCCAGCCAGGCTGCCTCGAGGATCCTCACAAGGGCTAGGCCCTCTTCACCTCAGGCCTAGGACCTGCCATTCCCTGTTGGAATGTTCTTTCCGATACCCAACCCACTTACTCCCTCTCACCTGCTTCAGGACTGTGCCCAAATGTGAACTCACTGCAGCTCCAGAGGCCACCTCCCCACAGCTCCTACCTCCCTTCTCTGCTTCATCCTCTTCCTGGCACTGAAGAGTATTTACACACCGAATGCTTTATCTCATCTTCCTCACTGTGATACGAGTCCCCTGTGGCTGGGAGCCATAGCCCCCACTTACCCAAGAATCCCTGGCATTGGTAGGCACATATTTGAGTAAGACAGTATTTACTTTCATCTCAAGAAAGTGGGGTACTTAGTTGGCAAAATGAAGACTTTGCTAACTCTGCATTATTGAAGAGGACCAAAGCTGGACTTTGATGCTAGACCCAGAGGTCCCTAAAGTATGTTCAATATATCCTGCCGCTTGAAGGGGAGAAAACCTCAAACGTGTTTTTAATCCGTAAACATGTGTCACTCAAATCAGCCACTCCAAAAACTCCAAGTGTAGGGCCCACTAAGGTTGGAAGGAATGAAATTTTTACGCTATTAGTAAACAGTTTCCAAGGATGTTTGTAGCATGAACGGGCAAGAATGATAAGTGTATTAGGGCTGTTGAGATGATCCTGACAACATAGGATAAGGATCTTTAAAAGTTTAAAAGAATAGGGTGAAGGTGAACAAAGCTAAATGTTTACAGAATCAGAGAATGTCTTAACACATATACATCAGGCTCCTATAGTCATACTCCATAAACGGACATCAGCAAATATGAAAGCCACTTTAAAGTGGTCACAACAAGACTCACAAAGCTGAGGTTTCTTTTGAGACTAGGTCAAAGAATTCCCTCTGGCAAGATCCTGTTAATATGATTTCCACTAAAGAATGAAAACCTTAAGTAACCAAAAGGAGTTGAGGGGTGGTGGGAGGTAATGAAATTTTTCTCTAAAAACTGAAGTAGAAACTGCCACTGTGCCTTTATTTCCAGTAATGTTCAGACCTCAGTTTAACATGACCAATTCAATGGTAGGCAGTGAGGCTGATGCTGAAGTTCACTACCATCACTTATCATTAGGAGCATTTCCCACTAAAGAAAACTAGTTAAATCATGATTATCTTCCAGGAGATAGTTCTACTGAAACCAGAAGGTCTACTCTGCAAGGGGCACTGAACAGTAGATTGTTAGATTGAAACACATGCACCCAACTTCAAGATTACAGCTTTAAAATAGCAGAGAAAACAGCCTTCTGGGTCTTATCCTCTCCAAAGGATAACTGTGGAGCAAACTCTTCAGATTGCATCTTTCACTCAAAAATGCATTCTTTGGGTTAGACAAGGCAGAAACTCCCACAAACCAGGCACCTATTAAAATCCTTCCTCAAGAGGTCAGAACTATGAGCCATGAAGGCCATTATTGTCACCTCCGTTGCTGCATGTTTGCAGAACGTTTTGCAATTATCACCAGTAGTTATTAAGGTCCTTAAATTTTCTGCAGTTCATGCTGGTAAAGGAATCTCATTGAAGTAAAGCCAAGTGTGCCCACTGAGTACAGAACTGGACTGCCTAAGCCTTAGCTTTTCCATCACTGCTCTAACCTCCTGAAGAACCTCCAAGTCTTACTAACTTATCCTCCTCTTCCTGAAACACAACTTGGACACATGTAAGAGTCAACTGGAAACCATTATCTAGGCATTCACATGCAGAGGAGAAAGTCTAGGTTGCTGTGTTCAGAGCACTTACATCCTAGTGAGGGGGAGACACAAAATCGGGTAACTGCCATGAAAAAAAAAAGTAAAGCATGGTAGGGGCTTGGAGACAACTGCAGCAGGGAACGAGAGTGGTATTCAGACAGAGGGTCAAGAAAGACCTCCAGGAAGTGGCAATATAGAAGAGCAAGGGCGAAACAAAGAAGCAAGCCCCGTAAGTATTTAGTAGGTGAAAGCCTAAGAGTTGAAGCCCCATTCCAGCATATCTAGGCCAAGCCACCAAAGCAACTCTATCACAGGTGTCCCAAGAGTCTCGGAACACAGAGCCATGAAAATAAACACGGAATCCTCTGCACAGCCACAATACTGACCCATCACAGTAAGCAGGCCATCGATGTTGAGGCATCCTCAAGAGATGAAGGAAAGGGCCCTGGTGAGCCAGTCCTATCCATAGCCATCCAACTGGTCTCCCAAGGGAGAGACTGGAGGAGGCCCAGGCACAAACTCCATGATGTAGTCATCAGCCAAGCACCACCAGCAGCATCTTCCTTTGATCATTCCTTGGGTATGGCACTTGACACTGGCTACACCCTGTGAGGAACCCTTTTCTATCTGCCCCAAGCCAACTCACCCTTCTGGTATAGGCTCCCCCATACACACACTTTCACCATAGCAATTAACCCCTGGTGAACAGAAGGTTCTGTACTAACACTGAAGGAGCTCAGTAACCTGGATAGTAACAGTGACCTATACCCTATGATAAGCTTACAGAAGTGACCCATTTAAAGAAGTGAGCCCATTTTCAGCAGCGTAACACTTGGCACAATGGCTCTCTACTTTCACTACAACGTTAAACAAACCAGACCATCAATTTCAATAAGGCATTAGTAGGGTTTCTCCTATCGTAAACACCAAGTCTTACACTCACATTAAAGTTTAAAAGTGTCTTTTAATCAAGTTACACAGATGCTGAGTGATTGCTCATGAATAATGCATCATTATGTTGCTTTCTCATCACCAGGGATTAGGATCTGTACCCTGAGATCCGTTTTAACCACGCCTCTCACCACCTTCCTGGCCTCCACCAGTGCATGAGGCTGAACATGCTTCCCACCCCCTCTAAGAAGCACCTCCCTGCTCAGCATTACTGAGTAACAGTGAGCATCACTCACATCACTGCCCTCAGGAAGCTTAATATTCTGAAGGGTTTTTTGGGGGGGCAGGGGAGGTAACAGGGTTTGAACCCAGGGGCACTCAATCACTGAGCCATATCCCCAGCCCTATTTTAGGGACATGGTCTTGCTAAATTTTGCTGAGGCTGGCTTTGAACTTGTGATCCTCCTGGCCTCAGTGGCCCAAGCTGCTAGAATTACAGGCATGCGCCACTGCGCCCAAACTCCTACTACAGTCTGTTGAAGGGCTACTGTGACATAAAACCATAGCCTTACCCTGCCTCCCAGGACCCACAGCACAGTAGCATCCCTGTGATGCTACTGTGCTAAGTTCTGCCAACTCCACTGCAGCGCAGAGTTGGAGGCAGGCAACTACATTTTACTTTTGTGTCCAAGATGAGGGACATCACTAAGCCATCAGACAACACTGAATGATGTAGTTATTCAAGTTGCTGCTTCCTTTTGTGTCTGAATATATGTCATAGCCTTATAATTATCAGGCTGAGGGGGAACCGCAGTTCATTTTGCACATTCAAGGACATCTTAGAGAAGCATCCAGATAGGTACAGCAGGCCATTTCAAGACTGAAGTTAGTGAAGGGGTCTTGTGTGCTGGTAAACCATCATGGAGAGCCTCCTACCAGTTCTTCTGACCCACCCTCTTCTCTCCAGCTTTGATTGTTACCTCACTGGAAGCAATTCAGGCTGCTGCTCTTATCTCCCAGGCATCTCAAATGCTCTTTTAGCTTAAGGAGCATGGAAGTTCAGCTTTTGTTCAAAAGCTAAAGAGCTGCTACACCAATTGGAAGAGAGCACACAATTAACTCATTTTATCGATTTCCCAAGTTTGGTCCCGAGCCTGAACAAATGGGATCAGACTTCAAAAGATTAAACTTCCATCTCACAAACCCATTTATAGCATTAAAAAAAAAAAAAATCTACCTGCCACCTGAGTTTGGGTTCATGGTCCTCAGCCTCTTTAAAGCACCAGGCTTCTCATTGCTACTTCATCTGGTTAGATGGAGGCCATGTGAAGTTCTAGCCAGTGACAGACAGGTGGCACAGTGAGTAAACTGAGGCACAGGTCTGCCCGAGTTTCTAAAAGAATATGTAGTTCTTTTTGAAAGATTTGGTTGTTATGATACTAAGTTTATGCCATTTACAATTTGGAGAATGCACAGAAAGCCACGTTACAGCTGCCTCAAGAAAGAGGAAACCCATGTCTCAAACTGGCACCAGGCCCCTCTCGTTCTCTAGTAATTCCTTACTAGTCCCACCTCTGACAGAAGGAAGCAGTAGTGTAGGTATCAGGAGAGCATAAGGGAAGTGTCCAATGCCAACTGCCACCTTTTATGAACGGGCAACTACAGAATCCCCTTCCATGGGGGACAATTTCCCACAAAACCTACATGTTTGGCAAAGGCATTACTTTATGAACAATACCAAATTGTGTTCAGGAGGAATGAATGGCAGCTGCTACTATTTAGACCAATAAGTAGTCCTCTTATGCAGCACATATGCCAAGGGCACAGACCCAGGCAGGCGAGGGGAAGAAGAGGGTAAAAGGGAGACAGGCAGTGGAAGAAGGCAGAGAGGCAGCATAGTGAGCCCATGGTCCCCTCCTAGAGCCAAGCCAGCCAGGCTCTCAACACACCTCTAGGGCAGCAGACCCCTCCCAGCCCCTGTTAGTGCCAACTCCTGGTGAGCTTTGTCCCTCCCTGTGACCCATGTTTCCACCTAACAGGGTGTTAGGGCACAGAAGCATCACCCTCAGGGTCATGCGATGAGGGTTCAAAGCAAACAGCATTTGGTTTGCCTGCATCTGGGACTGTTACTAGGCACTAAGCAGGGCATTCTGGATGACTTAGGCCTTCTCAAACTGTCTGGTAAGAGACCATTTACTAAGTTCCCAATCCTTCACAGACTTACTTGCTGGAACATGAGAGCAACTGCCACAACACCTTCTAAAAGGTGGCCTTGCCCCTTCAGGTGACCAGGATCTCTCTAAAATGCCTCATCATGGGAAAAGCACACCCACCCAACCAACAGCTCAGAGGGGCAGTTGGGCCCCCAAAGGCAACTGGCTTCTAATTAAGGGATAACGCAGGCCTTGGGCAAAATCAGGTTTATGTAATAAGTTACATAAACTGTCCCCAATTCAGACATTGGTCTGAGCTGGGCAGGCAAGTTTAAGTGCCAGCTGACTTCCTCAGAAGCTGCAGCTCAGTGGCCCAGAGGGAACTCGGCAAAGAGCTGAAGGACTGGAGCAGGAGTA
Source organism: Urocitellus parryii (assembly GCF_045843805.1). Lineage (NCBI taxonomy): Eukaryota > Metazoa > Chordata > Mammalia > Rodentia > Sciuridae > Urocitellus > Urocitellus parryii. The sequence continues at coordinate 23,815,213 of NC_135543.1, read as the reverse complement.
AGAGCTGTCCTTCTACTTGAGGGGATCGAAAGCAATTATGAAGGAGAAGGCAATTACGACGGAAGGGTGGGGGAGGGCAGACGAGCAATGCTGGTGTCACCTCCATAGGTGGAGCGTGCAGCTAGGCCAGCGACGGGATGCTGCGCCGGCCAAGAACGTTTATCCCCAGAACCCTCCTCTAACCAAAGTCGAGTGAGAAGGCACACACGCGTATTTGTCTGCACAAAGACTTCCACACCCAGGAGGCTCCTAGATACCCCAGAGAACATGTGGAAACCTACAGATGTACCTAACAGAAAGCCAGAGGACCCCAGTTCTAAACCAGGCTCTAACCCTACCCCCTACTAGTTCTATGACTTGCTGGCCCCCTCAGGTGTGGCATCCTTGGTGTGGCCCTGCCTACCATTTACACCTGTCTCCACACCTGTGGCTTTGTCTTCTGCTCCATCACGCTTTTCTAGATGCCACAGACTTGGTCCTCAAGTGAGTACAATCCCGGGCCCTGCTCTTCATCCTCATTTTTACTTCATCCTCATTTAGGAAGATGGTGGCAGACAAAGTCCCTGTCCTCATAGAGCTGACTGTAAACCCCTACCCCAACCCCCAAAGTTCCTTAAATCTTTCAGCATGACTTCAAACTTGCAGAACAAGCTTCTAGAACCACTTTATAGCTGGCCTCCATATTGAAGTCCCATTTCCAAATACGGCTCTCCTAACATCGTGGGTAATTCTTAAGGGTAGTAATTATTTTTCTGGTGAGGATTGGGTAGCAGGGCCTCGTGTGAAATTTGGAGGTTTCTCCTTTTGCTTTGGAAGGAGGATTTAACATCTCCAGCTATGACCAAGTTAGACACAAGAGAAAAGAAACCACCACACCATCCGCCTGCCCCACCTCTCCATCTACCCCTCTCTTCAGGGCTATAAGACACTCAATGTGTTGCCTTTTCTAGTATATGGCCCCATATTTTACTGGAAGGTAGTTACAAAATGAATTGCCAGAAGTTTTTGGTGGGTGTGGGGGATTAGGGATTTAACTCAGGAACACTTTACCAGAGTCACATTCCCAGCCCTTTGAGACAGCATCTTGGTCAATTGCTGAGGCTGGCCTTGAATCTGCTTCAGCCTCCCAAGTTGCTGGGAGTACAGGTTTGTACCTTCATGCCCAAATTTTAGACAGTCGGGGGCAGAATCCTGATAATCATTCCATAGACCCTTGTGATCCCGAGACCCAAGTTCTCAGCTGTGGGGGAAGTAAATCGTGTCACTCCATGGACAACAGGGCTACCATGTTTTTGGGTTCCTCCAGACACTCAGCCCAAGTTCCCAAGCACTTCACGGGGAGATCTATCCCCATAGCCACCTTCTTTCTGCTATAGGGATGGAGTAATGGAAATGCAAAGTGGCTTTTATCATTTTCTAGGCAATAGCCAACACCTAAAACTCCTCCATTACTCAATAAGTACACCAGGAGGAGGATGTTTCCCAAATCCCAAGTAAGAATGTTCAGAGGAGCCAATAAGTGGTTTTGCCAAAGGACCCAGGCTTAATTCACTGACCCAAAGTGGAATTGTTTACGTCTATAGTAAACAGAATCCGATTTAACTTTAACAGCCTACAACATTTGACATCTCCAGTGTCTCAAGTGCTCCATTAACATGATAGGAGACAGAAACGACAGTTCAGTCCCTAACATCAAGAAGCTTCACCTTGCTCTAGTTAGGACAGTGGTTCTCCAAGTGAGGTGCCTATAGCAGCAGCAGCAACTAGAAACTCGGACCCTACCCCAGATCCACTGAATCCAGGTCCTAGGGGGCTCAGGCAACTGTCCAACAAGCCCTCTGTGCAATTCCGATTCACACTGATGTTTGAGAACCACTGAAAAAAAAAATAAGCCAACAGCATGGAGAATCAGCATCTGTGATATCTTTTAGCTATGAACATGATCCATAAGTCGCATACTCTTTTTTTGACAGTAACAGGGTCACAGAATTTATGAGGTACAATTAAACACTTACCAGCAACTGACATTGTTAAGCATTAGCCCTAAGCATTCTGAGTATATCTATGTGTATTTCTATGTGCATTTCAAAAATATCCACTTTTATAGAATTGTCAAATCATCATGTCCTCTGGTCTCAATTTGGGGTGTTGAATGAAAGCCACTTGAGTGTGGGGCCCTACAAAAAAAGCAAAGGACAGAAGTTCCTACAAGTTCCCTCTAGAAAAGAGGCCTCAAAATCAAAAATCATGTGCCCATGAATCCTAAGCTTTCTGGAATACTCACTTCCATTAAGATCCACCATCCCACACCTTTATAAAGAGTCTTCTGGAGACTGGGACAGCACTTGCAGCCCCATTAATGGATTGGGGACAGGCCCCCACAATCTCTAAGCATACCATGAGAAGCAGCTCCAGACATCAGTTCACAGAAATTTTAAACAGATTAAGTAGTTCTGTACACTGTACCTTCGCCCCCTTTCTCCCTGGGAGTCTGTTTCTCTAGAACCAGAACCTGTAATCTAAAGTCAGAATTACCGGTACCTACTTGCTCCTTAAATGTTCTGAAAGGCCTGGCGAGAGTGCATGCACTTCCAGGGCTTTCCTCTGTTGACTGGCACGGCACCGCCCAGCAGAGCAGGAAACAAAAGAAAGCAAAAGCTGCACAGGCTCCCCAGCTCTTGCCCCTAATGGAAATGATTTATGTTACTATAAACAGCTCTTCTTTTGAGCCTCAGGTCTGAGGCTCACATGGAGGGTCTCTCCAGCTTACTTAATATCCCCCCATCCACGGCACCTCAGGCCTTGTCCAAGGGCCTCTACCTAGCTCAGAAAGGAAGCTTTTACTACACAATAGGAACAAAACCAAGGGCTGGGCCACCCAAACTGCTCCTGCACTGTCAGGCTTCATGTGGAAATGCAAAAGATAATGGGTTCAAGTACATGACAGCCATACATTACCAGGGCCTAATGAAAACAGCCTTTTTATTACTGCCTTAGCCTCCTCCACCCAACGCAATCAAGAAAACGTTTGTCAGATGATTGCATCTCAGTAGGGAAATAGCATTTATTTCTTGAAAGAACTTAATTCTTTAAAATATAGCTTAATTCTTTAAAATAGCTCCCTGTACTCAAGACACTAAAACTGTCCCCCAGCTGGGATGTTCCTGGTTCAGCTCTGATGGACAAAGGTCCTGGCAACCTGACAGTTGGCCATGCTCGGACCAGCAGAGCCTGTAGCTGCTGTTATGGAAAACAAACCTGCCCCTAGGACATGAACCCCACTGAAAAAATTTTCCAGAAACGGCTGCTACAGGCTTTAGTAGTTAACTGGTCTTTACCAGGAAGACACCTACTTTTAACCGAGCTAGAAGCCCCAGTTGGGGTTCCAGTGCATACACACCAAAGTTTATGAACTTCCTTGAGAGCTTGCTAAAACAGTGCTGGGCTCCAGCCTTAAAGATCCTCATCTTTACAGTAGGTCTGGGCAGGACCCATGAATCTTGTAGTTCCCAGGCACCGTTTGTTACTAGTTGTGGGTGACAGAAAGAACAGTACTAGCCCGGGCTACAGCTCATCTCATTACCCAGCAAGGAAGTGGGCATCGACCATCAGCCTTCATCTGTGGATTCTCTCTTCACCTATAAAATGGAAGTGATGCCCAAGGTCTCAAGTTCTGGATTTCTAGACAGTTTCTGATTTCAGCACATGTAAGTATCCTCAGAAGGTGTGTTGGGACCGACTCCTGGGCTTCTCCACTTCCTACAGTTGTGTAGGCCTGTGGTGGGCCCAGGAGTCTGGGCTTCTCACCAGGGTGATGTTGATTCAGTTGCCTAGCTCCTGCCCCAAGTGGCTCTGTCCTACAGCACACGAGTTTCTTCACATTGAGGCAGTGGGCCCTTGGGCAATCATAATTTTTAAGCTCAGCAGCAAGGACACAATAGGCTTTACATCTTTCAGTTCAATTTCTCTTATCCTTAAGTTCTATTTCCTCTCCGCACTCATTACACGGATAACTGCATTCCATGTCCCTAAACTTTTAGTCTGTGGATTTTGAGACTGCTGTCGTTGCAGACTTGTGGCCCCAGAAAGCACTAGTTTTCCGTTCAGTGGTCCACCTGGTTTGCATGATGGGTCACAGAGAAACTTAACTGGGAAGGACAATCCCGAAGATGAAGTCGTGGAGATCTGACGACTTGCCTCAAGTCCCAGAGCCAGGCAGTGCCAAGAACTCATTCTCTTGATCTCTGGCCCAAGTATTTATTTACAAAGCTCCTCTTCCCTCCAAGGGAGGGGGTGCTAGAGAAAACCCACCAGTCAATCCAAGCTGCCTGCCAACCAGCTTGCCACCCGTCCCCGACTACACACACTTCTGTTCCTTTTCAAGTGCTTCTTTCCCTGAACTTCGTGGAGTTTAAAAGAAAATAGGATTAGTTGGAGGGGATCTTGCCAGTGGAGGAAAATGTTTTGGATGTCCTCTAATACATACAAGTATTTTAATCAGCTAGTTAACCAGAGCCTACCCCACAGGGTAGGGGCCTGGAACCTGGGAACGAGGAGCAGGCAGCCTTCTAGCTCCAAGGTTGAACACTGGGTTTACCAAGAACTTAGTTCTTTGGAGTATCTAGCTTCTAGCATCTGGGGCCTAAAAGGGACATTAAGCAAGCACCACTGTATACTGCACAAGCAGAATGTTAGGCATTTGCAAGCCATCTGAAATATTTAAGGGAGCCTCTTCAACATTATAGAAAAAAGGGAAAAAGTTCACAGAGCAGCGCGGTTTTTCCCCGTCTTCGATGAGAATAGAGCATCAGACACTGGTCAGCCTCATGACCTTCACCATGGGCATCCCCCTCAAGAAGGCACTCTCACCAAGTCTAGATATCGAAGGGACTCAATTTGGAGGCCAGGCCTGGTAAAGATCGGCCTCAGAGCCACAGGCTTATGAAACCGATTCATGGAAGGTGGGAAGTGAAACAGCATGGACAGGAGGGTGACACCTCAGATCTGGGAGTAACACTGGTCTGTGTTGCTGGGACCCACAGAATCTGTGAGGTCCCAACAGGTCCGTTCTAAGGAAACACCTGGGAGATGGAGCTGTGACAGCTGCCAGGAGCATTATTTGTATCCTTCACCCCTCTGCACCCAGGCAGAGGGCAGGGGGAGCCCAGCACTCCTGGGTCCAGCCAGGCCCTCAAGTTCAGCCACCTGATCTATACCCATCACATGGGTGTCTGTCTCCCCATATGTAAGGGGATGACAATCCCTGCTTAGTCAGGACGGGAGAATGCTTATGTCAGGGCAAGGCACTGCCCCTGCTCTGGGGTAGTGCAGCCTTGGAGGGTGCCCCACTTCAGAAGAGTGGGCATGAGCCCTGCTGCTTCCTGGTCAGCTGGTGGATGAGGAAGACTGACCTGCATTTTGATGGAACACCTGTGCATGTTCCAGCTTTTCAGCCGAGGTGCTGAGGATCTTTTCCATTTCTGCCCATCGTCCAGCAAGTCCCCCTACTTACTGCCAACCTAGTTCCAAGTTCTGAGCCTTTTCAAACACCACTCTCCATACCTGAAATACTTTCCCCCTCTGCTTTTCAGATTTCTCTAGGCCTAATCTGAATCCCTCCTAAGACCTTCCGGTTCTGGAACTAATTCTTCCCAAGTGCTTTCAGGAAGGCTGAGCTCCCCGCTGGCACTACTGGCCCCCCACTGTGAGTCCCCAGTGTGTACCTTAGTGTACCCAGAGTCCCAACTTCACTTTGTACATCTGCCCCCTGCTACATTACAAGCTTCTCCAAGTCTCACTTATTTCTTCATCCTCAGCATCCAATTCTCAAAATGGCTTAACTGATCTCTACAGTAAGATAATTTCATCTTGTAAGTAAATTTCCTTTAGTAAAAATCCTAGTACAGGTGCAACTCATTCTAAGCAAAGTAGATTTAAAAATCTGATTTATTTAACTAGGTGTGGTAGTACCTGCCTATAATCCCAGTGGCTCATGAGGCTGAGGCAGGAGGATCCCGAGTTCAAAGCCAGTCTCGGCAATGGTGAGGCACTAAATAACTCATTGAGACCCTGTCTGAATAAAAAGGACTGAGGATGGGGCTCAGTGGTTGAGTGCCCCCAAGTTCAATCCCTGGTAGCCTCCCCCACCACACACAAACACACACTCTCTCTCTCAAAAAAAAAAAAAAAAGATTTAAAAGATAAAAAGGGCTGTTACAAAAGAATTCACCATTTAAAATAGCTGTTTGATACTTAATTTTCCAGGACCTTGCATTCAATTCAGTCCAGCAAACATCTGAACTGTCATCCAAGGGTGGTCTTTGGGGCTCACTGCAGGTGGGCTTACCCTGTGCACTTCCTCAGCCTCATCATCCAGCATAATTCCAATGCATCCATTTTAAGTCACAAGAAACACCAAGCCCCCAAAATGCGAGTAGGAGCTCTCTTTATTAGCATACTCACCACCAGCACAGAGATGCCCCCACAAACTGAGTCCTAGGGCTCTTGGATGCATAAGCAGATACTCCCAGACACCCAGGACCCATGCAATAGTCCGTTTTCAAATCTGTAAAGTCATCACCTTTCAATATAACTTTTGAAGTGGGATGTTATCTTTTAGGGTTTTTGTTGTTTAAAAATCCTATTTGCAGTATTCACACACTATGGAAAGTTCATGAGTCTTGCCTTCAATCCCAAAGCTGCTACTTAGTAGCTCTGCAATCTTAAGCGCCTTGTTTATTCTGATAGCTCTCCTTCTTCATATTAAAAGCACAGTGGTGTGATGACTAAACATCAGATGCAGAAAGCACTAGAATACTGGGCACCCAGGAAGCATTCAATCATTTTCATCACCAAATTACCTTTCTTCCCAGGAGACAATTCGCCTTAAAAGCCAGTCCTTCCACAAAGTCTGCTCCAAGGAGAAATGGACTTCTGCTCTAATGTTGCTTAGAGACACATCAATCGCAAATCATAACCACAAGGAGATACCATTTTGCATCCAATAGTGCTGCTACAATTAAAAACAATAAACAGCAAGGATATGGAAAAACAAACTTCAGGCATTGTCACTGAAGTGAAACATGAGAAAATACAAAATTAAGAAAGCTGAAAACAGTTCAAGTGATCTAGCAATTCCATTCCGACATACATATCCACAATATCTAGAAATAGGTTCCTGCATGCTTTTCCATGAATATATAGCAACACTAATTCACAATGGCTAGAACATGGAAATATAACATCTATAAGCTCAGGAATGAATAAACAAAATGTAGTCTACCAAATGTGGTATATCTATTCAACAGACAGCCACAATAGTTCTTATATCACAACACAGATGATCCTCAAAAACATGCTCTATGAAAGAAGTTTCATACCAAAGTTATGTATGATTTCACTTTTAAGAAATATCCAGACTAGTTAAATCCAGAGAAAGCAAGTTAGTCATTGCCACTGGTTAGCAAAAAAGAGGATCTTCTTTACAGGTGAGAACACTTCAGAAACTAGACCAGATTGCTACTTGGGTAAATAAAAGAATACAGTTTGGCTGCATTCAGCAAGAGATTAGTTATACAGTGTGAATTTAACCTCAAAAAATTAAGGGCCTACAAGGTAAGATTTTTCCATCTTCCATCCTAAAAGGGCAGCATTTGAGGGTGTCACTGATGGTGCCATCATTCCTCAGATACCCATCGGAAGCCAGCAGCGAGGAAGGTAGACTTGCCACAGGTCCCTGCCCAATACGTCTCAGCCTAGTGGATCATTTGCACCAGAGTTAGTGCAGCTCTGATGTGTTTTTGTGTTTGTAACACAGACATGCTATCCAACTCGTTCTCCCACTCAAAGCTGTTATTCATTTCAGTGACAGCTAATAGGCCCACAAATCACATCTGTACAAATGAGACCATTTTTCCACCATAGCACATTTGGTTTTTGCTTAATAAGTTCACCGAATTCCCATCTAAAAGTCCAGAAAAACCACACTATGACCTATGATTAGCATGAAGCATCCTGTGTGCAAATACCATGCCCCCCACCATGACACAGCCTTATGCTGGTTTATAGTTGTAGAGGTTCTAGTGACTCATTTTAGTCACAAAGCTTCACAGACTTCACTGTAAAACCACGAGATTCTGTAAGCGTTTTCTTCCACAGTGCTAACATGTTTTCATCAAAATGTGCCTTTAGTTGAACACTTGTTCCCAAAGGGGAGACAGATTTGTCTTCCCATGGACCCTTCAGCCTCCCTCCAGCCAAGGGCTGCTGGCATTTCCATTACTGGGAATCATCCATGCTCCTTCTGTTTTATTAACAAAGCTTAGGCAAAGCGTGAATCTTTCCATCTCAACCTTGTTTTCAAGGGAACATTAAAGAGAAAAAAATCCTTCCAAAGAATTAAGTACCATGGAACCAGAAAATGCTTTGCAGCCGGAAGGGAAGATATATGCATGGATTACTAGGAATCCCTGAAATACACATAAACCTGTGAGTGAAGCGTCTCGACTTTACCTACATATCCTTCCATCATTAACTCTACATCATTGTTTGCTTCTGGCACTTCTCCCCTGCTGAATCATTTTGAATTGTATATCCTGTTTATTAAAGTGAACTGGAAGTATTTCAGGAATGTCTTAAACTTTTTATGTTTACTGCAGCACTATTCACAATAGCCAACCTATCACCCAAAGTGTCCTTCAAAGGATGAATTTAATAGTGACACATGCACGAGGAAATACTATGATTCATAAGACACCTATCTTTTGCGGCAACATGGCTAAAACTAAAGGACGTGTTCAGTGATATAAGCCAGGCACAAAAACATACCATAGGTGAAACAAAAAAAAAAAAAGAATAATGGTCAACAGCAGCTAACAGGGATAGGCAGAGATAGTACCCATTGGTATAAAGTTTGATTGCAGTAAGCAAGCTCTGGCACTCCACTGCACAGGGCGACTACAGCACAAGGTGAATATAGCACTACACATTTCAAAGTAGCTACAGGAAAGGATTTTGAATGTTCTCAGTACCAAGAAATGACAGGGAGATGACAGATATGCTACCGACCGATTTAATCCTTACACCCATACGTTAAAACATTGCACTTAAGTGATGTTCCCCTTAAATATGTACCCTTTAAGTATGCAGTTGATTATGTGTCCATTAAAAACAAATTTAAAAACTCTTCAGTAGGAAGATTTTAGGAAAGTAAGAAATCCTCGTTTAATTTCCCCAGTCCGGCACTAGAGGCAAACCTAAAAAGATGCAGAGCCTGCAGAGCTGGTGCTGGAAACCGGACTCCCATCAAGGACTGCAGGTGAGCCGGAGTTGACGGAAACCAAACACTGGACTCCCACCCCCAAGCCTCGTCACTCCCATGTCTTCCACTCTGAGGACAGGGGGTCCTGCCATAGGCAGTGTCCCTACTGCACCTGTCCCTGTAACAGTGCATGCCCGACACAAGTGCCAGTGACACCAGCCCTTTGGGAAGAGGGTGAAAGGAGATCACCACCTTTGGGGCTTCCCTTTCCCAAGGGAACCGTGCCATACACCTTCCTAAGTACTGAACTATGAACTCTGGAGTTTAAGGGATGCATCACAATTGGCAGTGACACCAAGTTTCACCACTACTTAACCAATATCTGCAGGGTTTATGTGGTGTTGGGAACCATCCTAGAAGCTTTATAAAATACTAAGTTTAGTTTTTGCAGCAACCTTATGGTGATGGGGAAAGTTCACTTCTAGGTACATGTTGAAAGGAACTGAGAGCAGGTATTTAAGAAGATGATTGTACACAGATGTTCACAGCAGCACTATTTACAAGAGCCAAGTGATGGAAACAGCCCAAATGTCCCAATGGGTGAAGGAACCAGTCTTATACAATGGATTTTTCAGCCCTAGAAGGGTAATTCCAAAACATGTTACCACATGGCTGAACCTTGAGAGTTTTGTACTACATGAAATAAGCCAGACGTGAAAGGTTAAATACCATCATTATTCCACATGTATGAAGGACCTAGAACAGGCAGATCCAGAAACAAAATAGAACGGCAGCTGCCAGGGACTGGGAGAGGATGGGGTGCTAATGTTTGGTGGGATGATCACAATGTGAATGTGTTATGCCACTGAACTCTACCCTTAGAAATGGTTCAACTATGGTTAGGATAACAGATTTTATTGTGCATATTTTGCAATTAAAATTCATTTTAAACTTTTTCAAGTTTTATATTACCACACTAATGACAAAAGCACTCCGAGATAGCATTATGGTAAAGGACCTTCTTCCAGATATGGGCCCTTTGGCCAGACCATAGAGTGGCTAGGGCACCAGGGACATAATGCTCCCTTCACTCCTCTCAGGGCCTACACTCTGCTGGAGACCAACACCACTGCCTAATTGCTACTGAGGCACAGGCTACAGAAGGGCAGAGCAGAGCCAAGAGGGCACATCACAGAGGAGCACAGGGCTGTCAGTTTAGTCGCCAGGAAGCAGCAGCAGTCTGAGTTGTCTGTTAGCAAACCCAACTGTCACTCTGGTGAGCAAAGGTCATGACAAGTCAAGAGCTCTCATCCATTCCTGCTCTCAATCCACATGTGGCCCAGGCTCAGCAAACTCTCTGTGACAGCAGTCAAGCATGAATCATCCCCCAGACCTGTTCAAATATGCACACAGCACACAGAGCCCTCCAAGCCTCCAACACACTGGTACCACCTCACAGCAGGACACAGTAGTAGAGTGTGCACTGCAGAACCAGTCCAAAGTCCTGGGTTTAAATTCCAGTCTAGTCCTGCTGCTCTCTGGCTTCGTACCCTGGAAAAAGTCATTCAGTCTCTGCACCTCCATTTCTCACCTACAAGAAAATATGTACTCCACAGGGTTATGAACTGAGGGAACCGACATATGGAAAGTGTTTATATACTTCAAGGACCACTCTAAAATTAGCTGTTAACCATTACCCTATTGCCTCAGCACAAGACCTAGAGGCAGGTGGGGAAGGAGCAACACTATTTACAAAAAAAAAAAAAAAGGTCAAGAAAAAGCAAGCTGTTTGAGGTTATATGTCTCCTTCAAGTCCCCAGCCCTCTCCACCACAGAGGACCTACAATAACCCAAAAGCATTTCATGAAAATTATAAGAACTCAACATTTAAACACATTATACACCATTTTTCCTGATGCCTGGAGAAAGCAAGATCCCAGGTTCTCCAAATCCAACACCATAGCACGCAAAGGCCCTGGGTTCAATTCCCAGTGCTGTAAAACAAAATATCCAAACCCATCATCTCCATCTAATCCCAGCAGCCACCACTTCCATCCACTGGGAAACTGGCTAAAAGCACAGGTTTTACTTACCACCTATTAGGGTTCTCTTCACCTGTACTTTACCACCACAGGTAAGAGTCTAGTGGTAAAACATCGTACCTGACCCTCAAACTTGGTGGAGATGGCAAGAAAAATGCAAGAGCAGGTACCAATAAATGCTGAGCTCTGGTGAAACCAACAAGAGGGATCTAGCTAAGCTGAATCAAGAGGATTGATGCAATGAAAACTTGGTGGAGCAAGTGGAATTTTAGATTGCTTCCTGTGACAGGCAATTTTATGTCAACTTGACTAGGTCAGAGTATGACCATGGGGTACTATGTTATACTATGTATATACTATGTTACTATGTTAACTAAGCTATACATTCTGGGTGTTTCTGGAGGAGATTTACATCTCAATTGGTAGACTGTTCTCTGCTTCTTCCAAGGCTCAGGTGGACTTCCTTTATGGAACTCGCCCACCAGTTCTCCTGGTTCTCGGATCTTCAGATTTGAACCCGATCCATCAGCTCTCCAGCTTGCCTGCTCTAGATCTTGGCACCCAGCCTCCATAAACATGTGTCTCAATTCCATATTTTGTATAAATACATACATCTATACAGATGGTTCCTGACTTAAGATGATCTGACTTAATGACTTTGATGATGTCAATATGTAATCATTCAACCATTGTTTTCCACTTGCAGTATTCAGTAAGTTACATGGGATAAAAACTACTTTATAATCGTGTTGGTTATGAGAGGACTCTGCCCAACTTCGGGCTAATTTGCAAGTTCTGAGAATTTTCAGGATAGGCAAGGCTGAACTATGGTAGTTCAGGTAGATTAGCTTACAATGGGCTTATTAGGAAGTGACCCCATCTTGGCTGATGAGCATGGGTATATGTAGGTATTACCTGTTGGTTCTTTGTCTGAAGAACCCCAACTAGTACACTACACCAAGGGCTTGGCAGACAGGAAAGGCAAGTTCCCAGAAATCTAGGAAACTTCATGAAAGGAGACCAGAAATTTGGAGTACATAAGCGAGCCGACTGCCATGAGAAAGTGGTTTTAAAAGGCTGAGAAGACAAATAGGAGTGAGGATCTTAAGGCAAAAGGGAATCCGAGGACCACTGATGGATTCAGAACGTGTCCACCTATGCTGGCAGACAGGATGGATGCCCATGATCCTGAAACTTGCTGTGATTCACAGGAAAAATAATTTCTCTATGCACGAGAGTATAGCAGGCTGCAGCCTAGGAGGCCACTGCATTTGTCCAGGAAGGACGACAATACATGAGGCGAGATGACAGAGTAGGGCCTCAGTGAAAGGAGATCTCTTCCCTTTAATAGATGCACACTCCCTTTGACCCAGTGAACAGCTCAGCTAAGGGAGAAGTTCTACACCCTGCCCAGACACGAAGACCAGAGGGCTCGGAGAGAAGGCCAGCACCTAAGAATGAGACACTTTGAACTTCCCAAGTTTTGCTTTACCCCTCTGGCCTCAGCCTCCCCTCAGAGAGCTGGAGTACCACGCTGTGTGCCTTGCAGAAGGGCTGCGAGGGTGAAGTGTGGAACATTAGAGAAGGAAGCAGCCCAGTGAGACTAGCACCAGCAGAAACCGCCACGGGGTGTGCCTCCAAGCACCCAGTTACCTGCAGTCCACTGGAGAAACAGGCTTTTTTATGAACTAGACCTGCAGAGGGTCACCTCCATAAAACACTCCAGAGCCTCATTAGATGCACACAGCAGCCATTTGCTGGCTCTCGGTGATGAGTCACTGAACGCTTTTACCTTCTACACTAACACATGCCTGTTACAGCCAGCTCAGGTATAATGAGGCAGCCTAGGTGAGGTGAGAGCAAACACCCAGGAAGTGGAGCAGAGATGATGAATAGGGACCAACAATGGAAGGCTGAGGCCAAGTGATACTCTGGAGAACACAAGGAGCTCCCACTACGGTGAGACTGGAACTGGTGGTTGAAACCCCACCGACAACCCCATAGACCACACGGCCAATGCTGTCCACAACATTATATTTAGAGCAAAACAGGGCCTCCCTCTCAAGGGGATGCTAGTGGACAAGATCCATCCCTGTATTGACCATCACACACAACCACAGTACTCGATTCCAGAAATGTTCCAGGTCTCAAAAGGAAACAAGGAGATAAGGTCCAATGAAACAGAACAAGTAAATGCAGCTCTTGTCCTATGCCCGCTTCAAGGAGCGCCAACAATCCAGGAGGTTAGTGTCAGAGGTGTAGCGAGAACAGCTGGACCTAGACCTTCCCCGTTTCCTACATTACTTCCTTTAACTCTCACACCGCAGGAGGCATTGTCCCTTTTTTGCAGAAGGGGAAACCAGAGCAGAGGCAAAATAACTCGCCTAAGGTTCTTAGTGAGTAGTAGAGCTGGAATTTCCAGCCAGCCCCGAGTCTGGCTCCCAAGTCTGAGCCCTATAGAAAGGGCCAAAGTTCAAATACCCTCCACCTTCCACCTCTCCAGCAAATGGTGATAGTAGTACAGGAGCCTCTGTCCAAGGCAAAGGTCTGAAGAATGACTGTTTTGCCTCCCGAGTTTACTAGAATGAACATGATGTGCTTCTTCAGGCAGAGAAATACCAATCTGGTTTTTTCACTGACCTCACATCTTCCTTCAAACACCTCCCAGGGAGCCCCCAGGAGACAGTTCTCCACCCCACTGAACACTCAGCGCATCCACTGAGGCCAGCACCAAGTTAGCTCATCCAAAACCAACCCTCCGCAACCACAGCAAGGCTGAGCACCAGGCAGGCTGCCAAGAGACTCCACTGGACCAGCTGTCAGCTACCTAGTGATCCGATTAAGAAATGTTGGTTAATACTGGGGGCACCATTAAAAATACATCAGCTCTATCTTTAAAACAAAGCCTCCCAAGGCTTTTTTCAAGAACTTGTTCAACAAATCAAAATGCTCTGCCAGTTAGCAGGTAGCCAGCAGAAGGTACCTGAACTTGCAATTAAGTTTTCCTGGATGAGGGAGATACTCCCCCGCTCCCCACAGACTTGATGGATGGCAATCAAAGTTTATGCCCCAGAACTTCCTTAGGGATTCCAGAAGGGCCTCTGGACATTCTGTGGCTTCCAGAGGTCACTAAGGAGTGCGCGTATCTAGTTCATCGTATTGGCTCTATAGAGTACTCCTGGATATTGGCGAAGCTCCCTCAAAAGGCAATAAAAATGAGAACCAACACTGTCTGCCCTGACTGGAGGCACCGCCACATGGTGGATTTGGTATTTAGTTGTGAACACCTTGGGGGCCCTCTCCACCCATTCCAGCCCTGAAGTCGAAGAACATGGGCGTGAATGTACTAAGCCAATCACAACAGTGGTACAGACAAACCGACAGTCAAGGATGCCACCAACCCTTCCCTAGCCATTTTCCATCTGCTTAAGTTTACACGTGCCTAGCTTAACAAGCTACCCGGATATTTTTTTTGAAGAAAACAACTCCTTCATACGTAACAAAAAAAAAAAAAAAAAAAAAAAAAACACAAAAACAAAAACGGGGCAGGGGGTGGGGGGTGGGGACACTTCCAGAACTGCAAGTGGATCACTTCTGTGAGGGTTGGAGGCACTTTCCCTTAGGTCTTCCCAATTCTCTTCAGACTCCCCTCTAGAGCCCCTTTGCTCTGATGACCCTGCAACCTCCCGCTCTGCTGCCTTGAGACTACAGGAGTCCTATATCCCAAGCCGAGCAGTGGCAGAACTCGGGCCCTGGCCTATCCAGTGGCCACTGCGGAGTACAGGGCAGGCCTCTTCCTCCAAACTGCAGTTTTACAAGAACCATGTTCTGCTCAGGTCACCTACACCTTTTTGTGAGAATCAAATGAAAAAATAGCATACGTCAGAGCACTTTAAAAAAAAAAAAATTAAGGTTCTTATCCTGGCTCAATAGTCATTCACTGCATGGAATCGAAATGGAATCCATAGAAACAGCCCCGAAAGGGAGTCCTAATCCTAATACCGTTTAATAAGACTCGGGCTGCAGGCTCCACCCTCCAATTCCCTGCTTTTAGTTTCCAGGGTTTAGCTACAGAGACAAACATTCCACTCAATTCAAGCACAACATGTACCCTGAGTCTTTTCACATACCCATAGGACTCTACAACAAGCAGCCAAGTCCCCATCAAAAGGCCTCAGCAAACTGCATCCAAAACTCAGATCAGCAGAAAAGCTATAGGTACTGAGCCCTGCCCCACCTGATACCTCCTATAAATGCCCACCAAGCCTCCTTTCTTACTTTGGTCCCAAGCATTTAAATAAAGGCATGACACTTGGCATAATACACTGTGCTCCCTGGAGCTAAATTATCATCGGTATTACTTGATAGCAACATAGGCTGAATGGTGTTTTAAAAGCATTTGTAGCTTGAAAACCACTAGGACCACAGGTGGTTTGAATGCATTTAGCCATATACCGAGATCAGTGCAAAAGCCTATTTGTCACCATGACAGGAGGTGATAGCTTGACATTTCCCAAGTTTCAGAACAGCAGGGGAAAGCCACCTCCCCTCTATTTGTAGCAATGCTGGACTTCTAAGCACTCTGCACGAATTGTCAATCACTCTAATTATTCAGCAGGCTGAACAAACCCAACCACTGTCCACTATCAGACCCGTGCTGAACTTTCTGTGAAGAGAATATTTCTAGTTTCTGCTCCTGTAGTTCTCATCATCAATACCATTTTCCCCAAGAAATAATTGACAGTGGCTCCTGCTTCCACAAAGGGTATTGGCAGAACACCACATCATTTTTCTTCCTATGTATTCCCCTACTGATTCTGTAAGGGTGGGCAGGTGGGGAGGGGGTGTGGAATCAAGGACAGGATGCAACCATTATTCCCCTAACCATAATCCATTCTTTTGCTTTGAAATGGTGGCCACTGTGGTCCATCAATGATTCTCTAGAAACTCAAGAGCTGAACATCAGAACATGCTTGGGGGAGCCCAGCTGAGTGTTCAACCTGTCAGGGATGCGAATTCTGGTTCAGCTGCTTCCTTTAGTAACCAAGTTACTACACCTCTCATTGTAAAGACTGAATGAGATTTATGTATCTGTCAGGTACTGATTCAACTCATGAAGGTTCCACATCAATTGAAACATTAATGATGCTATTAACTCTTTCAAGACTGGCCAGCAGCAGTCCAAAATAGCACCGACTCATTTCAGTATGTCCAGTAAGGGACTATCTCTGCCATGCTCCCATCTTCTCTATTCTTTTTTCTTCAGACCAGAGTTGCCTCCTCATAATTTGAGCAGGAATCATTATGGAGGTTATCCTTGACATATCAAGAAGATATGGGCAATCGTTGGAGCTCCCACGTTTACAATTAAATGGAAGCATGAAACTCTAGCACGGCAAGCACCTCACTGAAACCTGAAAGGCAGGTAAGTTCTATAGGCAAACACCTCTTAATCCCTTACAGTCACTTCCCTTTGCTTTTTCTGTCAGAACCCTGGTTACAAAACACCCACACTTTGAAGCACAGAGATGATTGGGGAGGTGGGGTTCTGCTGATATATAGGGACTCAGGTTTAGTTTATAATTCTCCAAAAATCAGCCTAAGTTGAAGGCAGAACTCAATCAGGATCTGATTGTTTCCTTCCTATAAATCAAAAGTGCAAGACAAGAGGAACAAGTCACTCATTATTCCTTCCGGGTGCACCTTAAGAGCTTCAGCATGGACCATCATCCCAGTCAAAAGGGGCTTCAGCAAGCTAGAATGAGCCAACTTCCATCTGTATCTGGAGCTCACCTCCAATTTTAAAAAATGAAAAGCAGCACAGAAAAAGATACAACAGCCTAAGATCAGAGGAGTTCCCTGATCACTGCCTTAGATAAAACTAGTGTTTGAACCTTATTTCTAAGCCAAGGTTCTCGAAGAGCCTACAGTAGCAACAGTTGTCATTCTCAGCTATCCTCAATGATTCACTGAGAACCAAGTGCTAGAAACCCACATAGCAGTCCACTATGGAATCCTAAGGGGACAGCAAGCCCCTGGCCATTGTCTGAGACTTTCATCATCCTTTAGCTTAGAACTTCAAATACCTGCCTATAGATGCTAGGGGCGATTCCTGTATTTAAAAAAGAGAAAAGGAACTTTAAAGGTAGATGCCTTCTAAGATCCTGTTCAAATCTAAAACTGAGGAACAGTCCTTTCTGTGTACCCTGCACTAGGCCTGCCCCACACTCCTGCCCCATCCAAGGGGAGAAGCCCCTTGGAGCTGTGCCGGAACTTCTGAGGAACACTAACCTGCTGTAGTCACACGTGGGCTGTAAACCTGGGATCGTTACTCAAAGATGAGTCAGGCATTAGCTTTAGTAAATGCCCAATGCACTCCCAAGCTTTACTTCCATTTCTTCCTCTATTTTCTATTACCTAAAGTCACGCAGAAGAGTCCACTTTGGGGGATAACAATTCCTCCAAATGCTGTCTGGGAATCAAATTTTGGGTAGTGTTCGATTCTGCAGTAAGGGAAGGAGAGCAGCACTGTCTGAAAGGTGGACTGAAAACAAACCATGATGGAAGGCAGCAAAAGAGCCTCCCACAAAGGCTCATGGACTGTGGACATGAGAAGCATGGCCGGAAGGCAACAGGTGAAAACAAATACAGAAACTGCCTAGCGATGGACGATGACTCACTCAGCTGCTCAGAACCAGGAGAAATCACATGATGGATGCGGAAGTCACTCCCTCCTGCCCCACACCTGCTCACACAGTGGGGGTAGGAAGGCAGCTGTGAACCCTGGCAGCGCTTCTCCCACTCCCATCCTCACCAGGATCTCCTGGGGCATGTGTTCAGGACAGGGGGCCTAGTCCCTTCCCACCATAAGAAGCCTGGGGCTCTGCATTCTTTACTAGCTCTCCAGGGGAGTCTGTACACGAAGTGCCAAGACTTGAGAACCACTGACAGCCATAAAAAATTTAAGAGTGAAGACAGTCGAGAACAGTGTGCTTAGGGTGCTGCCATAGGCAAAAGGCAGGGCAAAAAAAAATGAGATTACTTTTTCTAGAAGACTGAAAGATTTATATAAGAAATTATACATCATATATAACCTAAAAAAGATACAAGAGAAACAGGTAACAGTGGTTGCTTCCAACAAGGAACTACCTGAAGGACAGAAGAACAAACAATCACCATACAACAAATCATTTTGACTACATGAATGTTATCCAATAAATTTCTGGATAAGTTTTGAAGAGGTAGGTGGTTTAACAAAAAATAAGAAAATTAGTAATTCATGGATAAAGGAAAGTAGCAGCCTTGTGGGTTGGAATTCCAAGGTTTTGGGCGATTTCCTGCCACCCTCTGATCTGACCCAGTTCCTCCCTGGTTCCTTGGCCACCTATGGGTCTCCAGATAGAGTCCGTGGGCCAGGGGAAAGAATGCCCTGGTGACAGCTCAGGAGACACCTCAAGTGTCCCCTTCCTGAGTTTTGTCTTCCATATCAACTGCCAACTCTTTGAAAGAAAAGACTTCCTCAGCCCTGATGTCGTCTCTCTTGATACCTGGACTCAGTTAAGCCACGCCTCCAGCAACATAGATGTCTGCGATACCTCACTTAGAAATAGACCCCAGGCTCTGGAATCAAGTTCCTTGCAACTATTAGGAAAGCTTTGGATTGCTGTCCCTCTGCAACATCCAGTTCCCTCTAGGGCAACACCGGCTTCTGCTCTTCCTGTTCAAATCCACTTGTCAACATGCAGCAGTTCTACTTCTCCTGACCCAAGTGTCTCGATTCTGCATTTGTGCATTTGTATTCTGCCTTTTATTCCAGAAAACCACCTCCCAACTTTTCATGCCCTGTATTTAAAAAAAAAAAAAAAAAAACCCACACCAAAAAAAAAAAAAAAAAGTCACCATTCCTTCCCAGGGCACTCTCTTCACTCTGAAGAGTCTACCTGGAGGTTTTCCAAGGCAACAGTATCACGAAGTGATCATGTCCATCTTTGCCAGAGGCAAGAACCCACCCCACGACTCACATCACTCATCTGTGTATTTATACATATTTGCCTTATGCCGATAGACTGGAACCCACTAAGAGTGAAGTATAAGAAAACCCCAAAGCCACCTCCTTGGGCCGACAGTTAAATTGATTTGCTGGTCAAAATCTTTGCAAACACTCAAAGAAGAAAATTGATTTGCTATATTCTTTACTATCTGTAAATGATGTATATATTTGAATTGCTAATGATTGTCTATTCTGTTTATTTTTGAAACAGAAGTGGAGTTAAAAATAACAGACTGCTAGAAATTGCTATGAGGTGACCTGGACAGCTTGTCCATGGATCTGGGAGGGAATGCCGTATGGCGTGAGGTGTCCAGGACACAACAGGCCCTGGAGATGTGCACAGGATCTAACAGTTCTACAGTACGTTGGCATTTACAGAGGGCTTTTGATTTCTTCCCTGTTTGTCCATGACAAACCTCCGTGAGACAAAGGTTTATTATCCCATTTAACAGGTGAAGAATCAACAGGTGAAACAACTTGCCCATGATTGTACAGTCGGCCCTAAAACCCATGACACAACATTTTTCTACAGCATCACATGCTCCTTATCAAAAGGGCTTTGGAACTTCAAAGCATGAAACCCATAACTCAAGGGATGCTCCGAGGCCATGCAGCATGTCCATGGAGAAAACATTCTGGATTCTGCCATTGAGAGTTACCGTCTCAGCTGGAGTGGTCATATTAATGTCTAGGAAAGCCTGGTACACCTGTGTTAGTACCTACCCACCTTCACACTCTGCAAGGACTACATCAGTGGGTTTTTGTTTTGTTTTGCATCTATACAAATTATCAAAGCAAATTGTGCATTGCATATATTACAAGGTAATAGAAATTAAATATTAGCAATGGCAAGCCTTTGTACTAACATCCCATTAGCTGGAAGGCAAGACCCTTCTCAAACTATCCAAATCTAAATCATACTCCAAGGCTCAGCTCAAGACTGACTTCCAGAAGGCCAGCCTGTGCACTTGCATGTGCAGACACGTGCAGTACAGTTCCGAGTATCCCCAGAGTAGGGCTAAGTGGAAGCAACCCTGGCCTTAGAGTCAAACATGTCTGGGTTCAAAATCTAACCCTGCCATTTACGGGCTCTTTGGGAAAGTAATAGCCTTGACTCACATCTGTCTAAGGATACAACCTCCTGTCTTGCATGATTATAGAAAAGCAGCAAAGGGATCACTGCCTGGTACATGGATGTTCAATAAGTTACCACCAGCTCCACAAAGTTTTACCTCCACTACCCAATGCCATGATCGCTCATAAACATCATAGCATCTTCAATTGCCAAAACTTTGAAGATCCTGTTACATAATTTATCTACCAAAATAGATAAGAACTCTGGAGTCTCAGAGAGAAACCAATACTAACCTTTATATTCCTGAGACTCTTATGTCACTTAATCAGTGATTGTAGTATTTCAGTATGAGCTACTTAAAGTGAAAAAAGTTTCAAGCAATTTCCAAACAATGGCCATAAAGGGAGTTTATTCCACAGTCAAAAGGCTGTGCAGGGGGCGGGGGTTGTAGCTCAGTGGTGGAGCACTCGCCTAGCATGCACGAGGTGCTGGGTTCGATCCTCAGCACCACATGAAAATAAATGTATCGAGTCCATCCAAAACTGAATATATTTTTTAAAAAAGACATCTGCTCAAGGGATTCAATAAAATCAGTAATTTGAAGCCAAAGAAAACGCTGTGCAGGATATCCGTGCCATTGAGGCACTCCAGGATTCACAGTCCTATCTACCAATAGGTAAAGTCCACACTCTACTTGGACTCCTAGAAACTGTCATTTCACGGTCTGCTGCATGCCAGCACTGTGCAAGGTCCCAGAAGACCCAAAGACAGACATGGACTCACCTCCAGAGCAGCCATCATGTCAGGTATCAACTAAGATTTTACACAATCCATGAAGGAATTCGCACATGATCCCGTCTTGCCCATCAGTAGCAGGGCTCAGTTTTCACAGCTGGAAGTGAAGATGCTGGATAGATCATTTCCAACATCTACTGCGGCTCCCTTTAGTCTATTAATAAGTTACCCCTGGAGACATGTGTTAAAAATATTTTTCTGAATAGCATTTAGTAATACATAAGCACTGAAAGGAAAGTTTTCCATATTGAGGTTGAACAACTGTCCCTTGAATCCCCACAACAAAGTGATTTCAGTATTCAGCATTCCCCTTTGCCATCTTTCCCCACGCAGGAAACAAGCTATTTCTGGGAAGGGCTCGTAGGAGACCAGGAGCATGTGAAGCGGGACCAACTGGGGTTCCAGGGCTGTAAGCAGGATCTGCTTCAGACAAACATAGTAAGGATCAGCAACATTGAGGAAAGGCCCAGGAATAGCATGGTAAATGACTTTCTTCTAGAGGAACTAGAAGGGTCCCACCTCATTAGACCCTGAAGAATCCCATGCTAAGCCATAGGAACAAGGACCTGGGATATAAGTGAAGTCCTGTACTCTGCCCATCTATCCCCGTGTTCCCCACTCTCATTTAAGATGCTGCCCACCAGCTCCAAAGCCAGGCAGCAGGCATTCAGGCTCACCTTCCCACCTCTCCACAGCCCCTTATACCAGCTCCCTCAATAAACCCACAGGCGTGCATTAAGCCAGCCAATTCAGAAATTTCTCAGTCTGTTAAATGCCATAGCTTGTAGTAGTAAATTCATCTTCATCAGGAAAAAAAAACTCAATTATGTGTAAGTTACAAACACCTAAGGTAGGAGGGTTTATCAAAAGTAATATCTAACACTACTGGATGAAAAATTTGACATTTCTATTTGCTATTTAGCACAGATCATCGTGTAAAACACACTGTAATTAGAAGAGACTCAAGTTTCATGTGAGTTCTCAATTTCAGAAATTTTATGCTACTTGCTCTAGGCTGTCTTTATTAGTTACCATTTTGGGAACATGAGTGACTGTTTTGCCTATTACTTGCAAAATGCTCAAGGAAAGCAACACATGTTATGCTTTTTTAGAACTAAAAAATAGCCTCCTGTTTGGGAAGAGTTGCTAAGTGGGAAACAAAGGAAAATTGATGCTTCAGTGCACAGGAACTTTTGGTCAGTCAGTCTGAGGCTAGTAGGCAACAGAGTGGAAAAACTATAACATGTGGCTGGGCTCTGAAGTTCAAAGAATAAGAGTTCTAATTCTAAGGTGTGTTTATTCTCACATCCACCATAAGAAAGTCATCCAAGCCCAAAGAAAAATAGTCCTTTCTTGTATTTATAATCAAAGACAACAGCCTCCAAAGGAGTGGAAACCAAGTCTTTCCATCCAGTAGAGATGCTGTGTGAGAATCTAATGAATTCCAGGAGAGTCTTGAAGCAGAAGGGGCCAACTGTCCAGTGAGAGGAGACAGCCTAGTCACTGCGTTCCCTCTGACACCAAGTGCAAGTTTAGGGGTCCTCAAGTTCAACCACAACTTGCAGCACAGTTTACTTCAGGGAAAGGACAAAGATTAAGATCAGAAATGAAGAGACACATAGGGCAGGGTTCAAGGAAAGTACCAAATGTGTTACCTTCCTGGCAGAGACGTGCAACAACATGCATAGAACACTGCCAACCAGAGAAGCTCAGGAAACAAGCTATTTCTGGGAAGGGTTCATAGGAGACCCGAAGCAAGTGAAGTGGTACCTAGCTGAGCCTCAGTGAGTAACTGGTGCTGCATTAGGTATAGATTTGATTGATATCCAAATGACTGATCCCACCCCCACACACCTGTCCTGTTATTTAGGCATGATCTGAAGTCCCCACCCTAAGTCACAACAGTTAGTTTTCCTGGTATGGCCATATCCCATCTTAAGTCACTTCATTGGAGGATTTTTTTGTTTTGTTGCATTGAAACCAGGGGCAGTTAACCATAGAACCACATTCCCCAGTGCCTTTTTTGGAGGTGGAGGGGAGACAGTTGTTTAGGGTCTTTCTAATTTGCTGAGGCCAACTTTGAACTTGTGATCCTCCTGCCTCAGCCTCCCAAGTTGCTGTGATTACAGGCATGTGCCACCACGCCCAGCTATATCATTGGTCTTCATGGCACTCCCAGCCCCTATCTTAACTCCTATCTTTAGCCCAGGACAAAGGCCACACCTCTGTGGGCAAGGTTAAATTCTTAATACACAGGGAACGTGAGGCTGTACTAGCATGCAGTCAATGATCTGTCAACACAGCCAAGAAACAAGGTCAGTCAGTATGCTGGAGTTGACACCCCTGTCCCCTGCTCATTCCCTACAACTATCTAAAGTGGGAAGGTCCCTACAGTGACCAAGAGGTCGGAAGCGTAATTAAGGAAAGCCTCTGGGTTCAGTGGTGCACACCGGCAATCCCAGGTACTCAGGAGGGTCATGAGCTCAATCAAGGCCGGTCTATGTAACTCAGCAAGACCTCAACTCAAGAGTTGTTAAAAGAAGCCCATATACAATTTCTTTAAAAATTGTTCCTACATGGGAATTCTGGTGTTGCTTCCAGGATCAATGGGACATAGTTTTGCTCAGGTTCAACCAGCTGCCTGCTTGGAAGCTAACCAAGCCTGCCCGTTGAAGACATCCATCCAGATAGCTTACTTCTGCTTTTATCACAAACCAAAATTTCACAGGCATACAACAAACATTTGGTTGTCACTTCTGCTTCATGTTCACTGTGGGTTGTCTGGAGATTCTGCTCTGTGTCAGCCTCATTATAGAATTCAGGCTGATGGAGCAGCCCCCACCTATCAGCTGAAAGAGCTTGGGGCAGGAAAAAAAAAGCTCTCATTCACATTTTCTAGACCAGGCGAAATCTCATGGACATGCCCAAGGTGAGAAAGTACAATCCTACCCTGTGGTCAGGAGGAGGAAGAGAACCAAATATCAGTGAGTGACCCAATGA
The DNA here is from genome assembly GCF_045843805.1 of Urocitellus parryii. Taxonomy (NCBI): domain Eukaryota; kingdom Metazoa; phylum Chordata; class Mammalia; order Rodentia; family Sciuridae; genus Urocitellus; species Urocitellus parryii. The sequence goes on along the minus strand of NC_135543.1, from coordinate 23,790,992 downwards.
CTAGAACATCTATCCCCCCAACCATGTCCTCATCCACATCCCTGACAGGGACCAAAGGAGCTCCGACTAGGAATTGGGGCATTTGTGCTGTTCATTTTTTTAAAAAAAACAGGTGTAGGGAATGTTTCCAGTCCATTCAAGAGTAACATGGAGTACTTTAGAAGTAAATGTTTCACATGTCCTTGGTATTTTGCAGTGTGGGTGCCAGAGAGTCAAAGTCCACAATATAGGAGGTTAGCAGTCTCACCCCCACCTCCAAAATACCATCATAAGACAGGAAGATGGCCCAAGCTGAAGCTCTCATGTGAAGGGCAACCTCAGTCCAACAATCAGCAACAAGGTACACTCAGGTTCCCCTTAGTCAGCAAATCCAAGTGCACCAAGGTATACCATGTGAAATCACAGCAATACCCTTCTAGTTCTAAGAAATTAGAGTAAAGACAAGTGCAAGAAGTAATGATGGAAAAACATCCCTTATGAGAATGGAAAAAAAGGTCAATTTCAAACTGATGAAATTACCCACTCAGTTCGACATGAGCTAAGGTAAAACCCCATCACTCTTCAAAGACTTCTTTCCAGACTAAATGAAGCATTTAACATTTCTACTCAGTTTTATCTTGCCTGTTCTTATCAAGGTAACTGACCCTCAGCACCAAACATGAAGAAAGTCCCAGGCAAACTGGTGAGTAATCACAGGAGGGAGAGGTTGTCAAGGTCTGTTAAATGAGAACTAGAGAAGGAAATTGGACACCTTTCACCTGCAGAAGGTTGTATTACCGGTCTGAATGCATCTGAAAAGCTTCCCTATAGAATACAACAGGTATTCTCCTTAACTTGGAGAAGAAGAGTCAGTAGGTGGGACTGGAAGCAGTCTGCAGTTAAGGAGAACAGAGCCACCCAACAGTGGGAGTACCCATGGGCTCAGCAACTGCAGCCTTCTGCCATGGAGAGTTGTCAGGGAGCACCGACTGACAGTGGAGGCAGTACAGGAGGGGTTACTGTGTTCAGGCCTAAGGATCCTAGGTGAGGATCTATCATGAACATACAAGAGCCAGGAGCCAGAATAAGTTCTGTGAACATTAGAACCAGATCCAGAAAGCCCTTAAACATCTAGAGGTATCAAAGTGGAAAGCAGACCTTTATGGAGGAAGAAATCTCAGAGGCCAACCTTCAGCACAAGCAAGCAGCTCTGGTGAGCCATAGAAAGGATGGCTAGAACAAAGAACCGGGCAGAAACGGGCAGACCTGTCCCACTCACTGCTCCCTATGCACCTGCTGACATGGGCATGGGTCATTCTGCCCTTTCTATCACTCCTACACCATGCTACAGTGTAGCATGCCCACTGTGAGCACACAGTAGGCATTCAATAAACATTTTCTGGAGGCCCTCAATCCAGTGTTTAGACTGTCATCTTACACAACAGCTTTGGCCTACTGTGTGCAAGCTGGTGGGAGTCATCACTGTGATGAGAACTCAGGAGTTAGGTGAATTCTGGGGAGGTGACGCAGTGAGTACAGGACTCAGTAGTCAGGTAACCAGGACAACTGCTACTGCCTGGAACATTCCTCATTTTTAGGAATGTTGAGGGATTGCAGGGAACCAAAGCAATCTCTAAGTATACAGACAATAAGTTAGAAAACCAATCAGATGTCTTGACACCTCATCAGTAACCCTCCCCCCTGCATCTTCTGCATGAGATACTAGACTAGCAAGCACTGCTGGTGCAGAGATCTGTAGGGTCTTGCAGCCCCTCAAGATTACCTCAGCTGCAAGTTCTCCTGGGACAAATCCTTACCTGCCTACCAACCTGAAGCCACCACTGCTGCTCGAGTCTGAGCTTGAACCTCCACTTTTGCAGGGTGGGCCTTGGTTCTGGCAGGAGTTCTCCCAGCATCAGGCCTCTCAATGCTGACTTTTCACAGGTCTGGGGATATAGCTCAGTTGGCTGAGTGCTTGCCTTGCATGCAGCACTAGGTCCATGGGTTCAATCCCCAGCACCACAAAGGAAAAAATAAACCAGACTTCAATGCTTACTGCTCACTCTCCCATCTAGAAGCAGAACTTCAGTGGACAGTACAAGAGGCGGCGCTCCATGAGCTCTGTACACTATCACAGTATCAAACCTGGAACGAACCTATAAATATTGAGTGATATAAAACCCTGTTCAGGCTGAAGGAAAACCTGGTATTCCAACTGAGTGATAACATCAGGTCAGATGCCCAATGGAGTCTACAGAATCAAGTGCAGGATTATAAGTCTCCAAGGGCTTTGCCCCAATCATAGCACCTAACAGATGCAGTGTTCACCTCAACACACATCCTTCTGATGGAGACCACTCAACTACCCAGACTACGTCCCAAGCACAGGTAGGTGGTCGAGTCCAAAACCTAGGTAGAAACGAGCTCTGACAGGACTCTCCTCTTTGTACTCCCCCTCAGTACTGGGGGCACACCTGGGCTCAATACATACAGTTGGTCACCCATTACCCTGAGAAGGGGAGCTTCCAGCAGAGGCAACAATTGCCATCTTTCAGCAAAGCTGCCTGGAATTTGTGCAGCTTTTTCAGCAAAGGGACATTGAAGCTACTTCCTCTGGAACGCAAAAAACTAGGATTACCAAGTGACCTACTCTCAACTGTCTTAAAGAATACCAATCCTCTGAGGATCATTACCCAAAAGTGAGGTATCTAAATAGATCATGGGAAATTGATTTTTTAAAGTTCTTCCCTATCATAAAAAAGTGTATTTTTCCATTGGTTTAAAAAAAATGTTGCTGGGTGTGGTAGTACATGCCTGTAATCCCAGCAGATCAGGAGGCTGAAGCAGGAAGATCACGAGTCAATTTCAAAGCTGGCCTCAGCAAAAAGCAAGGTGCTAAGCAACCCAGTAAGACCCTGTCTGAATACAAAATAGGGTTGGGAATGTGGCTCAGTGGTTGGATGCCACCAAGCGCAATCCCGGTACAAAAAAAAAAAAAAATTGTATACCAAAAAAGCTTTTCAACCAGCTTTAACCCAAAGTCAAAAGAGGTGGGAACGGAACCTGACACTAGCTATCCCTAAAAGGATTTTGGCCGACAAGTGGGGAGAAATGTCATTTGAAGGATAGAGAAACATCAAGAGAAAAGAATGAATGGCTTCCCATTAGTGTGCGTTTTAGAAATTCAGAAGTTATTCCAATTAAATCTGCAAACTTGTTACACCATTGGTCTTCACTGGCGCCTGTGACATTGATGGAAGAAACCATTTACCAAAACCAATACACTTCATGGCATTTTCTGTAGAGGGGTTTTTTTTTTTTTTTTGACGCACTGTTTTGTAAATTAAAAGAGCAGCCCTTCTCAATGTACAAGTTAGTACGCCACTTCCCTCGAAGGTGGAGAAGGTAGCTGAGGATGGCAACTATTTAATTATGATTTATTGAGGACAAGTCAGATAGCAGGGAGTGTTTTCCAATGGGCTTTCACAGTCCACCATCCCTGGGTCCAGTCCCTGCACGCAGATGGGCCAAGTGTCATGAAATACTTGTGCCAAACATAACCTTGGAGGTTTAAGGCCAAGCCCCTCATTTTGGAGATGGGGAAAGTGAAGGCCTGAGGGGAAGTCACCTGCCCAAGGTCACAGTTGGTGCATGGCAAATTCTTAATCCAGCCAGGATGACTGAGGAAAGCCCTCTTACAGGAAATCCTGGTGGATGCAAACAAGCAAACCAGGAGCCTGCCCTCAGACAACCCTGCTGGCACCATGGCACCTTGGCCAGGCTTGGTTCAGGATCAGGAGAACGTTGGGGGAGCAGGGAGAGACAGGGAAACCTGCGCAAGGCACAGGGAGGAAGGAGCCAGAGAGGAGCAAGGGCTTGCTCAGCCCTGCACCACCAGGTCCACCCGTGTCCCAATGTCCCTAGCGAAGCAGCTCAAACACCAAAGACACAAGCCCTAGCTGCTTCAGATGAGCATTTTTAATTCTGTCCTTTCACCAAGGGTTATTAACTCTGAATTCACTGAGTCCTAAAACTCAACCTGTATTTTCCCCCAAGATCCCTTTAAGTTCTCCCCCCCCAATATATGAATCATGGGCTTTTAGAACTGAAGGGGATATTATAAAAGTCAAATCCATCTGGGTAAAAATAAAAGGCTTACATATTTAGGGTTGTTTAGGCACAAAAAACAGCTGGAGGGATATAGGACAAAATGTTTCTGCAGCTCATTCTGGGGCAGGCTGGGGGAGGGGAGACAGACGTACCCTTGGTGTAATTCTGTGCTCTGCATCCCCCACCCCACCCAGGAGGATTTCTCACTACTTTGCGTGACTCCTTTTGTCCCTGAAGGGTCACTGCTTCCTACGGCTCCACTGGTGGCTGCACCCCGTCTCCTTATAGCCCCAATTCCTCACGCTTCCCTCATCCCCATCTCCAGTCCAGACCCTTTCCACTCCAGAACTGCTCTCTGCCAATGACTTCCCAGTCCCTCTAGAGCTCACCACCCTGCCTCTTGCCCAGGCTGCGCTCCTCCTTCCAACCGCCAAGTCAGAACCCGGGGTCCTGGGGGTCCATCCTCAGAGCTTTCCCTTCACTGCCACACTCTGAAACGTGGGTCTTCCTAGAACCCCTCTCAAAATAGGCTTCTGCTCCAGTCACTGCTCGTGACCCCTCCCGAGTCGCCCAAATTGCTGCAATGATGCTCAGTTAGCACCCCCATTTCTAGTACTCCAGCCTCCTATCATGGTTTTACCAAAACAAAGCTGAAGTTCATTCATTCATCTGTCCATCTTCACTGAGCAACTCCTTTGTGCCAGATAGTTCTAGATCCTGCAGAGACAGGTATCAGCAAAGCTGACGTTGTCCCCAGGGTCCTGAACCTTATGTTCTGGCAGTTAAAATAATAATCAAGTCCATTTATGGTTCCCTATCGTATCAGGGGAGAACCAGACCCTTAGGCAGTGTACAAGGCCTAAACCTGACCACAGGCTCCACAACCCACCCACCTCAGGGGTTACCAGACCCACATGTCCCAGACTGACATTTTGAACCAAATTCCTAAATATATGCTTTTTCATACTTCCAGACCCTGTTCCCACTGCCCAGAACATCCTTCCCTTCTCTCATGAGCTTGTCCTCAAAGTCTAAGGGTCACCTCCTCCAGGAAGGCTTCTCTGACACAACTAAGATACTTTTAAGTCCCTATGCAGGCCTGTCACAGCGCTTTGCACACAGCTCTGCCTCGGTGGACTTAATACCCCAGACTACATCAGAAACCCTTTCTCTGTCCTTCATCTCTCCCCTTAGCCCACCACTGTCACCAGTCCCTAACACCAACCAAGAGATCCGCTTCCTAAGAAGCTAAGTTACTACACTGCCAAATCCTAGGATCCCAGGAAGTAGACGAGAGGCAAAGATAAGTTAGTATTGACAGATGTAAAAATGGGGCAATGGAAGCCACAAACCCTAACAAAGCTGTCCCCCACGTGCCTCACCTTCCAACACTGCACACACAAGGCATGGCTCTGCCCTCAGAGTCTCCCAGCCATTGGTACATGCAGGTTTTACATTCATTGTTAGGGCCAATCCTTGAGACACTGCCTGTGCCAGATGCCAGCCTTGGACGTCATCTCCTAGGACAAGCTTCATGTCGTTCCTTGGGTGTGTTAGGAGACTTTGGCTTCCTTTACCAAACCCCAGGCTTCTGTTTTGCTTCTGTTTCCAATCCTCTTACCTCCTACCCATTCCCTCCTCACAATGAGAACAGTGCCAAAATCTTAAGGTGCCGAGATCTTACAGTTCAGAGCTAGCATGCTCGTCTCATTCCAAGGATAAAGGATTACACCCATCAAACTTCCTGGGAACACTGGACCACATACCACTCAGTTCCTTCGCCAACTCCGATTAGGAGAGGGTATTGACCTGGAACAGCCACTGAGCCACCCTGGGTCTCGGCACCCTCAATGGTCTAAATTCCAACAGTCATGATTCCAACGATATGACCTTCAATTTTCATTTTCAAGCCTTCTTTAACATTTGTGGGCTTTGATGTCAGATGGAGCCTATATTTAAGCCTAGGTCTAGCACTTGAACTGCATGGCTGATTTCATCACTTGTGAGGTTGGGATAAACTCCAGTACATCATTATGCAAAAAATTAGACTATGCAAAAAAAATGCTTTGTTCCACTAAAAGTGCATATAGAATGCCCATTTTCCTTCTAAGACACCCTTTTTTATTCAAGCTTGAACAGAGGAAGGATTATACAACTCTTTTTGCAGATCCCAGAGCACATACTTTGCTTTTTGTAGGTTGCAAAGGTTAGCTCTCTGACCTGGTCACCTGGAACCGAGACGGAATGCATATCTCCCTTCTTTGGGACAGGGTCCAGTCTGAATCACACCAACTAGGTTCCAGCTTCTTCAGCCTGCCTCCCAGCTCCAGTGATGCATAAAACCAGCAACTCCGAGAGCCTGCCTCCCAGGGGAGCCCCCACCAGTTTAGTGCCTCCTAGACTCAGACAGCTGGGGACAGTGAGCACAGCAACTGGAATTAAGGATTATGTAAACAAGAGTGCCAAGCCACCATTAGGATGTCGTCCTCTCTAAACATCACACCTCAGCTGAAGACCCACACCCTGTAGGGCACCTCCATTTACCGACTTCTGTGAAAAGCACAGCCTGCCAAATCCATGTCCCAGCCAACTCCCCCATGTGCCCACTAAGGGGACAAGCAGTTAATTAGAGCTACCTGCCTCACACAGCATCAACTGCTTCCTTGGGTGTTTAAGGGCTTAACCCCTAGGGCAGCCCTAGATCAGATTACTGAGTCTAAGAAATTAAAGGCATTCCTACTACATAAGATGAAGATGGCCTACACTTGAAGTGAGGTGCCAGTACTTTCAGGATTCCTCAAATGAACCCATTCTGATTTTTACTTCAAATTTTACTGAAACTTCTGAACATTGAGTACCAGTTTTAAAAGCATATTCCTTTATGCCCTGTCACATCCAAGCCTGACAAAGGTTAGCTCTCTGACCTGGTCACCTGGAACCCAGATGGTATGTGCATCTCCCTTCTTTGGGGCAGGGTCCAGTCTGAATCAGACTGTGGTCATGACACCTCAGGCTTCCTCACATAAGAGCTACAGCATGGGATCAAGATCAAAGGAAGGCCAACATAGCCTTTTCCTGACTTCCTCACCGAAGTTCTTAAAACCTATGAAGATTCAGGAGTTACTATCCCTTGTTAGTATTTGTTGAGAGAAACGTGGAGATAACAAGAATTTAACAGAAAGCAGTTGAATCCTGTAACACTGAGAAGTTACTCAAGCCCTTGGCTTCTACGTTTGTGAATTCTGTATTCCACCCTTAGGGAAGCGGCAGCCAGAATTGGTTTTCCTTTTGAAAAACGCAGGCAAGGCAACCACACTAAAATGACTGCTATTCCCTTGGAAGTGGTCATCTCATTGTCCTAGCTATACAGAGCAGGTAATTTGACCTCCTACTAGGTCTTTCGTAAGAATATCAACATCCTGCGATTTAATTAATACCCATAGGAATTCTAGTCACCTAGTAAGATAAGGCAGCACATTTGTATTGTATATTGTAACTGCAGTAAGTTATGGTCTCGTATGCACCTCAGAAAGGCATAGAATGTATTTCAACTTCACAGTCATGTCAAGCTAGGAGGGATGTCGTGTACAATAAGGTGGCATCTTGATAGCAGTGCAGGATAATAGATGGAATATATTCTGGCAATTTATAAGTACAAGCAAATGCAAGAGAGATATTCCATCTTATTTATAAAGAAAAGCGGGTCAGCCCATGTCCAAAACTACAATGTCCTGGCTCCCTGGCCCAGGAGCCTCTGCCACTATCTATAGTGTCTCACTGTCTGGACACACATGATCCGTCAGTACAGCAAGATGCTAATGAGGCCAGGCCCTGTGAATCCATCCAGGGCAGCTACACTCCTGGGCTCGACAGGTTACCTCAGCTTGCCCTGTCTTTACAGCAACTCACACCTGCACACTTGTGTACATAGGTGGCATGTGCCTGATGAGGCTGCTTTTCAGGAAGAGGGGTTGGAGAAAGGTACAAGGACATGGGAATCTCCAAAATAAGGGAAAACCCATGTTTGAGTTCAAGATTGTATCAGTTATGTGAATTTAAAGTTGATGCTTGCCAAAACACCAACAACATGTGACAATCCACGACCTCACAATATTGAGGTCAGAAGTCCCTTTGCACACTAGATTCCTTGCACTTTAACCAAAACAAAAGTCACAGTAAATGCTTCACACTGTGCCTCGACTGGTCGAGATTCTTAGTCTGCCAGCACACTGGGGAGGGGCAGTGGCCATGAGATGGAGTTGCTTGAGCAATAGTCTTCAATCTTACTACACTGCTTTAATCCACAGAAACATCTGACTGAATTCACATTTGCTCTGTATGATCTGGCAGTACCGTGAGGGCATTAGACAATATGCTTACCAAGCAAAAATGCAGATTAATAATCCATTAGCTTGTTCAACAAGCAGTTCTAATTGGGACAGACCAACACTGCGGCGGGAGGGGCCAGAATTAATGATAAGGAAGACTTTCCCAGCAGCAAGGGCTGTTTAAAACCCTGGAATGAACGGCCAGAGAACAGCCTTCAAGCTCCCTTCTCAGAAAATCCTCTAAAAATCAGGTCAGTTCTCAGCTGTCCAAGGCAGTCCCACGGGAGTCCTGCCTGAAAGTGGGTATTACATTATGGGCAAGTTCACAAGGCCAGCTCCCCAAAGTCCACTTGCCTTCTAGGTACCCTACTCGTGACACGAAGACCAGAAAGGTCTACTTCAAAGCAGAGGACCCTCAATCCCAGCTGTGGTTTTCTCCTAGTGGTTTAACTCAGACTAATCCAAAAAACCAGAAGTTAACCCATAGAAATGGAAAAACAGGTTAACACGTATGCGGTTTCTGACACAGAGGCCTTCCACAAATGGCAGGTGCCATTACTCCAGGCTTGAGAGGTCACATAATAACCACTAAGCCACATCACATACGGGTACAGAGTACTGAGAGGTCAGTAGAATACTTTCATTACCCCTTGAATTAAAATTTAGCATTTGATGAGAACTTACGTAATGACTATTATCTTTGAAAGTATGACCCATATTGGGACAAGATTTAAGACTATAAATAGTTATATTCAAATACTTATCTTGGCAAATCCTTGAGTAATAGATTTCTTTTATCTCACCTCGGTATTTTGAATTTAAATTCTTCCCAAGGTTTGTACACCCGACACAGCTTCTAACCACCTTCTGGCAGTTTATCTGCAGGCTAATCAAAGAGACCCGACTGCTCCCAAATTAATCAAAGAAGAGTCATTAAATTGCTTTGCCCAGCCTTCCCCAGGAGCACAATGAGTCCTTTCATTCCATTTCTTTTACTAGAGCAGATGCATAAGGACAAAAAAGTGAAATGTATTCACTTAAGAGGCTTCGTAATTGTGCCTTTACCAACCAGAAGAGCAATTCCCTCTGACCAGTTAATGAGAACTGGACATTTCTGGACACTCGGCTTCCTCCTGGTGGAGGTGCTGAGGGGAAACGGCACCTACTGTGGTCCTGCACAATGACATGGCAGCAAGAAGCCATGCTTTGAGACCACAGCTTGCCAAGATCCATCAGTGTTCCAACTTATAACCTCGACCACAACCAGACTAAGCAGAACAAGGCCCCTAGAGTTCCAGAACATGGATTTGAAGGACAATGTTAGCAGTTAACATCAACTTCCAGGGGACATCAAGCATCTGCATATTCAGCATGACCTTCTGCATTGTCACCTACTGCAGATACCATTTCAAGATGCTAAGAACCACCCGCAGACAGAGTGGTCCTTGAGCTCCACCTCCTTAGACACAAGTATATAGGTAGCCCAAACAAGAGCAGTGCCGTAACTTTGTCTAATAAGCTTTCAATTTTTCAAAGCCAAGATCTCCACCACTCCAGTCATCTCCGTGTTCCACCACTCCAGTCATCTCCGTGTTCCACCACTCACCCTCAGAGAACATCTGAAATCCATTTGATGCTCTCTAATGCCGCCAACGCTGCCCAAACAGTGTCATCTTTTGAACCACGTGATCACCCATAAATGGTCTCCCTCCACCTCAACTCTGCCTCCTATTTCCACAATGTAAGCTAGAAGGATCGATTACATCTGTATTGAATTGTATCACTTTCCCTCTTCAGAAAAACGGGTTTTCTTCTAGTATAAAACTTTGGGTCACAGTGGGGATTGAACCCAGGGCCGCACACATTAGGCAAGCACTCTACCTCCAAGCTATTATTACAAGGCCTTTGTTTTGAGACACGGTCTCTTAAATTGCACAGGCCAGCCTGGAACTTGTGATCCTCCATGGTTTAGCCTCCTGAGTCACTGGAATTATAGGCATGTACCAAATTCTTATCTCATCAAAAAGTTCTATGTGATCTTCATCCTCACTGAGAGCCCTCCTGTTCCAACAGTCCTGCTCCCAATTTTTCTTCCACTTGCAAGATGACAAGCCCTTTCCTGCCCCTGACCCTTTGGCATTGGCTTCTTTGCTTGAGCCATGTTTCTTCGCAAATTCAACCAAACCCTTTTTCTTTAGCATCTTCCCTTTTGCTTCCTCAGAGGTCATTCTCAATCTCAAGTCTACGTAGGTGTCTTTGTTCTTATACTATCTTGGTTTTTCCCACTATAGTGCCCAAATTGATCTCACACTCATCTGCATGGAGATTCAGCATCTGTGGCTCCCAGTAGACCAAAACTACACGACAGTAGAATCTTGTATGTACCCAGTGCCTGGTAGAGTGTAAGCACTTAATTGTTCTGTAATTTCACAACTGGAAAAAAAAAAAAAAAAGAACTCTGCAGGTTCAAGTGGAGGTTTTACTATGTGTACCAGAGGTTCACACAACAGGGGCATCTTCACAGATGGAAGTAGAGGGGAGCAGAAGCCCATGTGAAATGGAAGCAGGCACATGAGAATATAACTGTATTTCCTGAGAATATAACTGTAGAACAGGGACCAGGAGAGAAGGTTCCAGGGAAGCAGTGAGTTCAGCCATCAATAAGCAAGCTGCCTGACATTTTCATATGGTCTTCTTGGAGCCACATGACAAGTACCAAGATAGGGTCTGGCATATAAGACATGCAAACATTTTATGACACAAAGAAGGGGTTGAGGAAGAAACTTCCCTGGGATCCCCTAAGCCCACATGTGGACATTGGTTAAGGGGTTCTGAAGTCCTCAGCAAAGTTGCCCTTTCATACACCTAACACCTCGACTGGGCAGGTAGACCTCTATGCTTTACTTATAGGACAGTCCATCCACCTTTCTACCCTTCTTGGCAGAGCCACTTCTGACCAGTAGGACTCACTGACACATCTTTCTCTGCATAAATTCCTCCATCTGTTCTGTTCATGTATTTACAGTTTCCACGTGTAACACCTTAGTATGTGGAAAACCAGACTCCTACACCATTGCAAGTACCTGAGAAGATCCTCAAGATCACCTGGTCCAAAAATCACCAACTGCATACAAAAAGCTCAAGGAGGTGACAATTTTTTTTTTTTTTTGCCAAGTCAGGGTCCATAAGCTAAGGATACTGAAGAATGCCAGTTCCCTGGTTTCTAATCCAAGAACTGCCCAGTTATTATCTCCCTTCCACCAAAAAAAAAAAAGAAAAAGAAAAAAATTCATGTTCTAGCTGTCAACCACCTGGCACAGGTGGAAGCCAGGTTAGCCCTGATGACAGGGCAAGAATGACATGGACTCCATGAAGTTTTCCAGATTAAACTCCCGACATTGTCATGTATGTCCTTATCACCATTAATGGACATTTCCAACTGAGCTGGGTACACAAAGCACTGTAAATTCTATAGCTCCTCTCATGCATGAAGAGTAACCACCATGAGACACAAAGGTCTGAATTCATTAACCTAGGGAGACTCCCCAAGTCAAACAGGTTTGTCCAGATCTGTCAGTCACTTCTTGGAGTGGGGTGGGGCCGGGAGGGAAGGGGGAAGACCCTAGTGGAGAAGGTGCACAATCAGTCTCTAGGGCAGGTTAACTAAACCTGGAAAGGTCTCTGAAGAGATCATACAAAAAAAGCTGGACTTTTGTTCAATTCGTGTTCCCTTCCTCACCCATTCTTCTGTGAAGGCAAAGATGCTTTCTCCACTGACTGATCTTTAAAGATTGCAATCCTTGCAGAAAGCCTCTCATATACACCAACCCTCTAACATCTTTAAGGAGTTTTCATCTTTGACCTTCATAACTTTAGAAGCCGAGCCCAAATTTAAAACCCCACTCAAGCTTAGAAACATTAACATTCCAAGTTACCCATTTAGAGGACGGCAGAGTAAGACCCCCAGATGCTCATTCAGGCACCTTCCCACTTCAACCGACAGTGGTCCCACCATCTGCCCATGTTACCTCGATTCCCGTACAGACTTATCTTCCATCTCGTCCAACAACAATCTTCTACTCCAGGCCTTAGGTTGCCCCACACCTCTTAAAGTGACTTTTGTTTATCTTTCAGTCTGCTAAAGCCCACTAGACCACTCCAGGCCACCATGATACAATCTCCTTGACCCACCACCACCCCTGCCTCTGGTGTTATACCGCCTCTTCTCCGTGGTATCATTCATGCTGCTGCCACCCTATTCAAGACCAAACTTCAGAGATGGGAAGTCTTCTGCTTGACCTTCCTTCGCACTTGTAGAACTACACCCACATAGATACTGCACACCAATGTAAACAAGCTGGATTCTGGAGACTCGACGTCAACAGTGTTCACACAGCCATGAATGTCTGGACAGGCGCCAGCACAGTTCCCCTCACTGATGGGACCACATGCCAACATGCACAGTGTGCCAATACTTCGTTATGAAACATGAAGCAAAAACATCTAATGTACGTGTCAAGTAGAAGAACCACTGGGCCTGTGTAGGGGGGCATCTACACATCCCACCTAGATTAACCAGGCTGACTGCTCCCTGATAGTCCTACTTATGGAGTGCTTCTAGCGCCCCCCTTTTATGCTTAGCTGTCCATCTGCTGAGGGCAAGGCTGAGCAGTAAGATGTGCACAAGTTATCTGTTCAGAAGAACAGATGACAGGACTTGGCATTGGAAGTGGTCCCACAGGTAGGTCTTAGGGTGTAGCTCTGTTTTCTATGAGTGGGAAATCGCCTCCCTGACCTCCGGATTCTATCAACTACTTAATGCTTAGTTTCAGAGACTCTCACCAATATTCTCCAAAAGAATGCATTTTAATCCCCCCACTCCAAGTTAGCAACTATCTTGGAAAAAGACAGCTCTTATAGCCGAACATGGTCCTGTGGACTGGACACAGGGCAGAAGACCCCCATAAAAGGCAAGGCAGCCTCTACCCAAGAGTCCCTCTAGTAGTGGGAGCTCAGGGCACAGCTTGAGATCACTTGGGGTCATCTCAAAAGTTGAATCCCTAGACTGAGCTGGAATCTCCTCCCGAAACTCACTCATCCTAGTTGTGATCACTGTGCAAGTAAACAAATCTTAAGGACCTGCCACCAAGTACAGTCTCAGTGAGCACTACCTCTCCCGCTCAATTCCAAGTTAAGTTCAGAACGAGGTGGAGACAGCATCTGTGCCCTGTGTCCATCCCCAACTACCAACCACCCCATGGTCTGGTCAGAAAGCTCTCGAAGTCAGGCTTGACCCCTGTGTGGCTCAACTCTAAGATTAACTCAAAGTGAAAGGAAGCCCCTTCTCCCTGAGAGGCGTGGGGAGGGGGGCAGGTGGCCAGACACTGGAAAGGAATGTTAGGCATTTCCAGAGCACCATCATCACTGCTCTTACTCCCTTCTACCTCTTCAAAGAGAATCAGATCATACCTGCAGCCGTATCCCTGCTGCTGCTTCCATTTCCCTCAGCCTCCTGGGGGTGGGGGGCGCCCTCGGTGACTCTAGAGACAAATTCTAGGCAGGGGCAAGTGTTCCAAGGTCCTAAACATCCAACGACAGCTCAAGGCAGGAGCCACCTCCCTGCCACTCTGAAAGTCAGGGATGGTGACAATCAAACCAAAGGCAGAAGGAAGAAGTTTCTAGAGGAAAAACGGCACGAGGCTTTAATCTTAAAGATATTTCATTTAGAAAGCTGGAAAGGCCAAGGAAGTCAGTCAAGGGCAGGGCAACCAGGTTTTTGCTAAACTGGTTTGGCACCACTGAAGTTTACGGAAATGGCTACATAGGCCAGCACCTGCTTGCGATGCGGATGACCAATGACCCCTCCTCCTTTGGCAGTGTTTTCCAGTAGAGGGCAGAGAAGGGACCCCCTGCACTCCGATTTCTCTGAGCTTCAGTCTTGCAGGAAAAGAGCTATTTCTGATTCAGTTCTGCTCAGCTCAAGCTTTCTTCTAGATCAGGTTCTGAGGTGTGTTTCTGCATTGTAAGGCCCTCCAGCAGCAAAGGTGTGAGGAAAATGACCTTACAACACGGTGTCCTCCTTCCCCACCCAAGTTCCTGCCCAGGGCCAGCAGGGTTTTGAAACACCTCTGCTACCCATCATGGGAATCGCTGGGCTCAGTTTTTGACACTGCAAATTACGGGAAGCCGGATGACTAATGGGTTGTTGGACAATCTGGAAGGGCTGTGGTCTACCAATGGCAACCTTCACCTTGGAAGAACATGTTTTACTGACAGACTGGCAGCACTGCTCAGACACAGCCTCGTGTAATTGAGGGAAAGCAAGAACCACAGTAGAGCATCAGGAAGTATTTAGCCCATTCTAAAAGCAAACTTGGGACCAGTGAGCCCTCAACCACATCCCCTTCATGGTCCTGAAGGGCATCAGACATGATCACTACCATTCATGGAGCGTCCAAACTCAGTGCTGCACTGGGCCAACCTTTCTGAGGCAGCATCTCCTCCAACCCAGAAGACCATCACAACATCCCCGAAAAGACAGGAAGCTTTAGTTGCATGAAACCACACCCATCCTCCTTAGTCCTTTTAGGGCGGACTTGATCCTCCCACTCTCCAAGGTACCAAAAGCAACACCTCCAACACCTCCCAGCAAACCCAGGCTCCCTTGGTGGAAACCTCCTTCACAGACTGGGGGAGGCAACCACATTTCACTGTCAATGGTTTTAGCATGGTATTTTGCAACCATAGCTGATAACAAGAATGACTTCATGGTCCTCAGAGCCATCAGATCTTCTGAAATGAGTTGCTATCGATATTGATCTTTCCAAGACACAAGATGATTCACGATATCATGTAAACAGACCCTCAGAGTGAGGGAAAAAGCACACCCAGCCTGCTAATATTTACTCCTTTTCTTCCCATACTTCCTCGTTCCTCCCTGAATGTATCCACCCTGACTCAGAACTTGCAGTAGGTAAAGAGCATGGCCTACTCATTTCAGGGTGGCATCTTCTCAAGTCCCCTCCCTACTCTTGCCCCGCCCCTAGGAGATGGGCAAACAGGGAAGCCATTCATGTTGTGTTTTCCTTCTACCCAGCCCTGCAGACTTCACACACAAGGGTTTTTTCTCCCTGCCACGTTAACAAAGGGCAACTCCTGGCAACAGCTCTGGTAGAAAGCACAGCTTTCCTGGACACACAAGCTCAGTTTCTCCATGTATCTTATTTCCTGATGGCCAGGCCCCATCACACTGGATGCTAGAAACTGGAAAACTCTCTACATTGTCCTGACAATACTGAGCACCTTTCCCAACAAAGCCAGAGTAATGAGACCCATCAGAGCCTCTTCTAAAGGCAAACTGGGCAGAAACAGCTTTAATTCTACAGAGACCCAGTATGCCTCACAGGCCAGGATTGTTCAAGCTGCAGCAAATGAGCAAGTGGTCCACAGAGGTGGCCCTCCCACAGCCAGCCTCTCCTCCAGACTCTGGCTTAGTCTGTTCACACTGGTAGTTAGGCAGCAGCACGGCTGGTGGGGGTCTGATCTAATCTGAAATCCCGAACAGCAACTGAGAACCTCGACCTACTCGTGTCTGTTCCATCAACTTCATGTTTGAGCCAGGTAGGCACAAACGGGAATTGTTAATTTGATTTTTGGTTTTTGTCCATTTTGGCAGTGATAGGGATTGCAACTCGGGGCCTAGTACATGCCATACAAGTGTTCTACCACCAAGCTACTTCCCTATCCTTTCTGAGACAGGATCTCACTAAAATTATCCAGGCTGGTCTCTAACTTGTGATCTTCCTGCCTCAGCCTCAAAAATTGCTAAGATTATAGGTTCGCACCACTGTGCCTAGCTCAGATTTTTAGTACAAATGTAATCAAATTTGAGAAATCAGTTCACATTGACTATCACCAGAGATTGTTTTGCAGCAGCAGCAGTCCCACAAGCCTCCATCAGCATTCAGGAGCTTCTATGTATGGTATGCTGGGGATGGCCCCATCTTGCAGGGGTCAGGCTACAGGTGTGCAGACCTGTAAAGTTAGTCAAAGACTTAAAATGCACATCTACTAGAATGCCACTGATTAACACTTAAGATAGCCTGGCTGGGGATGTACCTCTGACAGTGTTTGCCTCAAGTCCAGAGACCCGAGTTCTATCTCCAGCACTGAAAAAAAAAAAAAAACCCAACTGGTCAGCTTTTCCACTCCAGAGACCTATTCACTCACTGCTTCATAACAAGTATTAGGTTCCTTTCATTCCAACGTTTGCATGATTCAAGGGTGATCAAGCACATTCCCCCAGAGTCAGTAAATTCAGATAAAATAAAGAGGACAGAGACCATCTTTTTCAGTTACTAGTTGAGTTACACCTATGCCAGATGAATCAGGCCTAAAGAGGCCTAGTTGCTTGTATTGGTTACCTTACCATTCAGCCTCCCGAGAACACGCACTGGCCTTAGGACTTGCATGTTTTATGAGCATCCTCCAAGGAAGGTTCCACTGATGAGCAACGGCAGCACTCCTTTGTCCTCAGTCTACCCAGAACCTGAAGCATGCAGTGCCCTCAATATGGGTAACATCACCTAAAAATTATCTGAAACAGCCATGTTAAAGGATTTGGATCATTTTTGTGGTGCTGGGGAAAGTCTAGGGCCTTCCGCATGGTTTTTGTTTGGGTGTTTTTTTTTTTTTTTTTTTTTTAAGTTAAGCCTAAGAAAATATATGAGCTAATAAACTTTCCTGTTTTATCAAGTTTAACACACACACTCACCCACCCCGAGGCTGGTACAGCTCAATTCCAGGCTATTATGACTTTAAAAGAATCTTCTCCAGTTTGTCAGGACTGTTTTTAAAGTTGTGAGTTCATTACAATGTAAGCTTAAACTATGTGTACACAAAATACAAGTTTCCCTTCCTTACTCCCACTTACCAAGAGGAAGTACTTAATGGTTTTGATTTTATAAGATCCATCAAGAGATCAGTTGAGCCAAAGACATCATGAAAGCTCCATTGACAGGGACAGGATACATGACTTTTCCGGGGAAGGGAGAAGTACAGATAGTTTTCCCTAGATATCGTTAGTGTAGCCAAGCACAAGCACAAGCACAGATTTTACTTTCTGAGGATCATAATCTTGGATAAACTTTTATTGCATTTGCAAAGCACTGCTGATCTTGAAGGCTCGCACTCAGTCGATGGGTTCAGTTTTAATAGAAAAATGCCAAAAAAAGCTTAAGAAAAGCACTTCTGGAAAAGACTACAGTTGTATTGGTTACCTTACCATTCAGGTAACCAATGGTAAGGTAACCCCTAAACGTAATCAGTGACTGCCACCCTGACAAGCAGGTCAAGGCTCCAGTATGCTGCTTTAAGAGTTTCCGTGTTTCCATGGGAAATTCCCTGCCATGTATTACAGAAGATTCCCTCTACATTTCAAGTACAATGACTTGAAAACACCCACAGCACTGAGCTCCCATGTTATGAGGCAACACGCGGGGTTCTTTCACAGGCACCTCTGCAGGTACCCAGGTCTTTTCAGGCATGAGACTCTGGGAAAAAAAATGCCCAAGTCACCTAAGTGACAGCTACAGAGGACTTCTGGTATCTTCAATTCCTCAGTTCCACATCCTGCTCCACACCACCCAACCTCTGTCTTGAGCTTAGAGATGTCATGTGTCCCAACTTCTGAAGACTCGATTCACAGCAAGTAAAAAAAATAAGGCAAATCACTTTAAAATCACTTTTAAAAATAATTTGATTACTCAAAGGTCATGGAAATGCCTTCTCTCAACTGTCCTCTAACCCGAATCCTATATGGCTGTCCAAGCCATCTTATAGGAACCCCTCCTTCCCCCATTTCCACAGCTACCCCAGCTGAGACAGGCAGTGATCCATAGACAGGAGATTATCTCCTTCGCCTAGGGCTCTCCACAACTTTTTAAAGCAATATAACTTGAACATTCGAGCCCTCAAAATAAATTGAGCCAAGCCCATCTGCCATCTGGCCCCATGGGTGAGGCAGAACCACTTGACTATCATTTGTGGAAACCTATGTATTCAGCATAAAGGCCACTGCTTCCCTGGGGGCTTACAGCTTATGTTAAACAACTTCAGATAATATATACCATTAGAGAAAGTTGTTAAATTTCACACAGGGCCAAGGCTCTATGGTATTTATATTGCACTTACATGAAGTGCCACATGGGGCCTTGGCTGGCTTTTGTTAATTCTAAATTATTCAGCACTGCATTGATAGATTGCTAATTAAAATACCAACCCTAAAGGCACAGGCCCAGCTAAGAACCGTCCTCTTGGCTTCATTACTCCCTCTAAACACATCAGACTCTAGCCTCTTCATTCCCTCCCTCCCCTCCCCACTGCAGCTCACCAAGGCTTTTCGCTTGCAAAGTCAAACTTGCTCAATGGCTAAGGAAGTAGAACAGAAAACTAGTGACAGGTTATTTGCGGAGGTCCCTTTCAGAGGTTTTCGATTCCAGAAGAGTTAGGAAAGGAAGGCAGTGCTGATGCATACTCAGGAAGCAAACTGGCTCTTCCTGGAAGAGCCCGGATCCCCCCTTCTTCATACTGCAGGGAACAGCAGCCCATTGTGGGGAGGCCTTCCCCATCTCTGCTCCTCAGGAACATCAGTACCAGAAGAGAAGGCATATCCCAGACAGGTGCGAGACAGCTGTAGAGAAGCCGTCTCGCACCCATCAGACCCCCTTCTGGACCCTGCCGCTCCTGTGGCCCAGTGCAAATCCAGTGCCACAGTGTCCCACCCAGTGCTTGGCCCAGCGCTTCCCTGTCTTCAAGGTCCAATACTCAGAAGACTGATAGGTTTTTTAACAATCAAGACGCAGGATATACAAGTCTGAAGTGAACAATAAATTATCAGAAAGTGACATTCATACCACCAGCACTCAGAACAGAAACGATCCAGAAGCCCCTCACAGCTGTGCCCCCTCTTCCAGTTGGGATGAAAGCGAATATATATTTCAATCCTGAGCAGCGATCTCTGGGTGACCCATCTCTTAAGTCAAAGGGAACAAAGGATGCGCAAGGAGTGATGAGAACACCCAGTTGAGTGTCTCAAGGACCAGGTGATGCCCTTCCACGGAACAGAAGATGGCTGTTGTTCTTCACCCCTCCATCTTCCTACTGGAATACAAAGGTGATGAAGCCCCATTTGGCATCAGGAGCAGGACAATGAGGCTGGAGGTGTAGACCCGCCCACTGGCCCTGGCTGCCCGCCTCACAGTGTTGTTAACACCACACCAATTTTAAAACCAAAGTCAAATCCTAGTGTCTCCAAGTCTTTCCCAACTTCCAGGAAAGAGATTTTAGTAGAGTTTTTTGTTGTTGTTGTTGCTCAGAGAAAGCAATCATAATTCATCTAAGACTACTCCATTTTTATTTTCCTATGATTGCCAACAAAACACCAACAAAAAAAAGTGAACAGAAAAGCCCCAACTTGTCCCAGACACAGGAGGACAGGAAGTAGGAGGGTATTTTTGCCCAGCCAGGGGCATGAAGACCTGGCTGGGAAGAAGAGCAAGTCCTTCAGAATCGGCCAGCCCAGCAGCACCTGCTCAAGTCACGCTGCATCATGTGGCTTTCAGTGCTCACCTTCCAGCCCTGCCTCCAGGAGTTGGTGGTGGCCGACTGGACTACAAGTACCTTCTGGAAGATTATCTGCAGATCAACGGGCAACTTCTGTAGACAACTTTCACTTATAATTCAACTTCATTTAACTATCTTTGTTTCTTTTTTCTGATAGCAACTGACTTATAATAACATATTTCCTGTTGGGCCAGGATGCCTTCATTTCAAGTTCTCTTACCATTATTTTCATTCCATTCACTCTCAGTACTGTGAAGTAAACCTATTTCCATTTAATACACTAGAAAAACTTAAGATGAAGTCATTTGCCCAAGGCCTCACAGCAAGGAAACAGCTTCAATGGACCAAAAATTCGGAGCCGGCACTCGCAATCCAGGGTTCTTGCTCCTAAACTACACAGTATACCGTTGACACTGTCAATTTTTAATTTTCTTTCTGTCTTAGGAAGATTGTACTATAAATGGTTAAGACAAGAAGTCAGATAAAAGTGGAAAGAAATGCACATGTTTTATTCATTCTTACGAGAATTACTGTCTACTCCTCCATCTTGTTCCAGAAGGGAAGTTGCAAAACACTGTTCCCCGCAGTGAACCTACACCTGCCTCCCTGAAGCTCTCCTTGCAGCCAGCATGCCCCACTGGGATCTACCAGGCCCCTGAAATGTCACAGAAGTCCTGGAATCTCCAGTGCTTGGCCATAGTTACAAATGCAGAAGTACCAAGTGCCTGCTACACGAGTCAGTGCTGGGCCCTCGCACGGTTCCTGCCTTCATGGAGGAGCCAAGATGATTGTGGGAGTAAAGCAATCGCCCAAGAGAAACAGCTGCACAGGCCAAAGACAGGAGCAGAGGAGTAGGAGGAGGATATGAGCCAATGCCAAGACACATAATGAATGGACGTTATTACCGTAAGCGCCTCAGTGCAGAGAGCAGCTTCCCCTGGGCTGAAGTGGTCAGGAAAGACTTAAACACTAGAATTTGACTTTGGTTTTAAAGTCAGGAGTAAATATAAGAGGGTCAGAATATTCCAGGGAGATACAGCATGGGCACAGAAAATTCAAGGTACGTTCAGAAGATGCCAACAGGGCCAACTCCGCTAGCAGTAAAGAGCGAGTTCAACGGATGACTGACAGTCTGTCAATCTGACAGTCTATCTCCTTCTGGCTGGAAGGGAGGCTTCCCACTGGCTTAGATGGGGGCATTTCTATCTCATGTGAGAAAGTCCAGCACTCTGGCAGGTTGTGGTACTAGCCATTTTGAGTCCAAGATACGTGGGTACACAGGGGTTTGAGGTCATCAGGAAGTTGAGACAGGGGTATAGGTGAACCTAGATGGGCAATCAACCATCACAGATGGCTGTTCCTCAAGCACTATTCCATATACTTCGCCCTTAAAACTTGGAAGATTTCAGGAGGAAATCCAGAAGAGCTCCCTCATGAGAGCCAGATCCAAAACTAGGAAACTCAGCGTTGGAACATCCTCCCTGTGCTGTTCGCTCAGATGTGGGTCCTTCAGGATCAGACCAGAATGGCTGCTCAGTCTGCAGACTTCACTCTAGCCACTGCTGGAGACCTGTGTTTATTAAAGCAAAGACATCCCCAAAATAGTAGAGAGGAAGCGAGTAACGACAGATGGCTCAGAAGAGAAAACATGCCAACAGACCTAGAGAACTGGAATTGCTCACATGCCCCGGACACAGCGATACCCCATCACGGGGAGCTGTCGCATGGATTTGGCCAGCCAACACTTTGATACTGAGTAGATCCTTCACTAGTACCAAAATACCTGGTAAAACTGTACAGAACTCTTCCAGCCTACTCTAAGGTCAGTCTGTAGGGTTTTATTTTGAAAATATTGATCAAGCATCTCCTACAGGCTATGTGTGTTCTAGGCACTGGAGTCTTGGCAACAACACTGCTCTTGATCTCAGAATTCAGGCGAGAAAGTAAACAGAAGCTATCTGAGTGCAGGAAGAAAAGAGGGTGATCAACAGAGTAGGTGACAGAGAAGGCTGCCCCGAGAGGGAATCTTAGCAGAAAGCTAAGTGACAAGAAGTCACCAGTGCAAAGACCTGAGAGATCTATGCAGAAGGACGGGGCAAAGACAAGAGGCCTGCAGCAGTCAGCAACCCAGGAGGTGGCTGCCATGGATGGAAGCAGAGTGCAGGGATGGTGGCACCAGCCAGGGTGGGCAGGCACCAGATTACAGAGGGTCTTAGAGGCCCCTCAGGAATTTGGATATTATTCTAAAGCAAAGGAAAGCAGCCAGATGGTTTCAAGTAGAAGAGTGGCAGGATCCAAATGCCACTTCATACAACAGATCTGGCTACTATATGGAGAACAGACTGGAAGGAGACAGGGGGAAAGGCAGGGCCCATTAGACAGTCTCCATTTAGTCAAGGAAGAGACCATGAGCGAGTGTGTTAGAGTGGAGGATCGGTTAAATCATGTGTGACTATGTAACAAAGAATCCCACTGGTGTGCATAATTATAATGCACCAATAAAAAAAATATTGAAGTGAAGATTCAACTTACATTTATACTATGTCTACAACCAGAGATGAAAAATTGTGCTCTACATATGTAATGAGAATTGTATATGCATTCTGCTGTCATAGAAAAAGATTTACATAAGAAAAGTCAATAGGACTTGCTGATAAATGGTGATGGAAGAAATAAGGGTACTACTGCCCAGGAGAGTGGATTAAGGTACTGGATCCTCATACTCATGGAAATGGTGAGAATCGGGAGGAGACATAGGAATAGTTACCAAGTCTGTATAATCACTCCGAAGCAACTTACCTTGAGGTGGCAACTTTGAAACTACTTTCAGATTTAAGTATTTGTGTTCCATAAGGGTCAGGTTGACACTATAACATTAGATGTCACACTAACTGGACCCAGGACCAGAGAGCTGGTCAATTATTTCTGGGTGTCTGAGGCCATTTCCAGAGATTAGTCTTGCCATCGGTGGACTGAAAACAAAGCCACCCTCACCAATTTGGTTCGGCATCTAAACCACCGAGGGCCCAAGTGGAACAAAAAGGAGAACAGACTCACAAGCTGCAGCTTTCATCTCTCCTGCCCAGAGACATGGGGGACTTCTCAGTGAGCTCAGTCTCAATACCAAAACCTATGTCGGGATTCTTCAGATAAACACAACTAAGATAGAAAACTTACATGTAACACATACACATCATGTGCCCACAGACAGAGATTATGAGGTCAGTATGCTAAAACCACAGTAAAGCAAGCAGTGATAGAAAGCAACTCTTTGGGGCACAAACCAGCTACTGAGCCTCCAGGAAACACAGCAGTATGCAGGAGCCCCATCAGCACGTGGTTCCTAACAGGGTCCTCCACCACCCTCCAGAATATCATGTGCTAGAACCAACTTCAGGTTCTGAAGCCAACATCCCTACCCACTTGGCAAGGTGGGTTTGGGCATACCACCTACTAGAGCAGGGCCTCAGCTCCTTTATCATCCATCCTCCAGGGACTCTTGTAGAGAAAATGACAAGTAGGAAAGCAACTTGGAAAGCACAAAATGCATATGTACGAGAAGATGTTATTAAAAACAAATTGCTGGCGTTTCCTGAAGGGGGAATGCAGAAGCCACCACAGAGTTCTTTCAAGGCTACCTGCCCTTTGGCACACAGCCAGGGTTAGGGGATTCGGGTGGAACAGCAGATATACTTAGAAATAAGTTCTCTCTTTGAATACATGTGTCAATGTCTTTCATTTAATTATACAAACCCCTCACCTCCCATGCTGCCAATTTGCCTGATGCAGACACAACTTTAGAAAGTGTCTGATCCCAGACATCAGGACCTGTTCCTAGAGCCCTGGCAGAGGGCGTGTCCTTCTAAGTCACAAGCAGAGTAGTGACTGAAAGAGTCAAAGGGCAGGCAGTCACTTGCAGGGCATGATGAGTAATGGACATCCAAAAAAGGCAAAGCAGTCCCTGGCTTGCCTTCATGAGGAACCCGAGTTAACTCCCTTCAGTAGTTCCTACAGGGATGAGCTGTATAGGGGTCCAGGGAGTGCCAGGCCCACCAGGTGCAGCACCCACACTTCCCTCCTCCACTCCCTTCCTCTCTAATCCCCCCTTCCTTCACTCCATCCTTTTTCTATCTCCTCAACTTGCAACCCACACGTGGCTTCATCCTCAAAGCTGTAGCAGTTGGTCCTTTCCTGGTGCCTTTCTACACCCCAGCACTAGTCATGGAATGGTTTTACTTTAAGAACGGGAATTACAAAGTTTTCTTTAAGTCACGTGAGTTGGAAACCTATTTCTAAGGAACAAATTTCTTTAATTCTACTTACCCATCGAAGATCTAAAGTGTTTTACTCCTTTTACCATTTACTCGAAGTACTTTAATTTTATGTTCCTTCCTAATAAGCAGTCATTTCTAGTCATCCTTCAGGTGGGCAAGTAGTTTCCAAGGTCATAGGGGTCAAGTTCCTATTCAAAGGCACGTCCCATGGCATCCTTACTGGAGACTGTAGTCAGCTCAGAAACCTGCAGAGATATCTTCATTTCCCATAAGATAGCACAGTCCACACCTGGACCAGGGTCCAAATAAACATGTGCTCCTAACCAAGGTAAGTCTCTCTCCAGAGCACATACCCATTGCTGATCATCCTCTTTAGGAGGACTGGGACAGATTTCATATTACAACATTGTGAGATTGGTTTCTAAATGCCATTTCATTTTCCCTGAAGGTGAGTATGGGGTCTCCCAGCAGTTCATCTGGTATGGTGTCCTTGTATCTACCTCTAGATGATCTCAATAAATTAAATCCCCTTAAAATAAATCATTGAGATCAAATACAATAAGTGGAATCCCATCTCACTGGAAGAGTGAGGCTCAATTCTGAGTATTATAAAGCAAAAGCCATTCCACACCACAATCACCCTTGAAAATCTCCTACAGTGAGCATCATCGTGGAATTCCCCCACTTCAAGAGGCTCTGAACTGCTTAAGAAAACAACCCCCTCCTTCCACAGCACTCTCATCCCTAGGGCACATCCTCATTAAGTAGATTGATCATTCACACAAGGAAAGTTTTGGTTTGTCTTGGATGTCTGTTCATATTCACCTCACACAGAGCTGTTTTTACAATATAAATGCATCTGCAAGCCAGATCTGCCAGAGCAGTAGTGCCACTTATTCATTAGGACAGTTTTCTTGGCGATTTCAAGCTCATCCTTCCACACCTGGTCTCAGATTCAGACCAATACTCCACAGCCAAAGATACCACTGGCCCCAAGTTCACCCAAGAAACTTTGTGCAACTTCTCTTGTATAGTCCCACTTTCTTATATTAAGTCTTTGTCTTAAAGAGGTCAGAAAAAGGTTAATAGCAATCTCATTGTAGCACATAAGATCAATAGCATGATTCTTTTCTAAAGAATAACAATTTAAGCAACTACTTTTTCCCCCATGAGACAAGTGTGCACTCTTGAGCATCATTTATCATCCTGGGTAAGGTGGGGGGGAATCATTGGCACAAGTTTCTGTTTCAAGGTTTATGGGCTTTTTTTTAAAGTCATCTAAATCACGTTAGCACTGGGACTATAGTTAACACTTCAGCTTTGGTACTGTCCCCCTAAAGAACCCCAACTAATACAGGCATCAAGGATGACACATGCTGGGTTATAAAGGACATAGCGAACAAGCTTTGAAAGAGCTTCACATCACTATTTCGACACTGTCTTGAGCAGAAGTCAAACGATATAAATCAGAATTGTCTAGTTTTATGGAAACAAGGCCACCTTATTTAATTAAAAAGTTGATGCTAAGTCAGCTTTGTTCAAAATTAAACTAGTCAAGGACTTACTGGTAAGGCTCAAGTCACAGCTCAGCATCAAGGCAGCTCTGAAGAGATCCATGCAAACAGATGCTTCTGGACTTTGGATGTAATCATTTTTATGCTCAAGGAAATTTTAAAAAGGATGCAGTCAACAAGATCATGCTACAGTTCACTTTTTACATTTTGGTTTTTAGATATGTCCATCTTTGCTTTTGCCCCTAAAAAGCCTGGTCATTTATGGGAATCACTCTTGGGCATCAACACCTAGTGCTGTCTTGAGGGGCTACGTGACTCTTCAGTTCTCTCCTGCTGCATCCAGTCAGGCTGTCTCCCCAAAGCCCAGCTCTCCTACAGATGACCTTGAGCCTGTGGAGCTAGAGAGTTTTCCAGGCCAACATAGTTGGACTCCCACTCCAGTGGGTTTTTTTTTTTTTAATGGTTCTAATGTCCAAGAGACCCCTGGAGTTGTTCATCAGCACCTCCCGCTAAACTATCGTTCTCAAGAGGAGCCCAGAACTCCTGATGTCCAGAGGCAAGAGAGGGGCCTGCCAAGGGACTGATGGGAAAGACAGGTACACTGTGGCACAAAGGAGAACATCAAGAGGCAAACCACCCTGATAGTCAAGTAACCTCAGCAACTCTTGCCAGAGGGACGCCACATCTCACCCTTGTCACTTCCAAAAGTTAAGGACACTGATAAGGCAACTCCTCCATACTACCCCTGGACAGTATTTATTACACTGTCACCATCAGTAACAAGGGCCACATCCTATTCTCTTGTTACACCCAGTGCTGTGCTTGATACCAAGAAGATTCTCAAATGCTTGCATTTATCATACAGTGGCCGACCCCCCAAGGCCAAGTGTGGAAGACAGTCATGGGGAGGAGAGGTTCTAGATTCACAATAAGCTGCAAGCACATCTCTCCAGTTTCATACTCGCCATGGGCATCACCAAGTTCACGGCACAAAGAGGAACCAAGTCGAATTCAGCGCCACTCTCCGCCTGTATAAAGTACCACTACTGGAAACTATCAGACTTCCCTGGCTCTGTGCCATGAGCTAGTTTGGCTACTGGCTGCCATTTCCCATGGTGAATTATGAGAAAAGCCGATTTCTTCGTGTGTCCACCTTCCTGTTAGTAGAGAATTCCAGAGATGAGACAAACAGCTCAGTAGGGAAATACTACCACTGGCAAGGAGCAAAAAGCCCAAGGTGAGATTTTAAATTCACATGCCAAACCAAGAGTTTACTTATTGTTGAGGTAAAGGTAGAAAATGGTCTCAATTTGGTTGGAACCTAGTTATATCACTGTATGTGAGCTACTGTTCCAGGGCTTCGGGTGTTATTTACAGCCCCAGACACATTATTCTTTGGCCAGCATTTAGGTAGTTTCTGATTTCTGAGACGGTTCACATTGCAACCTGAGCACAATGCAGACCGGTGCCCTCAGCACCTGTCCGTCCCGCTAAGAGCTCCACACATGCCTCAGCGTCATGTAGCCCAGCAGCCTGCAGAGTGGGTTTTGGTTACACACTGCCAGTCAGATCTCAGAGACATTAACAAAGTGGGTGATCCCTAGAGCCTTTATTAAGGCTGGATTACAGAAAGTGTCAAGAAAATTAGGAAGTGGAAGATACAACCACAGAAAGGAGACCTAGAACCCTCTTAGAAGGTAGAATTTGGGGGTATTTTTATGGGGGTAGTCCAAGAAAGATTAGATTCCGTCTACAAATGTTAGGACCCATTTCCCAGCATTGCTTTTAGGGGGCTATAGCAAGCTCTTTCAAACAGAAATTAGCACCAGAATCCAGAGCAGCTAGTCAGAAACTAGATCAGAAACTAAGAGGATGCAACTTCCATCAATAACCATGGCCTTGCAAGAAGTGCCACCAGGCCCAGGGCAATCTCCCAATCATGTTCTATGTGGTAAAATGTGGTGACCACAGTTTCATTAACTCTGGGTAATCCTTAAGGAAACCACAGCTCTGATGCCTGCACACGGTTCCCAGTGACTGGGCCATCTCAGGAGGTTCCTTAGAAGGGGCCAAAACTACCTGGACCAAGGGTAGGATCCTGCCCAGCGACAAATCAAGCTGCTGCCATCTGTAAAAGCTTTAGAGTTTTGTCATTTGTGACAGAGGCTGTGATCATGGAGCCAATCTAAACTGGAACCAGAGATTCAGAAAAGACTTCATCTGTGGCAGAGCCGAGAAGGAAAAGAGCCAAAGACCAGGGAAACCGAGCTCCTTGATGGCACTCGGGATACATAAAAATGCACCCCCACCACCAAGAAAATCTGGCCCTCAGAGCCACAGAGGAGTGGAGCATCTCTCTAGTCCTTACTGGGATGGCCTGTGGGCCAGGTTGTTCAGGTTAAGCCTGGGTCCCCCAAGTGCCACACCTCTCAATGCCTAAAGCATCCTTAGAACACAGGCTGTGTCTTGAAGTGCCCTGGTACCCAAAATAGCTGAGTACACCAAGTGCCAGGAGGGACAGCCAGATCTAGGCATCCACTAGTAGTATGGATGCAGCCTGCTCTTTAACAGTATAGAGGCCCATAACTGAGCTGCAGAATAGCTAGGTGTGGAGCTCCAGGGCTGAAGATCTGACAAATGGGCCTCAAAGCCAAGACTTTCCAACCCCTTTTGTTCTTTCCGAGCCTGAATGAGAAAAAGCCAATTGTGATCCCAGTGTCTCCATGGATACTGGAGCTTTGCTTGGTCAGAGAAGCCAGCCCAAGGCTGGCCACCAGCTTACAGTGAATCCGCACCCAGAGCTCCCACACCTGCCCTGTGGCTTCCCTCAGGGACAAGACCTTCTCCTGGAGATGTTATCAGCTAGGAGTTTACCCATTATCTCATCAGCAAGTCTGAGGCTTGTGTTAGTCTCACTCCCATTTTACAGCCACTTGAAACCTTGAGGTTAAGCCTAAGGCTACATAGCTGGGAAACTGGGGAACCAGTCCTCAAAACCTGGTCTGACCCACCTAAGGGCTGTGTTCCTAGCTGCCACCATTTTTTCTACCATCCTTTCCACCTTCCCCAAAGTCCAGGGAATTGTGGTAAAACCCATAAAACCAAATTCAGCATAATAGTTTTGAGTGTACAGTTCTGTGGCATGCACACTATTGTGCAACCATGGCCATATCCACATCTAAAACTTTTGTCTTGTACAACAGATTCTGAACCCACTCAACAACTCCCCACCCCCCTTCCCTGCAACACTCTCTCCCCTCTCCCTGAATGACTATTCCAGATACCTCATGGTGTAGAATCACATTTTCTTAAAATGATTATTTTACTTAGCGAATTGCTCAAGATTCATGTCATACATGTATCTCATCTCAAGGCTGAATAGTCTGTATGTAGCTATCACATTTTGTTTATCTGTTCCTCCTGGACACTTGGGTGGCTTCCATTCCCATTCTGTCATGCATAATGCTTCTCTGTACTCTTTACCTTCACATATATTCAGTACCTAACATCCTGCCTGACACAGCAGAAAGTGAGTACTTTCAAAAGCACTTTAAAAAGTTAGGTGGAATGGGCTTTCCATCCAATTTTAAGTCAGTATTAATGCTAGTATGTATGTCATAATCCTGAGGTAATTATGTTCATTTGTTAGTTTACCCGATTTAAGTGGACTGTCAATAAGATTCTATGAGTCTTTGGTTTAAAAAAGAAAGAAGAAAAAAACTAAAGTGTGCCACCTCCAAATGAGAAGTTTCCTAACAGCATCAGAAGCTCTGCATTTACTGATCACTGAGAACATTCAAAGCTCCACTCTGGAGGATAACAGTACGAGTCCACAGAACTGGCATCCATACCTGGAAATCACATACTGCCTGTAACAGCAATCAGGTCAGTAATTCCTACCATATCCAACGAGTTTAGTTTTCTAGTAGCTTTTGACTATTTCTAAAACAGTCTGCCACTAGGCATGGTGGTGTACACCTGCAATCCCAGTGGTTCAGGAGGCTGTGGCAGGAGGATCACAATTTCAAGGCCAACCTCAGCCACTCTGAGGGCCTAAACAACTTGGAGAGACCCAGTCTCCCAGGGAAAAAAAAGAAAAAAAAGTAGCTGAGATGTGGTTTATAGTGGTTAAGTGACCTTGGATGCTTCAGGAGCAGTACCGATGAGCTACACCATCCTCATCCTCTGCCCAAAGCAGCCATGCTGAAGTAGAATGCATTTGAAGGCATAGGATCTGGCACAGTGTCATAAAAAAAAAAAAAAAAAAAAAAAAAAAATCACATTTTAAAAGCACCATCATTCTTATCAAGATTATTCTACAGTCATACATGTGCACGCAGTAAACTGACAAGAGCAAGCAGCTTAATAGCAAAAAAACATTAGTTTCTGGCTGAGGATACATTTGTTTCCCTTACTTTTACAAGGGGTAACCCTCATTAGGGAGTTCAGGCAAGTTGAGAATGTGATTACATTTTATGAGATGAAGTAATACAGTTTGTCTCCTTTCAATATACTACCATCTCAATGCTTACTCCTACAACAAATGAATGATCAGATAGGAGGAACTCAAGGTCAGAAGACCTTTGAAGAGATGGGCTTTCCCTCCAGGCTCACGAGCTAGCTGTAACATCCACTCCGCAGGTGGGAGGTATTCTGTGTTACCCAAGCGATGAACATAAAAGACAATCTGAATCTCCAGATAAGGATGATCATTCAGTACCTCTCCTATGGGAGACAAAATAGACCAACTTGATCTAGTTTCATCCTGGGATTCACTGTGGTCACTTCTGAAAGCTGCCTGCTTTGCTCAATTTCACATGAGGGAAGGATGTCACACACCGCCCCCACCCCCATCATGCAAATAACCATGAGTATAAATGAGATCGGTAACCTTAGTAGGAACCCAAGGGCAGAAATACATGTAAGACCAAAATTACAGGGGCTGGGGATGTGGCTCAAGCGGTAGCGCGCTCGCCTGGCATGCGTGCAGCCCGGGTTCGATCCTCAGCACCACATACAAACAAAGATGTTGTGTCCACCAAAAACTAAAAATTAAATTTAAAAAAAAAAAGAGAACTTTTTAATAAAGACCAAAATTACAGGTAACATGAGGATGTTCACAACAGCCTGCTTTGTCAGCTCCTGCATCCACCAACGCGTGTCATTCCACGTTCACACACTGTTCTAAACTTTTGAGTAGCGTAACAATTACTTCTTGACAGGGCCACTTATTCCATAGACTTGGCAAGTCCCAGAGAAAACAGATGGGCTTTCCACTGGGTATCTAAGCCAAGAGCCTTGCCAAAATCATGGAAGATGTTACACCACAGGAGACTCCCTGGTATAGAAGGGTCATGGCCTGGAAATGGAAGTGGGGGTGCAGGCGAAATTTAAAGCTATGACATGTTGAGTGCCCATAGAACACCTATTTAGGGAACTGAGGAATGCAAGCATAAGATTCAACCATCTTGAATGAAGTCAATTTGGCAAATATGCATTAAACTCAATTACATATATAAAAAAATTGAAAATCCAAGATTACCTGTGATCAAAGGATTTTTGTTGTTCTGGTGGTATTGGGGATTGAACACATGCCGACTACCAATGAGCTACACCCCCAGTCCTTTGTGTTATTGAGGCAGAGTCTCACAAGGTCTCCAAGGCTGGCCTCAAACTTGTTAACATTCCTACCTCCCAAATAGCTGGAATTAAAGGGCATGCCACCATGCCTAGCTTCAAAGCTTTCTACTTGGTTTTGTACAGCATCCTAGTTTTAGCAGAAACTTTAAGTAACTGACATATTATACAATGTCTAATAGTCTATTAATTTGGATGGTGAGTTCACTATTAGTAGTACTGTCCCTATTCCTGCCCCCCCGCCACTCCCACCTAATTATTCTGTGATTTCCTTTTTCCCCCCATTCCCTGATTTTTTACCAGGTGCAGAGCCTTTGGTACTGTTCATTTTGCTTCACAAGTAGTATTCTGTATGTATTCTTTTCCAAAGCACCTTCAATAATGATACCCAAGTTGGGTATCACAGGAAATAACATGCTCTACCAATGTACCATGGCTGTGGGGCTGTGCTGGGGTCTGGGTAGACACTTAGGAAAAGCAGCTGAGTCAGCCTGGAGTGAATGGTCAGCGCACAAAGATAGTTATACAGTACAGTCTACTGGCCCTAGCATCTGCCCCCTCCATTCCCCTGACACCAGCATCCAGCTCACAATACACATGGAATTTTATTGCCTGGCATCCTTCCTTCCTCTCATGGAGAGTTTCTCCAAACTGGGAAGCCCCAACTTCTTAGTGATGAACACATTATCAGTCTTTTAATTTCACACAGAAGGATGCTCCTATTCCCCTCAGAGGTTCCTGTCACAGCGCATTTGAGGTAACACTGGCAAAACTCTCCAGAAAAATTAGCTTTTCAGAATGGGCCTCTTTGTTCCTCCCTAAACAAAGGTGAGGGCAGCTTCATGGCCTAGGCCATTACTAGAATCATTCAAGGGGGTCAGGGAGCCAGGCACAGAGGTGTGCATCTCCACACCCAGCTACTAGAGGCCGAGACAGGAAGATCACTCGAGTCCAGGAGTCCATCCACAACACACAGGGTGATGGAGACAAAGTTTATTCACTGGCTCAAAAATTGTAAGTATTATGAGCCATTACTCTGGAACTCGGGTGGAAAAGTTTGATCATTTTCACAGGTAAATTAGCAAGATAACAGCAAGGCTCATCCATACTTGGATCCAGATAACATGATGACTTTCCTTGTGTCCAACCTCAATGCACAATTGGAGTACATTTCTGAACTGTTAAAAAAATTAAGTTTTTAGTTGTAGATAATACATTTTTATGTGGTGCCAAGGATCAAACTCAGTGCCTCACATATGCAAGTGCTCTATCACTGAACCTGAACCCCAGGCCTCTGAACTACTTTGACAAGCTCCCAAGACTATAAAGAAACTTCTAAGGCTCTTCTCAGATGCCAAGAAAGGGCCCCATCAGCTAGCCATAGCTGGCAACTCAAGCGAGGAGTGTGTGCCCACTTCCCAAACACCTGTCCAGACAATTTGCACCATCTGCCCTTCAGCACATCCTCTCTTCCTCCAATCTTGATGGAATTTTCTCTGCTAATTGGTGGGGAGAGGAACAGTGCTAAGTATAAAGGACCCTCCAGGTTTGGGCTTCTTTCATGCACAAATAGTGTTACGCACAAATAGTGTTCTAGACATACCATCAAGTGACAGATGCCTCATGGAGAGAAGCCAGGTAGCTCTTACAGTGTATGTCTGAGGTCCCTCACTTATACATGGGAATGACAAGCGCCTGAGCTGGAAGGTTAAATGTGTTAACAGTGAGAAGAAATGATCTGGCACAAAAGCTCTTTAGAGCAGCTCTCGTAACAGCAGTTTTTCCAACTGCAGAGCTCAAAGGTATGCAAGCTCAGAATAAAGGAGAAAATACATGCCAAGCTTCCTCATTTGAATTTTTTTTTTAAATCCTGAATATTCTTTCACTATCTTTCCTATCAAAAATTATCATTAAGCGTAAAACAGCTACAAATAATGCCAGTTACTACTGATGTATGGTATTCACGCAGTTTACCTATGAAAAGGTGCTCAACATTCCATGCATAGTCAACAAAAACCTGAAAGTTGGTTCAAATAAAGTTTAAGGCACTGGGTTTGATCCTTGGCACCACATAAAAACAACAATGGCCAGGCTTAGAAGGTGAAAAAACAGACTGACAGGTTCTTTTCTGGAGGCTACAAGGCATATCATGCCAGCAATTCCACCTTTAGAAATTAATCCTGAAGTAGTAACAATGAGATAAGAATGTATAGAAACATTCAGGGGAAAAAAAAAAACCTAGATGTTCATAAAAATTAGGATGGTTGAAAACATTATGATACCATCTTTAATAGCACAATATGGCCTGTAAAGATGTAAAATTGCCTTCATATGCTACAGGGAAAAAAAGCTATAAGATTTAGAGTAAAAAAATATATATATAAAAGGGACCAAGCCATGCATTTTAAGCACACACTGTACAAGTCTAAAACAGCTTTGCCCAAATAAAATGCAAACACAAATGTGAATAACATAGGAAAGGTGGCATATCCTAATGCCCACCTCAAAAATTAGGTGAATTGAGTAAAATATTTTGGCCCAGAAGTTATAAGTGAAACAGATTTTTACATTTGTTTTGTTAGTCTTGGAAAGCTGGTGTGCGTGACTCATCCTCATTTGGACCTGCCTCATCTCAAGTGCTTGACAGCCATGTGTCATTACCGTACTTGACATAACAGGTCCAAAGAATATACAGATAGCCATTTCTGCCAATGGTACAAAGCCTTCGTCTTTCCTGCATTATATGAATTGCTTCAATAACCATTCATATTCAGAAGGAAAAGAGGAACATTGTGAAAAATGCTTTTTAATTTTCCCTTAAAGCTGTAAGGGACCAGAAAGCACAGCTTAAATTTAAAACTTCAAACTGTTCTTATTCCTTCCCCGAGTGAACGGGGTTAGGAATCTTTTCTACCACCACCACCCAGCACTGGCACTGAAGGAGGAAGCCAGACTCAGTACATGTATCAGAGGTACCTCACAAGACTAGGTCATGTAATCCTCCAAAACTATCCCATGATGCGGGTAACCTTGATTTATCTGGAAAACTGGGGTGCCAACTATCTGCTCCCAGGGCCCAGAGCCAAGAGCCTTTAGACACAACATCCAGGGCGGTCCACATCAGTATCAAAGCCACGAAGGCCAGGACTGCCCACACCACGAACACCCTCTCACCCTCATTGATATAGCAGTTGTCCTAGAGCCTTTCCTCAGGTGAATCCCAGGTATCTTATACGATCCAAGGATCACAAAATCTAGGTTTCTAAATCCAACTTTTCTCCAAGCTCCAATATCACTTAATCATTATTTCTACTTAATACAAACCGTTGTCACCCTAAATTCAAGATGTTGAAAAGAAAAATATTATCCTTGTCCCCAGCCTGACATCTTCTTTCTGTCCATAGTCAAGCCAGAAATCAAGGTCAAACTGACTCATCTCCTTCCCTGGTCCTTCAATCTAACACTTAAGTTTAGTCTCAGTAATTCTTAAATATAAAAAGCAAGGACAAGCACACCTTGCACCCAGATCTTGGTTTATAAGTTTCATTCTTCAATAAAAGAATGGACATCTCAGCCAAGGGATCAAAGTGACCCTGTCAGTAATGGGATACATCACTATGCATTGTGAAAGGCACAGTATTTCTGATATGTTCTTGCCAAGAACTCACAACCTCCATGGTTGCATGAGAAAGATAAGGCCAGGTAAAGAGTCACTCTACAAAATAAGTGACAGATACCCATAGAGTGCCAAGGTCAAAGAGAAACTGAGCAACTGCTGCCAACGGAGTCTAGGGAGTTATGAATTAAAGGCCATGTGGGATCCCAAACGGGACCCTATCCCGGGGGGGTGGGGGGGTGGGGTGGGGGGTGGAGTGGGGGGAAGAGGACCTTTTGTGAAAAACCCAGCAACATTATAGTAACATCTGTAGACTAGAAGTGAGTAGAAGTATTATACAAACATTTCCCAATTTCAATAATTGCATGCTGGTTACATGAAGTGTCAACATTAGGGAAATCTGGGAAAATATACTCAAGAGTTTGTGCTATTGGGCTGGGGATGTGGCTCAAGCGGTAGCGTGCTCGCCTGGCATGCATGCGACCCCGGTTCGATCCTCAGCACCACATACCATCAAAGATGTTGTGTCTGCCGAGAAAAAAAAAAAAAAGAGTTTGTGCTATTTTATGACATTTCTATAATCCTAAATATTGCTTCAAAGTAAAAAGTAATGCCAGCTATGTGCAGTGGTATGTGACTATAATCCCAGCTACCCAGAAACGCAATAGGATCACAAGTTCAAGGCCAGCCTGGGCAACTCAGACCCTGTCTCACAATAAAATAGGGCTGGGTATATAGTTCAGTGGTAGAGCACCCCAGGGCTCAATCCCCAGTACAAAAACACATACTATTACCTATCCCTAAACATGCCTAGATCACATTCCTAGTCCCTTGCTTGGGCAACAGGGTAGAGGAGGTGTGGCTGCATAGTCACAAATCAAGACCTCCGGAGACCAAGCTAGAAGCAGGGGATCTTATACTGGTAGCTCTGTATTTAGGTTTATAACTAAAAACTGGAGGGT
Organism: Urocitellus parryii; assembly: GCF_045843805.1. Classification (NCBI taxonomy): domain Eukaryota; kingdom Metazoa; phylum Chordata; class Mammalia; order Rodentia; family Sciuridae; genus Urocitellus; species Urocitellus parryii. The sequence continues at coordinate 23,754,950 of NC_135543.1, read as the reverse complement.
CCTCAAAATGTGATAATGGCGTATGTTCTACAAGCAGCTCAAGTAGAGCTGAGACGTCACATAAAGGACCACAAAAGAAGGTCAGGACACCAAACTACTCTGGAAGCACAGGTACAGGCAGTTGGATATGCCATGCAAACTTCAGCTTCACAAAAACTTTGGAATTCTGATGATTGCCAGCAGGGCCAAAAAGGACCCACTGAGTTTTTACAGGCCAACTGAGAAAGGGGAGCAAAGGGAGAGAAGTGGAGCTATGGATGAGAAGGAGAAGGCAACACGCAAGGCCGACAGGCTGGGAGGGAAAGCAGGAGTGGGGCACCAGACCTCCATACACACTCTAGCCTCACCCGAGGCCTACAGAGGCCAAAGCCTTTACGCTTCTTAACCAATCCAAACTTCCAGGAGTTATAGGTTAATATGGTTCCCAGAATCAGATACCAAGATGATTCCTGCACAAGAGACTCAGTAGGCAGTTTCCCCGGGAAAGGAGGGGAAAGGAGGGGAGAGGAATGGGGAAGTGGGACAGGGAAAGTAGTAAGGGTGTAATATTGAGAAAGGTCCTAAGTACAGTAACTCTGGTTCAACTCTGCAGAAAAACTCTGGAGCCAGGCATGGAGGCACACACCTATAATCCGAGTAGCTGAAGAGGCTGGGGCAGGAGGATTTTAAGTTCAAAGCCAGCCTCAGCAACTTGGTCAGCCTCTCTCAAAATGGAATGGTACTCAGATTAAGTGTCCCTGGGTTCAATCACCAATACAAACAGAAAAACTCTGTAATGCCCCTATTGCTTATGGACTGTCCCCATTTGCAGGGCTGGAAATTCTCAGGCTTCCTGTGCATACATGCAAGGACAGCTTCAGGAAGCATTGACAAGGTGACATGAGTTTGTTATCAAGCGAGTAACCACCAAGGTTACATTCAGGGAATGTAATAAAGGGAAGATGAGAGGGATACTAATAGCATCCATTACCACCAAGTCCATGTCTCAACACCATCACTTTACAGAAAGCAGAGCACCCAGGAACCAACAGCATACTCCATCATTAGTCCCGCCAACCATGAGGAGGAATACAGCAAACAGGTGCTTCTTGCTGCCTTTTAGACTGATAACTTTGAGAAAACCTGATGCAGAGTTGAGGAAATAAGACACCTGCTCGGAAGCCCAGGAGTTTGATATATCATACATCGTTTTAACTAGATATTCTACTGTCAAAACGAACTTGAAAACAACCATAGGAATTCTGTTTTTCCAAAGAGCTGGTACACCAAGTCAGTGCCCTTTCTGCTCCTGGGCTCAAAGCTACCACACAAGGTGTGTCCACCAGTAACCACCTAGAAGCACACACTCATCACTTGGCTGGGTGTGGTGGTATATACCTGTAATCCCAGTGACTCTGAAGGCTGAGTGGAGGCTGAAGCAAGAGGATTGCAAGCTAGCTCAAGACCAACCTTGAGACCCCGTCTCCAAAATAAGTATATAAAAAAATAAGACTGGGCATGTAGCTCAATGGCAGAGTGCCCCTAGATTCAAACCCCAATACAAAACAAAAACAAACCAGCCTGCTTGGGTCTGGGGATGTTTCTCAGCAGGAGAATGTTGTATTTGTTGTATTCAAAGCCCTAGGTTTAATCCCAACCACAAAATACAGTAAAAATCCACTGTTCAAATACTACCTGGCAGTTAAAAGCAGGAAGATTTGAAGGAACCGATTTCAGTTTAATGACTTCCTAGACACTCTGCTGACTAGAATCAAAGTAGCCTCTTGAAATGTTAGTTGCAACAGTAGCATTTTTTCATCCAGAATAACCCCCTGTAAAGAGCAGTCATACTATCCATCCTGAGGGAGGTTATAGTTCCCGTTTTAAAGTCAGATTTTCTGCCATCATAATCAAATCACATTCACCATGCTAGCATATGCTTGCTAAGACTTCTTTTGGGACCTGTGCTCACCAAGCCCACATGTCTTTCGGCAATTCAGAAGCCAAGCACTAACACTTGCCACTTGCGACAACAGAGCCATTGTCAGCTCCACCTTTCTGTGGGAGCAAGTGAGGCTGACTCATCTTGACATCACCCCAAAAGTGTCTGGAACTGACAATAAAGAGCTTTCTCCATCCTTAATGGAAGTATCTTTGCCTTCATTAATGAAAGTATTTTTGCCAGTGACAAAAATACACCCCCCCACCCCCAGACATAGCATATGATCCTGCAGTTGTAAAGAGTAGATAAAGATCAAGAGTAAACAGGAGGATAGGGAAAAGTCTCAGGAAGGCACTATTAAGCTCTTACCTGGAATGATTTGATACTCCATATTCAAGTAACACCTTCCAACTGTCACTAAAGCAACAAGTATGATCAACATAGGGCTTTAAAGTTTCCATCTCTAGTTTTAAATGCTGTTGACATAATGGATGTGTCCATGTGTAATACATACACTAAGGTGCATGTCCAGGTCCAGTGTTCATCACATTACGAAAGCCCACTAACAGGTTTTTCATCAATACACCAAAATGAATAAGTCATCTCTAAGCAACAAAGGGAATCTGAGCAGCAGGCACAATTTCTCTGTATGATTTGATTCACACGCACACTAACAATCCAGCTTGGTGAGTGGGGGTATCACAGTAAGGAAACACTACTACTGCTTCTCACAGCAAGGCCTCAACATGTTTTAGTGCCCAAAAGGGCAGCAACTGTTCAAGACACAAACCTAGCAGCTACTGCTTGGCCACAGAAAATCTCAACTTCAGATTCAAAAACTGAAGGATAATTAGAAACCCATTAAGAGCATGGTGCGGTCCACCAGCCCTAGGGAGGAACTGCAATACTGGTTTTAATTATGTCAAATCCTTCACACCAATGAAGCTAATTTTTAAAAGTTATCTTGTGACCCTCCAAGTCATTTTATTGGTAACAGCATTTTTGTGTAACTAAGTATTCTGAAAAAACTAAGTCATTTCTTATAAGGTGCACGCAACATACTTATTTCTAAGTAAAAGTCAAGTGTTTACAACTAACTGTTCTTTAAAAGCAGTGTTCTTTAAAAGCAATCCAATATGTTTTTGAAAACTAAGGTCCCCAAAACTAATTTACTTGATGGTATATTAGCTTCATACAATGCATCAATTAAACAGCTAAGAGGACGTTATGATGTACTGCACGTGTAGTTGATCACTTGGTTTACCTAGGAACACGGGTTTATCTTCGTGCACTTTCAGGAAACAGTTTCAGCTGTGAAGTCAGTTTTTCCCTCCATTCCTCCAGGATTTCCAGCCTCCACACCCACTTCCTGACAACTGGCTTCAGGGAAACCAAACTGGAGCTTTGAGGGCTCCTTCCCAAGCCCCAAAGGGTTGGGGTGCTTTATCTAAAGCCAGAATTGCCAGCGTTCACTCCCACTTTCTCCACTCCTCTCCCAGAGGCTGCTTTCATCCATGACCCTTTCTCATCCTTTCAGGCATCAAATCTCCAAAAGCGGTATCCAAGGCAGGTGATACCCTCCGCTATCACCTCGTGAGAATCGACCCATGCTGGCTATATCCCTTTTCCATAGGGAGTTTTAAAAACTCTTGCAATAAAGGGCGGCGAGCCCTGTGTACTGAAGGGCTCCCCCAAGCGCTGGACAGCAAGCCTCAGTCGCCAGGTGAGGTTGCGGAAGTCGTTCTTCCTACCCCGCCCAGACCTGTTGGCCTGGGCCGGCGTCTCAGCCATCACATACTCACCCACACGACGCGCGTCACACCACTCGGCACCGAGGCTTGCGCACACGGCACTGTCAAACCTGTCCCGGCTACAGGAGAAGATGAACAGGAAGCCTAAGCATCTGGGGACTTTAAGCGGGCATGGGGCTGGTGCTTAAAGTCACCCCGGACACCAGGATGAAATCAGGAGCCCAAGCGACCGCTGCACGGCCCTAGGCACCTGGGAGGCGGAGGCCGATTCTCAACTTCAACCACAGCACCTGCGGCCCTAGCCAGGCGTCTCCCCCGGGGCCGCACCTGTTCCCCCTTACGAGCACCTAATCCCGCAGCCCATTCTAAACTTCAGGAATCCTGGAACTCCACACCTCGCCGCTGTTTCAACATTAATGACCTCTTCCCCGCAATAACCAAAGCCCATTCTGTACCCACCCAGAGACGCCGTCTCAAAACGCCCGTCCCCAAATTAAGAAAGGGATCCCGTTTCCTGGGATCTCTGGAGCACCCCCTCTAAGCACTGCTTACACCCCTCCTCCAGCCGCCGCGCCCGTCACACCAGGTTGGTTCCTCTCCCCTCTCAACCCCCAAGTGCAAAAATCCCCCACCGCTACGCGAAGGCAGCACCAGAGCCGCGCGGCGCTGCACAACACTTGGGAGGGGGTCCCCAAGCCAGAGGAGGGGCGGCACGCCCGGCGCCACCGCGGGGACTGACCCTAGTCCCCAGCTACCAGAGACACCTCCCCGATTCCGGAAACTCCTGTGAGCTAAACCGGCGACGAAAGTCGGGGGCTGGTGGCGTGGAAGGGGGCGACACCCCGGGCAGGAGACCGAACCGCGGAGCTACTACTAAAGCAGGCGCTGCCGGGCGGTCGGTCAACGAGGGGCGCTCTCGGAGCAGCCAAACTTTGTCCATCACCGAAGTTCGATGAGCCGAGAACGGAGACGAGGGGGGAGCTAGAAATCGCCTGTCGCCTCCCGGAGCCGCAGGAGAAGGTGGCTCAGAGGCGCGCCGCCCGGGTCCCGGGCAGCTTTTCACCTGTGCCCGCCGGGGCTGCGGCGCAGCGCCGCACTCACCTGGCTGTAGAGCTCGCTGACCGACATGTCCCCACGGGGTGGGCCGGAGCCCGAGACGCCCCAGGTCGTCTGCAGCCCTAGCTCGTGCTCAGGTGGGCAGAGGGTCCCGGCTCCTCACTGCCCCGGCAGCTCTCAGTCCGCGGCCGGCCGGCCTGGCGCCATCTTCCTGGACTAGTCGAGAGTTTCTCTCCCTTTTCTGCTCTCCCAACCTGCCCAGCCGGCTTCCTGGAGGCGCCGCGGCCGGCTCTCTCCGACGCGACCTTTACTCCCGCGGCGGCGGCGTAGCTGCAGCCGGGCAGGAGTTGAGAAGAGGCGGGGGAGGAGGCCGCGCGGAGCCGCTCCCCGCACAGGTATGGGGAGGAGGTGCCCGAGGGAGAGCCGGCCGGCCCGGGAGGCGGGAGGACCGGCGCGTCACAGCGGGCGGACCGTGCGCCGCCGCCGCCGCCGCCTTTTAAGCCCTCCCGAGCCCCAGCCGCCACGGGGTCCTCGGGGCCGGGGGCGGGGCCGACACGGAGCGGCTCCCGGGGAGCCGGCACGCGCCGCCCCCTGCTGGACACCCGGCGTAAGGTGGCACAGGTGTGCGTCTGTCCGCACCTGTCTCACATCTTCCACCCGGGCGGTGTCCCACGAGACTGGGCTAGAATGCAGTGGAACCACCCAAGGAAAAAAAAAAAAAAACGAGAGAGAGAGAGAGAGAAAAATAATTGGAGAGTTAAAAAAAAAAAAAGGAGATCTGTTTATATCTGGAAGGTTCCACACGTTTTTCTGTCAATCTTCTGTAGCTGTATTTAACGTTTTCATTATTAAAATTAAAATACGTTGTAGTTTGCTAAGGGGATTCTGATACACATTGAAAATAATCTCCGCCAACCTGCACTCCCTTCCCTGAAATCCTGATCAGAAAGATGGAGTTCGCAGGTACCAATATTTGCCAGTTTCACCCAGAGCTTCCCACTAAACTCGAGGCCACTCCCCTCAGAACATTTTTGCTTTTCTGGGAAGTCTCACATTTTTTTTTCCCTGTATCCAAACTTTCAGTCTTCCTGTCGCTCTCTCTGTCCCCCCTGTCCACGACACTTGGAAGCCTACAGCAACGTAGGGTCCTTTCCAACATCCAGCAAAAAATAGCAATTTCAGCCAGAAAAGGAAAAGACTTGTCAGGAGTACCAGAGAGGGACAGAAGGGGCTGTCAGAGACATAGCCTTTGACTTCTGAAAGTGGCATTTGTCCTTGAGCCTGGTTCTCAACTACAGGGTGCATCTACACCAGCTGAGGCCATTCTGAAGCCCCACCCCCTAGAAAGTGAGTCTGCACGCATCCCACGTGAGTCCTTCCCACTGGAATGCAAGATCCCATTGTAATTGACGTGTAGTACTTAGCATACGTGCCTTCATAATGAGAATCACAAGGGGAGCTTTGGCCAGGCCCTATCCCCAGGAGTTCTGATTTATGAGTGAAAGATGGGACCTGGATATATGAGTTTTGAAAACTCCTCTAAAAAAAATTCTAAAGAATGATATTTCCAGGGTCAACAAATAGTGGCCAAAACTCAGGCAACTCTCGTTAGATCTGGAATGGAACTATTCACATCACTGGCAAGAGCAGAAAGAACATGATTCAAATATTTTTCTTTCAAAGATCTTTCTGCATAAGTTAGCTTCCCTGGGTTTCAGTAGTTATTAAAGTGTACCCCAACACCCACACCAGCCATCAGCATAACCTAGGATCTTTGTGGAAATACAAATTAGGACTAGGGGTACAGCACAGTGGGAGTGCACTTGACTAGCTTGCAGGAGGCCCTGGGTTAAATTGCAGACCTACTGAATCGGAAACTCTGGCAGTGGGGCCATTACTCCAAGTTCTCGCTGACTTTCCAGGCTATTCTCGCCTCTAATAAGAAAGCCTCCTTTCCTTAATCCCCACTTCTTACTCAGCATCTCACTTCATCAGTAGTCCCCTCTCTCCTGGCTTTTTCTATTTTCCTGCTAAGCTTCTTGAAGTAACAGCTTCACCTACTCAGCTGCCTCCACTCACTCTCTCCCAGTCCTTCCATAATTCACGGGTTCTCAACATTTGCTTCTCATCACAATCACTTTTGCAAAACAGATGTGTGGCTTCCACTCCCAGAAATTCTGATTTAACTTGTCTGGGGTGCTGCCCTGGGTTAAAGAAGAACTCTCAGGTGATTTTAATGGGAGTTAAGGTTAAAAGTTGCTGCTTTCATCCTACCTGGGTCCCACTCAGCCCCATTCTATTGGAGCTGCCTTCTCCCTGTGAGGCCTGAGGTGGCAGTTGACTCCCCCCAGCCCCATCATGGCATCTATCATTTTCCTCCTTTCTCTGTTGTTTTCCCAGCCTCTCTCATCACCCCTTCTCAATGTCCTTTTCCAGTCCTGCTTCCACATCCTAGTTTTTGAATAAAACTTTGCTCCATGTCCCAGAACTTATCTTCTTCCTCATCCATGCTCCCCAGTTCATCCCTAGTCAGTGGTGCTGACTCTCAAATTGAATTCTAACCTTACTCTAGACCCACCTTTTTACCTGCAAGATAAAGCAATGCTAGCAATCCCACTTGGATCTCAGGCCAACCCAAAGTCCAGTTCTCCACGCCCCCATTCCAACTAGCTTCCATCACACCTGGCACAAATTAAAAGCTTGGTTCATGTTGATTGAACTGAATCACCTCCCTGAGGGGAATACAAGCCTTGGCCAGAGTTTTGTGAATTTCTAATCCTATAATCAGATGTGGTCTTTCCCTCCTTTGAATAATAATAATGGCATTTTAAAAGTTACTTTGTTCCAGGAAACATGCCAAGCACTTTACTCCTGTGATCTTGTTGGAGCCTCAGAGCAACCTTATAAAGAGGTTTGGAACATGAACCCTATTTCACAGATGAGCAAAGTAAGGCTCAAAGAGGAGGGATGAGCAATAATCTAGGTTAGAGAGCTAGTGTTCGGGGAGTCTCTAGAGCCTGGGCACTACTTTTATACTAGTGGTTCTTGAACTTTATAGTGCCCATGGAGATTAAGAAAACATTAGGGGGTGCTAATTCAGTTGTTCAGGTGTGTGGTCAGTGAGCTGCATGTTTAATAAGCATCCCAGTTGGGTAGGAACACCTGGGTATAGAAGCCTTACTCGAGCTCCGTGGTTTCTCAAAAAGAAAACATCTGTTGAGAATGCTTGGCAAGTGAGAGTTTCCATCATATGTAAATAAGGAAGAGCCCTAAACTTTCAAAGTGTTCATTTGCACCTCTCAAAGTGTTCTTTTACTGTGCCCTATGTTAGATATGTATTAATGTCCCTTTCTCCTCCTCACCACTAGGCTTGGAGGGTCTTGAAGGCAGAGACTCACCAGACCTGTGTTTATATCACACTTAGAACAACGCCTTGCACAAAGTAGATATTAAAAAATAGTGGCGAATTGAGAAAAGTCTTGAGCCAGGTCTACAGGAAGTACTGCTCATAAGTTGGTAGAAAAGAGAGGGGAAAGAATGAGGTTGCCAAACAGAAAAAATAATATAAGCCAAGAAAGAGGAAGGGGAGGAACTCAACCAAGAAGAGCCCTTCTTATTGTCTGGTATTTGCATAAACATGTTTTCTAAACTGTAAATTAGTATAATGTGATGATTAAAACAATTTTCTTATATTCTGTCCCCTATCAAACAGATTTATACCTTCTCCCTTTCCTCCTCTTTTTAAATAGCATACACGTTCGTGGAAAACTACACAAAGCACAGCTAGGATCCACTATCACTGTCCTAGTTGAGGGACAAGCAAGCACAGAGAGCAGGAGAAGGGTTGAGAGGGACACAGTTTCTAGGTCTTTGCTGCTGAGCACTGGACTGTACTTTTCTCTCCCCGTTTGTTTTTCTACAAAAAAAAGATTCTGGGACTACTTGTCACCCCCACACACCTGGGCTCCCCTATAATAATTCTGTACTGCAGATGAGATCAGATTCTCAGGCACTTTTAAGTCGGTACCTTTATCAATCATGATTGGGTTATGCTGCAGTAACAAACTAACCCAAAGTATTAGTTCCTTCCACAAAAACTATTTCTTGCTCATATTGCTCTTCTGTCATGAGTTGGAGATAGCTCTGCTCTAACTCACCTTTTCTCTGGGAACCTATCTTAAAGGTCACCAGTGTTGTGGCAGGGGGAAGAGGGATATAACAAATATTAGCTCTTAACTTTTCTGCTTGGAGATCCAATTTAGATCTCAATGGACAATACAAGTCACCAGGCTATTAATGAACCCATTGGGGAAGGGATATATGATGCTGTACAGAATAGAGTACTGACCAGAGGAGCAATTCAGGATAGGACAGCAGATATTTTGAACACTAATATAATCTGTTAGACATTTCTCTCATACTCCATATTCTGTCTCCTCCATAAAACTTGTCTTGGATTATGTCAAAATTTCTCTTGAGGTCTAGCCTTCCTTCACCAGGGGGTAAATGAATGAATCCTGGATCTGAATGAAGAGCCATGAAGTTGAAATATAAACTCTTTAAAAGTGAGGAGGGGGACAATTTCATCAGTATGGGAAGACAGAAAAGAAATGGACTTGGGCATGGATCACAGACTAAAAATTATAATTTTGAGTAGAAGTCATTTAGTTCAATGCAAGAATGTTCAGCCTGGGCTGAGGATGTAATGTAGCTCAGTGGTAGAACACTTGCCTCTTATGTCAGAGACCCTGACTTTGAGTCTCTGCACTGCAAAGAAAACAAATAAAAAACCACTCAGCCTCTCAAATGTATGACAACCTAGCCTCTTATTGGACACCACTGAGACTGGAGACTTCACTATCCTGTGAGGCAGCTGGAACTGTCATGGAACTTCTAGTGTCACTGTCACCCTAGGCCATCTCTCCTACAGATTTTGAATGTGGTGTTGAGTCTTATGGTTTGTAACCAAGAAATGGAAATTCGGTTGAAATTATATCATAAGAAACAAAAATAATAGTTGAAATTGTTTCCCATACAGGTGGTCATTAAAAATCACTCTGATAAGCTGCTTCTAAATTGGCTCCAAATACTCCTTACCTCCTAGTTTCTACCCTGATGTGATCTCTTCTCTTTGTTTATATGGACTGGACCTGGTGATTGGCCTCCAACAATAAAATACAGCAAAGTTATGAACTGTCATTTTCATGATTAGACTATAAAAGACTGACTTTTGTCTTGTTGTACCTCTGACTCCTTTCACATGCTTGCTCTGATGAAGACTCCATGCTCAGGGGACCACATGACAAGGAAGTACAGGTGACCTCAGTGCAGCAGTCCTTGAGGAGCTGATTTTTCCCAACAACTATGTGAGTGAGCTTGGAAGCAGATTTGACCCTAACTGACAGTTTGGAAAAGACCACAGCCCCAGCTGACACTTGGATTGCAGCCATGTGATACACCCTGAAGCAGAGGATCCAGCAAGCTTTGTCTAAATTTTAAAAACTATGAGATAGTATATTCATTGACCCACAGAAACTGTATGATATTAAATATGTGCTGTTTTAAACCACTAAGATGGAGGGGACCTCATTATGCCGCAATACCTGCCTAATACTATCACATACAAAAGGCGTTCTGTGATGATTGGCTCACTGGTAAGAACTTCATTTGAGCAATCTCTCTCCTCCACATCGTGGCAATTTGGTTTCCAAATGCTCCTACTTGTTAAATCAGCCATCTTCAAATGGAGGCTTGTGGTCCTCCGGTAAGGGAATCAATTTCCAGATCCTGAATCTCTGCATGCAGCATTCTTCCTAAACACTGATTTGCAAACAACAACATCCAGGCCTGCAGTTAGGAAGGATCATTTTCAGATTTTTGTTCCCACTTTTCCTTCCTTCAGTTTGCAAAAGGGGAGGCTCTGGATGCCTCTGACCTGGCGGGGTGGGGGGAGCAGTGCTTGACTTGGAGAGTCAAAGCTTCCAGGACACCAAACAAAAGAACAGTGAGCAATGTGATGCTGAGAAAGCTAGTGATTCTAAGGAAGGGGCCCTGCATTCTTTTGCAAGTCAGGTGGTTTCCAGTTCTGTGCTATCAGCAAAATTGAAGGAGGACCTAATCCAGTGGTCAGCTGACTGGGTATTAAAAATAATCTTTTGATGGATCACTATGTGATTTTTGGCAACTCAGAAAGAATTCAAAGAATTAAAGGACACTGTTCTAACAAAATTTCCCTTCCCATCTATTTATTTATGCAAACATGATTTCTCAGCACTTATGTCCATGACCAAAATAGGAATAAATTTTCGAAGTTGTGCAATGATAACATTTGTGATGCTAATTTAATTCAGAATAATTTAATAGACAACGGGAAATTTTAAAAATATATTTAGATACATATTTTTGTTATAGATAAGCTTTATAGGTGGCTACTGAATGAGTTTGTAGCACAAAAGTATAGGCTAAAATTCAGGGGGCAAGTGGAATAGAATTTTAAGCTCAAGGAGAAAAAAATGAATAATTTAAAGGACTTGATTGTGTATTTTTAAGAAGCATTGGAGGGTATGCAATTGCTATGACAGTTGGAGTCCCCTGAGTCCATTTAAAACAGTAATATTTTAAGTGCCTAATGCCAGAAATTACGTCTTTTCTAACTACTGAAAGTTGTTTTTTGAAAATCTAGGTATTAACTTAAAAATGTGTGAATATGTAGTTTTTCAAAATTCCTTTTGGAAGTATGAAAGCAAGACAGTGTGAAGGTCACTAGGTAGAGGTCGGTCACCTCCACAGCCCCAGATCAGGATCTTATTAGGAATTCAGGATTTAACATGATGTTCACAACCTTGACACTGTGGAACATTTTGAGCTTGCCAAAATGTTATTCCGCACTTGTCTCTGAGGCTGCCTTGGAGCCACGTGGACTTCTCCTTTGCCTGTTCTGGGTCCACACTCAGCTGGTAAGGGTTTGCCCTCTGACCTCTGTTACTATTTGTCTGACAGACATTCTGACCCAGTGCCCAACCTGTACTTCTTTCTGCAGGAGCATTCTTGCACAGGTTGAGGTGGGTATTGGGGAACATGAAGCCAGACTTGTGAACATGGTGGGAGGTCATTGGGGTTGTCTGATGTGGGAAAAACAAGATAGTAGACTGAGGAGTGGCGAGAGCTGGGGGTCCCCAACAAGGGGGATGGGGCATCATAACTGTTTCTAAATACTGGAAAAATCTGCAATATAAAAGTGATCAAGCTGGTTCTCCTTAATAGAGACCAGACCCAGACCATGGGAAGAAAGTCGCAGGGTGACTGTTAGTGGAAGAATGAGTACAACATGCAAATAAGAACAGTTTCTTGAGAGAAGCGACTCTCATGGAGAAGTAAGCTTGCTGTCCCAGAAGGAATTCAAGCAGAGGCTGAATTGGCACCATCGAGGATGCTATAGATCCTGCTGCTGAGTGGAAAGGCAGACGGTACCACTGCTGGGCGTCACTGGTTGTGGCCTGGTGGCTTAAGACACCAAAGAAAAGTTTAAAGCTATTGTCACAAATACTGGATTGATAACCTCAAGGGAAGAAAACTCCCACTTCCAAGCTTGCTCCCTCTGCAGGTCTGATATCAGTTCCTCACAGCTCAGGGAGACTTGAAGCCACATGCTCCCTTGGGGTGGGGACAGGGTCACATAAAGCTTGCCTCTAATCCCAAATGGAATGAGCAGCTTTCCTCCTGCCAGGCATCCTCCCTGTGCTGCAAAAGGGTCAGTTTGGATTCTTTTCTTGGGGTAAGAAAAATGGAAAAGGGTATACTTTACAGTTTCCCAGAATCTTCAGAATCTCCATTTGTAGAGGCTGTTCACAGGGATTAAGAGCAATAGTATAAATAACTGTACCGTCCCCCAAAAGTGGAAAAAGGGAAGGGAGGGGAAAAATGACGTGACTTGGATCAGAGGGAAATGTAAATGATACAGTCTGTATGCCCACAGTCTACCGTTCCCATGGAAGTCCTCCAGCAAACTATCCCTCTCCTTGTCACTTGCTGTCATGTAAGAAGAGATTGCAGGACTCCTTTCCTGAGGACCATGAATGCTATATTGTATTTCATTCCCAGTATCTTGCGCCCTCTTCTGGACACTTTTCTTAACAGCAAGTTTTATTTTTTTATTTTTGCTTTTTCTCTCGTTTTTTTTTTTTTTTTTTTTTTACTTTTTATTTTTTAAAATCGATGGGTTGATTGAGACTTGATCTTTCTAAGTTGCCCAGACTGGCCTTGAACTTGAAATCCTCCTGCCTCAGCCTCCCAAGTTGCTGGGATCATAGGCTTATGCCACCACGCCTGGCATCTCTCATTTTCAATCTTCCCTAATTCCCTGATCTTTGAAAGTCTTAACAGGAAGGACCAATTTGTTCATTTTACAGATGAGAAAACTGAGGCTCAGAGAAAAGGTGGGATTTTCCCAAACCCCTATGGCTGGTTGGTGGTGCTACAGCTCTTGGCCTGAACATTTATGGAAAGAGCTAAGCAGGTGATAGGGGCTCAAGAAGCCTGTTTGAGGAGCATAGACTTTCACTCACAATCCTTCCCTACGCACCTTACCCACAAAGTTTACCCTTCATCCCATATGACCAAATAATAAATCAAAATGGAATAATTAAACCAGATGCACAGCGCAACCATAATGCATTCATAAACTGAAAAATAATCATGCTAATAAAAAATTACCACCTGTGAACTTACTGAATTGAATCAGAGGCATGGGTGTATTAAACCCATATCAGAGAAACTAGGCCCCAGAGCTGATCAAACACTCTAGACCAATGAATAATGGAACCCCTTCTCCTGAGACACAAAGGGAGGGGCACCTAAGACATGGCACGGGGTGCACACCTGCCCATAATTTGTTTGTGTGAATTATAATTATACATAACAGTAGGCTTCATTGTGTTAAATTCATACCTCCACATGGCATAATTTGGTCTATTTCCTTCCCCCTTACCCCTCTTTCTCTCTCCTCTCCCTCTCTCCTCTCCTCCACTTACTTTCCCCATTGTCTTACCAGACCCCTTATCATGATAGTGTCGCTGGGGCTTCAGCTTAGCTCCATCTCCCTGCTTGATGTGGCCCACTTCAAAACTACCTGCTGTCTGAACCCTCCACTTGAACAGCTCTACACCCTGAACAACTCCAAGCCTTAAATTTCTCCAGCTGGGATCCTACCTCATCGGACTACCTGCAGTGACTCTAGCATCTGTACCCACCCTCTGCCTTTGCCTTCAATTCTGCCTCTTTAAACCCTGTGGCCACTGTATTTAGGGCCAAACATTTTTACTTTTTCCTCGGGCTCCTATATAGCTCAGCATAGCACTTTTGAATACTGTCTTTATTTAAAATTTTGCTTATTTCATTTATCATTGAACTTTTTTACTATTGCATTAAAATATTGTCTTAATTACTGGTTTTTTTTTTTTTTTTTTTTTTGGTGGCCTCTTAAATTCTGGGCCGGAGGTAAATGGCTCATCCGGGCAATATCAGGGGAAAAACATTTCAAGGAAGTGGCCACCAAGTTCAACAACTTTTATTTGAGCTGAGAATAAGTTCAGTATGTTCAAGGAAGGTGTTGTGAGTGAGCTTTGTCATTAACATAAACTGGACATCTTTGTGTCTTTCCATATTTCAGAATTCATTTAATAATAATAGATTCACAAGTTACATCTATTTCATCAGTTTAAATTCACTGGTTATTCATGATTCTCTTGGTGGTCATGAGCAGGATGATCACAACTTCTTTTATTCATTCAATTTTTAATTGCTTACAGGGAATTGAATCTAAGGGTACCTAACCACTAGGCTACATTCCCAGCATTTTAACTTTTATTTTGAGACTGGGTCTCACTAAATTGCTGATTCTGACTTTGAACTTGAAATCTTCCTACCTCAGCCTCCCAAACCACTGGGATTATAGGCTGGGGCCACCACGCCCAGCTTCCATTTAATTTTAATTACTAACACCTCAAGTCACACATCACATTTCACACAATGATGTGTGTGTGTGTGTGTGTGTGTGTATAATTGATTGATTGTATCAGACTGATATACATCAGATTGATATATATGTATTATAAATATAAATATTCTTATATACACACAAAAATGTGTGCCCCATACATGTTTTATGTGTCTTTTTAAAGGGTTAAATTTTTCCAGAACTTTAAACTCATCGAAAAATTTTAAAGTGGATTATTAAAACTCACATTAGGGCTCAAGCAGTAGCGCGCTCGCCTGGCATGTGTGTAGCCCGGGTTTGATCCTCAGCACCACATACAAACAAAGATGTTGTGTCTGCCGAAAACTAAAAAATAAATATTAAAAAATATTCTCTCTCTCTCTCTCTCTCTCTCTCTCTCTCTCTCTCTCTTTAAAAAAATCTTTAAAAAAAATAAAATAAAACTCACATTATTTTAACTGTAAATATTTTATTTGTATTTGTTGGAGGAGTCCCCAAGACTAACTTCAGGTTGAGGATTTGCTAGAAAGACTGAAAGAAATTAGAAAAGCTGTTATATTCATAGTTCTTGTTTATTACAGTGAAAGGATATGAATCACAGTCAGCAAAGGAAAATGGAGCTCAGGGCAGAGTCCAGGCAAGAAGGGGCACAAGATTCCATTGTCCTTCACTGATGAGGTCTCAGGGAGGGTACTCATTTCCCCCAACAATGATGTGTGACAACATATATGAAGTATTGGCAAGCAGGGAAGCTCACCCATGCCTCTAGGTTTTTTCAGTTGATGGTTCCCACTTCTCCCACACCTAGAAATGAAAATGATACAGTGTGGTCCAGGGGCCCAGGTGAACAAAAAAACAGATATACACCAAAAATCACCATGTTGGCATAAACTATCTGGACTAGCCTGAGGCCCTAGGAATTCAAAGACAATCTCATCAGGTCAGGGTTCAGGGGTTCATAGGTCATCTCCCAGAAGCCTCCAGGGCCAATCATTTCTTTGAAATGTGCAGGGTTTGAACACCTCAAGCCAGCTGAATTAACTCTTCCTCTATAACACCAAAAACTAATGTCACATAATTTTACTGGCTTTAATGAAGCAAGCTCATCAATAACATTTTCAAAATCCAACAGGCGTTGGAGCTTGGTAGCAGAGTACTCACCTAGAAGGTATAAGGTCCTGGGTTCCCCAGCCCTGCTGGGGGAATTTTTAATTTTTAATTTTATTTTTTTCAAAACCTACTTCTGGAAAAAAGTTCACCACTAAACAAATACATTCAGAGATACTGTGGAGACATAGTTTTCTTTCAGCCTCAGGGTCTAACATGGGTAGCGTATACAGCGTGGATACACTGGACAAAGGGATGCTTTGTATCCTAAGTGAGACAGAACAGGACTGCATGAGATTTCACTATGCTAATCAGAACAATGTGCAATATAAAACTTATGAATTATTTATTTCTGAAATTATCCACTTAGTGTTTTTGGACCATAGTTGACTATAGGTGACTGAATCCTCAGAGAGTAAAAACGCAGATAGGTGGGGATTATTATATTTCATTCCTCATGGATTTTTGCATTAATTTTGATTTATTAAAATATTATTAATCTTTTCAAAATTTTTTCATTTATATATGATAGCAGAATGCATTACAATTCTTATTACCCATATAGAGCACAAGTTTTCATATCTCTGGTTGTATACAAAGTATATTCACACCAATTTGTGTCTTCATACATGTACTTTGGATATTAATGATCATCACATTCCACCATCATTTCTAACCCCATGCTCCCTTCCTTCCCCTCCAACCCCTCTGCCTTATCTAGAGTTTGTCTATTCCTCCCATGATCCCTCTCCCTACCCCACTATGAATCAGCCTCCTTATATCAAAGAAAACATTTGGCATTTGGTTATTTGAGATTGACTAACTTCACTTAGCATTATCTTCTCTAACTCCATCCATTTAAAATATGATTAATCTTGATGCAGTTTTCTGGTGCCCCTTAAATTTTGCACTGGGGCTAGTGCCCCACTAACCTTATCCTAATCCTGACCTCATGGCCACCAAGGCTATTGGCTCTCATGCTTCTAGCCTAATCAAATAGCACCTGTTTGGAAAGACCTGCTCCAATCACTTTGTTACTGCATCTTCTCCATTCCTCTTTCAATATATCCCTTCACGTTCTGAAATGATTTTGCTTATTTCATCTTACTTCCTGTCTACACTTTCTATCAATTAAAACATAAGCTCTGTGAAAGCAGAAATGGTTTCTGTTCACTGTTGAACTCCCAGACCATGGAAAAGTGTCTTTCTCAAGGTTGGTGCTCCAAAAATGTTAGTTGCATGGACCCACTACCTGGAGTCAGACACTCCTACATGATCATGTACGTGAAGATCAGTCCCAGAGGACAGGTTTCTCCCCCTGTGGTTTATTACCAGTCTGCCCTCTTTGGCTGAGGGTCTGCAGGCTGAAAGAAAAAAGTCCAGAGAAAAGAAAAGAATAAAGCCTCCTCCTTTTTTTGGTTCTGCCAATTTAACAAGAGCTATTTACAGAATGCTGTCAGGTTGCACTTGTGTCAAAGTGTAGCAACTACATTGCACATTCAAACTTTGCACAATTCAAATTAGCATTTAAGTGCCCCAGCTTTGCAGAAACACCATTTATCACTGCTTGGAGCTTATGAGGAGTGACTCCATCTGTCCTGGGAAAACAATGCCTTCATTTTCAGTGGTGATTTGTATTTCCAGGTGTCCATTATTAACATATGAACACCCATAAAAGGAAAACGCATTAAGAAGTTATCAGACAAGGTATCACACATTGCCGTTTTCATTTCAATGCCTGAGATTCTCATTACAGCATCTCCTTCTTGTACTTGCCTGGTTATAAGTTGTCATTCTCTCCAGATTGAGTGTTCATCAGATGTGATCCTTGCCCTTGTCCTATAGTCTCCTGCCCTTAGCCCCAGAATGCTTCATAACTCCGAACATCTTGTTGGCCACTTCTATGGTTTGGTTATGGTTTGAGTGTGCTCCTCCAAAGGTTCATGTGCTGGAAACCTGGTCCCCTGTATGGTGGTATTGAGGTGGTCTTAAGTGGTAGGAGCTAGTAGAAGGCCTAGTTTTTTAAGGGCACTACCCTTGATTGATGCTTGCTCTGGAATTGAATTATTAAGCAAGGCCACTCTGTGTGCTTGGTCTCTTCTGCACATTGGCCAGTTCTCTTTCTGTTTCTCTGCCATGTTATAACACAACCAAGGAGGCCCTCACCAGAGCCCATGGAGATGGAGCGTCCCAATTGTGGACTTTGAGCCTCCCCACTTGTGAGTTAAATAAACCTCTCTTCTTCATAAAATACCTAGCAATAGGTATTCTGTTATAGTGACACAAAACAGATTAATACAACCAGCATGTCTTCATCCTATTCCCTAGCATTTACAAATGCTTTGAGGGCCTCTCCATTTCAAACCAAAATGGTCCTGGCTCCTCCTCTGCCTCTTTCTCTGCTCTGGCCCCCTGGTCTCCTTGCTGTCTCAATGGTGAGATGTCCTTCACTCCTCAGACATCCCAGAGTGAGTAAGGCCTTCACTACCTATCTCATTTAAAATCATTTTCCTTATGCTGTTATCACCATCTAGCATATTATATATTTGGTTGTTTTTTTCCCTTCCTTTTCAAAAATATAAGCTGTTTTATTCTCAAATTTTTAGGGACTTCTCCACTCAGGTCTAGTTCTTCCCAGGATGAGGGGTAGTGTGGGTGACATATTGGTCTGCAAGGGCTGCCATAATAAAAACCTTAAATCAGGTTGCTTAAAACCACAGAAATTTGTTCTTGCAGTTCTAGAGGCCAGAAGCCCCAACATTAAGGCATCAGTGTCAGGGCCCTGGCCCCTTGGGAACATGCAGAAGGCATCCTTTCTTGCCTCTGGCAGCTTCTGGTGTTCTGCCAGCAATGCCTAGGGGTCCTTGGCTTGAAGATGCAGCATTTCAGTGTCTGCCTGTCACCATATGTCTTGTGTCTCTTCTCTTTTATTGGATCTCTCACATTAGATCCAGGGATCTCCCTAATCATTATGGCCTCATCTAACTATTTAGATCTGCAATGATCCTATTTCCAAATTAGGTCATATTCTGAGGTACTGGGGGTTAGGACTTCAACTCTTCTTTTGGGGGAGACAGTTCAACCCACAATGGTAACAGCTGAGTGTGCTCTTGTCCAGTGGCAGTTCTGTTGAACTAAGAACAAAACATGGGGCTGGAGCTGCTATCCTGTTATGGTTTGGATCTGGAATGGCTCCCAAAGGCTCAAGTGTTGAAGGCTTAGTCCGAAGGGCAGCAATGTGCAGAGGTGTGGCTTTTGGGTAACAGTTGAATCGTGAGGATTCTAACCTCATCAGTGGACTAATCCATTGACAGATTCATAATGTCATAGCATTTGGGGGAAGTGATGGAAACATAGGAGGTGGGAATAGGTCACGGGGTTATGCCCTTGGGGACTGTATCTTGTCCCCAGATCCTTCCTTTCTGACCCACTCTCTGCCTTCTGGTTGTACTGAGGTGAGCATTTCTGCTCCACTATGTCCTCTCCACCATGATGCTCTGCCTCATCACAGGTTCATAGCAATGGAGCCAACCAACCATGGACTGAGACCTTGACACTGGGCCAAAAGAAAGCTTTCCTCCTTTTACTAGTTCTTCTTAAGTATTTTGTCACAGCAACAACAACAACAACAACAACAAAAAAGCTAACACATATCCTCTATAAGACCAAGTCTTTCTTCCTTCACTTAGTTACTCAGTAGACTTTTATAGAGCCAGGCATTTGCTCAGCCTGGAGACAAAAAGTGACAGGCAGTTCCCCCTCCCCCCACTCCAGTGCGAGAGCTGTCACAGTGAAGGACTGTTCCTTCCCTCCAGAACCACCTATAAGTAGCCACCTGCTGCTGTCTCCAATAATGTTTGCGTCCCCAGCCTTAGCAGCCTTGGAGTGTGGGGAGGCATATCATTTGGGATTTCATTTTTGTATTCTAGCTAAAAGTTTATGGTTTACTTCTATTTCAACATGTGCTACTCCATAAATTAGGCTGTAAAATTCTCACACACATAAGTTGTCTTTGGATTCAAGTGTTGGCCATTCCTGCTTAAATTGGTCTTGTTTGGGGTTTTGTTTTGCTTTGCTTTGCTTTGGTTTTGGTAATGACGATTGAACCCAGGGGCACTCTTCCACTGAGCTACAGCCTCAACCTTTTTTCTGTTTTTTAAATTTTGAGACGGAGTCTCTTCAGGTTGCCCAGGGTGGGCCACAAATTTGCAATATCCTTGCCTTGGCCTTGAGCACAGGATTACAGACATGCACTACCATACTCGGTTCAAGCTGGTCTTAACATTGACTCCACAAGTGGTCAGAGAAGTCATTGTTCAGCTCCTGGCTCCCTATTCCCCAAACCTCAGGAAACACCCACAGGCAAACCCAGCCCCAGGAGCAATCATGAGTTTTAAGACCAAAGTCAACACGTGGTTCATCTCAGCCTGGCTGCTCATCTTCCCTTGAGCTTCTCCCTAATCCCAGTCACTGGGATCCTGCTTTATTGCTTACAGCCAGGTCTGGGCCAGTCTGGTAACAGTAACAAACCTTCTCTTCCCCCAGTGCCTTCATCTCTACCCATTTCCCTAGGGCCTGTCTAGCTTCCTGGAACCAGGCTTGGCCTTCTCATCACACTCTGACTTTGGCCTGTGATCCCATCTCTAAGCCCAGGATTGGTGACTTCATCCCAGGAGTTGCAGTAGCTTCTCTGTGATGCCTGAACTTCCTTATTTCTTCCTTCAGATTCCTGATGCTGTGATTTGAGCACCTTTCAGGAGGCCTGAGAACCACTGTTGGAAACTTCCCACTTCCTGCTCTCCCCTAGGGGACCTGCTTAACTGTGGGTCAGGGGTTCTTTATCACTGTCCAGTGACCCAATAAGACAGCACTGTGAACTGTCCCTATTGTACCACAAAAACTTGACTTAAATATAAAACTTATTTGTTACCATTGAAGACACACACTTTTGGGGTTATTTTCCCGCAGTACTGGAAATGGAACGTAGGGCCTTGTGCATGCTAGGCAAGTGCTCTACCACTGAGCTACATCCCCAGCCCTAGATACAAATTTTTATGATCAGGATGCTGCTTGCTTTGACTGGGAGGTAAGAAATGGTATGATGCGTTTTCTAGAACATTCCAAGCTGGGAATGTTGATGGGGCAATCAAGCTCTCTCCATATATCCTGGAGATCAAATAAAAGAGTGTGCTAGACTAGGAACTTATTTTTTTTCAGTACTGAGGATTGAACCTAGGGGCACTCTACCACTGAGGTACACCCCTAGCCCTTTTCTTTTTTAAATATAATTTTTTAGTTGTAGGTGGACACAATACCTTTATTTTTATGTGGTGCTGAGGATCGAACCCAGTGCCTTATGCATGCTAGGTGAGTGCTCCACCACTAAGCCACAACCCCAGCCCCCTTTTCTTATCTTTTATATTTTTAATTTTTTCTTATTTTGAGACAAGGTCTCTCAAAGTTGTTCCAACTGGCCTTGAACTTGTGCTCCCCCTCCCTCATCCTCCTAGTAGCTGGGATTACAGGTGTGTACCAACTATCTCAGAAACTCCAACAGATACCTTGAGACATTAAGATTCCATAGCAACAGTCAAGCTATAATCACTACTGACACATCTGAAGATATTTTGGGTCTTTTAATCCCTTCAGATGTATCAAACAAATATTCTGACATTTAAAGTATGATTTGAAACCTACATAAATTTTTTTAAAGAAACACAACGGGGTCAAATTTTGTCTTCCCGTAACCAATCCCTTAGCCATCAATCGGCTCCTATTCTTCTGAAGTTAATTAGCAATATGGACTAGAATATTGCTGGGAGCTTGGCAATAACTGTCAGAAATTGAAATGCATTTTCTCTTTTACTCAGAAATTCTACTTTAGGAGCTTACTTTCCTGGTATGCTCATAAGTATATATAGACAAATGGTGAGCTCATTTCCAGCAGCATAATTTGAAATAACAAAAACGTGGATACCCCCTATATGTCCATCAATAGGAATCACCTGGTAGGATAAAGCCCTAGGACATTGGTCCATGGAGGTATTGGCCAAACCATCAGAGATTAATTTGACAGAACATTTTCTGGTTGGGAGGTGTTATTGTACACATGACCAAGACAGGCTAGTTTGGGGTCAGAAAAGAGAGGGAAAACTGGCTTTAGGGGAAAAAAAAGAGGGCATGAGAGATATCTGTCTAGGGGAGGGGGTTGGGAGAGAGGACACTGCCCACTGGCAGCTGAGAATGGCTTTAGGGTACCACACTGGGAAGAGAGATCAAAAAAATGTCATGAAGGTTGGGTGGATTCTGAAAGCGATCCTCCCAACATTATATCATGGGTGGCTTTGAGGACCCCTCTTGCAGAAGAGAACATTTCTCTGCAAAGTAAAGGAGAAGCCTCCCATCTCGCCAACAGCACAGATGCCTGTATTTAGCACACACTGTTGGGAAGGCCCGTCCAAGCTGACAAACTTCCTTCTTGCCTTTTTACTGCACATAAATTTCTCCAGTTCTTGGCCCCCAGACTTGAAATTTGATTTGCAGCTTTTACCATGAAATGATTTGTTGTCTCGTGTAATTGCCCTAAATCCTCATCTGGCTCTATTTTACCTCCCTGGTTTTGTTTTCTGCAAATCACACTGAGCTGCCTCAGGCCTCTCATGCCTCTTTGTCAGGTGTCAGACCCTGGCTGTTTCCACAGGCAGCAGCAAGACTGTACTTTGGCCCTTTGAGAAAAGAGGCCAGTGACCACAGTTGCTTCCAGAGAGAGAGATGCCCTGGAAACAAGGGTCCTGAAGTAGGAAGCAGAAGGTCTCCTCTTCCAAGGAGAGGTGTATGTCTGCATCCACATCAGGGCGCAATCAGCGGTGTGCTAGTTCACACAGGCGTGCACATTTTCTAACCAGTCAGCCACAGGCAGACATTGCAAGGAACCAGTGATACTTCTCCCCACCTCACTTGGACTGTAGCTGTATAGGTAAAGTTAAAGAACTGAATCCATTACCCCAGGACTTTCCTTCCTTCCTTTCTCTACCTCCTCCTCTTCCATGTGGATTAGAATCATTAAGCATTTATGGAAAGCCTTCCATGGACATGGTATTCGTTTTTAATAGCTAGCTACATTTTAACATGAGGATTCCTAATAAAATGGGATTTTTAATTTTCCCTTTTGCTTTTTTATTAAACTCTTTATTCTTTGCAAGTGATTTAAGATAAATCATGTAGTTCAAAACGCTACAGCCTAAAAATTAAAGTTTCCAAAAACATTGCCTCAAAGTATATCATAGAAAAACCACTGAATTTGTAGCCAAATGACCTACATTCAAATCCTGACCTTCTTTGCTGCCTGACATGAGGCCAGGGACTTAATCATTCTGGCCCTGGATTTCTTCCTTTGTAAATTTTGTCTAAAAATTCCTGCCTACAAGAGAATGGATAAATTGCAGTATATTCATGCCATGAAATACTATCCAGCACTAACAAAGAACTACCAGCATATGCAGCAATAAAGATGAATCATACAGACACCATGAAATCGGACACAGAAGACCAGGCTCTGTATGATTCGATTTATAAGAAGTTCAAGAGCTGGCAAACTAGTCGATGGCATTAGAAACTAGTGAATAGTGGTTATTACTGAGGGGGCAATGACTGGAAGGGCAATAGAGAAATTTCTGGGATAAGGGAATGTTCCATATCCTGATCTGGAGCAAACAAACTCCACTGAGCCATATCTGTTATACATTTTGCTCTGTATCTGCCATTCCTTAATTAAAACAATAAATTCATCCCTTTAAAGTACCCACTTCTATGGGAAAGACCAAGTAAAAATAAAAATGCTCGTAAACACCAAGCACATGTGAACTTTTACTAAGTAATAATAATGACACTAGAAAGATGTTGGATGTTCAAGCAAAAAAGCCTTTATTTATTTATTTGTTTGTTTGTTTATTTATTTGTTTGTTTGTTTGTCTATATCTATCTATTTAGAACTCACTTAACTAGGAATAGAAACTGAGCACTTCTGAGAAGTTACAATTTCCCTGGAAGGATATGACATGTCTTATGGTCTTCAAGATTCCTGAAGTTGTTAGGTACTTAGCATCTGTTCAGTGTTGACCCTGTGCTGTATCATCTAATTGAATCTCCTTACAGTCAAGGTTGGTTTCTCCCCGAGGTCCTCAGGTCTTTGATCTTTCAACTGGCCTCGGATTGACTGGGGCAGTCACCGGGACACTCAGGTTCCAACCCTCTTCGATGCTAAGGCTCCGTGGCCCCCTGTTGCCTGTGCACCATCTTTTTCCTGGAGTCTGTAGTCCACGTGGTTACGTCTGGTAGTGTACACCACAGGCAAGATTGTCCCCAGTGAGAAGGGAGATAAAGGTAATCTGGTCATGAATTGTGTCTCAGATGGGGCATGCAGCTACTGAAATTTTATAAGTTACTTTTCTTTTCACCTGACAGGGCTTAGGAGATTTTCATTTTTGTCATTTGTAAAATGGGTCTTTTCTGACCTTGAGTGTTCTAACCTCTTGCTCCCAAGACAGATTTTCCAACTGAGTCAAGTCCACTTCTTACTATGACCTGCCTGCCACAGACAACTCCGGATGTTCTCTTTCTTCTCTAAATCACCGACAGTCCCCACAACCTATAAATCTAGCTCAAGTTGCACCTTTTTCTAGAGCCTTCTTGAGGACCCCAGTCATCATAAACCCCTCCCTTTTCTAAATCGCTCAAGCAACAGCAGTGGGCTCCAAAGTGTCATTTGGATAGTACCACTGTCCTCCAAGTCTTCACAAGGTCCTCCTCCAATCACTCTAAATGAACATAAAATCTAAACAAAACGATGTTCTGCTATTCGAATGCAGCTTCAGGACACACTTTCCAACCTTCACCTCCCTTAAACCCAGGCTACCATAAATTCAGGAGCCTTTTAGCCCAGTAGTAAGTCTGTTCC
This sequence comes from Urocitellus parryii, assembly GCF_045843805.1. Classification (NCBI taxonomy): domain Eukaryota; kingdom Metazoa; phylum Chordata; class Mammalia; order Rodentia; family Sciuridae; genus Urocitellus; species Urocitellus parryii. Next base: position 23,730,165 of record NC_135543.1, on the reverse strand, counting down.
ATGCATTCAACTCTATTAATCATAACATTTGGTTATATATTGCTCTCAATTATTTCTTGTCTTTAGGTCTGAATCTACAGTGAGTCTGTAAATTCCTCAAGGTTTCAAATTGTGTCGTTTTCCATTTTCTATGCTCCATGGAGTCTAGCAGAAAACTCAGCACAACCAAGATAGCACTACTTACTAAAAACTCTAGAAATGCTCTGCTGAAAAAATACTATGCTTTGTAAATTTAGCAAATTAATTTTATTCATATCATTTGTTGAAGTAAGACTGATAACCATAATGAGTAATTGTTGGAATTCTTCTTATAATTGCATTTGTTATTGATTTCTCCAGCTGTTAAGAGCGATTTATAAAAAGCCAATTGGACTTCAAACTGCACCGTGGTTATTTCCCAAGGTAATATTGTACTTTTTCATTACATCTTAGAAAATTGTACTCAGCACATTTTGTAGGCTGATGAAATAAACTGCTCAAAAATAATGCTGGCATCTGTAGCATGCATATCAATAAACATGTTTTATTTCCAATCACCTCCTCCCCGGTTTAAGATTAATTTATTTCCCATTCTGTTCAAATAGCAACTGCAATTTATTTACAAACTGGAAAATTAGTGTTTCCCATGGTCTTCCTCAAGTTGACAGGTGTGGGGTTGGGATTAGCCTCCTCAATAGCACAGGTTCACAATTCTTTATACAAATTTCTTTAGGCTGGATAAGTTTTAGAATTCTGAATTTTCTGGATTTTTGAAAGGTAATATGATGCCTAAGCCATAGATCTTATAATATTGATCCCAATCAGAGCCGGGGCAGTGCCCAGTAATAAAAAATATTAGTAGTTCTATTGTAAAATCTAGTGAGGTAATTTTAAGTAGCTTTACTCCAATTCAGGTCAAGCTTTGCAGCTAAATGAGGTTTGGCTTTGAACTTTCTGGTTTTAGAGCTTTTTGGATTTGGCAGTTGTCCCCAGAGAGGCCTGTTGGTCCTGGGATTATCTTCTACACTGAACATGGAGTAGAGCTGGCTGCGGGGTCCCACTAGGATGACTCATCTGTCATTCATTTGAGAAATACCCTTCAATGCAGTATGCATTCATCGAGGTGTTCCTGTGTGCTGGGTGCTGTTCTAGGTGCCGTGACAAATTTAAAGGAGAGCACATTAGTGCTACATTAGTCAGCTCGGGCTGGCATAACAAAACACCAGAACTAGGTGACTTAAAAGACATTAATTTTCTCACAGTTCTGGAGGCCAGAAATCCACCATCAAGGTGACAGCAAGGTTGGTTTCTGGGAAGATCTCTCCTCTTGGCCCCTGTGCCTTCCTGCTGTCTTCACAGGGCCTCTTCATGCGTGCAGACAGCAAGCAAGCTCAGAGGTCACTCCCTCTTCAAGGATGCCAGCCCTACCAACCTCGTTAAGCCTCAATTACCTCCCTAAAGGCCCCATCTCCAACACAGCTACATTGAGAGTTAGGGCTTCAACATGTGAATTGCAGGAAGATAACTTAGTCCACAGCCGGCTCTTTTCACCAAATATCTCCTTGTCTAGCAGTGGACATGGGCTGACAGTAACTGGCCTAGCAGAAAAGGCAAAGAGCGAGGTGTGAGCAGGGCATCCGGGGGCACCAGGATGACTGGGGAGACTATCAGTACATGACACTTGAATTCAGCTCCTAGTAAAGGAAAGGCCAGACCTCCTCAGGGAGGCTGTGAGAGGGAGGGCGCTATAGGGATCCAGCTTGATGTGACGGTAGCCATTTTGGTGAAAGCCTTCATCTTGCCCCCCAGATGACCCTGGCATATGTTCCAGACCTAATAGGATAAATAATGCTGTTCAGATAATCAGCCCAGCATTTGCTGCACGCCACTGACACCCAGTCTGTCTCTTAATTGAGGCTTGACATGTTGTGAGCTCTTGAGAAAGGCCAGGTACATTTTATTTGCGTAAAGATCACTTTTGTCTAGCTTAGCACATAAGCCTCTTTTTCCTGTCTTGGGGTACAGGGATCCTCTGGTCTTGCTGCTGCCCAAGACATACTTCTGTCTGTGAGTCCTTAATAAATTGCACTTTGAGCAGTCCTGGATTTGGACCCTTCTTTCTTTGGTCTCATGTCACCTTCTATCTATGGTGGCTGGGACTCATTCACTAGGTTTTCCCCAAACAGGCAGCATGTCCTCAAGTAACACTGAATAAAAACCTAGCCGTTGGAAAATGAGTGCAGAGGTGAGGGACCTGTCTAGGAACCAGTCAGTGTCATCTCGGCTGGATACCATGCTCAGAGACTATATCATAAATGAACTAAAGGTGGCCTCTGTCTATTGGCCCTGAGATTGTTATTTTTTTCACTGCCAGTTGAAACCCATTAGCTCACAAACCTGCTAGCACCAAACTCAAATGTTTACACATTCAATTATTTTAAAAGCAATCCATACAGGCAAATTTTGAGCCATTAGAGACCACCTGCTTTGCATACCTATAGGGCCTCACCCAATAGCTGTTACCTGTGGTTAAACTAGGGTTTTGCAGTTATAAAGCCCCAAACTGCTGTGGTCCTTCTAATCCAGAAACTCCCCACGGCAATGCTGAGTGACATCACCTAGGCATGTAATAGCTCTCTCTAATCCCCATGTCCCCAGGAGCTCCCAGTCCCTCTCCCCTTCGCTTGTAAGCCTCTGGGTTAGCTCCTGCTGTGAGGGACTTCCCCTCTCAAGCCATCTGCCCAGAGGAAGCCCAATTGAACTTGTATGTGCTACTGCCACCTTGTGGTCATGTCTTTTTCCTTGATCAGTCCCAAGTCCTTTAACTCCTACAAAGAGGCAAAAGAGGGAACTTTTTACTCAAAGACCAGAGATGCCAAGTGGCAAACTCTCTAACCCTTCGACCCACGCTCTCCACATCAACCTCGATACCTGTTACCTTGCTTTCACCTGAAAGCCCTAGAACTGATTTCGGCATCTAGAGGTATAACGAAAGCCGACATAGTCAACAGCTTTGGGTGAACAGTAAAGATGGAAATCTTTAAAATTCCTCCTACCCCTGTATGGAAAGAGGATGTAAAGTCTTCTCACTGCCTTCAGGAGCCTTTCACCCCCTCTATCCAATGTTAGTGGCTACCAGAAACTAACAGACATTTCCTGTCCTGGGAGCTGCAGAAACTTCCAACCGTAATTGAGCATCTTCAGCAGTAATGAAATCTATGCCAGTGCTCCCTCTAGTGGTATGAAAGGATTTCAGGAAGAATGTTCTGTTTGAACTGGAAGAGAGGATTCTGTCTGGACTGGGAACATTTGTATCATGGGATCTTGAGGAGGATGGAAAAACGGATTCTCCCAACATATCAGTCTTAGACTGACATTGATTTGCCCAGTGAAATTCTTTTTGACATACAGGGCACTTCTGATTGGGGCATTTTTGAGGCCCCTTTTTAACTTTACGGTCCTTTTGAAGATGACCAGGTCTTACAATTATAACATAATTTATCAGGGGTTTTTAAAACAGTGGAAAGCAAAGCAGTTTGATGAGTTTCAGTCTATACATTCTGACATGCCTTTATCTTTATCTTACAAAATATTATCTATGATAAATAGACTTCATTACTTCTTTTCAATCTTGATTGGCATTTTCGTATATGTGAATTGTTTGGTTAGAATATTAGTGGCCCAAGTTATCAACCTCTCACTCTATTGCTTTAGTTAAGTGATCAACAAAATTTATGAAAGGCTTCCCAGAAGCTTGTCTGATTATTGCAAACGATTTAGAGGGATCTCAGGTGTCAGGAATCTGATGCCTTGCCTTACATACAAGTGTTCTAATTTGAGCAATAGCAATGGCAGGTAACTGAGGTTGTTGTTGCAGAATAGCCCATTGTCCAACTCCGAAAAGGTCATCATAATCAATGTTTACGTTTCTTTGCGTTATCTTCAGCCTGGACATGGATCAAGTCAGAGTACTCTTGTAAAAGCCCAGTATTTTGAGCAGAAGTAACCATCTTAACTAATGCTTTCCAATCACTAGGAGCCAAGGCATATCCTAATCCCAGTCCCTCATTCATATTGAGGGTAAAATTACTACTCACACCACTTTCCAAAACAGTACATTGCAATTCTTTAGATACAGCAAAAGGCAATTGTTCATGCTCTGGCTGGCCAGCGGGATTTAGCATAGTAGAACAAACAGCTAAGATATGAGTTTCTCCTTTCTCTGCTGCTTGCCATAAACATGAAGCCAACTGAGATCTAACCAGTGGTGGGGTTGGTATATAGAGCAGTGGCTGAGAAAACTCCTCTGTAGAGGACACTTACTGGAGGAGACCTTAGAAATAGCATCACAACAAAGATACCAAGCATGGAACACAAGTACGGGAGCTTGTGGCTCCTCATGAAGCTTCTTACCTATATCTTCCAATTCTTTGAATGTAAAAAAACCCCCACTTTTTCTGGGTACCAGGGGAAGCAAAAACCTCTGCCAACAAAACAGTGAGGTCAGCATTACTTATAGTATATCCAGTCTTGCAATGTAAACAGGAGAGCTCAGCCCGATGATGACATTGAGCGTCAGGGAATTTCCAATAACTTACCAATAGGGATCAGTACAAGCTGATGAGAGATGCGCATCACAATCTGCTCCGGGTGGTAAGCTACTCTCTTCCCCTGTCAACATGTTCAGAAGGGTCCCTGTTTCGGAAGACAGAAGCAAGATGCAGAGGCAAAAATGACTGCTTGTCTAAGCTGCCGTCTTTATTTATTATCATGAGGTTACATTAGGTCATTGATACCATTAGTACATTACTGTTCGTTATATCGTAAATCAGGGTACATTAGGTTATAGCATAAGATATTCTTGCTTATAATTAGATATGTGTACTGGCTAAGCTTGTATTAGTTATCTTAATAGTTCCTGGGGAAAATCGCAGAAAGTTCCAGTTGCAGAAACCAAGATGCCTATTATTCCCCAGGACTTTGTTCGCCAGAGAAAACTTATTGTCCTGTACTTTTCACAATCAGAACCCTTACATCTTAGCTTTGGGGTTGGTGGAGAATGGAAATCTGCTAAACTTAGGGATACCTTCCAAGAGCTTTACCTAATTGGACAATGTTAGGTCAGATAAAGAAGCTGAAAGTAAATGGCTATTTAAAGGACTAAGATGTTGACCTGTATTGTTCCCCCTCTCCACCATCAGATGCTCTAACCAGCAGCGTCAGTCTGTAGGATCTTTAATACAAATGCAGCTTCTGCAGAGAACTCAATTCACAAAGAGACTGGGTATTTCTTTGGGTTCTTTTACTTCATTTATAAAATAAAAAACACTGAATAAAATACTTGATAGGGTTTTAAGCTCTAAAGATCTACAATTCATTGATTTTTGCCCCTATTACTTGTCATGGAGAGATGGTAGAATAGAGTGGCTAAAACCATAGACTCTGTTCAAACTAGGTTCAAATACCAGCTCCAACAATTACGAAATTAGGTGTTTTCCAGCACCAAAAACCAATTCCATGATTCCCTGTAAACCAACTGGATGTTCAAGTATTCAACCCAATTCTAAAATTAACTACACAGAGTTAGCGGAGGCACAGGATAAGGGCTCAATCCCACAGAGCTGCTTCCCTTCAGAGGCCAGTTTCAAGTCTTCCTACTGACCAGCTCTAAATGGGAAGGTTCATGGCCTCCTCCTCAGATTCAATAGTTTGATAGAATGCTCAGAGAATTCAGGCACATGCTTATCTTACATAAATTGGTTTATTTTGAAGGTACCATACAACTCAGAAATAGACAAATGGAAGAGATGCATAGGGTGACATATGGGGTTGGGTGTGGCAACACGTACCTTCCATGCCTTCTTGGGGCACTCCTTCCTCCAGGTACCAAGCTGGAAATTCTATGAATGTTACTATTCAAGAGTTTTGTTTGTTGGTTTGTTTTCAATACTGGGGATTGAATCCATGACCCAACAAATGCTAGGCCACCACTCCTCCACTGAGCTACATCTTCAAACCTTTTTACTTTATTTTGAGACAGGGTCTTGCTAAGTTGTGGAAGCTGGCCTTGAATTGACAATCATCCTACCTCAGACTCCCAAGTAGCTGGAATTACAGGTGTAATCCTTGGTTCATTCCAGAGATTTTATAGAGCTCAGTCTCCAGTCCTCTCCCTTTCTTCCTGTCCTTGTGAGGAAGTCAGTGGGTGGAGGTAAAAGTTGCAGTCCTCTGTTCACTTGATCTCTATGCTGACCAGCACAATCCTACTTCAGATCTAAGTCCTTTATTCCAGGTACTATAGAGAGATCCTTCTTCAACCTCTTCTCGTCAGCTCACAGCAGTAGCAAAGATGGGAAAGGAAAGTTGAAATTTCTATTAAAAATGCTCAGCTTACTAGAATTAACCCACAAGAGCCTATACATTTATTGATATTTCCAACCACTTATGCTCCTACAGGGAGCATATGGCAAACATTGGGAGTTTTTAAGTGGATTTCTTTAGCCCACTCTCCTCAAAAGTCATTAACTCCTTTTCATGATTCTGTTGCTCAATTAGTGATAAAGGGAAGAACAAGAGTTTAACAGCTAGTTGGATCAGAACCTAATATTATAATCATTCCAGTTTCTGCTCGACAGAATGATTGGCTCTTTAAAACTTCTAATTTTTGGCAAGTAGCTTTTGCTAATTTTCTTGGTCAGATAGAGAATCATTATCCTCCTGATAAAATTATTCAAGTCGCATTGGTAATGCCATTCATATTTCCAAGGACTGTATGTGCACAACCAATAAATGATGCACTGACAGTATTCACTGATGCTCAAGCTCAGGTAAAGCAGGTTTTTATAGTCATGCTCATACAGTGGTGATACAAATCTCATATGCTTCTGCCCAATGAGCAGAACTATAGGCTCTCATTTGTGCTTTAAGTCATTTTGCAAATGAGCCCATTATTCTGACAGCTTATATGCAGTTGGAGTTACAAGAAATATTGAAACTTCAATTATTGGGTATACGTCATCACAAGAGTTATTCAATTTGTTTCATACCCTACAAAGGACGGAACAAATGCAAAAGCACCCATATTTTATTGGTCACATACAGGCTCACACTAATCTTCCAGGGCCTCTAACATCAGGTAATGGTAAGATTGATAAATTGGTTGCTTTTGTCAACAAATGTCTTTGTATGACTGTGCACAAGCTTCACATTCTTTATAACATCAAAATGTTTCTAGCTTACATAAAAAATTTAATATTACTAGAGAACAAGCTTGTCAAATTGAACATCACTGCCCCCAGTGTGTTATACACACTCCATCTTTACCATCTGGGGTAAATCCCCATGGATTAAAACCAAATCAATTATGGTAAATGGATGTAACTCACATTCCTCAATTTGGTAAACAATGTTATGTGCATGTAATTGTAGATACTTATTCTAGATTTATCTTTGCTACAGCTCGTACAAAAGAAAATACTCAACATGTTATTTATCATTGCTTAGCTGTCTTTGCAGTATTAGGATGTCCTTTACAGATTAAAACTGATAATGCACCAGTTTATGTAAACTCTTCAACAGTTTTGCCAAGAGTTTCATATTAACCATAAAACAGGAATTCCTTATAACCCTCAAGGTCAAGCCACTGTAGAACAAGCTCATTTATCTATCAAGCTACAATTACAAAAATTAAAAGGGGGAGATAGAACTAGGACTCCCCAAGATAACCTCAATCATGCTCTGTTCATTTTAAATTTCTTAAATTGTGACTCAGAAGGTCACACTGTTGCTGAGCGACATATATCTTCCACGGCATCAAGCCCTTTGGGCCGAGTTTGGTGGAAGGACTTACAGACCAGTCAATGGAAAGGACCAGATCCAGTGATTATGTGGGGCAGAGGTCATGCTTGTATTTTCCCAGAAGGTGCTTTTTGTCCTATTTGGGTACCTGAATGTGCCATCAGGCATGGAGGACATAGAAACAAGATTCAAACGATTGAAGATCCATCCAGAGAAGCCTTCCCTCAAAAAGAAGAAATCTCCAAGGAAGAGAAGAAGAATGATGGCCTGAGAAACCAAATGAGGAAGATACCTTCACGGAAGGGCCTGAATTGATGCTGCAGGCTGCACAAATGATTCGACAACAAGGAAAAGTTAAATCTCCAACGGTGATGCTTGCTGCAATATTAGCTCCATTGAGCTGTCAGGGAAAAGGGAGCCAGGGAGAAGCTTACTGAACATATTTTCCAGATCCACCTCTAGTACACCCAGCAGTGTGGACTGGAGAATTCATCCCAGTATTTACTAATGACTCATATATGATGGGAGGATTTACAGACACTCATATTACTCCCAACCATGAGACTGGATTTAATTATTCTGGCTATAATGCTCAATTACCTTTGTGTTGGTCCCACGATAAACATGTTGGCTGTCTAAAAGTGTCACTTGAGGAAAAGATAGCGATTGGGAGACCTAGACCAACTAATCGTACTGTTACTAAAGACTCAAAACCTTAGATCAGTTATTAAAATGGGACTTTCTCATAACAAACTAGTCATCTCAGAATACTTCCAAGGCTCTTCATAATCAAATAAATATTGATGAAAGGATTGAGACCAAGCTAAATCCCTTAGAGGCTATTGTCATAAATACTGGTAATGAACTTTTGGCTTTGAAATTCAAGGAAAGACTTAAATGTCACGTTAGCTGTAAGTATGCATGTGTTACTGCTGCCAAATACAATGCTTCCCAAAGGGATTGGGAGAAGGTTAAAAACCGTTTATTGGGTATTTGGCAAAATAATAATAATGGCTTGGATCTTGTATATATTCAAGATATACAAAAAAAGTAGAATTGATTTTTCGGATCCTACTTCTTTAGCTAATAAAATACTTAAAGAATTAAATGGCTTTGACCCTGGAAACATTCTTAAACATTCTGCATGGTATATCCTTGTATTGTTCTCTTTGCTACTAATTCTCTCTTGTATTGTAATTGTAGGATGGCGAGCCTTCAAAACAAGGATTCAGGGACTCGAAATAGTAACCCATCACCTGCTTTTTCAAAGAAAGAAGGGGGAATATGTGGAGAGCCACTCTGAATGATGCGCGTCTTCTGTCTTGGAGCGAAGAGGCTTTGACAGTCACTACATCACTATATCTCGTAGTGACTTGAACATTGCCCGGGTCCAGGAAGTTTGAGGACGCATCCTTAGATGTAGGCATCGTCCTATAGCCCTTGGGTGGAATTACACTCACATGTCCTTTGTAACTCTGCCCCTTCTTACCTTTTTTAGATGGAACTTTCTAAGAATGAGGGCCCCCCAATAAAAGCCCACTTCTGAACATGCTGGCTCTCTCTCTCGCCAGCCTCTTGTGACTATCCCTTGCTTCCCATTTGGGGTGCTTGAAGCCGAGAGGAGAGCAGAGGAGCCGTCCTGAAGCTTGTTTAAAGGTAAAGTGTGTGTCTGTGTTTTATTTGGTGTCCCTGGAAATTCACACGAGCAACCTTAAGTTCAGCTGCCCCTGCAGGCTGCATTGTCTCAAGGCAGAATGTAGACCCCCAAGCATTGTTAAAGGGTCTGGACCTGGTCTAGCCAGCCTTTCCAAATCCCCTTGCCATGTTCAATTCAGTGTCAATGTCACAGCACAGACATGGGAGGGCCACTCAGAGCATCCGCCTGGCCATATCCCTGAAGGGAGTTTAGCAGCGCCTTGGCTGAAGACATACCTGTGTAATTCCTGGGGCTAGCAGAGGTCCTATTACAGGACATGAATCATTGTCATGCTGAATGAAGTCACCATGGAACTGTAGGTTAGGACTCACTTTAACTCCGTAGCACAATGCCACGGAGCTACAAATAGTTTCACAATCATTCACACACGCACTTAAGAGTTTAAAACATTGCCCCCCCCCTTTAGGAGTCCCTGATATGGGAATCCCTAATACTGATATGGGAATCCCTAATACTGATGGTCCCCTGTGGGTAGCTGTGGGAGGTGATCAAGCTCCCCTTCTGTTCTACAGACAGGCCAGACTAAGGTCTTGGGTCCCAGGACCTTACCTTCATCCTGATGACTGGGGAGGAGTTGGTCTGACTCTCCAGGGAGTCTGAGCGATGGTTGCTACTGTGGAGGCCCTTGTCCCCTCGCCCCTCCACCCATCCCACCTCCCCAGGTGAAGGAGATCCCAGAACTATCTAGTGATGCAGTTTCACCACACACTTCAGCTTAGGCGGCCTGCCATATTGGTAGATCAAAGGGCCAGCATGGTTGTCACTTGCCAGTCACGGAACCAAAAGGTAGTGGGAAGCAGACCAGTTGGGAAGCACCAAACAACACTTGGAGAGTGGAAGAACTTAGGTTTATTACGAGGTGAGCTCAGAGGAGTCTCTCTGCTCTGAAGTCTGAGCCCCCACCCACAGTTTCTTACATTTATAGGCTGTGTGGATTCATTGTAGACCTGCCCTGTCCCTGGGAGTTTAAAAGAATTTCTTCTCATCTAAGTGAAGAAGATCGGTTAAATTTCTAGCCTTCGGTGCCTGAAAGCCCTGCATAGAGGGGTTTACATTTCAAAAAGATGACCTCGGAGCTCTTAGAGAAAGTTATTTACATTCCAAAAGGTTAGAGTAAGGATTCTTGTTTAATGAGGTTTCCCAAAGAAAGGCTCCTAGCAGGAGGGGAAGTGAACTTCTCCCAGGCAGTTGTCTCTCAAGATGAGGTTTTGTAATTTCCTTCTACAACCAGGTCTACTTCTGCCATCTCACAAGAAGATCACAGAGAAATCTACCTCCTCAAGGATCGGGTTTAGAGTATAAAAAAGAAGGTTGGTCTAAGGTGTGGGGGAAAGGAAATTGGAAGTAAGGAAAACCGAAGGAATCAGTGACTGCCACCTGCATATTCAAACCTCATGGCTCTTCATAGGAAGCACGTTTAGAAAATGGCAGGGTAGCAGGCTCTGAGGGGGAAGTTTGGGGCCTTCTGACATCGAAAGATTGTTGGAGGTGTGTGCAGGCCTGAGTAAAAGGTCAGTGGTTCCAGCCAGTGTGAGCTGGATGAAAGTGACCAACTAAAAGCAAGTGAAGTGAGCTTAATCTAGAAGATTTTTTTTTTCAGGTTCTTCCTTTGTTTCACTCTGCCTCAGTTTCCTCAGCTATAAAATGGGTTTGATAATAATAGTCCTCCCCTCAAAAGGTGTCACAAGGATTAAATGAGTAAACACATGTACAGTAGCATTGTGGCTAGTACTTGGTAAGCCCTATCCTGTAGTTCCTATTATCCACGGGGGATATATTCTTAGGCACCCAGAGTATGCCTGAAATCACAAATATTACTGAACCCTCTATATATTATGTTCTTTAACTTACAAATTAGGCACAAAATAACTAATTAACTCATAATAAAAATAGAATGACTATAACAATATTCTGTAAGAAGAGTTATGTGAATATGGTCTTTATAAGTATCTTATTGTACTTTCACTTTTTCTTACTTAAAAGAAGCACTTCGGATGCTGAGGATACAGCTCAGTTGGTAGAGTGCTTGCCTCACATACGCAAGGCCCTGGGTTCAATCAGCACCACACACACACACACCAAAAAAAAAAAAAAAAAAAAAAAAAAGCACTTTGGCTGATATAAAGTAATGACTCTACTTTAATGGAAATAAGATAATAGTTTATTTTGAACCAAATATGAATGAACAAGGCCCAGAAACACAGTTACAAGTTGCCCCCAAAAAAATCTTCCAAAGAAAAAAAAGTGTAATGATCTAAAGGTAGAGAACAAGAGAACCAAGGAAATCATAGATCAATAGATTAGTGAGGGTGTTACATTGGTGGGTTCAACTCAAGTGGGGAAATTCTGACCTTTGGACTGAAATGGCATTTTACTGCATTCTTAGCAAGAAGATTGATCAAGTCAGGGGTCTGTTCTTTGACAAGCTATGGATGGTTAACCAAGTCTAATGTATATCCCAGAAAGTTTACCTAGTAGTCATGAGAATGATAGGTCAGAAACAAAAGGTCAGAAGTAATGGCGTGTGTTCTAAAAGCCCAAAGTAGCCTTTATTTCACCAGCTTTTTAGGGCCTCCTTTGGAGAAGAAGTTATCTATTTGATGCTTATTAACTCCATTATAATATAGTTTCTTTGGGAATAGTAGATTTTATAATTCTTTGACATATTCAAGTTGCAGTATCACTACTGCTACATTTTGGGGTCATTACTACATAAAATAAAATTACTTGAACACATGCACTGTGATACCATGACAGTATGAAAACCAAGACAGCTACGCAGTGACGAATAGGTAGGTAGCACATATAGTATGGATATACTAGCCAATGGGACGATTCATGTCCCAGTCAGGAAGGTGCGGGATGATGTGACCTTTCATCAAGCCACTCAGAACGGTGCACAACTTAAAACTTAAAAATTGTGTATTTCTGGTATCTGGGTAATGAAAGTATTCTAAAACTGGATTGTGGAAATGATTACAAAGCTCTCTAAATTTACCAAAAATCACTTAAAAATCACTTGGTAAATTTTATGCTATGGAATTGCCCCAATTTAATTTTTACAACTAAGTCTAAAAGAATAAATTTGTCTAAAATTTTCACATACGACATTGGTCAGTTTTACGAACAACATTGGCCAATAGTAAAAATGAAGTATTGCTTTATTTAGAAAGGAATATCCTGCTGAAAACCCTGAATTCCCTATGGGAATGATGAAATAAATCATGTGAACATGCAAGAGAAAGCTGAGCGTTTCCAAAATGGTGTTGCCTCCTAACAGATATAATCAAGTAAGTGTGGGTAGCACGGATTAAACAAAGATACCTGGGTTCTATTCTGTCGGGGCAGTGGGATAGGTTGCTGAGACACCAAAGAAAATACCCAGCAGTGGCATGTAAGACATAAGAGTTTCCAAAACTGCTTATAGGAAGGTCTGGTGGCAATGGGCTTAACAAGTAGCACCACTGTCCCCATATGGTGCTTTGCCAGAAAGTTCAAGGGTGGATGGTTTAATGAGCAATCATATCCAGTTGCCACAGAGAGAAGGGTTTTCTAGTTTAGGCTACAAGAGAAGTGACATCATTAGCTTGCTTTGTTCTGTGGTATGACCAGCACCAGGGAATGTGGTGTACATGCAGGAAACCAGCTTTCTACAGATAACTAACTTGCTCTAGTTTTCAGTGTTTATGAGATAGATTTAGTGACCTTCGAGATAATACTTCTCTGAACAGTCAGTCTGGACTCTTTCCCATTGTTCCTTTGACTTGGCTATATTCTTGCGGGGAAAGGGGACATTTCAGGGACATGGTTCTTTACTGTCCTCTGGTTTTTTGTTTTGTTTTCTTTTGATACCAGGGATTGAATGCAGAGGCACTCAACCATGAAGTCACATCCCTAGCCCTATTTTGTATTTTATTTAGAGACAGAGTCTCTCTGAGTTGCTTAGCACCTCGATGTTGGTTAGGCTGACTTTGAAATTGTGTTCCTCCTATCTCACCCTCCTGAGCTGTTGTGATTACAGGCATGAGCCATGTGCCTGGCTGTCCTCCATTTTTTGTCAAGGATGATGCACATTCTTTGAGGCCTTCCCCAGAGTCTTCTAATATTTCAGTGTTTCTCATGCCTTTCCAGGAAAGGGATGTGTTCTGTATTCTTTCCTAATCTGTTTTTCACAAAAACTGGTGTATCACAAAGCACACTTTGACAAATAAGAAATGCTTTGCAGAGTAGGGGTAGAATCCTACATAGAATACTGATCAAAATTACCCAGTGACTTCCTAATTTCTTTGAATTCATTTTGTTAAGGCGAGATTGCAATAAATCACTGAGTTGATCTTGAAGCAGGAGACAGAAACTATTCACCAGTTGGCGTGGATCCACCAGCCAGCCAAAGGGAGATTGCAAGTCTATACCCTTCAACCCCCTCCCAGAGTTTGAGTATACCTATTAGGGTCCAAAACCATATTAAAGCATAAGTGGTTGTTGCTATGATTCAAAACCAAAAACAAACGTCATGAGATCTAAAATCATAAGCAGAAAAGGGAGTGGGACAAAATGTCCCTAGTTGTATACAAGTTAAAGAATGGTTACTAACATCTAGATAATCAATCTCTGACAGAGTACATTGTCTAAGAAAAATGGGAACCAAAGAGAGAACACTTTTACATTGTATAAGAATTACCATTTTGTGTTGCCAAACACACTATGCTAAGCAACTGTTAATGGGTACAGAGGCCGGGCTTTCCATGGGAGAAGCATTTCTTACATGACATGGAGTCTCAGGGCAAAATGGAGTCTGTTTGGTCATTGCCCAAACAGCCTGGCCCATAACAGTTTATCTGAGAATACCTCTTTCACAGCTTGAAAGACATGTAAACTCTTTCCTACAAGGATGGTTTATTTGTTACTTACTCAGACCAAAACTATGTGGTCATATTTGACTTTCTTTCAACTCCTACATTCATGTACATTCAACATGTACATTCATCAGCAAATCTACATGGCTCTAACTTCAAAATATAGCCAGAGCCTGACTCCTCTCATAATGCCCCAGATAACTCCCTGTATTAATTAATTATCTATTTCTGCCTAACAAAACACCCCAAAACTTAGTGGTTTAGAACCACAACAAATGTGTGTTCTCTCTCCCCGTTTCTATGGGTGAGAAATCAGGAGCAGCTTGAATGAGGGGTTTTAGTTCAGAATTTCTCATGAAATTGCAGTCAGGGTGTCAGCTAGGAATGCCTGCCTGGTGCTGGACCCAAAGGATCTTCTTCTAATATCACTCATGCATGTGGCTGTAAGACTTCTAGTGGGTGGCCACAGTGTCTCCTAGTGATCCTCTCTGGAGGGCTTCTTGAGCATCCTAAGCTTACCAGCATAAGTGGTTGGCTGACTTCCCTCAAAAAGAATAATCCACAAGACTAAGACAGAAGCTGCTGCATCTTTTATGACATAGACTTGGAAGTTACATCCTGTCACTTGTGTGATATTCTGTTGTGGGAAGCCATTCTTGCACGTGATTGGACACCTCCCGGATTGGGTTTGAGGCGCTCTGGCTAAACTGTGTCAGAGCTTTCCCCACCCTCTCCTGGTGCGGTAGCCTGTCCATGTGGGGGTGTGACTGACCACTGACCCTGAGGCCAATCACTGACCCTGACCTTGGAGTGCTGCCCTCCTCGACCTTCATTGGATGGAATTTTCCCCTGAATTTCTTGTTTCCCAATAAAAGGCCACTCCCTGGCATGCTCTCTCTCTCTCTCTCTCTCCTGCTAGCCCCGAGTAAGCCTTGCTGCCCTACCGGGTGGTTTGAGGTATGAGCCAGAGAGGTGAGAGGTATCTCGGACCTGGTCACAGAAAAAGGTAATTGAGTCTGTGTGTTTTATTTTGATCTCACTAGTTAACTTTTATGCCATGAACCTCTTTAATGAAACCAGTGCGCTGGTCGCATGGTGGAATTTCTGTAGCATTCACTGGCCAGCCATGACCTAGTACAGTAGGACATGAATACTGAGTCATACATTCAAGTTATTGCCATCACTTCTTAACTGAGATCACTGTTTATTTTCCCTGGTGTTATTCTCAACACAGTAACCTGTTTCATAATGTCATGTGGTTCCTTTGCTGAAAGCCCTCCAACAGCTTTCTAGAACCAGGGAAAAGCCAGCCTTCATGATGGCTCCAGATGATGGAAGCATCACTCTACTCTAGCACAAATAGTATGCCTCAAATGCACTAAGCAGGCTTCAGCCTCAGGACCCTGGTACTGGCTCTTTCCTCTTTCTCCTTTGCCTGAGATGTTTTTCCATGGCTGGTTCATTCACATCTCTTTTTAAAAGTCAGCTGCCAAGATGGGCCTTTTCTGGCCAACACATAAAATAAAGCAGCATGCTAGTCATTTCCTGCTTTATACTACTTAATGCTTATTTCCTGTTTTCTTCCATTAGTCTTCCAGAGTCTTAGGCAAGAAGGTCAACTCTGGGTTGGGGTTCCCAACAAATTAAATCCAGCCACTTGCCCCAAAAACCAAATGGAAAAAGTAACATTGAAAAGCAGGAAAGGAACTTTATAATCAATATGGCCATATTGGGAAGGTGAGTAAGATCAAGCATTTCAGCCCTGTCTTTAGAGATAATGACATGAGCTTTAGATTTTTACATAGAGGAAAAATTGAAGCTGGAGGGTAAGAGGTATGCATAATTAAGCAGCCTTCTCAATCTTTCATCTGGTTGATCATTATCTCAGTTCTGGATATGCAAGGTGGCACCAGAAAAGTACTTATTGCTTGAAGAGGCAATCTTCATTTGCTTCACAGGATATTTACCTATCATACCTGATCCTGAAACAGGGGCAATTCAGTTCCTATGATAAAAGTGCTCCTGCTTAAGGGTAGATGTTCTGCCTGCAAGATTCCACTGTTCCTGGAAAGTGTGGGGTAATGACTGAAAACTTCCAGGTGCTATTCCAGGGTTCTGGAACAGAACATTGTAAAAGTTGAAAGTTGAATGTCCCTAAAAATCTTGAAAGCATCTTACTCTTACCTTGGAATTTTCAACATTGAAGATGGTATATTACCAACTTTGGGTGAATACTCCTTAAATGACTAAAATGTTTACCTGCAAAGTTGAACAGGAATATGACCTGAGGTTTAAGGTTATAAAGGTGACAGATACAAAATGAAGACACAGATATCAAGCATTTTTCCTGCTTCAGTTACCCATTGGGTATCTGTAGGCCCAAGTGAAGAGTCAGTGTTTTTTAGCAAACACCACCTCTCTAATTTCCTATTATAATAGAATATAAGTTCCATAAGAGTGAAGAACTGTTATTGTTGAAGCCTCAATATCTAGAATAGTGCCTGACACATAAAGACACTCAGTAAATATTTGTTGAATGACTGAATATGTGGGTTAATGAAAGTGGTTATTAGGCCAAGTTCTGCCAGCAAAAAATGCCCTGTTGACACTGAATTATGTATATGAAAGAGAAGAGAGAAAAAAGGAAATGGGCATATTGATAGGTAGATGTCAGAAAATGTAACTATTAATAAGTGAATAAGGAAGGATTAAAAGAAAAAAGAGATGATACCAAAAGTTTGGTCATTGTTCCTAGTTCTGAGGCAAAAAGCAAGGACAAAGTTTCTAAGAAAAAGGGAAAGGAAATTTTATTGATTTGCTAACAAATAAGAAGAGCAACAGGCTAAGGTCTCAGAGATGGTTGTCCTGCTCATGAGGGGAAACAAAAGGCTTTTTGAAGGGAAATTCAGGGACTAGGCTCCAGTGTAATTATCAGTAGACATGATGAATGTCCAGATGGTGGCCTTGGGGGAGCCACTGCTCGACTTGTTGGCACCAGTTCCCAGGTCTGACTCCTTCATTTTTGTGGTCCATGAGTTGAAGGACATGATAACTCGGCCTACTACAGGAAGAATATCAAACTTATTCCCTAGCAGTTAGAGAAGAAGGGAAAGAAGAAAAAGAAAACAAATGCTGGGTTCCTGTTCACGTGACTAGAAGGTTCAGGGGTCACTCCAATTAAACTAGGCTAACTGGGCTGAGCAAAATAACTACACAAGAGACACAAATACCTTTTTCTTTGGAGTCGCTGTGATGGCTCCTCTGACCTTAAGCGTCCCCAGAAAGAGAGAGCCAGAGCACGCGCTGACCCCTTTTATTGAGGAGAAGTTATTTAAATGAGGCAAGGGGTCAGGTTTCAGGGGGCTGAATCTATCTTCATGATGTCCACTGTCAGCAGGTTGACTGACACCTGGGTAGGCCACACCCAAGGGCACAGTAAGAGAAGGGGACACACACAAGGCACTTCCATGGAAGATCCTATCCTAAACAAGGCAAGGGGTTATATTACATGGGGTTGCAGTAAGACACTCCCACACATGAGACACTGACCCTCAAACCCAAGAAGGGTGGGGAAAGCTCTGCCACATTTCTGTGACTGAGCGCCTCAGCACCCAGCCAGGGAGTGTGACTCAGTCACGTCATATATCAGTTTTTAAATAAGCCGTCAGTGGTCAAGCAGCAAGATTCAGACTCAAAGTATGAAATGGACCCCTGTTACAGGGAAGCATGGGGGGCAAGTCAGGAGAAAAACTGTGATATGAAGTAGGCCATTCAGATTTGTAAGTCCATAAACTCCAAAAAAGAAATAAATTTATTTGAAGGAATAAAATTGTGTAAAATACATTATACAAATTCAGAGAATAACATTAAAATATTGAGAAAAGATGCACTGATGTTTAAAAGCTATGATGGAAGCTTATCAGGGCATGCCCTCCTCCAGGGATGAATGTTTCGGGGCAACACTTGATGGTTGGTCAGGAGCTCCTGGATCTTGTCCAGGAAAATCTTGTTTTCTGCCATTCCTGTTTCAAACTCTCGCCGTTGTTCTTCCTTCTCTGCTTCACGGGCTTGCTGCTGGTAGGCTATTTGCATCTCAAGTTGCTTCCTATACTCCTGGGCTACCGCATAGCGTCTAAAGGATTAGAAATGCCAAAGTACAAAGTTATAAAAGTCATAAGCATTTGGATTTAGAGCACTTTAATAAAATTTGATCTGTGAAGTCAAATCATGATTCCCATTAAAATCAGGAAAGTTTTAGGACTGGGTTGTGGCTCATCAGTAGAGTGCTAGCCTAGAACATGCAAGGCCCTGGGTTTGACCCTCAGCACCACATACGAATACATAAATAAAATAAAGGTATTGTGTCTAACTACAACTAAAAAATAAATGTTTTTATAAAAAATCAGGAAAGCTTCCTTTGTAGCTGAAATTTTTCACAATAAAATGTATGGGAAAAAATCAGGGTAAGTGGGAAAGAAATGGATCACATAAGAAACAATGGGTTTATTACACATAATCCTTATGACCTTATGACAATCAAACCCATTTCTGTATATCAGTGACAAATCTTCTGAAAGGGAAATATGGAAAACTACCCCATTTACAATAGCCTCAAAAAAAAAAAAACTTGGGAATCAACAAAAAAGGTGAAAGACCTATACAATGAAAAGTACAGAACCCTAAAGAAAGAAATCAAAGAAGACCTTAGAAGATGGAAGATCTACCTTGTTCTTGGATAGGCAGAATTAATATTGTCAAATGATCATACTACAAAAAGCACTATACAGATTTAATGCAATTCCAATCAAAATCCCAATTCTATGGCATTCCTCATAGAAATAGAAAAAGCAGTCATGAAATTCATCTGGAAAAATAAAAGACCCAGAAGAGTTAAAGCAATCCTTAGCAAAAGAGTAAAGCAGGTGGCATCAGTATACCAGACCTTAAACTATATTACAGAGCAATATAAAAAAACAGCCTGGTATTGGCACCAAAAGAGACTGGTAGACCAATGGAACAGAATAGAGGACATAGAGACTAACCCACCAAATTACAAAGATAAAGGCACCAAAAACATACACTGGAGAAAAGATAGCATCTTCAACAAATGGTGGTAGGAAAAGTAGAAATCCATATGCAACAAAATGAAATTAAAACCCTCTCACCATGCACAAAACTCAACTCAAAGTGGATCAAGGACCTAGGAATTATACCAGAAACCCTATGTCTAATGGAAGAAAAAGTAGGCCCTAATCTCCATTATATTGGATTAGGCCCCAACTTCCTTAATAAGACTCCTGTAACATAAGAATTAAAATCAAGAATCAATAAATGGGATGGATTCAAACTAAAAGTTTCTTTTCAGAAAAAGAAACGATCAGTGAGGTGAAGAGAGAGCCTACAGAATGGGAGAATTTTTTTATCCCTCACACATCAAATAGAGCACTAATCTCTAGGGTATATAAAGAACTCAAAAAGCTAAACACCAAAAAAACAAATAACCCAGTCAATTAATGGACCAAAGACCTGAACAGACCCTTCTCAGAAGGTGATATACAATCAATCATATATGAAAAAAATGGTCATCATCTCTAGTAATTAAAGAAATGCAAATCAAAACTACTTTAAGATTTCATCTCACTCCAGTCAGAATGGCAGCTTATTCAGAATACAAACAACAAGGATGTGGGAGAAAAGGCACACTCATACACTGCTGATGGGACTGCAAGTTGGTACAGCCAATATGGAAAGCAGTATGGAGATTTCTTGGAAAACTGGGAATGTAACCACCATTTGACCCAGCTATCCCTCTCCTTGGTCTATACCCAAGGACTTAAAAATAGCATACTACAGGGACACAGCCACATCAATGTTTATGGCAACACAATTCACAATAGCTAAATTGTGGAACCAACCTAGATGTCCTTCAGTAGATGAATGGAATAAAAAATGTGATATATATATATAGAATACTACTTAGCAATAAAAGAGAATAGAATCATGAAATTTGCAGGTAAATAGATGGAGTTGGAGGAGATAATGCTAAATGAAGTTAGCCAATCCCAAAAAATCAAATGCCGAATGTTTCCTCTGCTATAGGGAAGCTGATTTATAGTCTGGTAGGGAGGGGGAGCATGGGAGGAATAGACAAACTCTAAGATAGGTCAAAGGGAAGAGAGAGGATGGGAGAGAACATGGAGTTAGAAATGATGGTGGAATGAGATGGACATCATTATCCAAAGTATATACATGAAAACAAATATAATTTGGTATTCAACCAGATATAAAAAATTTGTGCTCAATATGTGTAATATAGTGCATTCTTCTATCATATTAGAATAAAAAATTAAAAAATAATCTTATGACAAATATGATTTTAGAGAAGGAATTCTTCTACACTTCTCAAAATATTTACTGCTGAGTGGAGGGAGTCCTTAGTCTCAATTCCATCCCTCACTCTTCTCCAAGGAAAAAGTAACTTATCTATCAGTAAAATGGGAGAGAAAATGGCATGCCACTTGAGCTTTTCCCTTGTCCTCTTGGAAACTGGCCTGCTTGTTTTCTGTTTTGCTCCAGATCCATGCAGGGGAGGCCTGCAGTGGTCTGGCATTGCTGAGGACTGGATGGATAAGTTAGCCTCATTCTACCATTCTGTTTAGCATTAATAAGATAATTTCTTGCATATATAAATCTCATTTTGAACATATAAGACACTTTTAAAAAATGCAGAATGTGTTTTTTCTTGTATTAAAAACTGCAACAGGGCTGGAGTTGTGGCTCAGTGGTAGAGTGCTTGTCTTGCATACGTGGGGCACTGGGTTCGATCCTCAGCACCACATAAATAAATAAAATAAAAGTATGGTGCCATTCTACAACTTAAAAAAATGCAACAAAATTTGCCATCCTAACCATTTTTAAGTGTACAGTTCATAAGTTAAGAATAGTCACATTGTTATGAAAGAGAACTCCAGAATTTTTCCATTTGAATAAACAATTCCCCTTCTTTACTACCTCCCTTCTGCCCCAAGTAACTACAATTCTGCTTTATTTCCATGAAAAAAAAATGTTTTTAACACAGAGGAACTCACTTAGTTACATCTCCAGCCCTTTTTAACTTTTGTTTTGAGACAGGATCTCTCTAAGTTGCCCCAGCTGGCCTCTAATTTATGGATCCTCCTGCCTTAGCCTCCCAAATAGCTAGGATTATAGGCACTCATCACATTGCCTATTTTAAAAAATCTATTTCAAATGTATTTTATATTTTAAGATGTTAATATAGCTTTATAACCAATGTGTATAATATAATATAAGAATATAAATAATGATCTTATATTTATAATAATATAAATAATGACAATGGAATTTTATTTCACCAAGACAGTTGGTGCCTATTTTAACATAAAATTTTGTTAATAGTTTTGAGCTTCTAGAAGGAAAAAGGTAACGCTAACATAAGATAATATGAATAATGTATGAATTATGGCAAATTTTCTCTCTCTGTTAAAAATTTAGGAAACAAATGATAATAAAAAACACAAAACTATACCTCGAAAAATTCTGCTTCTCTTCACAGTTAAGTTCTTTAAGACCTTCGTTTATGCGTTCCTGTTCCATAGCATTTTCTTCCTCTTCTTTGGCTTTTCGTTGTACTGAGAAAGGCAAATGACTTTTTTAGACAAAATCTGCTGTTATTTTTCTTGGCACCAAAGTCATACTGTCTTTAGAACTTAGAATCACTGGGCTTGATCTTGGATCAAGAAGGAAGAAGTAGTTCTCTCCAGAGTAAATAAGCCTAGGCTCTTAAGTACTATGATCTACACAGATTTCCTCTTAACCATTTTTCATGAAAATTTATAAGTAACCTTTTTAATACCAGATGTTAAATTAACATTAGCAATGTTAAAACGTGCCTCACTTTACTCCTCTTGAGGACAAGGAGAGTTTTATGCCATTTATGTTAATAAGAGAGCTTATTATAAAATAAATATTTTTAAAAGTATATAAAACCCTTATAAATCATTTTTAGAAACTTAAGCATCACAATGGAAAAAAAGACAAAAGAAGCAAAGAGAGTTTACAAATGACTAAATACAATCAGTCACATGATCCAGATTTTTGAGAAAAAACTCTCTCTATATAGTAAAAATACTAGAAGGAAATACTCAAAATTTGTGAACAGTGATGAATTCCTAGGTAGTGAAATTATGGTAGATTTTGTTTTCTTCTTCATAAAAATGGCCTCAAATATTTAAATTTTCCATGTGTTCTCAATAATTTCACCATTTATGACTGATAAATATAAAAACATCTTCAGTTTATAAGCTTTGTTATCATTTTCTTTACTTTTATTTTTGGTAGTGTGGGGATCAAACCCAGGGCCTCATGCATGCTAGGCAAGTACCCTTCCCTAAGCTACATACACAACCCTTTCTTTTCATTTTCTCAAAATTTCATCTAATATTGAGTTAACGTTTATTATAATTGTTGGAGTGAGAATTATTCAGCGGAACTGGGATGAACTTTCTCTTGCAAAGATCTCTTGTGTGAAATATAATGGTACCCTAATGGTAAATATGTTCCTATATTGCTTCTCTGGCAAATAGCAGAAATCTGAAGGTGTCAGTTTACCCTCTCTACAAACATTACCCTGTGTCCAAGCATTGTTTAAAGCTCAGGGAATATAATGGTGTTGTGTAGTGTTCTATAAGAGATACAAGTGGCTATAAGATTAATGGTAGCCATAAGTCCATTTAAGCATCTCACAGGGTTGATACTATGTGCAGGGACAAGATCAACTACATACAAATAAAACTTTCAAAGCTTACCTTCAAAGAATAACTTAATCTTCCTTTATGAAAGAGAAACCCAGTTATTGATGTGAACTGAATGCAGGTATAAAGAAGGGGAAGGATTCCCCAAACGTATAGTATCTAGACAGACACCATCTTGGCCAGTGGGTCATCTGAGATGTGAACAAGCCACAGTGAAAGTCCTAAGAAGACGATTCATTTCTCTGAAACAAGAAAGTCTCTCAAGGAATGAGACATTTGAGCTGGCCTTGAAGGGTTTCTAGGAATTTTCAAGATCAAGAGCATCATAGGCAGAAAAAAACTACTTAAACAAAGCTATGGAGGTATGGAAACACCTTCAGAAAGAAAAGAGGGACAAATAAAAGGGAAGAGGAGGAACTGTGTCTGTGTTCCCCACCCTTCTGTCCTTTGCAATTATCAAGGCACATGGTATTCAAATAACATGCTGCTTCTTTAACCCTGAGGACAACTCTCCTGGGACTACTCATCAACTGCTGGGATATGAAATTCTTCGTGTTTATGTCTCATGTATTGAAGTAGGTAAGATTAACAAAAGCAGGAACCTACTGCAATGTGCTCGGCTCATGGTGTTTCACACACATCGACTTAAATATTTTGGTTGTTACTTAAACTGAAGTAAGGGTACAATATAAAAAAATTGTAATTTAGTTCCTTACACTTTTCTTGAACTTGGAGTTTTCTTGTACACATAACCTCATTCAGGAGTTGTTTCCTCGCCTCCTTTTCAAGCCTCAGCTGCTTGTCCTTCTCAGCCATCTTCTTTTCCTTCTCTTCTTCTAATATCCTGTCCAATTCTTTCTCCTGAGCTTTTTCTTCCTCACGTCGTTGTAGCAAATATTTATAATATATCTTCTGTTCTCTTGCCATATCTCCCTACATAACATAAAAATTAATTCATTTATTAGAATTTTAGACCTGGTAAAGATATTAATGATAAGTTTAAAAGCAATCTTTTGAATCTATAATCCCAACCTTTCAGCTACATACTGAAACATTCACAGAAGAACTACTGTGTCTTGGGTTTAATTCAAAATACTCAGGAATGCTGGTGAGTATAGACGAAATAAGAACAGTCATGAGTTGATGGTTGTTGAAGCTGGGTATAGACACAAGGGGGTTCATTGTATTGTTCTTTGCATTTGTTTGAAATGCTTGGTAGTGCATTTTGAATACATTAATTCAGATACTTTCTTAAAGTATTTAAAGTATTTCTCAAAGAATTCGCTGAATCATTTTCAATGATATAGCTTTATTTTCATTTATTACAATTAGGTTGATGAAATCTTAACCAGGTAAATTAAGTCACTTATAATGCCGTCTTGATGACTCGTAATGACAAAACTTTGTAATACCAATTATGAATTTTGGCTACAGTTTGGAATCACCTGGAGAAACAAAAGAATATTGAGGAGAGGTTAGGGCTGTAGCACAATGGTACAGTGCTTGCCTACCATACACAAAGCCCAGGTTCTATTATTAGCACTGGCAAAATAAATAAATAATAAAGTATTGAGGGATGAATTTCAACCCTAGAAATTCCTGTTTAAGGGATAGCTTTTAACTTCCCCAGGTGATCATAATGTGCAGCTAAGGTTGAAAACTATTTCTTTTCATGAAGACATTTTTAGTTAGCTACTGCCAGATAACAGTGATAACCCAATAGCAATGAGTTCATCTAATAACTAGGTTGTAGTTGTTATTAAATTTACAGTTTCTCACTAAAATGGGGGAAATGACTGATTCTAGGACTGGGCAGAAATTGAACAACATGAACCTAGATATTTTATTGTGTCATAAAGCAGGAAAACTATCACGGACTACTGGGTAATATCAAGAGCATGGCAGCCAACTTAAAGGGACTCCTAACCTATGAAGAGGTAATCTGAACATCAAAACAGAAGAATGACCTAAGTGATCCATTAAAATAGTTTAAAACTAATAAATTTAGCAATGCTATAAGATATAAGATCTATATATAAAAGTCCAATGTGTTTCTATTCTGTAGCAATAAACAATCTGAAAATGAAATTAAGAATTTCATTTACAATAAGAATTTTATGCTTAGGAATAAATTTAACAAAAGAATTATGAAATGTATGTTCTTTTTAAGTTTTCAATCAAGCTTTTAATGAAAAGATGAAATGTATATTTTTAAAACTAAGAAATATTATTGAAAAAAATTAGTTAAATAAAGTGAAATACATCCCAAGTTCATGGATCAGAAGATAATACCTTTTAAATGCCAATACTCCCCAAATTGATTTAAAGATTCAATCCAATCCTTATCAAAATTCCATTGGCTTCTTTGCAGAAGTTGACAAGCTGGACAGCCCAAACAATTAGAAAAAGAACAAAATTGGAACTTCATATTTCCTGATGTCCAACTTACTACAAAGCTACAGTAATCAAGACATAATAGATATGTGAGACTGGCATAAGGACAGACACATAGAATGACAGAATAGAACTGAGAGTTCATCCAGAAATAAACCTTTACTGTCACTGATTTTTGACCCAGGATGCTGAGGCAATTCAACAGGGGAAAAACAGTCTCTTCAACAAATGGTGCTAGGCTAGGATAACTGGATAGCCCATGAAGAATAATTAAGTTGGAACCTTATTTCACACAATATACAACATTTTGCAGGGAGCCACCCGTAAATTACTTGAGAGTTTTTACTCGGTATGGAGCCATGGAAATTTAGGTTTTTCCTTGGGAACTATCCTGGCTCCCCCGAGTGCATTATGTTGCCCAAGGCACATGACCTCTATCTCTGCTCTACTAGGAAGACCCCACTTGTACCTCTGGGAACTGGCCAGCCCACCTCCTACCTTATTTGGCAAAGAACATTCCATGGAAAACCTTTGATGTTCCCCAATATAAACAAAGCAAGCACGGGCTCCATTTTGCTCTTTTTATTGTGGCAGCTTCATCCCTAAGATCGGCTAGCCCGTCCCACACCCACTTTTAAAATTACTTTCTGGTCCTATGGTTTCTTCACCACTTAACGTTTCTTAGCTTTTATTCCGCAGACAGCTCATTCCACCAAGAGGAACTCCATTCCCACCCACCAACACCCCCCATGTCCCTGCGCGGGGAAATGGGCAGGACATTTAATTCAAAATAGATCAAAGGCCTAAATGTAAAAGCTAATACTACAAAACCCTAAGAAGAAAACAAAGGAGCATATCTGCATGACCCTTAAGAGGTAACAGGGTTGTAGACCCCATACCAAAATCACAAGCAGCAAAACACATCAGAAATAAATTGTACTTCATCAAATTCAAAACTTTTGTGATTCAAAGGACACTAAGATGATCCCACTCCTCGATTTATACCCAAAGGACTTCAATTCAGCATACTACAGTGACACAGCCATGTCAATGTTTATAGCAACTCAAATCACAGTAGCTAAACTATGGAATCGACCGAGATGCCTTTCAACAGATAAATGGATAAAGAAAATATACATATACAATGGAATATTCCTCAGCCTTAAAAAATAAAATCTTGGCATTTGCAGGTAAATGGATGGAACTAGACAATATCAAGCTGAGTGAAATAAGCCAATCCCCCCAAAAAAAAGCCGAATGTTTTCTCTGATAAGCAGATGCTGATCCATAGTGAGGCGAGGAGATAGGAAAGAATGAAGGAAATTTGGTTGTGTAAAGTGGGGTTGTAGGGATGGGAAGGACATTAGAAAGAGACATTATTACCCTATATACATGTATGATTACTGGAGTGACTCTGAACCATGTACAGCCAAAGGAATGAGAAATTGTGCTCCATTTTTGTACTATATGTCAAAATGCATTCTACTAGAAAATAAATAAATTAATTAATTTTAAAAAGGATGCTAAGAAAGTAAAAAAACAACTCACAGAATAAGAGAAAAATATCTGTAAATCATTTATTTTTAAGGGACTTATATGTACAATATATAAAAATTCTTCATAATGAAAAGAAAACATGGCTTTAAAAAAAGGCAAATGGCTTCCACTGACTTCAAATAGTTGTCTCCAAAGAAGATACACAAATGACCAATAAGCACAGGAAAAGAGGCTCAGTGTCATTCATCATTAGAAAAAGGTAAGCCAAAGCCATAATGAGATATCACTTCAGATACACTAAGGATGACCAAAATAAAAATAAAAAAGAAATCAGAATCCTCAGTACACTACTGGTAGGAAGGCAAAATGGGATAGTTGGCAGTTATCAAGAATCTTCAACATGGACTTACTTACAACTCCATACTACTACTCCTAGATACATGCCCCAAAGAAATAAAAACATCCATCCACATAAAAATTAGTACACGGACTTCACGGTAGCATTATTCACAATAGTCAAAAATGTCCATTGACTGACACGTGGATAAACACAATGTGGTGTATCTATACAGAAGAATCTTTTTCAGCCATATAAAGGGATATAGTGATAAATGCTATATAATATGGATAAATCTTGAAGACATCATGCTTGGTAAAAAAGTCAGTCAAAAGGTCATATATGATTCCATTCATGTGACAGTCCAGGCCAGGGAAATATGGAGCCAGAAAGTGGATCAGTAGTTGCTTAGGACTAGGGCTTGAGGGTAAGGAAGAGGGGAAAGTTGGATAATGAAAATGTTTTAAAATATAGGTATGTGGCAATGGTTGTAGCTACCTATAAATATGCTAAAAACCACTTAACTATACATTTCTAATGGGTGAACTATATATAATATGTGAATTATATCTCAATAAAGCTGTTAAAAATAAAATAATTCAACTGAAAAAAAATTCAAAAAAGCAAGTCAATTAGAAAATGGGCAAAAGGCATGAAGAGACATTTCATTGAAGAGAATATACAGATGGCAAATAAGCAAATAAAAAGTAGCTCAATATAATTAGCCATTAGGAAAATGCTATCCTATCCTTGACATTGTATATTTTTGTAAGATATTACCTTTGAGAGAAACTGAGCAGATAGTACAAATGAATCTCTCTGTATTCTTGTTTGTTTCCTTTTCCTTTCTCCTTTCTTTCTTTTTCTTTTGCAGTACTTGGGGTCAAACCTAGGGTCTAGGCAAGTACTCTACCATTAAGCTGCAGCCCCAGCCCATTTTTAAAATTTTATTTTAAGATAGGGTCTTTTTCTTTTAATATTTTATTTTTTAGTTGTGGTTGGACACGATGCCTTTATTTAATTAATTAATTTATTTTTATGTGGTGCTGAGGATTGAACCCAGGGCCTCGCATAGTGCTAGGCGAGCGCTCTACCGCTGAGCCATAACCCCAGCCCAAGATAAGGTCTTGCTAAATTGCCTAGGCTAGCCTTGAGCTAGAAATCCTCCTGCCTTGGCTCTCTTTCTCTCTCTCATGCAATTTCTTAAAATTGCATATGAGGGGCCTGGGTTGTGGCTCAGTGGTAGATAGCTTGCCTAGCATGTGTGAGGCACTAGATTCAATCCCCAGCACCACATAAAAATAAACAAATAAAATAAAGATATTGTGTCCATCTATACCTAAAAACAAATATTTTAAAAAGTTGCATGTGAATCTATAATGACCTAAAAATAAAAACTTCAATTAAAAACTAGGAGCTGGTGGCATGGTGGCACATGTCTGTAATCTTAGCAACTTGGGAAGCTGAAGCAGGAAGATTATAAATTCAAGGCCAGCCTCAGCAATTTAGAAAAGCCCTAAACAAAGTAGTGAGATCCTGTCTCAAAATAAAAACTAAGGAAAGAACTGGGAATATATTTCTGTGGTAAAGTGCCCCTGAGTTCAATCCCCACCACCCAAAACAAAACAAAACAAACAAACAAAAAAGGGTTAAACTGAATACAACGGTTCATATCTGTAATCCCAGCTACTTAGAAGGCTGATGCAGGAGGATTACAAGTTGGAGGCCAGCCTGTGCAACTTAGTGAGACTGTCTCAAAGTAAAAATTTTAAAAGGGCCAGCAAAGTAGCACAGTAGTAGAATACTTGCCTAGTTTGCTTGAGGCCCTGGGTTCAATCCCCACTACTGCTACAAAACAAAACAAAAACAGGGGCTAAGGGTGGAGCTCTGAAACATGCAGAACATGCTTCAGCACACTCAAGGTCCTGGATCCATTCCCCAGAACTACCCAAAACACAAAGCAAAGCAAAATCCCTCAAAACAAAGCAGCTGTAGGAAAAGCACAAACCCCTTAAAAGTTCAGTACAAATTCCAAAGGTACAAGCAGCAAAATAAACACAGAATGCCTTTCCCTAATCTCTTTGTCTGACACTAAGACTTTACATATCCTTTAAAGTTCAACTCAAAGGCCACTTTCTCAGAGATGTCCTCCTCAAATTCCAGCTTTCAAACTTTGGCAGCCATCAGGATTCACCTTGTCCCTGCCAAGATTCTGATGCTGTAGATGCTGTGACTTTCTGTTTCTAAGCTTTTCTATGACATGCTGACCCTGCCCTTACAGCTGCCACTGGTGGTCCATGGACCACACTCAGAGCAGCACCATCATACTTATGGTCATTTTCCACAAGACTGAGAATGCAACAGGAAATCCTGTCCAGCACTTAGTGGGCACTAAATAAATATCTTACTCTTTTCTGTTTCTTTTTATCTGCTTCTTCCTGTAAGTCTTGAAGGGCCTTTTGTGAGAGTTTCATGTTCAGGTCCTGTTCTTCTCTGTACTCCTGCTGAATATGCTCCATCTTCTCCTGTAAGGCTTTCTGCAGACCAGTCCTCATTCCCTGCTTTGCCTTCTGTTTCTTTAGTTTATCTTGTTCCTTCTCAAGTTTAATCTGTGCATTGTCCCTTTCCTAAGGTAGAGCAATAATAAAGTTAATGCTTCAATCAGTAGAGCCAAATAAAACAAAGAAGTTAATACATTTGCTTTAAGAGACGAGACTAAGAGGTTTCTGGGAATAAGCCCCTGTGCCTGCATGCACATGTACATACATACACCAACACAACTGAATTCAGGGGGGGTTTAAGAATAAAAGTTGCCTTTTTGTGGATGACTTAGCTATAAAGCTTTATGAAAACTGCTGTGTATACGTTACTATAAAGTAACAAGTAGTTAGTTGTGAAGCTTGCAAATGCAGAAAAGTAAAGAGAAGTCACTTTAATTCCAGTACCCATCACCCACCACTAATCTCAACATTTTGATATATTGGCCTTTCAGCCTTCAGCTTCTGAGCACATCTGCATATCTAGACTTGGATACATTATTAATCAGCAGTCAGAGTCCAAGAATGGAAATGTGCCCTGGGAACCAACCAGCCAGGCCTCCCTCAAGGAAACAGTTCAGGAACAGACCAGCCTGCAGACTGTGGGAGCTGCAGAGCCAGAACTGCAGCCTGTTGCCGACCTTCAGGAAGGCTCACCAGGAGGCGCGCCTCCTCCTCCTTCAGCAGCTGTTCGGCCTGCTTCTGGGCCAGGATGCTGGTGATCTGTGCGTTCAGCCCCAAGCGTGTGTTCTCCACCAGTTCTTTCCGTCTCCTCTCCTCCTGGGCTTCTCGCTTCTCCTTGGCTAATCGGTCTTCCTCCCAGAGCCTGGAAAACATCTGCTCTTCCACTAATTTTTGCCTCTTCTGCTCCTCATTAAATGCTACCTGTGCTTTCCGCTCCTCACACACCTTCTTCTCGTGGATATTGAACAATTTAGTACGAAGCTCTTCACAGCCTTCCCTGAAAGGGGAATTTAAAAAGAAGAAAAAAAAAAGTCAAAACCCAGCCTTTTTTGAGGCACTGCTATTCAACCACATATCTTCACAGTCATAAAAGAGAGAGGTGAAAGACCTGGATGTAGACCATGTGCACTGAGGAAATACATGAGGGTCAGTAGGGAGGCCAGCCAGGAAGCCACTGCTCCAACACAGGTGCCCAAGTCAGACAAAGAAGGCTCATAAACCTAGTTTTACAGTTTGCTGTTGTAAGTTCCTTGCTTAGCATCTGGATCGCCATCTTAAATGACAGCTGCCATTTTAAGAAAAATTTCGCTTTCCCAGCCAAGGGCCTTTCTGAGAAAAGCTCACCACTCCCTCATACCAATCCTTCACCCCTGCATTCTTTCTGGCCCAAGGGCTTATCATCACTCCCTCCTTAACTATCAGCATTAGGACCCCCCCACCTTGAATCTAATCCCTGAATCTGTCCCATAAAAGACCCGAACCCCAACCCTGTTTTGCCTCTCTCCCTCTATGGAGACATGGCCTTTATTCGTCAGCTCTGATAAATAAGCTCTCATGTGTATCTCTACCTGGTCTCCATCTTTCATTTCTTTCTCGTCATCTCTCAGTTCATCGCTTTCCTTTCACCTATATGACGCTGGATCAAAAACTCAACTTATTTGAGCCTGTTTCCTCATCTAACTGCCTTTCAAAAGTTCTAATGAGGATGATGGATAATGGATGTAAATACCTGCCAGATAACAGAGGCTCAATAAATGGTAACCATAATTATTCTTTTAGAGGAAACACAGGAGCAGTGGTTCCTGCAATATTGTAAATGGATTAATGACTGGATGGAAGAGACCCTGCATGCACTTCCAAGGAAAGCGGTAAAGGCGGGGTCAGCATGCCATCGTAAAGCTTCACTGCTTTTGCCGTCCTGGCAGGGCCCATACCCACTGAAGGGGTTTGGCCCAAGAAGAGAAAACAGCCCCATTGTTGGGGCCCCAGTGCCTTTTCACACCAAGGCTGATGTACTATTCAAGAAGAAATGCTCAACCAGGTGTGGTGGCACACACCTGTGATGCCCATTGACTAGGGGGACTGAGACAGGAGGATCCCAAGTTCAAAGCCGGCCTCAGTGATTTGGTGAGACCCTAAGCAACTTAGTGAGGCCCTGTCTTAAATTAAAACGTTTAAAGGGACTGGGAATGTTCCTCAGTGGTAAAGTGCCTAGGTTCAATCCTCAGTAAAAGAGAAGGAGAAGGAGGAAGAGGAAAAAAGGAGGAGGAAGGAGAAGAGGAAAAAAAAGAGAGGAGGAGAAGGAGGAGGAGGTGATGATCTTCACTTAGTGTCACATCTTATCCTTTCTTTCAGTTATAGTAATTCAAAATTTTTTTTTCAAAATTTCTTCATCAAGCCTGCTACGGTTTGGATATGCTGTATTCCAAAAGGCTCCTGTATTGGAAGTGTAGTCTCCAGTGTGGTGGTGTTGGGAGGTGGTAGAACCTTTAAGAGAAGGGGCCTTTGGAGGTAATTAGGCCACGGGGCCACCATCCTCAAGAATGGGTTAGTGCTGTCTTCTGGGTACTATAAAAGATTGATGCCGGCCTCTTCCCAGACTCTTACTTCCTTGCTTGCGTATGTGTCCCTTCTGTACATAGCCTGTTCTCTTTTCACTTCTCTACCATATTGTAGCACAGCCTGGAGGCTCTTGCCAGGATGTTGGCATCATGTTGTTTGGACCTTCCAGCCACTGAAATTGTGAGACAAACAAACCTCTTTACTTTATAAGTGTCCCAGCCTCCAGTACTCTGTAATAGCAACACAAAACAGATTAAGAGCCCATTTTTAAATTTAAAGACTGTGATTCTCAATCCTGTCTGTACATTAGAATTACTTAGGTATATTTTCAAAATCCTAATCTTTCCTTTTCTCATGCTGGATGAGTAAAATTAGACATACAGGGGTGGGACCCAGGCATCTATGTTTTTTTTTTTTTTTTGGTTGTTCACAGCATTACAAAGCTCTTGACATATCATATTTCATACATTAGATTGAAGTGGGTTATGAACTCCCAATTTTACCCCAAATGCAGACTGCAGAATCACGTCGGTTACACATCCACAATTTTACATAATACCCTATTAGTAATTGTTGTATTCTGCTACCTTTCCTATCAGCATCTATGTTTTTAGAGCACCCTAGGAGGTTCTGGCATACAGCCCAGTTTAAGAACCTCTGATTGAAGTCAGTGCTGATAAAATATAAGATCCTCCTTATTGGCATCAGATCAAATTGGCATCAGATTCACCATTTTAGGTCAGGAGCCATTTTACCTAGAGGCTCCAAAGTTTGGATTCTGAGGCAGTGCTGCTTAACTTCCCGAAGAACATGTGTTTGCTAAACGATCAGCCCCACCTCAGCTCATGAAGCAACTTATGAAATTCCTCTTGTGAGCTATAAAGTTACTCTGTGAGTGCCGACACGCTGCTGCTCTCCTGGGAGGGACAGCCTTGTCAGTTTGCCTTGTGTTACTACCAATAAATCTCTTGCGTGAGATTCCAGTGTGTGGTCTTTGGATTTTGCGTGGACTCTGTGAGTGTCCTTTCACTCTTGGTTTCTAAATCAAATGTAGCACCAGGAGGCTGAAAGTTGGATAATAAGTTCAATAAAGAAATTTTGAAGATATCATAGTTGCTAAGAAAGGATCAGGTCTAAAAAGTCATTATAAAGGTGGCAATACCACCCAAATCAAATATTGTTGTGTATTTTTTCATTATTTAATGAAAATCAGACTCATTTCCCTAACTGAACTGGAATCATTTTTAAGGACTGGGACTCAGGAGTGTACTTCTTCAATATGTCCCTTACTATTTACTCAGTGCTCAATGAATAATCATTGGTTTAACTGATACATAATCATATTAGTAACATAAATGGAAATCAGTAGTTATCTCATATTCTGTGGAAGACCCAACAGGACAATAAGAGCTGAAATTACTAGGGTATTAAAAAAAAAACCAAAAGGCAAAAACAAAACAAAAATGACACTTAATACTTAAAAATGAATTCATTAGTCTCAAATTTTATCAGTTAAATTCTATCAGAATTAGGCAAGAAAATTTATTAAATTCCTTCCCAATCCTATGACTCTGACTCTATAAAAAATGTTATTTAGTGAATGAAAATCTAAGTCCTAATCATAACAAGAAGTATGAGTTGCAGCATTTTTTTCTTTTTTTAATTTTCTAATTATAAAACTAATAGGTATTCATTATTTAAAAAAAAAAAAAAGCTGGAAAATGCTGGGTAGTACACACTTGTAATCCCACCCACTTGGGAGGCTGAAGCAGGAAGATGACAAGTTTGAGGCCAACCTAGGCAACACAGCAAGACTCTGATTAATAAAAGACTCTGATAAAATAAAAAGTCCTATAGATGAGATTCAGTGGGAGCCATGCGTGAGGTTGTGGGTTCACTCCCTGGTGCCCAATGAAACACAACAAAACAAAAACAGAATGCTGTAAAATACAAAAAAGTATGAAGACACCAAAAATATAAACATTGCCAGGCATGGTGACACATGCCTGTAATCCCAGCAATTTGGGAAGGTGAGGCAAGAGATCAAAAGTTCAAGACCAGCCTCAGCAACTTAGCAAAACTCTGTCCCAAAATAAAAAATAATTTTAAAAAAGACTGGGAATATAGCTCAGTGACCCTCAGTTCAATCTCCAGTACGAAAAACTAATTAATTCATTCATTAAAACACAAAACTTAATCCCAGTATATTTTCTTCCAGTCTTGTGAGTGTGTGCATGCAGTTTTTACTAGACTGGAGGTCATTCTGTGTGTGTGTGTATTTGCATCTTGACTTTTTTAACTGAACATTTTATTGGAAACAATTCCTCATCAAATATTCTCAAAATTCTCAAAATATAATTGATTACTTCAAATCTTTATTGTAGTTTAAGAAAGTATGTAATAAAGGCATAGACTGTAAATATACCATGGTTTACTTTAAAATATCCCTATTTGATAAATATACTGGTTACTTTTGTCTTCTATTATTATATTCCAGTCAACATTTTAATATGTGCCTCTTTCTGCTTATCTCTGATGGTTTCCTTAAGATAATTTCCTTCCTTAATATATAATCAGAGTGTACAAACATTGCTAAGACAGTTGAGACCATCTGCTGCCAAAAAAAAAAAAGGCTGAATTAATAAGCACAGGAAGGTACCCACATCAAATAAATGTGTCTTAGATCAGCAGGGGCTTCGAACTTTTTTTTCCCAGTACTGAGGTTTTAACCCAGGGGTGCTTTATCATTGAGCTACAAGTAAGCTCATAATGAGATATCACTACACACTAGTAGAACAGTGAAAATAAAAAATAGTGACAATAACAAAACCTAACAATGTGGAAAAACCGCCTCTTTTATACATTTCTGGTGAGAATAAAAAAATGGTAAAACCACTCTGGAAGTCTGGCAGTTTCTTAAAAAAATTAAATATACACATATGACCCAGAAATAATATATGGCAATTATCCTTAAAGAAATGAAAACTTTAATGTTTTGAACGACCAACAATAAAAAAAAAAGAAAAAAGAAATGAAAACTTAACATTTACACAAAAACCTGCCACCAATGTTCCTATTACATTCACTTGTTAAAGAGCCCCAAACTAGAAACAACCAAAATGTCCTTCAATAAGTGAGTGGTTTAAACAAACTAAGATGATTCAATACAATGGAATACCACTCAACAATTAAAAAAAAAAAAAAAGACAAACTAGTGACACATACAACAACTTGGATAGACCTCAAAGGCTTACACTGAAACTAAAAGATCACATATTATGTGATTTCAATTATAAAACATTCTGAAAATTATGAAACTACAGAAACGGAGACGTGATTAGTGGGTGACAGGGCTTGGGAATGATGTGGGTGAGAGGGGAGAGTGTGACTTGTAAAAGGGTAGCACCAGATCTTTGTGGTGCTGTGGATTCAAGTTGTGGATCATGAATGTGGTAGTGCTCACAGAAGTGCACATACACATTGTACTACTGACGCTTTTCTTCTCATATTGTACTATGAGTACAAAAGATATAAACAGTGGAGGAAATTGAGTGAAAGGTACATGGAACACGTACATTTTTTTGTGAATAAACATTTAAAAGTTAAAAAAGAAATCATTGGCTATCCTTTCTTCTCATTATTACTGAAAATAATTTTGTTGTATAGAAGACTAGAATCACTGAAAATAATTCACTCCAGGTATCAAATATTTTAAGAATGTCACTGATTATACTAAGAAATAAATGCATAAATAAATAATGTGTCTACCAAAAGACAAGAATATTCACTGTAGCTTTATTCCTAAAAGTCCCCAACTAGAAATAACCCAAAATGTCTATCACCTGGAGAACAGATAAATAAATTGTAGTGTATTCATACAATTCATACAAAATACAGTATATTTTCTTCCAGTCTTGTGAGTGTGTGTATGCAGTGTATTTTATTTTATTTTATTTGTAGTTGGACACAATACCTTTATTTTAGTTTTATGTGATGCTGAGGACTGAACCCAGGGCCTTGCACATGCTAGACGAGTGCTCTACCGCTGAGCCAAACTTCAGCAAAGAGAGGAGATTTCAGATGTTTTTTGGTGTTTGCAGTTTCTACTAGACTGGAGGTCATTCTGTGTGTGTGTGTGTGTGTGTGTGTGTGTGTGTGCGTGCGTGCGCGGTGTATACATATTTGCATCTTGTAAATATACCATACAGAAGCAAATAGAAGGAAAAGAAGAAATTTTTCATTTTTCTTTATGTATGTATTAAAGCCTTAATTATATTATCAGTAATGAGACCTAATACAGCAGCCTTACTCGTTTACTGCTCTACATTGAAGAGTTGACCATGTTGCATCAAAAC
This sequence comes from Urocitellus parryii, assembly GCF_045843805.1. Classification (NCBI taxonomy): domain Eukaryota; kingdom Metazoa; phylum Chordata; class Mammalia; order Rodentia; family Sciuridae; genus Urocitellus; species Urocitellus parryii. The sequence continues at coordinate 23,693,399 of NC_135543.1, read as the reverse complement.
TCTGAAAACAACTGGTTTTTTAGATTGATGAAATTATTATAAGATGGATTTGTTTCTTTAAAAATTCTAACGATTCCTCCAACTAGCAAAATTGTTACACAAAATGAAATTTGTAAAATGTCACTGAATTCATAGATATTTTAAGAGCACAAATCACTTATGAACAATTCATTTTTCTTAATATGCCAAGAAGCATTCACTAGGGAATAGGAAGTATATGAATGAGCCTTTGAGAGACATTTTGCAAGTATCCCGTCTGCCTCCATAGCATCTTCCCCCTCACAGCAAGTAGAGAGGCTGTCCAAGCCGCACTGAAGACAAGGTATGAGGATATTCTTTGCAGATGCTGCAAATCTAAGTTGAATCCTGTTCTGGTTACTTACAAGCTTGAGACCTAGGAAAACTCCTATCTGTGGAACTTGGTTTCCTAATGGCAGAATAGGTGAGTGACAAGTCCCTCTGGCCCTATGTATCACTACTCTGGTCTTCTTCAGGGCCCTCCTTCAGCAGCTTCCCAAGCTCTGGAACTTCCATCCTTTCCAGTTACAGCAGTCTGAATTTACTCTTCCCCTATGTATCTGCCACTGTGCACACTATTCACCACAATAGCTTACTTCTGTGGATTAGGATAGCCTATATTGTTAATAGCAACTTTATGGGGTTGTTATTAACAACAAAGAGAGGAGATTTCAGATGTTTTTCTTTGAAGCATGTCTTGCTCCCTCTATATGCTAGAATTTGCTGCTTTCTCATATCTGCTGACCTTTGGGTTTCTGACCTACTTACATTTTGAGTGCTGTCAAAAATGAACTTTAGTATTCTCTCAGTATTCTACCAGATTTGAGCTTAGGATTTATGTTATTCTTGGACCACCCATTTTTGATTCCAGCTTAATATATATGCACTCTTTTCCCACTCACACTCAGTGACCTGATGACCTAAGTGAAATTAATTTTCCTTAAGTCAATCAATTGATTATTCTACTACAGAGCTTGGCACAAAGCAGGGGCTTGTTATGGTTTAGATATAAACCATCCCCTGAAAGCTTATGTGTGAGACAATGCAAGAATGCTTTGAGGCAAAATGATTACACTATGAGAGTTGTAACCTAATCAGTGGATTGATCCACCCAAATGGATTAACCAGGTGGTAACTGTAGGCAAGTAGTAGGGTATAGCTGTAGGCAAGTAGTAGGATGTAACTGGAGATAAATGGTCACTGGGGGTTTCCCTGGCACCTTGCTCGCTCGCTCTGCTTTCTGACTGTCATGAACTGAATAGTTTTCTTCCACCACACTCTTGTGTCATGATGTTCTGCCTGACCTGGCACCCACAACAATAAATGGCTGACCATGAACTGAATCTGAAACCGTGATCAAAATAAACTTTTCCTCCTCCAAATTGTTTTTATTGGGTATTTTGGTCATAGCAATGAAAATCTGACTAATACAGGTCTCAAACATACATACTGAATGAATTCATAACTTCCAATGGCTATATTTTAAATACTTTCAGATAATATTTGAACTATAAAAATCTTAACCAGTTATTCTAAAATTAAAAAGAAATAAAGTGGATGATTTGGAACATTCCATAAGTCACATCATGTGATCATCACTGCACTGAAAGACATGAATGAAAAAACAGGGCAAAATGAACAAACCAACCTGAGAAATACAATAGCAATTCTTTTTTTTTTTTTAAAGAGAAAGAGAGAGAATTTTTTAATATTTATTTTTTAGCTTTCGGTGGACACAACATCTTTATTTCATTTTTTATGTGGTGTTGAGGATCGAACCCAGCACCTTGCGCATGCCAAGCGAGCACGCTACTGCTTGAGCCATATCCCCAGCCCCGAATGGCAATTCTTAATGTTCACCCTCTTTAGAAGTACAAGAAGCACTGAAAATATAACTGAGGAACTATAATATAATTTATAAATTATAAATATGCCCTTGCTCTAAGAACTGTAGCTCTAAGAAAAAATATAGGACACTGAGAATTTTCAGAATATTTTTCTTTAGATGTAAGAAATCTCTTAGTTTCTGAAGTTAAAAACATCTGCCAAACTCTTGATGATGTGGTACTATAGGTCATCTTAGAGGATGGGCACTATAAACCTATAAACCTTCCCACTATTAAGTGCATGGCACTGAACGGAAATCAGGTTATAGAATCAGAGTATCCTAAAATGAAAGCCCAAGTTGAAAAGGGATCTGTGAAGTCAAACCACAGAATCAGATTGAGTACAGTAAAATGCAAGGATCTGAAAACAGAAGGTTACCATGGGTCTGTGTCAGGAAATGGATTGGAAATCCGGATGATCAGACTCCACGGATCAGGATATCAGGCAAGAAAACAGACAGGAAAGAGCAGGGAACCTGGCATACACTTGGTACAGGTGGAAACTACAGCACTAAGGAGGAGAGCCAGACTTTACCAAAGATTCCCTGGGACAGGGCTTTAAAAGAACCTCCTGCCAACAGTAAGGCTAAGGTTAACAGCTAATATTCAATAACAAAATCTCACTAGGTATTACCATTCTAACTGGGAAGCAAGCACAGAACACTAGAGCAGAGTTTTCAGTCAAATTCAGTACTTGTATTTTTCAGGGCTAAGATTTAAAAGTAGGAATACTGTGTTACATCCTCCTGATGCTATAGTAACTGTAAATTAGCATTCTTAAATCTTTTCTAATATGCCCAATTCAGATTCTATGTGTTTTTCCAATTCCATTACCTGAATTGCTGGTCTAACTTTTCCGCCACAAAATTTTGTCTCTCTTTTTCTTTCTCCTCTTTTAATAATTTGCTTTTCTCTCTCATTCTATCTTTTTTCTCCTCAATGGTTTCTTTTTTCTGTTGCATTTCAGCAAAATACTCATTTTCTTCTGATGCCAAAAATTCACGTAGCCTGAAACAAACACATATATACACACACAAATTAAAACTCTCATTTAATGTGTACCATTTTACTGATTTTTGTTATATTCAATTTCAGAATGACATATCTAATCATAAATTTTACAATATAATTTTGTTTCCATCTAAATGTAGGTTATCACAAGTAAGAATATTAACAAGCAATAGGTATTAATTTAAATATAAATAACTCAGCCATGACCTTTACTATACTTGATAATTTGACTGACTAATATTAAATTGTGGTTTGGAGAATGTTTCATAGTCTCGCCTGCCAGGTGTATAAACCTTACCTGTTTCGTCTTTCTTCAATGTTGATGATATACCCTTGCATAGCGTCCTTGACTCTTGCTTGCACAAGGTTGTGCAAAAACTTGTGGTCATTGCGACGGTCCCACTCAATTTTGAGACGATCCCGCTCTCTAGCCTTAATGGAGGCCAAAGTAGCATGGTACTTCTGGTGGCTGCGTTGGAATCTTTCCAGATGTTGCTGTTCAGACCATTGGACTTTGGGAGGTTTGGCTCTCTGAAAACAAACAAACAAAGAACAACAACAAAAAAAAAAACACTATCACTTACAATAAATAAAAAATAAACAGCATATTTTCAATTAACTATGACTTCCACCAATAGTTATACTAAATACAATTGGGTATTAAAAAACTAATACATCCTGTTACAACTGAAAATACCATAAACACATAAGGAATAGATTGTTTGATTCTCTGAGTTTATACTTAAGATGTCATCAAATTAGTTTCAAATACAGATGTTCCTTGACTTATGGTGGGGGTTACATCATAATAAATTTTGTCATTAAAAATGCTTATGGGCTGGGGTTGTGGCTCAGTGGCAGAGTACTTGCCTCACACATGTGAGGCACTGGGTTCAATCCTCAGCATCACATAAAAATAAATAAATAAATAAAAATATTGTGCCCATATATAAATAAAATATTTTTAAAAAGTGCTTGTAATCCACCTAACCTACTAAACTTCACAGCTTAGCAACACAGTACACCACAGAGTATCTTTATTCACCCTCATGACATTGTGACTGACTGGGACCTGTGGCTCAATGCTCTGCTCAGCATCTCGAGAGTATCATACTATATATTGCTAGCCTGAGAAAAGACCCCAATTCAAAATTGAAAGTACAGTTTCTACTGAGTGCATGTTGCTTTTGTACCATTATAAAATCAAAGAATTGTAAGTCGAATCATCAAAGGTTAAGGATCACTGTATGTCTAAAGTGTTATTTGAGTAAAAGTAAATGAAAATATAAAGTTAAGATTTGTACAGGACTCTATAGATTATTTATTCAAACTCAGTTGCTTAAGTGATGTGCCCAAGGTATGAATAGTTAGGGTAGACCTGAACAGAACAAGAATTAGAGGTCTTTTAATTCCTGACCTTGATCTTGCCACCCACTGCTCCACATCCTTTCTCAGGGGTAAATACCATAGTAACTACCATCAAAATACTTTGAGAAGGAGCTATTATATAAGTGTAGGATGTGGGCTGGGGATGTGGCTCAAGTGGTAGCGTGCTTGCCTGGCATGCGTGCGGCCCGGGTTCGATCCTCAGCACCACATACAAACAAAGATGTTGTGTCTGCAGAGAACTAAAAAATAAATATTAAAAAAAAAATAAGTGTAGGATGTGTGTGTGTGAGTATAGTGTGTGTATATATATAAATGTGTGTGTATATATATATATATATATACACACACACTTAGTATATAGCTCTACATCATATATATTAGTATATATTACTACATATGCTATATTATATAGCAATACAATATATAGTATATATTATAGACTTATGTAATATATTGTATATATACAACAGATGCTATATGTAACAGTATACAGGAAAATATATAGTATATAAGAACTATATGTATTGTATAGATCTCCATATTATATAATATATAGTATATACCATTATATATAATGTAGCAAATATAACATAGTATATTACATACTGCATATAATATATAATAGATATATAGACATTATATTTGTGTCAATGAAAAACCCTAAGGAAGAAATGAAGTGAGAAGGGAGAGGAAGGAAAAGAAAAATTCAAAAAAGCTGGCGGTAGAACTTTATTTCTATTTCTATGATTTCCAGAGGTTAGAATGCAACGGCTGTGCTACTGATATTCTGGGGTAGCTTTGATTTTTGTAAAAGAGCATAATAATCTCTACCATAGTTAGTTTCTCAATACAAATGAATGAATTGATCAATCAATCAATCAACATTTCTGTGTCGACTCGATGCAATTTCTGTGCCTCCTGGACCCACCATGAAATCGATTGTCTTATGCTTTGTTTTTTCAGTAACAATTTTATCTAGTCATCCTTAGGTGAGTTGTGAGACTCTGGGGTGTTGATTCTCAGTAACAAAACTTTAACTCATGAGGCAGAAAGTCAATTTGATAAATTATATTTAGGACATCAGTGGAAGGGTTACCAGAATACTTGGTGTTTTCTAAGAATATTTCCAGGGGAAAGAATACCAACAGGGCTGGGGATGTGGCTCAAGCGGTAGCGCGCTCACCTGGCATGTGCGGGGTGCTGGGTTCGATCCTCAGCACCACATAAAAAAATAAAGATGTTGTGTCCACCAAAAACTAAAAAATAAATATTAAAAAATTCTCTCTCTCTCTCTCTCTCTCTCTTAAAAAAAAAAGAATACCAACATATGAAGATAGTTTGATGAAAAAGATTCAGGGCTTTGGGGGTTGGGGTTGTGGCTCAGTGGAAGAGTGCTCACCTAGCAGGCATGAGGCACTGGGTTTGATCCTCAGCACCACATAAAAATAAAATACTGTGCCCACTAAAACTAAAAAATGAACATTGAAAAAAATAAAAATAGAGATTCAGGGCTTGAAAAAATATATAGGCACTTAGATGTAACTAAACAAGATAAAGTAGGACTGAGGTGAGGAGGAAGCAGATGTCATTGAGGGTTAGATCATGAAAAGTAACTAGTAATCCATATCAGAGTTACTTGGAGCCTTACATCCAACTATAGAGAAAGTATTATTCTCTAATATTTTGGTATTTCACAATGCAGATTCTGTGACAATAAAGCTGAGCAGGAGCAGGGCCATGGCACCTTGGGCAAAATACACAGCAGGAACTTGGGCTCCTGGTAGACACAAAGGATGAGAACAGGAACCATGCATTATTATCTAGAAACAATTATCTTCAATGGCCAGGACAGGAACAAGCCTGAGGGGTACATTTTGTCTAAAGAGAGGAATGAGGGTGAGGGGTGGTAAGAAACAACATGATTAGCAGCTTCGGGGCCAGGAAGCCTTATAAGGCTCAGGGTATCCTGTGCAGGACTCCAGTCTTGAAAGAACCCACTCCCTGGATAAACAAAGTAAAACCTATAGTTCTCTACCAAGGTGATGCCAATCTAGGCAGTCTTTGGCATTGCTCAAAATCCATATTGTTCAATAGAAATATAATGCAAACCAAATATGAAACCTTTGTAGTAGCTTTATTTTTAAAAGTAAAAAGAAGCAGGGGAAGTTAATTTTGATAATTATTTTATTAGACCAATATATCCAAATATTATTTCAGCATGTGACTCTACATTTCAAGTGGTCTAAAGCCATAGGTGGCTTGTGGCTATCATATCATACACCAAAGCATTGGACCACACTAAAGGCAAGATAACAAGATCTACTAATGGGCTTGTATTTTCAAAGTTACTGAGGGCTTGTTACTGTAACATCTCCAGTTATAATTTTGAGGAATACAGTTTACAGTTTACTACCTTAAAGAACAATGCCTTCATCCTAGGTTTAGTTCTGGCCTCTACCCATTAATTGTGTTAAGCAAATTGCTTAATCTCTTTGAGTCTTACTTTTCTAATCAGTCAGAAGAGCAAAATAAATGCCCTTCCAGTAGATAACCACATTCTATTTTTTTATTGCTTTCTTATGGGGAATTGTCTAGTGTTCAGGTCTCATCTCTTGATGACTTTAATTATTTCCTTAATACAACTCTGTCATTTCTTAGCACACTCACAGGCCTGAGAAAGAGTAGATGCAACCACTCTGATCTCTTTTTTCCTCCAAATTCTTCTGTAAGCACAAAGTATTCAGTAGACCTGCTTCTTTGATTTGGTGGTACGTGGGAGACCAACCTTACTCGTGACTGAGTCACACTCCCCGGCTGGGTGCTGAGGCGCTCAGTCACAGAAATGTGGCAGAGCTTTCCCCACCCTTCTCGGTTCTGAGGGTCGGTGTCTCCTGCATGGGTGTGTCTTGTTACAGCCCCATGGGTGAAGCTTTGCTCATCTATTCCTTTGTAATATAACCCCTTGCCCTGTTTAGGATAGAATCTTCCATGGAAGTGCCTTGTGTGTGTCCCCTTCTCTTACTGTGCTCTTGGGTGTGGCCTACCCAGGTGTCAGTCAACCTGCTGACAGTGAACATCATGAAGATAGACTCAGCCCCCTGAAACCTGACCCCTTGCCTCATTTAAATAACTTCTCCTCAATAAAAGGGGTCAGCTCGTGCTCTAGCTGTGTCTTCCTGCAGACCCTTAAGGTCAGAGGAGCCGTCACAGCGACCCCAAAGAAAAAGGTATTGTGTCTCTTGTGTAGTTATTTCGTGCAGCCCAGTTAGCCCAGTTTAACTGGAGTGACCCCTGAGCCTTTTAGTCGCGAGAATAGAAACCCAGTAGTGGTATATTCTTTTCCTGTTCCTTATTAGTTTTCAATATAAATTGTAATAGCACCAGATTACAGATGGCCCAGGCCCTGAGTGCTGACTCAAAATAGATTAGATGCTGTCCCTCAAGAAATCTGACTAGGATTATCATTGAGCCCTACTCCATAGAACCTTCCAGTTTACTGCTTTTCACCTCCAGATTCTATAGTCCTTGGACCTAAAGAAAAGGGAGCAGGTCCATAGGTTGACTGAAATTTTCTGTGGAGCAAAATACAATTGTCCTTGATTATCACTGATATTTCTTTCACAAATTGCTAATACAGAGAATGTATATTATTATCCACTGTGTTAACATTTAGTGGTTTATATGTATGAGCAAGTTGTTTCTGCAACTAGATTATAAGCTTCTTGAATGCACGGATCAGGCTTCTAATGAAGATTAAACCTCCTCCCAAAGTCACTATATCTTCTACAGTGCTGTGCTGGAGATGTTACAGGAGGGGCTCAGGCAAAAATCATAATTGCCTAATGACACATGGTGGTGCTTTCTGATCTATATAAACTAGTTGGTAGGAACAAATGAATACAGGTGCCTGAACCATTAGTGTCTGGGCTTCTCAGCAAGACTCATCAAATTCTGCAATGTCTTCCTCTGGCATACTCCCAGCCTTGGAGGCAACCACCTGGCGTATTTCCAGGTCTGCAGAGATACTTTGGTCCATTTCTGGTTACTGCTTGAGTTGGCACAGGTAAGGTTCTATAGCCACACACACTCCCACACAATCCAATTCCTCTTCCATAGACAATTTTCCTAGGGGTACATGAAGGATCACCCATAATCATACTGCTGAATCACAGCCAGTACAAATCCCAGATCTGCTTCCCACCCTGTTTCCCTTTTTTCCATGATACACATTACTCATTGCAAGGGGACAGACCTCCTTCGGGTGTCTTGAAGAAAAAAAACAAAAAAACAAGATCCCAAGTGGTTATTCTCCAAATACAGATCGAATTATTTTAACTATAAGTCAGGAGGTAAAGAGGATAGTGGAGGATAAGTGGGTGAGGGCAGAAATAGATAGTGACTATCCTGCTTTCAAAATTCAAGCTGCCACATCAGATATTCACGCCACTAAAGAAAAGTCCCTGCAGGGGGCAGGTTAGGTTTGACTAGGCCAGGAGTGCCGGGAGATGGAGAAACCTGCAGGGTCTCACCACAGTTCCTGCACTTACCACCATCAACACTTTAGGGGTTGGGCCCTTAATTTCCCGCGGGAGGCTGCCGAACTGCTGGCTGTACATTTTCCCCTCCGTTGGTAGGCGGTGGGCAACCACCGTAACCTTCCAGACCGGCTTCCGCAACGCAGAGATCTGGTTGCTATGGTGCACCTCGAGGGGTGCGGGGTGGATCCGGCGGAAGTCAGTTTGGTAGCCATGGGGGCCACAGACGCTGACACACAGGACTTCCTCTAACAGCCCAGGATCCGCGGAAGTCAGTCTGGTAGCCATGGGGGCCACAGACGCTGGCACACAGGACTTCCTCTAACAGCCCAGGATCCCAGTCAGCAAGTCGTCATCCCGCCCAGGCCAGACCTCCCAACAGGCTCTTTCCCACGTCTAGGCTCAGCGGAAATGGCAGGGGGTGGGGATAGCTCTCTAACTCAAGGGAAGTCGAAGGTCTAATTACAATTCCAGTTGCTGTTCGTAGACTAACAGGCCTAAAAGGATGGGAAAGGTTAGTGGACATTCTATGGGAAGGTTAAATTTTGAATCGTCTACAGGTTATTTTTGGTAATGGCGATATTAATCATCACAGGACCATCTTATATTTGTGTAGTTTTTTGTTTTTTTTACAATTTGCAAGGTATTTTTACAGATACAACCTTGGAGCTTGACAAATATCTTACAGAGTTGACAGAACAGCAGATATTATCCTCATTTAGAGCGTAGTGGATTAAGGCTCAGGGAGCCAAAGTGCTTTATCAAACTACCCAATCAGTAATAATAATCTGTTAATAAAATTTTCCTACTGCACTGGGCAGAAACCAGGGTTTAGACTTAGGATTTTCTTAGGAAGGGGGGCAGATCAAATGAGCTGGTGGGGCAGTGGCATTACCTGGCTGGGCAAAATAAAGACCAAAAAGAGTCTGAATCAAGGAATCACAGTGGACCTGGGTCAGGATGCAAATTCAGAAGTCCAGGTGATCATTTCCTGAGAATCAGGATCCCTGGCAGAACTGCAACACAGATCAGGGAACTGGATCTGGCAGAGACCTCAGCACAGGTAGAAGCCACATTTGTATTTCCCCTCAAGAGCATGAAGGTAGTTAATACATAAAAGCCAATTAAGAATGACTCTTTGGCATTCCCATTCTAATGTGAGGTTGAGCATAGAACACCAGAGCAAGTAGGGAAAAACCAGTAACTACGCCAGTTATGAAGGTATACCAGTAACCAAAGTACAAACTGTGTATACCTTCTTAAGGCCGCAGTATACTGTAAATTAGCATTCCTTAATCATTTGTAGTTCACCCACTTCGGTTTTCTATGTGGTACATTTCTAGATTTGGATTCCATATCCTGAATTGCTGGTTCAGCTTTTCAGCCACAAAATAATGTCTTTCTTCTCTTTTAATAATCTTTTAATAATTCATTTTTCTCCTATAATGCTTCTTCTTTCAATTGCAGTTCCGTAAAATACTCATTTTCATTTACTGCTAAGAGTTTACGTAGCCTGAAACAAACAAAAAAGAAAGAAATTAGGAAGTCTACTGGATTCACTGGAAGACGTCCTGGGGGGCGGATCCTTGATCTTTAAGTCTCCCAGGCACTGACTGGCCTGTAGGGGTGGGTCTGAGGGGAACCTCCCCAGCCCATATACCCTCAGAGAAGTGAGGCAATGAAAATGCTGTGCCCTCCATCCTCTCGGGGTTTGGGAAAGGCCACTGAGATTGGGCTGCCAGTTGGGTGCCCTCGAGGTTGTGCAGCCCAGAGGGTCCCGATGAGTTCTTGGAGGCGACAGACAGGGAAGCCAATTGATGCTGACAGGCGGCTGCCCTCAGATGTCTCAGCGCTGGTTCCTGAGTTGATCGTGCAGCACCCTCACCCTGATGAGCCTGGTTATTTAACTCCAGTTCGATTTTAGTCCTTTACCTCTTTGAAAGGGGTAGTTGCTTCCCTCCAGGCCCTGTCCAGGGGGAGGCATTTGTGGTAAGTCTCACCCTAAGGCGGGACTGACTGCTGGCAGGCTCCCTCGCCCTGAGGAGATTGGAGGGCTGGGCCCATGTGAGTATCAGCAGCAAAAGCGCCTCAGCCTTTAGCCACCAACCACCCTGTGAGGCCTAGAAAATGATGCATCTTGGGGGTCCTTGGATAGAACTGACTTTGATCCTGCCATCCACTATCCCAGTTTCTTTGAGGCAATCACTGCTATCACCATCAAGTCACTCCCCAAAGAAACACTAAGCATATAAATCTATAAGGAGGACAATAAAAATCTCCTTAAAAATAATTCAAAAATAGAACAGTTAGAGAACAGTTACTTAATTGTTTCCAATTTCTACGGTGCCCAACAATCTTCACCCAAAGGTTGGCCTCCCCTTAGTTTCTTAAATTTTACATTTTCAGCATTAAATTCCATGATAAATTTGGAAATCCATTCACCACTTGCAATATATATTGATGCATTTAATAAAACTGCATGGACCATATCTTTTCTCATTTCTGTATCCCAGTATTAAATACAGTGCCTACTTTGGGCCAGGTTCTTAATACCTGAATGAATGACAAAAATAGCTGAAGACCAGCAAGTTTGTTCTGGCTTGATAGAATTTGTCTTGAGTTTTGTGTTTTCAGCAATGTAGTTTTATCAAGTTATCCTCAGTTGAGTAGTGAGACCCTTGGGAGCTGATTCACAGCAGGTTAGCTTTGCAACGCATCATCTTGGCTGCTTCCCAGAACTCCCTTCCCCATACGCTTCTGGTTAGGATGGCCACATGAGGCATTCTGGCTGATAACTGGAGGGCAGAAGTGAAGCAGTAACATAGTTTACAGCTGGAAGGCTGGTGTAGGGGCACCAAAGTGCTGTTGCTGTTCACACATGCTGTCAATTATCTGCAGGCTCACCTCCTTGGTGTGGGGCAGCCCTGAGGCTTGCAGCCAGGTCTGCAGCTGCTACACCTTCCCTGAGATCTTCCTTCAGCTTCTCTAATCCTGAGCCAGGTGCACATTTAACTCTGTGAGGAAGGGCACCAACTTCTTCTGCAGGACACCCACATCACTGAAGCAGGAGGTGATGAGAGACTGACATAGGTTCCAGGCAATCCGTGTGGGTCCCAGCTTGTGCTCATAGGCTCCAATGTGTCCTCCGTCTCCCACACTTTACATCCATCTTCCCTTCCCGACTGCCTGCCCTGCAGACTTTAAGCTCCAGCATTAGATGCAAAGAAAACAGCCTTACAGAGACTGCTTAACCAGCTCCCACAATTATGTGAAGTCCAATCCCTCTAATAAATCCCTTAAAATATACATTATACATCATCTATTTCTTGGTGGTCATGGTAATCACACTCTTCACTTATGAGTCAGAATGCCAATTAAATAAATTTCCCTTAGAACATCACTTGTCAGAATTATAGACTTACTAGGGTTCCCTAGTGGGAACAAAGCAGTATTAGATTATCTATTCTTGGCTATAGCTGAACTAGGTAGAGCAGGGCAAAGAATAGGAGAGTTGAATCTTGTGAATTCGAAATGGGAAATGACCAATCTAAACCAGAATTACCTAAAGTTGCAGGGCTAGAACTAGAGTAGGCAAGGGAGGCACTCCCTGAGTCCTGGCCATGTAAAACTAAGTAACAAATTATATATCAAATCTTTTTGGCATTCATGAATGAAGCATTAGAGTGAGGTAAGGCTGAGCCAGGCTGACCCTTGGGCAGAATTCAAAGCAGGAATTCAGCCTCCTGGAAGACATTTGGGACAAGGACAGGAACCAAGCACAAAGGTAATCAGAGGGCAGATGTACACTGTCAGGAAAGATGAGCCAGGCTGGCAGCTTTAGTTCCAAAGAATGCTCTGACTGAGGAGGGGCAGTTAGGGTAATAACTAAATAGACAGTAGCCAATGGGAAGGGACACCCTTTAGGGTTTGAAGAATCCTATGCAGCATCCAGGGCCTATGTATAACCCAGATTCTGGATGAACAGGTGCTCTGAAAAGGTCACCCTGTCCACATAATAGAGCCTTAGAACTCCCTAAACCATGCTAAAGGCAGGAGTGTAAAGGATTTATTATAGTATTAATAGCAATCCACTATATCTTCATTGTCACTGGAAACTATTACTGCAGTATTACACATTATTGCACAAAGGATTGCAGTTAACAGTTTAGTGGCTTGAAGAACAAAGTTTTACAGCCTGGGTATAATTCTAGGTTCTAGCAACACTAGATTTTGACAATGGGTAAGTTCATATCTTTTGAATCTCAATTTTCTCATTGGCAGAAGTGCACAAAATCGATGTCTTCTTAGACTGTTTTGAGGATTAAATAAATGGGTCCATAGGAGGAGTTCACCAAACAGCGGTTCCTTTCCTTTTTTCATTTATTCACATTGCATTTTCAATTGCTGTCTCCCTGAGAACATGTTTAGAGACACTGCTATGTCTCATCCAGAAGCCACTTAAAATTGTTTATGAAGATGACTTGTTTAGGTTCTTTGTGGTGGCTTTAATTACATTCCCTTCCTCACCCCAGCTCCCCCACCCCTAACACCCAACTTCTCATCACCCTCAGACCCGGGAGCAGATGCACCAACTTTCTCCCCTGACTTTCTCCTCCTTTTGGGCTTGTTTCCTCTAAGCTCCAAGTAGGAAGTAGGCCTGCTCCTTGGGTTTGCTGGTAGGTTTTCCTCCTACAGTTGATTCACATACAAGCCCTGCAACCAGTCTAGCCCCTTCCAGCCCCTGGTAGATCAGGGTTGTCTCTCACAAAGCCGGTCTGCATGTATCACCTTGAGTCCTACAGTCTGCAGAAGCCTCCAGTCTACTGCTTTCTAGCTCCAGGTTTTTTAAGGTCCTTGGACCTAGAGAAGAGGGAGCAGTTCTGTATGTTGAATGAGGTTTTCTATGTGCAAAATGGAGCATCACAAAACCATTTCCTACCATTCTGCGTCCTCCACCCACATACCCTTAATCATCCTATACCTCTTTCTTTCTTCTAAAAACCACCAGTACTGACAGCCCAACACCTACCCTGTAGCATGTAATGATTTCATCATGCACAGGGAATGATAAGCTCACTGCAGGTAGGGATCCTGTCTCTTCTGAAGGGCAAGCCTTACAGGGCTCAGTGTAATTAGAGTAGGACCTCTACACTACTATACACCCAGCAGGGGCTCAGTTAGTACCTCTCTCCCAGGTACAGATGGATCTGGTTTATAGGAACAGGGGAATCCAGTGCTTGAACTGGATTCTGTTGCTTGTGTCTGGGGGTTCTGTGCAGGGCCTGTCAACCTTCTGTAGGAGGCAGCATGCCATGGTCCTCCTTCAGCCACCCCAGTTCTTATAGGAACCTACCCTTCATCCTATTGCCAGGTCTAAAGGGAATTTTGTTCAGCAGCTGAAACAGTAATCTCAACAAGAAAGGCTCAAGGGAGGTAGCCTGAGCCCTTCTATAGAGGCTACTCCAGGAGGCACAAGACAAGCCAGAGGTCACACAAGTGAGTGTGAACCCAGCTCACAGACCCAGATCAGGACCCAGAGCCTCTACCAACCTCACTGCCCAGGCTAGCCCAATGTCATTTCTGTGATATATGCTCTTCTCATATTTAGGAGACAGCCTACCAAGGGGTCTCTGGGAGATTCCAAAGGCTGTTTTTCTGAATAAGAGTTTATATATCAAGTCTGACCCCTACAGAATTTTCTTAAAGAGGTAGGCACCAGACTCTCCTAATCATTCTTTTTCTTTCAATCTCATCACATGGCATCAGGTCTTCTCCCCCTCCCACCAAAGTAGACCCTGACTTGGAACACTACTGGGCTGAGACTCTGGAAAAAGTTCTAGGGTATTGCTCAAACCCTGTCACCTGACCAGTAGTGAACAGTTTAGTGAGTGTGGGTCTTCATCTCCTTCTGTACCCAAATTGCTGGCTGTACTTTCAAAACTCAGGGTCCACATCTGGCAGGCACCCTCCCCATCCCCACCCCTCACTGTGTGGGGCACACCTTGGCAACCAGACTGCTGTGTCCCGGAAGCGGGTTCCACCCAGGCTGAAAATCTCCGTGATCTAGGGAAGAATTAACATCATGGGTCAACATGGCTGGAGGGGCTAAGACAAGGTCAGGGCAAGATAGGGCATCCCCCAGCACTGACCACGGGCGTGCCGGGCCCTCCTGCCACCTCCTCCTCTGGGGCCGATTCGGAGACACAGCCATCCTTGTTCTCCTCCTTTCCCTCCTCAGGGTCAGGTGGCTCTTGCTTCACAGGTGGCAGGCACAGGTCTATTGCCTGAGAGAAGCAGGGGAAGGGCAGTGGTTAGAAGGATAGGGTTGGCCTAAGGAAAGTCTGTCAGCCAAATGGTCACTTGTTGACAGATCCCACTTCCATCATAGTTCAGCACAGAAATGCCACCTTTCTGCCTACAAATCTTTCCCATTCTTCACTAGCTTTCATTTTCCTGTTAATTGAACTGAAAGTGGGTATCTAGTTGCACCTACCCTGCTCACAGTGCCACCATCATGGCTCACCACTACTCTGCTTATAGACCATCCCACTATGGCACCAAAAGAACACCCATCACTGTTCCCACCTTGCTAGGGCAGCCAGGTTGCAATGTGGGAGAAGTCAGGACAGCTATATCCGATGTCCACTCTTCCTGGGTATCTGCTTTCTCTTGCTTTACCTGAGGTAAGGCCACAACCCAACTCAGGCCAGAGCACTGGGCTTCCTGCATGAGGGAGGATGATGGCAGACTTGGTCTTAGCACCCTGATATCAGGCTGAGTGGGATAGTAAAGGGAGGATAAGATGGGACTCTCACCTGCAATGGGGCTTCTGTGGAAGCTGTAGCAGGGCCAGGCACCTGCACAGGACTGCTGGCACCCTCCCGTAAAAACACAAGGTCAGTGCCAGGAGGGGGTAGTACAAAGCTAGCACCTGCTTCCTGTTTCATTGGAGGCTGAGCACGGCCTGGTCGGGCTGTGCGAGTAGCCAAAGGGGGCTTCAGGGTGGGGGCCAGGTGGGGCCGTTGAACAGAACCTGGTCTCTTTCGACGAGGGTGAAGTAGAGGTGATCCTGCCCCCTCCTCGGACTCTGACCCAATACTGGGCAGCAGCCGCTTCTGTAAGGAAAGATGGGAGTACTATGGCCACCTGCTGCCTTGACTGGCCCCACCCACCCTGCACTGTTCAATGTGTATACTAACCTCCCATTAGTCCCAGCACAGAAATCTACTTACATGAGCCCTTATCACTGAGCCTACCAGTTTCCATTAGCAATGTCAGTGCCACCTAGACTCCTACCCCAGCACAAGGTCTGCTAATTCTTTGCCAGAGCCACTGTACCACCCAACCACCTACCAGGCCTGCCCACCACTCTCAGACACTGGGGTGCCTGGCCCAACCTATCCCCTCCACCTAACCCTTCCTCTGCCCCACCCACCATGGCAAACTGCAGGCATTGGCGCCAACGACACTTCTGGCGCTTCTGGTTGCTGCCCCCGAATTTGGGCTTGTCGCAGCAGAAGTCGCAGCGGCCACAGTCCATCCGCCGTAGGCAGGCTGCACAGGCCCCGCACTTGCGGTTCTGCCGGCGGTTCGTGTAGGGCTGCTGGTGGGGGGGAATGGTGGTGCTGTCACTAGGACTAGGAGAGGCCATCCTCAACACCCATTCCACTACTATTTCTGGTGTTCTTTTAGCTCTATCAAGGGAACCAGCTGCATACTAATCTCAACCTGCTGACTTCCCATTTGCCATAAATCAGTGTCTGCAAGTCTGATAACATTAGAACTATGGATGCTCCATCACAGTGCAGCTAGCAACGCTGTCTTTGATTCCTCACTTCCAGCAGGATTCTGCTGACCCCACTGGCTTCAATCACCATGTCAGCTATGTCTGCTCATCCTACATGAACTCCAGTCACTATGCTACCTGCTCCTCTATCAGCCCTATCATGGGTGTCCTGGTCCTGCATTAACCACCAAGTGTTGGTTCATCTGACATTAGGCACTCTCACTGCATCTGCTGACCCCATGTCATTCCTCCCCTCCATTATTGCTCATCCCATCCTGGTACCCATCTCCTTCCTTGGGTTAACCAAGCATCTTGAGAGTCTAGGCTTATCCAGGTAGGGTAGGGCCACTCACTAGCTCGTCCTCGTCTACACAGTAATAGATGAACTCAGCAGGAGATGAGGGCACCGGGGAGTTGTTGTGCTGCAGAGGCAAATGGGGCGAGGTCAGGAGAGGTACTGGGAAAAGGTGAAGGTTGTGCTTTCCTCTGCCCACTGAAATCTTACCAGCTCCATGGGCTCTGGGGGTTCTGGAGGCTGCAGTGTGGGAAGAATAGGCACTGGCTGAGCTCGAGAGTGTCGTCGGGCAGCCATCTTGGAGTCACGGCCTCCCCTGTGGCATCTACGTTTACCCTGGGAGACAGCCAAAAGAGTTGATTAGGGTTTCATGGCACCAGGCGAACACAGAACCCTTAAATTGCAGAAAGCATGCATGGGACAGGTAGAAAGTGTGTGCTGTGGGGCACTCACAGCATGGGGAGTCACCGCTAGGGGGGGTGTTACTGACGTCGCCAATGATGGCGAAGGTGGCAGTGAGCAAGGTGCTGGCATATAAAGACAGGTAGGTGAGGTCAGGGAGGTGAATGTGGGGTGGGAGGGAAAAGAAAGATATGAGTTAGGCAAGGCCAGGTTGGGAGGAAGCAGCAGCAGCAGTGGCAACTTTTAATAACAGAACGAGCTCTGGCCCGGCCAGGCCAGTGCTGGTCCCTCCAGCCTGACTCACCCGAAGGCAGCGCCGCTGCACACACCTCCACTGGCGCCTGAGACCAGGGCGGGGAGGGCGAAGGCAGACTCGGCAATGGCCACAGTCCTCTTGGGTCTGACAGCCCCGGCACACTCCACACCCTCGGCTCTGTGGGGGGGGGGGGGGCCGGAGGTGTGATGCATGGGGTCAGGGCTATGAGGGCCAGGGGCTGGGGTGAGCCTTGGGCCCACCCCACCTGCCCAACTCACCCTCTGCACAATCCGGAGGCAGCGTCTCCTCTCACACTTGCAGAACAGCCCTGAGGCCACATCATGGGGTAGCTGCAGGAGGCAGGTGGAGCAGGCCCCACAGTCTTCAGTTACCCGACAGGCTGTACAGTCTCCACAGCCCACACGCTGCCAGAAATGGTGAGGTGAGGTTACAGGCCTAAGTAGGGTGGCTCCAAGCCCCCTGCTCTCCCATGTCTGCTGATCTGACACTAGCTCCCATCACTATCATTAACCTCATCACTATTATCTAATAAATACAGATTAGCTGCCCATACTGAAACCACTACTATGTCTACTGGTTCCCTGTTGACTTCATCATAATATCTATTGACAGATACCCCAATTGATTCCCATCACTGAGTTGGTAACCAATCCATGGAGAGTTCCCTATAAAAGGATTCCTGCACTCTATGGCTCTATGACTGACGACCCATCACACCCTCCACCAGCTTCATCACATCTTGGTCCTACTGCGGGGTTGTGAAAAGGAAGCACATATACTTACCTTAAACATTCTCTGCTCGCGGTTGAAGGCAATTCTCTGTGCTGGGGGATAGGGAGAGAGAGAAATGGGAAGGGAGCAACTGACACCTGGCCTTACCCACCACCTCAGCCCTGACTTCCATATTCAACTTGTACCCATGCTTCATACTTTCAACATCCAACCTCCACCCATGCCAGTAGTCTCCTCAACTTCCAGCCTAGCCTGACACTGGGCCTGTCCTGGCTCATGTTTTTTATGTCCCATCCTAGGGGGCCACTCACCTCGGCAGTCTTTGCACAATGTCTTGAGCCGCTGCCTTCCAGAACCATCCCCTGAGAAGCTGATTCCACAGTTCTCACAGCACCTGCGATGGAAAAGACAGATATGGGGCCTTAACAGTACCATCACAAATCTCTCCCATCTGGTTCACTTTAGGCCAATACTCACCCAGGTGCAGGGAATGAAGCTGGGATTGTGTCAGTATCACCCTTGGTCTCATCCTCTTGGGTCTCTTTCCTCTCCTTTTTCTCCTTCCTGACCTCAGTCCTCTGGGGTGCAACCTGACGTTTCCGAGTTTTGGCCGATCTTGCAGGCTTTTTCCGCTTTTTGCTGGGGACAGCCACAGATTGGACCTGAAGATGAGTGAGGGGCACGAGGAATGTGGATCAGTGCATGGGTGTCAGGTGGCACAGTTACCCTTGCCTGGATTCATTGTGAAGTACCTTGGGAGTTGGATAGCACAAGATGCCTTGTTTGAAGTCGAAGAGGGTGAGGTCACATGCAGGGCCCAGGTATCGAGTCAGCTCAACTTTGCTTCGGATCCTGTCTCCTGTGGGGCTGAGGATGGGCCAGGATGAGTTGGCACCAAGGTGAAGCCAATGTAGTTCCACCCAGCTCACCCTCCTACAGGGCTAGTGGGATTCAAGAGAAACCCTGGAATTGGCCTGTGAGCCCCATCCAGATCCCACCCCAACCAACTGTGAGTAAAAGGAACAGATGAATAAAAATATCAGCATGTTTACAAACATTAATAATTACTACAGTCATGAGCTATATAATGACGTTTCAGTCCACAGCAGATCGTACATTGTAAGGTGGTCCAATAAAGATTATAATAGAGCTGAAAAATCTATTGCCTAGTGACATCATGGCCATTGTAATGTCAAGCAAAACACATTACTCATTTTTATGGTGATGCTGATGTAAACAAACCTACAGCACTGCCAGTTGTATAGCCCATATAATTACATACAGTATGTACTACTTAATATACTTAATAAATGACTACTCCTGGTTTATGTACTTGCTATTTTTGTGTGTGGTAGTGGGATTGAACCCAGGATTTTACTTGCTAGGAAAGCACTCTACCATTGAGCTATATCCCCAGCCCCTTTGCTGCACATTTTATCATTATTTTAGAGTGCATTCCTACTTTTTTTAGTTTGCTTTAAAACAGTACACCATGTGGGGACAGCAGCAGCCTCATCTCTCACATTTGCTGCATTTCTCAATTTCATCATTTTCTCTTGTGTTTGATTTGATCTCATTTTATCATAGCCTTAGGAGCAACAGGATTCAGCATACATAGTTATGCACTGCACAAGGATCAACTGCAAACAGCATATATAAATATCATCCCGTAGACTATATTGCATGGTGAGGCACAGTGGTGCATTCCTACATAATCCCAGTTACTCAGGAGGCTGGGTCAGGAGGATCTCAAGTCCAAGGCCAGTCTCGGCAACTTAGCAAGACCCTGTTTCAAAATAAAATAAAAAAGGTTGGTAATGCAGCTCTTTAGTAGAGTACTTGTGCTGGCATGTGTGAGCCTCTGGGTTCAATCCCCAGTCCTCTTCCCTGTGGGAAGGTTTGAGGGGGGATAACCTAGTTTGTAGAAGTACATTCCATAAGGTTCACATGATGAAATCCTCTAATATCACATTTCTCAGAACACACTCCTCAGCCTAGGCATGTAGAGGTTATACAATCTAAATTTGTGAAAACTGTACTCCATGAGGTTTGTGTAATAAAATCACCTAATGATGCATCTCTCCTAATGTATTGCCATCACTAACACGACTGTATAAAACATAGACACATGGCACTAATGGTATTGAAAATACTTTTTATGAGTAAAAATTAACACAAATAAGAACACAAATACATAACATGTAAATATTTAAGTATTATATGCCAAATGCATAATCAAGCAAAGAAAATTCTAACAGAAATGTTTAAAAAGCACATGAAGGACTGGGGCTGGGGCTCAACGGTAGTGCACTTGCCTGTGTGAAGCACTGGGTTTAATTCTCAGCACCACATATAAATAAATAAAATAAAGGTCTATCAACAACTAAAAAAAATATTTTTAAAAAAGCACATAAAAATATTAACTACATCCAGGTGCAGTGACACACGTCTGCAATCCCAGCGAATCAGAATTTTGAAAAAGGAGGATTCTAAGTTCGAGGCCAGCCTTAGGAACTTAACAAGTTCCTAAGCAAACCAGCAAGACCCTGTCTCAAAATTTAAAAAGTTTAAAAGGCTTGGGACGTAGCTTAGTAGTAAAGCACCCCTGGGTTCAATCCCCAGTACCAAAAAAAAAAAAAAAACTATACATAAAATATAAAGTGCCAAGTAGTTGATGCTGAGATACTGAAAGGTTACTCCGTGAGTCTCCATTTCTGCATGTGTCATAAGAGGCATAAGTTGTCCTTTGTAATAAACTATTTTTTCAAGGATGTTTCTAAGACAGACCTTGGAAGATAAGACAGGGTCTCCTTCCGGAGGAAGAGGAAAGCATACTGTCTTAATATTATAAGCTCAGGGTTTCTTTTCTATAATACAACCCACTGACATGCAGTGCATACGCTATTTAGCCCTCTTCATTCACTGTGGGAATTGGGATTCAGGGAACTGGCACTGGATCCTGTTGCTGATGTAATAAATTCTTTCATTTCTGACCCAGGAGTCTCATATTTCCTATCAGCATTCATTCACTTGTTATCTTATCCAAAGTAGGGTGAAATCTTGGATCTCTTATAATTCCTGACAATTAAATTTTAAGTTTTGAGAGGTTAATACGAGTATGTAAATATGTGAAAAAATCAGAACTAAACATAAAAGGATAGCAATCATATTTGCAGTTTTACTATTTTCCTCTAAGGAAATGTAAACTTTAATACAAAAAGAAAATTAGAGTAAAAAGCTTAGTTAACTGTATTGTTAATAATTCTAAAACATATGTAAAAGATTTATAAACATCTGTATATGTAATTACAGTCAATTCTCATTATTCCTGGTAGTTATGTTCTATAAAACTGCCAAGAACCCAGAATTAGTAAGAAAACACTGGTCCGTGGGACAAATACAGGGTTAGGGTCCAGCAAGTCTTTGGCCTCATTTTTATTCAATGATCAAAATATAATCCTTTTTAATGTGTTTCTGTTTAAAGACACCTTATTTTTCTTACAAATTATTGCTTAGGTTTTGAATGTCTCAAAGCCAGGGGATTTGGAGGCTGTTTTCATCACACAGATTGGCTTACCACTGTTCCATCAAAACAAATCAGTCTCACTGGCATTAAAAACCTTCTTCTATATAAACCTTTTCTCATATAACACTTTGTAAGTATTTTCCAGATTTCCCCCCCCCACCGACTCCTCATCTGTAGCTCTTGTACTGCATGCAATTTAAACAATTTTCATACCATATCAATCTTTTAAAATGTGCAAGCCAACCAGCACTAGCCGAGATGAGTTTACATTTTCCCAATGCTGGATAACGTACCTTTCTGGTGTTTCTCATAACAGTGCTGTTCACTATGCTTTATTGCTCATCATTTCATGGATTCACAGATTTAGCTGCTTTCCTAAATCTTTTCCACAGCTTCATTAGGTACCACAAATGTTACTTTTTTTACTTCCCAGTGTGTCCTCACATACAAGTTTCCTCTTCTTTTTCTGGATGTACGGTATATGTTTATACAGTATTTCGGGTCCATAACATTGAAGTCACAGATAACAACATTTTTAATTCATGCCTGAAGGAAGCTTATCTGACACGTATTTTCTGGGCAAAGCACATCACAGCCTTCTTGCACTCAACACTAGACGGTACTTCAGCACTATATATTCAGGCTTTATTTTAAACAGTTAAACCACCAACAAAATAGCATGAAAATGGGAAAAAATATGGCACTAAATAGACCACGAAAAGGAATGCTTGTTTACAATATGGAAGCTGAAACAAAAAGGCCTTGTTCAACCTTGGCTGGGAACATGTGCATTGGGTGACTCAAATTTTTCACTGCTCTGTGAATGTCTGTGAATAACCACGAAAGCACCGTATTGACTTTGGTCAAATAAATTTTATTAAATAGGTGAATTTGCAAATATGAAAACTTTGAATAATAAGGACTGACTATATGTATAATCTAAACTCCACCCACAAAGTTAACCACACCCTTTTACCCTGCCCCTAACCAGGCCTAACCCCACCCAATTCTGACCACAACCCATCTATTACCTCTGGTAATAGGTGTCTGAACGTCCACAGGTGACCCCTGACTTGCGATAGACCTCACGACGTTTCCAGCCAGGGCCCAGGGCTGGGCAGTCCAGCCAGTCTTCAGCCATGGAGGCTTCCAAACGTAGTAGCAGCCTGTAAGGTGTGGGAAGAGGAGGGTATAGGAGAAACCAAGGCTTCAGGAAGGGCAAACTGCCCCAGGTCACACAAATAACTGATATCCTGTAATGCATGCCTGAAACCTAGGACCTGCCACAGCAGATAGCTGCACACACACATGAGAGAGAAAATCCTCCATTCTCACCCTTCTTCCCTGTCCTGGGCCCAAGAGCTCCTCATTCCTCCTATTCCTTGACTTGCTAGCCTCCACTGCTCTCAATCTTCAGTTTACTGATTCCCTACTTCTCTTCATCTTCAAACTGAAAGCCCATCATTTCATTCACTGCCTATAAGGTCCCTGCTTAGCATCAAGACAGCCATCTTAAGTGACAGCCTCCATTTTAAGGAAAAAGTTTCGCTTTCTTGTCCAAGGGTGTTTCTGAGAAAGGCTCACAACTCCCCCATAACAACCAAGCCCTAACCACCCACATTAGGAACCGCCCAGCTCTGATTTCTGAGCCTGCCCCATAAAAGTCCCGGAAATCAAGCCTGTTTTGCCTCTCTCCACTATAGAGAGATGGCCTTTATTCGTCAGCTCTGACAAACTCTTGTGTGTATCTCTGCCTGGTCTCTGTCTTTCATTTCTTGCTTACCTGTCTCTCGTTCCTCAATTTCCCTTCACTTTGGTGCCAAAACCTGGAATTGGTTCCCCGGTGTGCCCACTCCCCTCTTTGAGGGTCAATGAGCAGTCCCAGGCCCCAATATGAATTCTATTGTGGGACCAAACCCTCCATTCTGCTGAATTGTTCTCCGCACCCACCACCGGATATTCCAGTTAAGACTTCTGTTTCTGGGACCTAAACAATCTATGGGTCCCGGGAAATGACCACTGAACATGACGTATTTCCAAAGTTACCGTGTGGTGGGGGGCACCCCTAGCCACACCTTTCACAGCTGCAGCTGATCCCTACTGTCTAACAAGTCTATAGGTGGTCTTTTATTTGGGTTCTGGGTTTTGAGAAAAAAAACCACCGAAGGCGACTGGGAGTCGTTCTTGGTGAGACTACCTCTCAACCTTGGGTTAATCTCTACGGGCTTCTGCCCCTACTATGTAGTCCTAGTGGGGTGACCAAGTGCCTCTACAGGCTCCTACCCCAACATTTACCCAGTAATGGCAACAACACCCTGAGCATAACTGTCCTCTTGACAAGGTGATACTAGAGACTGGGGGATGCTCCTCCTCTAAACTCACCTCCTGCGTCTCACCATGGGCAGCTCCTCCTCATCCATTCCCTCCCATAGTCCCCTAGGCTGCTACTTGGTTAACCTAAGGTATCTCACTCTTTCTCCCTCTCTCTCTCCCTGCCCAGACCTAATGTCCCCCCAAATTATCTGTTTGTGTACAAATAGATCTGGCCTCATTATCCACTGGATAATGACTCTAAATGGCTGCTTAACAGCACTCCAGATCCCAATATTATAAGAGATCTTTTTTTTTTTAATATTTATTTTTTAGTTCTCGGTGGACACAACATCTTTGTTGGTATGTGGTGCCGAGGATCGAACCTGGGCCGCACGCATGCCAGGCGAGCGTGCTACTGCTTGAGCCACATCCCAGCCCTATAAGAGATCTTTTTAACTATTGAGAGCGTTCAGGAAAATTCAAAGAAATAACATATATTCAGGCCTTCTCTTCTCTACATTCTAAGCCCTGTCTCTGCAATACTTGCTCTTTTGCACAAGTCCCCTTAGCTCTCACCTCCTCTACTCCTGCTTCCAAAGGGACAGAAAATCCTACCCAGGACTCCTCCTTCTTCAACCCAGTGGATGTGTCCCCACCATACCACAATTCTCTTTCTGATGAAGCTGCCACAGCAAATATCCCCTTGGCCCCTCCACCCTTCACTCCTCCTGCTACATAGGCTGCCACTGCCCAACCTGCATCTCTGTGTCCTGTCCACAAGAGGGCTGGGGAAGACGGTGTAATCTGGATTCATGTGCCTTTCTCTCCGTCAGATCTTTCACAGATAGAAAAGTGGCTTGGGTCCTTTGCTTCAAGCCCCACCACATATATCAAAGAGTTCCATATCTGACTCAATCATTTGATTTGACCTTCAATGATGTCCATATGATCTTTTCTAACATCCTCTTGCACGAGGAGTGCAGGCAAGTTTGGGAACAAGCTAGAAATTATGTTGATGAGGTACATCAGACCTTCCTTGCCCACCAGACTGGCACTGAAGCGGTCCCTGATTGGAACCCCAACTGGGATTATGGAGGAGTAACTAATAGAAACCAACTCATTACTTGCCTCATGGCAGGACTTAGAAAGGCAGCCCATAAGGACATCAATTATAAAAACCTCCAGGAAGTCATCCAAGATAAGAATGAAAACCTTCAGCATTTTTAAATCACCTGACTAGGGCTATATTACAATATACTAATCTGGACCCTGAGACTCCAGATGGGAGACAACTACTAATGACCTACTTTTCTCCCAGAGTTCCCCCAATATTAAGGCCAAACTAAGGTACCTCAAAAGGGGGCCCCTAACTTCCCAAGCTGAGGTTCCAGAAGTGGCCTTTAAGGTATATAATGACAGAGACGAGAAGGCCCAGAAGCAGAAATATCAGATGCTCGCTCAAGCCATCAGTCCGGCCTCAGTATCTGTTCCTGGTTCCACTTGCTCACAGAAGGGTCCCTTGGGACTGCTTGGACTGTTTTAAATGTGATCAGATGGGTCACTGTACTCATATATGTCCCAAGCCTTGCAAGCCTCCAGGCCCTTGTCCTAAATGTCATTAAGAGGGACACTTGGCCATTGACTATCCCTGACTCCTTGGCAGCCCCTGGCCATCGAGCCCTTCTGGTTCCTCTTTCCAACTCTTAGGACTGGCTACAGAAGACTGACGAGTCCCGTGTACCCATCACCCGACCATTACCATCACTCCAATGGAAACCAGGGTAATTCTGCATATTTCAGGTAGGCCTGTCTCCTTCCTCCTATACACCAGGGCTACATATTCAGTCCTCAAGGAGTTCTGGGGGCCTACTATCAACCCTTACAGACACCTAGCCTTGTTTGCACTTTTGGCTAATTTTTACCCACTCCTTTTTGGTCATCCCACAGTGCCCTGTTCCCCTTTTGGGAAGGGACATCCTCACAAAGTTGGGGACTATGCTTTCCTTCTCCCCTCATATATGCTTCCATCCAGACTTGCCAGCTGCTCCCCTGATCCTCACCCTTACCTTAGGACCATCCCCTATTCTGTCTGCCAGTGCTTTCCCATTACCCGCTTCCAAGGTGGACCATACTGTCTGGATATTTCAAGTCCAATTGCTTCCTATTACGAGCCCATTCACATAAGGGCTTACATTCCTTACACCCTGTTGCCTTTTATCTCTACAGGTTTCTCTGATGAAAGATCCCATCTTATTTGGAAGGAGAGTGGATTCCTTACCACCAAAGGAACCTCAATTACTAATGCCCCCTTTATCTCTGATCTCCTTCAGGCCTCAAAGCTTCCCACTGCCATCAGCATCTCACATTGTAAAACTCATAAGACAGACACCTCCTTTGTGAAACTAGACAACAACAATGCAGACTCTGCCCTCCAACAGCGAACTCCACCTACAGTCCTCTGCCTTGCTAGTTCCCTAGTGGATTCTTCCCCACCTGACACTCAACAGATACTTACCTTCCTTCAAAACCTCTTCACCCTAACACCACATCTTTAAAACAATTTCCCACTTCCCACCTTAAACTCTCTCGAGAAGACCTACAATTTCTTTCTACCCTCTCTGCCTCATGTGAAATCTGCCAAAAAGACAATCCCACCTCCAATCTCTGCCCACCTGCCTTCCCTTTAAACCAGACAAGAGGACAGCTCCCTTGCTCTGATTGGCAAGTGGATTTCTCCCATATGCCCCCGTCAAGCGGTACTAATTTCTCTTGGTACTCATCAACACCTTCTCGGGATGGGTTGAGACTTTTCCTACCACAGTGTGTTCCCACAGTGGCCAGCATCCTCATTGAACACATTCTTCCTCGATTTGGCCTCAACCTCCTTGCTCCAGTCTGATAATCATCCTGAATTTACTTCCCATATTTCAAGGTCTGAGCTAAAGCACTCAACATCTCCTGGCATTTTCATATCTCTTATCATCCTCAGTCCTCTGGAAAGGTGAAACGTACCAACTGAACCTTGAAGAACGTTTTCACTAAATTATCCCTTGAATTACATTTAGATTGGACTAAACTCCTTCCCTTGGCTCTTCTTAGGTTAGGACCCTCCCAAAGAAGCACTCAACTTCTCCCCTTTTGAGCTTCTATATAGACTGCCTATCTCCCTACTCAGCTCATCAAAATTGGGCAGCCAAGGGCAGCATTCCACCACCACTCAACTTCCATCATCATTTCAATGACATCCTAAGCCCCTATTGACAACTCAAATGCTGCCCCTTCCCAGCAGGAAGCAGTTACAGAAGATTGACATATGTTCCCATTCCCTAAGGGGCCCAATAAACAATAAAAAGGGGGGGAATATATAAGGTCCTTGCTTAGCATCTAGGCAGCCATTTTAAGGAAAAAGTTTTGCTTTCCTGCCCAAAGGCGTTTCTGAGAAAGGCTCACCACTCCCGCATACCAACCCAACCCCTAACCACCCTGAACCCAAGCCTGTTTTGCCTCTCTCCACTATAGAGAGATGGCCTTTATTTGTCAGCTCTGACAAATAAACTCTCATATGTATCTCTGCCTGGTCCCATTTTTCATTTCCCTTACCTATCTCTCGTTTTCCTCGGTTTCCCTTCACTGTCAACCCAAGAAACTTATCCCCCACCTGGTCATCTCTACCTGTCCTTCCTACAGAAGACACTAGCTGTCTTTCACCTAATAGTCCTTATTCTTCCTCTTATCACCCTAAGACCTGCCCCTAATACTTGCAAAGTTCAGTACAAGAGGCCCCATTTTGCTTGGTTTTAGTCGACTATTTTAGTGTTCTGAACTCCCATTCCCTGCTTCTTTAACCCACAATTTTCCAATTTCTCTTTCACTGTTTTAACTATTCCATTTCTTCCCCACATGTGATACTTCTTAGCCTACTATTTCAGAGTTATAACCTTCACCACAGACCTTCCCTGAGACAGACCCCAACGCCACCATATTCTTTCCATTCCTCAGCCTGGAAGGCCCCATGTCTCCCCTTCTTCAGCACAAGAGCTCGGCAAGCGTTATTTCTTTCCTCTCTCAGGGTTCTGACCCATAGTTCCTCCCCAAACACAAAGCAAAAACCTATGTCTCTCCTCTACAGCCAAAAAGTCATCCCTCTTCCCCTTCAACTTTCTCAACCTTCATTCTTCTCTTATTAGCCTTTGAAATTCTGATTTCTCCCAACACACACATATTCCGCACCTTTGTGTCCAGGATCATGACATCCCTGGTCAGCCTCTGACACCGCCCCCCCCTTCTTTCTAGTCCTGCACGGAAGTTCTCCTCCTTCCTTTCAGTATTCCAACCCTAACATTTCTTCTTGTCATCAGGCCGAAGGCCCCTTATTTCTTCTTTTCAACGTTCTGAACCCCCATCTCTCTCTCCTTGAGAAGCCCGATATCTCCCCTTAGGCGTTCTGATCTTCCTCATTCTTCTCTGTCTTCTTTCCCAGGATCCCGACACTCCTGTCAGCATTCTGAGCCATATTTCTTCCCGTCCTCCACCTAAATCCTTGCAGACCTCCCTTTCAATACTCCGGCGCCGCCATTCCTCCACCTCCTCAGCCTGAGGACCTTTCATTCCTCCCCGGCAGGGTTCCGAGCCTCAATTCCTTCCCATTCTCCGCCTGAGCGCTCTCCATTTCCACTCCCACGGCTATCTCACCAGCTT
Organism: Urocitellus parryii; assembly: GCF_045843805.1. Lineage (NCBI taxonomy): Eukaryota > Metazoa > Chordata > Mammalia > Rodentia > Sciuridae > Urocitellus > Urocitellus parryii. The sequence continues at coordinate 23,664,531 of NC_135543.1, read as the reverse complement.
GGCACCAGGCCGGTAGCTTCCGCCGCCCTAGGCCTGAGGACCCATGGTGAGGGTCCCGTCTGCGCGTCCCGCCTGCCCTAATTCCTCTTCCTCCTCCGAAGTACTCTTCTCGTAAGCAGTAGCTGTCGTCTCCGCGGCCGTTCGCTGCTCCCGGAACCGGAAATCCGCCGCCTGCCCCTCGGGCTCCACCCACGACGTGACACCTGCGCGCTGCCCTGACGGCGCGTGCCCTTAGAGGGGAGACTCCCGCGCCTGCGCACTGAGGCTCCACAGCGGCGCGCGCCTTGTCGAGGATCTGCTGCGCCTGCGTACTGTCTCCAACTGCGTCAAGCACCCGGGTCAGAGGCTAGAGGGGCCTCCTGTGGAGCCTGCGGTCCTCGCTTCCCCTGCAGGCGCATCTTACCCACGCTGCCCATCCAGGTGGCGCCTGCGCACTCCAGTTCTACCCTACGCGGGGCAGTGAACCGCTTGATTTGTGCCTGTGATCTCTTCCACAAGTAGTCCGCTGGGGAGGCGAAGCATCGGTTTGGGTTTGCGCGCTTCCTTATCCTAGGTGACACTTTATTCACCACTCTCCCCTCGAACCTCTCCCCAGGGCTAGAGAGTTCTGCTTCCTCTGCCCCCGCCGACCAGCAGCTCCCTCCGCGGGATCCTGGGAAGGGGGCGGTGGCGCGCTGGGAGGGGTGCGTCTCCCTCCCAAGAGCCACAGTGGGGAGAGCACTGTTTGGGGTCCTGGCACAAGCACAAACAGTGGGTTTCTGATGTAAACAGGTCCCCCAGGAGGGGCTTGGGGGGAGATGGCCTCTGTGCGAGGCTAAACGTGCCTTTGGTCTGCTGAATGTTACTTCCACAGAGGGACGGCCAGTCAGTACTTGGCCACAGGGGATGGCTGCTGACTGGATACTACTGACCCAAGACTACAGGCTGACTGAGCAGGTCTTTGGGCTCAACCCTGGCAGGGCATATTCTCACAGCCCAAGGGAGCATAAAGTGTATGCCAACTGTATACTCACAGCCTACACATGTGCTGCAGCCCAGCCTGAGTCCAGACATACCACCGCCCATCTTATCTAGGGGTTGGGAATGCAGTTGTAACTGGAACACACATGGAGACCATCAGGAGTTATCTGCTTGGTTCTTCAAAATTTTATTAACAAAACCAGGGGAGAAGGGAAGCAAGGGTGAGTAGACTCCACAGTCCCACCCAGGCACAGAAAATGGAGAGAGGGAAATTCTGAAACCCTTTAGGCAGTCAAAGGTGGATAGGCACAGGGAGAAAACTCAGGGACAATGGAAGAAACAAATAATGGAGAAATGGACAAAGGGGGATTCGGGGCCACTCCCCCAAATGGAATGCAGGGTGAGGGCTCTGAATCCGTAGGCTCAGCGGTCAGCACTGGAGCGCAGGTCGGTAGTGAGTGGGTCATGCTGGATGGTTTGGTGCAGCATCAGGGCCAGTAATCCTGCCCGGTTTGTCATGGCTGTGCGTACATTGCGCTCTTGTTCAAACAGCTCGTCCAACTTGTACCACTGCCAAGTGGGTGGAAGGTGCCATGAGAAGAGGAATCCCAAAGCCCCGCTTGACCCTAGTCACATCCATCATTGAAACCTACCACCCGTACACGCTCCAAGTCCACTTCAGCACGTCGCAGCTTCTCCCAGCAGTAATGGCGATTGCATTGGCGCTTCGGCAAGCGGCAGAAATCACCTGTGAGCTCAAAGACATCACGTACAAGGGGGCAACCGCATACCTCATCAGCTGGCACCTGCAGGAACACCAGAGTACAGATGAATAAGGATGGTGAGGAAGAAGGGAGAGTGAAAAGAGAAAGGGGCAGCGATAAGACACGGAAAGAGAAGGGAATGGAAGTTGTCATAGAAAGGAAGAAGGGCAGCTGATGAATGAAAATATGGAAGTGAGACATTGAGGTAGAAAGGGGCAGAATGGAGGAAACTGAGGAAAAATCTTACTTTGGGATCCCGAGAGTGCTCAGGACATAGCACCTGGAGCCGCTTACAGTATGTTTTGCTCTGAGGATTATAGACATCACAGAAGAGTCTTGTGGCCCTGGTGGTTTATAGTAGAGAGAAGGTAATGGAGAGAGAGAGAAGAAAAGAGGCCCACCTATCCTTGCCCCTGCCCATTTCCTGCCCTGGCTCCACATGTTGTATTTCTGAGCCCACCCTTAATCCGGCCCCAACTCTTCATGGTACCTCACTCACCCTTCAATGCGTGTGGGGTACATGGACCCAAAGGACGTCTGGCTCTCATACTGGAAGGATGAGCACAAATGGAAGGAACTGTGGGTGTGCGCTGCATGCCCTCCCAAGTCACCATCCAAACAACAAATCCATCCCCCATGGGCCCACTCATGTTCCCAAACCATTCCATCCCCTCAGGTTGACACCCCAACCTTAGCATAGCAGCGCTCCATGTGGCGCAAGGCAACACGTGGGTTGATGGGGTGCCCACAGGAGACACAGAAGATCTGCAGGTCTGTGTCATCACTGTCATTCTCATTGCTCTGCGGGATGTGAAAGGAATGATGAGACCAGGTGGGACTAGGTACTAAGCCATGTCCTACTGTATACCCCCTGCATCCTTACCTCTTCATCCTCGCGCACAGCCTGCTGCTTGGCACGAAGAATGATGGCCTCGAGCTCATGGAATCTGCGTTCCATTTCCTGAAGACGGGTGCGGGCACTCTGCTGCTCCCGGCGAATACGTTCAAGCAGCTTTTTGCCATGTTCTTCAGCAATGCAGGGGCTCTGCTGCCACTGCTGAATGCGCTGGGGAAGGATCTCATAGATGCGGCTGCAGGAGGGCAGTGGGTGGGGTATAGGCAGGGAAGATGGCAAACAGGTGGTCAAAGGATAGTAAATGGATGGGTGATAAAATGGTGAAAGGGGAAATAAACAGGTGAATGGCTAATGCTACATGGATGGGCAGAAAGATAGGTTAATGGATGGGCAAATGGGTATATGGATAGGTGTGTGACTGACTGACCAAATGGTAAAAAGGTACTGGTAGATACACTGAAAATTCTAGTGATGTTCTATTCTGTACTTCTTACCTCCCTCCTCCCACCCCTCCATGCCAGGAAAGACTCACTTGGCAGCCAGTTTCATGCCACAGTCATCTGAGCAATACTTGGAGCCAGGCTGGGCAGCACGCACACAGCCAGGCCCCAGGCACTGCGGTAGTGATGCTGGGTCCTTAGCATCAGCTCTCTCTGGGTGTTTCCATTTGTCCTTGTGTTTCTGCTTTTGCCGATGTCTCTTGTATCTCTCCTCCTTCTGAGGTTAAGACAGATCGGGGGGGGGGGGGGGGGAATCTAAGTCAGCTTCAGGTCCTGTCTCCCCCTCCATTCTAGTCTTTTCTGGCTCTTATCCCACTTATCCCCTTATCTAATATTTCTGCCTCCCCACCCTACCCTCTACCTTCCCACAACCATTTTACCCTCTCCATCACCTTCTTCTCAGACTTCTTCTCCCGACGCTTCACATGCTTCACTTTCACTGCTCTTTTCCGTAGGGCAGGGTCGAGGAATGGGGACTCTTCTGTGTCACTCATCCAGGGCTGCAAGCAGGGCATGCACTGACCCTCTTGCCTCACTCCTGACAGCCCTATCACCTGCTTATTTCCCAATAACCTTATATGCCCTCCACCTCCACTCTCCCCTTGGGAATCTCTCTGTCTCTAGAACTGCCATCCTCCCACCAAGGGAGGCTCCTGCTGCTCACTAGGCCATGGTCATCAAAGGCCCCTGCACAGAAGTCCTGGTACAGGTCAGGGTCCAGTGGTAGGTCTTCATCAGAAAGTGGCTCAGGTGTGGCTGTAGCCTCAGGTGGCTCCTTAACTGCTGATGATGCCACTGCCCCCTCATCTTCACGGATGCGCCCCAGCTTCTGTGATGGCTGTGGCGGCTGTTGAGTGGGTGGCGGCCGGCGGGGCCTTGGCAGGGACTCTGAAGGCGTCACCGGCGAGAGCTGCAGGGCAGAATCTCAGGACTGGCCCTGACCGCCCTGCCCGCATGCCCTGCCCCGCCCTGGGGGGCTGGACTCACCGAGGAAGGGAAGTACTTGTACGATTCCTGTGCCGGCAGGAGGAAGGCCCAGGTCAGCCCCAGGTAGACAGAGGGTGGCCCTGCCCTAACCCTCCCCCCCTAGCCTTGCTTTGCCTCCCCAGACATATCTGCCACCATTTCTCTCACCACCAGAACAGGCTTAGCCCTGCCTATTGTACTCTGACATGCCTGACCACCTGCCAACACTTGGCCCCCCCTACCCACCAAAATCTGGTGGGGTTCACTTGCAGCCCAGCATACCTGTTCATGCAGCATTCATGTGGACATGCTAGGCCCTTTCCCACATGTCTGGATACAATCGGCCTCCATCCCATCTGGTCCCCAATTCCTAGCCTCAAACAGCCCTGCCTGTACCTCCCAGTCATGCACCCCCACTTGACCCTATCCAGCTCTGTCCATGCTCACCCGGGCCCGCAGCTGGCACTGGCGCAGCCGGCACTTCTGCCGGATTTTGTTGGGCCCCCCAAACTTTTTCATGTCTCGGCAGAAGTCACAGTGGCCACAGTCCTCAGTGCGCCGGCATGCTTCACACTCCCCGCACATTCGAGCTGACCTTTTGATCTGCTGCTGCTGCTGGTGATGCTAGGAGACAGTGCCCAGAATAGAAATCAGGAACCTAGAAACAGCCATGATGGAACCACTGTGCCCATCCTAACCACTGCAGCCACTCACCTGGCTGGGTGTGGCCACCAAGGGCTGTGGAGAAGATTTATGGGGCGAAGCAGAGCCCCGAGCAAGCATGGCCCCAACCCCTGTCCCGGACCCTGCCCGGCGCTGCAGGTCTGGATCTGGGACAGGTCTCTTGCGCCCTCCACCCTCATCCCGGGGCTCACTGCCGTCCCGTTCATTGCCATCCCGCTCTCGAGACTTTTTGTGCCGATAGCGAATCTCCAGCTTAGGGTCCTTCTCTGTGGGACAGAAGGTTGGGCCAAGATGGATTAACAAGGAGTTAATCCTCTTTCTAGAACCATCCAATGTACCTGCTCTGCCCTCCTGCTTGAGGGCAGAGCTGCCCCTTCCTGTGGAATCCTCTATTACTGCTCTCAATGAAGCCTGCATCCCAGCTCAGCACAGACCAAGAGTCACTAAGCCACAGCCATATACCACGACTACCCAGGAGCCTCCAGTCATGGTTCTTCCTCCTCCCTCAATGCCCAGCCTGCTTTCCCTGTCCATCCCGCCCTCCTCACCTCGGCACTCCCGACAGTACCACTCCCGGATGGCCTTGGCCATCTTCTCAGTGATCCGGATGCAGTCCCCATGGAACCACTCATTGCAGTTGTCACACCCGCTACAAGGATGGGCAGAGATGTGAGGGGCCTGCCCTGACAGCCGCCCCTACTTCGCCAGGGCTCTGCCCCACCCCCCTCTCCCTGGCTCACATCATGAAGCAGTTGATGTCCGGTTTGCGGCAGATACAGTAGATGGGCGCGTTTTCCCCATTCTCCGACTTGCTGTCTTCTCCTGCGTCTGGAGGCTCTGGGTCGGAACCATCTCCCTCCTGTGGGGCACCCCCATTGTGGCAACTCCCAGCCCAGGGCCATGGCTCATCCCCCATGACAGCCCCCTCCCGGCTCACCTCAGATCCCCACTCCGCCTAGGCTTCCTCCTCAGAGCTCTCCGCGGGGTTCCACAGACCCCCGTCACTCAGCCCGGGACCTCCCCTCAGTCACCCGCATTTCCCTAACAGCTCCTCACAAACACCCTCTCACTCGCCAACACACTGCCCCCAGCAAGGGTCTTCGCAGACTCCGCAAGAGCTCAGCGGCGGGCTTGGCATCGCCGTCCCCACGACGCGGTCCCAGCCCCGCTCACAGTTTCCACGTACTCCTGACAGACCGTCCCACCGGCTCACCACAAGCTCCTGCCCCTCTGCCCAAGGAGCCCCGCCTCACGGCTTCCCACGGAACTGCCATCTGGAGTCCCCACTAAACTTCCACTACGGACCCCCGTGATGCCTCATCACAGAACTCCCAGGTGATTCACCCCGCACCCCACCATTCTTCCCACAGACCCCCACCTTTCGGCCCACAGTCTCGCGGTTACTGCTGGCCACAGAACCCCCATGCGTCTACCAGGGGCCACCAGTTACCAGCACCACCGACCTGGACCGCCGCACCCCTCCCTCGACCCAGTACTCACCATGTTTCCGCTGCCGGCGCAGCCCCTCGTGACTCCAGCTAGCGACCAGCGAACCTGTACAAAACCGGCGGCGGCGTCCGCGGCGGTTGCAAAGGCGCCCACCGCTACTTCCGCTACGGTCGCGCCTCCCGGGCACCGTACTCTTATTGCGCACGACCAGTGCGACGGCTCAGTAGCAAACGAGTAAGTCGCCCTCCCAGAGCTCCCGAAACTCCCTCAAGCGCCGCCATCTTGGCTATCGAGTCCGTACGTTCGCGGGAAACATGGCCGCGCCTATGTGAGGCTTTCCGGAGGGCGTCGCCACCTTCTCCGTCGAGTCCGTACGGCGGACTCTTGGAATTACTCGACGTTATAGGCAATATGGCCACGTCTACTTTGTGATTTCCATTCAGACGCCGACTTCTTGGAATCTGACTCCGTAAGGGGGCCGACTCCGTACGTTCCCAGAGGATATATGCCGGCGTCCAGGTCGTAGTTTCGCGGAGGGGCATGCCGTCGTGGCTGTCGATTCCGAACATCGACCGACTCTCCTGCCCGTCTGTTTACAGATACACACAGCTGCCTCCTGCAAACTACTGCTTGGATCTAGTCACGTTCAGTTCCCCTTCTACGTATGGCCGTGGGGCGCCGGCAGACTCTGTGCCTGGCCTGGGCGAAGCAAACCGGGATCCCCAGGTGTCTGCGACTTCACCTGCCTTCACCCGGCTCTCACGCCTGGCTGTTCACCAGGTTTGTCTCACACGGCTCCACATTTATTTATAAATAATTCTTAAACTAATTTCAAATTTCGTTTTAGTTGTGTAAGCGGCACAATAGCCTACTAGTATAGCACACCCTACGCAGCCATTTCTTGGTTTTGAACATTCAGAACTGAAGACATAACTAAAAGGGGTCTCTGAAGACTGCTGTCAGCCCTGGAGAACATGGGTTCCCACAGCATCGGGTCCTCCGGGATTCCAGCCTCAAGATCTAGTTAATTTAAACTTTTAACCGTTTCACCTTAGGCGCTGACACCATTGGAGTAATAAATTACTTGGAAATGAACTTTCATCGTATCACCGCTTCTTTCAATGAAAGTTTAATATAAATTAACAACAACCAAGTTGCTGCAACCTCCTTCGTGTACTTTTAAAAAAAATAAATCGGGCTGGTGTTGTGGCTCAGCGGTAGAGCACTTGCCTAGCAGGGCGGGGCCTGGGTTCCATCCTCAGCACCACAAAAAAATAAAGGCATTGTGTTGTGTCCATCTACACCTACAAAATAAATGTTAAAAAAAAATCTATAAAACCAGATCTCTTTTCGCCATTCATGAGTCCCTTATTCTGGGCAACTAGAATCCTTGTCTCCTGGATAGCTATCCTCATTCTCAAATAAACTCCTTTTCTTACACACTCTTGTGAAATTCTGTTTTAGGTGACAAAACATTTCCAAATATTATTGTAAATAAAATTGCAATGAAGATTTGTGTGTGCACACACGTGCGCACACGCACTGTGTTAGCACTATGTGAGAGTGACACAACACACGCACACGCTCTGGGATTGAACCCAGGAGCTTTAGAGTTACATCCCCAGCCCTTTTTATTTTATTTTTATTTTGACACAGGATCTTGCTAAGTTACCCAGGCAGCCCTCCAACTTACGATCCTCTTGCCCCAGACTCCTGAGTTTCTGGGATAACAGGCCTGTGCCACTGTGCGCTGTGCCAGGAACGTTCTTCAGCACTTATGATCATGTTTATTCTGATTATTTCCTTAAAGATTATGAAAATAAATGGAAAAATTATCATGAAAGTAAAACCAAGGGAAAATCTGAATAAAAACTCTCTAGCTTTGTTTATAGTTACTTGCTAAACACCAATTATCATAAACACCAATTTTAGAAGTGACTTAAACAATATGTTCTCATTAACATTTCTATAGATAAACCCTCTGATATTTTGGTCAGGTAGTAATGGTTATTTAAGTTGTTTTCAGAAACTTGGAGGCCACTGTTTTCTAAAACTGGTTGAAACCACTGACCCTTTACTTGGGCCTGCACAAGTGTCCACTGGGTAACATTTTGCAGAATGACATATGCATGTCTCAAGCTGCTGCCTGGAATGTGAACTTTGGTTACCTCTGATATTGTACATGGACGCACTGCATGATGAAATTAGAACCGATACTACAGCACTAGAATCCACAAAAAGAGCTCAATTATAGGTTGGCCGACCAGGAGACACAAGGCACACACTCAAATCTACACCCCCATCAGCCAGTGAAGAGGATTTTTAAGGGTTTGGGGAATTAAGGGGGTGACTAATGCCTTGGGTCTAGATTGAGCACAGTGTCTTTTTCTTGGGTTTTACTAGTTTAGTTCTAGGTTGTGATTTTATGGTCAGAGCCGCTTGCTATTGATTTTGGTTCATGTAGCTCCCAGTTTTGAATCTAAGTTTCCATTGGTTTGGGCTCTTAGTCCTGTCTAGCTCAGGAGATATCCTTAAGTCAGACTTGAAGATGACTCTTAGGATACCATGTTCTGAAAAAACACAACAGTTAGGAATCAGGAAGTTACCATTAAAGTATGGAGCAGGAAGTTGTGGCCTACCAACCAAGGGCTGTGATAAAGGCCAGCAAATGCTCAAAAATTAGACTGAGATCTTCATAAACAAATTCTTATTGTTTCTCAAATGCACTGGCAGACAGGTTATTCAACAATGTTTTCAGTGGCCTGATAAATCTGTTTATGGTTATTATGCCTGGTTCCAAAATTCTGGTATTAAACACCTGGCAGATGACAGTAACAGTCTACTGAATAACTGTCATGGTTGCATGTGGGTTATCATGCATAGAAGCGTAGTGGATAGAAACATCTGATGTCTGGGAATGACCAATGGACATTTTCTCTGGTCAATTGCCTAGGGACAGTGTGAATTTCTATCCTGCTCTGCCATGGCCCACACAGCACCTGAGATGGGTGTGACCTGCCAAGATGGCAATCAAGCTGCTGACTGCAAGACAGCAGGAAGCAAAACTCTGCCCTTGAAACCTTATCCCTGATTTTGAGGTACCCCCTTAAGTAAACCACTGGAACCATCTTTTCTTTGTCTAGTTCTAGTACTCACGTGGAGTAGATTTATCAGGGGCTCTGATTTATGTAAATATATTTCTGATTATTTGTATTTTGTTCATCACTAATTAATTTAGTTTCCAGGTGGCTCACACCCTCCTTGGCAGGAAGAAGATATCCCCCATACTCCTACCCCCACCCCCTGTGAGCTGGCCTTTCCTCCTTTCACGATGACACCCTAAACATGAAGCTGGCCCAGGAGGAGATTCAAATTAAGTAGATTCTCCGGTAAATGGGGCCTGATCACCCCCAGACACAGAATATAGAAATTAAGGTAAGCTATACCCACCTCAAAGTAATAGATGATGCACCGCAATCTAGAAAGAGAATAGAGAGGTGGGAAAGTTCATTTTGATACCCTGATATAAAACCGGAGCAAAACTTTTCCAGAAAAAAAGGGCTATCCACTTAAAATCCTTTTAAAATAGAATTTAGGAGGAAATAATCCATTTTCTACTGTTTGGGGAGTGCTTGAACAATTTCAACTGAGCAGACAAATTCTCCTCTGCAGTCCCTCCCACTGCATCCTTACAGAACTCTACATAGAGCAATCTAACTTAAAGGCATAACCCAGCTGAATTCTAATCATTCTGAGGCTGGCTTTGAACTTGCAATCTTCCTACCTCAGCCTCCTGAGCCACTGGGATTACAAGTGTGGGCCACTGCGTCAGGAACCTGTTAGGTTTTTAAGATCATAAAAAATGTGGTTTTGACCAAATAACATATAAATCAAATAGAGATAAATGTGTGTGGACCAAATCTGCAGGGAAGCCCATTGAATACTAAATGTGGCAATCTTGCTGGTAAGATCACCCAGACACCTATGAGTCCTATTCAGCTCTGCCAGGTCCCACACAGCACTGGACATGAGGTGAATGCTGCAGCCACAGAGCCTCTCAGAGATGGGTATAGCCTTCCAAGACGCCACTCAACCTGTTAACCACAAGACATTATGAAGCAAGACTTTACCCCTGAAACCTTATCCCTGCCTTTGATGTACCTCCTTAAATAAGCCACAGGAGCCATTTTCTAATTGTTCAGCTCCATCTCCTATGTGGGCTGGATCTATAAGGCGCTCTGCTTTTGAAACCTATTCTTTGACTCTGCCTCTTACTTCTTCATTAACTATTACAGATTGTATTTTCTGAGGTGGCTTATCCCCTCCTGCACAGGAAAAATTACCCTGGTGAGGCACTGGTTGCCTTGTGATAGATAAATGTTTGTAAATGTACACAGTGACAAAAATAATTATTTTTATACTGTTTAAAGGTTTCTCTAATCTGTTCAGTAACTAAACTTATAAGACAAATATCCATAATCTAATGGATATTAATTAAATATCTAGATCATTTCCAAATAAGATGAAATATTAGTGTATTAGTTAATAAACATAGGTTCAAGCATTTTTTACTTTTGGCTTCATAAAGTTTGTAGGGAAAATATGAGTATGTTAATAATTATGTATCTCTCCACGAGGAACACATTTCTAGAAACTAAGTAATGGTATTAAATCTGTAGAGTGGTGTTTCACAATTGTTAACCGTCATAATTCTAACATAAGGTAACTAAAACTAGAAATTAGAAGGGAAATGATTCTGAATGCAAGGAAAGTAAGGCATCTTTGAGGAAGAAGTTTATGAAATATGAGGATATGTTTTTGTTGAGGGAAAAAGAATGTGCTTTTATCCTAAAAATTGGTTGTTCCAATGTTAGTGAGAACAAAAATGTCCAAAGACTATAAAGATTATGATTTTTCTAAAAATTGAGTAAAAATGACATAAAATAGTACAGAGACATAATTCCCTGTGTTCAAATGTAGACTTGGAGATTGATTAGTTCTTTTTAAAAAATATTTTAGTTGTAGATGGACCCAATAACTTTATTTATTTTTTAATGTGGTGCTGAGAAGCAAACCCAGTACCTCACATATATTAGGCAAGTACTCTACCATTGGGCTACAACCTCAAACCTTGATTTGTTCCTTTTTTTTTTTTTTTTTTTTTTTTTTTTTTTTTTTTTGGTACAAGGGATTGAACTATTCAGGGGCACTCAACCACTAAGCTACAACCCCAGCCCTATTTTGTATTTTATTTAGAGACAGGTTCTCACTGAGTGCTTAGCACCTCACTGTTACTGAGGCTGGCTTCGAACTCACGATCCTTCTGCCTCAGCATCCCGAGCTACTGGGATCATAGGCATGCACCACCCCACCTGGCTCTGAATTGCAATTCCTAAGACCTCAAATATCTTCTTAGTTTGACAATTTCTGGGATTGAAGTGTTTGACAAGATAAAACTCTAGAAGTAGAATTATTTTATAGTTGAGAATACATTTCTTAAGACAGTTCATACAAATATATTTCTAACAGTATTGCATGAAGGTTTTCAGGTCAGTTTCCTGACTAGTTTCTTAGATTAGTGCAAACTCTTGAAATCATGCACCCCTTCCAGTAAAAGAGTGATGGCATCCACAGCCACTTATAAATAGTATACACTTATTACCGTACTAATATAGTGCAAAAATCAGAAACCACATAAAAAAGAAATATTTAACAGGATGATATTATGGTTTAGATCTTAAATGTACCTCAAAAGTCCCACATGCTAAAGGCTTGATTGCCTCTTGGGAAGTGGTAGACCTTTAGGAGATTCGGCCTAGGGAGGGAGTAATTTATTAGGGGTGTGCCCTTGAAAGGGACATTGGGACCCCAGCCCCTTCCTCCTTCTCTCTCTCTCACTTCTCTCTCTCTCTCTCTCTCTTCCTCTCACTCTCTTCTTCCCAGCCTCCATGAAATGAGAAAATTTTCTTTACTACATGCTCCCCATATAGATGAGCTAAAAATAATATAAGCCAGGTGTGGTGGCTGAAATTATTATTATTATTATTATTATTATTATTATTATTAATCCTGTATTATTATTACAGAATTATACCTGTAATCCCGGTAATTTGGGAGGCTAAGGCAGGAGGATCACAAATTCAAGGTTAATCTGGGCAATTTAAGGAAACCCTGTCTGAAAATATAAAATAATGGCAGTGGCAGAGCTGTCCAGTACTGCCCAAACACACAAACTAAAACAAAACAAAACAAAAAAACTATCTCTAACATTTCCTTAAAATCCAGGTACCATCTTAGCTAGTACTCTTAGGGAGCTCCTGATTTCCACTAACGGTGCTCACTTTCATCTGAGTGCAGACATCAGGAGGAAAACAAAGAACAGTAAATGTTTTGTCAAAAAATAGACAACTTGGGGGCTGGGGATGTGGCTCAAGCGGTAGCGCCCTCGCCTGGCATGCGTGAGGGCCTCGGTTGGATCCTCAGCACCACATACAAACAACGATGTTGTGTCCGCCGAGAAATGGAAAATAAATATTAAAAAATTCTCTCTCTCTCTCTCACTCTCTCTTAAAAAAAAAAAAAAATAGACACTTGGGCTGGGGATGTGGCTCAAGCGGCAGCGCGCTCGCCTGGCATGCGTGCGGCCCGGGTTCGATCCTCAGCACCACATACAAAGATGTTGTGTCCGCCGATAACTAAAAAATAAATATTAAAAAGAAAATTCTCAATAAATAATGCTGCAGTAAACATCTTTTTTTTAAAAAAATAGACACTTATGACTGTAAATCTAGCTTAAGATAACAGTAGTAATCATAATTTTAAAGCCTTATATTTGCCTAGTTCTTTAAAGTTTACAAGATACTTTCAAACATAGCACCTTATTTGATTCTAAGTAGTTTATAAGGTAAATGGAGCAGCAGAATTGCTATTCTTACTCTACAGTGAAAGCAGGTGAGGCTCAAGCAGCCCAAATCCCTTGCCAGAGCATGCAGTTAAGTAATAATGAACCAAATAAATTTTAATAGTTAAGCCTTCATACTGTGAGTATTGGGCTGTGGACTGCAATCCACACATGGACTCTGAGAATCCCGAATGGGAGATGCTTGGTAAAAAGGCTAATGGAGCAGTCACGGAATGGAATAGGTTCTGAAAGCTGAGGGTCACAGTAAACCTGAGTAAGGAAATGGATTTGAAGTCCAGGTGGTCAGAGATCAGGATCAGAATCTTAAGCAGGGAAACAAGTAACACAAAATTAGAAACTATGTACAAAGCCTCAGAAGAAGTAGGGACCATAGCAACAGGAAAGGTAAGCCCAACTCTACCAAAAACTCCTCAGGAGGGAGATGGAAAACTTCCAGGTACTTATCGCAAACAACAAGGCTTAGATAAATACCTAAAATTCAATTACAGAATCAAGTTTAATGCTTCAATTCTAATTGTCCAGCAAGTACGACAAAATCAGAACTAGAGTCATTCACTGATGCATGTATTAACAAAATTTACCCCATCCTGCTAAAAGTACAACTGATGAACTGATATGTGTATTATTAAGAGTGAATTTGGGGCTGGGGATGTGGCTCAAGCGGTCGCACGCTCATGTGTGCGACCCGGGTTCGATCCTCAGCACCACATACCAACAAAGATGTTGTGTCCGCCAAGAACTAAAAAATAAATATTAAAAATTCTCTCTCTCTCTCCTCTCTCACTCTCTCTTTAAAAAAAAAAAAAGGATAAACTTAATGCAATAAACTTTAAAAAAAAAAAGAATGAATTTGGACTGGGGTTGTAGCTCAGTAGTAGAGTACTTGCCTAGCATAAGGGAGGCACTGGGTTTGATATTCAGTACCACATAAAAATAAAATATTGTATCCATCTAAACTAAAAACAAATTTAAAGAGTGAATCTACTGCATATTAATGTTTCCAAAACCCTTTTAGTCTAATCACTTGGATTCTGTATATATTTTTGTTAGATTTCGATTTTTGCTTGTTGACAAAACCCTGTGTTTCATATCTTCTAACATTTAATTTTGTTTTTCCAATGATATTAGGGCTGGAATTAGGGACTGTCACATGCTAGGCAAGTGCTCTACTACAGAGTTACTTCCCCAATCCCCAGTCCTTTTTCTTTTTTCTTTTGAAATAGGGTCTCACTGAGTTGCCCAGGCTGGCCTCGAACTTGTGATTCTCCTGCCTCAGACTTCCAAGTAATTAGGACTACAGGGCTGTGCCACCAGGCAACATTTAATATTTTGATTTTTAAATCTGTTTCCTTCTTTAAATTCCTTTCATGTAAAGTAATAATTTTAGTATATTGACAGTACATGGAGCCCGAGAAAAAAACAAATAAATTAAACTGTTGCCTGGTTTTCAGGAGAGTCAAAATGGTTTTTTTCATCCCTTAGGAAGAAATGAGAGCAGGGAATTCACATTCTCTTTTGGTAGTTTTTTAGTTCTGGGATACATCCAGAGGGGAGCAGCCTGGACTCCCGACAGCAAGAGACAGAGAATCTTTGATTCTTGACAACAGATTGTTGACTGAGGCTAGTGACAGATGGGTTTGAGAAGAGGGCAGAGCCTTGAAGGGAAGGTGGAGCTTGAAGAGGGGACTGGGCCTGTGGCAGTGAAGGAAAGGCCCCAGTTGCCCGGTCAGATTTGACTTTGAGCTGTGAACTACCTACCTGAGCTGGCTGGTGCCCGAGTGACATAAATTTTATGGCCCTGCTACCTTCCCTTTTTATAGGACAGCCCCCACGAGACCCTCAGTCCCTGGCTCTGAAGACACGGGGATATTTGGGGATGCCTCTGTGTTCTCTTTCCTCCCGTCCCAGCCTGGTTTCAGAAGGGCCTTTCAAAATTGATATAAAGAACAAGAGACAGAAAAGATGAAAAGCCACCAGTAGGGACTCCAAAATAGTATTTAGAGAGACTGGATTCAAGAAATCATAAAATCGTGAAATAGAACACAGTGCTAACTCCAAAGGACAGTTCCAGGGATACTCCTGATTTGAGGAGATTTCTATTTATTAACTATGACCCGCATGCATATTCATCACAAAATCTGCAGCCTGTCTGCTGAAAAAGAAGAAAGAAAGCCCCCCTGATGAAGCCGCTACTTCCAGAGTAAACAAAGAGACAAATTACTGGATAAAATCGGGGAGAGGGGATGGATCTGGAGTTAACAGGTCAACGGTCTTTTTCGTTTGAGATGTAACAGGAGAAAGGAAATGGAATGGACATCTCCAGACCACAAAAGGTATTTCAGAGACCTAATTTACATACTAAAGCTAGACACTGGAGGCTGTAACTAGGAGGTAGTGTGGGAACGGGCAATTCTTAAACTCATGTAATCTTGTGTCAAATATCCTTATGCCAGAGCATGCGCCTCTCTGAGAGGGAGCTCGGACGAGGGTCGAGTTTGCCGGGCGGGGGACGGGGGGCAGAGGGAAGCCAGAGAACTCTCAGGGTCTGGCACACTGTCCGACGCCCACGCCGACCGTGGTTACCACCTTGGGAGTGGGGCTTGTCACCTTCCACCGCATGACGTCCAACGGCCGTTTGTAGCTTTCGGAGTGGCGATTGTAACTAAGAAAGGAAAAGCGGATGCCAGAGACCGGAAGCGGGCTCTGTCACCATGGGAACCAAAGAAGCTAGTTTCGCAATTTCCTTCCGGGGCTGAGTTGCTGAGGGTGCCTGGTCTTCGTCTCACCGCTAGTCAAGCCCTCCTTGTCCTAGGCTTAAACCAGGAAAAGTGGAGACTTCAGGAAATAAATGGTGGTGACTGCTACACCCTTTCTCACGACAAACTGAACACGCTCTTGGAGAGAGTATGTGAAATAAAACGATTCCAGTAATTTAAAACGAACTACCAATGACAGAGGATGGCAAATGTCAAACAACAACAACAAAAAACTGACCCAGTCTTGAAAGGATCGTGGGAGATTGTCCTCCAAGGGAATTATTGAGCTAAATTCTGATATCTGATTGAAATTATTCACAACATAAAAGGGATCTGTAGGCTGAAGGACATTAAAAGTGTCACATAGCATGTGCTATTGGCAGTGTGGGAAAGGCGGGCCATGAATATGATGGGTATGACACGGCTACTCTGTGGGATAAACGGCTTGGCGAGAGCACTCCGAGTGGGGATGGGGAGGTAGGCAGGGGCCTGGACAATGGTGCTTTTCCTAGGCATTCCTAAAAAGTGACAGGGAGTCTGCTTTTGTCAATGAAACATTGGGTCCTACCACAATCACCACGCTCCCCCATGTCCTCCATTCCACATCTAGGCCATTTCTTACCTGGTTCCCCTGGGCTCTCTCTCGTGTGTGCCCCCTTCTTTCTCCTGGGAATTGAAACTCAGGGGTGCTTTATCACTGAGCCATATTCCCCAGTCCTTTATTTATTTATTTATTTATTTATTTATTTATTTATTTTTTTTTTATTGTTGGTCGTTCAAAACATTACATAGTTCTTAATACATCGTATTTCACAGTTTGATTCAAGTGTGTTATGAACTCCCAATTTTACCCCGTATACAGATTGCTGTATCACATCAGTTACCCTTCAATTTACTGACATAATGCCTTTCTAGTGTCTGATGTATTCTGCTGTCTGTCCTATTCTCTACTATCCCCCCTCCCCTCCCCTCCCCTCCCCTCCCCTTTTCTCTCTCTACCCCTTCTACTGTAAATCATTTCTTCCATTTGTATTGTCTTGTCTTACCCCTCCTTTCCTCTTATATGTCATTTTGTATAACCCTGAGGATCGCCTTCCATTTCCATGCGATTTCCCTTCTCACTTCCTTTCCCTCCCACCTCTCAACCCTGTTAATGTAAATCTTCTTCTCAAGCTCTTTGTCCCTACCCTGTCCTTGTTTCCTCCCCTTATATCAAAGGAGTCATTTGGTATTTGTTTTTTAAAGATTGACTAGCTTCACTTAGCATAATCTGCTCTAATGCCATCCATTTCCCTCCAAATTCTATGATTTTGTCATTTTTTAGTGCAGAGTAATACTCCATTGTGTATACATGCCACATTTTTTAATCCATTCATCTATTGAAGGGCATCTAGGCTGATTCCACAATCTTGCTATCGTGAATTGTGCTGCTATGAACATCGATGTAGCAGTGTCCCTGTAGCATGCTCTTATTAGGTCTTTAGGGAATAGACCGAGAAGGGGGATAGCTGGGTCAAATGGTGGTTCCATTCCCAGCTTTCCAAGAAATCTCCATACTGCTTTCCAAATTGGCTGCACCAGTTTGCAGTCCCACCAGCAATGAACAAGAGTGCCCTTTTCCCCGCATCCTCTCCAGCACTTATTGTTGTTTGACTTCCTAATGGCTGCCAATCTTACTGGAGTGAGATGGTATCTTAGGGTGGTTTTGATTTGCATTTCTCTGACTGCTAGCGATGGTGAGCATTTTTTCATGTACTTGTTGATTGATTGTATGTCCTCCTCTGAGAAGTGTCTGTTCAGGTCCTTTGCCCATTTATTGATTGGGTTATTAGTTATCTTATTGTCTAATTTTTTGAGTTCTTTATATATTCTGGTTATTAGGGCTCTATCTGAAGTGTGTGGAGTAAAGATTTGTTCCCAGGATGTAGGCTCCCTATTTATCTCTCTTATTGTTTCTTTTGCTGAGAAAAAACTTTTTAGTTTGAGTAAGTCCCATTTGTTGATTCTAGTTGTTAACTCTTGCGCTATGGGTGTCCTATTGAGGAATTTGGAGCCTGATCCCACAGTATGTAGATCATAACCAACTTTTTCTTCTATCAGATGCCATGTCTCTGATTTAATATCAAGCTCCTTGATCCATTTTGAGTTAACTTTTGTGCATGGCGAGAGATAGGGATTCAGATTCATTTTGATGCAAATGGATTTCCAGTTTTCCCAGCACCATTTGTTAAAGATGCTATCCTTCCTCCATTGCATATTTTTAGCCCCTTTATCAAATATAAGATAGTTGTAGTTTTGTGGATTGGTTACTGTGTCCTCTATTCTGTACCATTGGTCCACCCACCTGTTTTGGTACCAGTACCATGTTGTTTTTGTTACTATTGCTCTGTAGTATAGTTTGAAGTCTGGTATCGCTATACCGCCTGATTCACACTTCCTGCTTAGTATTGTTTTTGCTATTCTGGGTCTTTTATTATTCCATATGAATTTCATGATTCTTTTATCTATTTCGACAAGAAATGCTGTTGGGATTTTGATTGGCATTGCATTGAACTTATAGAGAACTTTTGGTAATATCGCCATTTTGATGATGTTAGTTCTGCCTATCCATGAGCAGGGTATATTTTTCCATCTTCTAAGGTCTTCTTCTATATCTTTCTTTAGGTTCTGTAATTTTCATTGTATAAATCTTTCACCTCTTTTGTTAGGTTGATTCCCAAGTATTTTATTTTTTGGGGGGATATTGTGAATGGAGTAGTTGTCCTCATTTCCGTTTCAGAGGGTTTCTCGCTGATATACAGGAATGCCTTTGATTTATGCGTGTTGATCTTATATCCTGCCACTTTGCTGAATTCATTTATTAGCTCTAATAGCTTCTTTGTAGACCCTTTTGGGTCTGCTAGGTATAGAATCATATCATCTGCAAATAGTGATAATTTAAGTTCTTCTTTTCCTATTTTTATGCCTTTAATTTCTTTTGTCTGTCTAATTGCTCTGGCCAGTGTTTCGAAGACTATGTTGAACAGAAGTGGTGAGAGAGGGCATCCCTGTCTTGTTCCAGATCTTAGAGGGAATGCCTTCAATTTTTCTCCATTCAGAATGATGCTGGCCTGTGGCTTATCATAGATTGCTTTTACAATGTTGAGGTATGATCCTGTTATCCCTAATTTTTCTAGAGTTTTGAACATAAAGGGATGCTGTACTTTGTTGAATGCTTTTTCTGCATCTATCGAGATGATCATATGGTTCTTATTTTTAAGTCTATTGATGTGGTGAATAACATTTATTGATTTCTGTATATTGAACCAGCCTTGCATCCCATGGATGAATCCTACTTGATCATGGTGTATAATTTTTTTGATATGTATTTGAATCCGATTCGCCAGAGTTTTATTGAGGATTTTTGCATCAGGGTTCATTAGAGATATTGGTCTGTAGTTTTCTTTCTTTGAAGTGTCTTTGTCTGGTTTCGGTATCAGGGTGATGTTGGCCTCGTAGAATGAATTTGGAAGTTCTCCTTCTTTTTCTATTTCCTGAAATAGCTTGAAAAGTATTGGTGTTAGTTCCTCATTAAAGGTTTTGTAAAACTCTGCTGTGTACCCATCCGGTCCTGGGCTTTTCTTAGTTGGTAATCTTTTGATGGTTTCTTCTATTTCCTCAATTGTTATTGGTCTGTTTAGGTTGTCTATATCCTCCTGACTCAATCTGGGCAGATCATAAGACTTAAGGAATTTATCTATGCCTTCACTATCTTCTATTTTATTGGAGTATAAGGTTTCAAAATAATTTCTGATTATCTTCTGTATTTCTGAAGTGTCTGTTGTGATATTGCCTTTTTCATCTCGTATGCTAGTAATTTAGGTTCTCTCTCTTCTTCTGTTCGTTAGCATGGCTAAGGGTCTGTCAATTTTACTTATTTTTTCAAAGAACCAACTTTTAGTTTTGTCAATTTTTTCAATTGTTTCTTTTGTTTCAATTTCATTAATTTCAGCTCTGATTTTAATTATTTCTTGCCTTCTACTTCTTTTGCTGTTGTTTTGCTCTTCTTTTTCTAGGAATTTGAGATGAAGTATGAGATCATTTATTTGTTGGTCTTTTCTTTTTTTGAGGAATGAACTCCAAGCAATGAATTTTCCTCTTAGAACTGCTTTCAATGTGTCCCATAGATTCCGATATGTTGTGTCTGTGTTTTCATTTAACTCTAGGAAGTTTTTAATTTCCTCCTTGATGTCTTCTAAAACCCATTAATCATTCAGCAACCTATTGTTCATTCTCCAAGTGATGCTTGATTTTTCCTTCCTTCTTTTATCATTGATTTTCAGTTTCATTCCATTATGATCAGATAAGATGCATGGTATTATCTCTACCCCTTTATATTGTCTAAGAGTTGCCCTGTGACATAATATATGGTCTATTTTTGAGAAGGTTCCATGTGCTGCTGAGAAAAAAGTGTAACTACTTGATGTTGGGTGGTATAGTCTATATATGTCAATTAAGTCTAGGTTGTTAATTGTGTTATTGAGTTCTATAGTTTCCTTATTTAACTTTTGTTTGGTAGATCTGTCCAGTGGTGAGAGAGGTGTGTTGAAGTCTCCCATGATTATTGTTTGGTGGTCTATTAGACTCTTGAACTTGAGAAGAGTTTGCTTGATGAACACAGCTGCACCATTATTTGGGGCATATATATTTATGATTGTTATGTCTTGTTGGTGTATGGTTCCCTTGAGCAGTATGAAGTGTCCTTCTTTATCCCTTTTGATTAACTTTGGCTTGAAATCTATTTTATTAGATATGAGTATGGACACTCCTGCTTGTTTCCGCAGTCCATATGAGTGATATGATTTTTCCCAACCTTTCACCTTCAGTCTATGAATATCTTTTCCTATCAGATGTGTCTCCTGTAGGCAGCATTTTGTTGGGTCTTGTTTTGTGATCCATTCTACTAGCCTGTGTCTCTTAATTGGTGAGTTTAAGCCATTAACATTTAGGGTTATTATTGAGATATGGTTTGTTCTTCTAGCCATATTTGTTTATTGATGTTACTAAACCTGATTTGTTATCCTCTTTGACTACTTTCCCCTCTTTACTGTCCTACCTCCCATTGTTGGTTTTCAATGTTATTTTCCATTTCCTCTTCCTGTAATGTTTTGCCAAGGATTTTTTGAAGAGATGGTTTTCTAGCTTCGAATTCTTTTAACTTTTGTTTATCGTGGAAGGTTTTAATTTCATCTTCTATCCTGAAACTTAATTTCACCGGATACACGATTCTTGGTTGGAACCCATTTTCTTTCAGTGTTTGAAATATGTTATTCCAGGATCTTCTAGCTTTCAGAGTCTGTGTTGAGAGATCAGCTGTTATCCTGATTGGTTTACCCCTAAATGTAATCTGCTTTCTTTCTCTTGTAGCTTTTAAAATTCTCTCCTTATTCTGTATGTTGGACATCTTCATTAAAATGTGTCTAGGTGTGGATCTCTTATGATTTTGCATATTCGGCGTCCTGTAGGCTTCTAGGATTTGGGATTCTGTCTCATTCTTCAATCTGGGAAGTTTTCTCGTATTATTTCACTGAATAGACTGTTTATTCCTTTGGTATGGAGTTCTGTGCCTTCCTGTATCCCAATGACTCTTAAATTTGGTCTTTTGATGTTTTCCCATAATTCTTGGATGTTCTGCTCATGGTTTCTTAGCAGACTTGCTGAGCTGTCTATGTTCTTTTCCAGTTGAAATACTTTATCTTCATTGTCTGATGTTCTCTCTTCTAGGTGATCTACTCTGCTGGTAGTATTCTCAATTGAGTTTTTAAGTTGGTTTATTGTTTCCTGCATTTCTAGTATTTCTATTTGTTTGTTTTTTATTACCTCTATCTCCCTGTGAAATTGATCTTTTACTTCCTGAATTTGTTTGTCAATGTGATCTTTCATTGTCTGATTTTGCTGTCTCATGTCTTCCTTGAGACTCCAGATCATCTGAAGCATGTATATCCTAACCTCTCTATCTGACATTCCATCTGTTGCACCTATTACCTCTTCTAAAGTTGAGTTGACCTGCATTGCCTGTGGTCCTTTCTTTCCTTGTCTTTTCATACTGCTGGCGTTTCTTTCTGCTTGGTGAAACTGTTGTGTTTTTGAAATTTTCCCTCTATTTATTTATATTGCTCTTGTATAGTTGAAAAATCACCCTTGCAGGGCAGGAAGTGGCTGTGATCCTCCTCCAATTGGTGTGATCCGTCTACCACGCTGGCAGGCCCTAGGTCTGCTCTGCTGGTCGGTCAAAGGTCCGCCTACCCAGCAGGCGCGAGGGGCACCTCTGTCACTCCGCAGGTTGCTGGGCCTAACCTCCCAATGGGTGGCAGGTTCGCCTAGCTTGCAGGCACTGGGGGAGGGGCCGGTTCCGCCCCTCAGCAGACCGCTCGGCCCGATCTGCCGGTGGTCGCAGTCCCTCCTACCTTGCAGACACTGGGGGAGGGGACAGGCCTGTCCCTCAGCGGGCCGCCAGCCCTGTCCTACTGGTGGGTCCTGCCCGCGTTCCCTGCAGGCGCCTGTAGCTGTTCTGTGACTCCGCTGGTTGCTGGCTTATTTATTTATTTTTAAATTTTGATTCAGGGTCTACTAAATTGCTGAGGTTGGCCTCGAACTTTTGATCCTCTTGCTTCAGCTGGGATTAAGGGTATGCGACAGCTCACCAGGTTCTAACCCTACTTCCCTAAGCAGTAAATCTGAACATGGTAGTTCATAAGAGGATGTTGTCCATTCCAAATCTCTCATGAACATCTGTGAGGCAGGCCAGGTGGAAGAGAAGGATGAGCTAAATAAAGCCAGGACAGTACAACAGATGGCAGCCCAGGTAGTCCAGTCAGACCATTCTGGGGAATACATAACTTGGCAATGGAATGTGCAGGTATAATAGATTCACTACACATAGTGAACCCCAGTCCTACCTCAGGACTGCAGGGTGTATTTCTCCAGCTGCAGATGGTGTTGCTAGCAGAAGTTTTTCATTGTTAGCCTTATTCTGAGTTGCCTAGACTAAAGAAAGGTCACACCTTTCTTGGACAGCTCACATCCAGTGACTCATTAATGATACAGGGCATTAAGCTTTCCTGACCTGATTGTCCTAACTCCAGACAATTCTGACAGGTTATCCCAGCAGCTGGGGTTCCCTGTGTACTGGCTGGGGACATCAAGGCAGTTTTAAGCTCAATGCACCAAATTTTGCTTTCTTCCACTGCTGTGATTTCATGAACAAAAATAATTTTTTCATCATGAAATGGCTATTTGTATTTTTACTCATATTTTCTTTACAAAGGAACAGCCATCCATTTGTGGTTGGCTTTAAGTCCTCATTTTTTTTTAAACTGTCTCTGGTTTCTAATGAAAAACCTGCTTTTCAATCATTGCTCCCAAAGTGCACTGTTTTCCTCTAGCTGCTTTCAATATTATTTTAGTTTAATTACAATATTTTGGGCCATTATTTTCTTTGGGTTTATCTTTGAAACTTATTTGGGGTTTATTGACCTTCTAGAATATATAAGCCTATATCTTTTCACTAAGTTTGAGAAGTTCTAGTCATTTTGCTTCAAATATTTTTATCTGCACCAATCTCATTCTCTTCTGAAATCTCAATGACATGAGAGTTGAACTTCTTATATAGCCTCCAAAGATTTCCAAGTCCCTTTTCATTGTTTTTCAATCTTTATTCCTCCCCTTTCCAGACTGTATGGTTTCTGTTTATCTATTTTTAAGTCCCTTAACTCCCTCCCCTGTCATCTCCTTTTTGCTACTGAATTAAACCAGTGGCTCAGTTTTGTCTTCATTCAATTTTCATATTTTTCAATTCTGACATTTCCATATGGGTTTTTGTGGGGAGCCATTCTCACATGTGACTGGGCAACTCCCGTTTGGGTGTGAGGCGCTCTGGCTAAACTGTGTCGGAGCTTTCCCCACCCTCTCCTGGTGCAAGAGCCTGTCCGTGTGGGGGTGTGACTGACCACTGAACCCGGGGGCCAATCACTGACCCTGACCTTGGAGTGCGGCCCCCCTCAACCTTCATTGGATGGAATTCTCCCCTGAATTTCTTGTTCCCCAATAAAAGGCTACTCCCTGGCGTGCTCCCTCTCTCTCTCTCTCCTGCTAGCCCTGAGTAATCCTTGCTGCCCTACCGGGTGGTTCGAGGTGGGAGTTCAGAGGGAGAGCCGTCTCGGACCTGGTCATAGAAAAAGGTAACTGAGTCTGTGTGTTTATTTCGATCTCACTAGTTAACTTTTATGCCAAGAACCTCTTTAATGAAACCAGTGCACTGGTCGCATGGTGGAAAATTTTTCCCATGGTTTCAGTTTCTTTGTGGAGAGTTTGTGTTTTTTCATTTATTTTATTTTATTTTATTTCTCCTCCAGTACTGGGGATTAAACCAGGTATGCTCTACCATGGAACTACATCCTCAGCCTCTTAATTTCTTATTTTGAGACAGAGTCTTACTAAGTTTCCAAGTCTGGCCTTGAATTTGCAATTGATCCTCCTGCCTCAGACTCCTGAATAACTAGGATTACAGAGAGCCCAACTTTCCATTCATTTTAAGAGCTTTCACCTTGATGTTATAGAAAATGGTTGTATGAAAGCTTTAAGATCTTGTATGATAATTCAGTATTTAAATTTTTATGGCCAATGTAAAGAAAGATTAGCGAAAAAACTTTGCAGAAAAGTCACATTTTTTTTGTGGCTATCTGCAGTAGAGGTTTTTGTTTGTTTGTTTGTTTTTGGTACTGGGGATTGAACTCAGGGGCATTTGACCACTGAGCCACATCTCAGCCCTATTTTGTATTTTATTTAGAGACAAGGTCTCACTGAGTTGCTTAGTATCTTGCTTTTGCTGTGGCTGCTTTTGAACTCGTAACCTTCCCGTCTCAGCCTCCTGATCTGCTGGGATTACAGGCATGCACCACCACACCCAGCTTGTAGTAGAGTTTAATGATGATAATAATAATTACATGAGAAGCACACAATTCTGCAATACTTCATGTTTTATAAGTACTTACACATAAATATAATAATAATAATCATTGTTATAATTTTGGTACTGCAGATTGAACACAGGGTTGTCTTACCACAGAACTACATCCCCAGTCCTTTTTTAATTTTAAATTTTTTAATTGCTGAGGGTTTTGCTAAGTTGTTGAGACTGGCCTTGAAATAGTAATCCTCCTACCTCAGCCTCCTCAGTCACTGGGATTACAGGCATTTGCCATCAGATGTGCAGTTTACACATAAACATTCTTATTGGATCTATTAGGTAGACAGAAGAAAGGTAATATTCATTTGCAGTTAAAGCAGTTGAGATTCAAGGAGCCTAAGTGGTTTGCCAAGCTACAAAGTCAGAAATAATATTGGATATTAGTAAAAAACAAACAAACAAACAAAAACTTCCTACTATGACATTCTGATCCTAAAATTAGGCTAAAATTAGGGAATTGGCCCAGGGAACTTCAAGATGGGAGAAATTCGATGAAAAGGTGATGGAGAAGCCATAGCACTGAGCTGGGCATGATGAAGAAAAGGGTTCCAAAGGCTAAGGGTCTCAGTGGGCCTGGGTCAAGACACATTAAATATGCAATTAATCATGTTCTAAAGTTTAGTATTGCAGGCTGGGAATAAGGAAAACAGAGCTAGGAACTCAGAATGGCACCTCAGGACAAGTGGGAACCACAGCAGCAAGAGAGAATACAAATCTACCAAAGATTTCTAGACAAAGACTCTCAAGATACTCCATGCCAACAGTAAGACCAAAGCTAATATCTAAAATTCATTTACTAAATCATACTTTGGTTCTTCCATTCTACCTTGGAGTTGAACACAGAATGCTAGAGAACAGACAAAATTCATATTTGTGTATGTTCAGTGATTCACTAGGGACATAAAAGACTCACCATATAGTCATATCATGGCAAAGATATGTTATAATGAAAATATACAAGGCAAAACCAGAAATGGTAAAAGGAGCATGGGTCAGTCTGCAAGATACCAGACATATATTTCTAAAAGTCCTCTCTCAGTGGAGTTGCACAGGACAGACTTTATCCTCCAGCACCTATGTAACAACTAGTGTGAAGGGTTTATCCACCTCATTAGAAACTCATTCTCCAAGGCTTTTATGTACCAAAATTCTAGAAAACCATACATAAGGCAGATGTTCAGCATAAACCATATTGTTTGCCTAGCAAACCACCCTTAATCCTTCAGAGGAAGTTTTACGTCAGTATAGGGACCTGTTTACCACCCAAGTTCCTACATATGGGCCAAAAGTCAACTTTGCAGGCAGGCCTTCCTAAAGATAGCAGTCTCCTAACTTTCTCCCCTGACTTTCTCTTCCTTTGGGGCTTGTTTCCTCTAAGCTCCAAGTAGGAAGTAGGCCTGCTCCTTGGGTTTGCTGGTAGGTTTTCCTCCTACAGTTGATCCACATAAGAAGCCCTGCAACCAGTCTAGCCCCTTCCAGCCCCTGGTAGATCAGGGTTGTTGAGTCCTACAGTCTGCAGAAGCCTTCAGTCTACTGCTTTCTAGCTCCATATATATATATATATATATATATATATATATATATATATATATATTTGTTGTTTTGTTTTTGTTTGTTTGTTTATGTGGTGCTGAGGATCGAACCCAGGGCCTCACACATGCAAGGCAGGCACTCTACCACTGAGCCACAACCCCAGCCCTAGCTCCAGGTTTTTAAGGTCCTTGGAGCTAGAGAAGAGGGAGCAGTTCTGTATGTCGGTTGAGGTTTGCTATGCGTAGAATGGAGCATCACAAAACCATTCTCCTACTATTTTGTATCCTTCACCCACTTCCCCTTAATCATCCTGTATCTCTTTTTTTTTTTCTAAAAACCAACAATACAGACAGCCCAGCACTCTGTAACATGTAATGATTTCATGCACAGGAAATGATAAGCTCATTGCAGGTAGGAATCCTGTATCTTCTGAAGGGTAAGCCTTAACAGGGGCTCAGTGTAATTAGAGTAGGGTCTCCCCAGACGTCTATGCACCTAGCAGGGGGTCAGTACCTCCTGACCAAGTATAGCTGGAGGGTTTTCTAGCCTGCTGGAAGTGGTTTATAGAACAAGGGAATTCATTACTTGAGCCAATTTTCTGTTGCCTGTGTCTGGGGATTCTGTGCAGGGCCTGTCAACCTTCTGTAGGAAGAAGTATACTGCCGGGTTTCTGTTCTCACTACTAAAAGGCTCAGAGGTCACTCCAGTTGAACTGGGATAATGGGACTGCGGGGGGGGGGGGGGGGGGAACACCACAAGAGACACAAATACCTTTTTCTTTGGGGTCGCTGTGACGGCTCCTCTGACCTTAAGGGTCCACAGGAAGAAAGAGAGCGAGAGCCCGTGCTGACCCCTTTAATTGAGGAGAAGCTATTCAAATGAGGCAAGGGGTCAGGTTTCAGGGGGCTGAGTCTGTCTTCATGACGTTCACTGTCAGCAGGTTGACTGACACCTGGGTAGGCCACACCCAAGGGCACAGTAAGAGAAGGGGACACACACAAGGCACTTCCATGGAAGTGCACATTTGCCATAGGATCAAAGGACACAGGAACTGGTGATTTTCCTAGCCAGGAGGAGCTGGGTGGCTGAGGTCTTCTTCGGTTCTGGCTCCTCCCCTGGGCTTCAGCGGAGAGGGGGAAAAGCCTCCTTAACCCCAACGATAAAAATCCAGGTTCCATTGGCAACCTCACCCTCTGTTTTCACCTACGGTAACTGTACAGCCAGCTTTAGGTAGGTCGCATCTACTTTAAAAGTACACAGAGCGCGTTGGTGCATGCCTGCAACCCCAGCGGCTCCAGCGGCTGAGGCAGGAGGATGGTGAGTTCAAAGCCAGCCTTGGCCATTTAGTGAGGCCCTAAGCAACTGGTGAGACCCTGTCTCTAAATAAAGTACAAAAAAGGGCTGGGGATGTGGGTCAGTGGTTAGCTGCTCCTGGGTTCAATCCCCGGTACAAAAAAATAAAGGTACACAGTCCGGGTTTTCATAGCACATGGGGAAGAGTTTTGTTACTGTGCTCTTTGGGCAGGAGGAGTGATGACCACTGTGGTCCCCAGGTCCTGCAGCAGCCGCACCACTCGATCCCTCCAGGATCCCTCAGAATCCCCCTGGAATCTAATCCAGGCCGGGGGTGCCAAGAAGGCAGGTCCCGCCTAGGCTGGTCCGCTTGGAGTGCAACCAACCCTACCCCGCCCCTGGACAGCGAACGCCTCCGTCCCCGGCCGGCCAGCGCGCTCCGGAGTTCGAGGGGCCTGGGCTCCGCGACAGGAAACCCGTCTATCGCCCAAGCCAGCACTGCCCCCAGACGCTGCCCACATCCGGGTGGCTCTCAGCAGAGTCCTGGGGCTCTTCACCTCCGGGGAAGTGGCAGAAGGAGTCTGATGATTTTAAAGCAAAGAGAGGGAAGGGAGGAGGTAGAGGCCAGGGAAAGTGTTTTGTTCATGAGACTAAACTTTAATCCAATTTGACAACAAGGGATTTAAGCATAAATAGGTTCAATGCAAGTTATTTTCATTAACAAGGAAGTAGAAACAACCCAGTGGCGTTCCCGAAGGAAATACCACCACCGTGGTTGTATTTATGTTTCTATTATTAACAACATTACAGTGCCATTTGAGAGGATGTTTACATAATTTGACAGAAGTTCATATTATTCAAGTAGCTTGATAGTAGCTAATAAAAAATGAGGGTTTGGGGGCAAAATGAAATCCATTTGTGGAGAGATTTCAATTTTTACAGTCAAGTAAAATAAACTTGGAGATACATTTTGAATTTAATTTTATAGAAGAATAAATTGCATAGTTCATTCAATAAAAAGTTGGTTATGAATACACCAGCCATACAGAATTTCTTTATCCTGCAGTTATCTAACATACAGGTTCAGTATGCATAGTTGAACAGTACGTGGGAATACTCATTATACAGAGTTGGCTATTCCAAGAGTACATAACATGGTTTCAGACTTTTTGCTGGTACTAACTGGAATTTCCTTAAGGAAAACACAAGGAAAGCAAGGAACACATTTCCCCTTAAGAGGTTATCATGTCTTCTTGAAAATTCCCCCAGCTACTCATCTGTGGCACACTCCATACACCTATTCTCACTGAGTTCTTGCAAATTTTGCCCTTCTGGCTTAGATGCAGTAATGACTCCCTGGCTACAAACCCTAGGGAACTTAACTTACTTATTGCTTTCCCCCACGTTTTCTACATATATTTGGTAGGGATCCTGAATGAGACAGAATACCCTTTTTACTTTGGATGAATTAATCCTTGCTTTCAAAGTACTATTAACAAAATTGCTAATAAAAATGAGAAATTTCCTACTACAAAACACCTACATTGATTAATGTTCTATAACTTTTGTTAGAAACCAAAGCGCTCTCTCTCTCTCTCTCTCTCTCTCTCTCTCTCTCTCTCTCTCTCTCTCATTTCCAGTCACCTCTGAGCCTCTTGCTCAGTCCACATTACAGACTGTCAGAATTTAAGAGGTAATTTGGTTTATTGTCAATGTTTAGGTTAGAAATTTTATCTTCCCATTAGTGGAAGAATTCCAATAAAATACTTAAAGTTTCATGGTGTCTGTATGTATCCCAAGCTCAAATAGTTCAGAAAAAAATTAAATTACCAAAAATCAAAACAAGTTAAAGCCATATCTAGGTGGAGATAAATGAAGACAATAGTATTCATTAATAAATCTAGGTGACTATTATATGTCGTATCATTTCTTCCATTTTTCCATTTCATTTGTAGGAAAAATATTCATCCCATATTGCAGATAAGGAAACCAAGTCTCACATAACTTTTTTTTGAAGATTTTCCAGTAAAATGTTAAGGGAAAATATTGCTGTGAAGAAATTTTGGGCTTGCCTGGTGTTAGCCCTGCAAGGGCTACAGCAGCTATGAGCTTTCATGGTGCTAATACACGTGGCTGAAACCCAAAGTGATGCAAGTGAGCTGTACTCATGGCCTTCAGATGTTGCTATTCTAGTAGACAGAAAGAAGTGACCTAATCCATGTGTCAGTGCAAAGAGGACAGCTTGGATTATGGCCGTATAAACCAAGGAGAGGTCTGCAGCGTGACCAGAGCAGGAACTTCATAAAAGAAGGTTGGATGCATAGAAATTTACTAGTGAGTTTTAAAATTAAAGAGACAGACTCTCATTACCTTTAATTCCCAGCTCTGGAGATGGCTTCTCCTAGCTCCCGCCTCCAGCCACCTAATGCAGTGGCGAGGTTTATAGAAGAGGCTAGCAAGAGAGAGAGCGAGAGAGCGAGAGAGCGAGAGAGAGAGAGAGAGAGAGAGAGAGAGAGAGAGCACGCCAAGGAGTGAGCTTTTATTGGGGAACAAAAAATTCAAGGGAAAAATCTCATCCAGTGAAGGTTGAAGGGGACAGCATCCCAAGGTCAGGGCCAGCTATTGGGTCTTCGGGTCAGTGGCCAGGCATGCCTCCACAAGGACAAGCCCTCGTACCTGGGACAGGGTGGGGAAGGCTCTGACACAGTTGTGTCTAAGCGCCTCTCACCCAGCCAGGGAGGTAACTCAAATCACTTGCGAGGATGGCCTCCCACAGAGAGGAATATGTAACTCCTTTGCTCTGATGTGTTCATACTAAACTCACAGGCAACACTACACTCCATTCTGATCAAAAGACCACCAACAACAAAAGTTATCAATGGTAAGTAGTGCTAATATGGCAACGAGACAAGATGAACCCACACCATCTTATTTGGTAATGAGCAAAACCAGTAAATTATAGGATTTATGCTAAGGAAAAGAAAAAGTATACATGTATTTGATAAAAACAGAAGGCCTTGGCCAATAAATTTCTGTGTACAAATAAGAAAAGATGCATGCACCCTCTTTACAATATAACAGTCCAGATAAGGCTTCTGATTTCCTCCTGGATTCTGGATTTCCTCCTGCTAATTTTGTCATTGAAAATGAGCAACAGATAAGAATTCTGAAGAAGGCTCTTTAAGCAGGTTCTTCAACAACCTGATGATGATCCTTACTGGCCTTCCTCAGATCAGAGATTTGTATTTTGATATTTTGAATCTCCCCCTAATCAATATGAATGAGCTAATGAGTTAGCCATCCTGAACAAATATAGATGAAAAATATAGTATCATTATAAAATAACAACCTCGTTTGAGAATAATACTTTTTAAAAAAATATATTTACTTATGTATGTATCTTTTTAGTTTTTGGTGAATACATTAGTTTGTTTTTATGTGGTACCAAGGATCGAACCCAGTGCCTCATGCATGCTAGGCGAGCACTCTACCACTGAGCCACCATCTTAGTTCTCGGCAGACACAACATCTCCATTTGTATGTGGTGCTGAGGATCGAACCCAGGCCGCACGCACAGTAGGCAAGCGTGCTACCGCTTGAGCCACATCCCCAGCCCCAAGGGATAATACTTTTAATAGTTGAAAAAGCAGTGATGGCTGAAATCCTTTTTAAATCAATCAAATTCCTGTGCTTTTCTTATCCTGAGCTGTCATCCCCTAATTTTTATTTTAAAACCTTTCCTTAAGTCTTTAGGAATTCCAGAAACTAAAAGAGGCATTTGGTAACTGGAAAAATAAAAGATGATGTTGATGTATGAGAGTAAACATGATTGGCTAATTGACCATGGTTGATGGACTTCAAATTTGAGAAAGTGATGTGGGAATTTGGACTAGGAAAAGAACAAGATACAGTATGTCCTGGAATTCTGAGTGTTTCAGGGAGTTCCATATGAAATTTGTGTAAAAATTTCTGGAGGTTAGTAGAAAAAGAAAATCACTCATACAAAGATAATTCTCAGGGGGTGTTTTCATTTGAAGCTTATTTAGGCTTCTATTGAAATGTATGCTTCTGCTCATTTAAACCAATAGAGTAGAGGGTATGGAAGGCTGGGGATATAGGCCAGTTGGTAAAGTGCTTGCCTCACATGCACAAGGCCCTGGGTTCAACCGCCAGCATCACAAAAAAATAAACAAAAAGAATAAAGGGTACAGAAACATCTGGAAAATCTACTATCTTCTTTTTCAAAATGACCCCTGTGAAAGTTATGGGAAGCTGTGAGTTTGGCATAATTGTTTATTTGTACTAAAGCCATTTACAAAAATCAAATAGCATTCAGAGTTTGGATGGGTGACTTTGATTATGCCTTATGTAATCTACATGAATCAATGCTGACAGAACGGCATTGAAGAAAGAAAAGGAAAGACCTCTTGAAAGGAAAAAATGACCAATCATTGTTGCAAGAAGGAAAGAATCTCAAACTAGCAGTGGGTCAATAAAAAAAAAATGTATATGTAGGCTGGGCGGTTTAGCTCAGAGGTAGGTCACTTGCTTAGCATGTGTGAGGGCCGGATTTAGTCCCTACTATGACCCCTCCCCACACAAGAAACACTGTGATGAAAAGAAGACAATTGTAATGAAGTTGGAATAACACAACTTGGATCATATTTGGAATTACTCTTAGAACAGTAAATATGACAACTGACCTATTGAGGTCTCTCTCCATTTTTTTTTTCCATTCTCTTTTATTTTGCTTTCATTTGGTGCCGAAACTCAGGATGGAGTTTGGGGCTCTTTACCCCTCCTGAGCCTAATGAACCTCTATCACTTTTCATATTTCCCTCTCGTATTGGTGTTGGAGGCATCCTCCTTCTAATCCTCTCCTCTCCAATTCCTCCCTTCTCTTACACACTTAGACTTTTGGATCAGAGGTGGCTTTTTGCCATTTTGTTCCCACTTGCAACGCCAGCTCTCTCGTTCTTT
This sequence comes from Urocitellus parryii, assembly GCF_045843805.1. Lineage (NCBI taxonomy): Eukaryota > Metazoa > Chordata > Mammalia > Rodentia > Sciuridae > Urocitellus > Urocitellus parryii. Next base: position 23,631,861 of record NC_135543.1, on the reverse strand, counting down.
GGGGAGGTAGGATCCCTTCTGGTCTCTTGTAGAGGTGCTCTGCCCCAGATCCCTGACTTTTGGCTTGTCTGGACCCTGAGGGTCCTCCACTATTGGAATTGCAGAAAAGGACGTAATTGGGGTCGACCAGCACCCCACCAGGGCAGTTTTCTGTTCAGGAGGGGATAAGCCACCTGAGAAAATAGAAGTCTGAAATAATGAAGAATTAAGAGAGCTAGAAAATAGGGTTTAAGGGAGCGTCGCTATGGCTATACGTAGTTGCACATACCAACCTCAAGACTCTGGGGTCACTAGACCCAATACATGATTACTTGCCTCCTTGAGGGCAAGACAACAAATTCTCATACCCAGGTTAATTATGACAAGATCAGAGAAATCACCCAAGTCCCTGATAAAAATCCTGCCCTCTTTTTTGGCTTAACTTACTGAGGCTACCAGATATACCACCCTGGACCCCAATACTCCCATCAGTACTCTCTTTCTCCATGTCTAATTTATGGGCAGTTCTGCACCTCATATCCCTAAAAAAACTTAGTTTGAAAAGGGTCCCGAGACTCCCTCAGCAGCAACTTCTATATGTTGCTTTCAAAGTCTTTAACAAATCAGGAAGACAAGGCCAAAAAGGAGAATGAAAACATCCCAAAGCTAAATATCAACTACTGGCCTCAGCCATCCATAACCCTAAAAAAGCACCTGCTCATGGCCCCACCAAACCCTCTAATACACCTCCCAGAGCCTATTTCTGATGTGGGCAGACAGAACATTGGGCAAAAACTTGCCTGTGGGGAGCCATTCTCACACGTGATCGGGTGCCTTCCGTTAAGGGTCTGAGGCACTTTGGCAAATGTCGAAGTTTTTCCCGTCCCTCTCCTGATGAGAGAGCCCATCCGTGTGGGGGTGTGCCTGACCACTGACCCCGGGGACCCAATCGCTGACCCTGACCTTGGAGTACAGCCCCCCCTCAACCTTCATTGGATGGAATTCTCCCCTGAATCTCTTGTTCCCTAATAAAAGGCTAGTCCCCGGCGTGCTCGCTCTCTCTCTCCTGCTAGCCCTGAGTAATCCTTGCTGCCCTGCTGGGCGGCTAGAGGAGCGAACCAGAGAGGGGAGCCGTCTCGGACCTAGCAATAGAATTAAGGTAATTGAGTCTTGTGTTTTTATTTCGATCTCGTCTAACTAACTTTATGCCTAGAACCTCATTAATGAAACCACTGCGCAGGCCGCGTGGTAGACTTGCCCTTACCTGAGGCCCCCACTAACCCCTGTCCCAACTGTGGACAATGGGGACACTAGAGGATGGGCTGTCCCCGGGGAAGGACACCCGTCCCCTTGGTACAACCTGCTTCCCAAGTCCCATAGACTGAATTACCAAATGAGGGGCCCCAGACTCCACTACCCCTATCACCTAAGGTGATACATCCAAGGAATCCCCAGTTACAGAGATGGTGAACGGCCAGGTAATTTCTTTTTTGGTTGACATTGGGACAAGTCTTTCCCTTCTGACAAAATGGCATGGACCTACTTCCAAAGCAAATATCCCTATTACTGGAGTCTCTGGAGTCACTGTATAGCCACTGCAGTCACCTCCCCTCTTCTGCATGTTGGGATCCCTCACACTATCCCAGTCTTTTTTTTGTCATGACACATTGTCCCATCCCCCTATTGGGCTGAGATCTCCTCCATAAATTAAAAGCTTCCATCATCATTCCTCCTTTAAGGTCTACTGCCATTTTAAAAAATACATTCCAGCCTGGACCTGATCTCTCTGCCCCTTAAGCCTCCTGATTATTCCTTACTCACTGTTGTGGGGCAGGTCACTCAGAAAACATACCAAGTCCCAGTTTTGTCCAAATTGAAGAGTCTTTATTTAGCCGGCCACCTGGCGACTGCTCCCCACAGGACCTATAACTGTCTCTGCAAGGAACAGCCCCAAGCCTGAGCATTTTAGGATATTTAAAGAAAAAACCACACCTGGGTTGACGTAGCTGCAAGCAAGCAGGTGCAGAAGTTGAATTGGGCAGTTAGCGAGACAATGCAATGGGTACATTGGTATTTCCCACGGGACTTTCCAGGTTGTCACAGCACCAAGCAAGCAGAGGGGAAGAGGGTCAAAATGACTCTAGTTCAGTACACATTAAAGAAAGGTTACTAACATTTAGACAATTGATCTCTGATAAGGTACATTGCCCAAGAAAAATGGAAAGCAAAGAGAACAATTTTACATTGTATAAGAATTGCTATTTTGTGTTGCCAAGTATGTTATGCTAGGTAATTATTAATGGGTACAGAGATGGGGCTTTCCCACGGGAGAAGCATTTCTTACATGATATAGAGGCTCAGGGTAAAATGGAGTCTGTTTGGTCATTGCCCATATAGCCTGGCCCATAACACTCAGTAGGATTGACTCCACAGTCCGGCACACCTCTCAACCCAACATTGCTAAACCCCATCCTCCTATTCAAATCCAACTAAAAGACCCCACTTCTTGACCATGTCCTGCACAGACGAGATAAACTGGGTTTAAATGGGCTGGCTGCAACATAAAGCTAAGAAGGGGGTGGTGAAAAAAATCACATAACACAGAAAATAGTATCCAAAAAAAATGGGGCAAGGACGGCTCTCCTTCGACCTTATACAAGCTTCCATGCTGGAGAGAAAGAGAGAGAGAGAGAGAGAGAGAGAGAGAGAGAGAGAGAGAGAGAGAGAGAGCGAGCTTGAGCAACATTTCCTTTATTTATACAAAAAGGACATCCTTTTATATTTTATTTATTTATTTTTAAATATTTATTTTTAAGCTTTAGGTGGATACAATATCTTTATTTTACATTTATGTGGTGCTGAGGATTGAACCTGGTGCCTTATGCATGCTAGGCGAGCATTCCACCACTGAGCCACAACCCCAGCCCTATTTTTTATTTTTTGACAAGGTCTCAGTACGTTGCTTAGGGCCTCACGGAGTTACTGAGGCTGGCCTCAAACTTTCAATCCTGCTTCAGCCTCCTGAGTAGCTTGTGTCATCTTGCCCAGTTCCAGCTAGATACAATAGGCAAAATAACACCAACATCATGAGTAATAATACAATGTAGCATAATAATGAAAAAGGATGCATTTTGGGTATTACCTTTGGATCTTTTTAACATGTGTATTTAACTATATCTGACATGCCATAACATTCACCCACTTAAAATATAAAACTCAATATTTGCCTCGCATGGTGGTGGATAGCTGTAACCCCAGCTACTTGGGAGGGTGAGGCAGGAGGATTATGAGTTTGTAAAATAAAATAGCTGGGTTGTAGTTCTGTGGAAGAGCACTTGTCTAACATGCACCAGATCCTGGGTCCCAACCCCAATACTGTAAAAAACAAAACCAAAAATCTTGAATGGTTACAGTATGTTCATAGTTGTTCAATCATCACCACCTCAATTTTAAAATATTGGCATCATCTCAGAAAGCAATCCTACACTGTTAAATGTAGCAGTTGCTCCCCTCTTCCCTCTAAGTGCCTATGGGGAGCCACTCTGAATGACCATGCCTTCCAGTCCTGATGCATTCATTGTGGCTTGGGCATTGACCCGCTTGGATAGCAAGATAGTCTTCTTTGTGGGCTTACCACCTGTTCCCTTGAAATTCTACCCCTTCTGCCTTCTATGGGTAGAACTTTCTAAGAACAGTGTCCAGTGTCCCCCCAATAGAAGCTGACTTCCAAACGTGCTCTCTCTCTCATCAGCCTCTCGTGACTTTCTCTTGCTCTCCCTTTTGGGGAGCCTGAGGCCAAGAGCCAGGGAATCCATCCTGAAGCTTGTGTAAAGGTAAACTGTGTCTGTGTTTTATTTGCATTCCTACAAATTCACCTTAGTGACCTTAGTTCAGCTGCTTGCGCTGGTTGAGGGTGGCAAGTGCCCTCCTCCTCAGCTCTAGGCAACCACAGATCACTTTTGTTGTGATTCACAGATTTACCCTTTATGGACTTTTCACAGAAATGGCATCATAGAACGTGGTCTATTGCAACTTGATTTCTGCATTTTGTTTCATAGTTTACCCATGTTGTAGCATGTATCTAGTCTTCCTGGTTTTGTTGTCTTCTCACCCTTGTTGAAAATCATAATGTCAGGGATTATTTCTGGATATTCAGTTTTATTCTGTTGATCAATAAATCTATCCTTATGCAGTACCATACAGTATTGATCACTACATTACTTCATGCCTTCATAAGAAGGCAATAATGCCAAACAATATTCTGTTGCATAGACATACCCTATTTTACTTATCCAAACATTAGCAGATGGACATCGGAGTGTGTTCTATTTTTGGCTATTATGAATAATGCCGTGGACATTCATGTAGAAGTTTCATGTGAATATATGTTTTAATTTCCTTGGCTATAGAACACTTGGAATGGAAATTGCTGGGTCATATGCTAACTCTATGTTTTATTTCTTTAGGAACTGCCAGAGTTTTCCAAAGTGACCATACCATTTTATAATCTACCAGCAATAAATGAGGTTCCAGTTTGTCCATATCCTCACCAACACTTGTTACACAGTTTTTAAGAAGTACACTCATCTTAGTATGAGTTTATCAGGATGAACCCAACTACTATGTATAATCATAAAGGTCTAATAAAAATTAATTAATTAATTAATTAAAAATATATTCATTATAGTGGGATTGAAGTAGTATCTCATGATGGTTTTGATTTGTGTTTCCCTGGTTAATGATATTGAGCAACTTTTCAAATGCTTACCAACCATGCTAATTCTTTCTTTCTTTCTTTCTTTTAAATTTTGTTGTTGTTGTTTATACCTTTATTTTATTTGTTTATTTTTATGTGGTGCCAGGGATCAAACCCAGTGCTATCTTCTTTGTCTTTGGCTGTATATTACTAAAATGAAAAATTATAAGAAAGAGCGATGTACAGGAGCTGACTCATTGAATTAAATCTTCAGGAATTATATGTTATTATTACATTATTAAAAAGTAAGTTATGTGGACATGTAATTCAAAAATTATATATTGAGGCAAAAGTTATACATGGACACAATATCTTTATTTTGTTTTTATTTTTATGTGGTGCTGAGGATTAAACCCAATGCTTCACATATGTGAGGCAAGCATTCTGCCACTGAGTCACAACTCCAGCCCTGATGCTTTCTTTAGAGAAAAGTCTACTTAATTAAATCCCTTGTATTTTAAAACATCCTCTCCTCCCACACCTGTACCCTCCCCTCCCTCTCCTCCTGCTACCACCAGTCCTCCTCTCCCCTCCCCACAGCCCCTCCTCCCCACTCCAGAACCCTCCCCCTTCCTCCCTCTCCCCCTCCTCACCTGTAGTCATGATTCCTCCACCCACTTCTTCTACTAATACAACCCTTCTTCCTCCCCCCTTAATGGATCCTTCCACCCACTCACTTCTCTCATCTCCTGTCAGTGCTCACACCTGGTCCTACCAGGCCCTCTTACCAAAGCTTCTTTGTCCTCTGAAGGAAGTGGTTGGCACCGAAGGGATTGTCCAAGTACATGTCCCAGTCTCACTTCAAGAAATCTCCCTGGGCTGGTATTGTGGCTCAGCGGTAGAGCACTCCCCTAGCATGGGTGGGACCTGGGATTGATTCTCAGCACCACATAAAAATAAAGGCATTTGTGGGGAGCCATCCTGACACGTGACTGGGCGACTCCCGGTTAGGGTCTGAAACGCTCTGGCTGTGTCGGAGTTTTCCCGGCCCTCTCCTGATAAGAGATCCCGTCCGTGTGGGGGTGTGACTGACCACTGACCCCAGGGGCCCAATCACTGACCCTGACCTTGGAGTGCGGTCCCCCCTCAACCTTCATTGGATGGAATTCTCCCCTAAATTTCTTGTTCCCCAATAAAAGGCTACTTACTCCCTGGCGTGCTCACTCTCTCTCTCTCCTGCTAGCCCTGAGTAATCCTTGCTGCCCTGCCAGGCGGTTAGAGGTGGGAACCAGAGAGGGGAGCCGTCTCGGACCTGGCAATAGAAATAAGTTAACTGAGTCTGTGTTTTATTTCGATCTCTTCTAGCTAACTTTTATGCCAAGAACCTCATTAATGAAACCATTGCCCTGGCAGCATGGTGGAGGCATTGTTTTAAAATAAATATTAAAAAAAAGAGGTATTTTTTTAAAAAGAAATCTCCCAGATTGAAAAGAGCCTTGGGTCCTTTTCTGCTGACTCTTCTACTTATATTAAGAAATTTCAATACTTCTCTCAAGACTTACAATCTTACCTGGTATGACATCTATGTCATTATCTCCTCTATCCTTAACCCAGATGAGCGAACCCACATTCAGCAGGCTGCACGAGATCATGCTGATCAAATTCATCTAAGATATAACTCTCCCCATAAGTGAAGCAGCTGTTCCCCCAACCCAACTGGGACTATCAAAATGGCCAACAACGTCACCATCACTGCACTCGAATGGTCCAATATCTTATAGTGGGCATGCAGGCAGTTTCCAATAAGATGGTTAACTTTGATAAGCTGAGAAAAATCACCCAAGATTCAGATGATAATCCACCCTTATTTCTCAACTGCCTTATAGAGGCCTCACCAAGTATATTAAACTGGGTACGGTCTCCCTCCAGGGCTGCAGTGTTAGCAACCCATTTCATTACTTAATCAGCTCATGATATTAGAAAACAGCTCAAAGGAGCTGAGGAGGGCCCTCAGACCCCCATACGAGATCTGGTGAAAATGGCCTTTAAAGTCTATAATGCCTGAGAGGAATCTGCTGAACTAGCCAGTCGGGCTCAATTGCAGAAAAAGGTAACACTCCAAACCCAGGCCTTGGCAGTGGCCCTGAGGCCTACAGCTCCAGCGAGAGCTTCACAGGGGAACCAGCATTCCTCTCTACCAGGGTCTTGCTTCAAATGTGGATGAAAATGTCACTGGGCTCACCAATGCCCAATCCATGGCCCCCCTCCAGGCTGTGCCCCACCTGTAAGCAGACAGGACATTGGAAGAGTGACTGCCCCATGGCTGGCCCTTTCTCAACACCTCCATGTGGGGGTATGACCAGCCAGGTGGTCCCTTCTCTTGAATTATTGAGGTTCACAGAAGACTGAAGAAGCCCAGACTGAAGGACCCCCATCACCCTCACTGAGCCCAGAGTAACCCTCCAGGTAATGGGAAAGTCCATAACCTTCCTTGTGGACACAGGAGCTACCTATTCTGTCTTGCCTGCCCACTCTGGGCCTCTGTTTCCTTCTGAGGTCTCAGTTATGGGGATTGACAGTAAACCCTCCTTCCCAAACTGAACTACTAAGCTTGCCTGTGCCCCTGAGGGACACCCTTTCACACACTCTTTTCAGGTCATTCCATCCTGTCTGGTTCCTCTCCTAGGCAGAGATGTTCTCCAATTACTAAGAGCCACCCTCCAACTACCCAACAACACCCCAAGAATACTACCACCCATCTTCTTCTACATCTAACTCTTACTCTCTCTAATAACCCAACAGTGCCTACTGTGCAATTGCCCCCTGACCTAGTTGATCCCCAGGTCTGGGACACCTCCAAGGTGTTCATAGCCTCCCACCACAAGTCAATCCATATCCAGCTGAAACCTCAAAGTAAATTTCCTTCTTGTTCCCAATTTCCCATCTCCAAAACCCACAGGGAGGGACTTAAACCCATCAAAGACCAAATAACCAGGAACTCCTCATCCCTATTGACTCCCCCTGCAACACTCCCATATTGCCTGTATGCAAACCCTCAGGGGCCTATTGCTTAGTCCAGGACCTCTACCTAATTAATGAGGCGGTTATTCCCATCCACCCGGTGGTTCCCAACCCTTACACTCTTCTTTCTCATATTCCCCCTTCAACCACTCACTTTACTGTCCTGTATCTTAAATATGCCTTCTTTACAGTGCCTCTCCATCCTGACTCTTATTACCTCTTTGCCTTCACATGGGAGGAAGACCCAATATACTTTATGTCTCAACAGCTGACATGGACAGTCCTTCCCCAAGGCTTCAGGGACAGTCCCCACCTCTTTGGGCAAGCCTTGGCACAGGATCCAACTCTCTTATAGTTGGATAAAAGCCTTCCCTACCTCCAGGAGAACTGCTGACCTTGTCACCTCCATTCTCATCGAACAGATCATTCTCTTTGTTTTGTCTTTTGAATGTCAGTTTCTTCAACCATAAAATTGAGTAAAATCAATATCTTCCTGTTAAGACTGTTGTAGGAGTTAAATAAACAGAATCAAGAAAAGGAACTCATCAAACAGTAGTTTCCTTATGCTTCAGATATGGCATTTTTAATTGGTGTCTCACCGAGGAGATATTTAGAATAAGTGCCAACTCCCATCAATCATTCATTAAAATTATTTATGAGAATTAATTAGTTGGGTTCTTGTGGTGATTGCAAATCCACTAACCCCCCACAGTTTTCATCCATATCTGCACTCCTACCACACTCTGAATTCTGGAGAGGAGCAGATATGCCCTCTTTCTATTCTTACCTCATTTTCTTAGGGACCCAAAATTTTGAATTGACTTACACCTCTGATTTGTTGGGAGATTTTTCTGCTTTTGTTGATCTTAAATACAAGTCCTAGAGCCCAGTTTCTGACTGAAAGCTGATACCCGCAAGAGTGAATACAGAATATGATCAAAACAGCTCTCCTTTTGTCTCTCATGAACCCTATCTGTAAATACCAACTTTCATTCTACAGTATGTAGGAGACTCTCTGTACAATGCTGGCAAGCTTCCAAGCCACAATCCTTGCATGTAGAGAAGAGGGAGCCACTTTCTTTGTTAATTAAGATCTCCCGTGAGTAAAGGAAAGCATGAAATCCTTTACCAATGCCATGTCTTGCCGGGTTTCTGTTCTCTCGACTAAAAGGCTCAGGGGTCACTCTAGTTAAACTGGGCTAACTGGGCTGCACGAAATTACCACACAAGAGACACAAATACCTTTTTCTTTGGGGTCACTGTGACGGCTCCTCTGACCTTAAGGGTCCGCAGAAAGAGAGAGACTGAGCTCACGCACTGACCCCTTTTATTGAGGAGAAGCTATTCAAATGAGGCAAGGGGTCAGTTTTCAGGGGGCTGAGTCTATCTTCATGATGTCCACTATCTTCATGATGACACCTGGGTAGGCCACACCCAAGGGTACAGTAAGAGAAGGGGACACACACAAGGCACTTCCATGGAAAATTCTATCCTAAACAGGGCAAGGGGTTATATTACAGAGGAACAGGTGAGCATAGCTTCACCCATGTGGCTGTAGCAAGACACACCCATTTCTGTGACTGAGCACCTCAGCACCCAGCTGGGGAGTGTAACTTAGTCACTCGTAAGGTTGGCCTCCCACAATGTCTTTCTGTTATCTTCCAAAAACTACCATGACAGACAATATAGTAGAAAGGAAAGTGAGGAACCAGGAGACGGGTGAGTGAGAAATGAAAGACAGAGACCAGGCAGAGATACACATGAGCTGACAAATAAAGGCCATCTCTCTATAGGAGAGAGAGGCAACACAGGCTTGAGGTTCAAAACTTTTATGGGGCAGGCTCAGGGATTAGAGCTGGGCGGGTCCTACAGTGGGTGGTTAAGGGTGGGGTTGGTATGAGGGAGTGGTGAGCAGTTCACAGAAAGGCTCTTGGGTGTAAAAGTGAAATTTTTCTTTAAAAGGTGGTTGTCACTTAAGATGGCAGTCCTGATGCTAAGCAAGGACCTTACAGTCCCCCCTTTATTGTTTGTTATTGGGCCCTTAAGGGACAGGGACATTGATCAACCTCTGTAGCTTCTTCTTGCTGTGAAGGGGCAGCATCTGAAGCCTTGTTAGGGGTGTGGGGTGTCATTGAGTCAATGGTGATGGTCAGAAGGCACCAGGTGATGCTGACTCTGGACAGCCCAATTTTGGTGAGGGGTTGGAATTCCTGTAACAGAAGCCGGTTCATGGTTTGGTTAGAGATCCTTTGAATCTGGTCTTGAATAAATCTAATGACGCAGGGTAGGGGTTGGGGGCAAGCATTAGCAAAAGGCCTATGACAAAGAGGCCAGGAAATGGAGTGCCCACTGGAGAAGGGGTTACTTAGCTGCCATCCTTGGGTTCCAATGACAGTGGGAAGCTCCGAGGCCTGAAGGAGATCAGAGATAAAGGGGACATTAGTAATTGAAGTTCCCTTGGTGGTAAGGAATCCACACTCCTTCCAAATAGCAGAGTGGGAGAGGAGTATGTGGAAAGCGTATTTAGAGTCAGTGTAGACATGGAGGGAGGCTCCTTTTGCCAAAGTGAGGGTTCTGATGAGGGCCACCAGTTCACCTGCTGATTGGATGTATTATTGGGGAGGAGAGCCACTTCCACAACTGAGGTTAGAGAGACTATAGCGAACTCTGCCTGAAGAACTCCCTCCTGAAGGAAGGAGGAGCCATCTGTGGACCAGGTGCGTGTTACCTGGAGCAAGGGGCCTTCCTGTACGCGGGAGGGATGTGGAAGAAGCTCCTCCAGAGTTTCGATGATGAATGGGTAAGAGGAGAAGAGGTGGAAGCGTCCTGAGGAGTGGGGAGGAGAGGAGCAGTGTTTAAAGGTGAGCACGTGTGGAGGGTAAGACTGGGATCTTCACCAGGGAAACCTGTAGAGATAAAAGGTGGCAGGGGGGTGAGGAATGTAAGCCCTTGTAGGTGAGTAGTTCCTTTAGGTGATGGGGAGCCAGGATGGTGAGTGGGTCCCCAAAGGTGAGTTTCTCTGACTCATTAATGAGTAGAGAGGCTGTGGCCAACTGTAGGCAAGGGGCCCATCCCCGAACAGTAGGGTCAAGACCATTCCGTAGACAAGCCACGGGGCAAAGGTTGACCCGAGCATGTGTCTGAGAACACCCTAGAGCAAATCCCTGCTTTTCAGCCTCATAAAGGTAGAATGGGCATTTGAGATCAGGGAGATAGAGAAAGTTTTAAAGTCATTCAAGGGAGAAGTTAAATTGACACTTTTTTTTCATTTTTTCTTTTCCTTGGGCCTCTTATCAAGCCTGCTGAGTCTCTCTTTTGTATTTCAATGTTAGCTTCAGTGTGGCCAGTGGCCAGGGAGACTGCTGCTTAGGGCTTTACAATGTAGGACAGTTCTAGGTCCCTTGTTTGTCTAGAAGTAGGGTCTCTGGAGGAATCCAGAGCTTTAGTGGCAAGTAGAAGCTGGATGGGGGAAAAAGAGGAGCAAAGGGAAGGCTTAGAATGGAGAAAGGAGAAATCGTGCCCATGGGGATTTTCTTCCATTTTCCTGAGCATTCGTGAAAGTTATGAAGATTGGAAGGTTGAATGGGTCAATGGGCCTTTAGATCAGGAACCAGAGTGGGACTAAGTGGGCAAGTAGACAGCCAAGAGGTGAGTCAGATGGGATTTTGAATCCCCCATGGCGAGTTGGAGTGAACTCGCCAAAGGGAAGGGATGGGCAAGAATCTAAGGTGCTGGGCCAAGATCTGAGTTCTAGAGAGGAGACTTGTCACTGCCATCTCCAGGGAGTAGACTTGTGAGGAGGAGAGGAGGAGAAGGGTGAAGTCACTTACCCAAATGAGGCCAGAATGTGGATGAAGAAGAAGACCACTAGGTGCATGGAAGAAGATTTGTGGTCATTGTCCTGGGCCTTCAGGCCCGGATCCCAAATCCCTGGAGGGGAGAGCAAAGCTGATGGTAGAACAAGATAGAGTCACTGGCACCAATGAAAGAAAAGTGGCGCAGGAATAATCACACACACACACCTGGGGGAAGGAGCAGGTTTATTGTCAGGAGCCTGATAAGGCTACTTTGCTAAAAGAGAGGGACAGCAGCAGCAAGGAAGGAGAGTGGATATTTGCCGCAGTCTGGCTGGGCACAAATAATCGAGCCGCTACAAAGCCTTGTAGATTCAAACAGCAACTCTTTATTACCCAACTCTCACCGGCACTGCACACACCACATGGGACCACACTCCCTCCACCGGGGTAGTCCAATCTCATCGAACCCCCGCGAGAACTCCACAGGAACTCCAAAGTAGCGGGCACCCGAGGCAGCAAGAGCTGCCCATTGCCCAACAGTAAAGGTCAAATATACAATTCAATCAATCCAGCATCACAGCAATTATATATAGCTTAACTCAAATGATCATCTCAATGGTTCACTGGCATCATCTTTCAACCATTCTCTCTGGCAAATGCCAGGCGTCATTCTGACTGGGCCGTGGCTCTCAACAGGTATTGTGATTGGGCCAGAAAATGGAGGGTGTTTTGAGACAGATGTAAATGAGCTCATGTGGTGTGAGGTGATAGAAGGACTTGAAACATCCCACACAGTAGGGTCCACCTCGGAAGGGGGTAATGGGAAGGCACTGGCAGATGGAATAGAGGATGGTCCTAAGGTAAGGGTGAGGATCAGAGGAGTAGCAGGCAAGTCTGGATGGAAGCATATATGAGGGGAAAAGAAAAGCGTAGCCCCCAACTTTGTGAGGATGTCCCTTCCCAGAAGGGGAAGAGGGCACTGTGGGATGACCAAAAAGGAGTGAGTAAAAATTAGAGACCCCAAAGTGCAAACAAAGCTAGGTATCTATATGGGTTGGTAATAGGCTCCCAGAACTCCTTGAGGACTGCATATGTGGCCCCGGTGTATAGGAGGGAGGACTCAGGCCTACCTGAAATATGCAGTTACCCTGGGTTCCAGTGGAGTATGGTAGTGGTAGGTGATGGGGACCTGGGTCTCATCAGTCCTCTGTAGCCAGTCCTAAGAGTTGGAAAGAGGACCCAGAAGGGTTGGATGACTGTGGGCTACTGTAGGCTTAGGGACAGTCAATGGCCAATTGTCCCTCCTGGTGGCATCTAGGACAAGGGCCCTAAGGCTTGCGAGACTTGGGACATGTATGAGTCCGGTGACCTGTCTGGCCACATTTAAAACAGGGTTTGGGTGGTCCCAAGGGATCCTTCCACAAGTCAGTGGAACCAGGGACAGATACTGAGGCCGGACTGATGGCTTGAGCCAGTGTCTGATATTTCTGCTTCCAGGCCTTCTTATCTCTCCCATTATACACAATAAAGTCCACTCCCAGGACCTCAGCTTGGGGAGTTAGGGCCCCCTTTCGAGGCACCTTAGTTTGGCCTTAATATTGGGGAAACTCTGGGAGAAAAAGTAGGTCATTAGTAGTTGTCTCCCATCTGGAGTCTCAGGGTCCAGATTAGTGTATTGTAATAAAGCCTTGGTCAGGCGATCTAAAAATGCTGAAGGTTTTCATTTTTGTCTTGGATTACTTCCTGGAATTTTTCATATGGGCTTTCTAAGTCCTGCCATGAAGCAAGTAATGAATTGGTTTCTACTAGTTACTCCTCCAGGTGAATTATAATCCCGGCTGGGGTTCTGATCCGAAACTGCTTCAATGTCAGTCTGGTGGGCAGGGAAGGTCTGATGTACCTCATCAGCATAATTTCTAGCTTGCTCCCAAACTTGCCTGCGCTCCTCATTCAGGAGGGTGTTAGAAAAGATCATATAGACATCATAGAAGGTCAAATCAAATGATTAAGTCAGATATTGGAACTGTTATGCCAGATTTGTGGGTCTCCAATAGACCTCCAGGAGCCGAATCCGATGCAAGCACACAAGAGTCTTTATTGCAAGCTCAAGCCTCCTGATTCAGCAGTCCCAGGGAGTGAGTCCTGGTCCTTTGATCAGTGAGATTTTACAGGTTTTGGGGGGATACTGTATGCGTCACAACATCAAATAGCAAATCATTCCATACCGCGGGAAAGTCAAGCAACAACTCTTAACATTGATTAGCATATTCAATGGTGGGAACAAGTTGGGTAGGGGTGATTTGTTGGTACAAAAGAAGGACTTGTTTGAACTGATTGGTTTAGGCCACGAGGGGGTGTATGTACTAAACTACATGGTTTCCCAACATGTTATCAACCACCATAAACTACTTGGGAGTCATCTGGCACTCTAGGTATTTTCCCTGTCTCATGCTGATTGGAGGTTGCTAGGGGGGGTTGCTATGGGTCTTCACCTAGCCTAACTGAGTCAGGGACACCTGGCACCTCAGATCTCTCCTATTATTCACAGACAAACGACTCAGTAGGGTGGGTATGTGCTTAGGAGTGCTCTGTGGGTTTTTCCAAGGACAAGACTCACGCCCCCTTCCTTAGGACAGGCCTTGAGGTAGAAGCTGCTATTATTTATTTATTTTTTAAAGTGGAGTCACATTAGTTCCTCAGAACTCTTTGATATATGTGGTGGAACTTGAAGTGTAAAGGTAAAATTTCTAAGCTGATTCTAAGCTGCAAAAGCCTGAGTTAAAGTGTAAAAGACTGGGCATTGTAAAGTCTCTAAATTGCAAGGCCTGGGCTAAAGAGTAAAAGATCAGGTATCGTTAAAATTCCTCTGCTAGCCCCAAAACCTGTAATCCCTGTAGCTGTTAGGACAATACCTGAACTGCCCAGTAAATATTTCTCCTGGTTCCCTGGTTGTTTAATAGCTAAGGGCTCCAAGTAGCTTGGCATGTAAGCATCCAGGTCCCAAAACCAATCAGTTTAAATGTGTACCCCGCTTAGGAGTGACCAATCACCCCTGCTCAGACTGTTCCCGCCAATGAATGTATTAATCCTGTCTCAGAGTTGTTGTTCAATTTTCCCGCGCCTCATGATGATTTGTTCTGATGTATGCAAACCCCCCGCCCTCTCCAAAAAGTGTGCTTAAGCTCTGCTTGACCTCTGCTCTGGGCTCTGGGCTGCTCTATCTTCCTGAGTGAGCCTGGAACCTCAGCATGCTAAATTAATAAATCCTCTTTTGCCAATTGCATGGAGCCAGTCTCTTGTGTGGTCTCTTTCTCCGACGCTCCGCTGGACCCTTACAGAAGTATAGGACCCAAGCCACTTTTCTATCTGTGAAAGATCTGACAGAGAGAAAGGCACATGATCCCAGATTACATTATCTCCTCCAGCCCCCTTGTGGAGAGGACACAGAGATGTGGTTTGGGCAGTGGCAGCCTGTGAGCATGTAGCAGGAAGAGAAAAGGGTGAAGGGGCTGAGGGTATGTTTGCTGTGGCAGCTTCAGAAAAAGAATTGTGGTATGGCGACCTCATCCATTGGGTTGAAGGAGGAGGAGTCCTGGGTAGAAGCAGGTGTAGAGAAGGTGAGAGCTAAGAGGACTTGTGCAGCAGAGCAAGATTTGCAGAGAGTGGGCTTAGAACATAGAGAGGAGAAAGCCTGGATGTATGATATCTCTTTCCATTTTCCTCAACACTCAAAATAGTTAAAAAGATCCCTGATAATATTGGGATTTAGAGTGCCATTAAGAGGTTATTTCAAAGGATATTGAGTCTAGATCAGATTGCACAAATGGATAGTTTTGGGGAGAGAGAGAGAGAGAGAGAGAGAGAGAGAGAGAGAGAGAGAGAGACAGAGACCCTAGGTTAGCCAGGAGGCAGCCTAGAGGGACTATGGGAAGGAATGGATGAGGAACCGCCCATGGTGAGACAGAAGAGGTGAGTTTAGAGGTGGGGCGTCCCCCTCGTCTCTAGCATCACCAGTTGAGAGGACAGTTACACTCAGGGGGTTGTCACCACTGCTGGCTAAGTATCGGGGACAGGTTCCATAGAGGCACATAGGCACCCGGCTGGGATTATGTAGGAGCTTAAGCCCATAGAGTGAAAAACCAGCCTCTACCTCAGAGCAAAGCCTGTCCAAGGAAGGGACATGGCCTTTGTCCTTGGAAAGACCCACAGAGCACTCCTAGGCACATTCCCACCCTGCTAAGTTGTTTATCTACAAATAACAGGAGAGATCTGCTGCGCCAGGTGTCCCTGACTCAGTCAGGCTAGGTGGGGATCCATAGCAGCCCCCTAGTAGCCACCAATCAGCATGAGACAGGGAAATACCTGGGATGCCAGATGACCCTCCCAGTAGTTTATGGTGGTTGATAAAAAGTTGGGAAACCATGTAGTTCAGCACGAACACCCCTCTTGGCTTAAACCAATCAGTTCAAATGAATCCCTCTCTTGTAGTAACCAATCACCCCTACCCAACTTGTTCCCGCCAGTGAATGTGCTAATCATGTTTTAGAGTTGTTATTTGATTTTCTTGTGATGTGTTTGCTAAGAGATGCTATGATGTATGTGGGGGTCCCTGCCTTCTCCACAGAATGTATAAAACTGCTGCAAACCCTGGGCTCAGGGCCTCTCAGCGTCACCAGTTGCTGTGTGTGTGCGCGTGGATGACCCAGCTAGCTCACAATAAACACCTCTTTGCTGTTTACATTGATCTTGGTCTCTGGTGGTCTTTTGGGGGTCTAGAATTCGAGCATAACACATACTTATGTACATTTTAGAAAAGTTCACAATTAATATATTTGAAGGGAAAGAGAGGAACGAGATGGGTAAATGAGAAATTGAGAAACTTATGTGACTCCATTTTTGAGAAACCAGCCTCTACCTCAGAGCAAAGCCGGTCCAAGGAAGGGGGCGTGACCCTTGTCCTTGGAAAGACTCACAGAGCACTCCTAGGCACATACCCACCCCGATGAGTTGTTTATCTACAAATAACAGAGAGATCTGCGGAGCCAGGTGACCTGACTCAGTCAGGCTAGGTGAATGAGTGGTGGTCTTTTGGGGGTCCCCGATCTCGAACATAACAAAATGAAAGACGGAGACCAGGCAGAATTACACACATGAGTTTATTTGTCAGAGCTGACAAACAGAGGCCATCTCTCTATAGCAGAGAGAGGCAAAACATGCTTGGGTTTGGGGACTTTTAAGGGGCAGGCTCAGGAATCAGAAGTGGGCAGGTCCTAATGGGGGGGGCAGGGGTTAGGGGTTGGGTTGGTATGAGGGAGTGGTGAGCCTTTCTCAGAAACACCCTTGGGTGGGAAAGGGGAACTTTTTCCTTAAAATGTCGACTGCTAATTAAGATGGCCATCCAAATGCTAAGCAAGGACCTTATAATATTAATTATATAATTTAAATTCTATGTTTTCACCTATATTCACACATATCTGTAACCATAATATTATAATAAAAATAGTTTTTAAAATTCTTTTTGTATTAGTGAAGATTGAGCCCAGGACCTCATCATGTTTGACAAATATTCTACCATGGGGTTATTTCCTAGCCATTTTTTGTTGAGAGTCACTGCCCAGTCAGAATGATGCCTGGCATATTGCCAGAGGGAATGGTTGAAAGGTGACGCCAGCGAACCATTGAGATGATGATTTGAGTTAAGGTGTATATAATTGCTGTGATGCTGGATTGACTGAGTTGTATATGGACCCTGCTTCGGAAATAGGGCGGCTCCAGGAATCTGCCTCAGCGCCCGCTACTTTGGAGTGAGTTCTTGAGGGGTTCTGAGAGAATTGGCGCACGGAGCCCAGTGAAGGGAGTGTTTTCCCGGGAAGTGTGGGTAGAGTGCTGGGTGAGAGTTCCGGAATAAAGAGTTGCTGTTTGAACCTAGAGGCTTTGTGGCGGCTCCGTTATTTTGTGCCCAGCCAGACTGCAGCAATTTTTATTTTGTTTTGAGACACGGTTTTCTTACTAATTTTCCTTGGATGGTCTTGAATTTGTGATACTCCCACCTCAGTATCCTGGATAGCTGTAATTATAAGCATGTACCAACATGCCTGGTGTAGCTGCAATTGCAGGCATATACCACCATGTCTGGTGTTGCCAGAAGCATTTTAATAATTACTCAGAGGTAAATTGTCTTTAAATGCAAGCGTATATTTGATCACACCAATTATCAAACACAAACAATTAATGCAAAAAGTGTTGCGTGTGCTGAAGCACACCAACTAGCATTGAATTCACACTAATTAAACACAACAAGGAGATCACACAATCTCAGGGCAACCATGAGCCCCAAGTGCCTCAGATGCCACAAGATGCCACGTGATTTCTATTAGCTGAAGGGCAAATATTGTTGTTCAGTGGTTCTCTCCAGCCATGGTTGGATGGTCAGAGATGGTGGAATTGATCTGGGGACAGACAGTGTGATGTCCTCAGAGCAAAGCTCTCTGATGTGGCAGGACAAGCAGTTTATATATAGTTCCACGTTGGTGCTCTTTGTTATCTTCTCCAGTGTTGTTCTGTTTCTAGGGGATGGTCCTTATCATTTACCTCCAGACATGACTAAGCATGCCTGTGGATGCTGTCCCTTACAACCAGCAACTTAGTAAGTCCCAGCATTTCCTAGCATGTCTTATGGCAGATGCTCCATACACCTTGCTTAAAATGATCATTTTTCTTTGAATATTTTTTTTCTTCCTGTAAAATTAGAAGAGTGGCAGATGAGGTTATTATTATTTTTTTAACTGTGCCAGCAGCCCCTTATGTCCACTTACAATACTGTCATAAATAAGGAAACTGATTTTGATCTACATTTCTGAAAAAGAAACGGCCTTGCTTGGTCCATTAGAAGAAGATAAGACCCTTTTGGTAGGATTTTGGCAACCTCTCCATTCAAACATGTCAATAGTTTTTCTGTTTATCAGATTCTAGACCATAAGCAACCAAAGAAATATCATAGAAAGCTTTTTTTTTCCTTCTATAATTATAGACAAATAAGAATATCAGATCTGAAGGGCTCTGCCCAATGGTCATGTGAATGACCCTAGATGTGCTTAATATTAAATGTGCACCATCGTCATTAAGAACACATTGGCACTTAAAGGCACAAGAGTAATTCACCTTCTGTCTGGAAATGGGAATGATGTTCCATACCTCCAGGAACAACTGGAGGAACCCATCATTTTAAGTAGCAGACTGGGAAGTAGGACATAGAGAGCCAGAAAATCTGTTTGCAAAAGCTAACCATCCCAACTAGGTACATGAAATATAACAACCTGTTTTTTTTTTATGAGTTAGATATTTTAAAACTTTCTTTAATTATTTATTTATTATTTCTTTTATGCTGTCTGTCCCTTAACACCTAGTGAAGTTATGTTTGAAAATGCCAACCAGACTGAGGGGAACTCTGTGAACCTTATGAAAAGGTTGGGCGAACGTCAGAGGAAAAGACCACCAAGAGACTGTCTCATGCAACAGCAAAGGGTTTATTGGGGGTCCAGCATGCTGGGGCTCAGAGCTCACTTCAGAATAGCAGAGAACAAAGAGCCCCGAAAACAACTTAAGCAGGGTTTACATACATTCTTTGGAGAGGGCAGGGACTTTACATACATCATAGCATCCCTTAGCAAATCATCACATACCACCGGAAAATCAAATAACAACTCTAAAACATGATTAGCACATTCACTGGCGGGAACAGGTCGGGTGAGAGTGATTGGTCAGTAATAAAAAGGGGTATACATTCAAACTGATTGGTTTAAGCCCTGAGGTGTATACGTGCTGGACTGCACAGTGTCTGGGTTGTTAAGCAACTAGGTGGTCAGGGGAGATTCCGACACACATCTAATGGGCAGTTCCAGGAATTGTCTTAACTGCCACAGGAATTTCAGGTTCTGAGTTCAGCTTAGAAACTTTACAAAACCTGGTCCTTTATATTTCAACAACTCTGAGATGGGATTAGTACATTCATTGGCGGGAACAATCAAGACAGGGATGATTGGTCATTTCTAAGCGGGGTACAAATTTAAACTGATTGGTTTTGGAGCCTAGATGCTTACGTGCCATGCTACCTGGAGCCATTAGCTATTAAACAACCAGGGAATCAATGGAGATATTTACTGGGCAGTTCCAGCATTGTCCTAACAGCTACAGAGATTACAGGTTCCGGGGGTAGCAGAAGAATTTTAACAATACCTAGTCTTTACTTTTTAGCCCAGGCCTTGCCATTTAGAAGCTTTACAATGCCTAGTCTTTTACACTTTAACTCAAGCTCTTGCAGCTTAGAATCAGCTTAGAAATTTTACCTTTACAACACTTGGTAAGCAATGCTCACACTGAAAGTGGTACTGAAAACCCTCTTTGCATCTCTAAAAGTCTATCACTCTTCATTGAAAAATGTGAGCACAAAATAAACTTTGATTATGTTTCCTGTAATACTGGAAACTTTGTATTCCACTATTTCTCTGTTTATTGAATGTTGGTGTATATTACAAAGGAACTTGCTCTCCATATAGATGAAAGTTTTTGTTGTAGATTTGTTGTTGTTGTTGTTTTGCTATATTGGGGATTGAATCCAGGGACACTTTACCACTAAGCTACATCCCCAGTCCTTTTTATTTTCCATTTTGACATTTTTACAAAATTTTTACAAAATTTCCCTGACTGGCCTCCAACTTTCGATCTCCTGCCTCATTCTCCTAAATAATTGGGATTACAGGAATGTACAACAATAGTCAGCAGGGTGAGAATTATTACTAGTAGTTTCCCCCTCTGTTTTACTCGACCGAGCATTTTAATCCATGACTTTTAGCTCAAAATATTTTTTTATTTTCTGCTTAGACCTCCTATTTGACTAAAGTGTTATTTAGAAGTGTATTGTTTAATCTCCAAGAATTTAGAGATTTCTTGTTTTTCTGTTATTTTCAGTTTAATTGTATTGTGGGTTGACAGCTCACTTTGTATAATTCCTAGTCTATTCAATTTATGAGATGTGCTTTACAGCTCAGAGTATAATTGATATTGGTGAATGTTCTGTGTCAGCTTGTGCAGGAGTTACGTCACTGAAGGAGATGACAGAGAAGAGATGACGCTGACAGAGAATACTGGGAATGGTCTACACATTGACATTTTATCCACAGGAGCAGGACCAGGGTATTTCCGACAGGTAGAATTATATATTTTGAATTTATACTTTATACGTTTCTGTGGTGTTTCGCTTTTCTATTAAAGACTCATAGTACTTCTAAATCAGAAAAAGCAAGAAGGATGGGGGGAAGTGAAGTTTAGCTTCATAACCTTTTGGAGCATGTGGTGGGGTTCCTGCCTGCATTTTGTTTCGCTGGTGCCCTTGAGAAGAACGACACTGCCCTGCCATCTTGTGGTGGCTGGCAAATGAACCTTCCATTCAGCATTGCAAAATAGCAAAAATCTGTTTTATCAAGCTCGAAGGGGACGGCAAATCTACCTAGTGGTCTAGGTAGATTTTGATTTTTGGTTGAGGTCTTCTTGATACCAAATATAGATAAGGTATTCCATTTTAAAGTATTATCCTATTCTTTGACATCATCAAGGAACACAGCTTCTCCACTTGTAGCTTAAGAAACTACAAAGAGATTAAGTGAATATCCTTACCCATTCTTTTATTTTTTTATTGGTGCATTATAATTATATATAATAGTGGAATTTATTGTACCATATTTGTATATGCACATAGTTTGGTCAGTTTCATCCCCCAGTATCTTCCCTTTCCTGCCCCTCTCCCTGATCCACTTACTCTACCCTATTGATCTACTATTATTATTTAAATTAGTACATTATTTATACATGTATGTTTATGTGTATGTGTGTGTGTATCTATATCTATATATCTATATCTATATAAATTAATTGTGGTATATTTATATGTGAACATAGCATAATCTGTTCCCCAGTACTTCTTCATACCCTCTCTTACTCCCTCCCTCTCAATTCCCTTCTTGTACTCTATTGGTCTCTCTTCTTTTTTAGTCTCACTCATTTCTTAAACAAAATGTATTGAACACAACAAAATTTTGTTGAGAGCCACAGCCGAGTCAGAATGATGCCTGACATATTGCCAGAGGGAATGGTTGAAAGGTGTCGCCAGCGAACCATTGAGATGATGATTTGAGTTAAGGTGTATATAATTGCTGTGATGATGGATTGATTGAGTCGTATACGGACCCTGCCCCGGGAGTAGGGAGTAGGGTGGCTCTGGGAATCTTCTTCGGTTGCTACTTTGGAGTTCCCAGTGGAGTTCTGAGGGGTGGGGGTGTGGGGTGTGGGGTGGGGTGGTATTCGGGAAGATTGGGCTGGTGGAGCTCGGTGGAAGGAGTGTGTGCAGTGTCAGTGAGAGTTGGGGAATAAAGAGTTGCTGTTTGAACTTACAAGGCTTTGTGGCGGCTCTGTTATTTGTGCCCCGCCAGACTGCGGCAAAATTTTCCTTTAGAGATCAAGAACATTTATCTCCTCAATGCATAGAAAAGTTCCATCCATTACCAGGCAGAGATAATTAGTAAAACAAATGAGTCCAGGGAATGCTATAACAAAGTACCAAAAACCGAGTAACTTAATAGAAATTGTTTCACCATTGTGAAGGTCGGAAGGCTGCAATCAAGGTGTTGGAAGGCCTGGTTTAGAATAAGCTCTGAAAGGGTTCTCTGATGCTATTGTTTATTCCTTTCCCTGAATACTAAAGTTCTCATGACTTTTGCTGTTCCTTACCATCTTGCTTTCATTCATGACTTACATGTACATTGATCATAACCAATAAAATGTACAGGGTTTGGTTTTTGTTTTTTTACCAGCCTTCAATACATCCCCATGAAAGGGTAAAGTTTCTAAGCTGCAAAGCCTGAGTTAAAATGTAAAAGACTAGGTATTGTAAAGTTTCTGAACTGCACACAGAACCTGAAATTCCTGAGGCAGTTAAGACAATGCCCGGTACTGACCATTTAGTTGTTAAGTAACCTGGATCCTGTGCAGTTTGGCATGTAGGCATTCAGGGCCCAAACCAATCAGTTTGAATGTACCCCCCTTCTTAGGACTGACCTATCACTCCCGCCCGACCTGTTCCCGCCAATGAATGGACTAATCATGTTTGGGAATAGTTGTTTGATTTTCCCGTGCCTCATGATGATTTGCTCTGATGTTGCAAAGTCCCTGCTCTCCCTAAAAAAGTGTACTTAAGCACTGCTCAACCCCTGCTCCGGGCTCTGGGCTGCTTTCCCTTCTTGAGTGAGCGCGGAGCCCCAGCATGCTGGATTCTCAATAAACCCCCTTCTGCAGTTGCATGAGTTGGTCTCTTGGTGGTCTCTTCCTCCGATGTTCGCGGGACCCTTACACCCACTCCATCCTTTCGTTTACCCCTGTGACCTCATAAAATCACCTGGATTTTCATTTGAGAAACTGCCTCAGCCCTCATGTTTTGGGTGTGCCTGACTTGGTTTCCAGCTCTGGGGCATCTGTCCAGTCAGATCATTCCATCCCTCTAAATGGACTGATTGTCTGAGGAGTAAGCCAATGACTCAGATCAGGCCAATGAAATGCAGTTCTGGAACTTTTGCACATTTAGGAAAGTGAGAATTGCTAACCTATAAGAATGTAAGTTGGGAGGAACCAGAGGTCATCCTGAGGAAGAACCTGTCTGGCAATGGAGCCAATATGGAGGAATGCAGAATGGAGAGATGGAGTGGGCTGCCTAATATTATATTTGAGTATCTAAGACCAGTCATACACATACACACACACACACACACACACACACACACACACACCCCACACCAGTTCTAAAAGCCAACAAAAATTATTTTGTCTTGCTTGTATCAATTTGGATTGAATTTCTGTTGTTGTAATTGAAAGAGTCCCGACGAAACAGTCCTAGAAAGACATATGACATAGGCTATGAGGTCCAATAGCTCATTTATGTATCCCTTCCACATTTTTCTCCCTTCAGGTATTTAGTGTCTTATGTGTTCATCTTTATTTTCTCATGGGAAATAATCTGATAATGTCTGTCCTTGAGGCAGCAGGGTAAATTTCTGTTACTGTGTTACTTTGTAGTCTCATATTTTGTCCTACAAAGATAGGCTTTGTCCTGCTAGAGGAATTTAGTTCAAAATAAGCAGGTGCATATAGACTAAAGGACTTTTAAAATGTATCAACCTGTAAAGGTAAAATTTCTAAGCTGATTCTAAGCCACAAAGCCTGAGTTAAAGTGTAAAAGACCGGGCATTGTAAAGTTTCTAAACTGCAAGGCCTGAGTTAAAAAGTGAAAGACTAGGTATTGTTAAAATTCCTCTGCTACCCCCAAAACCTGTAATCCCTGTAGCTGTTAGGACAATACCTGAACTGCCCAGTAAATATTCCTCCTGATCCTCTGGCTGTTTAATAGCTAAGGGCTCTGAGTAGCTCGGCACGTAGGCATCCAGGCCCTGAAACCAATCAGTTTGAATGTGTACCCCGCTTAGTAGTGACCAATCACCCCTGCCCAGTCTGTTCCTGCCAGTGAATGTACTAATCATGTCTCAGAGTTGTTGTTCAATTTTCCCGCGCCTCATGATGATTTGTTCTGATGTATGCAAAGCCCCCAGGCCCTCTCCAAAAAGTGTACTTAAACTCTGCTTGACCTCTGCTCTGGGCTCTGGGCTGCTATCCCTTCCTGAGTGAGCTTTGAGCTCCAGCATGCTGGTTCAATAAACTCCCTCCTGCCAATTGCATGAAGCCAGTCTCTTGTGTGGTCTCTTTCTCCGACGTTTCGCCGGACCCTTAAAAACCAAATTCAGTGTGTAAACCTTATTTGATTTCTGTTGCAAACAAACCTTTTTTTAAAATATAGATACTTTTATAATATGAAAAAATTGGATATTTTTAATTCAGTAATAATTTTAAAATATTCATTTGATAATATTAGCAGCAATTTTAAAAGGATTTTTATCTTTAGATATAAATATGACTATGTTTCTGAATAAAAAGATATAATGTTTGAGACTTGCTTCAAAATATTCTGGTAGATAAGGGACAGGAGGGAAGGGGATATGAATGAATAAGTTAGTAATGGTTGAAGTTAGGTAAGGTTTGAGCATGGAGTTATATTTCTCCTTTGTATGTTTGGAAGTTTTCACAATAAAAAGTTTTCCCACCTTTTTGTCATGTTAAAATAGAAAGCACATAATATTTACTATCTTAACCATTTTAAGTATGCAATTCATAATGAATTCATAATTGCTGCGCCCCTCCCCTGACTCAGGCAATGGCAAGGCCCTACTGAGGTGGATGGCGCAAGGCATCCATCCTCTGGAGGAGCGCAGTATGTTTCTGGGAATGGGCTGATTTGTTTTTGTATTCCTTTAATAAGTATAGTTGTGATTTCTCATATGACCATTAAGTATGAAGGAAAAATCATGACTTTCCCAATTAATGCAACTACTTCTAAAGCATAGATCTGTTTGCTCTAAATGCAATGATTCAGCTGTGGAGTGTAAATTGTTAATGTCTAATGAAAAACTCCCTGTATTCCTATCAAGGAAGTTTTTGAGAAATTAAATTAAAATCTAGAGAAGAAGAATTAATGTTAAGAAGACAGATTAGTGCTTAGTACTGGGCAACTTGTTCTTGTTCCTGTGCACAATGGTTTGTGCTCTTACTTTTGTTTGATTAAAAGTAATAACAAATCAACCACTTGCCGTAACCATGGCACCGGTTCCAGTCAGTAAGTCAAGAAAGAATAGTCAAGGTATAGGCCAATAGTTTGGGACATTTGTAACTATTATTAAAAGTTAACTAAGCAGAAACAGCTCAAAGCAAAACACGAACTGAAAGTACAAATGCTTGCTTATGCATAAGTCAAAATACATTCTTCTATTCTAATTGTAACTACGTAATATTTTGTTTCTTTGAATAATGATTACTGTTTTGTAACCACAAAGTACTGTAAGCCTGCCAAAATGAAAAGTATATATGATCAACTTCACAAGTAAAGATTGGGATCAACACCTTCACTTTGGTGTCTGTGTTGTTTCTCCACCCCCTCTTTCGCCGACTCCTCACCATCCGTTCGTCTCCTGAGACCCCCTGTTGGAGCTGGTCTCCGACACATAATGTTGTACATTCATTACCACCATTCATCTCCATAATTATTTTCATCTTGTAAAACTGAAATTCTATTTCCACTAAACGATAACTTCCCATTCTCGCTTTTCACAGCTTTGGCAATCACTAATTTTCTGTCTCTATGATTTTTTTTTTTTTTTTAGTAATCTAAATATCTCGTATGAGTGGAATCATACAGTATTTTTTCTTGTGACCAATTCATCCATGTTATAGCGTATGTCAGAATTACCTTCCTTTAAAAAAGCTGAATAATCTCCCATGGTATGTATATGCTATATTTTGTTTATCCATTCATCTGTTGATGGACATTTGGGTTGCTTCCATATTTAAGCTATTATGAATAGTGCTGTTATGAGTGCATACATATCTCTTCAAAATCTTTTTTTCTTGGGGCTGGGGCTGTAGCTCAGTGGTAGAACGCTTGCCTAGCATGTGTGAGGCACTGGGTTCGATCCTCAGTACCATATAAATAAAATAAAGTTATTAAAAACTTCCCCCATTAAAACACCAAGAAGCAGAATTGATGGACAAATGGTAACTCTATTTTTAATTTTTTTGAAGAACCACCATACTGTTATAATTTTTTAAAATATTTATTTTTTAGTTTTAGGTGGACACAATACCTTTATTTTATTTTTATGTGGTGTTGAGGATCAAACCCAGTGTCCCGTGCATGCCAGGCGAATGCGCTACTGCTTGAGCCACATCCCCAGCCCCACTGTACTGTTTTCTACAATGGTTGTACCATTTTAATTCCTATCAAAGTACACACAAAGATTCCAATTTTTCCACTTTCTTGCCAACACTTGCTATTTTCTGTTTTTCTTTTTTCCAATAGTAGCCATACAAAAGGGTGTGAGCTGGTGCCTCAATGTGACTGTAAGATGTAGTCTTGCTACATCGCTCAAGTTGGTCTTGACCTCTTGGCCTCAAGTGATCCACCAACTCAGCTTCCTGAATAGCTGGGTCATGCCACCAGGCCCAGCTTTTTTTTGTGGTTTTGATGTGTATTTCCTTAATGATTAGTCAAGAGTCTTTTCACTTCCTCATTGGCCACTTTTGGCTATTTTTAAATCAGGTTTTTTGAGGTTTTTTTTTTTGTTGTTGTTGTTGAGTTTTAGAGTTATCTATGTATTCTGAATATTAACACCTTATCAGAGAGACAACTTGTAAATATTTTCTCCCACTCTGTGGGTTGCCTTTTTACTATGCTGATGTTATCTTTACAACTTTAAATGTTTTTCATGAAGTCCAATTTACCTATTTTTTTTCTTTTGTTGCCTGTGCCTTTGATGTCATATTCAATAAATCATTGCAAAATTCAATGTCATGAAATGTTTGCCCACATTTTCTCCAAAGAATTTTATAATTTTAGATCTTAGGTTTAGGTCTTTGATCCATTTTGAGTTAATTTTTGTATCTGATGTGAAGTAAGGCTCACAGAACTCAGGGAAATACTTGACATTTAATTTTAAAATACATTACAAGGGATACAGATATACAGCCAAGTGAAAGAGGTATATGAAAAAGTATGGAGGAAATGGCATGAAATGTTTATGTCTTCTTCACAATCCTCCCCAACTCCCCACAATCCTCCAAGGACCTCCACATATTCAGCAGTGTAGAAGATCTCTGAATCCTGTGGCTCAGGGATTTTTATGGATACTTCATATCTTAGTCTATTTTCTATTGCTATAACAAAATACCTGTGACCCGATGATTTATAAAGAAAAGGGGTTTGTTTGGGCTGGTGGTTCTGGAGGTTGGGAATTCCAAGAGCATGGTGTCAGTTGTGGGAGGCCATCCGCGCACGTGATTTGAGTTAGCTCCCTGGCTAGGCGAGAGGCGCTTAGGCACATCTTATGTCCAGAGCTTTCCCCACCCTTCTCAGATCCAAGGGCTTGTCCATGTGGAGGCATGTCTGACCACTGCCCGAAGACCCAATCGTCGCCTCTGACCTTGGGATGCTGCCCCCTTTAATCTTCATTGGATGGGATTTTCTCCAGAATTTTTTATTCCCCAATAAAAGTCAACTCCCTGGCGTGTTCTCTCTCTCTCTCTCTCTCTCTCTCTCTCTCTCTCTCTCTCTCTCTCTCCTCTTCAGTAAACCTCGATACCACAATAGGTGGCTGGCTGGCTGGAGGCTGGAGCTAGGAGGAGCCATCCTGGAGCTGGTTTAAAGGTAATTAGAGTCTTGTCTCTTTAATTCAAAACTCCCTAGCGGTTTCTCATGTTTTGAACTTTCATTCATGAAGCAGGCGCTGGTCAAGGGCTAAAGTCAATGATGGACTCATGCTGCTTCAACTAATGGCAGAAAGCAGAAAACAGAAGGGCAAGCTGGCCCAGGGCAAGCTGAAGGGTAGCTTTACTTTGTACAACACATTCTCATAGTAACTAATTCAGTCTCCCAAGAGTGAAAACTTGATCTTGTAAAAAAATGTTAATCCATTTATGAAGGCTGTGCTCCTGTGATCCAAATATTCCCAATGCTAGTGCACTGAGGAAATCAGCTGGCAATTTTATTGAGAATTACTTGTGTATGATAAGTCACTTCTCTATTATTGCTTTCAAGATTCTCTCTTTATCTTTTGAAAATTCAATTATCTTATGTTTTGGTGAAGGTATCTCTGATTTTTAACTTAGAGTTCGTTGAGGTTTTGGGGTGTTTATAATCATTTCTCATAAATTTGGGGAAGTGTGTGGCCATTACTTCTCCCATTATTGAGCCCCTTCCTCTCTGCTCCTTCTGGACTCCTACAGTGCATAAGTTGGTTGACTTGATAGTGCACCACATGCCCCTTAGACTCTGTTCGCTTTTCTTCTTCTTTTTTCTATTTCTTAGACTCAATTTTCATTATCCTGCCTTTCAGGCCACTGTTTGTTTCTTCAGTCTGATTAAATCTGCCTTTGAATCACTTTAGTGAATTTTAAAAATTTCAATTATTGGGTTTTTTAGTTCCAGATTTTCTCTTTGGTTTCCTTTTAGGTTCTCTCTCTCTTTATTGATGTTTCCACTGTGCTCATACATGATTTTTTTTTTTTTTTAGTTTATCCACATCTTCCTTTAGTTCTTTGAGTATCTTTAACATAATTGTTTTAAACTGGTTTAAAGCAGAAATCAATGATCAGAATCCATATCCTAGATATTTGGAGGACAGGGTCATTTTTGTCCACTGTGGCTCCTGCTAGCTTTGTGCAGGGTTCTCCAGGAACACATGATCAACTACCTTTTATAGGACTGAGGGTGAAAATGGGTAGTTGCTACTGTGATAATAGCTTTAATTGATACAATTACGTAATTTATCATCTAAGGCTTCTCTTGCAAGTTTCAAGCCTTCTGAAGGCTCCAGAATTACAAAACTGTTAGATCAGTCAGATTTTACTAATTTATCTCTAGTCTAGGCTGGAAGACATATTCTGGTGTTTTTTACTCCATCATCTTCCCAGAATCCTAAAAAGTGTTTTTTCATACCATATATACAAACAGAGATTTGATAAATCGTGGTATAAAGGTGTATTGAGAATTGTAATGCAAAAAAATTATAAATGTAATGCACTCCACTATTGTCATGTATGTAAAAAATAATAAAAAATCATAAATGGCCTATTTGCCTATGGAAGGGAGGTAACATTTTCTTCCACCATTCTAAAGTCTCCGATTGGCACTGATATAAAAAAAAAAAGTTTACACATTTTAATACTTTTTTTTTTTTTTTTACGTGTACCCAGGAGGCCTCACAGGAAAATGAACACCCAAAGAAGTAGTTAGACCTGAATGCTTATATACTAGACTGGGCAAAGAACAGTAAATTGGGAACATGTGACAAGAGGTTGTGCTAGACTAGTTAACTGTAGAGAAGTGACTAGGAATATAAGGGTTAAAAAGATTTACTTGTGTATATTTCACAATTTCGGTCAGCCTTAACTTCCCATCTCTGGTGATAAAAATGTCTCTTTCCTCTTGGTACAGTGAGGTCATCTTTCACATGGGAATTTCATCTCCTGCCTTCAGGGAGAAAAAAAGGCCAGCGTGCCTTTCTTCTATTTAATGGCTTTAGGTGCCTTTAACAAAATAATCCATATGCCAGAGTATTTGTTTTGAGGTGATATGTTTAGAAGTCCTTCACCTACACAGTATATAAGTTCTTGTTCTCTCTTTTAAGTTCATTAATATTTTGAAGGCAATTTAAAAAAAAATTTAAAAGACTTTTCCCCTCACAGATGTGAGTGACTAGTGAAAATCAGATAGAAGTCATTGGATGCAGCTTGCAGGAAAAATCTTCAAAGGTGCTGGCTCTGCTGGTGGGTGAGCCTATCACCCTTACCTCTGTCTCCTTCTGCTGCCTGAGACAAGACTTGAACACAGAGACTAGAAAGATCCTCTTGTACCACAGCCAATTGAAGGCCAGAATGTGGGATGGCAGAGCCAAAGGATGAAGGTATCCACGTACATGATGACTGTGGATCTACCACCCTGGGATGCTTTAACTGTGTGGTGTGAAGTGATAAATACAATCAATACGAGTGTAAGTTATAGGTTATAGATTACTAAAAAATATAGATTACAGATATAAGATTTTGATAAGTGAGATAAGACAATTATAAAGCAAGAACTGTCGAAGGTCTAAGACTCCATTTTGCTGCCTTCTATTAAAAAAAAACTATTACAAGAGCTGTTTCTGAGAAACTGAAATGAAAGTTGTTTTCTTATAATATATTGTTTTATGTACTTCGTACCCCACAAAATGTAATCAACCCAGGAAGGATATGGTGGTCTTGGTGACCCAAGACTTTGAAGTAGATTCTCACCTGGCTAATGACCTGCTGGAACTCAAGATAAGGTTGTCTAACACCTGCTCAAATCCAAGATGCGATTGTCTTGAGTTGTTGTGCTAATTGCTGTCTTAATCTTCTGTGACTGGCTTGCTTGCATGACGCTAAGAGAAGTCCCTAAGCTATAGTTTTTGTCCTTAAATTCCCAAGACACAGGCCAGGAAGTTGCTTTTCTCCCACAGAGCTTCAGTCTCAATGGGTGGGAGACAGTTCCTGGCCAGGTAAATAAAGCTCTCTTTGGTTTGAATTAGGACATAAGAGTATTTTCTAAAGCAGCTCCCCATAACAAAACCAAACTTTAGTTTTAGATATTTCCCCTTAAGAAGCCATAAGTCCCACAGTCTCTGCCTGTTAACTCGCAATCTTGGCTGCTTTGAGAATAATGTGGGGTATTTTAAAACATACTAAGGCTTGGGCCTCACCTTCCAAGTGTCTGATTTTACTGATTCGTTCCCTAAACACTGACTTTGTAAAAGCTGCCCCTAGTGATTGCCCTCTGCTCAGCTGATTTCATGAACCGCGGGTTTCGTTTTTTTTCTGGAGCGCTAGTACCCTGGCAGGGCGGGGCTTAGGTCTAAATGAGTGACAGAGATCACGTAGGATCTTCTGGGGCCAACTAGGCCCCGCTCCCTCCCGCCCCGCCCCGGTCACGCCCCCGGCCACGCCCCCGCCCCGGAAGACACCCAAACGCGCCTCAGCCGCCTAGTCCGCTCTGAGAACGCGTAAGTGCGCCTGCGCAACGCTGGGCCCCGCGGGTCGTTTGAATTGCGTACCTGGAGCTGTTTCCCGCTATCCGGGTTTCCCACCGAGACTGGAATATCTACAGCTTGCTACCCAGCGGCCAGTGGGCCCTTTGCTCCCCTACCGGCAAGAGGTCGGAGTCTGGTGTTGGGGGGGTCTCTCACCTCGGAAGCACCGCTTGGCAGGTGGGGACGCGGGCAGCGCCGGGTGGGGCGGAGCACCGGTTGGAGAGGCCTTGGCTTGGTTTAGTTTGAGTGGTTACTTTGTTTGGAGCGGCCCCTTCTCACTTGTGCTGGGAGTGACTAGAAACAGTTATTTTCCCTCTCTCCGCCTCATTACCAAACTCAAACAGTGAAGGCCCCACCCCGCCCACCCCAATGCTTCTTTGGGCCCATTTTGAAATTACATTGATTTTTAAAAAATGCATATGTATTTTGCATTTTAAAAGAAAGTATCAATGTTGGCTTATGTGGAAATAATGTTTTGGTCTTAACTGAATTCTTAAGGAAATGACCCAGGTTATCCCCTGTACCCTGTTTTGGAATCCGTTGACTGCAGAAGGGTGGCTCTAAGACTCGTCAGTACTGTGCTTTGGTTAGAAACTGAATTTTGTAGAATTGAAAGGAATTTTTCTTGAGTTTTATACTTTCCTTTCAAGGAACATTGATTTACTCATATTTACTATTCTTGGATTCTGAAAATAAACAAATTTTTGTCTAGCTTTTCTTTTTCTAAAAAAATGTGTTTATATATTTTTTATTCAGAGACTTAAAGGATGGCTTCCTCAGATCTGGAACAATTATGCTCTTATGTTAATGAAAAGATTGGCAATATTAAAAAAACTCTGTCATTAAGAAACCTTGGTAAGTAAAAGATTCACTGACTTTCCATGTACAAAATGCATTGTGATTTTTGTTCCTCTTTAAATGATATCTTATGACTGATTAAGTGAATTGAATGTATGTAAGGTAATTTTAGATTTTGAATAGTGATTTTTAAAACACTACATCACTTTGTTGAATATTGCAGAGGATACTTGTGCTGATGAGCTAAATTTTCATTAACTTCATTACTTATAGTTTTCTGGTGTGTGTGTGTGTGTGTGTGTGTGTGTGTGTGTGTGTGTGTACACACCACTAGTAAGATTTGAAATGTATGTGGCATCCATGGTTCTCAACCTTAATATATATGCTAAAAGAAAAAGGGTGGGAGGGACAAAAAAACAACTGAAGTGGAAGATTCAGAGATGGACTTAGTCCATAAACCATCTCCCTGCCTGCTTTGTAGAAAGCTTATTCCTTTATATCACAGAAACAGCTAATTAAAAATGAAATTTTTTATATTTATAAATTGGAAGTTATAATCATCTTTGAAAATATCTTGACATGCTGGGAAAGGCTGATGTAATGAAAGTTCAAAGAAACAGATGATCCTTGTCAAGTCAAAAATGTTAAAAAAAAAAAAAAAAGGTTTCCCACATCCCTGTTTAGAAGTGTTAAAGATTTATTGATAAGGGCTGGGGCTGGGGCTCAGCCATAGTGCACTTGCTTGGCATGTGTGAGGCACTGGGTTTGATTCTCAGCACTGCATATAAATAAATAAAGGTCTATCAACAACTCAAAAATTTTTTAAAAACTTTATTGATAGATGGAATTCCATCTACTGGGAAGATTATGATGAACTTTTAGTGTAGTTTGTGTTATGAATTTATAGTTTAGAGCTATTTTCAAATATGAAATTACCATGTTGAATATGCTCTTTTGATTTACACATACCCTCCCAAGAACTATATTCTCAATCACTATTGAGAACTTCTAATAAAGTTCCTTCCTCCATTTTAGTTATGGTTCACATACTCTAGAAA
Organism: Urocitellus parryii; assembly: GCF_045843805.1. Taxonomy (NCBI): domain Eukaryota; kingdom Metazoa; phylum Chordata; class Mammalia; order Rodentia; family Sciuridae; genus Urocitellus; species Urocitellus parryii. Next base: position 23,598,761 of record NC_135543.1, on the reverse strand, counting down.
AGCTATAGGCACTGTGTACTCAGTGTAGCAACCCCCATCATTTCACACATTAGGAAACTGAGACTCTCAGAAGTCCAGTGGCTTGCCCAGTTCCCCAGCTCATGAGTACTCAGTTGGAATGACAGTTTGAATCTTGATTTCCAGTGTAGAATCCTTTCTACTTCTATGCCAATTTTTTTTTTTTTTGGTGGGGGGTTAAAAATGATTTTTGGATTTTTAATAAGTTGCCTTGTTTTGATTATTTTTCTGTAGGCATGATTACAGTTGAATTAAGAGATATAATTTGGAGATCTGTAAAGTTAGATTCAACTGGCCACCAAAGCAGAGGCCAATCTGAAGCAGTCAGGCCTGTTAAACAGATTACTATGTACTGGGCAATTGTTATTTTGTAGATGGGGAGAATAATTTGTTTTCATAGCCTATTTATTAAAGCCAGGTAGTTTGTCTGCCATTTTGGCTACTATAACCTATTAGCTGACTACTATCAAAAGGAATGAATTTACTCAATTGATTATATTGCTACAAATCAGTAAAAAAAGACCCTAAAAATTTAGATGCCTAAAAGTTATTTGAGATATCAGTGCACAAGGAAGAGATATTGTATCCAATTTGCTTTTACTCTCTGAAATTATTCTCAGTAGAAATTTTAGAACTTTTTTTTTAACCTTAAAAATGGTCAAGTTTTATTTTAAAATGTGATAGCAAGATGGGGCTGTAGCTCAGTTGGTAGAGCGCTTGCCTAGCATGTTTGAGGCACTGGTTTGATCCTTAACACCACAAAAAAATAAAATAGAGGTATTGTGTCCATCTACTATAAAAAATAAAAAAATAAAAATAAAAACGTGACAAAGAAGAGGAGAAAAGAATTTTATATGGGTACTAGAAAACATTTTATTTAGAGTAATGGATTTATTACTTATGTTGGTTATTGTAAAGCCTAAAATTCATTAATTAATCATCAAAATCTCCATAGTTTGAAAAAGGCAAATTTTATAAAAAGGAGAGTATAGAAAATTCTAAGTAAAAGAACAAAATTAAAAGACATTCAAAATGAACTAATGCTCAGTGTGTCAGTAATGTCAAATGTTGGTGCTTTATTAAGAAATAAAATTGAAAGACTTGAGACATAAGTATTTATTAATTATATCTGTACTTGTATGTATATGTGTACAAAGGTCCCTCATTAAATGATGGGCATACATTCAAAGATATGCACTCAAAAGTGATTTTGTCATTTTTGCAAATATCATGCTGTGCGCTGACACTTACATTTTAAATTACTACATGCCTATGCTTTATAATGTAGCTATCATTATGCATAAAGTCCATCACTGACCAAAAGATCATTATGCCAAACATTGCTATATGTTATAAACTCAGAGAAATCAATGCACACCTCATATTGTTATGAATAGATAGACCTGTAGAACTAAAAAGAGAATCTTTAACAAGACATGTCCAATTAGACAATGATAAATGAAAGTTTCCACTGCTGAGAAGTAGAAAAATGACATTTTTTTTTTTTTTAAACTGCTGGAACAAGGGGGTATCATTTCCTGGCTTTCTGAGTGCTCCATGTTCTCCCTATGGTTCTTTCAGCACCTGCGTAGCATAGAAACCAAGGGCTCCTGAGCCTAGGAGAGGGAGTCTAGAAACAGATTGCAAGAACAGCGGACTCCTGATACTCCACAACTCTTATTAATTTGTTTTAATTGTTATGAGCTGAGTGTCAAAGCCAATTAGCGTCACTCAATTAGATGGAATAATATACTGCTTCTTATTATGATGATGAAAGGCAGTTAGCATTCACTGAGTGTTTTACTAGGTTCCAGACACAGTACTTAGTCTGTCTTCTATATACTTTCATACTGACCATAGGCCTAGGTACTGGTGTCTCTGTTTTCAAGTTTGGAGACTCTAGCCTTTTCAGTCTACTGCCTTTATAATCTACAAGTATGGCCAAAATATGCTTCTATTTATGTTTTTCATTGCTTTGTTGCTGGAAATGAAGACAGAGAGGTTTAATTATGACTGTAGGTTTTCTTTTGTGCTTTTGTTCTGCTCTTCATTCTTTTTTTTTTTTTTTTTTTTAATTCTTCTGTTTCTAAGGAGGAAGGGATTCTGGTTTTCCCATTCTCAAATTTATGAAGCTAGAGAGAGGCACTAGGAGGTGGAACTGGGAATATGAAAACTTGCTGCTTTATACATTTCTTGTGTGTGTTTCTTCTCTGCACCCTGGAGTTATCACTAGCCCATGACTTTTTATGTCACTGTCTCTTTTAGGACTTTTTTTTTAAATTTAAACACAGAAAAATTATTTTTTTATTCTGTCTTAAGGTTAAAGTCAATTTTTGACTCAAATAACACAAATATAATTCAGAAAGGAATTGATGAAAAGTTTGTTGAAGAAATGACAAATGTGTATTATAGCCAAGTACACATCTCAATTCACAGTATTACTCTTATTTAAAAAAATTTTTCATTTGTTCTAACTTTTTAGATAGTGTAAATATGAATCCCAGGCCTATATTACAAATTCCCATAGAGAACTCCTCTCAGCCCCACCCCAAACCCCCACACACATACCAGAGGACTAATTGAAAACACGAGCTTGTGATTAGAATTTGGGGATTGAACTTTCACTGAAGATATATCCTTTGAACAGGGGTCCTGGCCTCCTTTGAGATACTAATTTCCAACCACCTGTATTTTGAAGCCACAAAGCCTTGGATCCTATCCTCCTTAAAGTGAAATGCATCCACTTGATGATGTTGACAGTCTCCTCCAGCATCCCTCCACACTCCCTAGGTCAGAGCTGCTGCAGCATCAGTTCATGTGCACTACGAAGAGCGTCTGTGGATCCCTCTTCACATTGGAACCTTTGGGAATTTATCTTATTGTTAAGAAGGCTCAGTGAAGCCGGTAGAGGGGTGTTTATTTTATCTAATATTTGTAGGTGTTTATTATCATGAAGGAATTTGCTAAAAACAAAAGCCTCAGAGGATTCCTTGTATGTACCTTTCCCCTACTTCTCTCCCATGCTTAGAAATGACATCTGTAGAGTCTCTAGGAAACAGGTCCCCGGGCATGAAGCACCTCCAGTGCTTCCAAGGCAAAGCTATCTGCCCCAAGAGTTTGCATGGTTATTGAATGCTATTGTTTTTACATATACTTTGTTTTCTACTTTATATTTGTTTATAACAGGCCAGGAACCTACCTTGAAGTCAATATTAAATCAAATAGAAGATGAGATCATTGTAGTAAATGAACTTCTAAATAAATTTGAATTGGAAATTCAGCATCAGGAACAAACCAACACTTCACTCAAGGTACTGTTTTCCTAATGAAGAAACAAAGTAAAAAGGCAACAAATACAAACTCCATAATTACCAGCTAATCTGGAAGCATTCTTTAAGTTTATAATGTTCTTAGCTTTGTAAATTATTAATGGTGTGAAGTGCTGTTTGTATTTTATGATTCTGAGCACAGCTATTTCTTCATGCCAGTGGAATTGAACTTTACTAAAAAGAAGAAATAATTCTTGGTAGGTTTAATGTAAGCAAATGGTCCCCTGGGAGAGTGATGTGTGAAGAATACCTTCCTCAGGTGAGAAGATGTGGGTTCTCACAATGGCTGCCTTTGGCACCCTCTGCCATACCAAGAAAGCCACTTTACCTCTTGAGATCTCAGGATCTGCATTTAAAAAATAATACTGGGTTATTTCTTAGCCTTTTTTAATTTCTGTATTTCTACATTTTTGTAAAATGTAATATAAGGGTTCTTCAGTAAAGGAAAATTTGAGCCTCACTTATAAGTACATTTTGTTCTAAATAAGACTTCTAATTGACTTCAGCTAATAAAGGTGCTGTATACTTCCTAATGAAAAAATACTCATTCTGTACAGTAATTACCTCTTGGTGTTTTTAGGGCCATTGATGTGTTCAATGGGGCTGAATAACCTGGCCTGGTCCCTGTCAGACTTGTAATCCTTATGTAAAGACTTTTCAGCTATAGGAATGGGTATAATCATATCTATCTATATATGTATATGTATGTATGTGTGTGTGTGTGTGTGTGTGTATGTATGTGTATATATATATATATATATATATACACATACATACACACACACACATATATATATACACAAATACACACATTATTAGTCCACATGAAATTAGTGTCTATGAGCATCATTTAACTCTTCAAAAGAAAAGATGTCATGAATTCAAAATTGAAGCAGTATCACTATTTCAACTCTATTCTATCCAAGAACGCCCAGGATTTGTGGTAAACCTAGAGAATGTTCAAATGAGAACTGAAGGATATTTGGAATTTCTGTTTACATTATGATTGGGAGCCAGATAATAGGAATCTAATAGGTACAGAGTATTCTCATTAAAGTTTGCATAATTTCATTTCCTCAAATTCTAGCAGCAGTTAAAGATTTTTTAAAATTCAGTTATGATCTAGTAGAGATATTCATTAAGCTGGAATGTATGCATGATCACATGAAATCATTCCAAGCAGCATTTCGTAGTTGTCATCTGTGTAGGCATTGTCACTTGGTACTGTCATATATGTAACACTGGGGAATGCAGGTTAAGTTATCAAAAGCAGTTTATCAGAATGAAAAAAAGATCAGTCTTTCATCTATTTCTTAGTTGCTTCCCAAGGTTAAAGTGTTGGAAAGACTTAAACCTCAATCTTGCTTTGTAATGTAGTTATAGTGATTTTTCTCTGATGAAGTCTAGTAGGGAACAATATTATATCACTGTCCAAAAAGCTCTAGAAGCCAAAACTCTTGTTTATTATTTATTTTTTTTCCTCTGGTTTCGGGCATCAAACCTAGGGCCTCATACCTGTGCAAGCTTGGTGGTTCATCACTGAGCTATAACCACAGCCCCTAAGTTTTGGGTTTTTTTTAAATAAATATTGCTGTACCTAGTGATTTTTTTCCCCTTTCATTCTGTATCCTCAAACCTCACAATCACTGTGATTATGGTTCATAGTTTTTTTTTTGTCTTTATAATATAACACACAGGAAGGAAGTTAATGAGCATTTAAAAATTTTAGGAACTCTGTGAGTCTCTTGAAGAAGACTATAAAGATGTGGTACATCTCAAAGAAAATATTCCTTCCCATTTGCCTCAAGTAAACGTAACCCAGAGCTCGTAAGTATACTTACAATTATTTTTCTTGCTATCTGGATTTAAACCCATGAAAACAAATATCTCAGAGCCATTTTCTCTATCATGTGCTTGTTATTTTGTTGGTTGTCATCCATTTTTTTTTTTTTTTTGTCATGAGTAGTAGAAACTGTATGTCCTCCTATTTTCACCAGTTTTCTTATCCTGCATCTCTGAGGAATATTTTTCCCTACTTGAAGTGCGTTTTTGAAATAAAATATTGGTGGCAGAGAACTGGAGAGATGGGAAAGGAGAAATAATAGAAGACAAAACACAGGCCCTCCCAAATTATAAAGACAGAAGATGATGGAAGATCCTACTCAAGAGTCAGGCAGTGAGAACAAGGGAAGGAAGGGCAGACAAAACCTCAGAGAGGCAGAATGGACAGTGATGGCTAAGAGACATGAGGCAGGCTTCTGAGGGGCAGGCTTCTGAGGGGCAGGCTCCCGAGGCTCTCTTCTCACTCGTTCTTTCTCTTAGAACAGTTTCTCAGCCTCAGCCCCATTGCTGTTTTAGGCAGGTAGTTCCTTGTTGTGAGATTAGGGTTATGAGTAGCATCCCTGATTTCTACCCTCTGGATGCCAGGTGCATCCCTCCTCCATACCCAGTTGTGGCAATGATGGTCTTCAGACATTGCCAAGTATCCTCTGCAGGCATATTATCCCTGGACCGCTTTAGAGTAAGAATAAACTTGATAAATTTCTCTTCTGAAAAATAGCTAAAGAAACACTCAACTCTTTCCCTGCTCCTGTTTTGCTGTCCTTTCTCCCAGGAGTCCTATTGCCTAGCTCTTCATTACCACCATTCTTATGAAACTGATGGCTTGCAGGTCACAGAGAGGTTGAAGTTCCTCTAGCCCTGGTTCTGCTTTCCAGGTCCTGCATTGTCTACCCCTTTAGAGATGCTGCTTCTGCACTGTGGTTGGTTCCTTAGCTGTCATCCCATACTGACCTGGCTGCTTGCTTTCCCTCTGCCATTCCAAAAATTACAAGTGTCTCCTGAAGCTATTTACTCTTGCTTACCTAACCCTATTGTTAACGCTCACAAATGTGCAGCTCCAGTCATAACACATCTTAGTTCTAGTGATTTCGTGGCCTACTGGGAATCTAATGAAGGAAATATTTTCTCTTCGAACTTTGCAAGTCTAGGGAAGAACTCACCAATTGTCTTATTACTCATCACCCAACCTGCTGGTCCTGTCCTCCCATCAAGTAGCAGGGACTTGGCATCCTTACTTTGCCTCACTGTCTTGTAGCCATCACTGGTCCATTCTGCCTCTCTGGGGTTTTGTCTGTCCATCCTTTTCCTTATTCTTACTGCCTGACTGTATAAGATCTTCCATCATCTTTTGACTTTAAGATTTGGGAGGTCCTGTGTTTTCTCTTCCAGTATTTCTTCTTTCCCATGTCTTCTATTCTCTGCCACCAAAATTTTATTTCTAAAAAGTACTTTGAGTAGATAAAAAATTCCATGACCCAATTAAAGAAACAGAAAAGTTTTGAAATGTATCATATGTACAGAAAAGTGTTTAAAGTATTACTTTTACAAATTGAAGAATAATGATACAAACATCCGTGTGTCTACTAGCCAACTTAAGAAACAGAACATTACCAATACCTTAAAAATACTCCTAATGCAGACCCTCTCTCTGTCACAGAGGTACTCACTTTCCTGTCCTTGAGGATAATCCTGCCTTTGCATGTGTGTTTCCACAAATAGTATATTGTTTAAACTTGGAAAACTGAAAGGCAAACAGTGAACCTTGCCACTAGGAAAAGAGTTATAGTGCTGTTGATGGTAGAAGGTCCCCAGGAATGAAAGCTCTTCAGTGTCTCTGGTTGTGATCAGCATGCCTGAGAATTTTACTGCAAGAAGAGAAGACTAGTGGACAAGGTTATGAGAGAATACTAGAGAACAGAGTCATCACCCTATATCTTCAGGATTGTAGTATGTGCCAGACTTTAGACATCTGACAGGAATATGACAGGAGAATAGGAGTTCACTGAGGGTTGAAATTCTCTGGGGGTAGGTCAAGCAGAACCTTTCTGTAGGTTGAAATGATTGTTGTTGACTGATACAACAGGGCTTGCAGGAGCAATCTGGCACTTACTTAGCATATGGTGAAGACAAGCAAGTATAGGAAAAAGTAAGGCAGTTTCTCAGTAGAGTCTCACATTAGCATTCACATTAGGATGATGATATCTTCACATTGGGCATCTTTATCTCAATAGCCCACAACAGCCATTTGGGCCCACCTGATTGCTCTCTGTCTGGTGCTCAGCTGTAGTCTTGGGGATTCCCTATGCTTGCTTCTGTGTTGGATTTGTTGTTTCCTAGTGTTTTCTTTCTTGTAGTGGTCAAGCCACTATGGCCACAGAGTTTTGTTCCTTCCCTGGCAGTTAAACAGCCTTTCTTGAGCTACATCAGGCTTTTCAGTAAATAAATTTAGGCAGACTGAATATAGTGACCCGTGCTCATTGCTGGCAACAACTGACACAAGCAACAGGATGAATTAGAATAAATGGAGGTCTAAGATGAGTAATGTTGGCAGTTCAGAACTATGGAAGTTGGGAAGAGATGTCTAGCATATATCCTATGTAGTCTATGTTTCAGGTATGTGATTAATATAATTGTATTATTGAAGAATTGGGGACTAATTTTTTTTTTTAACATTTCCTTCACTATTTAATCTTAATAGTGAAGGGATAGGAAAAATGTTGGCTATAAAATTATTATAACAGGATGAGTCATGTGTTTATTGATTATTTTCAGTTGGGAAAAATTTCCAGGATACTGCTTAATTCTGACAATTATCTGTTCATATGTACATCTCTATTTTTTAGGGTTAAAGGGCCAGATCTTGACCCTGATGGACCAGTCAAAGTTGAGGAATCTGTACCCATAAAGAAGACTCCCAAAGAACAAAAAAGTATTAATAGTATTAAAGAAATGCTGTTTATAACTACTGAGGAGTTCAGTGGTGTTCCTGCGTAAGTTGTGTGTTTTTTTTTTTTTTTTTTTTTTTTTGGTACTGGGGATTGAATTCAACTACTGATCCACATTCCCAGCACTATTTTGTGTTTTATTTAGAGAGAGTCTCACTGAGTTGCTTAGCTTTTTGCTGAAGCTGGCTTTGAAGTCATGATCTTCCTGTCTCAGCCTCCCAAGCTGCTGGGATTATAGGCATGCACTACAGTGCCCAGCCCAAGATAGATTTTAATGTTTAACTCTTGAATAATCAACATACATGATTATTTGGATCATAAGGCCTGATTATATTAATTGTAATATGTGGAGTACAAATCCTAGTCTTATCTAAAATATTTTTGCATTGTGTTATGAAAAGGCAGGAAATATTTTGTTGAAAATGCTCAAAATCAGGTTTTTTTGTTTAGTTGTAAAAATCTCTTTTCATGGAAATTTAGAGATTTTGCTTATGTCTTCTCTAGGACCATTCTGTGATACAGATTTACTTAAGTATATCAGTTTTGTGGTAGTTTTAAATTGAGTGTGTGTGTAGATTTGAGAATTAGAACAGAGTACATGTGTGGTTTCCATTTATCTCTTGTACCACATCTTGTTGAGTCTGTACTATATTCTAAGCCCCTTGTCACTGAGGAGACACAGGAATGAATAAGACAAGATGCCTCCCCTAGAGGGAGGTTTTCTTTGCTTGTTACAGATGGCAGTAATGGGGAAGTAATTATGGAAATCCCTGCTCTTAAACTCCTAATTCTGGGGTTTTGTGTAACTTCTAAGTTTTATATTATGTTACATTTATTGTTCCTTTTATTACAAATAATATATAGAGAGTTAGAAAATATTTATTGTCAGAAAATAAAACTCATTTGTAATTCTACCACTCAGATAAGACATGGTATTTCTTTCTAGATTTTATTTTATTACACACACATAACAGGTATTTCTGATTGTTTTTACAATGTAGTTAAACTATAATTTACTTTTTTTTTAATCCGGAATTTTTTCTTCATTAACTATCACTGAAAACTTGGATTTTAATAGTTGTGTAATATTTCATTATGTAACCATCCTATAATTTATTTAAGGATTCCCTTTTTTTAATATAAAACTTTTAATTGGGTTGTTTATTTTCTTATTGTTGAGTGAAAGTTCTTTGCATATCTTTTCTTCTCTGGTGGTCCCATTGTGTGCCATACATTTTGTAATTGCCTCACAGTGCTTGGGTTTTCTGTTCTGTCCCTTGCCCCCACCCTCCGCAATATGGTTTGAGAAGCTTGTATTGACATATCTTCAAGTTCACTAATTCTTTGCTTAGTTGTGTCCGGTCTGCTGATGAGCCCATCAAAAATTTCTTCATTTCTGTTACAGAGTTTTTAAATATCTAGCATTTTGTATTGATTCTGGAGTTCTCTCTATTTACTTTACCCATCTGTTCTTGTATTTTGTTCTTTTTAAATTAAAGTCCGTAGAATATTAAACAGTTATTTCAATTAGCAGTTTGATTCTTCCAAAATCTGTTATTACTGAGTCTGCTTCTGATGCTTGCTTTGTCTCTTCAGACCATGCTTTTTATCTTTTTATTATGCCTTGTAATTTTCTGTTGAGAGGTTAGGCTTAATCTCCAGCACACCTTGCCTCCCCACCTCCACCCCCCCACCCCCCCAAAAAAAAAGCAAGCTGAATGGAGCGTACCTGGTAATAAGAACTGAGGCTTCTAGTAAGAGGGTTTTTGATGCTGTGTTTAGGAGCTGGGCTATTAATATTTGCTATAGAGTATTCAGTTTCTTATAGTTTCTATTGTTTGTCTTCCCTGTTGTCTTTGGATTCCCCTAGAAACTCCTTCTTGAATAGATTCTGACTTGTAGCTTGCTCAATTTTGATCCACTATTAACATTAGGGCCTTGTTGGCTGGTGGTAAACTATGGTAAAGTAGGAAGCATTATATCATCTGGTGGTTAATTCTCAGGCTTTTCGGTGGGTTTGACCAAGGTCTGACTCTGGTTTCTTAGCTAGAGGACCTAAAGTTCTGTGATTACCTCCCTCTAGGTCCCATAAAGCTCTGTTAGTTTCTCTTGAGGACAGGCCTTTGGAGAAGAGAACTGCTCTAGGTATAATTCACAATAGTTATTTTTCCTTGAGCTATCTCAAATGATTATGTTTTCCCTCATGCCATTAAAAGAAAATTTTTCTTTGAATTGCACCATTAAAAGCTGGGAGGGGGAAGCTATCTTAGAGATAAAACTAATGAGCATGGGGGGGCTCCCTAAGCTGGTCCCCAGGATTTTTTAGATTTCAAACTAATTCAAAATGAACCTTAGCGATTTATCAGTTACTGTTAAAATATTCTTGTAGTTACTAGTTCCAGTGGCTTCTCTTCCCAGGAAGCTGAATTTCTCTGTATTTCCTTGTGATTTCAGTTTGGGAGCCAATGTTTTGCCCTAGAACCTCAGTTCTCTGATGGACTGAAGAAGAGTTATGGTTTTAGTTTGTTCTTGAGAAGACTGGAAAGAGGAGAGGAGTTGAAAGTTCTTTACTATCAGAGTTCTACATCCCCATTTTTATTCCTATTAATAGTGTATAAATGAGAATACCCATCTTGTCTCAGCCTTGCTAGCATTACCTACTGTCTTAAAAATTATTGCCAGGTAGTCCCTGAAAGATATCTGCTACAATTTTGAGACAAGTATTGAGGCTGACATTTCTCTTTAGTCTTTTTTTGTTTTGTCACTCCATCATTTCCTTTACTGACAACTTTATTTCCACAGAATCAGTTTGACACTTTAATGCTGTTCATTTTTGCTTGTAGTTATTGCTGGTCATCACCTGAGCTACAGGGAAGAGCAAATGGCCATGAGGAGCAGTGGACAAGAAGTTCTTAGAAAATGCTGTGTGTAGGGGTGAAGGAAATTAGAACAGTGATGGTAGAGGACTCATTTTGTAGGAATTCATTATTTAATGAATGAGACACAATGTTAAAAGATTATGATCAAGAAGAGTATATTTCAAACATTGGACTTTCAATTATTAATTTAAAAGATTTAATTCTGAGAGTGGAGTTAAAGTAGAAAACATTGGCAAAGATGGGGGATGGGGCTGGGCTTGTAGCTCTGTGGTAAAGCGCTCGCCTTGCATGCGTGAGGCCCTGGGTTCGATCCTCAGCACCACATAAAAATAAAGAAATAAATAAAGATACTGTGTTCATCTACAACTAAATAAAAATATTTTTTAAAAAAAGATGGGGGATGGATTCAGAGGAAATAAAGTGATAATCAAGAGGACCTGGAGGAATTCCTAAGTGCATTGTGGAGAGCAATGGTATTCGAATCGAGATTGGAAATTGTGTTTAGAAAAAAACTGCTGCAGAAGTTTGGGAAAAAGAGGAATAATGAAAATGAATGCTTTTGGAAATATGAGTTTTCTCCTTTAAATTCCTTTATTATTTTATATTAAAGAACTTTTTTTAAAAAATATTTTTATTTGTTGTTCATGGACCTTTATTTTATTTATTTATATGTGGTGCTAAGAATTGAATCAAGTTAGGCAAGAGCTCTACCACTGAGCCATAACCCCAGCCCAATACTAAAAAACTTTTGATTGGAAAACTGCCACCTTGAGTAGAAACTCTTTGACAGAGTTCAACATGATGAACTCACCATGGGATACCACCTGTAAATTATTTGAGCTTATTTGTGCATCTTCACTTGGCCTTGAGCCAGGAAGATTTAGGTTTGGCATTGCAGACTATTTTGTGACTCCTCCCACTCAATGGATTGCACAATGCATGTGACCTCTGTCTTTGCTTTGCTAGGGAGACCACTCTCATAGCTGCAGAGTGGGGTGTAACCCATTGGAAAATGGACAGCCCACCTCCTACCCTATTTGGCAAAAGAACATCCAATGAAAAACCTTTGATGCTTCCCACATATAAAGCAAATGGGCTTTTGTTCTCTCTTTCCAGTGTGGAAGCTCGACCCCTAAGGTTGAAAAGCCGTCCCATCCCCACTTTCTAACATTATTTCCTGTGTCCTGTGGTTTCTTTGCTGTTTTTCTCTTTCTTAACTTTATTTCAGAGCCAGCTTGTTACTTGCAGAGGAACCCCGAATTTCATTGCCCACAGAGGACTCGGGCAAGAAACACAAAGCAACAGTTTGTTGAGGGGAGAATGAGGCAGATGATTGAGTTTGGGTTTTGGTGTGTCCAGAACCCTCAGAGTTGAGAGTTTCTGATTTTTATATTCTGAATCCTTGGTAACAGGACAGACAAACATGGAAGAAACAATTCTTTGAAGGACTTTGAGGTAGCCAGTAGAAAGGAGCATGGCTACAGACTGCTTTTGTGCTGAAATTCGGAAGCCTCTTATTCTTTATGTCCCCTCCCTAGCAGTTCTTCTTTGTCACTGTCATCTTCTTTCCTGTGGCCTTTTTAACCTCATCTTCCCTTCCGCCTCCCCCCCCCACCCCCCCCACACACACTGAACACATACTGTTTTCAGAAAATGATGCTACGGGTTGTATACTTTCTCAACATTGAAATTTTTCTTTGCATACATTTTTAAATGCCTAAATAAATACATCTTGTGGTTAGTTAGTTCATTTAAATTAGAATTTGCTTATTTTGAGTGTAAATATTGTATAGGTAGAGAATAGAAATTGATTAATGCATCCAGATATGAATTAGGGAAGCTAGGCACTGGTATGTTGCCACCTCAATTTAATTTTTCAGCTGTTGAGATGTGTCTGGTCTATTTGAGAGTTGATATAAATTGTTTTTAAAAGGGCTTTTAAAAAAAATATAAAGGATATTTGGGCCGAAATTGTAACTCAATGGTAGAACGCTTGCCTAGCATGTGTGAGGCATTGGGTTCAATTCTCAGCACCACATAATAATAAATAAAATAAATGTCCATCAATAACTAAGAAAATTTAAAAAAATATATATATAAAGGATATTTTGCTACAGTACAAATTTGTATTTTTCAAAGAAAGTAATTTGAAAATATATTTTTTTTACAGGTACATGAAATCCCGCTTGACCTATTGTCAAATCAATGATGTTATTAAAGAAATCAACAAAGCAGTAGTTAGTAAATACAAGATTGTACATCAACCAAAATCATCTATGAATTCTGTGGCCAGAAATCTCTATCAAAGATTTATTAATGAAGAAACAAAGGACACTAAAGGTAAAATGATATGCATATACATGTACCTGTCAACTGTTGGGAATCTGATTAATTATGAGCAGCAAAGGTGATTCTAGAAAATTCTAAATCTAGGTGGTTAAATCTCAACCAGGGCAGTTTTCCAGCTAACAACATTTGTCATGCTGGAGACATTTTTAGTGGTAGCAGCTGGATAAAGGGTGTTCCTGGCCTCTAGTGGATAGGAGCTAGGAGTGCTGCTCAAACACCCTACAAAGCATAGAACCGAGCCCAACATGGCTAATGCTGAGGAACACTGCTTTAGAGTCTGTTTTGAAACTATATCCAAAGTTTTGAGAATTAGAATTGTAATGATACTAGTTGGTCCTGCTTATATAGCACTTACCCTGTGCCAGAGAATGTGCTGAAGTCTGATCCTCACACATCCCTATATCATTTTGCAGATGAGAGTTTAACTTATCCTAGGTCATCCGCTTGAATGGTAAGGCTACTCCATTCTGTTAACCACCACCATATAATGCCTCTCGATAAGTGAATTGTTCAAGAGATACCATCAGGCAGCTGGTAATCTAATAAGCAGGGTCACCGTACTGAAATATGCAATTTTAGTAAGAATAATTAGTTTAGCAAGAATATAATTTTCTCACTTTGATTGGATAATGACAGTAAGAATGACTAATGTCATTTATATTCAAACTTTAATGCCTTAAAGACTCATCTTAAAAGTTGTCTTCATAAAAGTTAGCACTACATTTTTATTTTCAGGACAGTATTTTATAGTGGAAGCTGACATAAAGGAATTCACAACTTTGAAAACTGACAAGAGATTTCATGTGATCCTGAATATCTTGCGACACTGCCGGAGGCTGTCAGAGGTCCGAGGGGGAGGAATTACCCGTTATGTCATAACCTGAGACCCTTGTAAGCTTTGGAATTAAACAGTAGGGTATAGAAGCTAGTTCTATGATTTTCTTATATATAATTTCTTTAGCTTTTCATTTTCAATTTGTTTCTTATAGAAACAAGATCTTTTTGGATAAAGTATGTATATTTTAAAGGTCACTTCTTCTCAGCAAATATTTAATCACCTACCACATAAGCCTCTCTACTAGGCACATCATGGACTAAACTTGCTCATGTCTAGTTTTGTGCTAGACGCCGTGAAACGGGTATAGATGTGATATTGCAAGAAAAAGTCAAGAAGATGAAATCAAGGATACCCAGGCCCTTTGAAACTAAATGTCATTCATGTCAAATTCCATCAAAGGCATTTCAGCCTCCAGGTGACTTCCTAGAAGTGGATTTGAAGGTGGCTTATCTGATTATTGTGCTTTTCCACATGTCCTTAGGGACCAGCTCACCTAAAATGTATTTAGTATAACCCAGTCTGTAGACTTCAGCCTGTAATGAAAGTATATCAAGATAATGTAATGTCATGATGTAATAAATTTATATTTGTTATTCATCCTTGGTTTTTTGTTCAGAAATCCTAAAACCCTTGTAATGTCCTGAGGGATAGGGATACATCTTTTGTACTCACTGGTCTTTGGCCTCAGTTCCTGACACAGGGCTCTTAAATCCCTTTGAATTTCCTTGCAACAGGAGCCTTTTGAGGGGGCTGGGGTTGTAGCTCATTGGTAGAACACTTGCATAGCAAGTGTGAGGCACTGTGTTCGATCTTCAGCACCATATAAAAATAAATAAACGAGAGGTATTGTACCAATTTTCAACTAAAAAATATATGTTTAAAAAAAAGGTGCATTTTTTGTTATAACAAGACAATCCTTCGTGGGCTCCTGGACAGCAGTGGATGGGGTCTGGTCACAATGACTAGATGGCTGCAACTTTTAGCTCCCCAGCTATCCCCAGGGAGGGGAGAAGGCCTGGAAATAGTGTTAGTGATCAATCATGCCAGCTTTATGAAGTCATAAACATTTTTAAACTGTGCACTTCAAAGAGTTTCCAGGTAGGTAAACACATTGATATGCCAGGAGGTGTTGCACTCCACCTGTACAAGGACAGAAGCTTCTGTGCTTGAGGCCCTTCTGGAAGTCACTCTGTGTACCTCTTCAATTGGCTGCTTATCTGTATCCATTATAATACCCTTTATAATAAACTGATAAACAACTATTTCCCTGAATTCTGTAGTCTTAGCAAATTATCAAACCTATAATGAGGGGAAGTGGGAACCCCTGATTTGTAGCTCATTGAGCAAAAGTATGGGTAACCTGGGGACCCATTAGTTTGAGTGGTGTGTGAAATAGAGACAGTCTTGTAGGACTAAGCCCTTAACTTGTGGGGTCTCTACTAATTCTAGGTAGTTAGTGTCAGAATTGAATTGTAAGACACGCAGGGTGTCCAGAGAGTTGGAGAAACTGATGGAGTTATGGGTATGAAGCATCCCCCCAAAACTCCTGTGTTAATGCAGGAATAATCAGAGGTGGAATGATTAGATTATGAAAGCTGTAACCTAATTGGTCCATGCTAGTCTGAATGGATTAACTGGGTTTAACTGTAGGCAGGTGGGGTGTGGTAGAAGCAGGTAGGTTACTGGGGGAAGGCCCTTGAAGGGTACTTCTTCCCTGCAAGGGTTGGGAAGGTCTTTCCTAACTGCTATGAATGGTGCAATATTCCTCCACCAAGCCCTTATACCTTGATATTTTGCCTAATTTCAGGCTCAGGCCCCAGAGTTATAGAGTAGGCTGACCATGAACAACTCTGAAACTGTGAGCCAAAATAAACTTTTGTTCCTCAGTATGGTTCTTTGTCAGGTATTTTGGTCACAGCAACAAAAAGCTTACTAACATATGGAGGGAACTCCACACGTTTGGAGTCAGAAGTATTATGTGAATGTAATATAGAAGAAAACAGTGAAGGTTTTCCCTGTTGAGATAAAAATGATGGCAAGATAATGTGTGCACAGGTTGATGGGGATGATGTGAATGTGGGTAATTGGATTTTAAGAACTGAGCCCTGTTCTGCACCTGGTTAGACAGTCTGGTCTATCTGTGGCCATGCCATCTGCTTGGCAAGCTCATCCCTGCAGCGGAGAAAAAAAATGTGTCATCTGGCCTCATGGCCTTGTTAACACCCTCACTAGTGACCACAGAGAAAAAAATGTGTCATCTGGCCTCATGGCCTTGTTAACACCCTCACTAGTGACCACAGAGTATAGGCCCTGATTACTGATCCTTTCTCCTTAATTCACGTGCAGGCAAGTTGTATTTTTATGCCTCAATTTAAATATTAATGATGGCATTATCCTTTATTTTGTTTTTAAGTCTTGCTTCATGTTTTTCTATGAATCATGTTTCCCTATGAAAATCTTTCTCCGTTTAAAGTATTCCTTCCTCCACAGCTGAACAACTGTGTCAGCAAGTTTGTTTCATTTTTTACTAAATGGATACTAAGATGAATAGTTAGTCCCTATCTTATTCATTAGCACATAATTGATTTATTGTATAAATTTAGGTACATTGTTGATAAAATTATATCCCATGAAGAATAATGATGGTATTAATTTTAAAATAAGAACTAATTTCTTATTCCAACTTTATTTTCAAGCAAAACAACAGGTGGTTCTTATTTGTTTCTTGAAAATCACATTTTTAATCTAATTTTGAGAGACTTTGTAGTCCTAAGTCTGTGCCCTCAGCTCATTGCTGGCCCTTTCTTTGCTCCATCTATTTAGGGAGCATGTCCCAGTGGGCTGGCTCTGACAGGATCTGCAGAGCCTGAGGCCACGTGTGCTCTCTCCTGTTCTCATCGTGCTGTGGCAGTAGACACCCAGAAACTTCTGTAGCTTCTGTGTATGTTGGTTGTAAGATACTAGTATTTATTTGATTTACAATCCAGAGGGTGAGTGGGGATGTTATCAGACCTCCCCACTTAATTGGCTACATGACAGGCCAGTTAAACCTAGAGACAAAGTGTTAAGTCAAGGAATGCAACTTTAAGACAGAGAACACTTGCCCAAAATCTATCTTGCTGGGAAGCTGATGTACGAGTGGTTTATATAGGAGGATGATGGGTGTTTGTAGACTGGTGGCCACCTTCTCTTTGCTGGTGAGGGTTCCAGGTTTATGGCGAGATGATGCATGCCTGATTTTTTTAGGGGGAGAGAGTACAGGGAATTTAACCCAGGGGCAATTACCACTGACTTACATTTCCAGCCCTTTTTATTTTGAAACAGGGTCTTGCTAAGTTGCTTAGAGCCTTTATAAGTTGCTGGGGCTTGCCTTGAACTTTCGATCTTCCTGCCTCAGCCTCCCAAGCTGCTGGGGCACACCTGATCTTAATTGCCCAGTCACAGGATGTTTTTTTAGTTCTGGACATTTTAAGAAAAACAGTGATCGTTTTTATTCACTGATTAGATTGCTTGTGCACCATTCTAGGCATGCAATGGACAGGCTGGAAGTAGTAGCTGGCCAGGAAAAAAATACAAGCATGCTCAACTTCTGGTAGGCACACCCAAAGTGAGAACAAGGAGTTTATTCAAACCAAAATGGCGGTAGCCGCCTAGGAAACATACGGTCCAGTCTCAGAGCTCCAAAATGGCCCTGGCCCAGGATCTGGTTGTATAGATGAAGAAGAACAAGAAGGGGGGTTACGACAAGTGGGTCTGCAAGCATTGTACAGTCATTGATTTATCATTGCTCATTTATGTCATACATTCCAGTAAGGAATTGTGAAAAGTGGGAAAGGCTTTTTTTATTTATTATCTTTATGGCGCCAGGGAGGTGGCAGAAATATGGCATGCCAAGTCAGAACAACCTAGGTGACTTGTTTTCATGCTTCATGTTTTCCCTGGGCTAAAGAATTTTGTGGCCTCATTCTTGTGATACTTTAAATCCTTTATCATGATAAAATCTTCAGTTTGTTCTTTTATAAATTCTGTTTTTTAAAGGAAAGTTTATATATAACCACTCCCCTATTTTTTTTTTTTTTTTTTTTTTTACCCCAGGAAACACAGGCTAGTTAGAAATGATCTTGGGAACTACCACCTCAATCCCATTTTATTCCTCCTGGGTACATTTTGTGCCCCATACCTCTCTTCGTTACACTGTGTTCTGGCTTCTCTCCTAGGCAGGCTCTACTCTCAAGACTCTCCTAGGTACATTCTGTCCCCTGAACTTCTCTTGGGTATACTTTACACATGGCCCTGTCTTAGGTATGCCTGTCCTCCTTTATGTTAACTGAGTGTGTGGGTGTCCCTTCAGATTCTTTTGGCCTCATCTCAGTCTTGACTGGTGCTGCCACAGGCACTGGCACACCTGACAGTCTCCTCCTCCCCCCTGCGATCCTCAAGCTCTGGCTTCCTTGGCACACACTATTGGGGCAGCCTCTGTGGTGCCAGTTCTCAAACCCAGCCCAGCTAGCTGTGGAAGTTCTGGCTTCTCCTCCTGGACTCATGAAGCAGCTGGCCACAGGGTATGGGCATTGGCTTCCTGAGCAGCTGCTTGGGGAGGCCAGGTGACAACCCAGATTTGTGAGGATACACCCATGGAAAGTACTTTCCCAGTGAGAGAGGAGATGAAGTGGCAGATAAATTCTTTGTACCTCTTTTTGAGATACTGTTCCAAAGAATAGTTTTTCTAACCTGCCTGTCCGGCGACATCCTGTGTGACTGAGTGGCTATGCCGATTGTGGGTCATGGAGCAGCGATGAGCTTAGGTGTGTTATCACTTTGGATTTGCTTTCCATCTTTTCCTGTCTTGGGTCTCTTTTCCCTCACTCTTGCTGCCCCGGGCATGGAACCCCCAATAAATTGTTAGCCTTGCTCTGGGAACCTTTTGCCAAGATAAAGTTCAGAGACCTGTAGTTTTATGTTTCCCAAACTGCATGTTTTGAGGACTAGTGTCTCAATATAGTAGGTGGTTTTTAAAAGGATTCTGTGGGGGCTGGGGCTGTAGCTCAGTGGATGAGCATTTGCCTAGCATGTGTGAGGCACTGGGTTTGATCCTCAGCACCACATAAAAATAAACAAATAAAATAAAGGCATGCTGTCCATCTATAGGTACAAAAAATAAATAAAAAAGGATTCTGTGGTTATAGGAGTTTGTGATATGTTCAGTTAAGTTGAACGGATTTTTTTTTCTTGCCTGCTTAGGATCTAACCTAAGATCTTGTGCATGCAAGGCAAGTGCTCTGTGCTAAACTATGCCCCAGCCCAAGTTAAATGGATTTTATTATTGCTCAACTTCTCATATACTTCACTATGCCCATTTGCATTATAAAGCTCCAATAGAGACAATGTGTGTGTTATTTCTTTAACTGTTTTTGAGGAATACATATTAATATCTCTGGCAGACTAATGCTCCATGAAATGCATTTTGGGACCTTGTTATAAGGCAATCTGTTTTGAAATTGTGCTCATTTTTATAAATGAAGTTCATTACCACAAGTCACTATTAGTAAATATATATATCACTTTCTGAGCAAGTATCATGTACTTTGGAATGAGAAGGCTGGTTGGAGTTTAAATCCTGGACATGCTGCTGATGAGCGCTGTGTAACCTGTGGCTAATGACTGAAGCAACAATCTGAGGTCACTAAAATGTCCTTTCTTCTAATGGCCCAAGCTGGTGAATGTGGTCTGTTCTAATTATGGATGGTTTTTAGTGTAGTCATTGTAAGCTGTGCCTCATTTGTATAACTGAAGACTAACTGTAATCATTAATCAGGACTAAAAAAAATCACATTATTCCTTGAAAATGGTTTCTTTAAAAATTGTTCAGCAATATGGTGTGTCCAAAGGGACATGTAGGCACCAGGAAACCTGAAGTCTATTCCTAGCTCTAACGTTTAACTCTATATAACCCAAATTTGACTTGTTTTCACAAACTCCATATCTGGCACCCTAGTCCCAAACAATGTCACCTCTCCCTGGTATTAAAACAGTAGCTTCCTAAGTGCTCTGTTTTTTTCCTGGCCCTGTGATTGACTGTACTCCACGTGAGTGAGTTAGATTAGATCACGCTGCTACTCTGAAGCTTCCTGCTTCTCACATGAAAAGCCATGTCTTTATAAAGGCCTGCGAAGCCCTTCCTGGGTCCCCCTCAACCCAGGGCATCATCTCCTGCTCCCCACATTTCTGGCTCTGTTCTGGCCACTTAAGCCTCTGCTGCTTCCAGAGCAGGCCAGAGGTCACTACTGTGCAGTGGCTGTTTCTGCCTAAGGGACCTGCTCCTTCCTGCTCTGTCCCTCTGCTAAGTGCCCTCTGATCCCGTGGGCCTTCTCTGGCCATCCCTTATTAAATATCACATCTCCCTTCTGCACTCTTTGCTTTTCCCTTCTCTGCTTAATTTTTATCACAGCCCTTACATGTATCTGATGGTTCTGATATTTTACCTTTTTTTTTTTTTGTCTTTCTCCTTCCACTAGAATATAAACCATATAAATAAGGAATTTTGTCTGATAAGTTCACTGCTGTGCCTCAGCCTCTCTAGCTGGGCTCTACAGTAGAGGGCGCTGAATAAATATTTATTGAATGTACATTAACTGAAACATTTGGTGATCATGGTCAAGTGACTTCACCTTTCCTTGCCTGTTTCTTCTGTATGCACTGAGATGGTGTAAGGGGGGGTCCGGCGGAGCGTCGGAGGGAGAGACCACACAAGAGACTTACTCCATGCAATTGGCAAAAGGGGATTTATTGGGGATCCATTCCAGTGCGCTGGGGCTCTGTGCCCACTCAAGAAGGGAGCGCAGCTCAGAGCCCAGAGCAAAGGTCAAGCAGAGCTTAAGTACACTTTTTGGGGAGGGCGGGAGTCTTTGCATACATCAGAACAAATCATCATGAGGCGCGGGGAAATTGAACAACGACTCTGAGACGTGATTGGCACATTCATTGGTGGGAACAGATCGGGCGAGGGTGATTGGTCATTCGTAAGCGGGTTACACATTCAAACTGATTGGTTTGGGCCCTGTGACAAACTGCACAGGGCCCTAGGCTAAATGGCCAGTAGGGTGTTGTCTTAACTATCTCAGGAATCTGGGTGTAACAGAGGAACTTAATAATACCTAATCTTTTACATTCAAGCTTTCCAGCTTAGAAACTTTACCCTTTCAATGGTTGTACAAAAGTCTCTCTAAGGACCTGTAGTTTTGATATTCTACAGTTCTAATATTCCTAGTTTCTTCTGGGAAATACATTCATGTTGAAATTAAAGGATATCCTTCTGTTTGACTGAGTTATAAAAAATGTTTAAAAATTCTGATAATTACATGAAATCTCATCTTTTAAGCAAGTAATCTATAAATTATTAAGCTTCAAGAAATACTGAAATTCTGTTATTAATTACGTAATTAAAAGTAAGGAACTTCACTGATAAGGGCCTTTCTATAAATTTCTTTTCAGCCAATATCTTTAGTTTTCTAATTTATTTTGCTTATCAGATGTGATTTCAGGATTATTGTGAAATTACTGCAGTTGCTTTTATGAAACATCCCATCTAATAAACAACTGGCATTGTTCCATAACTATGTAAGTAGCAAAAAGAGTTACTTAAGATATTAAGGGCTCTTCCTGGTATATTTTAAACAGACTGGAGCCAAGACTGTATATATGATTAGAAAGTAGAAATGTAATATAATACAGTATCAATTGATTGTTAAAGTTAGGTACTCAAGGAGCATACAAAAGAAGTATTTCTGAGAAATTATAGTATCACTACCAAGTTGTACTTCAAATTCTTTACTTGGAGTAGTCTGCCCGGTTTCATTGAAAAGCAGTAAACTAGGTAGCTATGAGTAACATAATTTTTTAGTAATTGAGATTAAAATATACAGCAAATGCACAGATCTTAAGGATATAGGTCAATGCATATAAACCTGTTTAATCCACATGCCTATCATTTTTTTTTCTCTTAGACTTTTCATTTTGAGAATAATTATAAATTAACACAGAGCTGTAAGAAATAACAAAGAGAACTTTAACTTTACCCAGTTTTCCCTCCTGGTAACATCTTCCAGAACCATAGCACAATGTCACTTCCGGATACTGACACTGATACAACCAGATACAGAACATTTCCTGTACATAAGGTCCCTCCTCTGCCCTTTTGTAGCTATACCCACCTCCCTCCCACCACCATCCCCTCCTTAGCCCCTGGCAACCATTCATTCCATTTTTATTTTGTCATTTCAAGAATGTTATATAAGGCCCAGCTATAATCCCAGGTACTGAGGCCGAGGCAGGAGGATTCCAAGTTCAAGGCCAGCTTCTGAAGTTTAGTCAAACCCGTTTCAAAATTTTAAAAAGGGCTAGGATGTAGCTCAGTGGTAAAGCACCACTGAGTTCAATCCACAGCACTGCGGGGCAGGGTGGGGGGGGTGGGGGGGGTGGTTATAAGCAGAATGATAGGTATGAAGCCTTGGAGACTGGCTCTTTTCTCTCAGCATACTTTTCTGGAGATTCACCAGGTGTGTCATTCCCATCAACAATTTGTTCCTTATTGTTGAACAATGTTCCGAGATGTCCCAGGTCATTTGATTATTCCTCTTTGATTGTATCCAGTTTGTGGCTATCACAAATGAAGCTATTTACAGTCAACATTCAAGTACAGGTTTGTTTGTGTGTGTGTGAACATGAAATCTAATCTGGGTGTACAATTCTCAGGAGTGCTATTGTTGGGTCCTCTGGTAGTTGCATGTTTAGTTGTTGGGTTTGTTTTCTTTCTTTTTTATTTTAATTGCCAAAGTATATTCCAGAGTGATACTGTTTTTTCCCTCTGAGTACTCTTCACTGCATTCCACAAATGTTGATAAGTTGTATTTTTATTTTCCTTCTTTCAAAATAACTTTAAATTTCTCTTGATTCTTTATCATTGTGTTTAGAAGGTTTTTTTCCATTTTAATTTATTCTTTTTAATTATACATGACAGTAAAGTATATTTTGAAATATTTATACAAGCATGCAGCACATTGTATTCTAATTAGGTCCCAGTCTTGTGGTTGTACATGATGTGGAGATTAACTATGTGTGCGGGGAGCCATTCCAGAAAAACATAGGCGGATCTTCTCTCAGCATGAAACCAGAGAGATTTTAGGTTTAACCTTGGGAACTATCCCTGCTTTCCCAGGAAATAGATTGCCCAAAGCACATGACCTTCATCTTCTCTCTGGTAGGAAGATCTCTTATGGTTGCTCGGAGATAGGGGGAACTGGAATGTCCACCTTTAACCTTTTTTGGAGAAGAACATTCTATGGAAGGTCTTTGATGTCCCCTGATAACTAAAGCTGGTACAGGCTCCGTTTTGCCATTAGTAAAGAAGCTCGATCTGTTAGATCAGCTTGCATCCGCTTTTGAAAATATTTTCTGTGTCCTGTGGTTTTCTCATTCTATTTTTCCTAGCTTTTATTTCTCAGCCAGCCCATTCCACCGAGGGGAACCCCATTCCCACCCTCTGTGCGGGACGCAGGTGAGAATGTTGTATTTGTATAATACACACACACACACACACACACACACACACACAGAGGAAACTTACGTCTAGAAGTTCTTTTTAGGAAAGTTATGTCTAGAAGTTCTTTTTTTATATAACTTTATTTCATTTGTTTATTTTTTTATGTGGGGCTGAGAATCAACTCAGTGCCTCACATGTTCTAGGTAAGTGCTCTACCACTGAGTGACAAACCCAGCCCACAGAAGTTTTTAATCTCCAAATATTTGGGATTTTTTTTCCAGCCATCTTTTTTATATTGATTTTTAGTTTAATTCCATGTTGATCTGAAGGCATGTTTTATATGATTTCTGTTTTATTTGTTAAGGTATGATTTATGGCCTTGAATGTGATTTCTCTTGGTAAATATTCCATGTGAACTTGAGAAGTGTTTGTATTCTGATGTTGTTGGATGAAGCATTCTGTGTCAATTAAATCCAATTGATTGATGATGCTGTTCCACTCAACTCTATACTGATTTTTCTGCCTGCTCTATCTGCCGATTACTGATAGATGAATGTTGAAGTCTATAACTCGAATAGTGGATTTGTCTACTTCTGCAGTTCTGTCAGTTTTGCTTCATGTATTTTGATGCTGTTATTATGTACATCACATTAAGGATTGTTAAGTCTTCTTGGAACATTGACTCTTTTGTCATTAAGGTCTCCTGTGCCCCTGATAATTTTCCTTGTTCTGAAGTTGGCTTTGTCTAAAATTTATATAGCTACTCCAGCTTTTTTATTTTTTTGGAGAAAATTATTCTTTATTGAGAAATAACACTGACAGACTTTAAAAGCATTCACACTCCCAGAATACAAAGTGTTTAATACACTTTTTCAAACCTGTATGCATTTCAAACAAAGCATTTTTTTATAAATCAAATTTGATAACCTGTCTAAAAATATTTTCCATCTTTATTTAAGGTGCTTCACATTTAAAGTAGGGGCCATGAGGTGCGCAGGAGCAAAGAACAGAGGGTACCTAGGACTGAGCAGCAGTCGCAGCAACAGCTGCCAGGGCTTCAGTGCTGGGAAGGAAAGCCCTCACAAGACGGTGCCCTCCGCTTTCTGTCACTAGCGTTAGCAGGGTATAGGTGTCTTTCGCCATCTCTCTGATTTTATTCTGTCTTTATATTTAAAATGCATTTTTTATAGGCAATGTATAGTGGTGCCTTGCCTTTATTTAACCTACTTTGACTTATGATTGGTATATTGACAATTCATATTTGGATGATTAGCTACCATATTCATTATTTTTTCCTATTTGTTATATTTGTTCATTTCTTTTTTGAAAAATCTTCACGTCTTTCTCTGACTTCTCTGGTTTTATGTGAGCATTTTCTCTGATTCCATTTTCTCTTTTTTCTTAGCAGATAAATTATACTTCTTTACATTTTTTTCATGTGGTTTCCCTAGAGTCCTATATACACTTGCCATTAATCTAAGTCCACTTAAAAAAAATTGAGTGTATTATGCTGAAGGTTTTTGAGTATATTATGTAAAGGTTTTTCATATTTATTCTGCTTGGTGTTCTCTGAGATTCTTTGAACTATTGTTTAGTATCTGTCATTAATTTTGGAAATTTCCTAGTCATTATCATTTCAAATATTCATTTTATTTTTTTTCCTTCTGGTATTGCCATTTACATATATGTTTCCCATCTGTTCATTCATTAGTCCTGCGACCCAGGTCTTTCTGGTGTTTTTAATGAAAAGCCAAAAATATTTGGTAAGATCCTCTAACTTAGCAAAGTTCCATATTCCAACTTTGTCTCTGCTATAGTGGGCAACAGCTGCTGTCTATTACCAACACTTATAGTCTTCCAGCTGGTTGTTCCCTGTGTGCTCCTTGAAGATCCCTCCATCCCCTGTGCCCAGCAAGTATCTGGGTGGAATGTATGAAGAGATTTTGGGACTTCTTCTTTTTGGCTCCTTTTCGTCTAGGACTTTGCCTCATTTCTCATTTCCAGCTACTCCAACACTCCCAGAGCCCTTCCTCTGATATCTCACACACCAGTAGTACTACAGCTTGCTTCCTGCTTTTTAGTTGCCAGGCATACAGACTGGGGAATGCCCTCAGTGAAGACCTGTCTAAAGTGGAACTATTTATTTATTTATTTATTTATTTATTTTTAGTACCAAGTATGGAACCTAGGGTGCTTAACAATTGAGCCACATTCCCAGTGCCCCCACTTTTTTTTTTTTTTTTACTATACTAAACATGAAGAATTTATTTTAAAATCAGTAGTAGGCAAAAATCACAATGAGATATCACTTCATATTCAGTATGATTATTATAATAAAAAAAAAGACAACAAGTGTTGGCAAGAATGTGGAGAAAGTGAAACCCTCACACACTGCTGGGGGCAATGCAATGTGTACAGCCACTTTAGAAAAGTCTGAGAGTTCCTCAAAAACCCCACTTTTAATATTTATTTTTTAGTTATAGTTGGACACAATACATTTATTTATTTATTTATTTATGATCCTGAGTATTGAACCCAGGGCCTCAAACATGCTAGGTGAGTGCTCTATCTCTGAGCCACAACCCCAATCCCCCAAAATTGATTTTTTAAGATAAATGACAGCGGAATGGATTACAATTCATATTACACATATAAAGCACAATTTTTCATATCTCTGGTTATATATAAAGTATATTTACATCAATTTGTGTCTTCATGCATGTACTTGGATAATGAAGTCCATCATATTCCAATACCCCCTGCCCCCTCCCTTCCCTTCTACCCCTCTGCCCTATCTAGAGTTCGTCTATTCCTCCCGTGCTCCCCCTCCCTACCCCACTATGAATCAGTCTCCTTATATCTGAGAAAACATTTGGCATTTGTTTTTGGGGGATTGGCTAACTTCACTTAGCATTATCTTCTCCAACTCCATCCATTTACCTGCAAATGCCATGATTTTATTCTCTTTTATTGCTGAGTAATATTCCATTGTGTATATATGCCACATTTTTTATCCATTCATCTACTGAAGGGCATCTAAGTTGGTTCCACAGTTTAGCTATTGTGCACCCAGCCCTTTTTTATCTTTTATTTAGACAGGGTCTCACTAAGTTGCTAAGGGCCTCAATAAGTTGCTGAGGCTGGCTTTGAACTTGCAATCCTTCTGTCTCAGGCTCCTGGGCTGCTGGGATTACAGGAATGTGCCACTGCACTTGGATACATGTGGATCTTAACCCTGTGAACTCCTTTGTTTCAGGGAACATCTCCCTTCCAGTTCTGCTTGCTTTGGGTCATTTTACAGTCTTCAAATAGTTGGCTTTTTAATGTTTTGCATGGAGTTTATAAATGTCACCTGTGGGAGATTAGTCCATTTTAAGCTACTCTTAAATCTAGAGACTGATTTAGGAAGCTATCTCTTGACCTTTTTGAAGAGAGCAGCAAGACATGCCTTTAATATATAGACATTAGCCTTATCTCCCTTGGTAGCTGGTCATCAAAAATGTCATGTACCTGCTGTGTGCTTTTGTTCATTAGTATTTTTCTACCAAGTGGAGAGAAATGAGAACCATAAATCTGTTTGAATATTTGAATTTTGGACGTGGGATTTTCTTCAAGCAGAACAGATATATAACTATACTTGATTTTGGCCTGTTGCCACAGCTTGGAAGAATATTTACTTAGGTATTAATTATACCTAAGTAAATTTAAATATATACTTTTATTCTCCAAGCTAATAATTGAGATATACCTTAGTCAGCTGTCTTTTCTCTGGTCCTTTGTGTTATCAGAAACAGCTTTTGGTATTAGTAAGCTGGAAATAAATGACTCACTTCTGGTAATCACTTCCAACTTAGAGATATGATAAATCATAGCAATCGTTTGTTTTCCTGAATTGGAACACCCAAGCCTCCGCTGTTCCACGTGGGCAGGGCATGGAGGTGGGTGGTTCTCTTCTATTCTGAGGTCTCCTTGGAGGTGGAGTTGGATTCAGGGATGTATAGTGACAAATACCTGCGCCATTTATAAGTGTGAGCTGACTCCTCTGTCTTGGGGGAGGAGTGAGAAGGACATTTGCTCCTTCTGCTTCTTTGACTCCCTCTGAGTAAGACTCCTGACATTAGATAGGATTTGGAGCAGCCCAGCCATGTAAACAGGCTAATTTCCGGGTTTTGGAATCTGTGTTGTCCTTTTGAGATTTGGTCAGCGGCAGTGTTCTAACCTGTAGTCTGGGAATTCCTTTGTCCCATGAGATTTGTTGTCGTGTATCTCTGAGGCACAAGTTCTAAGTCCAGTTTTAAATAACATTTTAGCAGTTCACAAGTAGTACAATGTTTTAAAACAATCTTTTTTTAAAAAAAATATTTCTTTCAACAAACAAAACATTGGACTTGAAGAACCTTGGTGGGACATAATGTCTAATTGTAGGACTTTAAATTTTATGTCATGTTGACAGATGTCCTCTAGGTGTCGATGATTTCAGATGATGAGATGTCTGTCCCCTGCTGAAAGGAATCCTGTGGGTTATTTCTAAGTATTGAAACCTACTGTCCCAGTTTTCTTACTACTAATTTCTCTTCCTTATCTGGATGAACCTCCTACTTTGCCCATTTCTGAGGCATCTTTCTACCCTTTGGCTCATCCTCTGTTGCTAAGCCCAACCCTGCCCTCAGCTTGTCCTAGATACGAGTGGTCTGCACATTCATCCTCCTGAGATGTGCTCCCTGGTGCCCCTGCAGCCAGTGTGAAGACCCAGGAGAAACTTTCACACAGTGCTTTCCCAACCTGCCCCTCTACCCCTTCTCCAGGACACAAAATAGATATGTTTAAATATTTAACAAATATTTATTGAGTATCTTCCTTTGCAAAGGCACTATATTAGGGGTGGAGGGTCAGTGACATCTAGAAACATGAGCTTTTGTTTCCCTGAAGCTTATATTCTGGGAGGAATTAATTATACCCAAGTAAATTTAAAAAATGGTAGAGTGGGCTGGACTTGTAGCTCAGTGGTAGAGCACTTGCCTAGCATATGTGAGGCACTGGGTTGGCTCTTCAGCACCACATAAAAAAATATTAAATAAATAAAATAAAGGTGTTGCATCCATCTACAACTTAAATTTTTTTAAATGGTAGAGTGATAAATACTTGGATGTGGATGCACAGGCTATTATAGGGATGCACAGAAGCACCTGACATAAATATATAGGGACCAGCGATATCTTCCTGGGAGAAGTCAGAGGCCTGGGGTGGTGAGGAGGAGAGAGGATCCAAGCAGAAAGAGCAGTCTGCCATTCCCATGAAGGACAAATGCCCCAAAGAAAATCCATACCCAGCTTTTCCTTTCTTGTCATGTAGAATGCAAAGTGAGCAATAAAATCATAGGGATAAATATGAATCTTGTCTAATTTTAAAAAAGATAAATCATAAATTATTTGCAAATTGTCTATTAATTAGGAGTCCAGGTGTGACTCATAGAAATGCACTTCCAAAAGAGTTGAATATACCAGATGTGGTGCCTTGCACATAGCAATTAATAAAGGAAACTAGCAAAGCCATTTAAAGATGTATCACCTCCCTGAAGGTAATCATCATTAAGATGCATAATTCCATTTTTTCTTTCCAAGTATGTATGTATTGTTACATTGCAAAAGGCTCTTTTTGTAAATATATTCAGCTCTTTTTATGTAATACATCTTTTTATTTAATACAGGCATTCATCACTGCACCAGCTCCTTTAAAATTTTTAAGGAAAAAAAGCCAGGCATGGGTGGTTCATGCCTGTAATCCCAGCTTTTCAGGAGACTAAGTCAGGAGGATCACAGGTTCAAGGCCAGCCTCAGCAACTTAGAGAAACTCTGTCTCAAAATAAAAATGACTGAGGAGGGAGCTCAGTGGTGGAGAACCCCTGGGTTCAATCCTCATACTGTAAAAAAATAAAAAACAAATAAATATAAAATTAATAAAAAATTTATTTAAAAAAAACAAGGATTTTTATTTTATTGTTCGCTATCTGATTTTGAATTTCTTAATCTCTAGTACTTTGAGCTAATAGAGATTAGGTTACCTTGACATCCTTAGTAGTTAGCTCAAAGATAATGCCTTGCACTAGAGATTCTTTGTCATCTGGAAACATCTTTAAGAAGCCATGTTATACAGACATACTTGATTTGAGGAAAGTGATATGTTTTTCTGAATTCCACCTGGGCCCATAGTTTTTCTTGCCAGAGTTAATAGTACTGTTTGGGCATTATATCCAGCTTAGAACACATCAGTTGTGCATGGGCCCCTGCTTGCCTCTCTGGCCTCCTTTCCCAGGGCTCCTTACTCTGTCTCTCTCTTCTGGTCATGTTGAGCCTCACCTGTATTCAGAACTCAGGTTCAAGGCTGCCCCTCATCTCTTGAAAGCTGGGCTGGTTAGCAGTGATCTGTGGCCCTAGAGAACATCTTCCTAGCACTTATCTCAGTGTTGCCATTGCTCCAGCATGCCAGAGTCAAGGGCGTAGGTAGCAGAGGATTCATCCTGAGGACAAAGTGGGAGGTAGGACCAAGTGTGAGCTATCCAAGTCCCCAGCACATGCTTCATCATCCCACCAGACCTCAAAAATAAAATTATGTAGTATTTCAAGATGGTGCCCAGAGAACACTAAACCTGAGGAGAATGAGCCTCTCAGGAGGAGGAAGGGTCTGTGAGACAGCACTGGTCCCATCCATGAAGCTGGCCCTATGTTTATTAACCCATTTAATCCTTCCAGTAATCCCCTTGTACAGATGTGAAAACATACCAAAAGTAAGTAGCCACGCATTCCAGTTCTAATAAATGGCAGGGCTGGGAATTGAACTTGGATAGTCCACCCAGTAGGTTGTTTTCAGACTTTTGCTGGCTCATCTCTGCCTAAGTTATGTGTGAGAACACCAGAATTCACTCTCTCTGAGGTTGGAATTATAGAGAAGGCAGCCATTTCCCATGCTTCTCCCCCATATGCAGCTGGTCAGGTGATGAGTCGGGTCTCTACTGAGGACTGATGGTTTCTTTGCATTTGATCATGTTCATTTGATCATGTAACATTGTCTTCATCATCAAAAAATGTGTGTATATGTGTATGTAAAAGTATGATATGTATTTACATATGTGTAACATGTTTTAAAAATATTAATGTGTTTTTAAAAAAATTGGATCTGTATTGCCCTCCAGTGTTCATGAAAGTTTTAAAAGGGCAGTCCTTAGCAGTAGCCGTTAAGTGCCAACCTAAAAACATCAACCACACTGCTGCTACTTATTGCTGAGAAGAAAACACACGTCCACAGTGGCCAGGTAGGTGATGTCACAGTGAAGTAGGCTGGGACAACTTGGAGATTGTTCAACACCCCCACCCACCTAAAGCGGGGAGGCCTCCATTATATTCCAACTCATGGCTGCCCTGGGAGAATGGGACACAGTTGTTAAAGAAGAGCTCCAGACCCAGGAATGGATTTTTGTTTTTCTAATTGTGGGAATTGAACCCAGGGGTGCTTTACCACTGAGCTACATCCCCAACCCTTTTTATTTTGAGAGAGGGTCTTGATAAATTGCCAAGGCTAGCCTCAAATTTGCCATTCTCCTGCCTCAGCCTCCTGAGTTGCTGGGTTAACAAGCATCTGCCAGGATGCTTGGTTCTCAGACCCAGATATTTATGTCAAAGTGTCCCATGTTTAAATGCAGGCAGTGAACTAATCCCCCTCCCCATCTTTGTGTGATCCATTCACATTTCTGTGGGGTAGATTTGGGTTGCAATCCAGCCACTTGCTTACTTATAACCTTTGATTGCCACCTGTTGTCCAATGGACAATGTGCTAATGACTTCACTGACAGTGTCCAAATTTGACCTGGAAAACAACCCTATGACAGGTGAACCTTTTTTGTTTTATAAATGAAATAAATAGACAGAGAGAAGATACATTTATTTCCTGAGGCTACATGGCTGGTTAAATCCAGAGCTGGGCTTTGAACCCCTCCCTGATAACTCCAATGCTCGTGATTTTAACTCCTGCACTTTCTGCCCTCCATGTGGTGTATAAGAATCGTTCCATTAAGGGATATGTGTTGAGGTCCTATGTCAGAAACTATTCTAGTTAGTAAAAATACTGCTCTCATTCTAGTGTGATTGGAGGGGGAACTGCTGGGGTGAGGGCTGATAGAGATGATAAATAAGTAGAAGCCAACGTTGAATAGTGATAACTTCCATGAAATCATAAAGCAGTGCCAGAGGAAACAGTAACAGTGGCTTGTTGGGGATAAGGTGGTCAAGGAAACCCCGCTGATGGTGTGTCACTTGAGGAAAGAGAGGAGGAAAGTTACATGAGTCCTTGGGTGGCATGGGTAGAACAAGGAGACCGAAGGGGACAACAACTGCCCAGGTCTTCAGGGGATGAGCATTTGGTGGGTTCCAGGAGCAGTCGGGAGGCCATTGTGGCTGGAGTGAACCAAGAGACGATGAGAGAGGAAGGTGGGCCTGGAGAGCCAGGGCAAGGGCCATGGATTTCATTCTGAGTGCGATGAGAAACTGTGAGAGGCTTTGGCAAAGGAATTATAAGAAGAGTCAAGAATAAAATATCCTCCCAAGACACCAGCTGACCTTTAACTACAAAGTGTTCTCTGATTATGTGTGCTCTGGGGTGGGACCCCTCTTTCAGCTGATAGAGATCTTAGTTTGCTCAAAGTAACATATCCTCCATCCTTCTGCTTCTGCATGTGTGTGGCTCCCTCACCTGCACGTGCCCAACCAGGCCTCATCCATTCCCCCTACAGAACTATTTATTCTTCCTACTAAGCTCAGCCCAGATGCCAAGTCAATGTGAGCTGTTCTTAGTTTCCTGGCTAGAGTTAGCAAATTCTTTGCTCTGATCTTCTGTCCAATAACTATCAAGTTAAATTGAATTACTCTTTTCTCAAATTTTAAAAATATTTTATACAACTTTAAAAATTCAAAAATGCAACATATGATATGTGAAAAAGTCAAATGACCTGCCCATAATTCCATAATAATACTGTCCCCTCAGAGGCAACCACACTCTGTCCTATTGTCTTCTAATCTTTTTACGATCTGGATATTATATACATTGTTCGACTGATTTTTTTTCTACTTTAACATTATGCCATAATCATTTTCCTGTTGTTGCAAATTTGTTTATTATGGAAACTTTAAAACACATATAAAGTATAGAGAATGGCATCATCAGTTCCCATGTACTTATCACCAAATTTCACAAATTAACAACTCATGGCCATCCTTGTTTTCTTTATGCCCTCAGCCCTTTCACCCAGGATTATATTGAGGCAGATTTTGATATATCATTCAATTGTTAATTTTCCAGTATGTATGTCTGAAGCAGTGGTTCTCAGTGAGGGGCCATGTGCCTCCCAGGAGATGTAAGGCAATGTCTGGAGAGGGGAGGTTGCCACTGAGTGCACAGGATGAAGGAGGCCACAGTAAACAGGACAGTCCCCCACAGGCAAGAATCATCATGCCCAAATATCAACAGTGTTGAGATTGAGAAATACTTCTCTAATAGATAAGGCTTCTATTCAAAAACCTCTTATTGTGGTATTACATACATACAGAAAATGCACGGGTCAGAAGTAAACAACAACTCAATTAGCATCTGTAAGCTAACTGTACACATCCAGATCAAGATACAGAATCCTGCAGCATCCCAGAGATCCCTCCCTGCCCCAAGGTAACCAGCCTGATGGCACTCAAATACTGTGCAGTACATGATTAACTCAGCAGGTCTGGGTGATTCAGACCCTGTATTCTCCAAAGGAAGGTTTGGCCCTTCTCCATCTCCCAGGAGATAACCTGTAAGTTCTTGGAATAGCCTGCCTGACACCCATGTCTTTATACCTAGGGCACTGGCCAGCACTAGATGGTTTATACTAACACTGTGAGTTATGGTGGGGGTTTTAGAGACCATGGTATCAGCTTGACTTTAGCCTTTAGATCAGGTCTCTTGACCTGGGATGCTGAGGCAGGAGTATCACTTGAGTATCACTTGAGTACAGAGGTTCAAGGCTGGGCTGGACAATACGGCAGAACCCCATCTTAAAAAGAAAATAAAGGAAAGATGGAAGGAAGAAAGAAAAGAAAATGAAGGAAGGAAGAAAAAACAAGATGCCTGTCACAAAGCAGGTCATCACCCTGCAGAGCAGCAGCTGGAGGGGACACAGGCCTCTCTGTTATTTACTTTTTCCTGAAGTCATGATTCTGACTGATGACAATTTTATCTAACCATCTACACTTGGCTCAAAAAATTCCATTTTCACTTTAAGTATTTAGAGAGTACCCATTCCACCTGTAATTTTACAAATGAAAAAGAAAGTGATTTGGAGCTAGCCAGTGATATAACTGACTAGGATTCAAGTTTACCAACTCAGACTTCACGTACTCTCCTGTTCTAAATGCTCCACACACCCTCCCTCCAGAAGAGAGAAAAAGTGTCTGTGTGTTCCTGGAAGCAAGGCTGATTAAATTGCTGTTTTGGGTCATAGTTCAATGAGATCCTGTTTTGGCCTACAGCAGCAAATAAATATTGCTGATGAAATGGATATAAAAAGGCAAGGCCCAGACACCTCATAAAACTTCAGTACACCATCATAGAGAAGCTGAAACTCAACAATTTTGTGATGCCGTCCTTGGGGCAGGCCTTCATCTATTGCTGGAGCTCCCCTGGACAGCAGGATCCTGATTATCTGGGATAAAGACACTGAGTTAGTTTAGGACAGCTTTATCTTAGTACTGCTATAATGTTCTTTACTGCACAAATGACTTCCTTTTATGATATTCTCCTCCTGCACTGGTAGGAAGAATAATTTACAGAGTGTTATGTGTCTGGGTTTTGTGATGGAAAAATGGGTGACTGCTCTGGCTTCTGTGGGTGAGGGAGAAAAGGCTTTGGGAGCTTCTTGCTCCGGCCAGCTAGCTAGATTCCTTGCCCAGCAGTTTTCTAGTCTAATTAGGATGAGTTACATAAAATGCAATTTGGACTGGGTCGCTTTCTTGCAAAGGTAACAGACTTTCTGCCTCTAAGCCTTTAGAATGGAAAACTAGAAATGAGCCAATTAAAAAAAAATGCTTTTACCATTTTTTGAAATAACAAAAAAATTAAGTGAATGATTCTCAGCTATTAAAATCCTCTGAATGGATGGGCTGGGGGTATAGCTCAGTTGGTAGAGTGCTTGCCTCACAAGCACAAGGCCCTGGGTTCCATCCTCAGCATCATAAAAAATAAAAAAACGAATCCTCTGAATGGAAAGTACCTCCTCTGATGCCTTTGATGACTGAGAATGCTCTTAAATGGTGGCTTTGTGTTCCGTCAGGCCCAAAGTGAATAATAAAGTAGCTAAGGGCCTTGGCGTGGTCCCTGACATTTAAACAGACCTTGCAGGTGCGGGGGACTCTAAAGGAACAATAGTGCTCAGCCATGCATCTTGCTTCTTGTTGAAGAAATGCCATAGCAACATCTCTGTGAAGTCTGTGTGGGCGGATGGGCCCGAGCCAACATCCAAGTTCATGCCATGTGTGTTCATGCTTTTCACATGGATCACCCTCGCTCATAAATCCTCATGGACATCTATATATTTAGTCACATATCCTAGCATCAGCCACCCCAAAGCAGCTTCTAACTGGTACTTCCAGCTAAGAACAAGGAGTGGAACCGAATAAATTTATCAGTGAGGGGGCCAGAGTCGGCACACAAGCCTACGCTACCCAAATGACGCTAAGAACAAAAAGGTACTTCTTGGCTTCGAGAGCATTCCAGACACGTAACCTATGTGGAGGTAGCAAGAACAGCAATAGTCTCACCTGCCAGAACTTGAGACAGATTTGGATTCTTTCTGTAGGTAGGACAAAACTCTGTAGTCCTTACAACTTTGTGATTCAATAACAGAAGATTCAAAGTAGTATAAAAGTTCACAATTTAGTGGCTTCAGTATGTGCCATTGACTCTGTTTTAAGAATTTATACAATATCCTTGACCTGTTTAACTGATGACCAAAAGTAGGTTAGAGACAAGTTGTGGGAATGACAAAAAACCCAGGAGGAAGGGAATGAGCTCTGCTTCTGCATGCCAGAAACCGTGAAGTCTGTTTACATACATGGTCACTTTCCTTGGATAATTGGAGAAACGATTTTTGTCCCTCCCTTTCATATACTCATCCAACAAATGTTTACCATATCCCTACGCTCTGGGTATAGGACTAATCCCAGGAAATAGAATGTTGAGCCAAATGGATATGGCCCCTGCTCTTAGGGAGCTTATATACTATAGGGAATATCTACATCAACCAGAGAACACACAAAGGTGATAAGAAATGGGGAAAAGGTAAATGATTCCATGAAAATACTTAATGGCAGATGAGAGAAGTCTCCCTTAGAAAGTATAACTGAGCCAGGCACAATGGCATATGCCTGTAATGTCAGTGAATTTGGAGGCTAATGCAAGAGAATTGCAAGTTTGAGGCCAGCCTCAGCAACTTAGTGAGGCTCTGTCTGAAAATATAAAATAATAAAGAAATACATAAGTCAGTGGTAAAGTGCCCCTGGTTCAAGCTCTAGTAGAAGAGGAGGAGGAGGAGCAGGAAGAGGAGGAGGAAGAGAAAGGAACAAATGAACCATTAAGCTGAGACCCTAAGAATGAACAAGAAATAACTAAAAGAAGTGAGATGAAAGCATGTTCCAGGCAGGTGGAAGAAAGGACATGTGCAAAGACCCTGAGGTAGAAAGAACTGTGACTTGGCTGAGAGAATTAATATTGGCCCATGTGTTACTCTGGGTTCTTAATTGGAAACAACAAAAACTAGACTATTTTTTGCTGAAAAGGAATGTATTAAGAGATTGGAAGCTCACAGGATATCCTAGAGTACTGCAGAAGCAAGTCCAGTGATCACTTCCAAATAATTCCATGGACTGTGTGTGCCATGAAGTTACCACTGACACTAGTATTGCTAGTGCCATTGGTCCTGGACACTGAACATCGGTCACCCACTGGAAGCCACACAGCTACTGTGGCCACCATGCTGATAAGAGTAAACTCCTGGCTTCTTTGTCATTAGTTGCTGAGTCAGTACCTGCCCAGGAGTGTCCAGCTGGAAGACCTAGTTTCCATGTCTATACCCTGGCCACAAGCAGATTTGGAAAGCAAAGAGGACAATGAGAAACTGGCTTCATATTGTGCCTATCAGGAGGAATCCCCTTTCTGTGTGACCTATCGTATCACTCCACTGGAACCTACAAAGAAAGCACAGTGTCCTGAAAACTCAGACCCTCTAGGAGACTGCCCTTAACAGGTGAAGGCCAGTGGGTGTGTGAGCCTCCTCATGACATATGACATTTAGTCGTGCCGCTTATGGACTCCAGTATACTACACAGCCTTTCTTATCCAAAGTTGAGGATGGAAAATATTTAGGGGGGCCACTGTCTGCACTGACCATGTACAGTCTTTTTTCCTTGTCATCATTCCCTGAACAACACAGTATAACCACGTTTTCCACAGCATTTACGTTGTATTAGGGATTATAAGTAATCTAAAGATGACAAGTATAGAGGAGGGTGTGCACAGGGTATAAACAAACACTACACTATTTTATTTGAAGGACTTGAGCATCTGAGGATTTGGGGTTCTGTGGGGAGTCCTGGAACTAATCCCCTGTGGATACTGAGGGATGGTTTTACAGTAGTTATCTATCACAATATAACAAACTACCTTAAAACACAACATCCGAAACAGCAAACATTTGCTGGGCACCTTGGTACCCACTTATGTTCCCAGCTGCTGGGGACAGTGAGGCAGGAGGATCAACGATTCAAGGTCATCCAAGGCAACATGGTGAAGCACTATTTAAAAATCAAATAGAAAGGGTTGGGGGTATAGCTTAATGTAGAGTGTTTGCCTAGCCTATGTTAGGTTCTGGGTTCAATCCCCAGTAACATGCATACAACCTAGTATATTGTATAGTTTTTGAGAGACAGGAAACTTGGAATCTCATAGCTGGGTAGTTGTGGCTCAGGGTTTCACACAAAACTGTAATCAGTGAGTCTGGTGAGGCTTGGTGGACATGGAGGGGCTGGTGGAGGATCCACTTCCAAGATAATCTACTCAATGGCTCTTGGCAGGAAGCCTCAATTCTTCCTTGGCTATGGGCCTCTCCATGGGTGGTGAGAGCATCTTCATGACATGGCAACTGGCTTATCCCAGAGCAGTCCAAAAGAGAGAAAGCAAGGCAGAAACCACAGTGTTTTTTTTTTTATAACCTAGCTTCAGAATGTGCTAATTCCATTGGTCACCCATTCCAACCTTGATACAATGTGGGAGGGGACTACACAGGCATGGATACTGAGAGGCCAAGACTATCAGGAGCAATCTAACCACCACAGGCTGTTTCTCCTTGCTGATGGAGTGCTGTGGGCTTCTCTGACTCTGTTGCCTGGTACACCAGAATACATCCATTCAATGAGGAGAAGTTCACATGCTATGTCACTTGATGGCTAGAAACTTCATTTCTACAATTTCTATGGGTATTTAGAAGAAATCCAAGAACTGTTTTTCAAAAGGAGAATGGCTACTCTCTAAAGAGAATATGATCTTACTTCAGAGCCCTTTGGATGGCTGAAATTCTCCACTTGGGGCTTATTATAGGTGCCTTTAGTATGCTGATATGCCACAGTTGCTTGGATCTCCTTGGCCAAAGGACCAAATGCCAGAACCAGTTGTACTGTGCCCTGAACCAGCTGAAGCAACTTCTTTCATTTTGGGCTCTATCAAAAGTGAGAGCTTATAAATGGGTCAGATCATCCCAGCTACAATAAGAGCCTCCCAAAAAGTCAGAATGTGGATATTCTATAAAACTCTGAGGGGATACTGCAGTTCCCAACAGGAGAAACAATTTCCTTCTTATATTTTTCCTTAAGGATAGATTTTTCACAAAGCACCCACTTGCATTCTGCATACCAAATTTCAGAGACTGCTAATCTGTTTTGATGGAGACAGGTTTTAGAGCAACAATTGCATATCATTGATTAAGCTGGTGCCTTTGTTGTAAGACTGAGCTGTCTTTTCCACTAACCAAATGTGATTTTAAAAGTGAAACAATAAGAGTTACCATTCCTACATCTTTCGATAAATCTCTTCAGTTCTTCCAGGATCACAATATTGGTTTTGGTTAACAGTTTTAGCAGAAAGAGGTCGCCCCAGGGTCTTGTTTCCTCCTATCATAAGAGCACCTAGATGCCCATAAATGCCCACAGGTCAGGAAGCCAGTGTCCAATTCTTGCCCATTGTGGAGCATCTCTTCCCAACTGTACATTCAGGAACGAGGAAATAATCTTGAACCAGTGTTGGAGTCTCACTGGACTCATCATGAGGTGGACTCAGACCAAACTTCACTCATCACCTGGCCATCACTGTTCCTTCTCTGACTGACCCGCTGTGGTGTTCTGGGTCCCCGAGAATTAGCTTTGGCTCAAAATCTGTGTCTGATAATCCCCAAGAAGTGTGGATAATTACCATTCCCCAATGTCCATTTGCCCTGTAAATGGCCATAGTTTCCTTTGGAAAGACAAAAAGGAGGGCTGGGAATGCAGCTCAGTGGTAGAGTGCTTACCTAGCATGCACGAGGCCCTGGTCCCATCCCCAGCACTGCAAACAACAAAGATTAAAAAGGATGGTTTTAATGTGTACATGATGGTTCACAGGATCTTCTCCTTGCAATGCCTCTTTATTCAAGGCCCACTGACTCTTGAATTTAACTAACTTTGGTATGGGGTATAATTGCAAGCATATCCCTCGTGTCCTTTCTTCCATTTCTGTCACCTCTCCCCTGGTTTCTGGGGTTTTCTTCTAATGTCCCACACTGTATATCTCCTTAGAGCATTGCCCTTGGGCACTTAAAGACACTTTGGCCACATGCACAGGGAGCTGGAAGTACCTGAGAATTTATGACACCTCCCTACCTTGTGTTCCTAGTAAATGACTAGAGTGGGGCACAGTGTGAAAATCCAGCTCCCTTCCCTAGATTAGGGACAGACTCTGAAGCCCAATTTAAACTCCAGAGTTCCATTGAGGGATCAGGCAGAGGCTGGTATTTGGTTTGAAATTGTGCCCTTTTGGGTTTCTTTCCCTCTTCTGGCATACTTCCTCTCACCTTAATAATTTCTCAGAGCACGTCCTTAGTATATCACATAGAAATCTTTATTTCAGGGTCTGCTTCCAAAGAACTTGACCTAAGATAGGACCCATGACTATTGTGGTGGCTCAGACCTCTGTTCATCAGACTTAGACTTTATTTATGTTTTATATTGATCTAGAAGGAACTAAGTGGATTGGCTTCCACTTCAGGTCTAAGGTGCTCATGATCAGCAGCCATTGCCAAGTTCCTTTAGGTCAACCATTCTATTACTCTGGCCTCATGTTTTATTCAGTAACCAACCCCTCTTTGAATCTGGGAGCTAAATGTTGAATATAGACTTCATCCACCCTGGAATCCCACCATTGTCACTGACATCAAGAAACCCATTTCCATTTCTCCCACCAGTACCCTCAACCTATAGAGAGAAAACAGACCCTACCACTAATTTTGAAAATAATGGCAGCACTTTCGTCAGTGTAATTCTTGGAGTGGGAAAGGAAGTATCTTTAGACTTCTCCTGGGTACGTAAGAGATAGATGAGTGGAATCCCCGTGATGAGTCTACTTCAGTGTTCCCACATCCCCGAGGTATTGATTGGATCCTTTTTTTTTTAATCCTTGCTGCACTAAGTGTATGAGGACCGGGAATACTGGCATCACCTGGGATCTTGTTAGAAATTCAGAATCTTGGACTCTACCCCAGATCTTACTAAGTCAAAATTTTAATGAGATTCCCATGCTATTCATATGCACATTAAAGCATGAGAAGCACTAACTTAAATTTGGTATGCCAGCAAATTTCTGGCATCTTAACATCTTATAGTTAGGCCACCCCTGAGCCCAGGTATCAGTCAACTAATTGAAAACACAATGAAAATCACTTCCAGCTGCTCAACTTAGCATGTTGAATTCAGGGTTCCTGGTATATACATATGCCCTTAAATTCAGCCTGTTCTAAAATAATGCTTCTTTGTCCTTGGTCTAGACTCATGTTCTGCGAAATTTTGAAAATAAAATACATATCTTTTGCTGTGTACAGCTCCTCCTAGGTTTGTCTTCTTATTATATCCTTGTCAGAAGCCTGGCAACAATGAGGGGTGCATGAGGAGAAGTGGTTCACTTGGCAAGGCACCTGCCCCAACCATGAATCCTCAAACAAGGCAGGAATAACTTCATCAGAAGGGAAAGGACCTTCCGCTGGAGTTTAGATGCTCGGAAGGTCTTATGTTTTGAATGTGTTCCTCAAAGTTCCTGTGTTTGATCCTTAATCCCCAATACCATTTGCAACAGTGTCCAGAGGTGGGACCTTAAGAGGTGATTAGGTGAGGAGGGCCTTGCCTCATGAATAGATTAATGCCATTCACAGGATGGGGGTTAGTTATTGTGGGAGTGGGCTCCTGATCAAAGAATGAGTTCAACTCCCTTCCCTTGCTCTCTGGCA
The DNA here is from genome assembly GCF_045843805.1 of Urocitellus parryii. Lineage (NCBI taxonomy): Eukaryota > Metazoa > Chordata > Mammalia > Rodentia > Sciuridae > Urocitellus > Urocitellus parryii. Next base: position 23,557,424 of record NC_135543.1, on the reverse strand, counting down.
TGCAAGTGTGTGCAAGAGAGACATTCTTAGCATGGGATGACACAGCAGAAGGCCCTGACCTGATGCAGCCCCTCAATCTTGGACTTTGTAGTGTCCAGAATCATAAACTAAATAAATTCCTGTTCATGATAAATCATATAGCCTATGGTATTCTGTTATAGCAACAGGAAACAGACTAAGACAAGAGGCATTGGAATTCTATTATATCCCATTTTGTCGCAATCCACTGACTTTTACCTAAGAATGAATGAAGCTGTGAATTACTCTAAAGTTGGAATCCTGTAACCCATAGGATCAAATTTTCAGTTCATTTTTTGCATATCTCAGCATTGCAGTCTTAAGAGATGACAAGTTATTTCAGTATCAATTATTTATATTCCTATATTTAGCTGGGTATTTAGAATATAAAGAGCATCATTCTTATTTCCTTAAGCTCTTTGGTGTTATTAATAAACAACCATCTCAGACTGGGGATACAGTTCAGTGGTAGAGTCCTTGTCTAGCACGTACAAGGCTCTGGGTTCCATCCCCAGCATTTCAAGACAAACAAACCACCTCCCCACCTTGTCCTTGAATTATTTGTGCTTTTGATGACTGTTCTATAGAAATGCCATTAAATCCTCAGAGCCCTACCCTTAATGGACATTTTGTTCCATGTAATACAGACAACAATTTAACTAATATTTTCATCACTAGACACCACAACATGTTGATTTTCTGAACTTTACTGATTTCATCCTCAACCATACCAAATAATCAAGTTCAGATCCCCCTTGTTATACGAAGCATCAATCATAAGCAATTATTCCTTGAAACCACTCCTGTTTGTTTTCTTTCGTTCTTTTTTTAAAATCTCAGGCAAAATAGGTTTACTCTGGATAATTTGAGCATAAAAAAGAATTTATTAGAGGCTATTGAGCAGTTTGCAAACTCTCCAGGAAGGTAGGGGAAAAAAAAAAAAAAAAAACAAAAAACCACAGCCAGAAGGAACATTCAAAATCCTGCTGTAGAAATGGCCTCAGGAGCTCTGCAGCGGCTTTCAGGAAGCACAGCCATTTCCACTGGCTCTGCTGACGTTGCCACTGGCTGTTGCTGCTGTATTCCCTTCCTCTCCTGTCTCTGGACAACAAATGTGACTTTCATCTCATCTCAGCAGATTGCACCGCACTGTAATCCTTTGTGTCACAAGCTCTGGAGTCTGGTCTGGGGGCAGCTGATGGCTGGAGCAGAGGTCACATACCTACACCTTAGCTGCAAGGGATGTCATGAAAGAAGTTTTTGGCCTTAGAAGTGGGAGGAAGTGTCTACCACACTAGAAAATTCCTAGTCTGGAAATTACCAGACAAAGGGTGTTCAGATACTGGCTCCCACAGCTCATGTGGTTGAATAAAGACAATAAAACTTAGTGTGGTGAAGCTGGAGAAATGAGCAGGGGCCACATTATTAGAGTTCAAAGGTTATATTATGGATTGAATTCTTCTAAATCAGTGGAAGATTTAAAAAGGGTTTTAAATTGAGAAGCGCATTGTCACTTGACCAATGTTTGCATTATAAGAAGAAAGATCCTTCTGGAACACTGATTGGGTAAAATGAGAGAGGCATGGGTATACCGTCAAGTTATTTATTCAGATGAGACATGATGGTAGGCAGCATGAGCTATATATACCAGGAAAAAATGAGTTCCATAAACTTGATGATTGGATATGGGACAGTGAAGGAGAAGAAGGTGTCAAGAATGCCTTTAGGTTTGGAGAAGAAAGTGTCAAGAATGCCTTTAGGTTTCTGGCATGTGTTCCTGGATGAACTGTGGCACCACTGGTTGAAACTGGGGACAGTATGCCCGGGTTCAGGTTGGGGCGGGGATATGAGTCGTTTGTGTATATCAGGAGATATTGAAAATCTTCCATGTGCTTTTAAAAAAAGCTGAACTTAAAGAGCCTTTTGGGATATCTAAAAGGTGATCTCAAGAAGACAGCTTTTGATACAGATCTGGATCTCCAAGGAAAGGTTTAGAGTAAAAATGTGAACTTGTACATCAGTGGTTCATAAGGTATAGCATTTGAAAATAATATGAATGAGCTCATTTGGTGGGGGGTGTCTAAGGGCAGGTAAACGTGGTTCCAGAAATAAGTCCAGAGGTGTGCCCGGTTGATTGCTTTCTCAGCGTCAGTGTTCTCCTTTTCCTAAGAGAACTCCAATTTGGTTCAGATATTTACCTTTTCCTTATGCAGCTCTGTGTTTCTAGAGAATCTTCAATTCTACAGAGTCTGACTGGCATAAGGACAATCCCTCCTTTTTCAGTGATTGGTTAGAGATGCCTATGTGACCTGATGCCTGCCAATGAGAAATGAGAGAAGACCAACTGTTGGACTTTGGGAAATTTGTCCTTGTTCTCAAGTGAGAACCAGAGGGAAAGATGGTTTCTTCCATTCCATGGTTTCTTGTATTCCTCTGGATTTCCTTGTGTTGCCTGACACTGCTGTACCTCTCCAGCTATGAGCTCCAGCCTGTGGACATGAAAGGTAGTGTGAAGAGATGGATACTAGGTAGCTGGGGCCTTAGAGTCTTTGAATCAACAGACCCTGAAGCCTATTTTACTTCTGTACTTCCTTTTACAAACTTGTTAGCTGGATTGAGTTAGGTATCTGTTTACAGGGGTACACAACAGTGCCCAACTGCATGGAAGGATTTTGATCTATGGATGAGGAACATTTGTTCCTCCTGGGATTTGGACTCAGTTGTGTCTGAAAGTAAAACCCATGAACCAGATCTATTGCCCTTCCTATGGAAAGAGAACTTGGGTTTTCATCAGTTGTCACTAGGTATTTCTAGAGCAGGGGATGGCAGGGTAAATATTTTAGGTTTTGCAGACCTCATGGTCTCTGGTTCAGTTATCCAACTCTGCTGCTGTAATGAGAGTGGCAGAGTAGCAGTAGACAATATGTCAACAAGTGGGTGTGGCTACATACCAATAAAACTTTATTTACAAAACATGTGGTGGTTTATAGAGTTTCTCAGCCACTGTTATAGAGAAAGGTAAAGAAAAGAAATCTGGATTAAGAATCTGTCATTTAATTACCAGTGTCATTCTATGAAATAGTGACTGAATCCAGTTTAAGTTCTTGCTGCAACATGTGAAATTTTCAGCACACAGCCAAATCCCATTTTACATCTTAAAAAAGTTTTGTTTTTAAAATTTATGTCCTTGAATAGTGGAATTTGGATCAGCATAATGAGTTGACTTGTAAATATTGAATAAATAAGAATAGTCCTGAGTGAAATGTTTGATCTACTGCACTTAAGGCATTTGCAAAGGCAGCAGAGAAACATGACATGAATTGGGTGCCTGCCTGAGGATTCTGGGAGATAAGCTTATTTTTCCCAAACTACCTCCCTGACAGAGCAAGGGCTGATGGGGATTCTCCCATCAGACACTAGGAGTACCTGTCTCACAGGGCTCTGTGGCTGTGACTTAGGCATGTGAGTTAGGATCCCTTCCATATCTTGTCCCCAAAGAATGTTCAGTTAGTCCCAGATAATTAGATTTTTTAAAACTTGTTTTGTAGCAATTATCAGGGAATTAAATGCTGTTTGTTAGGGAACATGCCTTTACATGATTTTGAATTGGCTGAGGGGGGTGGGGGGTGGTGGTCTTACAATTTTCCCTGGCTGGTCTTATCCTACCTTTACCTCCCATGTAGCCAGGATTACAGGGTACACAACAGTGCTCCACTGCATGTAAGGATTTTGATCTATGGATGAGGAACATTTGTTCCTCCTCTTTGTTTCTATCCCAGAGCTTATAATGATAATCAGAGTGTAAGCCAATGAGCATCTGGTTCTGGCAAGGTGTTCGCCAGAGATGGAGAAAGAAAGGTGAGACAGAAAAACATTTGAAGCAATAAAGAACGGAATTTAATGAGCCTGCAGAAGCTGAGGATAGTGAGAAATGAAAAACGCTTCCCTTTTCTGCCTGGTAGGCATTCTCAGGGAAAGCGGTGTTTAGATGGATACTCCACAGAGCAGAGTACCTAATGCTTCAACTTAGCAGGAATATGGTCAAGAGCAGTCAGTAACAAGCACCACTCTCCCACTCGCCTTGAGGAAGGCGAGCTCTGGCCTTGGTTTTGTCAGCATTTGTGCTGAACCCTCTCCTGCTCCCGGCTGGCTTCCAAGCACCTGTATTGGGTTGGCTCATCTTGTCTAACACTACTAGAGAGAAGCACCCATGGGCAGCAGGCTTGAGGCCAGGAGACAAACAATGAAACCTGTTTAAACTCCACTATCCTGCAATGCTGGTGCCCACGGGAGTATGTTAATTCCAGCCAGGAGGACCCATGCAGGTAGCCCCTGAGAGAAGGTCTCAAAGCCAAACATGACAAGCACTTCAATTTACAGAATGCTTTTGAAGCCTGGGTTAGTAAAAGAAGAGGTTTTAAAAGAGAACAATTAGTCCCCATCACAGGTGTGGAGTAAGCAAAGACACACCCAGGAGCATCATGGCTCTGAGCTGCATCACAAAGTCAGGGGTGGCCAGGAGCAGAGAGCAGCCTCTTTCAAAGAAAAGCTTTGACTGAAAGTCATAACTTATTCATGCTCCATAAACACACACAGGCACTCAAGTCCCTTAAACCCAGCATGCTGCATCACTTCATTTAACAGCAAAGTGATGCCATTTACAGCCCAAATTCTGCCAGCTGCTGGTGGTAGGGAGCGCTCCTACAAGGAGGCAGCTAGCTGTCAGGCCAGAAATCAGAGTGACCAGTGCGAAAACAGCAAGTGCTCATCTCCTCAGCCTTGGGAGTGGCTGTGTTTTGCTTAATTAGAGTAGTAAACCATAAAGTCTTGACTTGATAGATGTGAAGTACCAATTAGAAATAGCCCAGACCTGTGTCAGTAGGTGAGGAAGCAGCAAACTCATTATCATAAGAATGGATGGTCTATCAGGTGGGAACAAAGAGCTGGAACTTTTTACCTGGGCTTAAAGGCTCTAAAGCAATGCCTCATGCAACTATAGGCATTTGGATTGGGCAACACACCAACACCATAACCCAGAATACTCCAGCACACAGGACAGGCAAGTGGGGCTTATTGATAAAGATTTTGCAAGCCACTGTAGACACAGCATACCCCATCTTTTGCGTGGGAAATAACCAGAGGATAATCCTTTATCCCTACATTTATCAATTAGAATGCTGTGACTGGAAGGCCCTTCCAGAGATCACTTAGCTCAGTGACTCTTGGCACAGTACTTATAAACCCTAAGTGGATGTTGTCTGTCATCATCACTGATATGCTAACCACCTACCTAAATTAAGCCTACACTTGCAATTGAGCTTTCCTAGGATGTAGATTGGTAATATGAACCGTAGCTTCTAATTCAAACACAAAAGAAGTCAGAAAAAAAAAAATACACGAGACCTGACATTTGGAATCTATTAATTCCAAACAGAATGTGTTGGCTTGAAAGGCCACATTTGGGGCAAAAGAACATCTGGTGTCTTGGTTGGTGGCATCCAGCACAGTGCTAGAAAAATTATTCTTTGGTTCAAGTGTTTTTACTTTAGATGACCTGGAAAAGACAGTAATCACTTAGGTGTCCCTAGAGGTGTGTCAAGTGTTAAAGACAACTTGGAAATAACAAGAGGTTGAAAAATATTTGTCTCCATGATAGAAAAACAAAGTATGATTCGACTGGGTACGTTGAGAACGTCGATCCATGTTAATTAGCTTGGGCTTCTGGGTCCCTGACTTGTTTGAAGTAATTTTCAAGTAGGCTAGGATTTTAATTAAAATGGAAAAAAAGATTCACTGCATTCTCTTGAGTGATCATAACCAACGTGGCACTCTTAAGGTTGGAAGAAACTGGTGAGCAATTTGCAGGTGTTTAGAATAAATTCAGGAGGAACTTTTATGGCTGTAGAAGTCCTTAGAAATTAGCTTTAAACCATTGTTTTACACGAAAAGAAGCTGAAGTCTAGGGAGGTGATGTGACTTGCCCACATCCTACACAGTATGTTAGTGACATCATTCAGCCCTGCCAGCCTCTATCCAGTACTCCTCTCACTTGTGCCATTTTAAGAAATCTTGTATAAATGCGTATCGGCTCCTCCCATCTCTCAGCTTTCTTCTATTTCTAGGCTCAAAAGAGGAAATTTTTCACATGCAGAGAATTTTTGATATGCTCATTATATTTCCTGAGCTTTTTTAAGGATTTGAACATTCATGTATAATAGAATGATTTTCCATCATAGGAAATATGTCATTTCTTTTTCTCCAGGGTCTTCTCTATGAAATGTTCTTGAAAGTCATTTACTATGAAAGTAGATGTTTTGGGGGCTGGGGTTATGGTTCAGAGCACTTGCCTATCATGTGTGAAGCACTGGGTTCCATCCTCGGCACCACATAAAAACAAAAAAATAAAATAAAGGTATTGTGTCCAGCAACAACTAAAAAATATGTAAAAAACAAAAAAGAAAAGAAAGTAGATGTTTTCACCATTAAAGGAGATCTCAGGCCTCCATGTCCTGTGAAACTCCACAGAAGCCTCCAAGCCCAGGCTTCTGGCTCCTGGGTGCCCTGCCTTGGCCTGAGGGGATCCATGCATCAGATGGGCTTTACTCTTGCCTCTTGCGTGATGCTGGGTAGTTGTTGTCACTGCTCTGAGCCACAGTTTCTACTTCTGCCAAAGGGGAGTTGGGCATTCTGAAGACCAAGGTCCAAACTCACAGCTGTTGTCCCACACTTTGTTTAGAGCCAGGCTTTGCTCTTGCAAACTTAGTGCCCTGGCCAGTTTGAAATAGACTGTGTAGTGGAATGAAATGCAAAATTAATATTTTTCCCCATTCATAAACTATACAAAATTCACAGCCATCTTTCCCCTATAGGCCTTTTCTTTGGTGGTGAAAATTTCTCCCCTTCTGGTCAATGTATCAGAAATTAAGCTAGAAAGAAATCAGGTGGAGTAAAAATTCATTCATACAGGAGGATGAGAATAAGTACAACTTGAAGCACATATAATGGAAACAAATCCATTGCTTGACACTTCTTGTTGTTTGTCTTTATCTTTTTTTTTTTTTTGTACCAGGGATTGAATCCATGGGCACTTAACCACCGAGCCACATCCCAGTCTTTTTATTTTTATTTTTGAGAAATGGTCTCACTAAGTTGCTTAGGGCCTCACTTAGGTTGCTGAGTCTGGCTTTGAACCTGTCTCAGCTTTCCCAGCTCCTAGGATTAAAGATGTGTGCCAAGATACCCAGCAGATACTTCTTAGTTCACCAAAAGGAAAAGACAAATAACCCTCACTTTCTAGGGGCCACTATCACTGTCACCACCGTATATCATCATTGCCATCAAGCAGGGCCCATCTCTGCATCCCCTGAGCATGGATGGTAACAATGTAATCTTGAGTTTGAGGCAGCATGAGTTACTTATGGCAATAAGATGTATTTTTGGTATGAAAATTCAAGACCAGAAAGCTCAGAAGACTTTCTTTCACTCCCTAAGGTTTCCTAACTACCCAGAGCAGCATAACTGAGAATATGTATAAGGTCAGACCCACGACAATCTTTAGTTCTCTTAGAACTGTATTGTCTCCACCCTGAAGTCTCTCTGGAGCTGAAGTCTCTGTTTCTCTGTTCCTGGAAATCCTGTGGAGAAGCTTCTAGATCCACACTGAGTTCTCTGTTTTCCTGCTCCCAATATCTGGTACTTAAACACACTGCAAAATGGATAGAGAGGGAGGTGCTTGGGACCTGAGCATAGGGAATCCTTCTCCTTTCTGCACAGGTCTTTGACAGGAGGTTCCCAGGATTCTATTTAGTTGGAGAACTATGGGATTGTTCACTCACGTGCTCAGCACCCTAAAATCTCAAAATGGTGTGGGTGGTTAGATTGAAGAGAAGGGTAACGTTATAGTATAAATAGAAGGTATGCCCCCCAAACTCATAGGTGAAACAATGCAAGAACATTTAGAGATTAAATGATTGGGTTATGAGAGCCTTATCCCAATCAGTGATTTAATCCCCTGATAGGGGCTGAATGGTAACTAAAGGCAGGTAGGGTGTGGCTGGAGGAGGTGGGTCATTGGGGCCCAGCCTTTGGGTATATATTTTGTATCTGGTAGTGGAGTCTCTCTCTCTCTCTCTGCTTCCTGGTGTCATGTTCCCAGCTCTTTCCTCTGCCATACTCTTCCACCATGATGTTCTGCCTCACCTCAGGTCCCAAAGAATGAAGCTGCCATCTGTGGACTAAGATCTCTGATACCATGAGTCCCCAAATAAATTTCCTCCCCTAATTGCTCTTGTCAGGTCTTTTGGTCACAGCAGCAAAAAAGAAGCTGTCTAAAGTACGTGGTAACAATATCAACAGTACCATTTATTGAATGTTTGCTAAGTGCTGGGAACTGTGCTAAGCAATTTATGGTCATTATTACTCAGTTCATATAACCCAAGGAGATCAATATTATCCCCATTTTATAAGTAAATAACTTGAACTCAAAAAGATGAAATAAGCTGTCACACAGCACACAGTGGTATAGATATTAGACTGTCTGACTCTGAAGCTACTAGGCTACTAGTTTCTGCTGCTTCCAAATGTTATAGTTTCAAATTTAAACTTGTCCTTCAAAGGCAGGAGAAGTGGCACATGCCTGTAATCCCAGCAACCTGGAAGGCTGAGGCAGGAGGATTGCAAGTTTGAGGCCTGCCTCAGCAATTTAGTAGGAACTTATCTCCAAAAAAAAAAAAAAAAAAAAAAAGACTGGGACTGGGATCTAGCTCAGTTATAGAACACCCTCACATTCAATCCTCAATATCAATAATAAAAAAATAAATAAAAGAAGGTTGATGGGAAAGACCTAGAGGCACCAAATCCCTTAACCTGGCCAGCTAGCTGAGACCAAGGGCTTCAGGCAGGCCCACTGCCCACACTTGCAAAGCTCAGGACAAGGTTGCAGAGGAGGTCTACGAGACCTTATATACAAATATTTTAAATATGTAAAGTCAGCAGACTTTCTAACAAACTGTTAATAAGTTATGTCCAGTCCTTCTGCCTTATCAAATACACCTCCAGAATTCCAAAACTGAATAATATGTGTAAAGCTAGGTTTTGAAAATGACCAAGTGGAGACATGGAGGCACACAATTTTGATCGTGACTTGTGATCTCTGGTCCCTCAAAATGCGGAGCCACAGGGGGGCCACTCTTACCCAGGTCTACCAGTGGCACTAGCCTCTGGGGACAGCAGGATGGTCAGCACAACCCTCACTCTAAGACCAAGAAGCAGGGTTCCAACAGTGCCATCCTTACGAAGGCAACTCACCCTGGTCTCCTGATTAATTTGGAGAAAGTCACAGAAAGGCTTCAAATTGAACTCTAAGGTTTGACCTAATTTTTGCTGGAGTAATTCAATTTTTAAATTACTATTTAGAATGAAATTACTTATCCCCAAACTCAGGCAGAACAATTGATTTTTCTTATCAGAGTACTTAAATTTGATTAGGCAATATAGGTTTGAGCTGTAAAGATTAACAGAAATAGTTTTACCTTCAGGGAAATGTGTTGGTGAATTCCATCCTTGCAGAAACATTGCCATTTGCAAGGAACACTTCTCCAAAGGAATGCATGGCTTCTGATTATAAGGATTTCAGGTTGAAGACAGAAGATGGATTTCTTCTATGTACATAGTGCTTTTACTAGTAAGATAGTGAAATATAGTAAAAGACAAGAAAAAGACAAAAATAAGAAATTCACCAAGGAAACTTAAATGCCCAAAATGCAGATAAAAAGATACTCAACCTTACCAATAATTTGTAATTGAAAACCAATATGATAGGCACTCTTGTTTATTGCTTTGAAAAAAAAGGTTAGATTGATGGAGGAGCAGAGGTAATATGAAAAGACAGGAAGTATCAATTAGTCAACTATTTTAGGGCACGGGGACAGTGTAGTATAATCTATTATAATTGAAAATGTTTGACTTCTAAGAATTTGTCCTAAAGAAACATGCCATTGACCCAAAATGCATGAACAAAGATGTCCTCACAACAATGATTATTAGATTGTGTGTGTGTGTGTGTGCGTGCGCGCGCACGCTAGGGATTGAACCCAGGACCTTGTGCATGTTAGGCAAGCACTCTACCACTTAGCCATATCCACAGCTTACTACAAATTTATTAGAGTGTAAAATTGCAGGAGTCCCCAAATCCACCATCAGTTCTGACACCAACTCCATTTGGGAATCTTCAAAATCACTCTCATTTCAATAATTTGCTAGAAGTACTTGCAGAACTCAACAGGTATTATACTCACTGCTATGTTTCTTTGTTGCAGCAGAGAATGCAGATTAAACTCGGCCAAAAGGAGAACACACAAAGCAGAGTTCTAAAGACACAGAGTTAGGATCTTCCAGCTGTCTTCTGCCAGCTGAGTCCTGCAGACTGCACTGATTTCTTCCGGAGACAACCAGCAACAACGTGCTTGGAATATTGACAACCAGGGAAGCTTGAACACCTTGGTTTCTGCAAGGATGGAACTCAGTCACATAGATATGCCTGACGGTAAGTCTTTAGCTTCTCCAGGGGTGGCTCGGGGCTTTCCACCATCAATCACATTGTTAACAAAGACTATCCAGCAAGGCCTCCAGGTAAACAAGGACCCTCTTCTCAGGCAAGGCATTTCAAGGGCTTAAAGCCTGCCTACCTCAGGACTCAGGGGCAAGGAGGTCAAACATTTCCTTGGGCAAAGCTTATCCTTTACACAAAAAATAGAAAATGACTAAAATGTTCATTAGGAGTAGATCGAATGGGTAAATTGTGTACACTCAGTGGTGAAATATTTCATTCATTAAAAAAGAAAAAATGAAGTAGATCTAAATACATCAACAAACATCTAAGACATGTTATAAACCACAAAGAGCAAGTTGCAAAATATATGTATAAGTGTGACAGCATTTTTTTTTGTTAAAAACAAGAACAAATCTCCATGTTGGCTTATGCATAGAAAAAGTTTTTGAAGAATATGTACAAAATCTTTAATAGCAATTACTTCTAAGGGGTTAGAATTATGGGAGACATTAGCTTTCTGGTTTCTCTATTTCTATTAATTTTTTTTTGGTACCAGGGATTGAGCCCAGGGGCTTAATCACTGAGCCACATCCCTAGCCCCCTTTTATAAAAACATTTTTATTTTGAGATAAGGTCTCACTAAGTTGCTTAAAGCCTCACTAAGTTGCTGAGACTGGCCTCAAATTCGTGACCCTCCTGCCTCAGCCTCCCAAGCTGCTGGGATTACAGGTGTGCGCCACCACACACGGCTTTTCATAATTTTTTAAAGTAACAAACAAACATGTTTAAAATTTATAATTAGAAAACTAAAGTTTAAAATAAAATAATTTTCCAGGAAAACAACTTTCTCCTTTTCACTCTATTTTCACAAGAAACTCTTTTCTGATTTATATGGTGACGTTAAACTTTACTAGGGATTAGTGGTGGGGATGTGGGGTTTAATGGTACTTTTCTTTGTATTTTTATGTTGTTTGAAACTATCTATAAGTCCTTGCACACAGACACACAGACACACACACACACACACACACACACAGTGAAAATTGTGACAAATGCAGCAGACATTCTTGACCCTTATGTTAAAATGTTAAAAGAGATATCTATAATTTTTCTGAACACAAAAGCCATAAAAAGGAGATTTTAAATTGAGATATTATGGGTGATTATGAAAGTCCCTCATGGTCTTAGGCCATTTAGGCTTCTATAATAAAATACCATACTGGTTTAAATTTCTTATTAAATGACAGAAATTTAGTTATAGAGGCTGAAAAAATCTAAGATCAAGCCACTGGCAGATTTGGTATCTGGAAAAGGCCTGATCTGGTTTGAAAATGGTGATTCTCTGTGTCCTTATATAGTGGAAGGGGCAAGGAGTCAGTTTCTCACAGGTCTGTTTTAAAAGGTCACTAATCCCATCCAGGAAGATTCTGCCTTCAGGATCTCATGACCTTCCAAAGACCCCACTTTCTAATACCCTTACCCTGGGGGTTAAGATTCAACAAATGAATTTTGGAGGGATACAAACCTTTAGACACAACTGAAATGTATTCTGATTTTGGTGACATGTAGTCTAGATATAAATATATAGAGATAGAGAAATATTGAGTTTCCTTTGAAATGAGGTCATGCCACAAAAAATAAAATATCTATTGAAATTAGTGGTTGCCTAGCACTGGAAGAGGGTGGTAGGGTGCCAAAGACTGAACGTCTATGCCCCCCAAATTCATATGTTGAAACCCTTTCCCCTAAGTAACGATTTTGGAGGAATTAGGAGAAGGAGTGACTTGCAGGGCCAGAAGCATTGACAGACACATTGGTCTGGAGGACCCCTCAGGCTGGGCTAGGGAGCTCAGATTCATTCTGTAGTGAAGAAATTCAGTGAAGAATCTTACAAAGGATGACTTGTATGTTTGGATAGAACATTCTGGCACGTTAATAATGAGTTGGAATTGAATAAAGTTGAAGGCTGGGAGGCCTTTATACTTACCTAGGTTAAAGATGATGCAAACAGAATCTCCATGGTTGTGAAGTCCTGCTGTCCAAAGTAGCTGAAGCCTAGCTTCACATACACATCCTGAACAAGGCTGCCATCGTATCAAAATGCTCCTTCCCACTAGAGTGGGGTCTGGAATTAATCTGGTTGCCAAGAGCTTAGTTTCTGGGGTGTGCAAAATGAACTCCAGCCTTCCTCTGGTCACAGCTCCTTTTGTGTTTTCTGCATTGCTGTGCATTCCTCTGTGTGGTACCCCAGAGCAGAGCTGTGAGACCAGCTGCTGAGCTGGGCCAGTCCACTTTGGCATGAAGGACAGTGCACCCTTCTCTCTTCACTTCTGGACATTGTTTTGCTCCTCATAGAAAACATGAATTCTGCCATTTGCCCAACTCCAAACCTCTAGCACTGTCTAGAGGAGAATGGCTAGTGTATGCTCCCTCTCTCTTCTCCGAAGCCCATGCAAACAGTGCCAATGCTCTTGGTGATCTTTCCCACAAGCATGGGTGCAGCCTCAGGGTCCTCTTTTTTATACATCCCCAGACAGTCACTCATGGATTAGTGTTGATCATCAGGATGAAAGTCACTTGCCATTCACGGCTAGAGGCCCCTCTGGTGGTGATCCTGTCAGTACTATCCAGGATGGTGCACACTTCATTACAATACTCTAGTTTGGATTGTTGGCACTTCCGGGGCTTCTGGCCTTGGGTACACTTATACTTGGCCTCTCCCATCTCTCTTAAACTTGTGTGTCTTGAGGTCAAACCCACTTGAGCCACAACATTTCCAAGAAATGAATTATGGAGTTAGCTCATGCTTGTGGGAATTTTGAAATCTTTGAAGACACATCAAGTTTTTAGTCATCCAATATGAAGTGAAGTCCTGCTCTCATAACACTTGGATGCAGCACTCTGCAGGAGAAAAATGGCCTAGGTGACATCAGCTTGGACCCTAGGATATTATGAGTTAAAGAAAGGTGACATGGTACCTTGAAATGAACCTAACACTCCAGGCACTATAAGAAAAATGCTAAATGAGCAGAGAGGATGACAAATGTCAGATGAATCCAAAACACACAGGAGCAGATATTTTTGGAGACAGCAAACAGGGCTCTACCCCGGATTCATCACCCAGTCACTGGCTCTGATCCTGCAAGTGCCAGATGATGGGGAGGCAAAGCCAGGTGCTGTGGAATGAGCAGGCAGGAGGAGAAGGTGCCCTACTGGCCTGGCTGGGCCCACAGAGCTTTGGCAAGGCCTCCTAGAACTGGCTGAGGCTGAGGGAGGCAGGCAAGAGTGGGCGAGCAGCAGGCTCACTCATCACCAGGAACATCCACGTGGTTCCCTTGTCATATCTGAACTTAGACTCATCTATACCCACGGCCCCCAAATCCCCAGGAGGCAGCAGGCAGAGGAGCCATTTCCAGGGGGAGGAGGTCGTGAGTGCTGTGTGAGGTTTCTCCCGATGACAGGCAGTTAAGAACAGAAAGCCCCAGACTCCCACGCACTGGGCCCAACCATGGACTATTCTGGGGCCTCAGGGGCCTGAGCAGAGACATAGCATTCCATTTTCACTACCTCATAACTGCTGAGAGCCTCTGTGGGGCCTCTGGATGGGAGGGGGCCTGGGTTTAGTGGATTCAGGAACCCTAAGGATTTGCCACTGACAAGTCCAGCCAAGACTATTTTGGGGTGACAGAGAAAGATGCAAAGAGACTGAGGTGAATGACACTACGTGCAATTCCATCTCTCTACAGTACTTGTACATAGTGGTTAATTGGGCTAATATGAGCAGGAAGAATGAGCTGAGAAGAGCAAAAAGTAACTGGAGAAAGAGGCAAGGCCATTCCTTCACTCTAAGAATCCCTTTCTTTCCCACAAGACAGATCCATGGCATCTGCTCGGAAAGGACTTTCAGAATATCCTGACGGGTAACTGCAGAAGACCAAGCAAGCCAGGCCATGGACAGCTTATGCCTTAGCCTTTCCTCTTACCCCTCATCTCAATCCCTTCTATGGGCTCCTGGTGAGATACTGAGATGTCCTGCGTGGGGCACCATCTGAGCATCTCTCAAAATCAACTCCTTCTCCACCTCTGTTGCCCCACCTTAATCAAAGGCACAGCCATCTCTTGCCTGTACTTCTAAAATTACCCCCTGATTAGAATTGGAATCCCTGATTCTAATCATGCCTCACAAATAAATAACAAGGATTTTATGTTTCCCTTCTGGAAAGACAATCTGTTAGTACTACGAAGCTGTTTGTGCCACTCTCCTGTTTAAATCCAACCTCTTGCCCTTGGGTTCTAATCCTCCAAAAGACCTGGTCCTTGCATACACTTCCAGGACCTTCCTCACCCTGGCCATGGTGGCTCCCACTCACTCCCTCAAGGGGTCCTTCCCACCCTCTTTTTTTTTTTTTTTTTGCCTTTGGACTTTGTACTTGCCGATCCCATTGGCTAGAATGTTCTCTCCTCTGTTTTTGGCAAAGCTCTCAGTCTTCAGGACTTAGTTTAAACAGAGATCTCCCCTGACTGCCTTATCTACTCTATATCATTACATCTAAGACAACATCAGTTGTAAGATGTCCCATTCTTTTATGTATGACTCAGAAAGTAAAAATGCTACTCCTTATCATTGCAAAGCCCCATCTTAAGTTACATCTTAACATCAGAAATATTAAAATACTAAAAAGTATGCCCGTGCCAGGTGTAGTGGTGCACACCTGTCATCGTAGTGACCTGGGAAGCTGAGGCAGGAGGATCACAAGTTCAAGACCAACCTCAGCAACTTAGCAAGATCCTAAGGATTTAGTGAGATGCTGTTTCAATAGGAAACATAAAAAGGGATAGGGATATATTTCAGTGATTAAGTGACCCTGGGTTCAGTCTCCAGGACCAAAAACATAAAAGGCATACCCAGAAACAATGAAATATGGCAAACAGGATTTCCACATTATTACCTTTGTTCATATCCATCCTAACACTTATCACAGGTGTTAATAATATGTATGATTATAAACATATTATACATCTAAGACCTGGCTATTAACAGGAAAAAAACCACATATCATATCAAGAGTATGTCTGTCTTATCAAGATTCTATTACCAACAGCCATTGCAATTCCTGGTCCATAGCAGATGCCTCAGAAATGGTAACTACATGAGTGGAAAGTGAAAGACCTGGCTCTGTTCTTAACCATAACCCTGAGCCAACCACTGCACTTCCCTGGGCTCTTCTTCTTCAGCTATACAGTGAGAAGGTTGGACCTGACATGTCCCAAGGCCCCTTCCTGCTTTAACATGCCAGAAACTAAGTGAAGAAACCTTTTCCAGTTGTCTAGTTTGCATTTATGAGAAGTATCTTATTTCCATAAGTGCAAGAAGATCTGCACATTTGCTGCCCCTTCAGGCACACCATTGCATTAATGGAATTCTTTGAATCCAGAAAAATTAAGCAGGGTGTAATCTAAAGGGTGTGCTTCAATAAAACATTTTTGACAGAAACAGGTGATGGGGGTAGATTTGGCCTATGGGCTGTAGTTGCCAGCCCCTGCTCTAGGACCCCACATTCAGAGTTTTCCAGGATTGTGCATTGACTTCTTGGGCCATACCTTAGATTGCCCAATTGCAAGGATGCATCCTGGCTTATCCAAGGTCACACAGTTAAGAAATGAGGCAGGAGCCCGAACCAATCCCTATCCAGTGCAATTTTCACTGCAGGGAACAATGCTGCCTCCTCCTGTTCTCCTAATGTATATACTCTCTTCATTGATAATCCCAATACACTTAATTTTTTCATCAGTGGGAAAATGTGTGTTCTTTAGGACAGAAAAAAGAATGAGGCTTAAATAAGCCACTTACATCCCATTTTAATTAGAAAATTTAGAAAAGAAAGGTTTATCAGGCCAGGTACCATTGGCCCACGCCTGTAATTCCAGCTGAGATTAGGCTCACGAGGTGGAGACAGGAGAATCTCAAGTTTGAAGCCAGCCTCAGCAAAAAAAGAAAAAAAAATAGGGCTGGGGATGTGGCTCAGTGCCCCTGAGTTCAATCCTCGGTTACTCGCCTCTGCACCTGCCCACCAAAAGATTTATCAGTCATCCTGAGTTGCCTGGATTCTAAAAGTCCAGCACATGGAGCCTCTGAGCTGGGTTTAGGGCCACTTTTCCTTTGTCTCCTGGATCCACTGAATGGGAGCAAATCAGTGTTCTTCAGGAAAAGTCTCCATTGTCCATGTCTAAGTCCACCTTTCCTGGCAGGAACACCTTTTGCTGCAATCAGAGTAGAATAGGCAGAATGAAGCTTGTTTTGGGAAATTAACTTTGTTTTATCCTGCTGTTATGGTTTGGAGATGAGGTATCCTCCCAGAGCTCCTGTGTTAAGCAGGAATATTCAGAGGTGAAATGGTTGGATGATGAGAACTGTGACCTAATCAGTGCATCCGAGTTTGAACAGGGGTGGGAACTGTAGGCAGGTGGGGGTGTGGCTGGAGGAGGTGGGTCCCTGGGGCTGTGCCCTGGAAAGATTCAACCTGCTGCTCCTTCCCCTCTCTCTGCTTCTCCACAATACCCTTCTGCCATGAGGTTCTGTCTCACCTTGGGCCCAGAGCAATCTAGTGGGATGACCATGGACTAAATCTCTCAAAATTTGAGCTTAAAACAAACATTTATTCCTCTAAGTTGTTCTTGCTAGGCAAAATTTTGGTTACAGCAATGCAAAGCTAACACTTGGATTGTTTCTGTTCACTTACTTGACCATAAATATGCAGTGTCTGACTCTAATCTTACTCTCTTAGAGTTCCTACTATCTCATTAGAAAAACAAGTCATAAATATGTAAGAAGTTAAATAAAATGCAAGACTGACAAACATTTCGATGAAATAAGAAAAAAATTTTTCCTCTCTCCTTCCCAGTGAGCAAACAGTAATTATCATTGACTGTATATAGTATTATGCTAACTTTCAAAAGAAAAACTTATTTTTCTTGAATATAACATTCTCTGTCCCAACTCCTCCTTCCTTCCTGCCCTTTCTATGACCTTATAGAGCAATTTCCTGCTTATAGACAAGGCCCACAAGTCCAGGGGTCCAAGGAACAAGGGCCACTTCAGTGCCTTGCCAGACAAGGCCAGACATCCATACCTGTTGGACACCTTTAATTGCTTAAAATACAAACGAGGATTAGAAATGAGTCCCTTCCTTTCTTTTGAGGTGAAATTCTAGCTTTTGGGCAAGCCAGTTTATTAGAAAGGTATCTTTCATTACAAAAAAACTCTATAAGGGTTTGTGATCTGCCTGGCCACATTAAAGGGAAGGGGCAAATCCTACCCTTGGCACTGAAATGAAACACTGGATGTTACATTTGTTCATTTGACAAAAATAGGTGCTGTTGAAGGTACTGCGAGTTCCTGGGTGTGTTTTGGTTCTTGATGTGTTTCTCCTGTAGACATTAGTCTAGCACCTCCAAGAACAGGGTGGCATGAGAATAGCTGTATCCTGTGCTCTCATGACAAAAGCACAAAACTAAGACTGTGAAGAGAGCAAATCAGGACTTCCTTGGTTTTCACCTGACATTTTACATTTTTCAGTTAACGATGAAATTACCAGCCTTCCCCTAGGAAGCAGTAGAGCAGAAAGAGTGGTGCAGCCCTTTGCTCCAGGTCATTTCCCTAGAGAGCCAGGAGTTCTCTGGTTCAGGGAGCATGGTTCAGGGCCATGTCCTGCCCACCAGCCTCCAGCTTGGGAGTACTCTCAGCGAGGCCCATGGAGAGAGCCTCAGTGATGAGAGAACAGGTGGAATGATGGGAGCACTGAGGTGCTTCCAAAGATCATCTGGTCCTATCCCTCCTCTGAGCTGCTACACAAGGCTCTGCCAGGTCAGTGACCATGTTAAGGTCCAGAGGGCAGGGCCAGAGCCCAGAGCTGACCTAGTAATGGTGGGAGAGCACTGCTTTGGGGCTGGCCGGGCTGGCCCTGCCTGGCACCTGTGTGCTGGCTACAGGAGCAGGGGTTCTCATTCCCAGTCCTCCTCCAGCTGTTCCATACAAGAGTCTGGACTTCCTTTGACTCACTGTCTGCTGGATGACCTTTCAGCTTTTCACAAACAACCCTTCTAACAATGCCTACTCCAGTTGCTTCTTTTCTAAACTTGGTAACTAGGGATTGTGGAGAACAGACTCCAGCCCCACTAATCCTACATGAGTTCCCTTGCACCCTAGCTCAGGCATTATGAGCAGTCACTATTCTGGGACAAATCTGGAACTGAAACCTCTGGTAACTTTGTATGAACAGTTGCACACACTAAGGGATAACCAGGCACTGTATTTGAAAGTGACTTCTTTAGCCAGACGTGTAGAAAGACAGACTTAGTGATGGAAGCCCTGGGTTTCCTTCTGTCTCTGCTTCATTTGCACTTGCTGTTTCATTTCATTCATTCATTCATTATTTGTCATACTGGGGATTGAACCTGAGCCTTTCACAGGCTAGGTAAGCACTGCATCCCCAGCTTGCCTTTTTATTTTAAATTTTTATTTTAAGATAGAGTCTTATGGTTGCCCAGGCTGGCCTTGAACTTGAGCTCCTCTTGTCTCAGGCTCTGCAGTCTCTGGGTTACAGATCTGCACCACTGGGCCTGCCTTGCATTTGTCATTCTGAAGAGACAGTTGATGAAGATGATGTTAGAGCCATGGTCCCATGGACCTAGCAGTTCCTGGATTTGCACCATGGATTCAGGCTGCCCAGATGTCAGAAAGGTCAAAAAAGATGTTACGATCTTGGATGTTCCTGTCTTTGGCATAAAAACCAGCAAATAGATGTTGGCTCCCAGCTTCCTGGTTACCTCTCATTCCCACATTTCCAAGGGATGTCCAATCTCTTTTCCTTTGCTTTGCTTCTGGATCTTATTGACCTGTGTTCCTGAGTGGTGAATTAATCTTGGAATGCACTCTGGAATGCAATTCCATCCAGTTTGTTTTTCAAAAAGAATAACTTTATGACTTTAATAAAAATGATACATCTCAGTATTTGAAGTGAATTCAAATAATACAAAAAAGTACTTAGAGAAAAATTTTAAAACCACCTGCTCTTCAGTTACCACCCAGAGCAAAATACTATTAACTTTTTGGTAAACGTCTTTTCAAGCATCTACCTAGATCTATGTTGTGCAGATACAATTTTATAAAATTGGAATGGTACCATGTATGCAGTTCTGTGGCCTGCTTTCTTCACTGAATCACATGGTATTATTGTATGAGATGGTTCTCTGTGGTTCTCTTGTGCTCTTACATATTTTACTGGGTATGCTAAGAATGGAAAGTCATTTCTCAGCGTTGTGTCTGCAGCAGCAACCTTGAAGGGTGATGCGATGTCTTCCTCCTGAACAAAGGGCAGGTTTGCCTTCTGCTTGCAGTTAAACAGTGGGTTCCCAAGCTCATGGCAGCAGCATGAGTTCCCATGGAATGTGATGCAAACGCACTTGTGTACAACATCCATCTTGGCTGGTGACATTGCCCCCAAGGTAACATGCAAACATGCTGATACTTATGCTGCTGAGGTGCCATCGTCCTTTGTCTTTAAACCAGGAGTCTCATGTCTTCTGTCAATATCCATGAAGCAGTAACAGACTACTTATTAGCTTGTAGTGTGTGTGTGTGTGTGTGTGTGTGTGTGTGAATGTATTTTACTAATCCCTTATTGTTGAACATTTAAGTTTCTTTCAGTTTTTCCCTCTTTCCCTTTCTTCATTTTATATTTTATGAACTACTGCAATAAATATTATTGTGCAAATATCCTTTCACACCCACACAATTTTCTCCTTAGGGCAAATTTCTAGGAATAGAATTGCTTGATCAAGAGTATGCTCATTTCTGTACTTTTAAAAATATGGTGTATGAAGTCCTAACAGCTTACTAGAGGAGCCTGTCCTGGGTACAACACAAGTTTTGTGACTCTTTGCTCTTTTCTCTTGATTACTAGTCACACTGTTGTGTCTGAATTCTGAACTGATCCCTTATAATTGGCACACTTAGCACAGAATGTTACTTACATTCAGGATATTAATTTATTATCAAAAGAATTAGAGAGGTTAGTTATTTGTATATAGAGAAATTAGCAACAGTAGCAACAGAGGCCTGATTCCATTCCTGTACGTGGTCCACTGTTTCATAGTGTACACAGAAAAACAGTGGCCAATGATGTTTGCCATTAGTAGTGTTATTGTAATCATATTTATGTTTCTGAACACTGAAACCAAAGTTAGAGTAGACATTAAAATCAAGATAAAGAATTTTTCTTTTTTTAAAGATAAAAAGTGATAAAATTTAATTAAAACCATTCCACAAGTTATATTTATATATATATATTATTTTAATGAACTATTTTATGTATATATGTAATTTTAATGAACTAAATGGCCTAGAAATTTCAATTATAGGAATGTAGTATATAGAAATACACATAGATAAGTGCAAAGACATATTGTATAGACAGAACTACTCACACAACACCAGACAAAATCAGAAATGACTGGAAACAATCCATAAGGAATTAGGGGAGTAAATTTTGTGTTTGTACAACCAAATTTTTTGACAAAGAATGAGGTCTATGTCTGTGTGCTGATATACAATGATTTCCAGGATATATTATATGGATTTGTTGTCACAAAGGGAACATGGATATATAGATTATTGCTAGAAGAATAATGAAAAACTAATCATAATATTTCTATCTGGAGAAAAGATTCCATTTTTGTTTGTATGTCATTTTCAAAATATCATGTGCTTGTCTAAATTCATTTCAGTTTTCAAAGAAACGCTACTATAGGTAAAGCAGGAGTGATTTAAAGCACTGTTTCCACAAGCCAGGCTCTATGTCAGAACCCCACTCACTCTAGACTGGATGCAGGTGGCCACAGAAGGGTTCTTGCTCTCACTTCTTTACAGTAACTTAGATGTGTGCACAAACCCCACAGTGGGCGCTGGAGCTTTTCCCACTCACCCTTTTCCAGCTGCTCTGATGTTACTCATCTGCTGTGGAACCCCTGGTTTCCTTGGCTATACTTACCCCTGGTTATCTTGCTACCTCTCCCTATCCTTGGCTTTTCTGAACTACCCGAGGGAAAGTGCCCGGGAGTACAGGCACGTCTCTGTTTCCAGTTCTCTTTTCTCTTCCACATTTTGGAAGAAAAGAACTATTAACTTTATAGGGTGACTTCATCTCCACCCAGGTAGGACCTTCTGTTTTAAACCAGAGTCAGCGGTTTGCTTTTTTTTAAACTCTTCCTTTTTTTCCTATCAAGTACTAGTGTATTTATTATGTACAGCCTATTGAGACTGATTCCCATATGTATTTCCTGGGGTCATTTCTTTAGTCTCTTGTTCTGGAAAAACACAATCTCATGTCTAAGGACTGACCACAGGGGAGACCAGGGAGGAGGCAGACAGATCCAGTATTATACAAAATCAAACTATTGGGGATAGTGTTGATGCCTCAGTGACTGCGACAGAAGTGAGCAGACTGTGCTGAGCTTACAAAACTGACAAGTAGGATGGAGAGAACCACTGTAGTCCCAGAGAAAGAAAGTGAGGCTTGAAATCAAGAGATCTTTCATTTCAAATTCTGGCTCCATAATTCTATAGTTTTTTTTTTCATCTGTAAAAGGAAATAATAATTCACCAGCTAAGGTGGTTGTGAGTTTCCTGCTCTAATATTATTAAGAGCCAATCTGGCTTCCACAAAGCCTAGGTGTCAGGTCTGGGAAGCCAACTTTCTCCTGCCCCACTTCAACCCAAACAGCAACGCCCGAGTGCCTTCGTGTGCCCCCGTGTTGGAAACAAACAAATCCCCACCTGTCAAACCCAGGCTTCTGAAATCAGGCCAAGTCTCCTTCTTTTCTCTTGCTTCCACATTTTATTATTCTCCCCATTCTTGGCAACTCTCTCTTCCAAACATTGATCTCTCCCCATCCAGTCCCTGCCTTGGTCAGTTCTGAGTCACTTCTCACCTGGGCCACTGTTGTGGTTTGAGTGTGTCCCCCAATGTTCATGTGCTGGAAGGTTGGTCCTCGGTGTTGGGAGGACCAACCTTTTAAGGGGTTGAGACTAGTAGCAGGTGATTGGGTCACTGGGACCACCACCCTCAGAGGAATTATAGTTCTCCCAGGAGCCTGCTGAGTCCTTGAAAGAACTGATTGTTATAAAAGAATAAGTCTGGCCTTTGGATCCCTCTAGTTTCCTGTCTTGTCATTGAATCTCTTCTGTACATGATCTTGCCATTATGTGCTGTTGCCTGAGCTCCTCACCAGAGGCCAAATATATGGAGCTGCCCAATCTTGGAATTTTACCTCTGTCACTGTGAATTCAATAAGCTTCTTTTCTTTATAAAGTACTCAACTTCAGATATTTTTTTAGAGCAATGGAAACAGACTAAGAAAGCCACCATGGTGGTTTCTAACTATCTCTTCCCTCCACCACGGAACCTCCCCAAGACTCATTTATAAACTTTAGACATAACCCTCCTCAGGTTGCAGAATGAAATGATAATTGTGAATAATCCCTGTGAAACTTAAAACACTGAGAAAATCTGGTGTAAACAGAATGCACTTGCCCTAGATTAAATGGGAAACATGGCACCCAAAGCCCGCCAGGCTCTCAAATTGCTCCTTGTCTTCATTTCTCTCTTTCCCCCCTTGCTCCCTCTTTGCACTTCCTCCTCTCCTCTCCTCTGCACCTCCCAGATTATAGGGAAGAGCTTGGCCACCTCCAAAGTCTCCTCAGTGACTCGCTTTCCTTCCATCCTAAGAAAACAGACACTGTTGTCAGAGTATATATTTTTAAAAGCTCTTCTTAAACCTCAACAGTGCCCTTGCATGGTCTAGAAGCTGAGCTGGAACATCTTTTCCTGCACACAGCACACTCAATTTCCTTTCTTCCTCAGCCTCTGCCTCACTTTGCATCCTGCCCTCCGCCCACTGAAACCTGTTTTAGTCTCCACCACAGTAGCTGGAGCTCCCTCCTTCTGGAACACCCATGCCTCACCCCCTCTGCCTGCGAAATTCCTTCCTAAATCCCCTCCCCCTTTAGAGACCAGCCTGGAGTATTGCGTCCTTCATTCTTGCTCCTCTGAGCTCCCAAAGGCCAGTGTCCATACTACATTGTACACATACATGCAGGTATATAGTGAAGCATATACAGATTGGATATTAGAACGTGTATATGTTGAAATAATTCTTTTTAAAAAGGTAAAATCATGGCCCTCCTACAGATCTCCTACAGATATAAAAGGCACCTGTGTTAAAGATTTTATTGATTCATGAGTCGATGAGGGAAACAGATGTCCCAACCAGTTCAAAGGAGAACATTTTTAAAAGCACAAATTTACGGGAGTGAAGGAATGTGAAATGCATGCACATGTGGAAGCTGAGTGAGCTTCTTCCATGGTGGAAGAGGAAAGTTAGTAGAACCCCCACCAGACAGGGCAGAATTTGCATGTCTACAGACAAGAATCATTTTCCATTGCCATCAGTCACTCACCCACAGTTTATGAAAAAGTAAATCAGCTTCCACAAAATCAGAATCAGACCATCCAGGGTGGCCTTCAGAGTCTAGATAATATACAGTTTCCCACAGAAAGCACATTTCTTCCTATAGCAGCAGCACAAGCTTACCACACCCCGGTCAGCTCTCTGAGGGGGCAGCTACGAGCACTGGAGCCAGGAGAGAAGATGGGAGAACACCCGAGGGCTGGGTTGGTTTCCTGGCGGCCCAGAGAAGAGCTGCTTTCAGTTTTTCCCAAGAGCAGGTTGGTTTCAAGGCTGAGGGGACAGGGGGTGGTGTGGCTCAGGGACGGGAGGGGAGAAGAGAAATGTGCACAAGCACTGTCTTTGTACATGGTGGTAATAGGTTTCCTTGCAAACTGATTTGAATTTCATGAAGCAAATGTGATGCCCTGTCAGGTTTATTAAAATGGAGTTTTAACCAATAAATGAAAACTAAAAGCAGGCAAAACCTGAAAGGAGTATGGAATTTGGGGAAAGGGAGCCAGGCAGAGCTACATTCTCCCTTTTATTGCCTCTCTCAGTCTTAGTCTTACTTCCAGACACAGTTTTGGCCTGTGGAAATGCCCACACCTGAGAGGTCTGAGACCTGGTAGGAGTCTCTTTTTAGTGCCTTTTTCATGTAGGGGGGGGGGGAAAGCTGGGTTGTTTGGCCTCAGACTGGCCAGGAAGAGGCCGTCCTTCTTTCTCCAGCCCTGGAGGCTCTTCCTCCTTCAACAGAGCTGCATTTTAATGAGGCCCCAAGGGATAGACTCGGGAGATGCAGGGAGCCAGCACTCCAGTTTAATTTAAGAACCTGGCTTTTTTTTACCTTAATTTTTTCCTTCTGGGTCTTGGGCAGCTCTTCCAGTTTCCACTAAGGAGCTTAACTCCTGGTGCTCCCCTTCAGGTGCCCCCCCAATTTCTGGAACCCTCTGGGTACCCCGTAACTCCTGGAACCCTCCAAGTGTTCCATGTTCTGAAATACCAACTTTGTGGCCTGGGAAAAAGTCCTGAGGAATCTCAGGGACATGGGAGTGGAGTGTTCAGTGGCCATCAGACTGGCTTTAAAAGCAGCACATCTTGTCAGTGAGGAAAATTTCACCTTGGACACTTGTCCTTCAAGGCCTGATTCATTCAGAAGCATTTATTAAGCACCTGCTATAGGTTCCAGGACTTCCTAGATGAGCAACCAGAGCCCTTCCAGTGGGGGTGTGGTACATGACACACACAGACACAGAACACACAAACAGCCTGGAGGGGCCAAAGACGCAGGATTAAGAAAAAAAGTAAGGGGAAGAACTGTCCCTGTGACACAATCCTGGTAGCAAGACTTCCACCATGCGGCCAGGGCAATGGTTTCATTAATGAGGTTCTTGGCATAAAAGTTAGCTAGAAGAGATCGAAATAAAACACACAGACTCAGTTAACTTATTTCTATTGCCAGGTCCAAGACGGCTCCCCTCTCTGGTTCCCACCTCTAACCGCCCAGCAGGGCAGCAAGGATTACTCAGGGCTAGCAGGAGAGAGAGAGAGTGAGCACGCCTGGGAGTAGCTTTTTATTGGGGATCAAGAGATTCAGGGGAGAATTCCATCCAATGAAGGTTGACGGGGGACCGCACTCCAAGATCAGGGTCAGTGATTGGGCCCCTGGGGTCAGTGGTCAGTCACACCCCCACACGGACGGGTTCTCTCATCAGGAAAGGGCCGGGAAAGTTCCGACACAGCCAGAATGCCTCAGACCCTTAACGGGAGTCGCCCAATCACGTGTCAGAATGGCTTCCCACACAAGACATTTTTACATATATAGAGGACGTACCACAGCTGCTTACAGATACACTGACCATTTCTGGAAGTATACCAGGTTCTGGTCACCTCTGGAGCCTGGCTTTGAGGAGGACAAGAAGGTGATATATACATTGCACTTTATACTTCTCCATATGTTCAAAAGCATTCTTTCTGTCTTGAGCATTCATTACTGATATAATAAAACAATGTCGCTTGGCCAAGTGCTACAAAAGAGACCTATAGGGGAAATACAGAAACAATGAAACAAGATGCTAGATCCAAGTCCAAGAGTTTCCCCAATTTTTAATTCTTCTGAATGGTTACAGATTTCTGCTTACATGTTTATGATACCAAAGCCTGCCTTTTCCCTTTTCTCCCCTCCCCTCCCCTTTCCAAGTATTTCTTGAGATGCTGCAGCGTGTCAGCTAAAATGACTCAATATTGTATTTAGTTATGGTCAAGTTTGGAAACATGTAACAGAAAAAAAATACTAATAAAGTGGCTTAAAGAAATAGAAGTTTATTTCTCTCATACATGAAAAGATCCCAGGGCAGGACTCACTCCAGTACATGCACAGTAGCTGCACAGTAGCTGCATAGTCGTCAGGGACCCTGGCTCCTAGTTTCTGTGCTCCCATCCTTGGCATGACACCTTGGGGTCTAAGTGGGTGGCTAGAGCCCCAGATCCAGTGTTTACATTCCAGCAAGCAGGGAGGAATACTGGGGGTCTCTGCTCTCTCTCTCTGAAGGAAAACTACCACAGTACACTCTGTTTGTATCTGACAGCCCAGAACTGATTCACAGGCCACACGGGGAGAAAGGGACATGCACAGCAGCTGGGACATGTAGTATTTTAGCTGGATGCATTGCTGCCCTCAATAAGTCCAAGAATCTTTTTCCTATTAAAAGGTGGAGACTAGACATTGGTAGGTCATTAGCAATGTCTGTGGCATTCGGAAGCCAAATCAGAGAGCTCTTGTTTATAGGGCGCATTTTAGTTGGGGAAGTCAGCCACTAATCAAATATTCACAATATAATTGTAAAATCACACTTGTAAATTAGGTCAAGAAAAAATTCATGGGTTTTAGAAACATAATTAAAGGGCCTGACCTCCTTTTGAGAAACACTTTTCTGAAGTAATGTGAACCACGGCTGGAGAATTGGCAGAGGTGTTTCACCTAGGGCCTTGTCTATGTCAAGGTATTCATCTTTATCCTAACAAAGGCCAGGCATGGAAGGCTTCAAGCTGGTTAGGGGGTGCCTTTCTTTTTCTGTCTTCTGATTACGTTTGGACAGATTTCATTGAAAGCTCAGTGCGAAATGTGCTAGGAGAGGACAAGTGGGAGCCAGAGGTCTACACATTAGCAGATGGGTGGCCCTTAAAGTGCCACTCAGCTGGGTGTGATAGCACATGCCTGTAATCCCATCCGTTCAGGAGGATCTTGAGTTCACAGCCAGCCTCAGCAAATTAGCGAGACCCTGAGCAACTCTCTGAGACCCTAAGCAACTCTCTGAGACCCTGTCTCTAAATAAAATATTTTTTTAAAGGGATGGGGATATAACTTAGTGGTTAAGTGCCCCTGAGTTCAACCCCCAGTACCAAAAAATAAAAAAATTAAAAAGTTCAACCCAGTTCAGGGTGTCTGTCCTTTCTGGAAATTGACAGCAGCTGGTGATGGCGCTACTCAAGGTTGTACCCTTCCTCCTGCCCTGTCCTACCTAAGCAGAATACAGGGCCTACGACCACTAGCGAGGACCATCTGCACTGAGTGGGACCATGTGTGATTCATCTGTGTCTCTTCAGAGACAGCACAGCCTGGAGAGCATTGCTGACTGCCTGCTCAACAGCCACCTGCCCACCTGCCTCCTGCTGAAAACAAACAAACAAACAAACAACAACATCAGCACCAGATTTACCCATTCGAATGGTGAAAGCCCTCTGACCTCCGTAAGTAGACCCCTCACCTCAGGGGATGACTCCTGATTGGCCTAAGACAGGTATGGCACTCCTGTACCTCTCTCTTCCCTGATGCTTTTTCAGCCTTTCTGAGGCTAGGGGTGAATATGGGACTCAAGGATATGAAAGGGGGGTTCTGGGACCATTTTCCTCATGATAAGAGAAGGTGTTGGGGGACTGCTCTACAACGTTTCCCCTCTTTCATGCTTGGGACATTGAAGAGAGGATGTCAAGCTTGAAGCTGCTGAAGCCATGCATAACTGAGGCTACAAGCTCAGACACCAAAAGCTGACATACTCATGGCTGAGCAGGATAGTTGTTTTCTGTCCAGGCTCTTGATGACCTTATGGAGCAATAACAATAGCTCCACCAAATCATCAAGAATACAAAGCAATTATATGCATCTGTTCCTGAAAAAAAAATACTATTCTAGTATTGTTTTACTTGCAGCCTAAAGGATCCCGACTCATATATTCAGTAAATGTCACAGTGAAACAAATGAACTAAGTTTCAGCTCAATTCAGCACTTAAATTTGGGTAACCTTGGGCAAATCTCTTCACCTCTCAGATACCAGTTTTTCCTTATCAAAATAGGTTGGTAACTCTGTCTCAAAATACAAAATAAAAAGGGCTGGGGATGTAGTTCAGTAGTAAAGTACTCCAGGTTAATCCCAGTACATAAAAAAAAAAAAAAGGCTAGTAATGTTAGCCAGCTCAGAAGATATGTTCTGAGAAATAAACACAATAATACACATAAACACAAATGCCAAATATAACAGATTGGAATACTGTTATCTGTTGAAATTCTTAAGTGCTTATAGATATTAGTATTTTAGTAACTGAAAGCAGAGCCAATTCTCTTATTGACATTTTTCTATTCAGCAAAGTAGATAATATAAATTGCTTCATTGACTCTCAAAGTCATTTTTAGTTTTCTTGGTAAAAAGAAGTAGCAAACATAAGAATCTTTCCTAAATTAACTCCTATACTAAGAAGAGAGAGCACACAGAAAGACTTATATGTGAATACTGAACGTTGACAATTTACAAGCTTTGTGATCACAGGTCTAAATTAGTCAATCTCTGTATGTTATGCATGTTGGGAATGATAATGCCTGCCTTGCTGTGTAGGAGATTCAGAGGAGATGACTGAAGATGCTCCATATTTTCTCACAGCCCTGGCCCTCACCATTTCCCACCCATTTAGTTACCACCTCTGAGCTAACTGCTCCATTAGAAAAAGTTGCCATTTCTGATCAGTGCCTTTGGTTGATCAGAGGTCAAGTTGTCATGGGGCTGCATTTCATTAATCCAAGACATCAGTGCCCTCAATGGTAATTCTTGCTCTTCTGTACTTACAAGAGGCAGGCTTTTCTTTGTCTCTTTTTTTTTTTTCATAAGTATAAAGTATAGCAGGTAGGACTTTATTTTTTATTTTTTAGTACAGGGGATTGGACCAAGCGTCACTTTACCCCTGAGCTACATTTCCAGCTCTTTGTATTGTTTATTTTGAAACAGTCTCTAGCTAAGTTGTTTAGGCCTTGTTAGCTTGCTGAGGCTGGCCTTAAATTTGCAACCCTCCTGACTCAGCCTCCCTAGTCCCTGGGATGCTCAGCAAGTAGGCAGACTTTTTTTTTAACTAAAAAAAATTTTTTCTAATTAGTTATATATGACAGAAGAATGCAATTCAATTCTTATTACACAAATAGAGCACAATTTTTCATGTCAGTGGTTGAATACAAAGAGTCACACCATTCATGTTTTCATACATATACTTCGGATAATGATGTCCATCTCATTCCACAGTCTTTCCTACCCCCACCTCTCCTTCCCCTCCCTCCCCTTTACCCTGTCTAAAGTTCGTCTGTTCCTCCCATGCTCCCCCCACATCCCCATTATA
Source organism: Urocitellus parryii (assembly GCF_045843805.1). Taxonomy (NCBI): domain Eukaryota; kingdom Metazoa; phylum Chordata; class Mammalia; order Rodentia; family Sciuridae; genus Urocitellus; species Urocitellus parryii. The sequence continues at coordinate 23,527,696 of NC_135543.1, read as the reverse complement.
AATTGCATCCTTACATCAGAGAAGACATTTGGCATTTAGTTTTTTGGGATTGGCTTACTTCACTTAGCATTATATTCTCCAACTTCACCCATTTACCTGCAAATGAGCAGGCAGATTTTTAAGATATCTCATCTCTTGACATTATGAGCTTGCACAGAATCTCAGCCCCTTGTGTGCAGACTGGACCTGGTGACTTGTGTTTTGTTTGCTTGTTTATTTTAACAGCTCTGTTGAGATATAATCCATATATAACTCATCCATTTAAAGTGTGAAATTAGGGGAAGAGTGGTGGGGAGGGATGTTGGCCAAATTATATTGTTATATTGTGTGCATGTATGAATATGTAACAACAAATCCCACCATCATATATAATATGATGCACCAATAAAAATGGGAGCAAAATTTTAAAAGTGTGCAATTAAATGGTTTTATTTGCTAAAATTTAATAGTTTATTCAAATACATATGAAACCATCACCAAGGTCAATATTTGAACATTTTTATCACCTCAAAGGAAATTCCACACACTTTAGCTATCAAGTCCCTATTCCCCTATTCCTCAGTAACCACTAATCTACTCTGTCTCTCAGTATTTGTCCGTGCTGGAAATTTGCATATAAATAGAATCATATAATGTGTGGTCTTCTGTGGCTTCTTTCACTCAATATAATGGTTTCGGGTTTATCCATTTTATAGCACATGTCAGGACTTTATTCCTTTTTATGAATGAATAACCTTCCATTGTATGGATATACCATACCAGTTTATCCATTCATCTGTTCATGAACATTTGAGTTGTTTCCACCTTTTGGCTACTATGAATCACCACTGATATTCATGTACAAGTTTTTATGTGCATATAGTTTTCTCTTGTGTCTGTATCTAGGCTTGGAATTGTTGGGTCCTTTTGAAACTATTCAATCATTTGAGGAACCACCAGACTCTTCCAAAGTGGTTGCCACATTTACATTCCCTCTAGCAAGTTTATGAGGGTTTTGATTTCTACACATCCTCACCAATGGTATTTTCTGCTTTTAAAATTCTGTTTCCTCTAGTGGGTGTGAAGTGGTTATCTCATTGTGGTTTTTATATGCATTTCCTTAATGAATAAACTTATTAACAATTTGTATATTTTCTTTGGAAAAATGTTTATTCAAGTTCTTTACTTATTTAAAACAAAATTTGTCTTTTTATTGTTGAGTTGTAAGAGCTCTGCATATTTTAGGTAAAAGTCCCTAAATATTTATATTTACAATTTTCAAATATTTCTTTTCATTGTGTGGATTGTCCTTTTACTCTCTTGATTGTGTCTTTCAGTTTTGTTGAGATCCAATCTATTTTTTTCTTTTTTGTTTGGTGTCATAGCTAAGAATTCATTGCCAAATTGAAGATTTATCCCTATTTTTTTCCTAAGAGTTTTAATTCTTATATTTTGATCTTTGATCATTTAGAGTTAATTTTTTGTATATGGTATGAGGTGTTTTCCACATAAGTGTCCTGTTATTTCAGCACCTTCATTGACTATCTGCCCCCATCTAATAATTGTCTTGCCCCCCCTTATTGAAAATCAGATTACCATAAACACATATGCTTATTTCTGGACTGTTAATTCCTTTCTGTTGATCTCTATGTCTACCTCTATGTTAGTGCCATATTATCTTGATTACTTGCTCTACAGTAAGTTTTGAAATCTGGAAGTGTATATCCTCTTATTTTGTTCTTCTTTTTCAAGATTTTTTTTCTACTGTGGGTATCTTGCAATTTAATATGAATTTTATAATCAATTTCTATTTGATCAAGTGTTCTGCTAGGATTCTAATAGAGATTGCATTGAACTGGTAGATAAATTCAGAAAGTATCACCTTAACAAAATTAATTCTTCCAATTCATGAACATGAGATGTTTTTTTTAAAAAAAGGTTTTCTTTTCTTTTTCTGGTACTAGGGATTGAACTCAGGAGTGTTTTATCACTAAGAGACATCTTAAAAATCTGCCTGCTCATTTGCAGGTAAATAAGTGGAGTTGGAGAATATAATGCTAAGTCATAAGCCAATCCTCAACCATTTTTATTTTATTTTGAGCAGGGTCTCACTAGTTGCCCATGCTGTCCACAAATTTGCATTTTTCCTTCCTCAGGCTCCTGAGTAGTGGGTTTATAGGTGTGTGCCATCATACCCAGCTAATTAAGATTTGCTTTAATTTTTTCAACAATGCTTTGTAGTGTTTACAGTGAAAGTTTAATTCTTCTTTTGTCAAATTTATTCCTAAGCACTTTATTCTTTTGATGCTGTTACATATAAAATTGTTTCCTTAGTGTTATTTTTAATTGTTCATTGCAAATGCACAGAATTGCAGTTGGTTTTTGTACATTGATCTTGCATCCTGCAATATCACTTAACTCATTTATTAATTCAGATTTTCTTATCAGATTCCTTAGGATTTTCTTTTTTGTTTTTTGGTCCTGGGGATTGATCCCAGGGGCACTTTACCACTGAACCACATCCCCAGCCCTTTGTATTTTTTATTTTGAGGCAGGGTCTTGCTAAGTTGCTTAGAGCCTTGCTAAATTGCTGAGGTTGACCTGGAACTTGTGATCCTCCTCTTGAGCTGCTGGGATTACAGGTGTGCACCACTGTGTGGGGCAAGGATTACTATATACAATGTTATGTCATCTGTGAATAGAAATCTATTTTTTCCCTTTCTATTATGGATGTTTTTATTTCTTTTTGTTACCTAATGATCCTGGCTAGAACCTCCAGTACAATGTAGAACAAATGAGGTGAGAGTGGGCATCGTGTCTTCTTATAGATCTTTGGGGAAACTATCCAGTCTTTCACCATTAAAAATGATGTTGGCTGTGGGCTTCCCCTGCCCTTTGCCAAAGTAAGAAATCTCTTTCTCTTCCCAGTTTGTTGAATTTTTTTTTAAACCAAGAAAGCATGCTGGATTTTGTTAAATAATTTCTCTACATCAATTGAGATGAACATGCAATTTTTTTCCTTCATTCTATTTATGTAGTGTAGTATATCACTTGATTTTTTTGTCTGTTTAACTACCTTTTTATGCCTGGAATAAATCACACTTGTTAATGAAGTATAATTATGTTCATATATTGCCAGATTTAGTTTATTAATATTTCATTGAAACTTTTGCATAGATATTTAAAAGAAATATGAACCCATGGTTTTCTTATGATGTCTTTGTCTCGTTTTGGTGTTAGGATAAGACTAGTTTCATAGAATGAGTTTGGAAGTGTTTCCTCCTCTTGTATTTTTTAAAAAAATATAATTTGTGAAGAATTGGTATTAATTCTTCTTCAGATATTTGGTGGAACTTTGCAGTGAAGCCATCTGTTCCTAATTATCATTTGGGGTAATTTATTTTCTTTTTTATTACCAACTTAGTTTCTTACCTTATTATAGGTTTATTCAGAGTGTCTATTTTTTCTTGAGTCAGATTTGTTAGTCTTTATCTTTCTGGATACTTGTCTATTTCATAAAACCAGACTATCTAGGGGTTTTAAAAACATATGATTCCATTTGTTTTGCATACATTTCTCTTATAATCTACATTATTTTGGTAAGTGTGATCGTAACGTTCACTCTTTCATTTCTAATTCTAGTAATTTGAACTCTCCTTCTCCTCCTTCTTCTCTTGGTCAATTTAGCTAAAGTTCTGTTAATATCCACTTGTGGTTTTTCTGTCTTGGCCTATTATTTTCCCCTAATTTTATTAATTTCCACTCTAGTCTATATTTCCTGCCTTTTGCTTGCTTTAGGTTTTCTTTTCCAGTGTCTAGAGATTGATTTGAGACTTTTTTTTTTTTGGCCCAGATATAGAACCCAGGTGTGCTTAACCACTTAGCCACATCTCTAGCACTTTTTATGTTTTATTTTGAGATAGGGTTTCAGTAAGTTGCTGAGGCTGGCTTTGAACTTGCAATCCTCCTGCCTCAGCCTCCCAAGACACTGGGACTACAAGCATGCACCACGTCTGGCAAGACTTCTTTTTAATATAGGTATTTATGACTATGGATTTCACTGTAAGCACTGATTTAGGTACATCCCATACATTTTGATGCATTCTATTTTCATCCAACTTAAATTATTTTCTAACTTTCCTTTTTGTTTCTTCTTTACCAATTTTATATTCAGGAGTGTGTTGTTTTCCTGCTCATTTTTTAATTTTCTAAATGACTTTTGTATTCTAACAAATAAAATATGACAAAAAGGATACATCATTCTCGAATTAGATCTCAGAAGCCTGTCAGTTCCACATTGCTTGCATATACACTCTTCTTGGCTCCACCCACTTGCTTTCTCTGATGAAGAAAGCTTATGGCATGTATCACCCATAGAGAGGCCCATGTGTTAAGAACCAAGGGCAGCCTCTGACAGCAAGCCAGTAAGTGACTGAGGCTCTGTCCAGCTGCTCACAAGGAACTGAATCCTACAAACCACCATGTGAATGAGTTTGGCTGACACCTTGACTGTGGCTGTACGAGGGTCAGTCAAGACAGAACCAGATATTGGACTCACAGAATCTGTGAAATGATGCTTTGTTTTAGAGCCACTAAGTGCTGGAAGGAATTTGTTTTACAGCAGTTGAAAACTAATACAATGTGGTTGGTTCATAAGAAGGGCTTGGATAGGCCAGCCATTCCTCTTTTTATTTCCTGTATCCTTCTTAGATGATATCTAAGAAGCTTAGGCAAGACCTGTTAACACAAAACTCTTGAGACCAAGGCATTTCTGAAATAACAGGGTTTACTGAGCCATTATGGATGCTACCCTAAAATATGCACCAGGTCCTGCCACAAGTTCCTGCAACTTCAGCAATAAGGCTAGGTAGCAGTAAGAAAACATAATGGGAATTTGGGGAAGGAATGCATGAGCTGTTTATGCTAAACATACATTGGCTAGAGACAAGAAGAGTAGGATTATAAGAACCAGGGAAAACTTTGGGATAGGAGGACATTCAAAATGCAAAGTAATTGTTGCTTCTGGGTTGATTGGGTTTAAGTGCAGTGTTGATGGGATCTGAGTTAAGGTTTAACATATTACATTCACAAATGTAAAAGGGGGGATCTTTTGTTCTTTTCAGCCTGTAGTTGTTTAACTGATTAACCTCCCCCATCTCTCTTTCCTTCCATCCTCTGGTCCTTGGGACATCTCAGAATTTCTTCCCTGTCACATCCTGCGTCCTATATTCTCCCTGTGTCCCAGCATCTCTATTGGGAACTGAGTAGCAAATCAGGTTGTATATTCTCTGGAGCACTGACCATATTAGACTCAAGAGAGGGAGAACCAAGAATCCTCTCTGTGAGTTCAGGTCTCCAGAGTGGGTCAGAGTGAAGGCTGCTGCTTGTAAAGTGTTTCTTTATCCCCTCCTTGGTCATTGTCCCTTATGAGTAAATTTGCTTATTAACAATCTGGAAGGAGTAAGGGGGAGAGACAATGAAATTACCAGAACTTCCACTGAGATAATAAGAGCAGAGCATTTAGTATATAGTAGATATTCAACAAAGGCTTTTTATTTTATCATGATCCTCTATCTTACCCAGTCTCCTAACCCCACTCGAGCTGTAACAGGGGAAAAACTCAAGCTTTTTGCATTATACTTTGCAATCATCTCCCAATTGGAGGTAGAAAAGCTCCAGGTTTGTCAACAATCAATGTGCTTGTTGAAGACCATTACTGAAGGAGGAATTCAACAAAATTCAACCCAACAAGCATCTAGGTGGTGGGCATTCTGTTGAGACTGCATAAACAGATAGTTAGAAGACAATTTCTTCCTTCAGAGCTGTCAGTCTAGAACTACTCCCAGGATAGGGGAAGTTCGTCTTTATAGGTCATTTCATAATTTGAAGGTCAACCAGTAGGAATCCACTCATTTTCCCCCATACATTCCCCAACCCATACTACTGAGGAATAATGTCAGGAAGCTTAACACTTCCTCCATTTCAGCCTCGGTCCTGGGTCTTCTCTTGCCTAGTATTTCCTGGGTCAACACACCTGGAAAGAGACCTATCTGGGCAGTTGTTCTATTACCCAATAAGGCAACTCTGTGCAAATGAGAAAAAAAGCCCTTGAACTTCAAGTCACTTCACAGCCATTTGTCACAAAATATTCAAAATAATGGCGCCACTCTATGATATCTACAAAGTGAACAGTTCTGGCATCTGTGGAACACACCTTTGCAAACTGTCAGAGAGAAGGAGCGCGATGGGCATGTGATCTGTGAAGCCAGAACCCAGGGATCCCAGAGAAAGGTGGAGCTTGGGTTCAGGAACAGGAATGAGAGGACAGGCTGTACCCAAGCCTCCCCACCACGTGGGCACACCATGCCAACAATAACACAAGAATCTGCTGGCTCACAGATGCTACCTGTATGACTGCAGGATTTCCAGTGTCTACCAGTTAATTCTGTTATGGGTCTGGTATGTCCCGGACCATTGAGGTCCCCAGCCCATAAGCCACTTGAGGGCAGTGTCTCACTATTGCAGCAGCTGCCAGGGCCACTCTCCAGGAGCTGCATCCCCTGGCCGAGGCTGCTCTTTTTGGGACTCCCAAAGCTGCAAAGACCTTCATATGCCAGCACTGGTGTCTGGTGGTCACTTTGTGATTGCCCACACTCCGACAGAACCACACTGCATTGAGGGAGAGCTCTCCAACCCAGCTCTGTCTGGCTCTTAGGCCCTTCTGTAGCAGTGCTCGTACCCTAAGCTCCTTGCTGTCCTTCTTATAAGTCTTCTCCTCTAGTCTCTTCCCTGGAACTTAAAATTAAAACTCCTGCTCACAGACTGGCCATTTTCTCCCAGCACACTGACTAGTACCAGGATGTGCCCACAAGTTTATTAATTCTAGATACTGCCATTACACCTGTGGTTATTCTGTAGTAGACCTTTCCTTCAGGGTAAGAAGGAATCTCCAAGGTTTTCTGTAAGTCAGAATAGCACTCTTTTTCTTTCCTGCAGCCATATTATTGGGGCTATAAAAAGCAGACATGGATGAAGGGGACTAAAATCTGAGCATCTTGCATTCGGGTGACTGTTTGCATCTGGGTGACATTGATCCATGTGTTCCAGATTAGAACGGAAGACTCTGCCAGCCTCACTCTTTCTCTCCTGGAAATTCCAGTACACCTGGGGGGAGGATGGAGCAGATCATGGATCGCAGAAAGATGACCAAGGACATCAACCAGTTTCCAGAGCAACTGAAGGGAGCTTTGGAACCTTCCCTGAAGGCGTTTCTGTGCCTTCAGAAGAAAAGTCAGACATCCAGTTTCCAGGGCGGTAAGGACTATATTTGGGCCAATAACTGTCAGACGCTTGACTGAAAATATTCCAGATTTCTTTCTAGTCTTCTAAATGCATAAACATTTGCCTTAAACTTTTCTAGGAGGCAGTTGTTTCTAGTCTCACTCAGCCCAATTCAAAAATTAATGCATGTTTAAAAAAAACATTCATGAATGAGCCTGCATGGGAAAGTGGGTAGAAGAGAAGAAAATTGAACCTAGGTTGGAAGACCACAAGCATAGTCTCTGTCATTGACTATTAAGTGCTGCCAAGCAAGTGAGGTTCTCTGAGACTCAAGGTCTATACCATCAAAACTGGGTTAAATGAAATTAGAAGTTCTTGAAGGCAACTTCCAGTGTGAACCATCTATTGATGCTCCCCGCCCCCTTATCCTCCACCCCCCCCCCCGCATTTACCTCTCTTGCCCTCTTTTTCCTTCCTTTTCCCCTTCACTCTTCTTTTTCCTTTTCTCTTATGTCTGCTGTTTTTCTTCCCAGACCTTGACACAGGCTCTTTTATTTTCATCATCAGGAGATTTGTGCCAGCAAATGTGATGCAAATAAAGTTAAACAGGATTTTGGTTCTGGCTGAATAAGAATCGCTCCACTTGAATTTATAAAACAACAACAACAACAACAACAACAACCCAGTCCCTCTCAACTGATTCTATTCAAAATTTCTTGGCTTCTGAATTTCAAGAACAAGCTGTTCTTGTAGGAGGTTAATTATAAAATGTTTGGCCCACCTCCTTCCCCATTAGTGACCAACACCAAATGAATCCCCAGAGAAATGTGCAAGGTCAGAACTGCCCTACAAAGTCAGGACTGGCCCCTCTCCTGCTAGTTCAGGAAACCCAAGTTTAAAATGTAAAAATTATCTACAAAGCCATGAGAGAAAGATTCTCAGAAATGGTTAGTATTCACACACACACACACACACACACACACACACACGTGGCTTTAATAGTTCCTCTTAAAGCAGACCGACTTTAGCAACTCTGACTTTCTAAATGTTCTCCTTTGCTTCTGGAAACAAGTGGTAGTGGTGAGCTGGTGGCATTGGGAGGAACAAGAAAAGCTACACAAATAGGGAGCATCTTGAAGCTGAGACATTTGGAGACCAGAAACAAAAGTAAGAGCGGTGGATGCAAACACATAAAGCATGTACAATTCCAGGAGCTTATAATAAAAGTAAAAATAAAAACTTCATCATTCATCTTTGGGGGTTACTAGGGTGCTAATTTCTTATACTGGAAATTGATAAATAAGGAGGAAGAATCAAGCATTTATTACACCTGTCAGGATATATGCTCCTTTGCAGACAACCAGAAAAAAAGTTTATGAGGAAAATTATTCTTCATAGATGAGTCATAGCTAATCATTGCAAGAACAGCAAAAGAATTAGAAAACTCACAATCTTCAGGCTAAACAAAATAATATGTATAGGTATTATTCATCAGTGATTGCTAAAAGCAATGAGATGAAAGATGGGATCACAGAATGGATGAGAGAAGACTTCATCTGAATGCACTGGCAAGCTTAGCATCGATAAGTGGAACATCTAGTCAGTTAATGCATCCTGATAAGATGTGTAGGAGACAGTACTTCCATGGAATATTCTTGCCCTTTCCCCACATTGGACCTAAATCCAATCAGACAGTAAGTCTACCAGAGAAATACAGGAGATCGTGGCACATGTTCAGCAGCACCACGGAGATGCAGGCAAGGCCTCAAAGGGGTAAATGCTAAGTTGTTCACGAAAATCACCCAGTTTATTAAATATGTGGCAGACACAAAGAGAAGGAACAGCTGCAGATAAAATGGGACAAGATACAAAGGTAAAATGCAATGTCTACATAGTATTTGGATCTTGAACTGAGTATACCAGCTACATTTTTAGATAATCAGAAAGACTTAAACATGGACTATTAGATGAAGCTGAGGAATGATTGCTAACTGTCTTTTTTTTTAACCTCCCATTGTGACACAGATTTGTGGTTGAATTTTTAAACGTCTTCATCTCTTAAGGATATACACTAAAGTATTTACAGATGGAATATGACATTTGAGATCTCTTTAATGTAATGCATTAAAAGTATCGTGGGTGGCTGGGATGTAGTTCCATGGTACAGAGCTTGCCTAGCATACACAAGCTGCTGGATTCAATCCCCAGCACTGCAAAAAGTAAAAGAATAAATAAAATAAAATTTAGGAAATGCCAGGTGTGGTGGTGCACACCTGTAATTCCAGGAAGATCACAAATTCGAAGCCAGCCTTGGTAATTCAGTAAGACCCTAAAAACAGATGGGGGATACAGCTTAGTGGTAGAATGTTCCTAGATTCAATACCTAATACACACACACACACACACACACACACACACCAAAGGAAAAAAGATAGATAGAAAAAAGGAAAAGAAAGGAAAAATGTGGGGAATGCATGAAAAAAGAATAGCAGAAAGCTGATGTTTTGTACAGGAATGGGGATGAGGAGGTTCCACTTTTCTGTGTATTTGAATTTTTCCCTAATGGAAGGTTAAAAAAAAAAAAGACAGCTTATGTAAAGTATCTACCATTGCTCCTAGGAAGCACTCAAACATGTATGATTAGCTATAATCATAATAATCATATGCATAAAAATATTCCAATTTTTTCTGACAAAGTTAATAAAAGACATTAAAGTTGCTAATGTTGATATGGTTTTGTTTAGAGTCTACTGTAGTGGGGAGAAAAACACTGGATTAAGTTAGGGCTCTGTGGCTCAATTTAACATATTTAGTTGATGTCTCAAGTACTGCATATAAATAAGCTCTTAGACTGTGAATAAGAAACTTAAAAACAAAATTCTTAAGCTAGCAGTTTAAAATTTTCTTGGTTTAATGTTTCTGGAGGATAGTTTATTTTTAGCATTTTCTGCATAAGTAATTTTATCCTTTTTATTTTTAATATCCTTACATTTTCTGAACTCAGGTATTAAAAGAAAATTAAATCATCTGGAATTTTCAAATTACTGTTAGGAGAAAAAAAGCAAAAAAAGATATCTTATCACATGATGCATATGGTAAGATATGATGTTCAATGTCTTTCACTCTTGGGATCCATTTCACATGTACTCTTTTGCTCTACAATTAACCCAGCTAACTTCTGATTAGCCTCTAATATGTTAGGAGGGCTCATTACATCTATAGGACCATTTGCCTTCAGAAAATAAAAACCTCCCTATATCCCCCACATCTACCCCTCCTCACATGTGGGTTGTATAACAAGGTGAGAATAAAAAAAAAATATGTTGAGATAATGCTGTGGTCCATGAGCTTCAAGTGCAGCATCTGGAAATATCCTCTCCAAGCCCTGGGTGAGACTGGAGACCCTAGGTGAGACTGGCCACCTTGGGGAGGCTTAATGTAACCATTAACTTCCATCTTTCCAAGTCTAAAACCTTCTAGAACTCCTTCTATTTTTAGATGGTAGCCAGATGTGATGGTGTACATCTGTAATTCTAGTGACTCAGGAGGCTAAGGCAGGAGGATCCACAAGTTCAAGGCCAGCCTTAGCAACTTAGTGAAGCCCTAAGCAACTTAGCAAGACCCTGTCTCAAAATAAAAAATAAAAAGGGCTAGGGATGAAACTCAGTGGTAAAGCACCCTTGAGTTCAATCCCCAGTACCACCAAAGGAAAAAAAAAAAAAAAGGAGAGAGAGAGACTAAAACACAGTAGGTCCTCCACACCCATAAGTTTTATATCTGTGGCTTAAACAAGCTTAGAAAATATTCAGAAAAAATATTTCTGTACTGAACATATGCAGACTTCCCCCCCATTTATATAACATTTACATCGTATCAAATATCAGGTATTATAATCTAGATATGATTTTAAGTATATGGGAGGGTCAGCCTTGGCAGTGTACACCTGTGATACCAGCTACTGGGGAGGCTGGGACAGTCTGAGTTTGAGGCCAGCCTCAAAAACTTAGCAAGATTCTGTCTCAAAATAAAAAATAAAATGGCTTGGGGTATACCTCAGTGGTAAATGCCTCTGGGTTCAATTCCAATATGCAAAAAAAAAAATAGAGTACATAGGAGAATATGCATAGGTTGTATGTAAAATATCAGGCTATTTCATAAAAGGGACTTGAGCATTGGTGGGTTTTGGTATATGAGGAGCGTCCTGGAACTAAAGCAGGACAGAAGAGGCTGGACGCCTGATCCTACTTTGGAACCAGTCCCTTGCTGATACAGAGGAACAACTATGTGGTAAGAAAGAGGAGCAGGAAAATGCTTTTCAAGATCACAACTGCCTTCATGCTGTGAAAGTCAGAACTACCAGAGTATTTGCCAGTCTTCTCTGGAATGGCTAATGAGCCCTGCTTTTCCACTGGGCACCATGATGGCTGTTATGGTTCAGATACCATGTGTTCCCCAAAAGCTCATGGTGAGATAATACAAGAATTTAGATATGAAATTTTTGAGTTATGAGAGGTATAACGGAACCAGGGCCTTAGTCCATGACAGTGATTAACTGGGTGGTTAGAGGCAGGTAGGGTGTTGCTAGAGGAGGTAGGTCACTGGGGCATACCTTTGGAGTTTATATTTTGTCCCTGGTGAAGGGAGTGAGCTCTCTCTGCTTGCTGCTACCATGTCCTGAGCTGCTTTTCTCCACCACATCCTTCCACCATGATGTTCTGTCTCTCCTTGAGCCCAGAGCTATGGAGTTGGCCATCTGTGGACTGAGACCTCTGAAAATGTGAGCCTCAAATTAACTTTTCCTCCTCCATGTTGTTCTTGTCAGACCTTTGGGTCATGGTGATGAAAAAACTAACAACAACAATGGCTGTTGGTTTGGGTTGCTGCAGGCGTAAGGAGTAGGCGCTGAAGAGAGTTGAAGTGCATATCTTAATCAATAAGAAAAATAACTTGTGATTTCTGGGGGCAATCTGGTGGAGGGAGGGAAAGGTTAAAAAAAAAGGGACTAGATGGGCAAAAGAGAGCTAGATAATTGATATCAGGTTGGCACACCATATATGGTAGGGAGTCTGACCAGTAAACAGCTAGTGGCATAGTTGCCAAAATGACCTTTAGGAAGGGAGAAGGTTAACATGCAGTTTGAAAGTGTGTTTCTGCAATATAAATATTTTTTTGTTTCCCAAGCATTGCTGTAACAACAAGGACTTTTATGATCAGACAATGTCTATGTCTTATTGCTTTCTTGGTAGGAAAGGGGTGAAAGAAATAAAAAAAAAAAAACTGGCTCAGTTCCCTATCAAGTTGGGTGGATCCAGTAAGGAATAGTGTAAAGTTCATAGACTCAAGTAATTCATCACAAGAAAGAACTTAGAGCCAGGGGTGACCATCAGGACATAAGTCTTCAGGAATGTTCAAAAGTCTGAGGTAAGAGCTTAGACTTTCTACAGGCTGTGAACTGTGGATTAGAACCAATCTTCTCTTGCTTTTAAGAGGCCGGGCTACCTCAGTTGATAAGGAATTGCAGGAGCCTGTTGTATGTGTTTGTCATAAAGCACCTCCCAGCCTTTGTTTTCTTGATTTTGTCCCCCACTTTTTTTTTGGGGGGGGGGTGTCTGGGGATTGAACTCAGGGGCACTCAATCACTGAACCACATCTCCAGCCTTATTTTGTATTTTATTTAATAAGACAGGATCTTGCTGAGTTGCTTAGCACCTCCCTTTTGCTGAGGCTGGCTTTGAACATGAAATCTTCCTGCCTCAGCCTCCCGAGCCCCTGGGATTACAGGCATGTGCCACGGTGCCAGACTTCCCCCCACTTTTTTGAGAAGGGTTTCACTGTGTTGTCCAGGCTGGACTTAGGTGATTCTCCTACCTTAGCCTCCCTAGTATCTGGGACTACAGGCACTCGCCACGATGCCTGGCTGTAATGTCTACTTTCTAGTGTTGAAATGAAAGCTAAGTTTGCTTCATTAGTCCCCTTCAATCTGTTCCCTTAGAGCCTAAATAGTTGTAATCATTTCAATCCATCTTCATATGAAAATAGTTCCATCTCCACAGGCGTTTTAGTCAAGCTTCTCTGATTTGTTTCTATGATGACTTATTTCTTGTGTAAGCCTGTGTTTAAAACAAATTTACCCAAATTCAGTGCTTCTAACCCTACTGCTGCCATCAAGAGGGCTGAGCATGCAGTAGATTTTCCTCATCTTAGGAAATGATGAGGATTCCGGACCAGGAATCTGCAAGTCTCAGCTTGGGGTCTCAGCTGTGCCACTTAACTCAACAGTGTGATCTTGAACCTTCAGTTTACTAACCTGCAAAACAGGACAACAGGGATGGGGGTGTAGCTTGGTGGTAGTGCATGGTGGCACTTACCTAACATGCATGAGACCCTGAGTGCCATCCCCAACATGCCAAGAACAAACAAAAATCCTGCACTGTCAACTTCTCAAGATTGTGTAGAAAATCAAGAGATAACACACCAATGATCTTATTCAGAATGTGTTCTGAGAGTAAATGAGAGTAATAACTGGACTGATGATATTTAGAAAACAAGGATAAAGAAATGTATTTTCTTTGTTTGATTTAGTGGCAAACCTGAGAAAAGAGTTCCTGAACCTTGAATGTTCCGAATGTTTTTTATTTCTCAATGAGTGACCTGGTGATGGTCTAAACAAACAAAAAACTGGGAACCCCTTTAAACCTTCCTTTTACCTAATTTTATTTCAAGCGTTCAAGCTGGTCAACAACCCAGCTAACTTCCAATTTCTCTCTGGTGAATGAATTCAAAGTGTTCTGAGAATTTCAGCCAAACTTAACTTGAGCCACTACTACCCTGGGGCTCTTGGTGGTTCAATAAGTACGTGGATAAGCCAAGAACCAAATCTTTGGAGAGGGCTGATCTCAGTGAAATAGCTTCAGGACTGTGGGACTCCACTGCAGAGGAGAAAGCCAGTTCCCAACAGTGTCTTCCAGCTCTCCTGCTGGTTCTGAGCCTTTGGTTGCCTTTCTCTACTGTACTTAACTCTTCCTTGCTCCAGGGAACAGGGCTAAACCATGAAATGTTTATCAGACTTAGATACCTGGGGCAGAGCTTTTTATGGTAGGGCGGGGAAAGTCACTATTGTGTCTCTGTAAATACAAAGAAATTCAGACCAAGCTCCCTATGCGTCACCCCTGGGTACTTGACTGTTCTGGGAGAAAGGCTGTGAGTCTGGGAGCCACCATGGCTTGACCTTGGTTTCCCAGACTCTCATTCCTGAGCTTGTAACAGATACTGAATGACAATTAAGGCCCCACACTCCCTGAGAACGGATCCCCACTCTGTTCCTCCTTTATTTTTCTCTGTTACATTCTTTCCTCAGGCTTTCCTCTTTTCTCCTCCTCCTCTTTCCATTCCTAACAAGTCCAAGTGTGATCTACTTATTCCCTTATTGTTCAAATACCATCAGCCCAGCTTTTAATCATAGACCCCATATAAGCCAGTCAGTCAGAGAGCAAGGAACAGATTCCATTTTGGTTACTCTAAAAATGTATATTTGGGGAAAATGAACAGTTGGGAGTAATTATAAGGCTTCTTAGAAGAATAACTTTACTTTTATAAAATAATACATGCTCATTATAGTGAAAGGGTAAAGTTTCTAAGCTGGAAAGCTTGAATGTAAAAGATTAGGTATTATTGAGTTCCTCTGTTACACCCAGATTCCTGAGATAGTTAAGACAACACCCTACTGGCCATTTAGCCTAGGGCCCTGTGCAGTTCGTCACAGGGCCCGGACCAATCAGTTTGAATGTGTAACCCGCTTACGAATGACCAATCACCCTCGCCCGATCTGTTCCCACCAATGAATGTGCCAATCACGTCTCAGAGTTGTTGTTCAATTTCCCCGCGCCTCATGATGATTTGTTCTGATGTATGCAAAGCCTCCCGCCCTCTCCAAAAAGTGTACTTAAGCTCTGTTGGAACCTCTGCTCGGGGCTCTGGGCTGCTCTCCCTTCTTGAGTAAGCACGGAGCCCCAGCGCGCTGGAATGGATCCCAATAAATCCCCTTTTGCCAATTGCATGGAGTAAGTCTCTTGTGTGGTCTCTCCCTCCGACGTTCCGCCGGATCCACCCTTACAATAGAATTTGGCAAGAAAAAAATCTGAATAGCCTTAAAATCCTTTCATTGGATATACGAGATTGTGCATTTGGCTATGGGTCCCAGATGTAGACCAATCGTACCTTACCCTAGAGACCCTTCCTCTCCACCTAGTGCCCACAGGAGGAGAATGCCAAAGGAAGCAAGGCCAAGAAAAGGAACTCCTTACCAAGAGGAGGGGTTTGGGCTCTGAAGCCAAAAGTAGAGAGGTTCAGTACCTGCACTGGATCACACCAAGTGCTGCTTCTTCTGGAAATAATTGGGCCCTGATGGATTTGAGCCAATGCCAGCTACAAGCTGTTGCATCTGGGACCTCCAATTCTGACCCAATGGGAGTGACAGCTGAAGCTGGAGCTGTCATTTCCTCTCCTTGGAGTCAAGAAGAAGAGTCAGAATAGGGGCTACTTAGGCCACTGTTGCAGATTTCTGATGGGCAGTAGCCTTGGAGAAAGAAAGAGAGGGAGCTGAGTCAGCTAGGCCCCCACTCAGCCGTGCATGCTGGCTTGCAACCAGACCCCTCCATGACCGGAGCCCCACTGGGTGCAGAGCCCTCTTGTCCTCCTTGGGGTACAATGAGGGAAGTGCAGGGCTGGGGAGCAGGGGTGTGGGAGATAGGGAAGGAGTGTTCCCCCAGAGGCGTTTACCTTTGGCCCTGCACTCTACTTTTAGGAATTCGAAGGAAATAACCAAGTACATGCAAAAAGCTTTGGCTTTAAGAATGGCGAGTACAGCATCATTCATGACATCTCAAGTAATTTGAACGTTAAGTTCACATAAATTACGGTAACTAAATTATGAGGCTTCGAAAGGCAGACTCTACTAGATCACTGGGTCCATCACTCTATCAAAGCCATTTTCTGATGTCAAGGCTATTTTCAAGGAGTCCAGCCCATAGTTCAATATTTATTTTTCTAAATTTCATGTGATCAATCTATTTTTCCAACATGTTAAAAAACAGGGAAAAAGGACAGAGAAATAAATGCCTTTATTAGATCCAAAGAGTAATGAAAAAGCCAACAATACGAACATTTGGAGCTTAACATAATCCTGGAGATAATAGATTGAATAAATAATTATTTATTATTATTATTTATTATTAAATAATTGATAATAAATTGACTAAATATCCCTCATTATGCAGATATTAAAATGAAATCCTAGCAAAGGAAAGTGACTTACCTAAGCTTAGGTTGAACCAGAATCCTGTTCCTTTGATACTCTCTCTCTCCCCCACCCCAACCAAGGGCTCCCTGGGCTGCCCCTCCCTGAGGCTGTAGGGCTTGCATTCTGGCAGAGATTGGATCAGGCCCCCTCTATTGATACAATCTCTGATTAAAATCAGCATTCAGACAAAGATGCTCAGTTTAACAAACACAAATACAGGATACCCAGTAAAATCTGAATGTCAGATAAACAATAATTTTTTAATGTGCCCATGTGCACTTACTTTTATATTATATTATATATTATTTATAATATTTATTTACATATGCATACACATTAAAATTATTATTTACTTGAAATTCAATCAGAAAATTGAAATTTGAGTGTATATTTTTTTAAAAGTGCATTTTGGGGGGCCAAATATAGCATCCTATATTCAAAAAGAGATGAGTCAAAAATTGTTAGGTTAAGAAATACTAACGGGGTCGGGGTTGTGGCTCAGCAGTAGAGTGCTTGCTTAGCACATGCGAGGCCCTGGGTTCAATCCTCAGTGCCACATAAAAATAAATAAATAAATAAAGGTATGTGTCCAACCAACTACAACTAAGAAATAAGTACGAAAAGAAAAGAAAAAGAAATACTAACAATTCTATTCCAATTTCAGGACTTTAAATTTTTTTTTTTTAGTTGTAGATGGACAACATGCTTTTATTTTATTTGTTTATTATTATATGGTACTGAGGATTGAACCCAGGTCTTCACATGTGCTAGGCAAGTGCTTTATTGCTGAGCCACAACCCCAGTCCAATTTCAGGACTTTTTACAGATGAGAAAACTGATAAGCAGAGGGAACAGTGTTTTGCCCAAGGTTCCATAGTTGACAGGTGACCAAGTTGAGACTAAATTGTGGATGACTCCTTGAACACACCACCATGTGTGTCTTGTCATCAAAAAAAGTCCGTCTTGTTGGGCTGGGCTGTAGCTATATAGTAGAGCACTCGCCCTAGTGCATGCAAGGTCATGGGTTTGATCCTCATAATAGAAACACACACACACACACACACACACACACACACACACAACTTGTAAATCTTTTTAGGGCTACAGTATTACAGTAAATGATTTCTTCATTGCCAAAATATAAAGTAGCAGAAGATTTTTGGAAGATCTTTTAGCTCTCAAATTCCAGCATGCATCAGAAAGAATATCATCTGGAGGGCTTGTTCAAACATACATGGCTAGGTCCCATCCTCAGAGTTTCTGAGGCTGGTGGTCTGGGATAGGGCTTAAATTTGCATTTTGACCAGTTCTGGTGGAGGTCGGTGGGGGGGGGGGCGTGTGCTGTTGCTATCGGTTCAAGAACATTGGAACACCATCAGTTCAGTCAATGTGAATGTGCCTGATCTACATGAGTTCCCTGTTTACATGAGTAAACAAAAATCCTTGTGATGAGAAATATCATATCTTGATTATAGAAAATCATTCTCTGCACTATTACACTTTTTTTTTAGAGGCGAAACCAGTCCAAATAAGTTTGCTGACCAATGAGACTGGACTAGAGCAATGAGTTAAATGATAATGAGGCAAATTTAGCTAAGGGAAAGAGAGAATAGGAACAATAATTAGTGTCAGGAACGAGGAACCACGTGAACAATATGAAAATTTGCTGCACTCAGACTGTTCTGTGACCATTTCATACCTTTTCTCCTCCCCCTACCCCAACTTAGCTCTTCAATTATGTGGCTAATTGCAGCTGAATGAGACATTTTGTTGAGATTATTATGGCCATACACAAAGTTTTGAGGCCTTTGTTCCATTGCTCCTGTGGGAACACAGTGCCCTAGTTCCACCATCACAGCTTCCTGCTCTATGGCTCCTCCCCCACCAGGGCTGCCTCTACTGCCCCCGAACAATGACCAGATTGTTATACCTCTTGGCTTCTGAAGGATCCCAGAACTGAAGTTCTCAAACCCACCTTCTCATCCTTGTCCTTCTTCAATTGGCCCCTGTGCAGCTCTGAGCTTCCAGGCCCAGAAGGCATGTAATGATGGCATCTCGTACTTTGCATGTAGCAACACATGTATGTGATGGGCATTTCATCTTCCACCTGATGGCATCACCCGATTCTAAAATCACTGGGGAAAATGCTATTAAAACAGTCAAATTACATCTCCAAACTGAGAGTCTGAGAGAGAGATTCACTTGGAAAGAGCAGTCTTTTCTGAAAAATTCAGGTGATTGTGGTGTAATTCTGCAGACAAAACTTAATTGGAAAATATCCATGGCAGTAAATAAAGAACAAAGGAGAAAAAAACAATCCTCCCCATTCTCCAACACTCCGGTGGAGAGGAGAGCCAGCCCTGCTCAATGCTTATGGATCCCCAGGAGCCGATTTCCAGCTTGCCTGAGGCAAAGTCACAGAAAGTGTCACAAGAATTGAGTGATGGGGGATTGCATTTTGAATCCCTCTCCAACCCAGGAAATTATTTTTCTCCCCAAGAGAGATTTAAAACACTCATCTCTTTGCCACCATATGCAAAGAAAGGCTGGCCCTGCAGAGAGGAAGCAGCCAACAAGGAGAAGACACACAAATTATCTGTATTAGACAATCAGAGAGGCACTACTCCGTTTATTACTGAAGCAGACAGACAGCATCTCCCAGAAGATACTGATGGGAACTGACTTTGTAGAATCCACTAGATAAAGGTTATAGTAGTCAGAGTTCTCCAGAGAGACAGAACCACTATAATGGATGAATGGAAGGATGGATGGATGAACAGACAGATAGATAGGAGAGGAGATTTACTGGGGGAATTGGCTTGTGAGATCATGGAAGCGAAGAAGTCCCACAATCAGCTTTCCACTAGAACCAGGGAAACTGGTACCATCGTTCAGTCCAAGTTCATAGGCCAAAGAACCAGAACCAGGCTGAAGACTCAACAACCCATGAGTATACTGGCACAAGTCCCAGAGTCCAAAGGCTAAAGGATTGTGATTCTGGTGTCCAAAAGCAGGAGAAAAGGGCCTCCCAGCTCCAGGGGGTGGAGGACAGAGAGGGAAGGGAAGGGGAGGGGTTGGAGTCTGTCAGGACTCCCAGCCAATTAGATAGTGCCCACCCACATTGAGGGCAGATCTTCCCCATGTAGTTCACTGACTCACACACCAATCTTCTCTGGTATGTCCCTCACTGACATACCTAGATGTAATGCCTTAGCAGCTCTGTAAGTATCCCTTAATCCAGCCAAATTGATGCCTAAAATGAACCACCACAAAGGCTGAGTTTTGAGGAAAATTTGCTCACGTTTGGTGGGAAGCTTGCTGCTGAGGGCTCTGTCCGAAGCATGAATCAGGCGCCTCAGCACAGCAGCCAGGGAAGTCCTCCAGCCAGGCCCAGCAGAATCTTGTCTTGGCTATGGACCAAGGCTCACCAAACGATCCTGGGAGAAAGTGCTGGAGGATGGCATCAGAACTCATGGTTCTCCCCATAGTTGCTTTTATGTAGCCATATCAAGATCTATGTATCAATATCTCTTTAAATATACAGTCCACACAGAATACTAATTCTTGTATTGATGTACAGACAGAAGGTTAAAAAAAACAGCCAGAAAGATTACATGTATCTGTCTAGTTTGGTGAACCCCATTAGTCACAATTCTGTGCCTATGATGGAGAGAACAGGCAAGTGGCATCCTTTAAAAACTCCACATTGGTAAGATTTATTGATTTATTGCTAGTTTACAACATTAAATTATTAAGAACAAAGCACTTAAAATCTAATAGTGTTTTGATTAGGGCAGGTACTCTATAAGCCACTCTCTCGGGCTGCCTCATTTCCCAAGTGCCCTAGTGACTGTATTTGACTTGGTGGAGACTATAAGGAGGCTTGGGCTGACAAACCATAGCTGATCACACACAGGCATCATTGGCAATGGCTTGCCAGGGTGAGCAGAAAGGAAGGGTCCCATGAACCCAGCAAGGAGGAAATTTGGTCAAAGCAGTGCAGGCAGACAGTTACAAAGCAAGAAAAAAGGGGGTTTCAGGTTAAGAGAAGGGGATACGGAGGTGCCTGAATTCTGGAAGAGGCAGGAGATAGTCTAGAACACAAATATGACATGAGCTAGGTGAGAAAGGGATGTCACTAGAGAAGCTCAAATGCACGGTGAGGGATGAGATCAGGGTGGCTCGGTCATACACTCAGAAGAGGCCTCCAGCCGGATCAGAAAAATTCTGTAACTTAAACAGGACACAGAGATGAGCTTCTTGCCAAGGTTGTGATAGGTAGGAAAGTGACAAACACTTCCCAGGAGAAAGAAGAACAAATCAGGGCAAGTGCAGAGCAAGGATTCCCAATAGATTCTGCAGGAGAATATGAGCACAGCTGAGGAGCTGATATTGATCCCTGGCTACAGGACAGCCCAGTGTGCACATGAGGCCGGATGATGTCATGGGAAAAGAGCTGTGTGTGTGTGTGTGTGTGTGTGTGTGTGTGTGTGAGTGTGTGTGTGTGTGTGTGTTGTATGTGCATGCACATTCCAGGGAGTATTTGGGTAGCAGGAGAAGACACTGGGTTTTCCTGTGGGAGTGTCAGGGCCCAGCCAGGTCATTTTGGCCATCAAGCCGAAATAAGCATGCAAATGGGGAAGAAAAGGCCACACAGAGAAAGAGAGATTCCAGAAGTCGTGCAAGAGTCTCGCTAGAGGAAGTGGCAGGACCAGAGGCAAGGAGCAGGTAGCTTGTGGTATGGCTTTTGAAGGAGGAGCAGGAAATCGATGAAGAAGAGAACATTCTGTTTGGTGTTTCAGTTCTCTACTAGCAGGTCTCAGACTTCAGCACCCATCGGAATCACCTGGAAGACTTGTTAAATAAATTTCTGGGTTCCAACCTCAGAATTTCTGATTCAGTTCTGGGACTGAGCCTGAGAATTCACATTTCTTGCGAGTTCCCTGATTTAAAAAAAAAAAGAGACATTGCTGGCCTAGAACCACACTTTGAGAACCACTGATCTGAAGTAATGGTGTGGAGAATAAATTTGAAGTTTTACTTTGTGCACTTGGCACATCAGTGTCCTTCAGAGAGAAACAATTTGGCCTGGCCAGGGAAAGGAGAAAGGAAACTTCACAAACTAGGAAGGTGTTGGTAGAGGAAGGTGCCAAGGATTCAAATCCCAAACTAACTGAAGAAGCAGAAGGACCAGGGGTCAGGGCCAGCCAGGGAGCCCTGTCAGATATGGAGAGTCTGCTTCTGCGTTCAGTGGAATTGAGGGACACTCAAGAAAGGGCAACTGAAACCAAAGCAATTTCTTCCCATTTTTACCTGGGAACTTGCAAGAAATGCAAATTCTTGGCTCCATCCCTGACCTGAATCACATTGTCTCAGGTATTTGAAATCCTGGAATTAAGGTTCATCTATGGTAACAATAACAACTAAATCTCCAGGGACTTCCCTCTTAACTGATGAAGAATTCAACCAGAGCACAGTATGATTTTGTCCACCCCGGATCCCGCCTTGCGCAGGAGGTGCTGCCCTCCTTTAGCTCACATCAGCAGCTCGCCACCTCACACCAGGATTGTCTGAGCGCTTGACACAGGAGACCCTTCAAGGCTGACATCACTTTGTTTCTTGCCCTACCCCCACTGTGGGAGTAGTGAGTAACACACAATTGGTTCTTTTAAATAGTTAAGAGTTGTTAAATATTAATAGTGTAATAGTTGTCGAAGTACACCAGTACACGGGAACTCTGTCATTAGACAATCTGATTTTGAACTGTTATAGTTTTATGCACACATTCATGTGGGACAGTTTTAGGTGTAGAGAGCTGGACTTGAAGTTGCATCTTGGCTTCTGGGTCCAGCTCTGACACTGAGAAGCTGGGGTGGGGGGACTTGGCACCTTTCAGGTTATTTGATTCTCCCATCAGTTAACTGGAGACAGAAGAATATCAAGTGAGATGAGTGGAGAGTTCTTTGAACTTTTAGGAATGCCACAAACACAGCGGGGGTGGGGTGCTTCTTTTGACCTGACTTCTCTCTATTATTCCCTTTGGAGAGTGTATTCTTGCCTGTCAACTTTGATCCAGCCATTATAGGACAAGTGGGTGAGACAGAGATTCTCCTGTCCTGGCCTTGAGAAAGGAAGTCAACTTACTTTAAAGCCCTTCAAGGAAATACTTAGTCTGTGCATGAATTGAGATCAAATCCCAGAGCCCTGTGAGATCTGATAGTAGAATTAATAGACTCACATTAAAAGGGCAGCAGTGGTCACGCCACATTGACATCGGTGGATATTGTTACATGGATCCCTTCAGAGTGGGGCAAATAATTATTAACTCAGAAGGTTCAAAGTGACACTCTAAGCAAGACCATATCTTTCTTGTATTATAGATGTGCAGTTGTCTCTTTGGGCCAATGTACAGGACCTTCTCTTTATTATTATTTAACTTTATTTCCTTGTGGAAATATGGAAAAAATATGAGCTAGATGTAAAGAGAGCTAAATTTAGTGGTGACCATTAGGAGACAGGCATAGGCTAAAGCTAGAGTTTGAGGAATGTCTCTCCCAGGTGGTGTTAGTGCCATTAGTCAGGTGCTCTTGGGTGTTCATGGTGGCCAGTACTTGCAGAACCTAGCTGGGCTGTCCACTGTCTGATCTATTTCCCAGCCCTGAAACCCTACCAAGGTTGGAGATAAGGTCAGGGTTTTCATGTTGGGCCTGGGATTGCTTCTTCTCCTCACATAGCCCACAAACCATGACTCAAATCCTTTGTATTGACATTAAGTTCAGTCCATTTATAGTCTTCTGGCACATCGTTCCCTCTCCAGGGTCCTCAGAAGCATGACATGGGTTGATCCATCTCTCCCCTGTCTGCTCCAGATGCAGCCTGTCTGTGCTGGGAGGCACTAGACCAGCTCAGCACTCTCAGACTCGCTCTTCTCTTCACTCCTGCTCATCCCCGCTGCCCTCTGCAGTCCATGGCTTGTCCTTCTTGGTAGGGGAAAAAACAAAACAAAAACAAAAACAAAAACACAAGGGAAAGAGCAATGGAGTCTGTTTACTCAATGTCGTTTCCATTGTTTTTTGCTTCAATCTCCTTATGGAACTCATTCTTCAGTATCCCTCACTGATCCTTGTTTTCTGCAAGATGTACAAAATTCTGAGGTCACCTGAACCTCCATCCATTGCTATAATTGAAGTGGGGCTGCTTTTGGTGCCTGGTCTCAGCAGGGATTTCTATCCCATCTCTGGGGGTTCCTGGCTGGCACCCACTGGAGCTAACTTAACAGAGGGACCTTTGGCAATGAAACTATAGGCAGGTAGAAAACAATCCTCTTTAGTATGACAGTGTTCAGGAAACAAATTAGCAGGGGCTTAGGGCTGGCAGGATGAGAGCTTTGACTGTTCCTCCATCTCTCAGCCGGAGGTTAGATCACACTGAGGGTCTCCCCCTTCACCCCTTCCTGATTAGAGGAAGTGAAGTTTCTCTGGCCCCTGCAAGCAGGTGGGCACTTGGGGCATCAGAGAGTCCAGAAAAAAAGACCCTGAATTTATTGAACAGTTTAGGAGGTCAAGTGGAATGGACGGTCCACTCCCTAAATTCCACACTCCTGGCTATGTTGTGTGTGTTGAAACATGACTTTCAAGGGAGCAATGAAGGACTGCTCACGCATACATTCCTCTGAGGCCCTGAGCGTGTTCAGCTGGCTCAGAGTAGGGCTTCCTGGTGAAGGATGCACCTCTCCAACTCCCATCACCCCACCCTGTTCCTGTGATAAGGGGCAGAGCTAGTGATTCACTGGGCCACATTCTTTCTCTGACACGCTGCTGACTCACTTTTACTAAGGTGCCAACTGATTACTATGATGTCTACGACGCCTGATTGCATTCAATAATATCAAGCCCACACATAAGTATCACCTGCTGGCCATGTGTGGGTTCTACCATCGATACTGGGGCTATAGCATTGAGTAAGACAGTATCTACTCCACAGGTTTCACATTTTAGAGGGGACATTGAGTAATGAACCGTACATTTTAAACTATAAGAGGAATGTGTACCATAAAAGAGGAGCTCTAGACCCTTGGAAAGTCCACACAGGGGAACTTAACTGATCTTGGGAGGCCCGGGAAGTCTTCCTTCAGGAAGCGACATTTCATCTGAGTTTTGAAAACCAGTAGGACAGAGGTAGAATGTTCCAGAAAGAGGTGAGCCCAGGTATGACTGCACTGAAGTAAACAGAAAGAGTCCACTATGACTGGAATAGAGAGACTGAAGGCAAAGATGCAGAAGTGGGCAAAAGCCAGGTCACACAGGGCCTTGCAGACTGTTTCAGTGCTGGAGGATTTTATTCTAAGACCAGTGGGAAGTCAACTAAAGGCTTTAAATTGGGGAGTGAAAAAGTTAGATTTGCATTTTTAAAATGCTGGTGGAGGGCTGAGGATGTGGCTCTGTGCCTGGCATGTGTGAGGCCCTAGGTTCAATTCCCAGTTTGGGGCCCAGGGGTGGGGAGGTTGGGCATGTGGATAGAGTATGGAAAACAGACTGTAAAGGGTTAAGGGAGCATGCAGTGAGACCAGTTTTTTAAAGATCAAGGTTGACACGTTGAACTAAGGTGGTGGCAGTGACAAAGAGATATGAATACATTTCAAAGCCACGTAGAAGATCAGTTAGCCATGCAGAGGCATAATTACATATATGTTGTGAGGGAACTGTTCAACAAGGCATGTAGAAATGGCCTTTGCTGATGTAAGGATGGTGAGGGAAAGCAAGTATGGGAAGGAATCATGGTTATGCTTTGCAAATGTTGCATTTGAGGGATGCTAGAAACAACCACTATCTTCATGTGACAGTCTGAACCTGCCATCAGGACCATGGTGCATGCCTGCCAGAAATAGGCCTCCAATTACAGACCAGCCTATCTAACGATTCTGGCACCTGGAATTACTGAAGTGTGGGTCTAAAGACAGAGAGGAATTGCTAGGAGAAGTTGCAAAATCACCACATTAAACTACATAAAAGCAAAGCCCCAGCACACTGCTTAAAAGTTCATTTTGCAATGCACCTTTTTTTTTTAGATAAATTATACAAAATTTACCTTTTAACTATTCTAAAGTATACAATATAATGGTTTCTGTTCATGCACAATGTTGCACAGTCTTCACCACTAATTTCATAACATTGTCAGCATACTCAAACCCTATAGCTATTAAACAGTCACTCCTCATTTCCCCTCCCCTCCGCCCTCCTGCAACTGTTAGTCTGCCTTCTGTCCTATGGATATACCCATTTTGAACATGTATCATATACATGGAATCATGTAGTATGTGGTTTAAGGGTTTCACATAGCATAATGTCAAAGTTCACCCATGTTATAGCATATATCTACCTTCATTCCCTCCTAAGGTTGAATAATAATTCATCATATGGTTATATAACATTTCATATATGCATTCATCTGTTGAGGGATATTCGATTTTTTCACCTTTTGGCTATTGTATATACTACGGTGAACATTCATGTACAAGGGTTTGTTTGACTACCTGTTTTCAATTCTCTTGGAATGCACTTGGGAGTAGAATGCTGGACCATATGGTAATTCTATGTTTAACTTTTTGAAAAACTGACATATTTTTCCCACTGTGAGCTACACCAATTCCATCAGCAATGTATTAGGATTCCAATTTCTCCTCATCCTCCCTCCTGCTCTGGTTTGAATGTGTTTACTGTAGTTCATGTGCCAATAATTTACTTCCCAATACAACAGTGTTGAAAGGTGTGCCTTTTTTTTTTTTTTTTGGTACCAGGCATTCAGGTATTGAACCTAGGGGCACTGAGCCACATGCCCACCCATTTTTATGTTTTGTTTTACATAAAGATCTCGCTAAATTGCTAAGGGCCTTACTAAATTGTTGAGGTTAGCTTTGAACTTGTGATCCTCCTGCCTCAGCCTCTTGAGCTTCTGGGATTACAGGCATGTGCCACCTCACCTGGCAACAGGTGGGCCCTTTAAGAGTTGTTTCGGTTCATAAGGGCTCTGCCTGTGGCAATGGATTAATGCCATTCTCATCTCATAATGGCATAATTCTCATAATGGCATCCCGGTAAAAGAATGAGTTCAGCCTCCTTCCCTGCTCTCTCCTACTGTTTTTATAAAAGGATAATCTTTCGTAGCTCCCTATTCCATCATTTTCATGGACAATGTGACTTTGTCTAAAAGCCTTACAGGCTTCAAGTGTTGGCAGATTCCATGGCTGGTGTGAAACACAGAAGCAGAGAAGCTAAATACTGTCAGTACCTGGCTTAAGGATGGGCAATGTCTGGGAAGTGGGACTAGGGACTAGGGACCAGGGTACAGGCAGACCCATCCAGTGCAGACCTACGGATGGGGTGAAGAATCAGCAACCTGGGAAGTACTTTTTCCCACAGCCTTGCCAATAAGGCATGACAAGCACTTTCCTAGCAGTAGGTGAGAAATGGTGGCCTGGCATTAACCACTCAAGAGTCACATAGAAACTGGTCCTCAACTGCAAACAAACAGGTGTCCTTTGGTGGGCTCTCCAGTGCTGCCTGAGCTACAAGTGTTCACCTTCCAGTGCCCATTCAAGAAAGAATCCCACCAGTGGCAGCTAATCCATCCCTCTGGCCACCCAGTAGGAAGGCTGTCTGCCCAACTGAGCCCCCATACTCTTCTCAGTTCCCATTTGGCTAACCACACACCATCACCTGGCTGGTCCCCTTTCAGCCATTTGCCAAGATGGAGGTGCTGTGGAGCGAAAGGGAAAGGCACCTGCCCCCTGTACCCACTCCTGACTTGTGTGGGACTGATACAACTCCCCTGCTATCGCCTCAAGGTGGACAGATGGAGAGGTAAACAAAGGATCAAGGACCTGTATCAAACACAGGCATACTCAACTTTCTCTTGAAAATTAAGAGTCAATGCCTCTTAAATGAACATCTCTTCATGCTGAGTATGCCACTTCCTACTCACGGAAACTGTGGAGCAGAACTTAAAGGGAAAAGGGGACAGTCAAATTTGCCAGTGGTTAACTTTCAACTCATAATTACTTTCCCAATCTGAGTAGCTTGCAAGTACAGGACCATACAGCAATTTCCTCAGGTCTCCTATTTTAATACCCTTCTATGGAACCCCTCTCAGGAAGCATGGCTTAGTTGCCCGTAAATCCCTGACCTGTGATCCCCCTTCCTGGGTTTTGATTGCAGTCCCTCCTCACTAACTGCAGTTACAAGATATATCCCTAATGCTCTGGGTTGTCTCAGAGGCTGCTGTACATAGAGCATTTGTAGAATTGGTTCAGTGGGCCAAAGACAGTCTTGACATTCCATGTGCATGAACAAGGAGGATTAGCCCCAGTGGCCTTTCAAAACTTTTGCAGGATGCAGTCAAGACCTAAGGTACTGCCCCAACCTTGATTTCCATTGTTACCTTGACTAGAATAACACTGTCCCTTTCACTGTCACCACATACAGTATTCATTCCCATCCACTTATCTTTGCTCTTCCACCCCCCACCCCAGATTGGACTGTCCTCCTGACCATGCAATTTCTGTGCATCCTTTGAGGTCAAGGTCAGCTGCGTCTTCTCCAGGAAACTTCCCTGACCTTCCGGCCCCATCAGTCTTCCCTTTCCATCTACCAGCACTTTTGCTGGGATCCTCCCCTTGCTTGTCTCCTATTGCCTTGTGACATGGTTGTTCTGATGTGCCAGATGACAAACTTCCCTCCCCTACTGTCTTTCAAGTGTCTTCAGTGTGAAAAACAGAGATGACAGATTGCTTTGTTATTTTACCCGATGTCTAGAATTCATTAGGCACCCAGGAAGTCTGCAGCAGACAGGTGCCGAATGAACCAGCGACTCTGGTTCTGCTCCAGACGTGGGAACCATGGCAGTGAACACAGGACGTCATTGCACATTAGTTTTGACCCCAAACAAAGCTTTTACTCACTGCTTCCTCACCCATGAGGTCTCAGAATGTGCTTGAATCATTCCTGATCAATCAGCACCTGTGGCCGTTCTTTCTCATTAAGACTCCAACCTAGTTCCCTTTGACAACAGGAGTCCCAGAAATGTGCTCTTCTGCAGGACCCGCTGGCAGGGCCACCTATCTCAGCAGCCACCTTCCTGGGTCCAGGCTCCCTCTCCCTGGCTTTTCCCTAAAGATGCCGAATATTGATGCTGAAGAGAGCAGCCTTGTTCCCCAGACTCACGTGCCCTTCTCAATTGAGGCTCCTGCCCTTTGTGGACTTTAAGTAACTACTTCAACAAACACTTTCCAAGCATCTGAACCCTGGTCCAGAGAGGCTCCTCCGAATGCTCCCATTTGCCTTCTTGCTTTCCTTTATATAGAAACCATTGCTTACCCCTTTCTTTGGACCTATTGCAGGATTTTCAGGAAACAAACAAGGAATTTCCATTCTAAACGGTAACCTGGACGCAAGCCATTTGCTGAAATAAATGGAAAGCGATCCCAGAGTTCTAGGATAAGTTCTTTGCTCAAAGATTCCCTCAATGGCTCGGAGTCAAGAAAAGTAAAGCAGGACAGAGCATCCATCCACTATAGACTTTGGCTTCCCATCGAGCCATAGTCAAAACAGCAACATGTTTACCCAGCTTCTCATGGTTTGCCAAGTATTTACATATTAATTACTTCACTTGACCCTCAGAATCAACTTGTGAGGTACACTTGGGTGGTTTTGTCCTGTGAGGAGCTAGGGACCCCTCCAGGTTTGGGCACCCGTCTCCCTTCCATGGGCTTTTCTCCCTACTTGGAATATCACAGCATTCCCTGTGCACTTGGAGAAGAATTAGATTTAAACATGGGATAACGGATGGCCTAATAAATGTGTTCCTCACTTGTCCTTAAGGAAAGCCAGAGAATCTTCTAGAATGAAACCTGTTCGGAGGAAATGACTACTATATCACTGCCCATGAGCCAAATAACCCAAACTGAGATATAAGAGCCTGGAGCTGTGAAGGAGGGTGGGTGGATGGGCAGGGGGTTTGGACTGCTGTGTGTGGTGATGCAGCCCCCGTATCCATCTGCAGTGCCCCCTCCTGTCCATGCACTCTGAGGACCAGCCTCTGCCATGCTGGGCTGATGTGATGCTGCCACAGATGAGGCAAGAGCCTCTCTTCTTCCCAGCCTGATGCCATGCAATGTGCACTGAGTAGCTGGGGCTAGTTGTTCATTGCTGAATATTATTTTCAGTCTATATAAAGACCTCTGCCTGAGCCTTCTACCTGTGTCACTTGGGCTAAAGGAGTTTGGGCTGCAGGGGAGGAACCTGACCCCTCCTATGGGCTAATTATTCAATATGGCTCTTCTTATTTTTGCAGAGGAGAACACCAGGGCCCCAAGAAAAGGGATAAACCAAATAAACCAAGAAAAGAGAATAATAGACTTGTGACTAAACATCACATTTGCTTCCAGGATTCTTGGCTGCCTGAGACCAAAGGGAAACATGATGTTGTGCATAGACCTCTGAGGTGTTTGGATCCTAAATGTCCTCCAAGGGCCCTGTTTGGAAGGCTTGGTCCCCAGCCTCTGGCACTGCTGTGAGGGGGTGGAACTTTGAGGAGGTGTGGCCTAGTGGAAGGACATCTGGTTCCTGAGAGTCCCTGGGAGTGTGTTCCTGGAGGGGATCTATAGCCCCTTCGTCTCGTCTCCCTCTCTGCTTCCTGGTAGCCTTGAGGTGAGCCCCTTTGCTCCACTACGTGCTCCCTGCCAAGATATTCTGCCTCGTCCCAGGCCCCAAACCAACAGGGCCAAGAGACCCTGGGCTTTAACTCTGACACTGTGAGCCGATATAAATCTTTCCTCCTTTTACCTTGTTTCTCTCATACCTTCTTCTTGGACATTCAAACCACCTGCTAGTTTTTCAGGTGTATGTACTTCCAGGGCCAACCCCATACCCACTATCCTATTGCCTTTCCTTCAGAGCAAATTTCATCATTTTTATTCATTTATTTTTTAAATGACAATTTTTGTTTTCATTTGTAGTTGTAGATGGACAGAATGCCTTTATTTTGTTTATTTTTATGCAGGGCTAAGGGTCCAACCCAGGGCCTCACACGTGCTAGGCAAATGCTCTGCCTCTGAGCTACAGCCCTAGACCAAATTTCATCATTTTTTAAAAATAAAATTTTCTGATTATAAAAACAATAAAAGCTTACTTTAAGAAAACAAAAAATGCAAAATTTAGGAGGTTTCTCTACAACTTTGATTTTTAAAATGTTTTCTTTTTTTATTGTAGATGGACACAATGACTTCATTTTATTTATTTATTTACTTTTTATGCAGTGCTTAGGATTGAACTTAGTGCCTCACACACGGTAGGTGAGTGCTATACCACTGAGCCACAACCCTAATCCAAACCCAGGGTCTTGAACATGCCAGGCAAGCACTCCACCACTGAGCTACCTCCTCAACTCTTTCCTGCCTTTCTCTTTGCATATAAATAGAATATATTTATACATCACAAGTTTATAATCATATTTTATTGCCTGCTTTTTTTTTTTTTGCTTCAATTACGAACATTACTCCATGTCATTAAAACATTCTTTCTCTATCATCAATATTGGTTGGAACAAGATTCCATTCTGGAAACATACCATAACTTATTTAATAATTTTGATGCTGCCTGATAGTCACATTGTTACCAGCATTTGTCTATTAGGAATAAAGTAGCAATGATCATCCTTGTACCCAAATCTTTGTTAGTATCTCTAATTATTTCCTTGGAGTAGAACCCTGGAAATAAAAAAATCTAGTTCAAAGCTTGGGGATGTTTCAACATGTTTATATGATACACTCCATTGTAAGGAGTGTATGAGATGCCATCAAAGCTTCTTGAAAGAACCGTCTCTATTTGATGTCTTCACTTCCTTCTCCCTTTTCTCCTTGACCCAGTGAAATCTGACTTTTGCTCCCTCAGCTTCTCTAAAATGGCACCCATACTTGACCTTATACTTGAAAAATCCCAGGTATTTCCAGTCTCATCTTACTTGACTTCTTTGTAGCGTCTGTGCTGTCAATCACTGCTTCTTCCTTTTGAAAGCTCAAGAGGAAGAAGGAGTGACTTTTGAATCTTTGTCTTTCATGTTCCTCTTCCTAGATTTTTATCATATCTTCATAGGTTCAGGAATGATTTGGGCTGCCAGTGACAGAAAACTCTACTACCAGTGACAAGTGAAGAAGGGTTTATTTTTCTTACACACAAGATGATGGATAGCTGCCAAAACTGGTTTAGTAGTCCACTGATGCTAGAGCCAGCATTTATGAGATTCTCCTGTCTTTCCTGGCATACTTGTTGCCTCAAGATCACAAGCTAGCTGCTGTAGTATCAGACATCACATCTGCATTCAAGATGTGGCAACTTCTCTGGTTCTTGTTTGTTTGTTTGTTTGTTTAATCTAGAAAGAAAGTTCTCTTAGGGAGACTTCCTGCTATTTTTCATCACCCGAAGCTGGGTCACACATCTGATTTTAAACCAACAATAATCCATCCTCTAGAAGCCAGGGAAAGTGTTAACTTCTTGAGGTCGAGAGACCTTTACCCACGACCCCAACATATCAGTGTTATTTTAGGAGGTATGGTCAGCTGTAGAGAATGGCTTTGCATGGACAATGGAGAGCATGGCTGTAATTGATGATTTTAGATTCCTTTCTCTCCTGCCCACAGGGATGACAGCTCAAAGCCTGTATCTGCAGCTCAGGGTATAGCTACTCCCTTGCCTTTCTCTGGAAGTTCCTCAGGCACCAGCGTCCCCTTCATCAGAGACCCACTTTCTCCTCTAGGATGACTTCTCCAAATTCATCCCAATTACTTACGACAGGAGCTTCCGAACATGTTCTAAAGTCAGAACATTTTTGTTTTATTACTTACTTATTTTTTGTGGTACTAGAGATTGATTCAGAGGTAGGCCTCTGAGCTACACACTCAGCCCCTTTTTATTTTATTTATTTATTTTGGTACTGTGCATTGAACTCAGAGGCAGTTTATCACTGAGCTACAACCTCAGCTATTCTTATTTTTTATTTTGAGACAGAGTCTCATTAAATTGTTCAGTCTGGCCTCTAATTTGCAATCCTCCTGCTTCAGCCTCCCAAGTCACTGAAATTACAGGTGTGTGCCACCATGTCAGGCTTAGAACTTTTTGTTTTCAATGAATCCTACCTGGAAAGATATTACATAAAACTGACAACTTGACTTCTGTCTGGTGGTCCTACAGGGGGTGGGGGTGGGAAATGAAGGTTGAACATTTGCGGGACTCCTTGGATGCTGATGAACAGAGGTGACCCTGGAGACAGCCTGAGGTCCCCAGGCCAGAGCCCAGGATAAATGCTTATCTTTTTCTTCTATACTAGGAAGTGCAGCATGTCAGAGAAGCCAGTGGGGGAAGGGGACCAGGATGGGGAAGGAGGGAGGAAAGGCAAGCAATCACATGAAGGAACCTGCTAACACCTGGCATCAAGTTCAAATGCTTGCTGCTTCTTGCTAGACCCTCTTCTGTTGCATCTCTCTCTGGGGATAAGGTGAGAAGAATGTGCCTGCTGACTCCTACGACCCACAGGCCCAACACCTTCATTCCCCTGCACATGTGGTCTGTTGTATATGAAGGTGCCTACTGAGTCTCATGCTACACCTGCTTCAGGGGCATCAGGAGCAGGTGGCTAGAGAGGCACAGCATGGTAGCAGGTGAGGTGCTGCTGGGGTACCTGAGCAAGGACAGCCCTTAGGTTGGGCAGCCAGGCCAAGGTGAAGCCACAAAATCTGAAGTGATGCACAAGAGATCTCTGATATAGGTGAGCACTCCCCTCAAATAGGAGAACTCTGTAGCCCATCGAGGGGAAACAACTTTCTGGGTGTCATCCAGCTAATTAGTGGCAGAATCTGCCCCCCCCCCCGCCCCCGTAGACTTGATCCGGAGCTCCTTCATCACATGACACTGTCATCGCATGCAGTTTTTGTCTGTCTTCCTCCCGAAGACACAAGCCAGCGTCCTTAAAGCCCTGTGCCCGCTCAGCTGCATCTCCTAAGTGGCATTTACTTCATCCACCACAGACTGGTGCATGTACGAACTAGAATTTTTTTTTTTCTTTTTGTCAGCCAGGTTCCTTTGGAGTCAAGGAAAGCAACTCTGCAAGGGCTAAGTGGAAGTCTGTCACTATCAACCACACCTGCCAATACCTGGCCATGGCTTTCTCTACCTTGCCAGAATGGAGCGGTACCTGTCCTTATTTAATAAGATGCTGAGGATGATGCTCAACCCAAACTTCCGTGAGTGCCTAACCGCTTCACATCTTTTAAAACACATTACCTCATACACTTTCTGTAATTGGAAGAGTATAATTTAGGCACAACTATAATAATCATAAACAGATTTTCTTCCAGAAAACAAAACCAAACTGGGGAAGAGGAATTAACAATTCGTAAATAAGTCTGATTTGTAGTGGCACAGAGATGGTCATTCGCTACTTGGTTCTAGAGCCTGAAACTTCCTGAGAACTGTTACCCTGTGAAATGGTTTCCAGAGGTGGGTGCCTCCTAGGAAATTACACCGAGGAAATTCACACTTTCTTGGAGAATTCGGGCACAATCCTACTAATTGACAAGCAGCTGGTAACAGACACACCACAGCAGCTGTGTAGAAACAAACCAATGACGATGGTGACCAGCATGCAGGTTCACACTCCCAATAACCTCACTGGTCCTTGCTTTCCTTCCTGGTACACACATTTCCTGGCTAGGAGTCAGCCTTTATGTGGCTCCGGGTTTGTGCGAATTCTTTCCCCAAAGTCAAGGCACTTCCTAAAATAGTTGAGGTTGTAAGATTCTTGAGTCAGTTGAGTAAACGATGTGTGCTGATCTTTGATAGCCCCTGGTGAAATAACTGGAACTCATTGTGATTTCATTGGAGACGTGTGTGTGTGGTGTGAGTGTGTTGTGTTTGCATGTGCCTATGTGCGTTGTGTGTCTTATTTACACTAAAAGCATAAAAAAAAAACCCACAATTTATATTTGATTTACTCAGCCACAATTTTCTTCTTTTCAATACTGGGGATGAACCCAGGACCTCATGCTAGGCAAGTGCTCTGCCACTGAGCTACTAATCCCAGTCTCACAAAAATTTTTTTTCCATGAAAATTACTCACACAAACTGGATTGATCATAAGAAGTGCCATTACTAGTAAGTTTCTGATACCTAGACACTATGGTATGGCTGGGGTCATCGAAACTATATTTTATTTCCAATTATGCAATCATGTTTTAAATGATGGTCTCCATACAGCCAGGAATAATTTCTTTTCACTTTTGAAGCAAAAATTATTTCAACACTTAGAAAACAAGTCCTTAATGTCCCTTGAGGTTTATTGTTTGTTAGTTTGTTTTAGTTCACATAAACACTGCCATCAACAACTGTGGCACGCATGTGCAATTATAACAGCATATTTCTCTTCTGGCTTTGATAGAGGTGGGGGTCGGAGATAGTGATCCAATTCCACATCCACTGAGTGTGTACGGAAACAGTGAATGACTGCCTTCCATATTTGTTAAGTCCACAGCCATGTTTGGAAAATCTGGGGTCACAATAATGCTAGCTTTGGGGTAGAGAACAGAGGCAGGAGAGGAAGAGAACACAGATTGTTATGGTTTTGATATGAGGTGTCTTCCAAAAGCTCATGTGTGAGACAATGCACGAACATTCAGAGGTGAAATGATTAGATTACGATTGTTGTGGAATAACTGGGTGGTACCGTAGGGACGTAGGGTGTGGCTAGAGGAGGCAGATCACTGGGGCATGACTTGGGGTTTTCATTTTGTCCCTGGTAAGTGGAGCTCTCTCTTTGCTTCCTTGTGCCAGGTCCTGCCCTGCTTTCTTCCTCCACACCCTTCCACCATGATGTTTTGCCTGATCTTGGGCACAGAGCAATGGAGTTCGCCATCTATAACTTTTCTTCCTCTAAAATTGTTCTTGTCAGGTCCTTGACAAATCATAGTGATAAAAAAAGCTGAGCAAAACACAGACCAAGTTTAAAAAGTTAGACAACCAGTACTCTTTGTTCAATGGGTTAAAGTTGTCAATGTGCAAATACAGAATATTGTTCTAAGTATGTAGTACATGCTCAAGAATTGACTGAGAGGGACAAGTATTTCAATTGTCCTCTAGGTCCCTGGATGCCAAGGACCACCCTAGCTAACATACTAGCTTAGCATAATGCCAGTTCTTGTTGGCACAATGTTAGCAGAGTGGTTAGCTCACTGGGTACCAACAATCACAGGTGGTGAGCTTTATGTCCTTATAGTATAGACTACTCAACAAACCATGAGCATTTTCTGAGTAATAGTCACTGCTGATAAGGAGGAGAAAAACTCAAGCTAAGCACCATGATTAGGGGAAACACTCAAATATATTCCAAGAACAGTGGGTTGTTTGTAGAAGAGAAGCAGGGTGGTACCGTAGATACAGGGATGAATAAAACTAAATTGAAGAATGGAAATGAGGTGAGAGAGAACAGAAGGGTCTCAGAAAGTTCAAGTTTCTAACCACACACACACACATCTGATATTAAAATATCATAAGGTGATACTTTTGTTACAGTGAACTCTCATATTGTCTATTCTATTTCATTGTTTCAAGAATACTGGCCTGATCTGTCTCACTGATTTCACGGCCCGTGAGTGATGATTGGTGGTTTGGAAAATGCAGGACCGCATGAGGTCACGCCTTAGGGTAGGGAACATGGAATTGGAATTTTGGTCAGGTCTTATCTATCCAAATTGACAGAAGAGAATGCTGGGATGGTCCAAGCTCCTCAGGAAACTTCTAGGAAGTAGCCGAGAAGTCTGACCTGTCCATGGGGATGAGGCGAGAGTCCGCTGGGCCCTGAACCATTGGATACCTGTCATCTGGGTTGACTTGCGTTGGAAGTGTGGTAGAACTTCCACTGAAACCTACAAGACATTGAGCATTTAGGGAAGAGGAAGGGCTGTGTCACTGAACAGTGATGGTGACAAGAGATCCTGGAAAAGGCTCCCTTGCTGCAGTTACAACTTTTGCAGACTTTATAGAGGAAGTAGTTTCCACAGGAGAAGCTCAACTCCTCCCGGCTCAAAGTGCAGAAAGGGCTTTCCACAACACTCAGGATAAAGGGCAAAATCCTTGCCATGAGCCGAAACTTAAGTCCTGCCTTTCTTTCTGGCTGCTCTTGGCCATCTGTCCTGCCCTCTAGCTTGTGTGACACTTTCCAACACTTTTTCCTCAGGATTCTCTCAGACTGTTCCCCCTGCTTGAGACACTTTTCCCTCTTCCACACCCAACTTAATATTTACTTCTTTGCAAAGCCTCTCCTCATAAGTACTGTGCTAACCAACTGCTCCTCAAGAAGTTTCATTTGAAGTTAGGTCTCGAGTGTGCTTAGGCCCTTCATACAAGGCAAATCAATCATTTGTGTAAACATGTATTTGACAGATACAATTCCCAGTATTGTGAGCTCCATGAAAGTAGGGGGCATGTCTGATAGTAATAGCAACAACCAGGCATGATGGCGTGCACCTGTTGTCCCAGTTACTCTGAAGGCCGAGGCAGGAGGATCACTTGAATCCAGGAGTTTGAGGCCAGCCTGGGTAAATAGGGAGATCCACCACAAAAAGACTAACAAACAACCACTCTAAAATCATACTAGGAAATAATTCTCAAATTTCTTTGAAAAAGTTTAGAATATATTTAGACTCCATACTTACATCACCCTTTTCATTGACAATATTCTTATCATTTCTTTCTCTTTTCCTTAATCAGACTTCGGAGGAGTTTACATACTTTATTTTTCTCTCCAAAGAACCGGCTTTTGGTTTTATTTATTTTTCCTAATATTTCTAGCCACACTGCCACCTTCCCTTGATTTGTTTGTTTGTTGTTGTTGTTATTGTTTAGCAGTGCTGGGGATTGAACCCTGGGCCTCGCACATGCTGGGCAAGTGCTCTACCACTGAGGTGCACCCTCAGACCCATCTGTAGAGAACTTTTGTCTCTTCCTTTTCCATGCTCATATCTATTATTGCTTTTTCATGTCTTATTGCTTTATTTTAGCCTCTGAAACAATGTTAACAATAGTGGTAATAGCATTCGCCTCTTCCTCAATTTGGTGTAAATGGCTTTGTATGTTGTTTACTTTGTTGTTTTGAGTTACTAGAATTTATTGTTTCCTGAAAAACAAAGTCAAATACAAACAAGAAGGTCCTGGGAACCAAGTGAAAAAGAAGAAAGGAGTGATTAACTATGTTGACTGCTAAGTTCTGAGTAGGTCAAGTAAGAGAAATCCTAAAGAGAAAGAGAAAGCCCGTTTTTTAACCTGATCACTAGGTCACTGGTCCCCTCCACAAGCATGGTTTCCACAGAGTGATGGTTGGAGTGGGTTTGAGAGGGAGAAGAAGAAGTGTGCACAGTGAGAGAAGGCAAGTGTTGCTTTGCTGGGTTTTGTTGTAAAGGGTGAAGAGAGTTGGGCAGAGATTGGGGTTGTGGCTCATCGGTAAAGCACTTGCCTCTCTCGTGTGAGTCACTGTGTTCGATCCTCAGTAACACATAAAAATAAAATAAAGATGTTGTGTCCACCAAAAATTAAAAAAATAATACTCTCTCTCTCTCTCTTAAAAAAAAGAGAGAGTTGGGCAGTGGTTGGAGAAGAGAGGAGTCAAAGGTATTTTTGTTTTGTTTTGGATTTGTTTTTTAAAATTGCTGCTTATGTCCTAGTATTGAGAAGTAACTGATGGTCAAAGGGAGAGAAGAGCATTTGCCAAATGATGTCCTTGTCGTGAAGGGAGAGTGTGAAATCCTTGCACAAATGGAACGTGACTTCATATAGAGCAGGGACAGTTTATTTATTTTTTATTTTTGGTGCTGGGGACTAAACCCAGGGACTCTCGCATATCAAGCACCTTGCTCTACCACTGATCCACACTCTAGTCCCAAGAAATGACTCGTTGTTTACAGTAAGAGGAGGGAAGGCAGAATATGACAAGCAGGGACAGATGTTGGTAAGTGGGTCATCATGTCATCTACTGCTTCTTTTTCTCAGTGTCCTTGAAGATTTCCTAGAGGATTCTTCCTTTAGTGAACATGCAGGATTAGAATCACCAGCTTATAGCTAGAGCCATGCAACCCAATGAGCCTGTGGCTTTCTTCCCCCAAATCTACACTTGCATCTTGGATTGCATCTTTCTGCTGGAGGGAAGACATTTCCAGGGTAGCCTGAAGCAACAGGGATCTCTGATTTCTAGGTCTGAGGCTGCAGGCTGTGAGACTACTTCAAGACAGTCTCATCTTCCTGGCCAGACACAGGGGCACCATTCATGAGAGGAAGAAAGACACGTAGAGTTGTTTCTAGTCCTGCTGCTGAGGGGCTCCGTCATCTAGAACTCAAAGTCCAGTTGGTTCCTCAGACACAACAAGTCCTTATCCGTCAGAGAGAGGCAACATTTTGGGGGCCTGCAATGATGCCAATTCCTCCTTGGAGTAGAAGGGGTGGAATGGGGTGGGGAATAGAGTTTAATAATCTAGGTTGCTTCCCCTCCACCACTTAGTCAAAATTGGAGAGATGAATGGGTAGGCATGGTACTTTCCTGCTCCATGCAACAAGCCCCTTTCCCCTCAGCATACCCAGCCACCGTAGACGCTGGCACCCCTGGCCTCGCTGCCAAGGAACAGTTGTGATGTCCAGTCATGTGCAATGGGGAAATGCTCACACATTTTTTCCCCCAGAAAAAAATGACTCAGTGACCTTCCCAACACCTGGGTTTTATGCAGTTATTTTCTGTTGATTGACCTCTACCCTAGCCAGTTGTTTTCTGAGAGCAGAACACACAAGAGAAGGACCCCTATGTGACACAAGTGTGATGGAGGGCACCTAGATAAAATACTCAGTTCTTATTTGTTCCCCTGCCATTGTGCAGTAATGGATTCTGATATTAAAATGCATATTTTATAGTCTATTGTCCCACAACTTGGAGGAGGGCCATTCACCATGCATGAGCCATTCACTCACACTCATCACATGGAGAAAATTACATTTCCCCGGTTGCCAAATGGAAGAAATAGATTAACTTACGTGGACAAGCACATAGCTCCCAAGAGCATTTTCCAGAACCCAGACACTGAGCTAAAACACCCATAAGGGAGACTGAGCTTTTCTGGTGTCCTGGGTCATCCTCTTTATTTGAACTCACTAGATCCTCATCTGGGTTTACTTTGGTGGGACACATGCCCTGTCTCTTTGGATAATATGAGCACCTTGGGGCCTCTTGTTCTTTCTTAGAAAAGAAGCTATAAAAATGAATAAATCAAAACAGAACATTTCATACTTATGCATACTTGCTGAATTGATAATACTTATTTGTAATGAAAATTAAGCAAGCAAAATGTTAAAATGTTCTCTTTGGGAAAGACACATTGGAATGTCTTCCCACAGATATACACACATTTGCTTGTTAAACACGTTGTCCTCATCCCTACCTATTCTCTTAGGTTAATGAAGGTCCAGATAACTATTGTCTCTAATTTAGCATATAATCCTAAGCCTTTTACATATCTAAATACTTGTGATTCATAGCAGTTGTATCTGTATAATTACAGCCAACATCTATTACCTATCACATGACCATCAATGTACTAACAACTTACTTCATTTTCCAATATGATACCACAATTTTTAATCTTTTTTTTCCCCACATAAAAATTAGCCCAGTTATATGATTCGCTGATTAATTCTTTCAACAATCACTAAGAGTCTATTAAACACCTGAAATTGTAGAAGACTGGGAAAGGGGATGAAGCAGAAATAACCATAGTATACATGCAGCAGACCCTATGAAGTTCCAAGAGCTGTTCTCACTTTGAATGCTTTGGTTGGGAGAAAAGAGGGCTCATGGACAGCTAAGCCACTAATGACCTCATTATACAATATTTAGGTTATCACATTTTTCTCTGCCTATGAAAGCAGCTCTCCGATCACTCCAGTGGGATACTGGCGTTCAGTGACGCATCTACTTGGTGCGGACTTCTTTGGCTTGCTAGAAGGCATCGCATTCGCCCCAATTATTACCAAAGTTATGAATCTGGTGGCTTCTGTTCATTTTTTTCTGGTTTCCAAAGTATTCGTTCCCTTCTATTCGTTTTATTTCGGCGATGCAAATGAGCACGGATCACAGCCCAGGCGCTCCGCGGTGAATACAGGGTAGACACGAGACGGGCGCACGTGCGTTCTGCATCCCCTGGATCCTGGACCCGCTGTACCCAATTGTCCACTCGGGTCTCCCCGGGCCTGGAGCCGTCCGGTTCCCGCCGGCTCCCTCTCCCCGCCCTCTCTCCCGGCCATTACCACAGCGCCAGCTGACCCGGCGAGGTCAGGTTTCTGTCGGGTCCCGTGAGGACCCCATTTCCCGCCTCTCCATCTCTCCCGGACAGAGCCTGGGGGATCCCCTCCCGGGAAAGTTGCAAGGACGGGCTTCTAAGGTGACAGGGGACCCTGGAGAATGTGTGTCCAGGAACTGTGCTGTCCAGGTAAGGCTGTCTCCGGGGCTGGGTTGGAGAAGGCCGTCTACACGGCGCATACTGGGCCCGGTAGCAGCGCGCTGGAGCGGCTGCGAGGCTGCAGGGGGAGGAACAGGGCGCGCGCGGAAGGCTGCCACCCCCGGCCGCCCTGGGCCCCGCTGCCCCGCGCCGCCGCCGCAGCAGGTGGGGGCCCGGCGGGCCGGGGGCGGGGCTCGAGTCGGGGCGGAGCCGCGGCGGCGGCGCGGGCGGGGGCCAGACCCAAGCCCGAGCCCGAGCCCGAGCCCTAGCTGGAGCTGGAGCGGCGAGCTGGGCTGTCCGGGCGCCCGCGGGAGCTCGCCGCGCGCCGGGGCTGGGACCGGCCTGGCTGAGCGCCCTGGCGCCGCGGCTCCACAGACAAAGGCGCCGCTCGCGCCCGGGCCGCCGCGCTCTCCGGCTCTGCCTGGGTAAGTGGCTCCCCCCTTCGCAGGCTTTCTTCTCCCGTCGCCTGCGCCTCTCGGAGTTCGGCGGGCTCCGGAGAAGCTGGGAGAAGGAAGAAATGAGAAGTCCTCGCTCGCTGTGCACCCCCGCCTCACCTTCACAATAAACCCTTAGGCCAAGCAAACACCCAGCGAGCGAGTTTGCGGGCGGTGGGTTGTCTCCCGCGGGACCCACCCTGGCCGCCCTCGGTGACCTCTTCCTTCTCGGACTGCGCGCGCTGGTGCGGTTCCTAGAACGCGGGTTTGGATGTGAAGGTTGCCGCTGGGCTCCTCCGTGAGGGTGCATTGGGGAGGAGGTAAGAGGGACCAGGTGCCGCGGGGGGACCCCACCCCCAGGAACAGACTCGCGCGATCGGAGTCTCCGAGGGGCGGTTCGCACTGCGAGTTCAGATTCGGATCTCGGTTGAGGGGTCTGCCTCAGTTCCCTATTATCCTTCCTTCCCTCCCTGTTCAGGGGTTAATACAGCGCCCTCCCCTCGCCCCACCCGATAGAGGCGCCCACTCTGCGGGTCCTCGGGAGGGAGGGAACCCCGCTGCTTTCCACGGCTCGGCGATCCCCAGCCCGAAACTGCTAGGGAGGGCGGGCGGTGCGGGTAGTGGCTGGGGTTTGACATCACAGCTCGGTCCCGGGCCGGCCCCCGCCGCCTCCTCCTGAATTGCTTTCCATCAGAGAAGCCACCGGGATCCCGGGTGGCTTTGGCTTTTGTTCTGCTCGCTACTCTGGAATCGGTGGAGAAGCCCGGTGGGCGGATGCCCTGGAGGAGGCTTTGGTGGGAGTTCCAGGTGCGGCCGAGAAGTGACAATTGGAAGAGGCAATTGGAAGAGGCGGCGGTTTCCTGCCCCTGGATTGGGGAACGGATTCCAATCGCTAATCAATACCCGGGAACCTACCGTGGCGGTCTGTAATGTCCGGAATGAGCGCGGTACCCCCCACCCCCCACCCCCTGCTACCGCGCACTGTCACGCGCTTCCCCAGCACTCTAGAAAGCGCTGCTTCCAGACGCGCATTTCCATTCATGGATCTGTGCCTGGGATTTGATTAATGTCACCTCTGCCTGGTTTCTCTAAAGAGTGAGTGCTACTATTTGATTTCAT
This sequence comes from Urocitellus parryii, assembly GCF_045843805.1. Lineage (NCBI taxonomy): Eukaryota > Metazoa > Chordata > Mammalia > Rodentia > Sciuridae > Urocitellus > Urocitellus parryii. The sequence continues at coordinate 23,485,011 of NC_135543.1, read as the reverse complement.
AGCCTTTTACTTGAGGCCTACTATGTGCAAGGCAGCCGTACTAAGATCAGCTTAATTTAAGAGACATTTATTGATCATCTACTATGTGTATAACTGATGTGCCAGGAGGTTCTCGATTTAAAAGATATTTAATGAGTACCTACTATGATCAAGGTAGCTGTGTTATAGACTTCTTATTGTAATAGATATTTACTGAGCACTAGCAAAGTGCAAAGGACTTTTTTTTTTTCCCTGAAGAATTGTCCATTGTAGTTTTGAGGGGCATATGGAAACAAGCAGGTGAGAATGTCTTCTGGCCCTTGAGTCTGTATCTCCTCAAGTAAATTGCATTTTGACCTTCTGGACTTCTTAAGGTTGGACTGGGAAGAGCTGGTCTTCCACAGTTGAGGATAATGTCCCAGTTTGAGGGTTTGTCAGACAGGAGCTGGGCAGAGTAATGAAAAGTCATACTCTGGGACCTCTCTTCAGTTCAGTTTCCTTATGGGGGAGAGAGAGAGAGAGAGGGAGAGAGAGAGAGAGAGGGAGAGAGAGAGAGAGAGGGAGAGAGAGAGAGAGATATTAAAAGCCAGTTTTTTTGCAGAAATCACTGGTCTAGTTATTACAGGTAATGAAGCAAAGGTTAATGAAGCAAAGCCCTGGTGCTCAAAGGAATGGAGAATCTGTGATGAGGACAGAAAGAAAGATACTCAACTAAAAAAGGAATGAATGAATTGATAGGGGAGGGGAGAGGGAAGCATGAGGTTGGGGATGGCTGGATCTTCAGCCTCTACGGGCATACTAGCACCAGGGGTGTTGGAGTGATAGTATTTTAAAAATCCCATCATTGCATATGGCTGAGGACAGTAGGGCTGTATTGAATGGTCTGAGGATCCTTCCAAGAGATTTGATTAATCTGTTAGTCTGATTATCCTGGGAACTTGAAACACAATAGAATAACCAGAGTGGCAAGCAAGTTGTGCATGTCATATAGGCCATTAACAAGGACCTGTAGTCCCAGAGACAAATAGTCTTTGTCCACAAGGATCTAACAGAGGTCTTCAGAAAGATTCATAAAATGACAAGTTGCGCAGCATATATGAAAAGCCAGGAGCAACTTCCTCCTAGAATTTACTGTCAGAAAAATTAATTCTGACTTCACGGAATTTAAACTTTTATTTTATCAGACCTTGAGAATGCTCCGTGTGCCTCATATGTTTATCTTTTTGCATTGGCTTCCGGCAGTTTCTGATAACTCTTTATCCCAGTCTCTTGCTGTGATAAACTTTTTCTTCATAAACTATTTCTGGCATCCATTTTAAATTCTTTTTAAAACTACATTTTATTGTTTTTGTTGTGAACTTAAAAGCCCCCCTCAACTTTTCTGGAAGTAGGACTATTATGAAAGATATTTGGAAAATATGGTAAGCACCAGATGAATGTACTTGGAGGCCTCTGCTTGCTCGTCAGAAAAGGGGAGAAAAACCGAAGGAGAACAACACCAGGAATTTATAGAGAAAAATCTAAACTGGCCTTGCAAGATGAATTAGGATTCTCATGGCAAAGACTGAAAAGGATCCCCTCCCACACTGAGGGAAACGGTGCAAGCAAGGGTGTCAGAGAAAACAAAGCCAATCTAGAGCCTCTAGGAATTTGATGGATCTTTATCTAGGATGTTTTCTATTCGCTCAACAAAGAGACGCTGTCTGAGTATTTTATTGTGTGTCAAGGCCTGAGCTGGGGATCAGGCAGGGGCTTCACTCTGCATGGTTTGAGGTTCTTGGAGACCCCACAGCTGCAAGGACCCTTGCTCATCTCCTGTTCCAGCTGCCAGGTCACCCATCGTCCCCACCATCATTCCCTCATGCATTCCTGGAGTGTTTTCACCTGAGCCAAACTTGACGGTAATCTTCCAGGCCAGGAATGTGACTTCTTTCTGCCTCTCTCCTTGCAAGTTCCAGCAGAGTCTGAAGAGTAGGTGACACTTATTTCAGTGCCCTCTTCTGCCTGTTTTTTTTTCACTTTTCCTTCCCTTCTCAGGGTCTGCGGTCCTCTCCTTGTCCTCTTCACCATTTTCAGCTGCTCCAAAGCCTCTCACTATATGAAAACTGGTCTCAGGGGAAAAACAATCTGTCATCTGTCACTTTGTCTTGAATATGAATGCAGGTCACTGTGTTCTCTCTTCCAGAGGTCTTTGCTCTTTAAGCCTCCTCATGGCATGAAAGGCTGAGTCTGCAGTGAGAGGGAATCAAACACGGGCTAGTGGGTATTGGAGGTAACTAGGGGGACAAGGAGCCTTTTCTGGTGCTCCTGCTATGTTGCCACCACCTCCTCACAGACCTGTGCTTGGCTAGGGTCCTTGAGTCCCGTGATCCATCAAAGTCTGGAGTCTTCATTGTTTTTTATCATGGGATGGTTTTGGTGGTAGATGTCAGACAGTAGCTCTCTTGGAGTCACTGCAGGATAGTGGCAGGAGAGGCTTCAGTTCTGCAGGAGCTTGATGCTTATCTAACTGGGCAGGGGATTGGCTTTAAGAAGAAGACAAATGTCCAGGTCTTGGAGTGCATTGTAAGGACCAAGTGAAGGGCTCTGAGTTTATACTTTGTTAGCTCCAAGGCACATGGATCTCTGGGAAAGGTTTCGAGAAACGATTGGACAGTGGTGTCTGCAAGGGCAGGTTACTAGGGGCTATCTTCCACTTAAGACTGGCAAAGCTCAGAGAAGCTTCTTAGAGTATTGACTTAAATTGAGAGCATGGATCAAAATAGAATTGTTAATTACAAGGTGACCTGTACTTCTGTTAATATCCACCCTCAGAAGTAAGAACTTCCATCTCTTCAGCAACTCCAGTGAGTATCATCACCAGCAGCATCTCTGTAGGATGTTAATTCCATGTGAGCAGGAGGCTGAGTTCCATAAGTGAGTAATAGTAACTTGTTGCAACGTGTAAGTGAATTTAGGCAAGGCCCAAGTTATTGCTTCAGAAATTGTCTTTTCGGGTCGCTTGAATGGTATTTGAAAGCCTTCAATGAGAGTCCATTTGATTTCAACTTCTCTTTTGGAATACCCAAACCTGAGTTGAGACTTGGCCTTGTATTAAAACAGGCCAAGCAGAAAATATTTGTCCTCCCTTTCTTTGGGATGAAGGAGTGTAATTTAAGTATTTAAAAATGATAAAACTTTGAAAAGAAACTTTACCATTTGGACTTTTTATTCACTCATTATTTAGTTAATTAATCTTTTTTCCTTAGTCTAGATCAACCTAAAACGAGAAAGCTCATTTAAATTGTCACTGGACTCTGTGAGACTGATTGGTCAACATATAAAAGTCTTTATTACCAAACATTGAAAGGCTCTCTCTGTGAAGATTTGCTGTAAAAGGGATTTTTTTTTTAATTGCCAGTCTTTAAATTGTATTTAAACTGATTTGATTTGTATAAAGATTTTCAAGACTTGAGACCCATTCAGAGATTTTTGGGTTGTCTGCATATTCACAGGAAATAGAACTAAAAGAGATTTTAGGGGACCCTGACCATCCCTCCTTGCCCATTGTTTACATGGGGAAACTGAGGCCGAGAGCAGTTAGATGGTTTGCCAAGGTTACACAGAGGTCGGCATGGAGGCTGGGATTAGAGCCAGGAGTTTGCCCTTTCCCTCGAGTGCTTCTGGGAGATTGTTCTGTCTTCGTAGTAGTCAGAGATTGTTGGTGGAGGGGACCAGGCGGGAAAGGGGCTTAATAATTTATCTCAATTCCAGAGTACCTAGTCCTGAGAGAACTCCTCATAGATTCAAACTAATTTACCTCTACACCAAAGATCTGTGTACACGTAGCTAGTACTGAAATGAAAGAGTTGGATTGATGGAATGAGATTATTTAAAAAGCTTCCTTCAATGTTCTTTTATATCATCTTTTCAGCAAATAAATTATAATGGGAACTTTTATTTTTCTGTTTAGAAAAGTAATGCATATTCATTGTGGAAAGTAGCAAAAAGAATATACAACTCTTACCTGTGATATTTTTGGGCCCACTCACAATTTCACTTTATTTTTAGTATTTTTTTTTTGTCTCATTTTTAAGCACGAATGAACACAGAGACCATACTGTTCATGTAATTTAAATTTTATCTTTGTTCAGTTAATATTAGAATAAACAATATTTGTCATAAACTCTTTTGTAAACATGATTTTTAATGGTCACATAAGTCAATATTTGAGAGGTCCTGAATTTTTCAGAAATTTTGCTATCAGTGGACATTGATTGCTCCCGATTTCTCCCTGTTGTATCATTGTGTAACTTGGTGTCCCTGCTTTTTTTTACTATTTGGAAAGTTTTCTTGGTGTATATTCCCAGACCATGAGATTAGCCAGGGATGTGAGTGCGTTGAATGACTTTACAAAAATGGTATACCGGTCTACCCTACATTGATAGCATGCTGTGAGTGATGGAATTTCAGCACATCATTGAGAGCATACAGCACTTTGTATTTTTGTAATTGCTTGTTTGACAAAGTTAAAAAAATATATCTTTATGGCTCTCATTTGCATTTCAGTAATCAATATAAGATTGTTTCCTGTTTGTATTTTTTTGGGGTGAATTATCTATTTTTCTATTTGGGTTTAGTGGTTTTAAAAAGTTCATCTGAAAGCCATTTCTCAAAAGGGAAAACTGATTTCCAAGGTATAATGGAAATTTTGTGAAAAATTCCATTTAAACCTGATGTTCCATGATTCTAACACCTTGAGTGCCATGTTTCAGGCTAATTTGTTCATAATTGTAGAGCTGCCCATTAGTTCCTGAAGCAAGCTTAAATGGAGGAGAGTGCTCTGGCCCCTTGTGGAACCTAATGTCCATTGAGCATTTGCTGAGTGCTTCACAGATGTTAAATTCTTCATTCCTACAACAGCCAGTGACATGGGTTTGTCAGTCACCTCCATTCACATATAAGGAAAGTGATATATGGAAAGATAAAGTAACTTACGCATACACTTTGAATCATTGCCAAATACCTCTGGATCATTGCCAAAGTGGCTTACCTTCCTTGTGTAATTGATCTTTGAGGGACTTGGAATATTGGCAACTTCCTCTGAACTCTACTGCCTATTTCTGAGAGAATTTTGTGGTATGGGTTATTTTGCCATCTTAAAAAGTTTCCTCACTTTATCTTCTGTATCTCTTATCTGCTCCTATGTTTTCTGTCCTTAAACAAAACAAAACAAAACAAAACTCTTCAGGCTACATTCTGAATAATTTCTTCTGATCTGTTTTCCAAGTCATAATGTGTCTCTTCAACTTTATCTACTCTGTGGTTAAATCCATCTGTAAGTTGCATACTCACTTTTAATTATTGAATTTTCATTGCAGAATTCTAATTCTTTTCCATGTCTTTAGTGTTACTTTATATAGTTCCTGGTTTCTTATAACTTTTAAGTCCAGCTTTTATCTTCATGAGTATGCTAATCATAGATTTTTTTTTTAGAGAGAGAGAGAATTTTAATATTTATTTTTTAGTTTTCTGCGGACGCAACATCTTTGTTTGTATGTGGTGCTGAGGATCGAACCCGGGCCGCACGCATGCCAGGCAAGCGTGCCACCGCTTGAGCCACATCCCCAGCCCCAAGCATAGATGTTTTACATTCTGTTGGTAAATTTTTTCCATCTGTAATACCTAAGCATCTGTTTTTTCTGTCTGTTGTTTCTTTTAATTCTCTCATTGGTACATATTTATGTTGTCATGTCTCAAGTGCTTGGTTATCTTTAAATGTTTGCTGAATATCATTTTGAAAAGAATGTATGTATAAATACCATATTTCAGCCATTTTATGTTGCATATTTTTACATGTTAATTTCTGAAATTGAGATGTGTTTTACAATTAATAGAATCTGACATTTATAGTTGATAACATTTTAAATTTTTCCCTGGTACATAATGATGCGCGATATAATTAGTGACATTTACATTTGATGATGTGATAATTTGTGGCTTTGGATGAAGATGATAAAGAAGACAAGAGTTTAGAGAGGATTTTAATTAGTTTCTGCAGAATTTCTGGGGGATCAGCAATAGTGGGTCAGTGTGGAAACTTGAAATTTTCTAGGCCACCCAGATGACATGAAGCCAGACGAGTTTATTTTAAAATCTCTCTTACTCATATCTTGCTCTTTGGGTCCTATTCTAAGTGTACCGTGGCCTACCCTAGGGAGGTCTTGGCCTCCTGGCCCATGAAGCTGTCAGTGAGCTTCTCAGCTTTGGCTTCCTCTTCTGGATTGACAGGTTCCCCCAACAGACTAAAAGTGCTTACTCAGGCCCGCATGTCTAGGTCTTATTTTTCTCCCATATCTTAAATCTGAAAATTTCCCCTATCTTCTTAGCTCTTTCATGCTTTCAGGAAGCTTTTTATTTTTGTTTTTTAAAATTTCCTCCAGGTTTTATTCTTGTGTTCACTGGGGAGGTTGGTTCAAGTTACCTAGTTCAGTGTTGCCAGGCAGGAGGTGGGACCAAGGTCAGTCAATCTTAGAGAACGACCAGAGAGAAGCAGGAGTCACCAGCTGCTCTTGTCCTGCCTGTGACTAGAGTCCTTTCTCCATCTGCTCCCAACACGTCTTCCAGGTGGCAGCTGGAAAGCAGGAGTTAGGATGAATAAATTTCCACAACTGGACACAACTAAATGTAGATGTTCCTCTATCTAATTCCTCGGGCTTTTCCCAATAAGGCAGGTGACCTGGCAGAGAGAGTAGTCACAGGAGTGGATCTGGAGTCCCATCTGTCTCCATCTGGATTCTTCCTTTTTGTCCATTCTGTCCTACAAAAAGATGGGAAGTTAGAACCAAGGGAAGCTGTGAGGGAGGAGGATGCTCTCTAGGCTAGCAGCTGTTAAGAAGTCAAATAAGTGGACTGTATTTGCCGGCAGGGCTTCTTCCAATTGGCCTGGTCCCCTAACGCTTCCATATGGAAGACAGAATTTCTCATCCTTGGCCAGGGCTTCTCCTTGTAGAGGCTGAATGATCCTGTCCAGGCTTAGGACTCAGGGTGGCCTTCCCAGGTGACTGTTCTTGGTCCTGGTGTTTCAAAAAAAGCTTTCTGAAACTGTATACTCAACCATGTGTTATCGAGATCAGCAGAAATGTATCTTCCCCCAACCCTGTTCCAATTCCATTGTTCCTCTCCAACCTTCATGAAGCTGGAGAAATTTGCCATGAGGAAAATGTAATCGCTGAGTTTTAAAAGGTTGGGAGCAAGGTTATTGAGTGGTGGCAAGTCCAGGGTTATTGAGTGGTGGCAAGTTTGCTTCCCTCTTACTAGAGCCTGCACGGACACTTTCTGGGGTAGGGAGGAGATTCACATTTTTATTTTTGAGTCCCTTTCCCCCTAGAAACTTTAGGACTAAATATTCTCTCTCTCTCTCTCTCTCTTTTTTTTTTTGTACCCTACTCAAGGAAACACTGATCCTCTCTCACCTTTCAAGGGTATAGATAAAGAGGCAGAGGGTGTGGGCAACAGGAGTCTGCCCTGATAGAAAAGACCTGTTTGGGGTGGCAGGTGTCCCTACCAGCCTTTTGGAGACCACTCATAGCATGGAGCCTTTTTTGTATTCCATAATGATTTATCTAGTTGATTTTTATTTTTATATTACGATATTGAACACATAGGAAAGAATATATATAATTTTAGTCGATCAATTCTTTTTTTTTTTTTTTGGTGGTGCTGGGATTGATAACTTTAGTCTACCCCATTGCTAAAAATAGAAATCTTCCAATTAGGTTTTAATAACTGTCCCTAAAAGAAACAGATCCATCATTCCACTCCCATGTAGTTCTAGATTGCGATTGATCCTTTTGAAGAAATGATAATGGCTTAATTAATTTTGAAGGGGCAGATTTCCTATTCTCCAAGAAAAATGTACCCTTCCTTGCTAATTTTTAGGGGCAGAATCAATAGAAAGTTCTAGAATTTATGAACCATGATGTGTGAAAACTCTTCCGCCTGAAATGAAGTAAGTTGATTCCCCCAGCAAGGACAAGCCCAGATTTATATATCCCTGACCCAGGCTCTTAAGCTGATTTTTCTGAGGAGATATAGTTATTTGAGATTCATCAAGATGATTATCTATATTTCTTTTGTCAACTTTTCCATTTATTTGGATTCAAATTTTTTTCTAGCCATTTTGAAACCATCTTGTCTGCTAATAAGAGAAAATATGCTGCCATTTCATAAACATATGGGGAGACCATGGGAAGTTCAGACAGAGTTAGGTGAGCAAACTCCTGTATATGTCAGAGACCAAGATACTGGCTTCAGTGTATGGTGAGTTTTTACAAAATGTCCAGAATTTTTTAGAGAACTCAGAACAGTAAAGTGTGATGACTCTTAAACAGAAAAAAAAGGGGAAAAGGGACAGAAACATTAGGAAATCCAAAATGATATTTTTTTTTGTAAGAGAAGAATAAGGAAGATGATTGCAGTAACATAACAAGGCAGTAGCTACAGCAGCCTGCTCTGAGTTTCCCAGGTCGGAGGAGAGAAAACGAAAAATTTCTTATTATATAGTTCCACGACCTGCATGTCAGACTCAGAGAGGGCTTTAAGGACCCACCCATTTGCTATGTAATACAGCCCTTGAAAGGTGTGCCATCTGAGCGGCAGAGAGAACATTAGGGTATACAGAGTCAGGGGTGAGCCTTTTGCACTGTGAGCGAGCGTACGTCTGGTAGGTAGTTCTGGGTACGTCGTGTCCTGAATGTCTGTTCATTTTTCTCCGCATCCTCACTTTCTCACATTGAATGAATATTAAAGATGAAAGGAAGAAAAAAAAAGACTCAGGTGCTTATTGGTTTGTTGGGTCTCTGGATGGAGGAAGACCCATCAGTTCAGAGTGGAAATGCTCTTTGTTTAAGAGTTAAGAGTTCAAAATACTGTTTCACACTTTATTTATTTTTTAGTTGTAGATGGACACAATATCTTTATTTATTTATTTTTATGTGGTGCTGGGGATCGAACCCAGTACCTCACACGTGTGAGGCAGGTACTCTACCACTGAGCTACAGCCCCAATCCTGTTTCACACTTTTTTGTGCATACTTCGTTCTTCAAAAGTTCTCCAGTGAGTGTGTTGTTCCCTAAATCTCTCTCTAATGAGCAATTTCTGAATGTGAACTTGGAATGCCTTTGTGCAGCAAGAGGTAGTACAGCTTTCCCCCTTTGGTTTCCCCCTCCAGTTTATCCAGAAGCAGACCCCCAGAACCAAACATCCATCAATCCTTTACCTGTTTGCTTTTCTCTCTTATTTAACCAACAAACAATACAACGCTTTACTTCATATTCCTGAGTCCCGGATTTGGCTTTCATAATATAGTTAAATAACCTTCTAGTCTTCCATTCTACCTCTTTGTGGGTGAGAAATAATAATAGCATTCTTATTAAATTATCATCACCAAAGGCAATGTCAGATTTCAGTAATCTAAAACTATATTGCCTTAAACTTAGATTATTTGAAATAAGACCTTTCCTCTTCAGTATTGAGTATCTAGAAGAGAAGGTACCTACCTGTAGATCCAGGAGACAGACCCAGACACATGTACATCTGCATAAGCTTTTTTTTTTCTAGAAGGAAAGAGTTTACATTGTTAGTAGTGGTAGAGTAACATTGAGTTAGGGAAAAGAATTCTTTGGTTTTTATTTTGTACTTTTCTATACCATTAAAATTTTAAAATAAGGCATTCAAGTGACAGAAGAATATTAGAGTATGCAGGGTAGGGAAAGAGTTTTTACACTGATTTTACAAATCATTAGACTGAAATCTCTAGGCGCATGTGGTCAGTATATGTCATAAAACCATCTCCCATGGTTTTGTGTAACTTTATACATCCTTTTATAAAGACCTCTCATGACAGTGTCTTCTTTGAACCTCCTGGTAGCACTGTCCAGTAAGTTGGACCAACATTACATGATTTTCATTTTACAGAGGGAAAACTTAACTTTGGGGAAGGTGGGTAGTTTGTCTTAGATGACACAGTCACTACCTGCTAAGTCTAGAACCAGAAGCCAAGTTTGATTCCATGTTCAGTATTCTTTCATCCCTGATAGAACAATTTTACTATTTATTCTGGACATTTTTTTAAACACTCTGAACTACCTCCTTTCTGATATCTTGCTGCATCATCTATTTTATTCTCTGTTGGATCACAGTTAGATGCATAATTGTTCTCATTAATTTTGTCCACACAGGCTCTCTCTCTCCCTTTTGTATTCTGACTGTGTCTAGTATATTATGTGTATATATTGGATGCTTAATCTTTGCTTTATGGAATTGGATACTCAAGGTACTTTCTTCCGAAATAGTTATCCATTTCTAGGAAAATAAAATTAATACACTTAGCCATTGCTACAAGACTAATGTTATTGTCCACAAGGGAATGAGAACCACATGATGTTTGAATTGGAAGAAAACCATCTTTGAGAGTATTTATTCTCTTGTTTCATAAATAAGAAACTGGAGATCATATAACTTGCCCAAGATCCCACAGGGAAGTAGAGGTGATGCAGTACACAGAGCCCAGTTCTCCTGACTTCCAGCCCAGCCTCCCTCCTGCTGCATCGGTCATTATAGAGGACAATTGTCCTGGTCACTGGGTCTTAGATAAACGGTCAGTGCTGGCAAAAAAAACAGGTCACACTGAATGAAAATTCCAATTGTGAAGAGAGGTCATCTGAAAAAGAAGAAGCTGTATTGAGCTTCTTTTTCCAAGTTTTGATGAATGATTTTGCAGGCATACCTCTTTGTAAGCAGACTTGCTGTATCAACATCACAAAAAGATTCACTATAGGAATTATTTAGGTGATGAGCCACCATGTGCATTTTTGTTAGAGTGACATCACATCACTTATTGGGTAAATCCAGGCACCTGGCATCAAAGTTGTGAACTGAGGAATAAATAGTATTTTCTGTCTTACCTGTGGGCTTTTAAAATATGAGCCATTATGTGACATTATGTTAAGTGAAGTAAGCCAGGCACAGAAAGACAAAAACTGCGTATTCTCAGTCATATGTGGAAACTAAAATAGTTGATCTCATGGTAGAGAGTAGAACCCTGGTTACCAGAGACTGGAGAGAGCAGCAGAGAAGGAGGAGGTTGGTTAATGGGTACAAAGTTACATTTTGATAGGAGGAATAAATTCTAGTGTTCTTATAGCACAGTAGAGTGCCTGTAGTTAACAGTGATTTATTGCATATTTCAAAATAGCTATAAGAGAGGATTTTGAACGTTCCCAACACAAATAAATGATGTTTGTTGTTGTGATATACTAATTACCCCAAGTTAATCACTTTGCATTGTATACATGCATCAATTTATCACATCTGTTGCTTTCCTCCCATCATCTGGGGGCTGAGGTTGTAGCTCAGAGGTAGATAGCTTGCCTAACATGTGTGAGGCCCTGGGTTCGATCCTTAGCACCATATAAAGATAAATAAATAAAATAAAGGTATTGTGTCCATCTACAACTACAAAATTCTTTTTTTAAAAATATATCACCTGGAGAATATATGTGCATGTGTACGTCCATGCATATGTGTGTATGCATATGTGTGTGTGTGTGTGTGTGTGTGTGTGTGTGTGTTAAGCACACATGTTCAGGCTGTAGCCCTAGAGAGCCTCATCTCTGCCGACTGGGGTGAGGTCCAGATATCAGTATTATTTAAAATTTCAGATTAGCTTTATATGGGAATCATCTAGGGAGTTTCCAAAATACTGATGTCTGGGTCCCACTCCAGCAATATCTTTGTCGTTGGGTCTGGGGTCTGGTCTAAGCATCAGAATTTCTTCAAAGCTCTTCAGGTGATTCTAAAACACAGCCCATATTGCAACTCTCCAGGTGAGTAAGACAGACCAGGTTTACCTTGAGCATAGTAGGTGCTCAAAAAACGAGTACATATGAAATGAAAGATGGTCGGGCATCTAAGAATGTTAGTGTTGGAAGTGGTACATATCTGGTTCTTCGGTTATTTCCGCAGGCCTAGCGGTATTATGCTGTGGGCAGCAAAACCTAATCAATTCAGCTCACGTCAGTAGCCTTCATTGTGGCCAACCAGGGAACTTTGAGCTGAAACTGACAGTCACAGTCTTCCTAATTGCCATTCCATTGTCTCTGCTGTGGTAGGCGTGGCACATCTGCCTATCACACTCCTGACGTATCTAACATTGTTCTTTAGAGAATAATAACCAGAAACTGGCATCTGTGAAATGAAGGTGCTCCAATCCTGGCTTTAGCCTCAGGTGAACTCTGTCCAGTTCAGCAAGTATCTACCCAGGCCTCCCTTCTGCCCAGGGCTCCCTGGAGCACAAGAGCTCCCTGGAGCACAGAGTGCCTGTGTTGCCTGGTTTCCTTTGTTCCCGGGATGATTCTTGTTTAGTTCAAAGGAAAGGGGAAGGGAAGTATTTCCAAATCTGGCCCCTGGGTGAATACAGGTGCTTTGAAAGACTCAGCTGTCCTGGGAAAGGGCAGCGGCCAGGCAGAGGGTTCGTTGTGGCTCCTGAGTGCAATCTGAGCTGCTTCTTATGGTCTCTGAAGGGCTCTGGGTGGTGGCTCTCTAACCAGTGCCATCAGTATCACCTGGAGGGCTTGTTAAACTAGAGTGCTGGAGGGCCCCAGAGTTTCTGCTTCAGTAGGTGTGGGGTGGACCCAAGAATGCACATCTCTAACACCTTCCCCAGAGATGCAGATGCTACTCATCCAGGGACAACCACTGCTCCCAGAGGAAGGGGAGGAAGGACGTGGTGATGGCACTGTGTTGTTTATGAAATGGTCAGAAGATCACTGTATAAAGAATTGACATGACCTCTCAGCCAACAAGAATGATAAATTAATTGATTTAAAAAAACCCACGAAACAGCTACTACCTGTTAAGTGTCGTGTAAGCTTTGCTGCTATAAGAAAGAGAAAGATGCAGTTACTATGTGAATCAGCTTGTCTGGGGGATGCTGGACCAGTCAAGGGGACCACCACAGCACTGTTCCCTTTGTGCTCTGTAGAGGGGGCTCCTGGGGCTTCCAGGAACACACATGTGCAGGTGGGCACATGCCCACTACAGCTGCAAGCCAGCTGTGCACGAGGGAAATCAAGAAGAGGGCAGAGAGGTCTAATGGTTGGTTGGGGCCAAGTGCAAAAGGAGCCAGGAGGCTTTTGGGATCAGGTGAGGCCTGGGTGGAGTCTTGGAGGATGACCAGGAGTTTGCCAGGGGAAGAGGGAGGGGCCGTAGTGCAGGAGCAGCGAAGGTGCGAGAGAACACAGCCTGCGTGTGGCACTGTGCGGGGCTTGGGATGCTGATGGCGGTCATGGAGAGGGAGTTTAGTCGGCACCGGCAGGCAGAGGCTGGTCACAGGGCCCTGGCTTCACATGGAAGAACCTGGGCCCGTCTGAAGACAAGTGCAGTTTTTAGGGGTGAAAGCAGGTGAGGAAGATGATCTGATTTGCCTGCTCATTGCCTGCAAGTTGGAAAACAGACTGGAGGGGACACGCGCCTCCAAGAGACTGTCACAGGAGTCCCTGTGGGAGGTGATGAAGCCACAGGGGACATGGCCTTTACATCATCTTGTCCTTGCATCACCCTCTGCCTCTGCTCAGCATTGCAGACTTTCCAATGACTCTATGCTTTCAGAGTGCCACCAGGCAATCATTCTGGGTCCCCCATACAGATATTGGTTTTTCAAGGAAAATGAAGTTACAATGAATGTCAGGGGAACATTGGAGCAGGTGAGCCACAGGAATGCAACCAAATGAGGGGTGTGTGTGGAAGGGCGTGGGCCAGTACCACCTCCTTAGCTTAGGGGAGGGATGCCTGCGGTGTCTCTGTGGGGAGCTCTGAGTGTTCCTCCTTTGGCACTAGCTGGATGCCGCACTTCTCTCCTCTGCTCCTACCTTGAGACACATTAGAGCTGTGGCCCAGCTAAGTATCTGAAGAGACAAGATGTCACCCTGGGCAGCCACAGCTCCCCACCTCCCAGCTCCATCCCCCTTCAGTTTTGGGGTGCACCCAGGGCAGGCTCCTAAGTTCATAGTGACCTCGGGCTGACTCAAGGTGGGCACTGCGGAGGGAAGAGGCCACCCCGAACAAATGAGGCCCACTCTATGCCCACCACAGCTGCAAGCCAGCTGTGCACGAGGGAAGTCAAGAAAAGGGCAAAGAGGGCTAATGGTTGGGCCAAGTGCAACAGGAGCCAGGAGCTGTGAGTCCTCCTCTCTCCCTGGCCCCTCTGGGAAAAAAAAAAAAAAATCCACAGCGATGGATTTCACTTGTGCTTCTCACTTCAGTCTGGTAATGAAAATTTGATTTGTGGTTTCCTCTCACAGGGCTCTTCATCACACAGTAATTGATAGGCCTCCAACAAGTGGCTCTGGAGGAAATCAATTCTGACAGGTCTCATCAGCACCTGGATGGTCTAACAAGGAGCTTTGCAGACCCTGTCTCCCCGTGGTGCCCCTTCGTCCTTCAGGAGGTGGGGTCACCTCAGGGGCTGAGTTAGGGACTCCCTCAGAACCCCTGAGGGGGCTGCTGGAGGAAGAGGTGGCCAGGATCCCATGGAATAGATGGATGAGCAGGCAGACTCTGTGCTCTGAGCATCAAGATTTAGATGTCACCCTTGAAAAGGTGGCTGTGCTGCCTCAAACCAACCAACTGGATGTGGGTGAAGGGCGGGATGGGAACTGGCAGCCCCCCTCAGACTGGATGACCCGCTGTCCTGTTTGCCCTGGTCTGGGAAGGCCTCACCCAGGGAGGGGGCCCAGACATTCTGCTAACAACACGCCCCCCTGGGGTTCTCTTGTGAGCCTGTTGCTAAAACTGCTTGGCCCAATGTCAGAGGAGGCTTTCATCCACCTTTGGTTGGCCAAGGTAGAGCTACCTTTTCCTGATTCTATCTGCTGTTTGGCTCTGGATGAAACTCAGCCTCCAACGTGTGTCACTTGGAAGTCTGTCCTTGGATCACTTGAGAAGGTACCGCCTTCTCCCTCTTTCATGGTGTTTACTGCCAGCCCTGCTCCATGAACCAGAATATCCACTGCCTTCTCAAATAATGTCAGTTGTGTGGTGCTTGTCTCTTCAGATACTTAGTAAACCTTAAGGCAGGAACTTAAACCTTTCACAGAACTTCTTTTATACCACTCCCTTGCTTCCCTCAGGTGCTTCATGTGACCGGATGCTAGATTGACATATCTGAGTCCCCCTCGGCTCTGAGTTAACTCATGGTCTGAACTCATCTTCCTTTCTAGTGTCTATCAAGTATGGCTCATGGCCTTTCCCCTGAGACTCACCCAGTAGGTCTGCTTGATGCATTTAGACATCCTTTATTCTATGAAGTTCATTCTGGGTTCTCCCAACATCCCCAAATGCACTAGTGCTTTTACTTAAAAAGTGAGGAAACAAAATGAATTAGTTATTCAATGATGTGTAACGAACACCCCCACTACTCAGAAGCTTGAAGCAGCAAATGTTTACTAACTTATAGTTTCTATGAGTCAGGGATTTGGAAGCAGTTTAGCTGGGTGGTTCTTGCTCAGGGTCTTTCATGAGGTCATTGTTAAAATGTTGACTAAAGGTGGTTGACATCTGAAGGCTTGTCTTGGACCATGGGATTGGCTTCCAAGGTCACTCAAACTGACTTTTGGCCAGAGGCG
This sequence comes from Urocitellus parryii, assembly GCF_045843805.1. Taxonomy (NCBI): domain Eukaryota; kingdom Metazoa; phylum Chordata; class Mammalia; order Rodentia; family Sciuridae; genus Urocitellus; species Urocitellus parryii. Next base: position 23,469,367 of record NC_135543.1, on the reverse strand, counting down.
TTAGTACCTCTCCACCTGGGCCTCTCCATAGAGTTTTACCAAATGACAGCTGATATAAGGAAGAACTAGTGGGAAGTTGCAGTGTCTTTTATAACCTAGACTCTGACCTTTGGTATCGTCATTACCATTTTCTTTCTGTTCATTACAAGTGAGTCACTAAGTCTAGCCCACACTCAAAGGGAAGGGGAATTATGCCCAGCCTTTCGAAGGGAGTGTCAAAAACATTTTAAACCACCACATAAAGTGTGGCTCCTGGTTCTGACCATATGGGCAAGCAGAACAGTTGAGTCATCCCCTGCTAAAGGTTCCCTTCCTGTGTGGAGGGCTTGCTGCCCACTCTGGAGGGTTCATGTGCCTGTGCGTTGAGGTGGAAGAGGGTTGGATCTGCAGTTACATAACTTAGAGTTCGTCAGACAACAGTTATGACTTGGCAATCTTACATGTTCTAGGAGTCTGGGGACCAAGGAAATTTCCATGTGGTTCTTTGCCTTCACAGAGCTCACAGCTAATGACGCCTTTAACAAGCACCATATAATTACCACTGTTCTTTCGAAGGCTGTATCTATTGACTAGACTTCTAGTCTTTCTAGAAATACAAAGAATGGGCAGCCTAAAGAAGTGGGTTTATCTCTTAGAGGATTTAGAGACCCTTCCTTCTTTGGGGCCTCAGGTTTCTCATCTGAAAAATGAAGTGTTCAGTGGGTGTACCCTGAGTGCTTGTTGGAATCACCAGGGGAACTTAGAAAATGTCCTCAGGAATTCTAATTCACTCAGTATCAGGGAGGTCTATGCATAGGAGTTCCTCTGATGAGACCCACCAGGCTAGCGGATTATGAAGATCCTAAAGGCTGTGACATTGGGTGGCTTTGGTGAGCTCTCTGGTCATCTGGTGTAGAAAAGATACACCGATGCCCTTGTCTAGGAGTCCGAATCCTGAAACTACCACCCTACTCCCAAACTGGTCATCCACAACGCCCTAAGAAGGTGCTGGGCTACCTTGGGAGTTACTCAGCTTCCTGTTGCCACAATAGCGCAGCCTGTGCCCATATCCAGGGATCTCAGGGATGCTGTAAAAGGAATCCCTGCATTGGCAGGTGGTTACACTGGGCCAGTGGTTCTCCAGATGTGGTTATTTTTTAGCAATGCTCATTCTCCCTTCCTGCCACACTCAATCAGAATTTTTGGATCTCTGGGGTGAAGCCCCTGAAGTTGCTCCTGATGGAAATAAATTTAGAGAAGCACTGAACTAGAGGACTTATCAAATAGCGTTGACCCCCAACTTTCGTCTCTGCAGCAGTGAGTTGGGGGCGTGTCTGTCTTGCAAACCTCACAGGGAGTATTGGGGATGGAGCGACTTCGTGATCATCACAGTGGCTGTTAACTTCTGCCAGTGAACACCTGAAGTCATCCTGCTTCTTAAGGACTGATGCCAGGCTTTCAGCTGGGAGAGATTCCTGGATAAAAAACAGACAGAGCTTGTCACTCGTAAGCAACTGTGTGCCGCTTGCTACTTTACAGCATGTCTTAGCTCTGGCTTGCTGTAATCCAGGGAGTCTGCCCTGGCTCTCTGTGGCTTTTCTTTATCATCAAGAAGAATTGCAGCCAGGTATAGTGCTGCTCACCTATAGTGAGCAGCAACTCTGGAGACTGAGGCAGGAAAATCACAAATTCATGGCCTGCCTGGGCAACTTAGCAAGACCCTGCCTCAAAGTAAAAAAGTAAACAGGGATGATCATGTAGCTTAGTGGTAAAACGTCCCTAAAATCAATCCCCAGTATGTGGGAGTGGGTGTGGGGACAGTGTGGAGATTGTACACACTTACGGTAGTGTTCTGGGGATATGGCAGAGTGGTCAAATCAGAGTGTGCAAATCCTGATTCCCCACCCACTTCTTGTATCTCTGGCAGTGACAGGATATGAAGCTGGAGGAATGGAACATGTCCACAGCGTATCTCATATTCTTTAAAAAAATTTTTAAAAATAACTTGAGCAATTCAGATTCTTTAATCTGAAGAGAGTAAAAGTATGACTGAACTCTATCTACATGGTCCATTCATTTTGTGTTGTCACCTAGTCACAGAGTCCCAATTCTTATCAGTGATCCAGTGCCCTTGTGGCATGTGAGGCAAACCCAGCTGGCAACAGTCTTGGGGGAGACTATTCTCCAAGGCCCCTCTATTTCCACACCAGAAGGCCTCAACTGCACTTGTCTGTGGGAACAGCCCCATGTGTTATTTATTTTTGGTGATCACCGAAGGAGTTATTTTAATTCAGAAGCTTACAAGGGTAACAAAAGGATTAGATGACAGTGACTGAAGTGAAACCAAGAGATTGACCTGCACACGAAATGCTAAGTAGTCAACAAAGATGCACATGCTAACCACGAACTACAAACATAAGGAGCAGTGAGTCCAGACTCCCCACCCCAAGGAGCCCATGGCACCCATGGCCTCGCACAACTCATGAGAATGTCCTTGTCTTGCTCCTGTAGAAATCTTTCTTGCTTGTCATTTGGGTTCTGTGATAGAATGGCCATTCCTATGGGAAAGAAGGAGAAGGAATTTTATTGTAATCTCAATTTATGCTGCATTTCTTTTTTGGGTGGGGGGATACTGGGGATTGAACTCAGGGACACTCAACCAGTAAGCCACATCCCCAGCCCTATTTTGTATTTTATTTAGAGACAGGGTCTCACTGAATGGCTTAGCGCCTCACTATTGCTGAGGCTGATTTGAACCCGCGATCTTCCTGTCTCAGCCTCCCAAGCTGCTAGGATTACAGGCTTGTGCCATAATATCTGGTGCAAATTATGCTGCATTTCTATCAGGTGCATATTTCTCAAGCTATGGAATCATCTTGGTTATTAAAAAAAAAAACAAAAACAAACAAACAAAAAAACCAGATGCATGGGTTCCAGAGGTTCTGATTTGATGGGTCAAGGGTGTGGTTCACAGTTCAACAGGACTGGTGTTTTTAAAAGCTCCTAGGTTGATTCTAGTTTATGGTTCAGGGTGTGAACAACTGGCTTATAACTTTCACAGTTGCATTTCTATGGCTTTTAATATGATTTCCCCTCATTTGCTACTGTCTGATTCATCCCAAGCTGACCATTGAGGTTGTTCCCTGTTTTCTAGAGTGTGCTCTGCTGAGCTGGTGAGGGTCTCTCTCTCTCTCTCTCTCTCTCTCTCTCTCTCTCTCTCTCTCTCACTCTTCTTTGGCCTTTCTTTGAGTTCTGCGTGCAATAGTGGAGTGAGTTACATATTGACATGTCTGGCTTTAGCTACAGAGAAAGTTAAAGAGAATGGCACTTGAAAGTTGCCTCCAAGGTACAGAAAGATGACTTTCATCTTGCTGTTATTTCTAGACCAGAGGCGACATTCTGCATTGATGTCTGACTACGTACAGGATGCCCTTGTTCAACAAAGGGTTCAATGAATGGATGTAACCATCTCCTGAGTGATTCATGACCTGTTGCTATCAGTGAAAAAACAAGTTGAGGATCCTGGCTCTGTAGTAACAGTGACATCTATATCTATTCACATGGACTTGTACAGGGTCATCAATATCAAGAAGCTTTTGAAAATTGAATTCATTACGTTTGCTTTTCTATGTCAGAAAACAATTCTGAGCAACTTCCTAATTGACACTGACTTGTCAATGCTGCTGGATTTGGCTCAATCAACCTAGCTAAGAGACTTTTAGTTATTACCAATTGTCATCTTTTAAGCAAATTACTCTTAGCTAGAAATCCTATAAGAAAAGCTAATTGTAAGGGAGGAAGGGTACTGAAAAATTAAAGTGCAAAAAGCACTCCTGTTGGCTTGAGGAAAGCAGAACTAAAGGAATTTGAGTTTTGGTGCTGAACTATTAGACCTGGAGTCCATCAGCTTGGCTGTGAATTCCAGCTGTGGAAGAATTGACCTGTTGGGCAGGTAATTTATTTGGGCCTAGAGTCATCATTTGTAAATATGGGGTTAATGATAGAAGTTTTCTTAGAAGGAAATAAGAAAATCCAAATAAAGCTCTTGGAACAAACAGCACAGCTCATGGTAAGCGTTCAGTCTAGGTTAGCCATTTTTATGGATGCATTTGTTTTCTTTCTGCTTATTACAGTAAGTGCATAAAAAAGAAAAAGGAGATTTCCTTTCCACAGGGCTAGAGCAAGGCCTCAAATGTTCTCAGTACCATCACTCCAGACAAGTTCTTCCATATATTGGTAAGAACATGAAATGCATTTTCATTTTTTATTTAACCTTTTCTTGGGATTTTGGAAGACTCCGATTTATGAACAGTTTCCATCTGCTGGTGAAACCCTCAAATTGCAGGGTTTTTTCTTTTTGAAGGATGAATAAATCTTAAAGAGTTTCAGTCTGAAAAAAACAAACTATGAAATGACAGCTGGTAAAAAAATATGTCATATTTTTTAGAGCTTGTCAACATAGTCTATCTAATTTGGCTACTATAAGAAGTCTGTAGAGTAAGTTATCCATCCTGTAAATGCAACAGTCAGAAGAGATTGTTGTAGTCTGAATGTTTGAGACTTCTCAAAACTCAGATGTTGATACTAGTTCCCGGAGTGATGATGGTATTAAGAGTTGGACCCTTTGGAAGATTAGTAGGTTTTTGAGGTCTGTGTCCTCATGAGTGGGCTTTGTACCACGTGAGGACGCAGCTAGAAGGTGCCATCTGTGAGGAAGAGGGCCTTCCCTAGACACTGAGCTTTCTAGCCCCTTCATCTCAGACTTCCATCACTTTCCTGACTGCAGCCTCCGTCACGGCAAGGATTACATTTCTATTGTTGATAAGCCCCTCGGTCCAAAGTACTTTATAATAGCAGCCCTGGCAGACTAAGACTTACTAAGACTGATTAAATGCTGCTAGTCAGCTTTCCATCACTATAACAAATATCTGAGAGAATTAACTTGTCAAGAGGAAAGTTTATTTTGGCTCACAGCTTTGGAGATTTCAGTCCATGATGGACTAGCTCCGTTGTTTTGGACCTGTGGAGAGGTGCCACATCATGGTGGAAGTACAGAGCAGAGCATAACTGTTGGCCTGTGGCCAGGATGACAAAGGGAGGAAGAGGAAGGGGCTGGGATTCCACTGTCCCCTTGGAGGGCACGTCCCCACTGGCCTAGAGAACTCCCAATAGGCCCCACTCTTAAAGGTTTAAGTACCTCCCCAGCTTGACTCTAGAGACCAAGCCTTCAATGGATAGGCCACTGTGGGACCTTCAAGATCCAGGCTTACAAATGCCTTGCCCAAAGTATAGGAGAAATAAAAGGGCAGAAGTCAGGATGGGAACTGAGGCTCCGCAGGCTCTTCTGACCTCCTGCTAGGCAAAGCCCTTATAGGATACCTGGTAGGGGTTTTTACAAACCATGTTTATCAAGTCAAGCAGGAAAGTAGGAGCACATTGAAGACAATTTAACTTCCTAGACTGTGCCCGGATGATTTTAGCTGTTTACTGCACAGATAGTTTGAATTCTCTGTCGAGATGGTTGATGGTGCCATTTATGTTAGTATTATTGAGTGTCTTTATGTGACAGAATGCAGACATTGCTATTTTAGTTATTTGCTGAGAAATAGCAAACCACCCCAAAACTTGATGTCTTAAAATGACAATGGTTTATTATTTCTCGTAATTGTGTAACTGGGGTGGCACTTGTGCAAGCAATTCTTCCGTTCCATGTGGCATCAAATGGTGTCACTCATTCGGCTGCTGTCAGCTGCTGGCTGGGTTAGGTTGGGCCAGAGGGTCCAGAAGGCCTTGCTCACATGCCTCACACCTGTGTGCTCTTTCCTGTGACCTCTCTCTGTGTCTAGCTTGAAGTTCCACAGGACATCTTTTGTAGAGCCTGGCTTCTGAGAAAGGAGGCACAGTTCACTAGTTCTTATAAGACCCACCTAGTCTCAAAGTCCCGGAGTGAACATTATTTCAACCACCTTCTGTTGGTCAAGACAAGTCACAAGACCAACCCAAATTCACAGGAAGGGGAAACAAATTTTACCTCTTGATGGTAGTGATGGTGGTGGGTAATTCTCATTGTGTAATGGGAGGAATTGATGGCAGCCATAATAATATCCATATGTCCACTTGCTAAGAGAAACAGACATTTTTAGTAGCATGTACCATTCACAGGTACAAAGAAGATTCTGTTAAATTCACTAAGTATGCACAAGAAATATTTTTAAAATTCCAGGACCAACCCATTCAATCCAAGGTAAAAATATGGTAGAGGAATGATACTGGAACAAAGATTCTCTGGCTGTGGTCAGTCCAAGTCCCCATAGGCTCCTATTCTGGGACTGCCCATAGCTTTAGGAATCATGTCTTGGTCTTAAGATTACTTAATGCATCTAATCCAAACTCAATTTGACAGGCATTTGTAGATAGAAGAAAAATGGGAGACATGACCCCATTAGATGGTAGAAAAGTATTAGCTCTACAGGTATAATGGGTTTTCCAGAGCCTTCTGCAGTCAAGTTACAGTTCATATCCAAATGCTCTGGTCAAATATGCACTTCTTCAATTGCCTGTGCTAGAACATGGTTCTCTCTCCATTTCTGTCCTCCCATCCAACTGCAATATTACTTCATAAGCAAGTTGCTGTTAGTTCCTAATTGCCTTGCGAGAACTAGGCTACAAGAGTTCAAATTGCAATTAAAAGAGAATTCACAGCTGGAGCTTCTGTTCTGTATTGTGGTTGTCCTCTCACCTGCAGATCTGCATTGCCTATGTATTTGTGGAATAATTAGTTCTTTCTCAAGAACTTTCAGAGGCATTATTATACTTAATTTTCTTGGCAACTTCATAGGATAACACTCAGTAAAATTGCTCCCTGCAGAAAGAAGAAAGCTGGAATCCAGGGATGCTAACTAAAAACTTTATCAAGAGTGGCAAACCAGACCTAGGCCCAAATTTCCACGCCCTCCCATCTCTTCCACACTGCCAGCCTGTGCCATGCCTATATTAATGCTCAGCTTGGGGGGGAGCAGCTGTGATGAGGACTAAGGGCTCTGATAGTGACTTAATAATGGCCTTGGTCATAAAGTTAAGATGCAAAGATATATAATTTTAACTTGAATCTCAAAGAGTGGCAAATGAAGGAACTATCAGGAAATGTGTTTTTACCCAACCCTGGCAGTGACATCCCCCTAGAGGAGGATTTTAACACCTTCACTCACAGACCTGAGCATCATGGAGGGTAGGAACCAGGGTAGCAGGGTCTCAGCTGCAGAAGCACTTCCATCTGCTCACTAGGATCAGAGCTGGGCTGAGCGGATGGTTTCCAGGCCTGTTAGCAGCCCCGTGGACCTGGGAGTCCAGCCCACAACAGCTCACGCAGCCTAATGAGGAAACTTTCTCAATAACAACTAATGGGCTTTCCTGCTGGGCTGAAATTAGACCTGAAAGGTAAACACAGATATATCACTGGAGTGGAATAATAAGGTTATGCCATATGGGAAAAGGAGTGTGGCTGAACACTGCTTTTGCCCTTGGAGTTCATCAGAGCTCTCCTGTGAGCTGTGTAGACAGGGGACGGTGCATTCTGCTTTGCCAAGGACAGTCTCAGCACAGCTTGTCATCCTGACATAATTCTTCATGTTCTCTTTCACTCTTAGGTGCTCAGGTTTGGATGTGGAGTGACACAGTCCTCTAATGCAGGGGGCTTCGTATGTCACAGGCATTCAGGAAAGCCAAGTTCTCTGGCTCCATAAGCCAGTACTATGTCCATGGAAGTAGCCACACAAACAATGTGCATTTTGTGTTTTTAATGAATCTATTCTTCTTGACTCCAGAAGTTGAAATCAAAGCTTTGAACTTGATTAATGTCTTCCTTTTAAATGTGAAAGTGTTTATTCAGATTTATAATGGCACCAAAAAATTGGCCTGACTTCTGCTGGCTTTGCATTCAATTGAGCATATTAGAAGGAGTCTCTGGTTCTTTGCAGATGAATCAAGAAACTCTTCATACTGTTGTCCAGGGTATTCATAACTTAGTTATTTCTTCTCTTGCTTGACTTTTTGTTTGAGATGGGGTCTTGCTGTGTTGCTGAGTCGGGTCTCAACCAATCCTTCCATCTCAACCTCCTGAATAGCTGAGCTATAGGCATGTGCCACCACACCTGGCTTATGTGTGAATGTATTTTCTCTCACTGCAACCCTGTTCAGTGTGAGAGACTCAGGAACTGGAGACAAAGACAGGATTACCGATGGGCTTAGGATCCCACAAATAAATGAAGAAAATCAGTGAAACTGGACCTGAGTGAGCCTCCTGCCTTTTTTTTTTTTACTATTATTTTAAAAAAATTTTTAATTTGTTTTTTAAAAATTATGATAAAGTGAACATAACAAAATCTACCACAATGATTTAGTGACATTACATATTGCTGTGCTGTCACTACCACCATCCAATTACTGAACTCTTTTCATCTATAAAACTGAAATTCTGATCCCATTGAACCCAATACTCCATTTCCCCCTCCCCAGCCCCTGGCAGCCAGCATTTTCTTTTCTGTCTCTATCAATTTGACTACTCTGGATACTTTGATAAGTGGAACCATACAATATTTATATATTTGTAACTAACTTATTTTATAATGTCCTTTAGTTTCATTCATGTTGGAGTATGTTAGAATTTCCTTCCTTTCTGCAGACTGAATGATATCTAATTGTTCATTGACACCACATTTTATTTTTCCATTCATCTTTTTTTTTTTTTAAACTCTAGATAGGGCAGAGGGGTTGGAGGGGAAGGAAGGGGCATGGAGTTATTAATGACAGTGAAATGTGATGATCATTATTATCCAAAGTACAGGTATGAAGACACGAATTGGTGTGAATATATTTTGTATACAACCAGAGATATGAAAAATTGTGCTCTATATGTGTAAGAATTGTAATGCATCCCCTGCCTTTTGATTCTACCTCCTTCCTTTAATCCTGTCTCGTGCGATGTTCCCAGCAGCAGTGTTTGGAGTGGTCATGTTGACTTAGGATGATTCTTTTAGTACCTAGTAAAATTTAGGACCCAGTAAGATTGATGAGGACGTCATCTGCTGACCTAGGTGACAGTGAAGACCTTGGTGATGCTGGAACGTGCATCGTTGCTATTCATCCAGTGTGGCCAATGGGCAACCACAGATTTGTTCAGCATATGTATGGTTTGCAAAACCTGTATACATAGTGTCCGTTTGTGGCCATCTGTTTGATGCATCAGTTTGATGCATCAGAAGTATAAGACCCAGGGGAACAGTAGAAGTCTCACTATCACCACTTTCCCCCCTTCTTTCAGAGGAAGAAAAAGGCTCAAAAAAAATTTTTTTTTAAAGTGAATTGCCCCAGCTCACAATCTGGTAAATGACCACATATGGTACAGACTTCTGATCTCTGGTCCCTCCATGAGCTCCTCACTCCAGCCTGTTCTCCAGGGGCTTCTCCTCCATATTATCAAACTGAACTGCAGGGCTCCTAATGAGCACACTCTTGAAATGCTGAGATGGTCCTCCTCTGTGGAGGGGAACAAGTATGGTCTCTTAACTGCTGCAGTGATTAAACCTACAGCAGCCTTGTACATGGCCTGAGCCATTTTTAATGGCCAGAAAGACCAAGAAATGCTGGGAAGTTCATGAAGCAGCTCATTTTCAAATGGAGCCAAGCAGGCTGAAAGCAATTAGAGGAAGGGAAAGACTACCCATGAGGGTAGAGAGCCTTAAGAAAGGCCCAGAAAAGGGTGCAAGGACACACCAAGTGACTTCTCCTATTAGGACTCACCAATATGGAATTGAGGACAAAAATCCCCTCAAAATTTCCCTAGTTTGGATGAGGACATTCCCCCTCACCACAGTCTTTGACAGATCTCAGTCAGAGACTCAGAGACACTGGCTCTCGGGCAGCGGAAGCAGCTGGCTGGTGTTAAGAGTGAGTTACTCACCAGCGCTCTGCTTGGCACCTGGTCTTTCTCTATTACTTTCTACCACCCCGCATCACCGAAGGCACACTCTGATTTAGATTTTCTTACATCAATTAAAGGCTTTTGTTTCCAAGCAGCGTGGGGATTTATTGATCAAATAAAGTGAGAATATTGATTGATCGAAGAGAGAAAGCCAGCAAGTCTGTTATTTTGTACATACTTGGTGTGTGTGTGTGTGTGTGGGGGGTGCTGGGGACCAAAGCCAGGGCCTTGCACACTCTAGGCAAGGGGCTGTACCCCCAGCCACATCCCAGCTGTTCAAAACTTTTGAAGGAGTTGACTTGGAATCATTAGGACTGAAGACAGGACTGGTAGAGAATGTGCGGCCCAACTTTTTAGCTAACGGAGAAGTCTTTTCTGAAGCTTCTAAATAGATGGCAATTTCAACATACTTGAAATGCTTTCAGAGTTAAAACTTATTATCTCACAAAATTGTCCGTTCCATTTCTCAACTTTTTACTTTTTAACCCACATCTAGCACCTCCTGTATACAAAACACTGGTGTGAGTTATTTACAATAACTAGTATTATTTGTATTTCAGTTTTACAGATGAAGAAATGAAGAGACAGAGAGATTAGGTGACTTGCCCAAGATCAAACAGCTAGTAACTGATGAGATTAGAACTCAGGTAGCCAGTCTCCACACTCTGTGCATTTAGCCACCAACTTTGCTGTCTCTAGGATGACAAATCTCTAGTAATTAGGGGTATTTTTCCTTATTTTGTATCATCAAAATGGCCTCTGCTAATTTTTACCCCAGAGTCTTTCACATGGTGATGCTTCAGGTATTTTCAGATAAACTGTCATGTCTTCTCTTCATTGTTCCTCCTCCAGGCTGGCAATCCTTAGTTCTCACAACAGTCTCTCTGTGTCATGATTTCTGGCCTCCTGATACTTCCTCAGTCTACACGCTGACTTTGCATACCCTGGTGAGAAGCTGCTGAGATTTATGGTCAGACCCACCTGCCCAGCTTCTCAGCGTCCCTACAAACTAACTATAGGTACTCAAGCAGATGCTGCTCTGTCTTTCTGAGAGGGGGACCCTCCATTTGTGAAGTGGGACTAATTCTAAGCCCTCTGGGTCACTGTAAAGATAGGCAAAGGACAGACCCAGTGCAAGCCCCAATGAAGAGTGACCACTGCTATTATTATAGGCAGTGACAACTATAGCATCCCCCTAATGGATCCTGACTTTCATGAAGTCCTAGTGAAACTCTGGCAGGCTAATTTGAATAAATTGGCTGATTATAACATTTACATGAAAAGACAGAGGATGTAAAATAGCAAAAAAAAATATCAAAATATAACAAATTTGGAGGACTCACACTACTTGATTTCAAGATTTACTATGAATTATAGAAATAAAGACAGTGTAATGCTGGCATCAAGGTAGACAAATAGATCAATGAAACAGAAGGGAGAGCCTGGAAACAGATCCATTCATGTATAGTCAATTGATTTTTTTGACAAAGACATGAAATCAATTCAACAGGAAAGGCTTTTTATCAGATCATCCTGAAAAAATTGGTATCCCTCTATAAATAAAGCAAACCTTGATCCACAGCTAACTCAATATATGACAACCAATTTGAAAAGTCTTTTTTTTTTTTTTTTTGGTCCAGGTTATTAAATCCAGAGCCTTGCAGGAGTTAAGCAAGTGCTCTACCACTGAACTTCATCCCTAATATGTCAACCAGGTTGAGATATATCATAGACTTCATGTAAAAACTAAGCCAAAATCTTCAAGAAGAAAACATAAGAGAATATCTTTAAGATGTTGGTTTTGTCAGTGATTAGGGGCACAAAAAGCACTAGCCATAAAAGGAAAAAGGATTAAGTAGGAATTTGTCAAAATCAGGTATTTCTGTTTATGAGGATATTAAGAAAATGAATAGGCAATCAACAGACTGGAAGGAAATATTTGCAATACATGTAACTAAATAAGGCTTCAAAATGAAATATTTGTAGAACTCCTACAAAGGAATAATAAAAGATGAACAATCCAATGAAAACATTTACAAAAGACTTAATCAGGCATTTGATATTCAAATGGCCAGTGAAGGGATTAACGTCACTTGGCATAGGGGAGGTAGAAATTAAAACCACAGTGAGATATCATTCACAACCTCTAGAAGAGCGACAATCAGAATGACTGGCATACGGAATGTTGGCAAGGACAGGGACAGCTATCGCCTGCAGCCTGTGGGAACATGGAGTGATGCAATTCCCTTAGATTACTGTTGGCAGTTCTTATAAAGTTAAACATACACCTACCCTTGGCCCAGCTCATTTACTCTTAGACACACAAGAGAAATGAAAAAACACATGTCCATAAAAAAGACCAAATGAGAGGGCTGGGGTTGTGGCTCAGTGGTAGAGTGCTCGTCTAGCATGTGTGAGGCACTGGGTTTGATTCTCTGTACCACATAAAAGTTAATAAATAAAGGTATTGTGTTCATTTACAACTAAAAAATAAAAAAATAAAAGACTGAATGAGAATGTTCATAGCAACTTTATTTGTAATGTCCCAAATTAGAATCAACCCTGGAACTGGGATAAACAAAGTATGATCATGGAAAATGAAATAATACTCAGCAACAAAAGGAACAAAATACCCATACAGGCAATAGACATAATGGTGAGTTAAAAAAAAAGAAGCCAGGAGACAGAGTAGCCCCCAGGTGGATCTAGCTACGTGAAGCTTAAGAGCAGACAAAACTAATAGATGGTGATAGAAATCAGAGCCGAGGTTGCTTTTGGAGAGGGTCAGGGGGGTAACTGAAAAGGAAGGAACTCTCCCGGGTAAATAGAAACATTCTATTTCTTAATCACAGCGACCATCACATGTGCAGACACAGTCAACAAAACTTGTTAAATTGAACACATCAGATCTGGGAGATTTCTATTTAAATTTTATTTTTTTAAAAATCAATGATAGTATCTGAAACGGAAGATATGAAGATTTACTCTGAACTGCGAGTGCAGTGGGACTGTGGTTATTCCCATGACTTGAACATTCTGCCTCTGTTAATGGGGCCTGGGATTTAGCTGCTTCATCACACTCCTGCCATTTCTGGAATTTATGGCTAATGGTAACAGGCCCAGTCTCTCTTTATAGGAATGAACTGCTACTAGGCAGGGCTCCTTTCTCAAGCATCTTCTTTGTTTATCTAAAGGGGTATATGCAGCCCTCGAAGGAATGAATTGAGCTCAGATGAATTCAGGTTCTGTTCCGAAACAGATAGCGCTGTACATCATAGAAGCAGCTTCCAATTAAATAGGACTGAGTGCCGACAACTCTTCCTGGGCTAGGTGCTGCCATCATCCCCACTTTATAGACGGGTCCACTTGAGGCCCAGTGAGGTTAAATGACTTGTCTGGCACTGGATTGGAGTCCTGGTGAGTCTGGTGACCTGTGCTCTTACCCCTAGGCTGCATTCTGCCTGGCCCTGGGTTTGTGTCTTCTGCTCGATGCCTTCACTCCAGTTGACCTGGGATTTTATGTGTCTCTGTTAGTCCTCTCACAACAGCTCAAACCGAGGTCACTCCCCTAAGGAACGTCATACTGGGACACTTTATGAATGCCTCACGGGACTCTTGTGGAAGAACCTGTTTATGAAGGTCCCTCAGGGGACTGGCTCTCAGGAGCTCCGTGGCCTCACAGCAGTCTCTCTCCGCACACCAAAGTTCAAAGAATTCCTTAAACTGCATCAGGCAGCCATGGGGTGCACGCTGCTTTCCGTGCATCCCCTAAAATCAACACCAGTGGCGTGAAGTCACAGGGGGAAGCAGTGCTTGTTTTCAGCTTGTGCCTAGGAGGAAGAGAGGCTCAGCAGTTATCATTGACCACAGATTCCCTAAATGTTGATGAAGCTGCTAGAAATACCAGCAAAACTTCCCACTGTCTCAGTCCCCATGGATAGAAATGGAAAGTTCAGATCATGGGAACGACAGCCCTGCTTCACTCCTTTACTGTTTAGAGTAAATCGCAACATGTTCAACTTCAGATGTCATTGTTGCTTTTTTTTTTTTTTTCAAAGTTTAGGTAGGATATGCATAGATCTTAAATGTTCGGTTTAGTGGATTTTGTCAACTGTGCCCACCCATATAGCCATTACCCTCAATCAAGGTAGAGGATGTTTCTGTTCCACAGTTCCTCTTGTCCCCTTCCAGTATGTTCTCCTTCACCCCTGGGAAAAGTGTACTTTGATGCAAAAGAAGAGATCTTCTGGACCTTTACCAAGCACTTTGTATAAACCTCCCGGAAGTGGGTGCTGTAGGCTGGTGACCGCTCATGGCAGAGGCAGAGGTCCTACCAGCTGGAAACCCTGTAAGCCGATGTCTGCTCGAAGCAGCCAGTCCCAGGTGATCTCACCCATCTCTAGATCCTTATCCACCTGTTCATGTCATGACCAAAGGCCCCAGCAATCTGCAAAGCTTAGGTTTGTGGTTTTGTGTCCCAAAGAAAGCTGCCAAAGAGTGTGTAATTAACTGGAAAGTTCCAGGTGGTGCTTTCTAAGTCTTATTTAGACCTTTTCAGCAATCAGCTTTCTCAATGATCTGCCGTCTTGCCTACTACCTTTTTAAGTTGCTTAAAGTGGGACAGAAAGAAGACACGAGATCATACTGGACCAAGAGGCACCCGTAGGACATCGCATGGTATTAGGGACAGAGGAGATACCGGATATATATGCTTGCAGAAGAAACTTATCACCAGCCAGCCAGACAGGCGATATGAGCTGGGTTCAAAGGAGCTGGCTATATGAGTAATTATGAAAATGGTGAAGAAACCACACAGCATACAAACTTAAGTTTCTAAGGTGGGACAGCTTGGTGACCCCAAGGGTCAGCTCCAACACTGGAAGGAGCAAGAGAACGAGCACACCCCGAATTCATCTTTATTTAGGGGAAAGACATTCAAGAAAGTTCCACCCAAATAAGGCAAGGGATTTGGTTTCAAAGGGTGGAGTCTTGCTTGGTGATATCTTGTGGTCAGCAGATTGACCGGCATCTTGGAAAGCCACACCCATCTCAGGTGCTATGTGGGATCACAGGCAGAGCTAGAGAAAAGGCACACGTATGTCACACAGCCCAATTGGGCAGTAACATCAGGCCAGTCCCCTCATATGCTCAAATGCGCATAGCTCACACACACAGCCCATGGATGGCTCACGACAGAAACTGTAGCTGGTTTTCTGTCTGGGGCTCCATCATAGTTCAGCTCTAAATAGATACTTAACTTCATGGAGCTGCAAGTCTTTTTCCAAACACTGAGATTAATGCTGTTTCTCTACCTCAAGGTTATGGGTAAGGTTAAATGAGATGTTAAGTTCTTAGAGCTCTGAGAAGGGGTAAAGTAGTATGGCATGAGGAGGCATTGCCCAGTAAATCCCTCACTACAGCTTCTCCCAGAAGCTGAGCTGAAGAAGCCAAGCACATAGTGGGGTTGAGAGCCTTAGCTTTTTCAGTCCCTCTGCGTTGAAAACTCACCCCTCACGTTTGTCCCTTCGTGCTTCAAGGCCCCCCCTCCATCCATCACCACTTTAACCCCGCCCCAGCTGAAACTTTCTAAGAAATATTAGACCTTGAAACTCGATCTGCTAAGAGGAGTCAGCGGACGGTAATATTAAACATCCCCTGCACACCACGCACGGTGAAGAACGAGGAAGAAAAGCTTCAGCCCTCTAGGAATTTACAGCTCCATCTCATCGCTTACAGCAGGACGCGCCCAAATTGTGCCCTCCTGGTTTCCTTGGCTGAACACACTGCTGGGCTCCTAGCCGTTTATCTTGGTCTCTGCGTTTTCACACATTAAGTAATTCATTCTTGAGTTTCCTGTCTACAGTGAGCAACGGCCTAGCCAAGAAAAATCCTTTCCTGAACTTCTAAGGCAAGACGTAAGAGTCAGTAATTATGTATCTTTTGAAAGAATCATGAAGAAACTTATGTTATCGTGTTCTTAGTTTGTGATTTTTTTTAAAAAAATTAATTTCCACACTCCTTTATCTTTATAATTCATACCATACCTTTTTTTCTTTTTTTTCCCCCTTAAACTAAACACACTTTATTTGGAAGCCATCACCTTTCCATTAATGTCTGCTCTCTGTTCCAGGCTCAGTCTAGTGCTCAGCATCTCACTTGATGACCATGTGTCCCCAAGCTCCTCTGGTCTGTGACAGTTTCTCAGTCTTATCTTGTTTTTCCAGGACTTGAACATTCTTGGGGATTACTGGGCCTGATATCCCTAAATCTAGGTTTGTCAGATATTTTTCTCATGATTAGATCGGCATGAGAGAATTTTGGAAAGGAAGGCCACAGAGTTGAAGTGTCCTTCTTGTCATATCAGGCAGAAGTGACATCCTCCATCTGGGGTGTAAAT
This sequence comes from Urocitellus parryii, assembly GCF_045843805.1. Taxonomy (NCBI): domain Eukaryota; kingdom Metazoa; phylum Chordata; class Mammalia; order Rodentia; family Sciuridae; genus Urocitellus; species Urocitellus parryii. Next base: position 23,453,012 of record NC_135543.1, on the reverse strand, counting down.
CTTTATCACTTGGTAGGATGTGTCAGGGGACAGCATTTGCCAAGTTTTTCCACCTTAAAATGGCTCTCTGTCCCTATTCATATTCCATTCTTAAGTGAGTCCCTAAGTCTAGCACAAAAGCTTTACCTCCTGGAACAGAGAGTATCCACATTTATTATTTGGACGAATGTGTTTCGAACAGAATTAATAGTCAGGATTCCTACTATAGTGTATAGTTCAACCTCACACTATATAGTTCACTCTCCATCTGCCCTTTGAGAGCATTAGCCAATTAATCCTAATTAGAAATTATAGCAGAATCTCACTAATTCTCACTTCACTGATCTGCAAACAGAACAGCTTTTCTAAAAACCCATCAGTCTTCACTTCTAAGCTGAGATTTATGTAGCTAAAAGTAGCCATATATGCTTAATCGACAAAGTCCCAGTCTCTGAATGTATTTCTGAAGGGCTTCTCTGCAGAGACTCACCATGAGGAACTTCCCCCAAGCCTTTTACTTTGTATTTTCAGCCTTCCTGTGGAGCATTATCCTAAGTCGTTTAAAGAGAACATATTTGTGAAAATAGCCTTGGAATTTAATCTTTTTATTATATTACAGCCTCTAAATGGAACACCTCTCTTAAAGAGTGCAAAGCCGATTATGATATTTAATTAAGTAATAATCTGTATTCTTGAAAAACTCCCATCTCCCTGTGAGTTGGTTTCCATTAGAGCAGAATTTAGTTTAGGATGAGTCTGTCTTGGATTCTGCCCAGTGTGCAATCTGATGGAATTGTATATTATAATTATTTCCCCTAGCCACACTGAATGATGTGAGAATAGTCTGTGACTTGCACCTCTGTCTCCCACAGTGTACGTGTGGCATTTACATAGATGTTTCTGGTTGCCTTTCCAACTTCCATTTATGCCTTTCCTTTTGTCCAACAGAACCCATCTTATTCAGTTCCTCTCCTCTTCCTAGCCAGGGATCTCGGGGGAAATGACCACCCTGAGCTTCAGGGATGGTTCTGATGATGATACCAGTCTTGAAAATCAGGATTGGGTCCTTGTTCCCCAAGTATTGAAGATTGAACACCTGAGAAATGCTGAGGCAAGAGTAGAAAGTAAATTTTATTTAAGAGATAGGAGAGAGGGAGAGCGAGAGTAAGAGCGCGCGCGAGAGAGAGAACCCTCTAGAAAGGAAGAAACCAGAGCTGGTGCCTGTGGGAGTGGGGGTGTCTTGCCCTTTTATAGATTTTAGGTTTCCTTTCTTCTCATGCCCCCTCCTCTTATCTTGCCTCTGTGACCAAAAGGCAGGTAAAGAGCCACCCAGGAGGTGATTGCTTGTATTGGAAAGTATCATCCTTCTCTCCCCTGGAGGTATTAGCAACAGATTGATGGAGAAGTGCTATCTCCTCATTTCCTTTTATTTAATAACCATCTATCTGTAAAAGTTTTGCTTTTACTGAGCCTAACTTTAACTCCTGCGTCAGCTTCCCAAGCTGCTGTTATTTTGGTATGTTAAGCCTTAGCACAGGAAGTAAATTTTTTTTTTGTTTACCATTTTGTACCTCAATATTTCCTGGTTAATATTACCCAGGTGTATTTCATATATATATATATATATATATATATATATATATATATATATATATTTAATAGACTTTTATTTTATTTAATTATATATGGTGCTAAGAATCAAACCCAGTGCCTCACCCATGCCAGGCAAGTGCGCTACCATTGAGCCCCAGCCTCAGCCCCTTTATCTCCTATTTTTTAACTATTGTATTTCTTAAATTATCTTTCTCAGAATATAGTTCTTTAGAGTGGTCTAAAAGAAAAAAAAATCCATAGAGAAAGTAACTTGGGAGAAATGCTGTGTACCCAGAGAGTCAGCATGTACCTTCTAGGTTCAGATAAACCTGTTTAATGTATTTGGCCATGACTCCCCCCACCTCTGCTCTCCTTCCCAACAGGGTCTATTCCATAACCTATGGAAACCACTGAACAGAGTTTTCAAACCCTCACACCTATTTGAACTTTGCAGACTCTAAGCAGGGTTCCCTTGCCTGGAAGCTCCCCAAACAGCTCAGTAGCTGTCTTGTGTCTGTGAATGGCCAGCCCTGTGCCTTGAGCCTATCTCAGACAGGTGACCTTCGATAGTTTGCTCTAAAATTTTTCCACATAAAAAGTACAGCAAGAGCATGTCCACAACTTAAACCCAATCCATGACCTGAGGTGTTTAGCATTTGAAATATTCTAACCAGGATTCAACACGTCAGAGTAGTTTCTCAGCTTTCGGGCATGCTTGAAATCTATCCCAGAGGGCTTGTGAATTAGCATAAGGTATAAGAAATGAATTTGCATTGATGTAATGAATGATGAGATCAGTGATGGATTATAAAGATTGTCCAGGCCACACCCCCATCATAACCAAGGTATGAGAATCTGAAAAGCCCCAGTGTTTGGTACAGCGCTGTAGGCCAATGCTGGAGGGTCTTGAGGTCCCCTGCTTCATGTCAGACCCCTGGGTCCTGAGTTCCCTACAGGACTGGCCCGTGTTATTATTGTGCCTTTTGAGATGATAGGTGCTGGCCCAGGTGTCAGAGGGTCATGAAGGGGACTTTCCTAAGCCGGGAGAACAGTGATTGCAATGAACACACAGAGTGCTAATAAATATTAACAACTGGCTGAATTTCACTAAAGTTGTGCTTGAATCGTGCCCTGCCTCTGGGACCTTAGCTAAACCAGAGCTGCAGAGTGTTACCAGAAAACCCTGTCAGGGCTCTTCATGCTAGGTAGCTGCATGCAGTTTTCCTGCCTGTGTTCCGCCCTCTTCCTCCTGCCTCCACTCTGATACACACACATGTTGGGGTTCCTTTAGCAGCCATGCTTGTATCCACAAATGCCACAAATTACCTTCTCTTCTCTGTTTTCCTTTAAGTTATTATCAAAGTTCTGACATAATAGCAGGCTCATTACACTAGTGTGGAATCAATGACTTTAGGACATCATACCAGCTTTCTGATAATCAAGCCAGATGTCACAGTTGACCTCCTACTAACGCTTACCTCTTGAGTCTGTTGGGCCCTTGCTCAGATGATTTGCTCTTGGTTTGCATGGATACTAACAAGCTTGATTCGTTCTCCTGCTTCACAGAAGATCAGAAACAACAAATTAGAAGGAACTTGAGGCAGGGAAACTCAAAAGCAGCAAGAAGTGGATTGCTGGTAGTGAAGAGTGATAAAAGAGCATAAAAATCAGACAAAAGAACTTCTCAATTCTGTGATGGTTTAGTTAGAAAAAGACAAAGAGCCCCATACCTCAGTAGTTCTCCAACAATGTCATTGTTCTAATGCCCAGGGTAATAGTTGATGTGTATCAAGGGATGCTTTATGGAGAGATTGAATGAAGGATTCTTAGCATGCTCTGTTTAACCAGGCAGGAAAGCATGTGGAATGCTTTGGAAACTTCCAATAACGTGGTGAATGTTAAAGTTTTGGTGCTGGAAGTAATCAGTCATGGTCTTGGTATTTGTTGAAGCAGTTTATCTAACATCCAGTTTCCACTTCATACAGGATGAAGGGGGCATCATTTTACGTGATTATGGCAGTTAGTAATTGGAAAATACCCACTAACCCATGAGGTACAAACTCTTTATTAGAAAAACAACTCCCAGGTGTGACTCTTGTTAAGTTCCAGGTAGTTTCACAGATTCAATGAGGACAAACGGAGCATGTGGGAGAACAGACCTGAGGATGCTTGGAACTAAAGCAGCCCCTTTGCTAAGTTCTATTTTTAACTTCTACTTTTTGTCTTGCCCCAGAAGGCCTTAGCCACTGTTATGTTTTGCTAAGTTGGGAGCAGATGTATTTTAGTACCCGGGAAAGGCCTGTGGAATATTTTGCTTTGGGCCATAGAGACTATCCCTGGATCGCTGTGCTCAAGTTTGCCCTTGGCTGATCAGGAATGGCTGATCTTGAGGGGCGCCTGGGCTCACCCCACCCCCTGTGGCTTCTGCCTGCTGTAGTGACACCTCATTGGTTAACAGGCAAGGGATTTGAAGGTCTGCAAACAGTAAAGCAAGAGGCAGATGTTTGATTACTAGACATTAAGGAAGAGGAGAGGGTGTAGGAAGATGGGATCTATAGCCTGATGTTACTGCTGTGGCCAGGCACCGTACTCGGATGCCAGCAACTCTACAAAGTAGGTACTTTATGTAATGAGGAATTTAAGGCTCAGAGAGGTAAATTGATTTGTGAAAAGTCACATAGCTAGTTAGAGAAGGGGCTGAAGTTGATACTCAGATCTGTCCGCCCCTAAAGGCCCTACTTTGAACCCTTAGATGAGCACTAGGGAACATCCTCTTACCCCTGGACCCACCCAATCTTGGTCCTTGGAGGAAAGAGCCATGAGAAGGCTCTCAGGAGCAATGCTAGGGGCAAAGGTATGGATCCAGCAGGATGGGGCCTGGATGAAACACAGATTGTAGCCCTTCTCCTGGAAGTGGGCCTCTGTTCTGGGGGCCGGAACAAAATCAGGCTGCACTTGGAGCATCTCCTCCCACTGTGCAGGGAAGCCCCCTATGTCCCTGCTCCTATGACCAGTGGTTCTTCACTCAAGGGCTTTCTGAGGGTCACTTCCAACTGGGCCGTTTGGCTGCTGATCTCCTTAGGTATTCAGCTCAGGCTTGAGTTGTCATTTGGGATGGCTCTCAGGGAACTGCAGAACTGCCGCTTCTCCCAGGGCACAAGCAGCAGGAGGTGGAGACAAGGAGGACCAGTGCCCAGACTTCCTCCTAGCAGGGGCTACACGCCCCCCCCCCCACCCAGGCCTTGGCCCTCTGTTCGTATTTCCAGCTGACTCAGCTGCCCCAGGAAACACGACAGCCTCTGTCCTGCCTTTTCCTTGTCCCAGTTCCTCCCGGTTCTTGTCCTTTAGTTAAACGGCAACCGGAGGGAAGCATTAGAGGTGGATGTGTGCTCCCAGGACAAGAGAGGTAAGGGCAGAGCATGGCCCAGTCCAAATACTCTGACTGAGCTTCTGACCCACAGGGAATTCTGAGCCAGAAAGAAAATTGGGGCTTATGTTTCTAATGGGGTTTAAGAAAAAGTGGGGAAGTCACAAGTATCATGGTAAAACAAGAGCATTGCCAAGGGAAGAGGAATGTGCTCTGGAGCCAGGCAGACAAGGAGAGATTCTGGCCTGCCTCTGGCTCTGTAACTGGGGACGTTTTCTTAGTTTCTGAGAGAGATGTGACAGATAGAAGAAAGGAGACCTGGGAAGGAATAGAGTGGAAGTATTATAGGATGGGTGAAAGGGGCCAGATTTTTTGAGTGTCTAAAGTGTCAAGCAGAGGAGCTGAGATTTTTAATACACTAGGAATCCATTGAAGGTCACTGAGCAAGGTCACCTGATCAGAGTAGTGCTTGAGTGAGATTAGCCTAGTAGTGTTACATTCAGTTTGAATCTGTGCCCAGGCCTAGAAAAGTAGCATAAAAAAAATACTGTCCTTTTGAAAGCGTGGTGTGAGGAGCTGTGGCTGTCTCCAGCGCTGTCCCTCAACTCTGTCTAGCCAGCGCTCTGCTTTCTGGAACACAGTAAGCCTGTGTTTTCTCGTCTGATTCAAAGTTAGGCATGACTGTGACTTACTCAGACCAAGGCAAGGGTTGGCAAACTTTTTCTTGAAGAACTAGATAGTAAATGTTTTCAGCTTTCGGGCCATATATATAGTCTCTGTGGCAACTACTCGACTTGACTGTTGTGCAGAAGCAGCCACAGATGAGAGGCACAGGGGAGGTGTGGCCAGGTTCCAGTAAAACGACATTTGTAGAAAGAGACGGCAGGTCTGTGGACAGTGGTTGGCTGTTGCTGGACCAAAGCTTGTGAATGGAATTAACCTTTTTGGACAGAATCTCCAAGAGCTGGTGCCTGAATTGTCACCTCTGCTGTGATCCTAGAGGCTCATATGGAAGTGAAGCCTCGCCAGCCTGAGATCCCAAGTGACCCCCTGCCTATGAGCCTTGCACATGTCACGTGCATGAGAAGTCAACCCGGCAGTGTCCGGCCATGGAGACTGTGGCTCTGTTTCTTACTCTGTCACCACCTCTCCACTGTGATGCGGTGCCATCCTTGCAGACAGAGCATCACTTGTCAGTGGCAAGTCCTCATGGTCATGGCTGGTATTTCCTGACCACTTACCATGTGTCACATAGAGGACTCTGTCAGCCTCGTTTCCATAATTCCTTCCCACCGTTATAGGCCATGGGTGTTGGTATTGGACCCATTTTACAGAAAAAGAAAACAGAATATTAGAGAGGTGAATTAACTCACCCAGGGTCTAACAGTTCATTTGGTGACTGAGATGCAGATGTTCTGACTCTCACTCCTAAATTCGTAACCTTGGTGTCTCCTGCCTTGAATCCTGGCCTTCGGATTCTTTTTTTCTTTTATTCCTTCATCCTTTTGCTGCTTTGTCACTGTTCATGGAAGTATGTGCTGCTTTGTCATGATCCACAGTGGCCCGCCACAGGTAGGAATGAAGAATTGTGCTTCCAGAAAAGCACCCATCTGAGCAGGGGAGGAGGTGGATGGAAATGCCGGAAGGGTGACTTGGATTGGATGTTCCAATACCCACAGAAAGATGCCATGTCAGAGACTGGCAGGTCCTCGGAACCCCTCAGTCATGTACCTGTGTATTTCTGCCCATCATCTTCAAAGTCTGTTTTATCTTTCCACTCTCAGCCATGTTCTTGTCTTTCTTTGAACATAAAAAAATAATTTCTATTCTGGAACTGCCTTGAGAAATCGTGTTTCTCCCCTTCCTGGTCTGGAGGAGCAGTTAATAAGCTGTGACTGTCACCTGCAATGGCCTTGAGGTAATTTACCAGTCTTGAGTCACAACAGCCTAACTCTACCATGTAATAAGCCTCATTAAAGAGTTCTTGTAACTTCTCAAGAGCTACCATTGAAGAGACTATATATCACACTGTTCAATATTCTTTATTTAAAGTCCTGTATAATTAAAATTTTATGTAGTGTCATGGAAAATTTCTTTCAATAAGTAATACTTTCCCAAATCAAAATGAGAGTTGCATAGGTGATTGTATTTCCCCTTTTACCTTGTCTGTTGGGAAACAAGATTTATTTGATACTTGGACATAATAAGCATTGCCACTGAGGATCATGGTAGAGTATGTTTCCTCTCCCTCCACTCCTCCTTTACCTTTGTGGGTTCAGATCTTTGTTTCTGACTTCAAGTTTTCATGTAATGTTTATTATTGAAAATTCTTCCTGGAAATAGATGTCAATTAGAATTTATAACATTGTTTGGCCATGAGATGGCAAGTCATGGTGTGGTGCAGAATTAGCATTTATATTTCCTGCTTGCCTCAGCCTAGTTGGAAGTTCTGGTTGTGTATTATCACAGCCAGGGTTGTGGTCCGTCAGAGCTTCAGATGCCCTAAATGTATAGATCTACTTCCTTCCACAATGGCAGCTTGAAGGGATCCTTGTTCTACCTCACTGTTTGCATGTACCAGTGATCTAGAAGGAGATTTTTGGTTTATGAGATTTGATAAAATCAACAACAGCAGCAGAAACCTTTTATTGAACACTTGCTTGGCAGATACTGCACTGAGCATTTTGTGTTCTTTAACATGATCAGTCCTCTATCCTGTGTGATATTTTATTACAGGGTTGGGGAAACTGAGGCTCATATGGGTAAAGCTCGTCTAGGTAAACTCACACACAGTGCGCAAGAAGCAGAACCGAGATTTAAACACAGATGACTGTGAATGAGAACTTGCCCTTTTCCTACTTGGATACAATTGCTTCTCATGGCGATGACTACAATGATACCATCATGGAGACCAAGTGCTATTCTAAGTGCTTGATAGGTGTTACTGCAGCCAACACAAGGTGTTTTATTGTAACAGAGGGAATTTATGAGAGGGGATTGGTTAAACAGGACCTGGGAGTGACACAGAGACATAGCTGCAGGAACAGCAGCTACCACTCCTAAGGCTAAGGGCACAAAGGAAGAAAACTTGGAGAACGTGGCTTTTGGGACTGTGACTCAGACTCCAGAGGAGGGACAGCCACTTGACTGGTGCAGATGTTGTAGGCTTGAGGAGGAAGCTCTCTTAGAGCAGAGTCTGGTCCTTAGGGAAGTGGGCCCTGCCCAAATATTGGCTCTTTGGAGGGTGCAGGGAGGCTGGTGCTGGGAGTACGGGAAAAGGGACACTAGAAGCAAGTCCAATGCCTGCATGAAGAGTGTTGCTGGGGCAGTGCTACAGAAACAGCCCTTCCTCTACTGCCTCCTGTTGTCAGAAACTAACAGAGCAAGCTGTCGGGGAGCTGTGTGATTGGCTGATTGGCTGATTTCTAGTCCAGTATCACTGACCGGGTAATAGAAGGACTGGTTCAAAGCTGAGAAACAAGAGCTTCCTAACAGATGATGATTCTTCTTCTTCTTCTTCTTCTTCTTCTTCTTCTTCTTCTTCTTCTTCTTCTCCTTCTCCTCCTCCTCCTTCTTCTTTTTTTCTCCTTCTCCTCTTCGTTTGTAAAGCAGTAAGTCTGAACAGATAGGGTACAGGGGCCACGTGGTACTCTATTTACCCAGTCTTTCAGGCTTAGCAAAGGGTGTAGCTTACCAAGCTCATCTTCTCCCTTCCCCTCTCCTTACTTGGTGGTGAGTGACTTGAGGCCTACTGTGTCCTTTCCTCCATACTTGTCTGGTGCCAAAGGTAGTTTCTGGTGGATTCTGCTCATTATATGCTTGAATAATATAATTAGCAGTGTAGTTAAGTCACCACATATTCAATGACCACCGAAGGTGTACCCAGCCAGGAGACATGGGGTGACTATGGATGAACTTGGGGAGGGTAAGGTAAAGTTTGAGATCAGGGAAGGGAGAATGGTCATATCACTTGCAGTAGGAGATTGTTGTGAGCAAAGTGTTTTTATCAACCTCCACTGTACTGATTAGGAAACACAATTTCTCCAAAAATGTACATGCTTAGAGAAGGTGTTCATTCCTTTTTGTCTGAGGCTTCTTATTTTGTGCTCTTCTTCAGCTTCATCTTTTCATCATGAGCCCAATAGTGTACAACTTCCTATTTTTTTTTTTCAAATGAATGTGGAGTTACCAAGGAGAACATCCCATAGTTACTTGTTCATGGCAGCAGAAAATCTGCAACAGAGAAGTCCCCATTGGGACAGACCTGGGTCATCTTCACACATGTCCAGCAAATGAGTGAGCAGAGTGTGCCTTTGCTAACAGCTACCCCTGAGCTCCCTATCCAGTCCTGGACCAGAGTGTCACTTTGCAGAAATCACCCAGGGAGAGTTGCCGCTCCTTCTGACAGCTAAGGCCTTGTTCCCTGGCCTCAAGGGAGGTTTCAGAGAATCATCTAATGATGCAGCATCTGATCTTCAGGGCCTACAGAAAAAAATAAAGTGGCCCGAGGAAATGAGAGGGATTGTGGCATTCCTCTGGAGGCACCTGCACGCATCAGCCAGACCCAGGAACACTGGGTTGAGTAACTGAGGAGTACTCCAAGGCCCTTTCCTTCCAGCCGATCACAGGTTGACACCACTTCGCTGACAGAATGCTGACTCCTTAGAACAGGGCTGTCTCCCAGACACTCTGCCTTTATCCTAAGTTGAAGTATCAGTTACATGAAGAAAAGCTCATGAATCTTAAATGTACAGATTGATGAATTTTTTACATGTATGTATGCAGCGTGACCAGCTAACCTCTTCTACTTCTCCTGGATGACTTCGTGTCCCCTCCTAGGAAGTCTCTTCACCTTCCCAATCTGACCATATATTAGTTTTGTCTGGATTTGCAGTGAATATAAATGGAATTATAGAAAACACATATGTGTGTTTGGTTCTTGGGCAGATTGTTGTTTGATTCCATTTTTTACTAATGAGAATATTGAAAACGAGTTCAAAGAAATGGCATGGCTTGAGCGGGGTTTCACTCCTGGCACCCTGGGCTCTTCCCCTTTACACACCCCATTTATTATGACCCTCCCATTCATCCATCAAGCCAAACAAGCATTGAGAGATGGCTTTGTGTCGGGGTGATTCTAGGTGTTAGACATGTGCATAGAGTAAATTTTCCCTGTCCTCAAGGAGCTCCTGGTACAATGGGAGAGAATGTCCTCAGGTGGGTAATGGAGCAGGACTTGTGAGGGCACAGCATTCTGTCCAAGAGCCTGTGTGTTCATGTGGCTGTCCAGAGGAGGAGCCTATGACCAAAGGGCTCAGAGAGGAAGAGCTGACACTAGAACAGAATTGCATTCTTGGACAGTCTTCTTGCCACCAGGCTGTAAGATAAGGAGACAGGTAAGATTGGCAACATCTTTTGTATATGTTCTCTGGCATGTTGTGATCCTGGACCTGGCAGGAAATTGTTGCTGGATTCATGACCCACAAGAACCTGAATAAGCTTGAATCTAACCCAGTCAAGGGCCCAGGTGACAGCACAGGCCAGCTGACACCTTCACTGAAGCCTTGTGACCCTGAGCAGTGGACCCAGCTAAACTGTGTCTAGACTCCTGAACCATAGCAACTGTGATATTATAAATGTGTGTTGTCTTAAGCTGCTAAGTTTATGGTAATTTATTACACAGCAAAGGATAACTAATGCACACACTTACCTGAAAATATTGTCAAAACAACCCAAATGACATGTGGCTCTATAGGCACTATGAATCCCATAGGCCATGCAGAGGGATAGAATAAATGCCAGAGAGGTTTTGTTTTTTTTTCTCTCTCTCTAATTTCCATTTAGCATTTTACTGTCACACTATTGGAAGCTCCAACTTGTCAAGATGTAAACAAGGGCATTACATTGTTTAGGATGAGAGTTTAATTGTTCTAAGGCCCTAAACCAGCTCCTCTCCTAGCATTTGTAGGGCCCAAGGCAAGAATAGAAATGATGGAATACCACATGTGTAAAGAATTGAAAGTCATAAAATCACTGTTTAATATGTTCTACTATATTGCCAATAAATCTCCATAATGACAGCGTGTGTAAAGTGATGGTCTCAAAAGCTTGAAGTCAACAAAACATTAGAGATGAAGGAATTTAGTTGCTATTATTCTGTATGTGGGGTATTCTACTGATGGACAGTGTTTGGATAGCTGGTTAATTCAATAAATGTCAGATTTTAAAATTATTTAAAGCTGAAACTGTTGAATTTATGAAACATTTAATTGAATTCTATTAAGCATTTTTATAAAAATAAAGCTATTGGAATTTGGAAGTCCATCCAATTTTCATTGGAAAGGTTTCGTTCCACACGTCTTATGTTTTACCCCAGATCTGCCCAGAGGTGGGTAAAGTTAAAAGTTAAGTGAATTAGTTATCAGTGAAAACTGCTCCTCCATTTCCATCTGCAACTTTTGTGAATACCACACTTCTTCAGTGGTGTCCACAGCACCAAGAATTGGAGGATGGATAGAAACAAGAAAATGAGTATTCCACCCGCCTATGAGACACCATTCTTCATTTTGGAGGAGCCTGTTGCACTGATGATATCTGAGATGAAGGAGTCAATAGTAAATACCTAAGAGCTGGTACCCATCAACTTCTGCAAACTGAAGTAATACCTGTCCCAGATGCTGGTGATGGCATGATCTTTCACAACACTTAACACAGTAGCCTTAGTTTTTTTTTTTTTTTTTTTTAGTAAGAGATGTTGAGACATATTTCCCTGGGGCCAGAATGATGCTAGTCGCACAAGTGGATGTTCAGGTTCCCATTCCTGCTGTGTCGGTGCTCCGCATTGGGTGCTCAGTGACTGGTGCCTGTGCATTCTCTAATAATTGCATGTGTTTGTGTGTAAGAGAGACAGAGAGACAGAGCACGGGCAGTCTCCAGGACTCGGAAGGGTGGAATCCAGTGCACATGCCCCTCTTGCATCTAAGTTGGGAGGCGGACAGTGCCCCAGTATTAGGTGTTTAATCACATAGACATTTATTTCCTTCTCACATAACATTTCCAGATAAGAAGCCCATCCACCATGGTATGCAACTCCACAGTCTCAGGGATGCAGGCTGCTTCTATCTGGTTGCTCCCCTTTTCCTAAGATGTGGGCCTGATCTGCACAGCTTGAGATGGTTCCCACCAAGCCTGTAATTTAATCATAAAGAAGGGAAAGGCTAAAAGGCATGACATGCCCCTCTGCTTAAAGACCTGACCCTGAAGTTGTGTAATCACCTGTGTCACATCTCATGGCCACAGCCAGCTGAGAGATGGAGTCTTCCACAGGATTCCCATGTGCACAGCTAAAGTTGTTTTTTTGGAAGAAAGGGAGGAACAGAATTTGAGTGATGACTAGCAATCTCTGCCACAAGTCTATTTTAATATAAATTTGGGAGGGAGATGACAATTTGGAGGAAAGGATACACAGTTGCTTTAGTTTAGTTGTACTTTGTTTAACCAACAGACACAGAGGAAGGAGCTTTGGATGGTCTTAAGAACAATTGTAGGCCAGATACTACCTGAAACATTAAGCCAAGTTTCCTAACTCTCAGGAAAAAAAAAAAAAAAAAAAAAAAAAAAAACTGAACTGGGTTCAGATCCACAACCAGCCACAAACTAATACAGTAACTAGTTTGGTTGCATTCTTTCTTGGCCTCGGTTCTCTTCAGTAAAATGAGGGCTTTGCATTAGATTCCCAGTTTGCAAACAAGGTTCCAAGGAAGCTTAAGATTCCTCGGAGTCTCTTCAGGCACTAGGGGCTGGCTGTGAACTCTTCTTCCCTATTAGCAATAGCAAATCCATTTTGGTTGGGTGGGTGTTTTAGGCTTTGCATGAATTTTCTTTTGGGAAAAAAAAAAAGAGGCTGGGAGTTTTACTGCTAGACAGAAAATTTAAAAATGCCTGGACACTGTGACACTTGGTAGAGGCTGCATGGTGTGGGGTCAGGTTTCCTGGATTTAAATCCCAGCTCTGTCACTTAACTGTCTGTGGCACATCGGTCAGAGCTATTGTTTGTTTGAGCCTCAGCCATGAAATATTGTTTCCTTACCCATAAAATACAGTCACTGTTACATACCTCTCAGGATTACCTGGAGGCCTAAATGAGATATTATTTTTGAGAGAACTTAACACAGAGTTTGGTGTGAAGGACATATTTAATAAGTAACAATGATTATTATTATCATTGCCCCTACCATCAACTTTAGCACTGAGGTTTTAGCTCTGGGCTATAAAGTGTTTTTATTTTTTGTCTCGGCAAAATATCGTGCAAAAGAAAACCCTTTTTATGAAGTAAATAATTATTAGAGGATTTTCCCCTTTGCTCCTGGGTTTTGCACATTTTTCTCAAAACAAGGCATGCTAGAGTGAGCCCATTGTGGATGAAGTCATTTGATCCTAAGTAAGATGGACAGTTCCATCATTCGAAGGCATTATTTAAATAACTTTTTTTCTTTTTTGTAAAACAAGAGAAAACAATTTTGATCTTTTAAATCAGGGAGGAAAGTAATTCCATTTTAATGCTGCATGATAGGAAAACAGAGTGTAGAGTTTAAAGCACTTTAAATAAAGAGAAGGATACACAGGAAAACCTATGCTTTTTGTCAAACATGACTTTCTAGGACTTAACCTGACTCTGACTTTAGACCCTGCTTATTCCAGTTGGTTAAACCCTTGACAAACTTAAGGCTGTTGGACTCGGTCATTCCTCACGAGAGGGTCACGCTGGTCTCTTTTGCAGAACAGGGAGCTCTGGTGATGATCCTTGGGAGCCCAGAGCTCTTCATGTTTTTCTGTAGCAAGGTGGCTTTCAAACATTGTTTTGTAGAACAGGTTACAAATTGGGGATTCCCCAAGACCTTCAGGACTTTTCCAGTGAGCATTCCTATATTTCAGATAAACCTGGAGGTAAGTACTGCATTTAAAATTTTTCTTGTTAAATTTCCCTTACCTTTTTTTTTTTTTTCCCTGGGGGATTGAACTCAGGGGCACTTAACTGCTGAGTCACATCCCCAGCCCTATTATGTATTTTAAGTAGAGATAGGGTCTCACTGAGTTGCTTAGTGCCTCACTTTTGCTGAGGCTGGCTTTGAATTCATGATCCTCCTGCTTCAGCCTCCAGAGCCACTGGGATTACAGGCATGTACCACTGTGCCTGGCCAAATGTCCCTTAGTTTTGAGGATGTCTGTGTTTTAGAATCATGTCTAAAATTTGTCAGGGAGATTAGCACCCTTTAGTAAGAGTATGATCATCATAATGGAGCAGGACGGGTGTTTGAAGGGACATATCAGGATAAATGGGACCATCCCAAACCCAGAGAGAAAACACAAAGATTGTACCCTGCAGAATACAGGAAGTCAGGGTGGTGGGCACTCAAACCCTCTGAAACTCAGACACCTGGCCTTAGGAACTACCCTTCCATAGCATGTCTCTCTGTGACCCAAGCTGGCTAAAGCCATTATGTGTTATGCAAGAAGGTGAATACAAACTGAGAAGTGGTAAACATATCCTTTGAATTAGGCCACCTCCCTGCAAAAAGAACGATTTGAAAGATTTCTTACAAAGACTCGAATTTCTATAAACCTGAATTAACATGACCCAGCCAGAGATTCCCAGCTTAAGGTGTACGAGGTCCTGATATTATCAACCAACTAGTTTGCAATTATGATACCCTTCATCAGAAAAAATGAAGTGATCAGCTCTGATTTGTTTTTCTGAGTCATTACGATGTTTACCCAGCACATCAGAATGTAGTCTAAAAGCCTTGAATCCCTGACTCACCCCTTGAAGCAAGCAAATCTCTGAGATCATCAATGACTGCCCCTCTCTTCCTCTTCTTCAGTACCCCATTCTTTCCCAGTGCAGCGAGCCGATTCCCACTTCATGGAAACCCACTCATGATACCAGACCTCCTTTTAACCATTTCGTCCTTTGACCAAAGCTAAGCCACATCAGTGATGTTTCTCGCTCCTCCATGCAGTCCTTCCTCTCGGACAGGCGAGGCACAACCTCAGGATGCTGGGCTGTGTCGCAGAGCTGCCAGCTGTGGCAGGAGCAGCACGCTGGCCCTCCCCTGGACTTTCAGGCCATGCAGCTTCTCTGTTTGGGTTGGCAGCAACAGACATGTACTTCGCTTTTGCTGAGGCTCGATCACTTGCTGAGTATTTATTTGTTCCAAAGATTATTTGGCTATCCTCAGGAATCTAGGCATTCTGCCAACATTTCTCCTTTGGCATGGATTCCCAGTGGGGAATGTGAATGGCCCCTTCTCCCCTTCAGAAGGGGCCTTCATGACCGTTGGGTTGGAAGTGTTAGGGTAGAAAAGCAAAACGGGACCCAAGAGAGATGCAGGACTTGCTAAGATGGCTCAGACTAGAACTTGGATCTTCCGACCTAGTGTTCTTCCCAGGAGAATCTCTCAAACTTTTGGGAGCATATCATTACTTGAGGAACTTGTTTAATAAAGTGCAGATTCCCAGGTTCCTTCATTAGAAATTCTGATGCCAGATCGGCCTGTTTAACGTGCACCTCCTTGTGGCCACGATGTGGGGTATCATCAGTGTGCAAGAGATCACTCGGCCTCATGAACACCCACTCCTGGTTGTATTCACCCAGGGAGGGAAGTGGTGCTATGGGTAAATATGAAGAAGGCCCATACAACTTTTGCTCATTTTTAAAAATATCACATGATCTGGTGTAGTGGCATGTACCTGTAGTCCCAGCAACTTTGGAGGCTAAGGCAGAAGTATCACAAGTTGGAGGCCAGCTTCAGCATGTTCAAGACCGGCCCTGACAACTTAGCAAGACCCCCATCTCCAAACAAAAAATTAAAAGTGCTGGAGATGTAGTTCAGTGGTAAAATGACCTGGGTTCCATCTCCAGTACCATACACACACACTCACACACACACTCACACACATACTCACACATACACACACACATTTAATATAAAAATTAGAGCATAAAGAATATTATTCATTAAAATAGCTTTACAGAAAGGAAAAAAAAACATAAACTAGTCCTCCATCAAACCATCTTTCGACTTTCCAGCTTTGGAGGGATTGTCCACCCATTTAAGTAGCTATCAGTCTAATAATTATTTCGTTTTATTTTTACTTCATTTGGGCCAAGAAGTCCCTTCATTGTGTGACTTTCTAGCAAGCAGGACCCTTGAAAGCTGTTAAAGAGGAAAAGTAGCATTTCGCCTTATCAGCGTTTGCTGCGTTACTGAGCACCGTGCACAGTGCTTCACATCCATGCACTCTTTTCATCACATCCCGATTATTATCTCCGTCTTCCAGATGAGGAAACTGAGGCTTGGGAAGGATACGTAGCCTGTACCTCATTCTAAGCTGAAAGTCAAACCTTCTGACTCCAAAGCTCGTGCTCTTTCTCCCCTGTTGCATTCCAGACCTGCAGGCCAAAGGCAGAAGGTGGTGACTTTCAGGCCCCCTGCCCATGAGGGAAGCAGGAATCAACCAGGGGACAGGAATCACAAGTGTACCTAGTGCTAGGACATCCACTAAAGACACAGTGTTGCAGGAAGTCGGCAAACACCTGTGTGAGCTGCAAGCCTTCGATGCAAGGGAGGAGAATGGGACATTACCCTAATGGCAAAGCCTGTCATAGGTTTGGGGAAAGGATGACTAGTGAAATGACAAGTCACAGAGAGCCCCAGTCTTCCACGCAGCCATCAATTTTGGCTGATGCTTCATGTAGCTCCTTCACGGGGGCCACGAAGGATTTGAGATTTAACTCTTGTTTCTCTTCAGAGCTGAGACAAGACTCCAAATGGTGGGAAAGATGGGTGACAAGCTGGAGAATCTTGTCCTTAATAACCAAGAGGGCAGGTGTTACTAGGAACAGCATGTTTCCCAGAAAGGAAGTCTCCATTGTCACCAGAGAGTTGGAGAGTATTCTGAAAGCTTTTCTTATGATTTCCCTGGCATTTTCTCAGTCCTTCTCCATTTGCAATGAGAATTCACAAATGCTGTCATTTGACAATGTCTGCTGGCATTTGCTCTCTGGACCCTGCACTGCGGAAGGCATGGAAGGGGATTGCCTGCCCTTGGGCATTTCCTGTCTGGGAAGACAGCGTTCATCTGCGATCCAGCTAGAGCCTTCTTGAGTTCGCTGCGATCTCAGTGGACTTCAGGTAAGGCAGGATCTAGGCCAACAATTGAGAGGCCAGAGGGAAAGTAGGCCAGACAGGGGAGGGAGAGGCCAGGAGGCCTGGGTGTGGCCTGGGGCGCCAGGGACCCAGCAAAGAGCCTGGAAAGGAGGCTGTGCAGGGGCTGGAGTCACGTGGAAGCTAGAGCTAGGTGCTTCCTGCAGGTTTCCCTGGCTAGACCATAGCCTCTGGGAGGGGTGCCGGGTCCAGCTGACTCCCTGGGGCTGGCTCAGCATTCCACATCGAGTCCCTTGTGGGCGACACCATGGGGAGCAGCCTCTGCAATGAGGTTCGTGGAGAGGGCGTTTATTAGAGAGCACTCCTGGAACTGAGGCTCCAAAGAGGGGAAAGGAAGAGGGAAGTGGGATCCAGAGGTCACTGCGGAGCGACGCCGTCCCAAAGAGAGCCTCACCCGCTCAACACTCCCTACTCTGTTCTTAGTTACTCTCCTTATATCAAAGAAAACATTTGGCATTTGTTTTTTAGGGATTGGCTGGCTTC
Organism: Urocitellus parryii; assembly: GCF_045843805.1. Taxonomy (NCBI): domain Eukaryota; kingdom Metazoa; phylum Chordata; class Mammalia; order Rodentia; family Sciuridae; genus Urocitellus; species Urocitellus parryii. Next base: position 23,435,363 of record NC_135543.1, on the reverse strand, counting down.
ACTTAGCATGATCTGTTCTAATGCCATCCATTTCCCTGCAAATTCTATGATTTTGTCATTTTTAATGCAGAGTAATACTCCATTGTGTATAAATGCCACATTTTTTAATCCATTCGTCTATTGAAGGTCATCTAGGTTGGTTCCACAGTCTTGCTATTGTGAATTGTGCTGCTATGAATATGGATGTAGCAGTGTCCCTCTAGCATGCTCTTTTTAGGTCTTTAGGGAATAGACCGAGAAGGGGAATAGCTGGGTCAAATGGTGGTTCCATTCCCAGCTTTCCAAGAAATCTCCATACCACTTTCCATATTGGCTGCACCAATTTGCAGTCCCACCAACAATGTACAAGTGTACCCTTTTCCCCACATCCTCGCCAGCACTTATTGTTGTTTGACTTCATAATGGCTGCCAATCTTACTGGAGTGAGATGGTATCTTAGGGTGGTTTTGATTTGCATTTCTCTGACTGCTAGAGATGGTGAGCATTTTTTCATGTACTTATTGATTGATTGTATGTCCTCCTCTGAGAAGTGTCTGTTCAGGTCCTTGGCCCATTTGTTGATTTGGGTTATTCGTTTTCTTATTGTTTAATTTTTTGAGTTCTTTGTATACTCTGGATATTAGGGCTCTATCTGAAGTGTGAGGAGTAAAGACTTGTTCCCAGGATGTAGGCTCCCTGTTTACCTCTCTTATTATTTCTTTTGCTGAGAAAAAACTTTTTAGTTTGAGTAAGTCCCATTTGTTGATTCTTGTTATTAACTCTTGTGCTATGGGTGTCCTATTGAGGAATTTGGAGCCCGACCCCACAGTATGTAGATCGGAGCCAACTTTTTTCTTGTATCAGATGCCGTGTCTCTGATTTGATATCAAGCTCCTTGATCCATTTTGAGTTAACTTTTGTGCATGGCGAGAGAAAGGGATTCAGTTTCATTTTGTTGCATATGGATTTCCAGTTTTCCCAGCACCATTTGTTGAAGATGCTATCCTTCCTCCATTGCATGCTTTTAGCCCCTTTATCAAATATAAGATAGTTGTAGTTTTGTGGATTGGTTTCTCTGTCCTCTATTCTGTACCATTGGTCCACCCGCCTGTTTTGGTACCAGTACCATGCTGTTTTTGTTACTATTGCTCTGTAGTATAGTTTGGGGTCTGGTATCGCTATACTGCCTGATTCACACTTCCTGCTTAGAGTTGTTTTTGCTATTCTGGGTCTTTTATTTTTCCATATGAATTTCATAATTGCTTTATCTATTTCTACAAGAAATGCCATTGGGATTTTGATTGGCATTGCATTAAACCTATAGAGAACTTTTGGTAATATTGCCATTTTGATGATGTTAGTTCTGCCTATCCATGAACAGGGTATATTTTTCCATCTTCTAAGATCTTCTACTATTTCTCTCTTTAGGGTTCTGTAGTTTTCATTGTATAAGTCTTTCACCTCTTTTGTTAGGTTGATTCCCAAGAATTTTATTCTTTTTGAGGATATTGTGAATGGAGTGGTTGTCCTCATTTCCATTTCAGAGGATTTGTCACTGATATACAGGAATGCCTTTGATTTATGCTTGTTGATTTTATATCCTGCCACTTTGCTGAATTCATTTATTAGCTCTAATAGTTTCTTTGTAGACCCTTTTGGGTCTGCTAGGTATAGAATCATGTCATCTGCAAATAGTGATAATTTAAGTTCTTCTTTTCCTATTTTTATGCCTTTAATTTCTTTCGTCTGTCTAATTGCTCTGGCCAGTGTTTCAAGAACTATGTTGAACAGAAGTGGTGAGAGAGGGCATCCCTGTCTTGTTCCAGATTTTAGAGGGAATGCCTTCAATTTTTCTCCATTCAGAATGATGCTAGCCTGAGGCTTAGCATAGATTGCTTTTACAATATTGAGGTATGTTCCTGTTATCCCTAGTTTTTCTAGAGTTTTGAACATAAAGGGATGCTGTACTTTGTTGAATGCTTTTTCTGCATCTATCGAGATGATCATATGGTTCTTATTTTTAAGTCTATTGATGTGGTGAATAACATTTATTGATTTCTGTATATTGAACAGCCTTGCATCCCAGGGATGAATCCTACTTGATCATGGTGTACGATTTTTTTGATATGTTTTTGAATCCGATTTGCCAGAATTTTATTGAGGATTTTTGCATCTAGGTTCATTATAGATATTGGTCTGTAATTTTCTTTCTTTGAAGTGTCTTCGTCTGGTTTAGGAATCAGGGTGATGTTGGCCTTGTAGAATGAATTTGGAAGTTCTCCCTCTTTTTCTATTTCCTTAAATAGCTTGAAAAGTATTGGTATTAGTTCCTCTTTAAAGGTTTTGTAAAACTCTGCTGTATACCCATCAGGTCCTGGGCTTTTCTTAGTTGGTAGTCTTTTGATGGCTTCTTCTATTTCCTCAATTGATATTGGTCTGTTTAGGTTGTCTATATCCTCCTGACTTAATCTGGGCAGATCATATGACTTAAGAAATTTATCTATGCCTTCACTATCTTCTGTTTTATTGGAGTATAAGGATTCAAAATAATTTCTGATTATCTTCTGTATTTCTGAAGTGTCTGTTGTGATATTTCCTTTTTCATCCTGTATGCTAGTAATTCGAGTTCTCTCTCTTCTTCTCTTCCTTAGCATGGCTAAGGGTCTGTCGATTTTATTTATTTTTTCAAAGAACCAACTTTTAGTTTTGTCAATTTTTTCAATTGTTTCTTTTGTTTCGATTTCATTAATTTCAGCTCTGATTTTAATTATTTCTTGCCTTCTACTTCTTTTGCTGTTGTTTTGCTTTTCTTTTTCTAGGATTTTGAGATGAAGTGTGAGATCATTTATTTGTTGGTTTTTTTCTTTTTTTAAGGAATGAACTCCAAGCAATGAATTTTCCTCTTAGAACTGCTTTCAATGTGTCCCATAGATTCCGATATGTTGTGTCTGTGTTTTCATTTATCTCTAAGAATTTTTTAATTTCCTCCTTGATGTCTTCTATAACCCATTGGTCATTCAGTAACCTATTGTTCATTCTCCAAGTGATGCATGATTTTTCCTTTCTTCTTTTATCGTTGATTTTCAGTTTCATTCCATTATGATCAGATAAGATGCATGGTATTATCTCTACTCCTTTATATTGTCTACGAGTTGCCCTGTGACATAATATATGATCTATTTTTGAGAAGGATCCATGTGCTGCTGATAAAAAAGTGTAACTGCTTGATGTTGGGTGGTATAGTCTATATATGTCAATTAAGTCTAGGTTATTAATTGTGTTATTGAGTTCTATAGTTTCCTTATTCAACTTTTGTTTGGTAGATCTGTCCAGTGGTGAGAGAGGTGTGTTGAAGTCTCCCATGATTATTGTATGGTGGTCTATTAGACTCTTGAACTTGAGAAGAGTTTGTTTGATGAACATAGCTGCACCATTGTTTGGGGCATATAAATTTATGATTGTTATGTCTTGTTGGTGTATGGTTCCCTTGAGCAGTATGTAGTGTCCCTCTTTATCCCTTTTGATTAACTTTGGCTTGAAATCTATTTTATTTGATATGAGTATGGACACTCCTGCTTTTTTCCGAAGCCCATATGAGTGATATGATTTTTCCCAACCTTTCACCTTCAGTCTATGTATGTCTTTTCCTATCAAATGCGTAGGCAGCATATTGATGGATCTTGTTTTGTGTCTCTTAATTGGTGAGTTTAAGCCATTAACATTAACCTCTATCTCCCTTATAGAGGTATGCTCCCTTAGGCAGCATATTGATGGATCTTGTTTTGTGTCTCTTAATTGGTGAGTTTAAGCCATTAACATAACCTCTATCTCCCTTATAGTTGATCATTATTATTGAGATATGGTTTGTTCTTCCAGCCATATTTGTTTATTTATGTTACTAAACATGGTTTGTTTTCCTCTTTGATTATTTTTCCCCCTTTACTGTACTACCTTCCACTATTGGTTTTCATTGTTATTTTCCATTTCCTCTTCCTTAATGTTTTGCCGAGGATTTTTTTTGGAGAGATGGTTTTCTAGCTGCAAATTCTTTTAACTTTTGTTTATCGTGGAAGGTTTTAATTTCATCTTCCATCCTGAAGCTCAATTTCGCTGGATACACTATTCTTGGTTGGAACCCATTTTCTTTCAGTGTTTGAAATATGTTATTCCAGGATCTTCTAGCTTTCAGAGTCTGTATTGAAAGATCAGCTGTTATCCTGATTGGTTTACCCCTAAATGTAATCTGCTTCCTTTCTCTTGTAGCTTTTAAAATTCTCTCCTTATTCTGTGTTGGGCATCTTCATTATAATGTGTCTAGGTGTGGATCTCTTATGATTTTGCACATTCGGCATCCTGTAGGCTTCTAGGATTTGGGATACTGTCTCATTCTTCAAGTCTGGGAAGTTTTCTCGTATTATTTCATTGAATAGATTGCTCATTCCTTTGGTTTGGACCTCTATACCTTCCTGTATCCCAATGACTCTTAAGTTTGGTCTCTTTATGTTATCCCATATTTCTTGGATGTTCTGCTCATGGTTTCTTAACAGTCTTGCTGAGCTGTCTGTGTTCTTTTCATGTTGAAATACTTTGTCGTCATTGTCTGATGTTCTATCTTCTAAGTGTTCTACTCTGCTGGTAGTATTCTCAATTGAGTTTTTAAGTTGGTTTATTGCTTCCTGCATTTCTAGGATTTCTGTTTGTTTGTTTTTTATAACCTCTATCTCCCTTATAGTTGATCTTTTGCTTCTTGGATTTGTTTATGTAATTCATTGTGAAGTGATCTTTCATTGTCTGATTTTGCTGTCTAATGTCTTCCTTGAGACTCCAGATCATCTGAAGCATGTATATCCTGAATTCTTTATCTGACCTTCCATCTGCTGTAGATATTACCTCTTCTAACATTGAGTTGACCTGCATTGCTTGTGGTCCTTTCTTTCCTTATCTTTTCATACTGTTAGCATTTCTTTCTGCTTGGTGAAACTGTTGTGTTATTGAATTTTCCCCCTATATATTTATATTGCTCTTGTATAGTTGCAAAGTCTCCCTCCCAGGCATGGGTGGCGGCTCTGCCCCTCCTCCAATTGGGGCAATGTGCCTACCACGCCAGCAGGCTGCTGGGCCTGATCTGCCGGTCGGTACCAGGTCCGCCTACCTTGCAGGCCTGGGCGGGGCGGCAGCTCTGCCCCTCTACGGGCCACTGGGCCTGTTCTGTCTGTCGGTTGCAGGTCTGTCTACCTTGCAGGCGCGGGTGGCGGCTCTGCCCCTCTCCCAACCGGGGCGATGTGTCTACCACGTTGGCGGGCCGCTGGGGCTGTTCTGTCGGTGGTCGAAGTTCTGCCTACCTTGCAGGCGTGGGGGGGCGGCTCTGCCCCTTGTATCCTGCTAAAGTCCATGTGTCAGTCTTCAAGAGAGCTGTCAGGTTCAGAAGGATGCATTTATTCCACCTGAGCTTGTCAGAGGTGGGGGGAACCCTACGAGAGTTAGAGGTCCCCTCAAGTCTAGGTGGGGAGCCGCAAATCCAGAGCCAGAACCTGGGCCAGCCAGGCTCAGTGTGTGAAGCACTAAGCTCCCTAGGGCTGGGGCAGGCTGGGCTCAACAAGGGCTGCAGTAAACACTGTGCAGCAGTGTAGCATCTTCTAGAAACTCCTTTAGACTTATCCCAAGTCGGTTTATCTCCAGACTCTCCAGTCTGTGTCAACAGTACCAGTAAGGTACCCAGCCAGGCGCACAGTGAGGAGTCTGCCTTTAATTCTCCCTGGCCTCCATCTTAAAGCAACTCCATTAGCAAATCTCCTTAGCATGGCTTCCAGAATACATCTCACATCTCTCCACCCCCTCCGCCACCCTGACACTGAAGTCCAAAACACTTTTGTCACCTGCCTGGATCACCTTAGTGGCTGCCTGACAGCTTTCCCTGTATTCATTTTCCCCCCATGTTCATTCCCCCCAGTACATTTGTCACATTTCAGGAATTGGCGAGAGGGAACTTTTAGACCTACAGATCAGATCACATTACATCCTTGCTTGGAATACTTCAATGACTTCCCAGTACCCTTGGGATAAAATTGAAAATCTTCACTATGACAAACGAAGCCCTACTTGATCCACCAGTGGTTTCCTCTTACCTTTCATGTCTTAGGCCAAATGATATCTTTTCAGATAGTCTTCTAAGCCCAAAGAATCCATCCCCTGAGATATGCTACCACATCTATGTTCCTTTTTTTTTTTTTTTTAACCTTCATGACCATAAGTGCAATCTGATTTTATTTTGTCTCTGTTTGTTTAATTGTCTTCTTTGGATTGTTTGTCTTTTCTCACTCTGGCATAAGTTCCACCAAAAAAATCTGTTTACTTGTTTACTCCCTATATCTCCAGTGCTAACACAATAATGAAGACGGAGCAGGCCTTTGTATTTGTCAACTCTTCATCATTATAATGAAACACCTGATGCAGGCTGCTTATGAAGACAAGAAGTTGATTTAATTCACAGTTTTGGAGACTGAAAATCCAAACAGCATGGCATAGACTGTGGCGAGGGCCTGCTTCTTGACAGCATCACCTTGTGGTGAATAGTAATGGCGGGGTCACATGTGAGAGGGAGACATCACATCTCCAAACAGGAAGCCAGAGAGACTGGGGAGGCCAAGCTCAGGTTTCTATAAGAGCCCTCTGGCAAGAACCATCAAGCAGATGCAAGAGAAACCCCTTTACACTTAAGAACCTCTCTAAGGGGCTCTCTTAAAGGCTCCACCTCCTGGACACCTTGGACCCAGCTTCCAACACCTAGACCTTTGGGGAAAACAAATTCAAACTCTAGCTAAACCATAATTGCACGAATCAGCATTTGGTGAGAGAATGAATGATGGCTTTGTGTGGCCTGTTGTACAAATGGAAGCAGAATACAAAAGCACCTGCCAGATTATGATTTCCCAATTACATTCCTAGAGATTTGTACGGTGACTTATAATTTGTGAATGTTTTATTTAAAATTCTAGAAGATTGCACTATTTAAAGGAGATCAACACAGAGTAAATTGTAGTATTACATGATGACACTGTGGAGCTATTATGGGAGAAGTGGTCTTCTGTTCACAGAATGTTGATACAGAGTATCACTTCAACAGTATATTCTTTTATGATGAGGAGGGTGTTGCTGAGGATTGAACCCATGGCCTTGAGCATGCTAGACAAGCACCCTACTGCTGAACCATATCTCTAGCCCTTCAGAACAGTATATTCTAAAGGATCCTATTTTCTTTTAAAAAGCAAGCAAACAAACTATTATTCCATATGCAGAAAAGACTGGAAGGGTATTTGCAAAATGTTGGAGTTGGGGTTATCCTTGGTATTATAGTTATTCTTTCTGTTTTGCCTTTCTTATTTTATTATCTAGTGTTTTTATGATGGATTTGTGACTTTTTAAAAAGCAGCAGTTTTTGTTGTTTTACTTTTTAAAACAATATCAATGGCAAATCCTTTTGAGGGTGAAAGAATGATTATTGTATTCATTTTGCCCAAGTCCAAATGTCTCTACTTATGTTTGCATGATTTTTATAAAGAAGTTCAGAGTCAGCAGTTCTGTGGGGTGGGGCGGTGTCATTGGTGATTATATTGTTTTGAGACAGTCCTAAGCTGTGCAGGTGCCCTTGCTAGAGGGCCCCACCTGATCTGCTTTCCTGGGGTAGCAGCCTGGGAAATTCTGGCTGCCTGAGGTCTTTAAAAATCTTATATCCAGAATGGGACACTTGAGAGCACCCGTGGCATGCTTGAAGAGTGCCGAGTCAGCTGTAAGTTTTGTCAAAGCGCAGGGCCTGCCTGGCCAGAGAGCCTGTTTTCCCCGCCAGCCTGGGGCACTGAATTCCATGCCCATTCACTCTCTAGAGTACCTGGAACGTGAAACTGACATCCTGGCTGAGTGTGCTCATTCCACACACCAGCATGGAGAGGCTGAAGCCCAGGCTGCCAGAGAACTCAGACAGTGCTGTGCTTTCCTGAGCTGACTGCTGGCACAGGGGAAGGTGCTGGAGAGGGGGCAAGTCAAGAGGACTCAGAGCTAGCCCTGGAAAATGCAGTCTGCACTGGGGATGGCTGGCCTTTGTCACCCCAGGAGACCAAGTCCTGGTGACTTGGGATGTGAAGGGACAGAGAAAGTAATGGGCATGAATTGTGTTGAGATTGTCTTCTTCCTCCCTTCACCCTTACTTTCTGTCTGTATCCCTTCCTGGGCCCTCAGCATTGTTCTTTGAAAGCCTTTCCTAGCTTCCTGCCTCCATGGGACATGAGAAGCATCACTCTGTGAACAAATGTGTACCAGGTGCTTAGCTCGTGCAACAAGGGCTTTGGCACAGACCGTAGCAGAGACTGGGGAATAGAATCACAGTCCCATCCATCAGAGAACTTCCTGTGAATTAAGACAGACATACTTTTGTGGACAAGACCAAGTGTAAGGCATGAATGTCAGAGTGGACCCAAGATGCTAAATACTAGCATCCAAAGGCTGGGGTTGTGGCTCGTTGGTAGAGTGCTTGCCTGGCATGCACAAAGCACTGGGTTTGACCCTCAGCACCATATAAATGTAAAACAAAGATATTGTCCACCTAAAAAACTAAAAATTAAATATCAAAAAAAAGGCTGGATCCAGGATTGAAGGGGTATGAAGCTTAAATAATATAGGGGCAGGGGCCCTTAAAGAGATTTGAAATTGTTAGGGCTCTTCCCAGGACTTGGAGCTCCTTTGAGAGCTCCCTTGCAAGTGGGGAGCTCTCAGCTTAGGTTCCATTAGTTCCTAATTATTATTACTGTATTAGTCAATTCTCCAGAGAAATACTACCAAGGGTGAGTGTGTGTGTGTGTGTGTGTGTGTGTGTGTGTAGAAAGAGAGAGAGAGAGACAGACAGACAGACATTCAGACACAGACTGGGGGTGGGATTTCTTTTAAGAAATAGTTTCACATGCTTGTGGAGGTGGGCAAGTCCAAATTCTGCAAGGTGGGCCACAAGAAGAGTTGATATTACGTTGGAGTCTGGTGGCCATCCACTGGAGAAGGGCCTCTTGCTCAGGGGAGGTCAGTGTTTTCTGTTCAGGCCTTCCATTGATTAGACAAAGCCTGCCCACTTTATAAGGGGTGATCTGTTTGGTTCGAAGTCCACCAATTTCAATGTCAGTCTCATCCAAAAATACCCTTACAGAAACACCCAAAATAACCCAACCAAGTTGACACATAAAATTAACCTTCACACCTGGAAAATCCACCTCTGAAGGTGAGGTCAGCAGCTGAAAGGAGTGCTCTGAACCAAAATGGTCAGAGAAGGCTTCTTGGGAGGGGCGGACTTGACCCAGCCTCAGTGGGTGGATCTGGCGTCATGGCACCTGCTGTCCTTGCTTATTGAGCAGAAGGAGGGACTGGTGAGGGTGTGTCCCATGGCCCTGACAAACGCCTCGCCACAGGCTGGAAGGATCCTGGGATAGTTAAAGGATCAGCAGCCTTTGGCCCAAGTAGTCATCAGCATTATAACTTGGGGCCCACCTACCCCCACAGGTCCCCCGGGGGAACCTGCTTTTTTCCTTTTGCTTGTCCCCTCTGTCCTTTCTCTTTTCTCGTCACCCTTTCCTCCTGTCTTCAAGCTTCTGCCTCAGGTTAAATCAGACAAGGCTCAGAAGAAGTCACAGGGAGACTCTAGGGAAAGACCTTCATTTCCAAATCCTCAGAATGAACCACAGCCACTCAGCAGGCCCTGTGATCCCACCTGCGTCCCCACGGCCTGATGTTCAGCAAGAGGCTTGGTCATGTGTTCCCCTAGCCTGTGGCCCTTTGCTGATGTGGTGGTGCACAGTGCCATTCATCAGGCAGGTGTGATTGATTAAGGGAGCCCTCTGTGTGGCCTACACAGGGAAACCACTCCTGGCTGTCCAGTCCCCATCCATCCGTAAGTCAAATGGGCGATTTCATTACACCTTGTAACTGAGGGAGGCAGGGGAGCAGGGACCAGTCCAGCTCTGCATTTTGTGTCCCCCCACCCCCACACACATGCACACAGCTCATTTTGGTGCAGGGGCCTCCATCTCAGCTCCTGCTGTTTCTTCAGCTGGATTCTGCTGGGACTTCCCTCTGCAGTGAGTGGGTGCTGAAAGCAAGAAGCTGACACAACCACCTGAGGAGGGTACAGGGAAGGGCAAAGGCCAGTGAGGCTGCAAACCCTGCCTTCAGGACATTCCTTCCTGCTGGCCACCACCAGCCTCAGGTTGGCCTGGACTCTGGGGGAGGAGAAGCCTTGGCCATGCTTCCCATGCCAGGACCCAGTGCTGAGATCCTTCTGGTTTGAAAGCAGAGCCTCAGCACTCTGCCACTATGTCGGCTGCAGACCAAAGTTGAGTGGTACAGTGGTCCCTAACCTACATCTAGCACTTACAGGGCTCCGTGCTTTTGCTCACAGAAACCTGGAGGGCGCCGCATATGCCATCATCTCATGTTAGAGAGGTGAGAGAGAGGCCCGGGGCCCCAGGTTGGTTCAGGTCAGTGCCAGGACATGAAGCAGATCCCTCACCTGGGACTGGCTGCCCAACAGAACACACAAAGCACAGGGGTTGGCCATGAGTTCAGATGATATTTACAGGCCACGCTGGAGACCTGGCTGCATAGGGTCCTCTTCTAATTACTTGGAGCCAGATGAAAGATCTTCCATGGGGTAAGTGGCTACATTTGGCCATGTTCATGTCTAGTGGGAGCCCCTGGGGCCTGGAGGAGGGGGAGTCAACGTTACACTGACTGGGAAAGGTGATCCAGGGGGGTTGCTCAAAGCAGAGGAAGCAGAGACTGAGTCAGGGATCAGCTCCCACCAGGCCACCCCCACCATCTGTCCCACTTGGTGACTTCTGGCACTCCCTCTGGGGTAAGGTTCCCAAGGACTGGGGGCCGGGTGGGAGGGAGGCTTGGTTCCCACTGTAGCTCTCCCCAGGTGCCAAGTTGCAGCAAGCTCAGCTAACTGGCAAGAAAAAGAAAAGCAAAAATAGTGGAAATCTGTGAATTAATAAAACAGCCTTGAAGCAACAGCCAAAATGTGTACAAATCATGAAGTAATTAGAAGTGTGAAGAATTCTAGCGGGTCGGCTGCTTCCAAATCCAGCATCTGATCACTTTAGGGAGCCAAGGGCTGGAGGCCACGGGGAGTAGACATTCTTTCCACTGCTTTCTGATTTTGCCTCCCTGGGGGTCTGGGTTCCCTGGAAATCTTTTCAGAGGTTCTTGCAGTTTCCATGTGACCTGCTAGAATCAAATGTGGGCCTTCCAGGGAACCTGCTAAGTACAGGCAATGCCTTGTCCCAGTAGCTTCGTACATTTTAGGATGAAGCTGTAAGATTTCTCAAAGTGCTTTTTGGATCCACGGTCTTATTTAATCTCACTATAACCAAATATTTTTATCAGTGCATTTCAGAGGTGGAAACGAAGGCCCAGAAAGTGAAGTGGTGATATAAACCCAACTCCAAGAACTAATCAGTAGCAGAAACAGGGCTAGAATGTAGAATCAGGGACTCAGGAACCTTCAATTATTTGCTCATTTTGACATCATTTTATATTCAGATTGGCCTGAGGCAAAAAAAAAAAAATCCTTCCTTATCCTTCTGGAAACTTTTCAGGACCTAAGTCTCATCATATACAAGAAAAGGCTAGGACCAACATGTGGTTAGAGTTTCATTGTTTGGCTTTGTTCCTTCAGTCCTGTGGGGCTTTGTCAGGAGTAAGTGCTCCTGAGGGCAGAAGGGCATCACTTAGGGCTGAAATGCAGTGTACCAGGATTTGAAATGCTGAGGGCAGAGCCCTGAGAGAATCATGTAACGAGCTTGACGTGTGTGGTTAATTCCCTAGCCGGTAGCGGAAAGCTCCGGGGAGGATGGAGTTTACATGCTTTACGGCCAGACTGAGCAAACAGTGTGATCAAGTTACACGCATTAGTTGGCTCCATAACCAGAATAGAAATGTACTTGTTCGTTTGGGATGGAAAGTTTTCAGCTAAGCACTTGCCACTTGCACAGACTTGTCCCTGTTCTAAAGTTCAGCCAATAGCAAAACAGCCTGTGGAAGAAGTGTCCTGGGAGTCAGAGGGGCCTGGCTGTGGGGCACTAGTGCAAAAGGAGATTAAGAATTCCAAGACAGTGACAGTCATGCATCAAATGAAGTGTGCAGCCCTTCTGAGTGTGAGTGGGGCATGTGTGACAGCACAGTCATACAACATGAAGCTGGCCCAGGCTGGAAGTCACAGGAGACGTGAGAGTATGAGCCCAGGGCTGAGTGGCCCTGAATGATCCAAACACAGCTCAGCATGATAGAGGCGGAGACCATATACAGACTTGCTTGGATGCCCAGTGTGTGTTCCCAGAGTAGTGAGTAAGCAAAGCCAAGAATTTTGGCATTAACCCTGAGGGGTTGAAGCGCTCTGCCTCCTCCTAATTCACGGATTCCATATTTGACAATCTGCAAACGGCCTTCATAATAATAATACCCATTGCTGCTGAGGACACAGCACATTATTAGGCCTGTGCAGGTGTCTAGACTCATTAAGGGCTTTACTGAACATTAGCAAGCAGGCAGTAAAGAATAGTGTGAGATGGGGAGCCAGGGCTCTAGCGTTGGAGAACCTGTGGGGCAGGCCTACCTTTAGGGCTTCATCCTGCTGAGTCCTGGCTCAGTCCTCTGTGCATGGATGCTGAGACTCAGGATGTTAATGCCACAAAGCCCCTTTCTGTCTCTAGACCAGCCTCTCTCCATTCTGGGTATCTGGAGGCACCAGGAGATGGGTGCAGACCAGCTCCTCTGTCCACAGCATTTCAGCTGCTGGTCCATCCTAGGCGTCCTGAAATTCTGCTCCGTTCTGGTCCAGCACGAGCCAGGTTCTTAGTGTTCAAGCTCCTCATTGAAGCATTTGCGGCCCTCCCCGGTATGCCCACAGCCACTTCTCTCTGTGCCCACCATCTCTCCATCATGCAGAGCCAGCTTCCCACTCACCCCTCAGCAGCCTCCACTGTGGCTTTTCCCACCTGGGAGTCTCACCTGGCTTTGAGGCTTCTGCAAAGTTCCACAGACAGTGCTGAGTGCCTCTCCTCCATCCTTTCTGGAACGAGTACAGTCAATCCTCATAATTCACGGATTCCATATTTGACAGTTTGCCTACTCACTAAAATTTATTTGGACCCCCCCCACACACACACCCATAAATACCAAGTATTCATGGTACTTTTAGTTATTTATGGGCAGGCACAGGATGGTGAAAATTTTTCCTGGCCTGACTCGTATATTCCCACCTGAGGACAGACAGGGCAATACTCTGTCTTCTTCTTCTAATCCATTTAACGCCACATTTTTGTGATTTTTGTTGTTTTGCAGTATAACATGGCCCCTAATTGCAGTGCTGAAGTGAGGTCTTGCGTGTCTAAGTGCAGGAAGACTACAAAGGACATATGTATCACATATGCTCCTGGTAGGCATGAGCCAGTGCTGTGGGCTGTGAGTTCAGTGTTAATGAACCAACACTATCATCAAGAGGGGGAAGAGGAAATTCCCTCAAATGGCTGTGAGGTTGCTGCACTGGCGTGACCAGAGGTGCCTAGGAACCTGACCCTAGGAGCAGTGGTCTGTTGCTCACTCATTCAGAGTTCACCACGGCTTTGTAGAACTTTGATGCTGCAGATAAGAATGAACTGTATAAATGAATTTTATTTTTTAAAACAGGCTGAGCTTCTACAAAGTACCACTCATCATTCAAACCCTTTTGGTACTTTGAGGCTTCCTGCTGGGTCCAGGAAGCCTCCTGCTTCCCCTGTTCCATGAACTGGTTTTGATCATGATACTCACTCAGGTTCTGCCTTCTGATTTTCCTTGGATTGGTTTTTAACTCTCCAAGTGTGGCCCCCAGATGGACAGTAAGTCCTTTAAGGGCAGAAAACCATTGACCTTCACCGTGTCCTCCCTGAGTTGGTGAAGAGTCAGGACATGCTGAGGCCACACATGGAGAAACTGATTGGGTAGAATGTGCATGCTGATGGACACGAGGCTCCGTGGAAATAATGACAGAACCTGGGACAGCAAGGAACCCTCAGAACGGTCACCCCCTCTGGGTACTTGCAAGAATCAGAGGAATTTGGAATCATGAGAATCAGGGGTTTGGGGAAAGCACAACTTGAACTTTGGAAAGTGCCCTGTGTTAGATGTTGGCTGCTGTTGACATCTATGTGTGGCTTTGAGGAAAGCATCACTACTGAGGGGCTGCCAGGGGGATCTGCAGCCCTCCATGGAAACTTCCAGAGGGGCCCCAGAGAGTCAGATCTGCCAAGTGTTTCATGTTTCTGAGAAGACAGCATGTTTCAGATGGTCCTGGTCAGGTACCCTCAGGGGGCTGCTTTCTTGCTGCAGATCCTGAGTGTTTTCCTGTCGGCTTCACAAGGCACAGGGGATACGGGCTGGGGGTGGGGCTGGGGGGTCAGTGGCCCAAGGACTGTGGACATTTCTGGAATCCAGTAGACTGCCTGTGGGTTGCAGGGTATAGGCACCTGTGTTTCTTTTCTTTAGTTGGGAGACGCCAGTTATCTTCTTGTTGGTTGCCAAATAATTAGAGTTGCAAGGTTTTCCTTTGCAGAGACTATCATTCTGGGCTCAACTCAAATGTTATCTCTATCTAGACGCCGTTCCCAAACTTTTCCTACCAAATGAGGCACTTTAATATCCCTTCTGCCTGTAGGATTTCCCTCGAACTCTTCTCTTGCATTCTTTCATGTTCTGTTCTATTCTGTCTTTCATTATGGGTGCTTGTGAGTTCAATTCAACATCTCTGGAGTTTAACCATTCCTGAAGGACAGAGACTGAGTCTGGTTTGATCAGTTTATATGTGTCACCGTGTCTAGTACAATACCAAGGCTATCATAATTTTTAGGATTGTTGTAATGATTATTATCTATCAGACTGAAGGAGTAACTTAATGAAAGCCTTAACAAAGGTTATGGTTTTATATCTGGGTTTCTGAAGCAATTAGGATGTGAGTATGCCCAAGTCACACTCCTGTCCTAGATGTCTCCATGTGGCAGGGAGGAATCAGATCAGCCCTTCTCTACTTCCATGAGGAAAAGAGGCTGGTTGAATGTGGGAGACCAACCTTGCACGTGACTGAGTCACACTCCCCGGGGCTGGGTGCTGAGGCTCTCAGTCACAGGAATGTGGCAGAGCTTTCCCCACCCTTCTTGGGTTCCAGGGTCGGTGTCTCCTGCATGGGTGTGTCTTGCTACAGCCCCATGGGTGAAGCTATGCTCACTTATTCCTTTGTAATCTAACCCCTTGCCCTGTTTAGGATAGAATCTTCCATGGAAGTGCCTTGTGTGTGTCCCCTTCTCTTACTGTGCCCTTGGGTGTGTCCTACCCAGGTGTCAGTCAACCTGCTGACAGTGGACATCATGAAGATAGACTCAGCCCCCTGAAACCTGGCCCCTTGCCTCATTTGAATAGCTTCTCCTCAGTAAAAGGGGTCAGCACGTGCTCTTGTTCTCTCTCTTCCTGTGGACCCTTAAGGTCAGAGGAGCCGTCACAGTGACCCCAAAGAAAAAGGTATTGTGTCTCTTGTGTGGTTATTTCGTGCAGCCCAATTTGCCCAGTTTAACTGGAGTGACCCCTGAGCCTTTTAGTTGCGAGAACAGAAACCCGGCAGTTGAAGGCATGAGAGAGATGAGAAGGAAACAAGATATCCTTCTAGATATCTAGATATCTGCAAAGGTACTGAGGAATCCCTATTCCTGGAAACCTTTAGGAAATAGTGGCATCTCTCTGGCAAGGTTGCCTGGAAACAGTGCCACTGAGATGGATAGCTGTTCTGATCCAGTGGTCACGGGCCCCATCAGAACAGTCTGGTGGCTGAGCTGCTGAGGTGGAAGGGTCTAAGCACTTCTGTCCCACAGCAGTGAGCACTTCGCCCAGCTGACTTAAATACCATAACAACTCCTGGCTCAAAGAGTGGCAAATGCATCTCTAGGACATTTGACAATACCATGGGCTCTGAGAACTTGGTTCTTGTAGGGGCCTCAATTGCTTAGTGGCCTCCCAGCACAAGCCACCTGGGCACACTGATGCCAGATTAATCTACTGAAACACCTTGACCGCAGGAGCCTGAAGTGGCTTCACACCAAGGGATAAAATCTAAACTCCTTACATCTGGCTCTGAAGTCCTTGAGGGCGTAGACTCCATCTGATACTCCTCTGTAGTCTCCTCAGAAGGGTGGGGATGGCAGTGATGAAATGTTACGGCGGAGGCAGCAGGTGGATTTTATCTATGGTCCCTTCTGGAGAAATGTGAGACTGTAGACTTTACTTTCAGGCACTCAGTTCTATATCCTAAGGTAGAAAGCACCATCCATCATGATCAGTTTCACTATGGGATGTGGCTTTGCTTATAATTAGGTAGGGGCATTAGGAAGAATTCCAGACCTCATGAAATTAGTTTGAATTTGGGATGGAGGCGAAGTAGGGGAACAGGAGTTTTGTTGGAAGTTGAAGTTCAAGACTTGTTTTCTCCAGGTTCCTGCCATTCTCAGACAGATGGGTGCACCATTTCTCTCCTTTCTAAACACTTTTGTGAGAATCAGTAACTGCTTTCCCATTAGCCTGCAGCAAAGATGAGCAAGGGCATTCTGATTGGTGGTTGGCCCTGCTTCCTAAAGCATGATGCGAACACCTGGCTAATGGTTCAAGTGTCATTTGCTTAGCACGTGCACCTTTTTTTTGGGCATGGCTGTCGACTTGGGTTTTGTTTTAATTCTCTAGGAGAATTAAGGGTTCAAGGACAAGGTGAGCTCAGTTCTAGGAGTGAGAAATCTGAGTGGTTCATTGCAGTGACCTGGAAAGGTAGTCTCTGGCTTCTCGGAAATTCCTTGGCATTTCTTTTGTTCCTCTCTCAATGGTGGGGATCACATCCTGCCTTATGTTATATTTGACTTATATTTTTTATTAGAACATCAGCTCTTATAGAGTAGGGTCATTGGTCATCCATTTTTAATTCCCCCAGAGGCATAAGAGGTGTGTCTATATGTCACAGAAGGTGTTCTGTGACCTGAGACAGCCAGGTTCCATTCTTAAGGAAGGAGCCAGGGGACACCTAAGGACTAGGGATTACTACGGATGAAAATATATTGGTTTAATATCCAAATAATATTATTCCCATTATACCCATGTGCTTTGGTATTTCTGCTCTAAATTCTCAAGGCCTAACAGCATGAGTCATTCCGCTGCTTCTCCTTTCTCTGTGATTAGACGTGGGCCACACTAGGTCTTGGCGGTGGTTCTCAGCATCAACTGCATATTAGAATCACCAGGGGATCACTTAGACATCTTGATGCCCCGTCGGCTCTCCTGACCAATTAACTGAACCTCTCTGGGGCTGGAATCCAGGCTTCAATAGTTGTCAAACTCCTCAGGAGACTCCAGTGTGCAGCCAGGGCTAAGCATGAGCTATTTGAGGGCAGGGAATCTACTTTATTAATCACTTTATCTCCAGATCCTCATGTAATGCTTGGCACAGAGTGGATTCTCAGTAACTTCTATCAGCCTCTCCTGATGGATGACAAATAACCGCAAACAGCCAGGCTCTTAAACAAGCCCAGAGGCTGTCCCTCTTCCAGGCTTCCCTGTCTCAGTATTTGTATCCCCACTCAGGTAGTCGTATGAGCCAGAAATTTAGGATTTATCTCTGATCACCCTTCTCTCCCCCTCCCCAACACAGTCCTTCACTATGCTTGGTGATTTTAATATAATAAATATCTTTCGTTTATATCTGTGCATTTATTTCTATACCCACCAGCACCATCAAATCCAAGATTCTTTCATCCATCCCCTAAACTAGCTTAAACATTCCTGAGCTGGGCCACCAGTGTATTGCCCAGACCCACCAAGCCATTCTCCACACTATAATCAGAACCGTTCCTTCAAAATGCAAATGTGATTTTGTGACCTACTGATTAAAATGACTTGCTGTTGCTGTTAGGAGACCCATACCTCTTAATCTGACTCACAGGACTCCATGGTCTGGTCCACAGGCCCCTGTGGGCTGGTTCTATGGGCCTTATGGTCTGGTCTATGCACCTCTGTGGTTTGGTTCACAGGCCCCTGTGGCCTGGTCTGAATACCCCTGTGACTGGTCTACCAGGGTCCATGACCTTGTCCACAAGGCCCCATGGTTTACCCATAAGACCCTATGGACTGCTCCACATGGTCCTGGGGGATGATCTACTGTCTCAGGCTCCATTCCCTCTACTCTACCTCATTCTTTGCACCCCATCCTCTTTAGCTTTCTCACACTTCCTGAGTTCCATCCCCTTCACCCTTGGAGCCTTTCCCCCCATCTGGAACACTGCCCCCATCTTCCTCTTCCTCTCTGCCTAGTTAATTACTGCCAATCTTTCATTTCTCAGCTTAAGGACTCCTAACTCAGAGAAGTCTTCTCAGGCCCCAGATGAATGTTCCTTTGTCACTTGCTCTTGTAGCGTCAGGCTCACCTCTCTGTAAGCACTTCCCCTAACCTGTAGGTCTCCTTCCATGTGATTGAGTGTGGACCCATGTCTCTCTGTCCCTCTGGATGACTCCCCATGAGGCCAGGGGCTGTGGCTGACTTGACTCATTTTCCCTTCAGGGCTGAGCCGTGGGTGGGGCCACCATGAAGGTGCTCAGCAAATACTCTGACTGAATGCCTGAGTGTTTTTGCAGAATGCCTCCAGACTGCATTGGTTTTGTTGCTGTGTGGCCAGCTGATTTATCTGGCTCCATCTTCTCTCAGGCAGGAGCTGCTTCTCCTGTCTGTGACCCATGGGCTTCCCAACAGCCCGCTTAAATAAAACATGCCACATGATGTGTCTGCTTTGCCCTATTTTCAGCAGCCTCCTAAGATCTATTAATATCCACATCCATCAATTGCTTTTCTATGGGAATCTTCTGATGTTTCTTCATCTCCCTAGAACTTCCGTGAAGCTGGGTTGTGGGGGTCTTGACATGTGTCCTCTGAGCCCAGAAGGGTTTTCAGTAGTTCTGCTTCATTTGGGCTCTCATGTCACAGTGTCTTATGCCACACAGGTGCTTCCACATGTTAGTGTTACTGGCCTCCCTGTAACCCTGGGGCACTGGGTGGAGTATGAAGGATGATCTCTGCTCACAGATGAGAACATCAGGCCAGGATGTCTCTCAACTCCTGTCTTATCTTCCTGATGGCCTCTACCCCCCTGCTCACCTCCTAATCTTAAAACCACCAGAAACAAACCTGCATCCCAATATTTGTTTTTTTGAGCCTTCCCAAAACAACAGAGAGAAATTAGAACAGACTTCAATTACCTGGTTTTGTGACTTTATAAGACGCATCCTGTCTCTGGGCCTCACTTTACTGATTATGTAAAATGAGACGTTTGAACCAGATTATTGAGGATCCCTCAGTAGTAATAATGATGATAGCAATAACAAGAATAATAATGATGTTAGCTAACATCCATTGAGGACACCCATGCGACAGGCACTAAGAATTTTATATACGGTGCAGTAGTAATTCATTTTTAAGTCATTTTGTCCCCTCTACAAGCAAACAAAGTAGAGATTTTTATAAAATTTTATAAATGTTGAAACATTTTATAAATGTTGAAACTCAGGCACAGTGGAGTTAAGAATCTTGCCCAAAGCCACAGAGTCAGGACGTGGCAGAGCCAGGATTTGAATCTAGGAACCCTGGCTCCAAAACCTCCACTTGTAACCAGCTCCTGTAGAGGTCAGAGAACAAGCTTTGGAGTCAGAGCTGGCTGGAGGACTGACTGCCACTTACCGACTGTGCAGCCCCAGTCAGGTTACTTCTGTGCACCTGTCTCCCTGACGTGAGATGGGTATAAGACCTACATCAGGGCTGCATGAGTCTGCTAGGGACATCACAGCAAAATGCCACAGACCTTTATTTCCTCACAGCTCTGGAGGCTAGAAGGGCAAGATCAAGGTGTCGGCAGGGCTGTTTCTTCTGCGGCATGTCTCCTCGGCTTACAGATGACTGTCTTCTCTCTGTGTCCTAATCTTTTCTTTTAAGGACATCTGTCAATTGGATGAGGGTTCCCCCCTCATACGTTTACTGTAATTACCTCTTTAAAGGCTCTGTCTCTAATGGCAATCACATTCTGAAGTATGGAAGCTTAGGGCTTCAACATATGAACTTGGAGGGCACAATTCAATCCATAACAAGTGGATTTTGTGCTCCTTCAAGGAATTCATGTGTGTAAAGTGCCCAACTCAGTTAATGCTGGGCGCTTGCTCTCTGCCAGTTCTAACTCCGTGCCGGCCCTCTATTCTGGGGTAGTCATTGTTTGGACGATCTGCAGGCAACATCTCAGTGAGCACTGGATAGAATCTGTTTGGCAGCTATTTCTAGAGTGGAAAAAACCTCTCCCTCATTTTAGATCACTTATGGCGTGGTTATAGTCCCCGAGTTAACACTGGAAGTTTGAAGTCTTAGGAAAAATATGATAAATCACAGCCCTTCAGACTTGCATGGCTAACCCAAGCTCGTTAGCTTGCCTTTCAAAGGGAGGTTTACCCTTCTGTCCGAGCAGGGCAGTCTCTCCTTCCCCTTGCAGCTGACCAGCTGAAGCAGCTGCACATTTAATAAAATAGCAACAGGCTCTGAGAGATGCCAAGTGGTGCTGTCCCCTGCAGGCTCCCACGTTTACTGCTGGGTCTCACTTTCCCCCCTGGAGAGCCCCCTCTCCAGTCATGGCAGGATAGAAATGAATCACACAGGAGGATTTAGGGGAGTCCAAACATAAGCCAGGGCTGTTGGGTTCACGAAGATGCTATACTGTGTTGACATAAACATGAAAAGAAACATGGGATCTTTTCAGAGAAAGAAGCACAGCTGTGTCATGATGCTAACAGCGGCTGCTGTTGCCCAGTGCCTGGTACATGCCAGGTGCTGAGCATGGTACTGAGGTCTGTTACCTCTGCAGCTCACCCAGGTGCCACCCTTGCATCAGCAGAGCCAGGATCGGAGCCTCTTCTGCTTATCTACAGACCTCACAGGGGAGGAAGGGTCCAGGGCACATCGTGGGAACCTCATGAGCTGACCAGGGGGACAGGGGAGTTAGCTGCATCCTAACTCAGGAGGGAGTGCCCCAGTGCTCAGGCACTGAACCCCACCCCTGTCTACTTCAGAAATCCAAGGGATGGAGAAAAACACAGCGGTACCTGGGTCTGTGGGTTGAAGGACAGGAAGTCGTTCCCTGAGGGGTGGTGCCAGGCTGGGAACCAGAGTGAGCTTGCAAAGCAGAAACGTGGACACCTGAGCCACATTAGCTAGGTTCAGAGACAGGAATCTGTCACCTTTGCTCTTGTAGTTTACATCCCACATGGACTCTTTTTGCAAGGTTGTTCATCGAGTGGACTCTGAGAGCTTGGTGTTTATCAAGGAAGGTGGGGGCTGGGGGAAAGCAATCATCAATGTCAAGCCCCTTTTATCAATTTTTTTTCTGGATATAAAATTATAAATGGTCATTGCAGAAAATTTGAGAGAAAAATCTAGAAAATCAATTACAAAGGATACAAATTCCATTGTGATGAACATCACAAAAATGTTAAGGCTACCCTTCCAGTCCTTTTCCTACACAATTTTAAAACAAACAAAAGGAAACATACTATCTATCACCTAGCAACCTCTCATCATTTAATGCTGGAACATGTGCAGTTCCAATATCTCCAAATATACTCCTTAAACATGACTTCTTCTCCGCCATCAGCGAAGTGCCATAACTTAATTCCTTTGTTGTTGGGTTTTGGGATAGTTGTTCCCTTGATTAGTTCACCTGGTGGGGTACCTCATTAGGAACCTCAGAACAGCAGGCCAAGTGTCTATCTTGGAAAATCTGTTATTTCTATATTGTCCACTCTGTTAATAATTATCTCTAATATTAACTAGCCAGAGGTCTGAATTTTAGTGTCAGCAACTGGTATTTGTGGACATCTTGCATTCTTTTGTCCCTCTAATAGAATAAGTTCAAATAGACCTCTGACCTTTTATTCTAGAAGTGAACATTGGAGACAGATGATTCACCTTGGGAACTCCAGGCAGAGCCCCCATGTCATTTCTATACACAAACACACAAACGTGTTCTTTCTGTATACACGCATGTGGGTGCAGAGGGGGCAAGTGGCAAAAACATCCACACTGGGAGTAGAAAAGTCCCTATAGCCATGAATTTTTTGGAAGAAAATTGACAATCAGAGATGTATTGCAAAATGAGCCTTTTAGCACTTGGGTAGTGTGGCTGTTCAGGGGCCATGCTCTGTCACCAAGAAAACTTGGGTTTATATCCCAATCTGCATTGACTGTGGTCCCCAGGATATTCCTAGGAAGGAAAGAAGGAGGGAGGGAAGGAGGGAGAGAGATGACCTTATCAGGAATCATGGCTACTTTTATTTCTTCCACTGGACATGTGTCAGAGAAACGAGGAGGTGAGGAAGGGATGACTTAAAGACTGATGGAGAGCTTCTGTGAAAGCTCTCCATATCTAGAGAAATAAGGAAAAAGGCTAATGTCCTGTAACACAAATTATTCACAAATGCGCAGGTCAGTGTTATCTTAAATTTGTTAATGCCAAAGAGAATTATCTGTCAATTTTTGGAGAGCCATATAAACTTGTTACCTGGAAAAAAAAAATAAAGGTTGAGCAAGAAGTTCTGTTTATGACACATAAAATGAGGCTCCATAATTTGTCTTTCCACTGGTTCACTAAAGGAGCCCCTTTCCATATGACAATCTCCATGCAGAATTCTCCCCCCACCACCTCCCCCATCTGAAACATGGAACCTAGAGAGTGGGCTGTGGGTATTATCAGGAGAAGTTAGTTCTAATCCTGCTTCTGTCACTCAGTTCCCAGTCAGTGGGATTTGGACAGGTCTCTCTATTTTTCTTGGGTCTGTCTTTTCATCTATAAAGGGGTTTATATATAAGTTTGTAGTTTTTAGCTTTTGTTTAAAAGGAACTTTGGTGTTCCACAGATACTAGATTTGAGTTTGTAAAAATTGATTTTTTATTTCTCTTAAAATTTATACCCGAAATATATATCACACTCAAATGTGTTATCATTTTTTATCTGAAACCCTCAATATGTCAATTTGATTTTTAAAGTTTATTCTGTCATCTCCTTTTTAAAAATATGCTCTAATCAGTTATATTCTGCCATCTCCTTTTAGCTTAAAAAAACTTGAGATTCTCAATGTGAACTGTTTTTAGTTTTGTTTTTTTGTTTTTCTTAAGATGTTACAACATTTGTCATAACTTAATATCTATGGATCAAGATTTTCTCAATTACACGCAAGTAAACAAAATTAAGAAAGAAGCTGGGTTAGTATTACATAACAATCAGGTTCAGTGTTCTTTCTCATTGTCTTAGTAATTAAATGGTTAAAACAAACTAAAAATAGAGTGAGCTTATGCTAGTGTCTGTCGTGTGACCGTAATAGTCTGGTGTCTATCTTGTTCAGTGACTATGAGCCTTTCTCTTTTATATATACTTGATTTCCTATAAGATTTTGTTTTTTCAAAAAGCTTTCCACTGTGACATTACTTCTGAGAGTCTCAGATGTGACATTCTATATAAATTATATCTTCACATGTAAAACAAAATATGCTTGTGGCTTTGCAAACATAATTAGTATATACTAATGACCATCAGTGATTTTAGTAAGAGGCAGGGGATTGTAATTAAAATAAGCAAATGGTAACCATGTAGAAGAAGGGCAAGCAGTGTCCTAATTAATGAAATTTCTAATTATTTCCCCTGCTGTGTATTGTTTGGTTGTCAGCTGAAACACACGGTTGTATATTTGGGAAGAGGACATTTACTTGAAGCCTCAGAAAGCTTGCCTGTGCCAGAGCTGAAGAATTTCACCTCAGGGGGTTTTAGGGAATGGGTTTGGGTGATTGTTCAATTGATCATTCTAAATTAAATTACAAAGTACTGACTCGAAATTTGGATTAGAAAAACTTGGCTGGTGTATTCATTTTGCCTTCCTTCCTCATCTTATTTTATACAATGACCACCCCAATAGATTTAGTGAAGAAAAACTCCAAGAAATTGCCTCAACGCAAGCCTCTGAGGACTACTAGGAAGTTGTCTTCATGAGCAACTTTGCCCTAAAATATGAACTCAGGGAAGCCCAGTAGAGCCCCCTTTGGGGTCTGGCGTCCCCGGGTAGAATGCATGCCCCTCATTTGATGGCCTTGGTGTTTCAGGAGGTCAGTGAGGTCAGGCCATGGGATTGGACCTGTGGCGTGGTTGAGCAGGGAAGGTGGTCAAGTTCAGCCAAAGCCCAGAAGGTCTCTCTGTGGTTAACACCCTGCTGGGGTACCAGCCTGGGTCTTGAACTTTCACAGAGAGACTAGAGGGGCTACTGTGCCCATCACCCTCTTGATGCTGCCCTTATGTTCTTTATGCTGTGGGAAAGGGGCTGTCTGCAAAAACCATGACCCCCATCCTCCTTCCTCTAAGCCCCTTCAGTCACTGGATCTTGCCTTCGCTGTCCTGTGCTGTGGGTGGAACCCAGGGCCTCGAGCATGCTAGGCAAACCCTCTACCACTGAGCTACATCCCCAGCTCGTCAGTGGATCTTAAAGTCGGGTCCCTGGACCACTAGCATGAGCATTCCCTGGGAACTTACTAGGAATGCAGATTCTCAGTTCTCTTAGTTCAGGACACACTGAACCAGGCAGTCTGGCTGCAGCCCAGCCATCTGTACGTTAACAAGTCCTCCAGGCCTCCAAGTTGGAGACCCGTTCCTCTAGGCAATAGTTCACTTGGGCAGATTGTCCATTCCAGGGTTGAGTCTGGGTCCTTCTCATTTATGTCATGTCAACTGCAACTGACCTGTGTTGAAGCTTGGGCTTAGCCTAACTTTATTGGGTTCTGGTTCCAGATATTCTCTTCTTGCTTCAAACCATGCTATGGTGACCGGGCGGCTGGAGCGAGAATGGCAGCTGCTTTTGTGTCTTCCCCTGGCCTCAGCACAGACACACACCATCCGATCTCCACGGTTGTGTAGAACAGCGAAACAGCTCCTCTCAGCTGTGCGCTCTTTCTGAGTTGCCGATTTGAAGCCTGCCTTCATCTTCTCCCTGTGGTCCCCAAACTTGGCTGCACATGGGAGTCCCCTGGGGTCCCACTGGGTAAAAATTCTGATTTGCTGATCAGGGTGCAGCATAGAGTGCCAAAAGCTTCCTAGGCGGTTCTAGGCATGCAGCTGAGCTTGAGGGTCATTGGGTTAAAACATCAAAGGCACCTATAGGAGGAAAGGAGGAGGATGGGGCAAAGCTCAGTTGCTGACAAGAGGCGTGGTTTCCCCAAAGCTTAGCCCCAGGCAAGACTTGGGCCTGGGTCCTTCCCACATCTTGTCCCCTTGGACAGAGAGCCTCCCATCCTAGGAGCATTCTGTGTCCCCCTGATGAACATGAGAATACTAGTAGGTGACTTTTAGACCTTTCTAACTTTAATCAGTGCAAGCTATGACTTTATTTTATTTTATTTTTAGCTCAAAAAGGGCTAATGAGGAAAACTTGCTGTCCCCTCTCCCCAAACTTTCAAGCATTTCTTTATGAAGTTGTTTTGCTGGTTATCCCATATCTCAAAATAATATGCTTTCTCTGCCTTTTTTCTTTGCTTGTTTTTTGGAGAAGTTCTTGTTTGTTGATGTTGTTTAAGAAAAAAAAAACGGACAGAGAAAGAATTTAAATAGGAGTGGGCAAATCATTTTACCTCTCTATTAAATAAGTCGATATTTTGTAATAGATTTATCTTTGGGTGAATCCTTTTACCTCCTTTGCTAGAAAATACACACTGTGGTCAGCATCTTTGACTTTGATAAATGTCACATTTTTAAGAGCTGATGTTTCTTGTCCTTTAGCTTTAAGTGGTCACATTCATTATCTTTAGTTTCCATTTCCCGTCCATCAATTTTTAGCAGTAGCTTTCAACTTACTGCAAGAATAATATATTTCTTTTCCTTCCTTCCTCCTTCGCTTTCACCTTTCCAACACTTTTTCTACTGAATTTTTTCTTTCACATTGTCAGAGTTGATAGCCTTTACATCCTGTTTGTGACATATATATCCTCAGATTGATTCTGAAAGTTGAAAGCCAGTAAGTAGCACTTACATTATGAATTTAGTTTTGGAAAAAAAAAAGCCCCTCCTGGCTCATCTCATCCCACCCCTTACCACCTACTGCAATCTGAACAGTTTGCCTCTGGCTGCCAAGGAGGATTGAAGGAAAGGGATGGGGCAGGGAGGGAGGAACCGTCTGCTTTCCACTAGGCAGAGGCTGGTGATGGGAAGGGCCCTTCAGTGTTTCCATACAGATGTAATCCCACAGGCTCAGCCCCTCCCACCTGCTGGCCTTTGCTCTCTCTGACCTTGTCTGGGGCCTCTCCATGTGTCAGGGGGACTGACAGCATCCTCTTTAGCTGCTCCATCTCACCATGCATTCTGGACTGAGACTTGGGAATTCTTCACCTTTCCCAAAAGTGCTGAGATCCCTTGGCCTCTGATCATTTCCTGTTCTGTTGGTTATGTGGGCTTACATTGAGTATACCCCTGCTATCATCTGGAAGGGGAGATCAGTGCCTGCTTGGTCCACACTCAGTACAACATCTAATCTGTTGTTCCCTCCGCAGCTGCTTCCCAGAGGGACTTGAAGATTTGGAAAGTCCACATTGGAGATAGGACTTTCCTTGGATAACTTTCCACTTGGCAGGGAGAAACAAGGGAAAGACAGACACGATAGTGTAATATATTGTACTCATTGGGTTGCCTTGGTAACAGCCTCCCTTTGGAAACAACACCTGGGAGATTGGGGGAAACAGGAGAGCCCATGTCAGCCGATCTGACAGGCGTTTGAATGAGGGTGGGAGGAGGGACAGTAGTTACCAGTTTGAAACTGCTGAGCAGCAAAGATCAGGCTAAATGTCTGGGAACAAAGTCATGCTTATCATTGGTATCAGGAGGGCCCCAAACCTGTTCAGTCATGCAAACAAAAGCCTCACAAGTTGCCTGCAGCCTGGAGGGGAGAACAGATAGCAGTGCTTTGGGGGCTGGGACTCTGCTTAGTGATATTATCCTTTCCCCTACTGCCATGAAGACTCCCACATCTCCCTTTTCCTTTCTCTTTCAGCCCAGAGAAACTTATATATATATATATATATATATATATATATATATATATATATATATATATATATAATTTTAAAAAATACCTTTATTTTATTTATTTATTTTTATGTGGTGCTGAGGATCGAACCCAGGGCCTCACATGTGCTAGGCGAGTGCTCTACCGCTGAGCCACAGCCCCAGCCAGCAGGGAAATTTTTAAGGTGCCAGAAACCATCCTCCCCAAATACCCAAGGTGACACCTAACCTTTGATAACCAGGGTATATATCGCAATAGTTAAAATTTAAACTACAGGTCTCCTGGGAGAGGTCACCCAGTAGAGATGGCAGAACACAAATCTTTACACAGGTGTGAAAGGTGATGGGGTGTTTGAAAAGGAGGAAGAGACAAACTGCAGAAAAGGATCAGAAATCAACTTGGAACCAGGCAGATAGATTTATCTTCCCATTGGTATAGGTCTGGCTGTTCCCCATCCTCCGACTCACTCCTGGTCTCTAAATTCCCAGGGGACCCTTTTGAAGGGACCCTGTGCAGAGTTGTAGTGGGAAATTAGGACTTGGATGAGGATGAGTAGAGGAGAACCATCTAGAGAAGGAAGATGGCGGAGTGGGAGAGGAGGAGAATCAAGTCTGGGAAAGGATGCTCCTGGGTGGCTGGGAAGGAGTGGGAGGAGGAATGAGGGAAGAAGGGAGACAGCAGAAGACTTAGCAGCAGCTCCCAACTCACTACAGAAACAATATATTTCCTTCCTTCTTCCCTTTCATCTCTCCAATATTTTTTCTACTGAATCTTTTCTTTTACATTGTCAAAGTTGATCACGTCTTGTTTGTGACATACTTATTCACAGATTGATTCTGAAAGTTGAAAGGCAATAAGTAGCATTTACATTATGAATTTAGTTTTTGAAAAAAGCCCCTCCTGGCTCATCTCATCCCACCCCTCATTTCCCACTGCAATCTGAATAGTATGTCTCTGGCTGCCTCAGAGGGTTTAAGGAACGGGATGGGGCAGAGGGAGAAGGAACTGGCTGCTTTCCTCCGTGCAGAGGAGTGGGAAGGGCCCTCCAGGGTCCTATGGAACACTGAGAGGCTGAGGGTGTTTTCTGCTGGACATTTAAAGTTATGGAACTAAAGATGAGCAATGAATGCCAGCATTCTGTGCAAAATGGCCCTAGAAATTGGCAGAGCACCACACGCTCTACAAATTGGCAGAGAATATTTTGCTATGCAGAGCAGAAAAGAGATGGACATGTGAGAATCTGCATGTGATTTTGTGCCATTTGATACTGGCAATGGGAGCCACAGTTGTCTTCCTTGGTTTTTAATCTGATTGCCATCCCTGTCTCACAAAAGAAAACAGAGGAGAAGGAGCAGTCCCTGGTTGACGACTTCGGCACATGGCAAGCAAATGGTGATTGGGTCCCATCAGCCCCATAGTTTGATTGGCAGGACAGCCCTTCTTGGGACATTTAATTCCCTCGGGCTGTAGAGCCTTCTGGTAAGGGCATAGAATCTGGAGTTTGACTGCTGGGGTTTGAAGCCCAGCTCTGCCTCTTTCCAGCTGTGTAGACTTGGGCAAGTTGTTTAACCAGTTTGTGGCTCAGTTTCCACATTTGTAAGATGGAGGTGAAACCACAGAGGATGGATTTCTGCAAGGACTGTCCCCAGGGCATCCAGATGCATGAGACTAGGAAGCTTCTTTCTCTTCACAGAACAGAAGAGGGTGACATTCTTGCTCAGGCCATCTCAGTGGGGAATGAAATGGGTCCTTCTGAGCTGGCCTCACCTTCCTCCCTGGCCTCGTTTTCCACCTGTGGCCCAGCAGGATTCATCCCAATAGCCGTCTCTCTATTCTCTCAGTGTCAGACTTCTCAAGGTCATGACATTGACCTTGAGAAGGTATCCACCTCTTGGATAGTCTCAACTCACTCTTCAAGTCTCAATTTAAATTTTTCTTTTAAATATATATTTTTTAAATTGGAGATGGACACAATACCTTTATTTTATTTATTTATTTTTATGTGGTGCTGAGGATCAAATCCAGGGTCTCACACATGCAGACGAGTTCTCTACCAATCCCAGCTCTCAATTTTAAATTTTTAAAGGAACCTGCCATTTCACCCCAAAGTAATTGTCCCCTTGTCCCTTAGCATACTGTACTTTTCCATCAGACATCTATCACCACTGTGATCATCCAGACCTACTCTTTGTACCATTATTTGTGTTCTATCAGTCCCTCCTCCCCCAGACTAGAAGATCCATGGGGCCAAGGACTGTGTCTGTTTTATTTGCCCTTAGATCCCCCACTGCCTGGTACATAGTGATACTTAATAAATATTACATGAAAGTATTGAATATTTAATAATGCTACAGGCAAGTGCTTAGAACAGTGGAAAGTTGCTTTGCAAATGTGTTTTATCTTAACTTTATTGCCATCCATGGAGCTACCAAACAGTAAAAGAGGTGTCTACCACAGCTGAGCCTTCCAGAAGAGTCAGGCACAACGATTCATAAGGAGGGTTTACTCAAGTGGCTCAGTTTCACGAGTTCCTTGATGTCTTGCGCTGTGGCTGCTCCTGAGGAAGGGAGGTGGAGAAGCGAGGCTGGGGAGACAGCTTGCACTCAGTCTTGGGGAACAACCCCCTGCGTTTGTCTGTTTGTCAGTGTGGTGATCTGAAAGCCAGAGACGGAAACAGAAGTGAGGGCCAGGGAGCTCATTTGAGGTCTCTCCAGGTTTGGGCCGTCTTCCTTCCATGTTGTTTGAAGCCCTGCCCTGCAGGATGCCCAGGAGAGCGTGCCGTTAACTGGGATTTGCAGCCATTCGCTCCCCTCAGTGCGGTCTCATTCTGTTTTCTGGAACTCTCTTGCACATTCCTCTGCAGCCTTCCCCTCCTTCTCCCTCTGATCAGCTCCCGTGTGACTTCACCATTGGCCACTCCTTTGTCCCAGTTCCTGGGTGCTATTTCACTGCAGTCTGTAAACCCACCCTCACCTTTGATGCTCCCTTTTTTGGGGGGGGGGAGTCACCGAGGATTGAATTCAGGGGCGCTCAACCACTGAGCCACATCCCCACCCTATTTTGTATTTTACTTAGAGACAGGGTCTCACTGAGTTGCTTAGTGCCTCACCATTGCTGAGGCTGGTTTTGAACTCACAATCCTCCTGCTTCAGCCTCCCAAGCACTGGGATTGCAGGTGTATGCCACTGCCCCCAGCTTGCTCCTTCATGTTGATCCCCTTTGACCTCCTGCTCTCGTCCTACAGAATTGACCACAGTTCCCCCAGGAAGTCACACCCTCCAGAGGGAACCACTTCCCTAAGCCCCTCTTCCAAACATTTTCTACTGTAAGTCATTCCCATCCCTGAGTCTTCATTTATTCATCAACTTTTTGCTGAGTGTCTACTATGTGTCAGGAACAGTACATGCCTGTGGGCATAAGGGTAAACCAACCACCATGACCTCCACAGGCATGTGCCTTGTATGCTGTGAGCTAGAAGGAAAAGTTAACTCAGAAGATGTCATTTCCCCAGGGAGGGTGACTTTGGGACACAGCATGGGTAAGGCCGCTCAAGTTCAAAGAGGACAGCATCATACGCAGCAGATGGACTTGCAGGAGCCAGGAATGTGACAAATCAGGGATGCCACCGATCCTACAGTGTTCTTGCTACAGGGAAGCAAAGGTGAACGGTTCTTGTACCTGCTGGCACTTGGGGCAAGAGATAGACGTTGAAGTGTTTGCCACTTAATCTACATAGTGTGGATGAAGGAAGGGGAGCAGCGTGATCCCTCCAGGAGAGCATTTTACCTCCCCTTAACCCTTTCTCTTGGGTCACAGCAGTTCAGGACACACGCCCTACACGTCCTCCATTGGGACAGGTCCTATTTGCAACCCCTTCCTGGGGCAGTCCTGGCGTCCAGCTCAGCTCTGCAGTATGGAATGGTGGCAGTTGATGCCATATTGTCCATAGCGACTTTTCCATGATACCAAAGAATTATGCAATGATTTCAGGAGATTCACTGCCCCAGCCCCTTTGTACTGGCCAGTCCTTGGAAGGAGGTAGAAAGAGAAAGTCCAGCCTAAGTGGATGTCCTGGGCACTGGCCCAGAGCTTGGAAAGTCAATAGACATTTTACAGACTTACACTCATTCACCTTTTTTTGACAACTCGGGGGGGGGGGGGGGAAAGCAGAGCAGGGGCATTTTGGCCCCAGGAGCCTGGGGTGGCATGAGGTGAAGCTAGGACTCCATCCCTTTCTTCCATCCCTTATGTCAAAGTCAGAACAGAATGATCCCCAGGGTAGAGAGCTCACTCAAATCCGTGTTCCATTTGGCCTTTTGTTTTATTTCAAAGAAGTGCTCAACTTACATAACTCAACAGAGGGAGGGGGCAGGCGCGGGGTCCCCATCTCCTGTTGAGGTTCCGGCTGGCTCGACTCTCCCAGCAACACCCGGCTGCGCTGGACTTCCTCTCTGCCTTTCCCAGCTAGGCTCTAGAGTTGCCCCCAGACTCTATGTCTGCCCCCACTGAGGATTCTAATTTGCAATTTAAGTGTAAAAAAAACAGACTCAGAACTAAGAACGATTTCCACCGGTTCTTACAGAAAGAAAACTGTTTTGTCATTGGTAACAGAAAAGACCTAGTTCTAAAAGCAACCCTCTTCCCACCCAGAAGATTCCCCCTAGATGGTGGGGGTTCTGTCCCCTCTAACCTTACCTGGTGAGCAGTCATGTCACTCATCTTACTCAGGTGAGAAGTGACAGGTGCTGGGAGAGGCAGGTCCCCGCAGGTTGCCTTGACCTGGTCTCAGCCCCCTGCCCCTCTCCTGCCTTTGCCTCCCTGCTCCCTGCTCATTAGGAAAGCTCTGGCCCTGAAGCACAGGAAGCCCAGGGTTTTGCCTTCTCCTGTGAGCCTCATGGTGCCCTGTCCCCATAGCATTGGTAACAGAAAAGATGAGGAGGGGATGAGGAGGGCTTGGAGGCAGGGTCTGCACACACTTCTGGGGGTGGCCCTGCTGGCTGACTCCTCTATTGTTCCTGGCACTAGAGAACTCCAGGTTATAACAAGGAGAGGGAGCCTGGCCAGTGCTGGTTTTTGAGAACTCCTTTAATCCTGAGCATCATTTATCTGGCGAGTGTAGACAGAGGGAGAGACAAAGCAATGGTTTACTGCATTTCCAACCTGCCTGCTGCTGCCTTGGACTCCCAGCTAAATGCCTACACCATGCAGGGAAAATCCGGTTCCTACCCCAGGACTCCCTGTCCTGGGGGAGCTGTGCAGTCTTCGGCTGCCCAGAGAATCGCGTTTGTTGGGCTGGCATGCTGTGGTGTGTGGGTCCTGCTGCTGCTGTGTTGAGGTTCCAGCATTTTTTGCAGTGAAGACTATCAGTGAGGATGGTCAGCATGTGCCTAGTGCTGGTGACAGAGGTGGACTGCTGCCTCTGGGATGGAGTAAAGCTTCCCATGGTCCCCTCTCCTGCTTGCTTTCTTCCCATTACTCTGCCATCCCCTCCCAGCTCTCCTTTTCTCTCCTCAGTCCCCTTCCCTGATCTCCTTGCTCTCTGTTCCACCCTGGGTCCACACCCTGGCTCGTATCTGTGGGATTCCGAGGGTCTGGTTTCCTGCAGATACAAGTAAGCATGGCTGTCCCCGTGCTGTGATCCCCTTACTGCCTTGGTTACCCCTGAACAGACAGAGGCATCTTTTGCACCTGGCTCTGCTCAGACTAAAATGAAGCAGAACTTGCCTGACCCAGCAGACCCTGGCTTGATCCCACAGAGACCAGGTACAGTGCAGAACACCAGCCCTGCACCTCCTCCACTGGGGCAGGTCCTGTTTGCCACCCCCTCCTGGAACAGTCCTGGGGTCCAGCTAGGCTCTCCAGTCTGGAATGGTGGCAGTTGATGCCATATTGTCCGTAGCGACTTTTCCATGATAACAAAGAATTATGCAATGATTTCAGGAGATTCACTGCCCTGGCCCTTTTATACTGGCCAGTTCTTGCCATTCATAGCTCTTAGCCCACGGACTCAGGGTCCCCTTCCTCACTTACGGATCCAGGAGGTCATCCTGAGATCCAGAAAATGCCTTGATGAGCCTGCTCCAAAAAGAGGTACCTCTGCAGAACCTGGCCCCCTCTATTCTAGTGACCGGGGAGGAGTCCTTTCCTTCTGACAGCCTCCCTTTCCTCACTTGGCAGTGGAGGGGGCCTCAGCTCCTGTGTGATTACTGGGCACTCACCTGCACTGATCAGACACCTGAGGACCAGGACAGTCACCTTTCTCCAAACAAAACCGAAACCAGCTAAGAATGCACATGCCCAGGGCAGGAAACCCAGTGTCACATTAAGCTGATTTTCGGTTTCCTTTACCTAAGAACCTGCAGTAGGTTGAGGCCTTGGCCCACCTCCCTGGTCTGCTTGCTCTTTTGCTTTCTCTTATCTGACAGCTGGTCACTTCCCTCCTCCTATTCCGTATGCAGTAGAGTCTGATGACTTCCCATGGGGCCTTGACCATGCAGATGGAGAGGCCTGTGTGTGTGTGTGTGTGTAGAATGCCTCCCAGGCTTTCAGGGGATGCACTGTTCCCAAGAGGCTAGTGGTGTTCCCTGGTAGCCCTCCTGCTCCAGCAAAGGAGCCAAGGTGAATGCAAGCACAGAGCCCCAGGTCTCCTTCCAATAGGCCATGCCCCGGGATGTGCTTCTCTGGCACATGGTTCTGACTCTGGGTAATAACCTACCAGTGCAGGAGGTGCTCCCAGAGGACAGCAGGCCCGGGGCACCGGACACGTGGCGACAGAGTTCGTGAGTTAGAACAGAGCAAGTGGCATTGCCAGAATGGACTTGCTTAACCAGGTGGTGATTCTTGGTGGATTTCTTCCTAGACACAACGTTCTAGGTCACATGTCTCAGCATGTTCTGGAAGAGAAGGTCAAGGTAATTAACCCAAAGTTCCCTCCAGGCTCCTGCCTCCACTCCCCTCCCAAGCAGCAGAGCCGCCTGTGCCTGCCTCTTGTCCTTCTGCCCCTGGGGACTGCCTCATCTAAAACCTGGTCACTTCCCTCCAAATGAGGCTCAGCACACACACACACACAGTGACTGGGGGGTCAATACTGCTCACTGTGAGAAGCCTACTTCCTGTTGGAGTGTCGAGCCATGCCCTCGAGAAAGGGGAGCCCTGAGAAAGGGGAACCCTTCTGATCTCCAGGGTCAGTGGCTGTTGCTAGGCAAGTTGTCAGTGTTGATAAAGTTGAGCTGTAGTCCTGTCACCTCCAACTTATGTGTCTACTTTGGGTGGTGCATTCGTACCCGCAGCCCATTTCCTTGTCCTGGTGAGGAAGGGGCCATTCCCACTTCACAGAGATGAGCTCTTGGCTGGAGAGCTCACAGCAGCAGCAGGGCAAACCCAGGCCTCCTGCCTCCAGCTCTCCTCTGCTGTGACAGCCCCATGTGGGCCAGGGATTGCTGCTGTCACTCAAGCTGTCAGAGCACCTCTTCTGCAGCTTGTGAACAGGGAGATGCCATCGCCGGGAGAGGCAAAGCTTTTTTCTGCTCTAGGAATGATTCTTTGGTCTGTGAGCACAACCTCCGTACGTGATCAGCCTCCCTGGGAATAGCAGGAGATCACCCGGTGCACACATTCGCTGGATAATGGTCCGGCGTGCCCAGTGGGAAGTCGAGAACTCTATGAACCTTAAAGGATTGAATCCAGGATTTGAATCAGATAAGAGTTGTGAAATTCTTGTGTTTCTTGGCTTCCCTTGTAGGGAGGAAAAAAGTATTCCATATTTGAATGGATGGTTGCCTGCAGCGTGGGGCTGCTCAGGATGCGTTTTCTCTGCTCAGTTGTCGTTGTTATTATGATGATTATTTATTTATTAGTGGTGCTGGCGATTGAACCCAGGGCCTTGTGCATGGTGTTATTATTTATTAGTGAGTCCATGAGGGATTAGGCACTGGGATTAGATGAGGCACAAGATAAAGGAGTCCCAAGTTTCTGGGAACATGGAACACTAGCAACGGAGGCTATAAAAGAGAGGGACAGGGGAACTCAGCCC
Source organism: Urocitellus parryii (assembly GCF_045843805.1). Lineage (NCBI taxonomy): Eukaryota > Metazoa > Chordata > Mammalia > Rodentia > Sciuridae > Urocitellus > Urocitellus parryii. The sequence goes on along the minus strand of NC_135543.1, from coordinate 23,400,136 downwards.
AAACAAGTAAGCTAGTCTGGGGAGGCTTCCAGGAGGAAGGGACATTAAGCTAAGACCTAAGGGGTGGGTAAGAAGCAGCTAGGTAAAGAGGAGGGGAAGCTTTTGACAAAAGGAACAGATATGTGAAGGTGCAGGGGAGGGCAGGTCATTTGCAATGGACTGAAATACATCTTGTGTGACTCTGGGTCCAGAGGCTGGAGTCGCCCGGGAAGGAAGTCACTCCCTGAAGTGAACTAAGTTCTTCTCTAAGGAACTGGGAAAACTAGGAAACAAATGTCAGCTCTCACAGGTGGCCAGGCTGGGAGCACTCCCTAAGAGGCACCTCCCTGAGAGGGTGCACTGGTGTTGGAACCGAGCCTGGATCAGGACCGGGCTCTGCCTCTTCATAGTGTGTGACCTTGAACGGTCACTCTGACTGTTTGCAGAGGAAGAGGAGGAGGGGATTGGAGCAGCTCTGTGACCAGGCTCTGTGCTGCGAGTGTTCATGGGGTGGGAACAGTGACCTCCTCACCGTGCTTCTGTGAAGGACCAGGTCAGCCATCCTTAAATGCACGTGACTAAGTGGGCACCTAGTAGGCCCTGGTCAGTGCTGTCTGAGTCGGACTGTGTGCAGGGGGAGCAAGGGTGGCACAGTGCCAGAAAAAAGGAAAGAGCAGCAGCGACAGAGCAGAGGTCAGAGTCAAGGTAGGAATGTAGCCAGCCCCGGTGACCAGCATCGGCCTTCTCTAGGGAGTGCAGTTGGAGAAGGATTCTGATTTTCCTGGCTCATCAGGATAGAGAGAGTGATGGTTCTCAATGTCTGCCATAGGCACAGATGGGCTGGCAGTAGTACATATGACACACATTTGCCATTTTTGGTCTAAAAGTAACACAGTGCTGGACTGGATGTGAGGATGCATGCCTATAACCCCAGCAGCCAGGGAGGCTGAGACAAGAAGATTGCAAGTTGGAGGCCAGTCTCAACAACTTAGCAAGGCCCTGTGTTAAAATAAAAAGGGCAAGATATGTAGTTCACTGAGTTAAATACTCAGCACCTTAAATAAATTAATAAATAAATAGGACATAATACTGACTCCTGTGGCCACAGACAAGACTCTTTAGTGTCCCTGCCATGGGCTCACCCTGCAGGTAGGGAGTCAGGGTCCTACTGAGGGGCTCCAAAGTTTGGCGGGAAAGATCAGGTCCGAATGCTGAGCTCCTCCAGGGCAGGGACCCTTTGCTTTCCCACAGTGGCATGTCAACGCGGGCTCACAGTGGCCTGTGGGCTCTGCTCTGCAGGTGCTGAAGCAAGTGCTAAGGATTAAAGATGCAGGCTGGACCTCTGGGAGGCCTCTCTTCAGAGCAGCCCCACAAAGCCAGCCCCACACGGGGCCCAGCCTGATTAGCTGCTGCAGTCAGAACTGCTCTGAATTAGATTTTAAAAGAAACGCCCATCTTCGGCTCTCCCAAGTTTCCTGCCTTTCAAGAGAGGGAATGAGAAGTTTCACCTTGAATCTGCAAAGGTCAAAGGTAGATGTCATTTCAGATCAGCAAGACTGAAGCCCTCTCGTGCACCCCACTTCCCGCGCCCTCTCAACCCGTGGACCAGAAGCTGGATTCCCAGCCTGTGGGCTCTGCTGGTCCCCCTGGGCAGCCGGTGTTGTCCCTGTGATGACCAGCTCCCAGACTTCACAGGTGGGGACCAGACTGCTCCCCTTCCCCAGCTTTGCCCATGTAGGGGCCGGAGCTCCAATGAGACAGCCAGAATTTCTCTCCCTGCTATTTTTGTGTTGGGAGCCCTGGGAAGTCTTTGTTCTCCCTGGCTGGTTACGTCATGTTGGAAAGAAAAATCAGCACAAAGCCTGAGAGAGTCGAGTCTTCCGCAAGAAGAACCCCCCCACCCCACCCCCAGGATCTGATCTTCCTTCTGCTCTCTGCTGCTTTCCTTTAGCCTTCACCCAGGGAGATAAAGACACAGGGTCCTCCTGTTTCTCTCTTGGTGACTTCCCCGCAGGCATGTTCTCAAGGAAACTGGTGTCAGGGAAATGCAGCCCAGGGTGGGTGGCATCACTAGTTTCATTGAGCATTTGCACTCACTGCCGACTCACAGAGACCTGACTATTTCTCTTGGCAAGAAAGCTGGAGGTAGGTAGTTGCAGGCATGGACCAGCTCCCCAGGGTTGTCAACAGGTCGCTTGCTCATCTGTCAACTCTGGTGTCCCGGCTTTGGTCCCCAGGCCTTTCCCTACATGGTCTCAACATGGCTGCTGTGGCACCAACATCACTTCCTTTACAGCTGCATCCACAGACAGAAAGGAGGGTTTTCTGTTCTTCAGAGAAGGAAGGCTTTCCCTGAACCCTTCCTGCCCAACAGACTTTCCCTTAAGGCATATTATCAAGAACTGGATCACATGGCCACCCCTGAGCCGGTCCCTACCAAAGGGGAATTGCATTATTTCAACTGGTTTAGATTCTTCTATGGAGATGGGTTTGAGAGGCGCCAGTGCCCTCTAGGATTTTTAAAACGCGTGACGCAGGGACTAGGGAGCGCTACTGGTATTTAGTAGGTCAAGACCTCTCCTGTTCAACTTTTGGCAACACAGCACAGTATGGACCCACAAAACAAAGGAAGAACTGCTGATTCCGAGACAAGAATCATTGTGTGATCACATTTGTGAACGTATAGGAGATCTTTCTCCCCATGAGCCATCAGCTCCTCCTCGTTCCTGTAGAATAGAGGATGTTCCCATAGAACTTAGGGCAGGAATTGACAAACTAGGCCCCCATGCCAAATCTGGCCCACCACCTATATTTGTAAATAAAGTTTTATTGAAACATATCTGTGCCTATTAATTTAGGAATTCTCTATGACTGCTTTTGTGTTACAAAGGCAATTTTGAGTAGTTGTAACAAAGGCTACCTGTCCCACAAAGATTAAAATATTTAGTTTATAGGGAAAAAATCCCTTTATAAAAAAGTTTACCGATCCCTGGTCCAGAGGACTTCATTCACATCGACTGCAGTGATTTGCATCATGAGCCTTGGAGTCAGTCAGACCCAACTGTGATGTGAATGGCGCCACCTAGAATTATGCAGTGCACAGCCCATTCAACTGTAAACATCAGCCCTGCCTGAGAATTTACTGCTGGTTTTTGGGTGTTCAGGAGAGGAAAGAAAGCAGAGTCTGTGAAATGTCAGCACCTCACAGGGGACCGTATTTCCTGCTGAAAGTTGACAGCAGGAGCTTTGGGAGGATCTGAGCAGGCAGAGAGGTGAGTCTAAATTTAGACTTTCCAAAGCTGATTTGTAAACCAGAACCCCAGGAATTCCAGAAAGGGACAGTTGGCACACATCATCTTGTCTCTGATTTGCCTCCACATGTTAAAAGGCTGGATGAGTGAGAGAATAATTAATCAAATTAGCTGTTGCTAAAATCAGTGAGAAATCAGTTGAGGGCTGAAGCTCCATCGTTAGGAGTCTGGGGGTAGAAATTTCTATTCCTGTGTTTTATACAGATGCTTGCCGTGGAGTCCTGGGATCCCTTGCATTCCTTGCTTGGGACACTTGCATTCCTCTTGCTTGGTGTCTTTCGATCATAGCTGAACAGGTGACCTTTCTGTCTCCACCGTGAATGCCAGCTGCTTGGGTTTGAAATCACACCTGTGACTCAAGGCAGCTCTGAGCCACCACCTCCAAAAGGAGAATGACTGGGTCTTGCTCTGAGCAGCTGCATTGCCCCGAGAGCTGCTGAGCCGGCTCCCCTGCCCCGGGGGCACATCCAGATGCAAGCCTGCTCCTGTGGGGATTGATGGCCCCTGACTCTAGGTATATACCATGCCAGAAGTGAATCGCTAATACGGGACTTAGAGACAAGATAGTTTGTCTATCGTCTCTCCTGTGGAGCAAGGCAAAGGGTTTACAGTATAGTAGGCATTACGGAAGAATTGGAGAAGGAAAGAGAAAATGAAGAGGTTTGAGAAGAGATATCAATAAACGTGGTACGCAGGCCTTTCTAATCCACAGTTGTTCTCTGTGCACCACTCTGTGCACTAGATTTGTGAAGCCGAACGTTTAGTTGGGAGATGAACAGGTATAAAAAGCTAAATAACAGCCCAGGTTAGTATATAGTAAAAGTCAAATACGGGATTGACATGAGCACCACCGGGGCTGAGAAAAGGAGGAGATGTCACTGAGAAGTGGGATGGACACTTCAGAGAGGAAGGGAGACTTTATTTGGATTCTGAGTCATGGGTAGGATTTCAACAAGTGGGGGCGAAGCAGGAGAGCATTTCAGGAGCTGGGAAGGCACAGGCAGCGAAGCCAGGCAGGAGTCTAAGGAGGAGGGTGGCGGGCTGTATGGAGCCCAGGGTGACATGCTCTCTGCCCACTCAAGCTGACAGCATATTGGGAGAGCATATTCTCATGGTCATGCAGAGACACATACACACAGAAGGACAGTTCCTCCCACACAGGGGAGGAAAAGGAGAGTTTAAAAATACACCGGGCCTCTCTTCATTATTCACAGATTATCTGCATTGCAGCGAATCTCCAACAAATCCTCCTTCCAGCTGGCTTGTGATGTCATGGGTTCCCCGTCCCTTCTCTGTTTACAACCCAGTGGGAGCCGGGAGGCAAGAGGGCTCAGGCGTCTCTCCTCATAAAACAAAATGTGGAATTGTCTCTCCTTGCTGTGCCCTTGGGAACCAGACCAGGCACATGGTAGAAGCTGCAATTGAGTCTTACTTCTCTGGCTTGGGTTGCAGGAATCAAACGGGTAGAACAGGGGATGGGGAGGGGGCTCTCTGGTTCCCCTGAGTTAAGTAGCCAGGAGGACTTCACTAGCATTGTCGGAGACTGTGGCCCAGTGGGCGGTCCTAGCCCACAATGGCTAGGTACCCTCAAAAGAGAGAACGTCAATCTGTGAATCACATGTTTATTGGCCCTCTCTATGCTGGAAACACAGGCTGAGGCGCACTGAGTCTCAGTGTCCTCACCTGCAAAGTAAGAAGTGGGACCAGAATTGATGTCTCTGGGAAGAGATGTTCTTAGCACTTGGAGATGTCAGTTTTTCACTAATGGGGTTGCTCAATAGGATGATCAACAAATATTGCCCACTGAAAGCCAGTAGTGACTCCTACTCAAATAAGCCAAGGAAGGCAGTACCATTCCCTGTTAAGGACATGGGACTTGTTCACCAGGATTGCTTCCCAGTCTGGAATTCTGTAAGTCTGTGATTATTTTGCTGCTTTGCCCAACAAAAACTGCAGAGCAGAGTGGCTGACCAGTTGAGGCATCAGAAGAGTCAGGACGCTTCATTAGATGTAAGGGAATGTTGGACAACAGCAATCACCGGTGGCATCTGTGGAGGGCTCACCAAGTTCTAGACTCTTGGCAAATTCCCTTCCTTAGAACTCCTGGGTGGGGGAAGGCTCTGATTATTTACTATTTCTAGTAATCTGTGTCCCTGAGTTTGGCCCCTCAATTGAGTTCACAGTTGTTTGGCTTCGTTTATCATTTGCAGAGTTACCCAGAGTTCAGAGGGAGAAGTATCCCCGTGGTGGGGGTGGGGAGCAGGGACTGCAGTTCCATGAGAATGAAGAAGAAACAGTCCAGCCACATTCAGTCCTTGGAGCTGGACACAGTGTTCTTTCTGTGTCCATTGCCTTTATGAACTTAGAAAACCTGCCACTCTCTTGGAACCCTACCATGTTGCCTTTGTTCGGAGTCCTGAATTGACATTGCTAGGTTTGCAGGGGTTTTTGTCTTTTTGTTTTTTTGTTTTTTTTTCTCCCTACTTAGTTCCTATGCCTGTAATTTGAGTCAGTGACCACCAGAGGGGGGCAGTCAAGCTTGGATTTAACCCATCACTGAAGAGCTAGGTTCCCGTCATCTAAAAGAATATGTAGCTCATGGTTTCAACCTGATACAGCACAGGGAAATCTGTGCCCTAGTTTCTGGGCTGAGTTCCTTTTTGTGGGTGGGAGTATAGTTTCCTTGTAATTTGGTATGTGAGCTTCTGCCACCTACATGGAAAGCGAGCAATAACCAATGTCATTATATCTCAGTCCACACCCAATTCGCTCTTAAAAATATTCAGATATTTGCAAAAGAAGGAAGAAAAGGGACCCACGTAGAAAAACAAGATTATTGATTCAATCCTTTATTTGCGGTCTGCAACTGGTTCCTTTTGACTCTCCCACTTCCTAACTAGCACTGAGGAATATGTTTGGAGAGCGTCACAAATTAATTTCGCAAAGGTCGGGAGGGATGACTGCCGCCCACGGTCTGCGCGTGCTAACCTTGGGGGAGCAGGTGTTGACATAAAAGGCATGCCATCTGATGGTCTTATCAAATCAGCCCGTCTTCCCTCTCTGCCGGGAAGCACAGTACACGCAGCAGGAGGAGCGGCTGAGCTGTGCAAGGCCAGAATCCCCTGAGCAAGCAGTGTTTCAGCTGGCTGGACAGATCAAATAACACTTGGGCTGCTTAACAAAAGACGCAAGTGGGAAGGTGTTGGAAGCTGGAGTGTGGAAATTTACCCAACCTTGTTTCTTTGACAGGGAAGGCAATTCGCTCTGAAAGATGCCCCGTTCCTGCAGCCCCTCTGTATGCAGGACAATCGTCTTGGTCAAGGTGGCATGGCTGAGTGAGTAAAAGAGGATGCAGCCCACCCAAGTCTTCGGAGGATCCAGCCTGGCAGCTGAGCTCTCCTTGAACTTGGGACGTAGGTATAAACTGGCGTAGAGCTCACCAGAGGCATTTGGCTTTCTCTAGCTTTTTTTTTCTCAGGACTCCTCAGGCTACTTTGGGTTTGGGAAACTAAGGGGAGCTGGCAGAAGTAGAAGGAAGCCCCTAGAAGCCTCCAGAACCCATTGACGGGATCCCTTCCTACTTCGCAGAACACAGAGGGAGGCTGAGCTTGGGACCCTCAGGTGAAGGAATGCAGCTCAGCTCATGACTCCCCTACATCAGCTAGAAACTGCTGCTCGTAACAGAGAAGGATTCAAAGAGGAGAGTTGCTGCACATTTTACTGAGATCCATGGTGACAGAAAAACATCACCTCCCTCCAGATAATCAAACCAGATTTTCCTTCTAAGATGCTAGATTTGAAAAAAGCATGAGCCACTCTAAGCATCAAGGAGGGTTTGGGAAGCATAACTGTTGGTGAACAGTCCTCCCAGAGCCAGCAAGGAAAGAAGCCTGAGCCCGTTGCTGTCCATCTCTGTGAGTAAGGACCTGCACGGCACTTGCCTCCAGACGGCTGGTGGCAGTGACCTCACCAGGAGCAAAAGCGTCCCTCAGCTGTGGGACTTGGCAGAATGAGGGGTGCTGGGGAGGCCACCAGCTGGGACTTGGCCTTTCCTGACTGCCCCTTCCTCACACGGGCAGCTTCAGACCACTGAGCCAACAATGGCCGAGAGAGGAGACTGCATTGCCAGCGTCTACGGGTATGACCTGGGCGGGCGCTTTGTTGACTTACAACCCCTGGGTTTTGGGGTCAACGGGCTCGTGCTGTCAGCCACAGACAGCCACACCTGCCGGAAGGTGGCTGTGAAGAAGATCGCCCTGAGCGATGCCCGCAGCATGAAGCACGCTCTCCGGGAGATCAAGATCATCCGGCGCCTGGACCACGACAACATCGTGAAGGTGTACGAGGTGTTGGGACCCAAGGGCACTGACCTTCAGGGCGAGCTGTTCAAGTTCAGCGTGGCCTACATCGTCCAGGAGTACATGGAGACCGACCTGGCGCGCCTGCTGGAGCAGGGCACGCTGACCGAGGAGCACGCCAAGCTGTTCATGTACCAGCTCCTCCGCGGGCTCAAGTACATCCACTCCGCCAACGTGCTGCACAGGGACCTGAAGCCCGCCAACATCTTCATCAGCACAGAGGACCTCGTGCTGAAGATAGGGGATTTCGGGTTGGCGAGGATCGTGGATCAGCATTATTCCCACAAGGTATGTCTGGCTGAATGGCTGCTCCCTGTGGCCCTTCAAACGCGCACATTGTTCCATAGGGTGTCCTTAGATTCTTGACGGTGGTCAGTATGGAGGGGAGGCTGGAAGGTTCTAGAAAGATTCCCAGGCCTGAAAAGTTGTTGGTGGAGAGGTTGCTCCTCATCTGAACTCTGCCACGTGGCCATGACCAGTAACTCTGGGCTATACAAGTAGAAGGTGGGACTAGACAAATTCTAAAGTTTCTTCTAGCTCCAAATTCTATGGCTTTGAAATCGTGTGGTTGGTGAACTTGTCTGTAGCATCCTCTTAGCTCTGCTGTCCCCATAACCACTTCATCTCCCTGATGTCTGCTCAGGACACCCCCTGAGGCTTCCCATCCTATGAGCTTTATACTTCTCTCATCAGAGCAGACCGATTCTGTGTCCCTTTCTCTCCGTCTGTGGATCAGGGGCCCAAATAACTAATGTGATAAACTAATGCTCATTAGACATTATCAGCCAGTTAATTCCAGGGCTCCCAAGTTCTGTGACACCCTCATCCCTCAGTGGGAGAGGAAAGCCATGAGGGTCAGGATGGTTCTATTAATATCCCCCATATTGGATAACTAAATGGTCCCCAGCTGCAGGGAGTGGAGTTGGCCTGGCCACACGGGTGGGGACACATGTCACACTGACCTTTGTTCTCATGGCCCAAACCTTCTGAGCCTCCCTGATCCACTCTTTCTTCAGGTGCTGCTGGTTCTCTGACATTTTATCTGTTTCCCCACCCCATGTTCCTGCCACTCTGGGGCACCTGTGAGCCCCTTGGGATGAGCATATCACCAGGGACCTCTCTACAGAGCATGCAGGAACAGGCTGGTTTCCAGCCTCCTACTGAAACCTTTATACCTTGAAATTTGTCATTTTTAGAAAAATTTGCAGTCCTGGAGATGGAATCCAGGGCCTTGCATTTGCTGGGTGAGCACCCTAATACTGAGCTGCACCCCCAGCCCTGTACCTTGAAAACACCCCTTAGGAAGCAAGTGCTCCATAATCTGTTAACAGCCAAAGGATGGGGGTGGGTCATGAGTAGTGAAGGTGGCTCTGACCTTGAACGTGCAGCTGTCCCTCTGAGGCCCACTCCTGAGCTCTCTTCCCTACATAGAAAGGCTCCAATCTGCCTGCAGCAGCCGCAGAGGGAGGGCATCACCAGCAAGGCAGGTTTCCTGTGACACCCGCAGATTTCAGAAGCCAAAGCAACCTAGCTGCCTCTGGGTCAGTGGTGCCACAAATAATTTTGCCACCTTAACCTTGAGTGTGTCCCCTGCCCCAACTCCGGCAGCTGAGACCTACTTTGTAGGAAGGAACGTCCACGGTAAAAACAAACATAAGACAATAACAAAAACGTATCCTCTCTTGTCTTCCTAATGTCTGAACAGTTCTCCATGGTCCTTCCAAACAATCAAACCAAAGGTTCAACCAAATCAGTTTTTATTTGATAAAAAAAAAAAAAAACAGAATCCTGGGACTCACAGAAATCACTTTGCATTGGAATAAGCGGTATATATGGGAATCACAGTATGATGCAAGAGGCTGATTTAGTAGTGTTACAGGGAAAGAGCTTACAATGGCACATAGAAAGCCTTAAGTAAAGTTAGGAAAGATGGTTTATTGTGGTGAAGATTGCTGTGGTAATATAATAATTCTTAGGAGTTGGCCCAGTGTGAGAAAGAACCACTGTATGAGCGTCAGGGCTCTGAGCTCCCTTCTGACCTTGAGAGGTTGAACATGGATGGCCACTGACCATCTGGAACTGCAGTTGCCCTATCTTTGACAGAGATAGCAGTCCACACCCTGTCTATCCCTCTGGGGCTGTGGTTGAGAATCAGAATGGACCAGGGTGTAGAAGTCCTTGGGAAGCAGTAAAGGAGCACATCCATTCATGTCATGGCTGTTTGCTGAGCATCCAGCAAGCCCAGTGCTGGGGCCAGGGACAGACGAGACTCCAGTGACTGTCCACAAGAGTTGTGCTTGGCACTGTTGCCTCTCACTGCCACTTCCCCCGGGGACTTTCATTTTCCCGATGCAGAGGAATGTAGATATTCTGACTTAACTCTTGTCAGGCTCTCTTCAAGAAAATTAGCTGTAGGAGGTTAGAAAAAATAATTGGAACCAGTTACTAACCCAGGAGGAGCTCAGATCTTCCCCACGCCCTGGGTTTGGCAGGTGCCACCCGCCCCCACCCCTTCTCCTTCAAAAGCTTTCTGCTTTTAACTTCCTGCCCTCCTCTTCCCCAGGGATGATGAAAGGGCTTTGTAGTTGGTGATTTTATTTATCCAATGTTCATTTAAATCAGTTCTCATTTAATCCTCATAATGCTATGAGGCACTTAGGGCAAAGGGCCCGTTGGGAAATGGAGAGAAATGACTTTCTCGGGTTTACACGGGTGGCTATGGCAGATGACTCCTAGAACTGAGGTCTTCTCAGGTCCTGTTGTGGGGACTGTCCCTGCATACTCTTCTTAATGAAGTCTTCCTGGTTCTGAGTTGGAAGTAATCTCGCCTTCCTCTGAACTGCCCTATATCTTTTCCCCATGCTGAAGCCTCTATCTTCCACCCTAATGGTTCTTGAGTCCATCTTACAGGTATTTGTGACTGTATTTGTTCTCTCCCAGATGGAGAGTCACTTGATTCTTGAGGGCTGTCTCTTGATCATCTTGGTTTCCCCCCATGAAGTCTGACCACTGGGCCTGTGGCATGGCTCCCTGTTGATCTTGTGGATTGTATTGAGTAGATGGAAGAATCGTCTTCTACCAGAGCTTTGCAGATAAGAAGCCAACAGGGGAAGTAGCCCTGCTCAACGTCACGCCGTGCACACGGAGCCTCACTTCTCAGTTGTTCTAGTTGCCAAATGTGGATAGTCCTTCCCATTCCTCTTCTCTCCTAGAATTCTTGTTAGAGTCAAATGAAAGTGTGGAGGTCAGATTGCTTTCAGACGTTCAAAGGATAGAATCCCTAACAGAACTATTTGCCTGGTGACACCAGGCAGACACACGCAGGCCAGCTTACCCTCCACTGAGATGTGGACCCAACTCTCGACATCGTGGCCCAGGGATGAGTCATGAGGCCCTGGTTTGCGACCCTTTCTGCCCCCCTCAGCAGGCCTACTGATGAGTTCTTGTCATTTCTATCAAGAAGAGACAGCTGAATGATCAAAGCATGCTTTTCTTTAAATTGGTCCTATTAGAAAGTAGGTGATCTCAAAAGAAAAAAAAAAACTAAAAGTTCACTAAGCCCTGTGCAGATTAAGAAATGTCAGGAAACCCTCAGAGAGCAGTTAGAGGGCCCGGACTGTGTGAACTCATCCCTGTGGCCTGGAGAAAGCCCACTGTTTATCCTGCCATAGAGCCTCGCTGTGCTGCCAACAGACCTGCTCTCAGGGGTGCAGGGGGAAAATACCCAGGGAGGAAAAGAAGAGGAAAGGGGTCCATCAGAATCTGGTCAGCCGGAGGCTTGCATTTTCAGTGAATCATTCGAGTAAGTCTGAGCTTGCTGCTGGGCTGGCCTGCCTTTGAGCCCCAAACCCTGTCTTCTGACCTCATTCACAGTCACCTCCATTTCTCATTAGGATTCCTTAAAGCTCATCTAGCTCGGGGCTTCTCAAATTGTGGTCCAGAGCTGCGGACTCAGCTCTCTTGGGAACTCCTTAGAGGTGCAGATTCTGAGTCCCTTCTCAGAACAGGCCATCTGTGTCCCCAGGCCTCCCAGCGATCCCAGTGTTCTGAAGCAGCAGGCCGCCTGCCTGTGGACAGACAGCAGAGGCTGCCCGTGAGCTCGTTGCTGCCGGGGCACTGTGGGCAACACCAGCTCCTCCCAGCTAGCGAGGGGAAGTTGAGGCAGGCACCTTCACCAGGAAGCGTGGCTGAAGGTGCAGCTCAGAGCACAGGATGGCTTTGCAGGTCCTGTCACATCGCCTTGGAAACAGCCTGTTCCACCAGGGCACAGATCTGGCAGAGAGCTAAACAAACCAGGCACCTAAACCAAGAGGAGTATGGGCTCTGCCCAGGTTTGGTTTTAACGACTAGTCAGGTGGTATGAGCAGTGATTTTGGAAAACATAGACTTTTCATCCTGGTGTCAATGACTTCACAAAGATGTTACTTTAAAACAAAAACACTGGTTTCACAGCTCAGGAAGATTGAATGTTTGAGGGCTCAGTAAATCACTGTAGTTTATTGAGGCCCTGGTTCAATTCAAGGGCCCACAGGAGGCAAAGAAGGACGGTGCAGAGTTCCCACGTGGGTCTCTCCTGTTCATGGGCCTCACTTCCCCCTCTCTGGCCACTCACCTGCCTTTGGAGACTTCTGAGGCCAGGATCACCTCCCTGTCTTCCTGAGAAGACGCACAGAAAGGGCCTTTTAGGCACACATTCCCTTGACACTGAGCCTCAGAGGAAGAGAACTCATCCCCCTGGTCTGTGCCAGGGCCCTCTTGTCCATGTGCTCATATCTTGGATGGCTTCCGCATGACAGATGGCAAACCCCAAGGTTCAGGGAGGGGAAGGATTCGTCCAGACCCTGGAATAGGATCAGAGTCCACAGTGCTGGCACCATGGGGGCCCAGCCACCCACAGAAGCCCTGAGAAAACAGGCTCATGGAAGGACACCTGGCCAAGGGACCAGTGAGCTAGAAGGTCACTTTCTTCTTAAGCCGCTAAACATGTTATTCCAAATCAGTGGAGCTGAAGAGATTTATGTAGAAGACTATAAAATATCCCTTTTTGAAGGGGAGAGGTATGGCCTAGAGGATTAGAACAGAGGTTGTTCCGGAGAGTCAAGTGTCCCTGAACACCCAGGAAGAGTTAGAAAGCTCATTTTGTTGGCTTTCTAAGCCCCCTTTCCCCTGAAGAAGAGGCCCCAGGAGCAGGAGAACACCGCACACAGGCCCCTACCATGGGAAGCTACCCACTGAACCCCAGGAGTGATGTTATACACCTTTAACAACTGGCACGACCCAGGCACCAAACAACCATGATGCACCAGCCAGAGTCCTGAGGAGGGTCCTGGAGGTTCTCTGCTTCCCAGAAACTGGCCCTTGATTGCCTGTTCACAGGCCTCACTCTTGACAACAGATCTAGTATGCCTGTGCCTGTGCTTTCCAGCCTGCCTTATGGCTGTCCCTTAAATCAAAACTCACTCTTTCAAATGTGCCTGTAGGTCTGGTTTTCCCCTGGGGGTGAGCAGCTGATTAAATGTTCCTCCTGACAACTTCTTACTCTCAAAACCAGCCTACTCACCCACCTGGAACTCACCTGTCAATCAGAGGAGCCACTTCCGATGGCAAATGACGAAGCTCTAAAGACTTCAAGAAGCAGGGAGGCTAAAGCAGAACTGGTATTTCCCATAAGCTTATTGAGACAAATTCTTTGTCATTTAGAAAGTATCTTTATTTTACTTTTATTTTTGAAGTTTATTTCCAAACTGTATATAATATTATGAATGTATGACTTTTTATTCTTTCAGTATTTAAAAAATCATTGTTTTATTTTCTATCCCTATTGTTTTAAAAGGGAAGTTGGTTTTTATTCATATCATTATTTCCCTCTATGAAATATCCCCACCCCCTCTGGCCACTTTCAGGATTTTCTCTTAATCTTTAACTTTCAACAGCTTGACTGTGATGTGCCCAGATGTAGTTTTATTTATCCTGTATGAGGTTTAGTGAACTTCTTGAATCTATAAATTGATTTTTCGCCCCACTTCTCTCTTTACCTTCTGGATTCTGGTTATTTGTATATTAGTAAGCATGGTGTTGACGCAAAGATTTCCTAGTCTTTTTTCTCTTCTTTATTCAGAATGGACAATTTTTATGTTTCTGTCTTCAACTCTACTGACCTTTTCTTCTGACATCTCTAATTTGCTGCTAAACCCATTTGGTGAATTTTTTATTTTGGATATTATGCTTTTCTGTTCTAGAGTTTATATATATATATATATATATATATATATATATATATATAAAATTTGTGTGTTTAGATTCCCTATCTTTTTATTCATTAAGACCATATTTTTCTTTAAGTTCTTAAACATACTGATAATGCCTAAACTCTGTTAATTCCAACCTCTGGAATGCATCAGGATCTGTTTTCTATTGACTGTTTTTTTTTTTTTCCTTAAATTTGGTTCATGTTTCTCTACTCCTCCACATTTTTAGTGTTTTTCATTGTTTGCAGCCACTGCAGTTAATACTCTGGAAGGAGTCTAAATTATATTCTTTCTTTGAAGAATATCAATTTTTCTTCTGGTAGGCAGTTAATTTATTAGTAACTTTCCCTGGTCCTATCAGGGCTTTTATAGGCCAGGTCTACGTAATCCTTACCTAAAAGCATGGTCCTTCATCTAATGGCTTGGTCTTGCTCCTGTTTCATCTCAGCACTTGCAGTGTTATCAAGGTCGCCCCTCTGGCTGGGCAGGGACTCCACCAACACTCTCCCAACACTCTGCTGCCTCTCCTATCCTGTTCTGTTGAGTTCCAAAGTAGATGCTGTTTGCTAGACCTTGACAGAGTCAAGTGTGTGTGCAGCACAGTCTTCAGTTAGAGATCTGTGGGGACCCCTCATGCCCAAACTTCTGGACCCCTACCCTGTGACGCTCTTCCTCTCTAGGGTTCACAAAGCTCATCTCCCATGTTTCCATCCTTTCTTTGGGGGATCTGCAGAGCCTGTTGTCCAGTCCTGAAAAAACCTGCTATATATGTTTTGTCCAGGCTTGTAGTTGCTTACAACTGGAGGACAAATCCAGTACCAGGTACTCCGTCGTGACCAGGGGTACTCAGTCCTTACATTTAATGATGGTGATGTTCTGTGGAATGGATTATTTTTGGATAGCAGATTACGAGCACCTTGGAGGAACTGATGGCTCACTCATCTCTGCATCTCCTGTGGCGTGCTTAGTGAATATTATTCAGTGGGATTGAATGGGATTTAATGTTGAATAATGTGCTCCTCTTCCCTTTGCACCTGAGGTCTGCTAGGGCTATGGCTTAGATGTGGTGTGTCCCCCAAGGGTTCATGTCCTGGAGACTTGGCCCTGGTGTGAAGTTAAGAGGTGGTGGGACCTTTAAGATGAGAGGCCTAGTGGGAGGTCATTAGTCCCGGATTTTGCAAGACATTGATGTAGTTCTCATAAGACTCTGGTCAGTTTTTGTGAGGTCGTTATAAAAAAGCAAGCCTTCCTGGTCCTTTCGCTCTGGCTTCCTGTCCCTGAATGTGATCTCTCCCTCTCACAGACATTCCCATCATTGTGGGGCAACAGGTCACACGGTGGATGGGCTCACGTGAAGCTGGTTGCCAACTAAATTCTGTTAATTCCATATTCTCTGTTTTACATTTATATAGCTGGGTTTTGAGCCCAACTTACAGGATTTTCTTCACTCGTATCCCTGGTAGATTTCATCTTCTTGGCATCAGACAAATTTTCCAACCAGAGGAGATCTTTTTGGATCTTTGTTCCATCACATAATCTTGCCCTTTACAGCTTCATAATTTATAAGCCTGCCTTCCAGAACTTTACTCTTATCTTAATTAAAATATGTGTGAAGAGATTAGGCCAAAGGCCTAGCCTCAAAACCACTAGACACTTCCCCCCGGGGTGACACTGACCCAAAAGCTAGCATTCTCTGGGTTTCTTTCTCCAGCCAGATACGGATTTACATAATTGTGTAGTTGTCTACATGTTTTTTTAATTGTCCACAAAGATGTCCTAAGAGATTTAGCTAAATGCATTATGGAGATTCAGAGACACTGTCTACAGAACCCTCTCATTCTACCTTCAAACACTTTAAAACTCAGCCTAAAGATTCAAACAGCCAAATTCAAATCACATGACCAGCTGTAACACCTTAATTCCTAGTTACGCAGAGCACAGAGGTTGGCAAACACTACCCCCTTACTTAGAGAAAACCTGATACATGAAAATCTAAACTTTCAGAATCATGTTGAAGGTTAGGGCATGGTTCAATAAACTGTAGTTTGCCCATTGAATAGAATGTTATACAACTGTCTTCAGTGGTATTTTTGAAGCGTTTGCAATAACAGGGGAAAGTTTTATGTAATAATGATGGATTTAAAAAGCAAGATGCAGAATTGTATAAATGATACGATCATAACAGCTTCAAATAAGAAGAAAAGAACTACACACAAGAAATAAACTAGAAGTAAAAACTCTAAAACATTAATAGTGTTGGACAGTGAACGGAGTTTTTCATTCTCTTGTTTCTCTATAATTCTCCAAATTGTGCATGGTGTCATCACAGTAAACTTTACAGGCAAGAGTGTGAGGAAGTTTGCCCCAAGAGTAAGTTTACCAAGAACATGTTCTTTGCACAAAGAATAGTGAACCTGAGTTATTTGGTTACCAAGAGAGGAGGGTCAGGCATGCTGGTATCTGGCCCCAAAACACAGGTACGCAGCCTCACATGCATCCTGTGTTTGGTGCCCTCCGTGTCATGTATGCAAGGCTCACCTCCACACCAGAGTGGCAGCCCTACCTCTGCAGCTGCCTCCAAGGGAACTTTCTAGTGGGCTGGTCTGGATGCACTGTGACAACCCTACCTCAAGGTTGAGTGGGCAGATGCCCTGTGGCCCCAAGCAAGCTACTCAACCTGCCTCAGGCTGGCTCTGTCCCCTCGTAATAACTGGCTCTTCTTCATGGGTCTGTGTGGAACAAATCAAATGATGTGTGCAATGCTCAGCCTGCTTCATGCATCTGGAGAGCCCTCAGTAAACAGTAGCCATTTTATACCTTGATTCTTAATAGGTTCTCAAATAACTGAAGTTCCACCACAAACAGTAAATTGGGATGGTCAGCTATGCTTCAATTTATATTTTAAGATACAAGTTAAAGGAGTGAAGAAGAGTGGGAGCCAGTGGGAAAACCATTATTTGAACCAACTTGTCAGAATAAGTTGATGAGAAGGCTCTGAGTTCGAATGGGGTGGGGGCGGGTGGCTAACTCAAAAGCATAGGGAACCCCTTTAAATGTTGACACTTTTTTCAATTTGGCCAAAGGCTGGTTCTAGTGCTGAGGTTATACATGAGGTGTGATATTCAAAATATCTAGTAGTTAGCTGGGTACAGTGGCACACTCCTATAATTCCAGTGGATCAGGAGACTGAGGCAGGAGGATCATGAGTTCAAAGCCAGCCTCAGCAACTTAGTGAGGCTCTAAGCAAGATGCTGTCTCTAAATAAAATATAAAAAGGGCTGGGGATGTGGCTCAGTGATTAAGCACCCCTGGGTTCAATCCCTGGTACCAAAAATTTATATTTCTAATATTTGGAAAGTTTGGGGACCACAGAATAGACATTGGCAGTGACCAGTCAGAATAGATAACAGCTGTGAGTACCCGTCACCCCTTCAAAGACTAGAAAGTAGGGCCCGCCCTCCTAGGGGTGAGCCTGCAGAGGTCTACCAGTGACATCCACACCAGGCACATGGAACAGCAGCCCAGAGGCCTGCCCTCAACAGTCCGCTGCTGAGGAGCTTCTAGTCCCACAGCCTCCCCAACACTCTTATCCTTGCCTCCTCCTCTTCCAGGATATTATGTTTGCCCTCTCCATCACACCTAACCAGATCCCCTTGTTTTGGCATCAAGAGAGAGCAAGCCACTCCCTGCTCTCCCTCCTGCACCTTGCCCGTCCCCTCCTCTGGTTCTCAGAAGACGCAGCCAGTAGATTTGCTGGCACCTGGGGCACTCTAGGGTATGTGTGAAGATTTTTTTTTTTTTTTGGCAATATCTTCTATACACAATTAATGTTATCAGAGTTGTAGGCCAGAGGCCTACCCATGCCAAAAACAACAAACAAAAGGTAAAGTGAAAATCTTAACTTTAATCAAAATGGCCATATTGGGAAGGCAGAGTGAGATCCACCATCTCAGCCCTGTCTTCCAGGTACAG
Organism: Urocitellus parryii; assembly: GCF_045843805.1. Classification (NCBI taxonomy): domain Eukaryota; kingdom Metazoa; phylum Chordata; class Mammalia; order Rodentia; family Sciuridae; genus Urocitellus; species Urocitellus parryii. The sequence goes on along the minus strand of NC_135543.1, from coordinate 23,382,268 downwards.
CTACTAACAGGAGCTTTGGGTTTAAAGAGAGGAAGAATGGGAGCAGGGAGAGAGGTCTGTATCCATTAGTAGTCCTGATCAAACTGTGGTGTGTTTGATCATTAGTCCAATGCTGGTCCTGTGTGGTGGCTCCGGAGAAGTCTTTATCACTTGAGGGGTGATTTCCATGCATTGCTCAGGATGTTTATCTATCAGACCTGTGGTGGTGGGAGGAGGCAATTCCGTCCCCATGGATGATTGCTCCTACTTAGGGAGGCAGTCTGATCATGGATGAGTTCCTGGAAGATGCAGGACAGCGACCAAAGACTTCTAGGCACCACTCTGTGGGTCTGAAACAGGATGCTCCCAATCTTGATCATCGAACATCTCTACAAGTCTTGTCTTGTTTAGGGGCAGTCAGGAAAATAGGCCTTATGCTACTAGTTTTTAGATGAGCCTTCCATACATGATTAACACACATGCAGAGCTGAGAAGGAATCTGAAGACAGATACAGAAGAAAGGTGGAGATTCCAAACTTTATCCTGCTTTTAGTTACTCCCTGGGCATTTGCAGGCCTAAGTGAAGAGTCAGTGCTTAGAGCAAAGGCAGCTTCTCTTCCACTCCTACCACCTGTGACAGTACATCCCCAGTAAGGAAGCTGCGAACTGAGGTCTCCTGCCTCACCTGGCTTCACAGTCCTAAGAAACCTGTGGTACAAAGGCGGTTTTCAGTAGCCCCTGAGCTGAGCTAAGAGGAGCCCAAAGCCAAAACAGAGTCACAGGTCTGTTTCTGCATGTCCTGTTGTCTAGCTGTGTCCTAGGTCACTGTCCTATGCCTTCCAGAAACTCATCCATGATCAGACTACCTCCCTAAGCAGGAGCAATCATCCCTGGGAACCAGCTGCCCTCCCAACTCTGACCCCGACCCACTTGCAATCACTGCAGGAGTCTGAAGCTGGTGTGGGTGTGGGCAGCTCTGCTTCTGTAGCTGGGGATGGGCATCTTCATTTGACCCTGAACTAGTTCCTGGAACTCTGGAACTCACAGTACTACACCCTGGGGGTTCTTTCCCACCGGTGATAACTGCAGATCCTCATACCAACCCTCTGGGAGGCAGGTCAAGTTAATGATTGTCTTCCCTGCGTAGATGAAGACTAGGGAGCCCCTGAGCCTGATGTTGGGGAGCACACCTAAGGTCCCACGGCTAAGCTGGGACTGAACCTGGGCTCCAGGGACCAGGAAGAACAGCCGATGGACCCCCTGGGCTGCAGAACTTGGGAGCTCTCCTAGTGCCCTCTGTGAGGAAAGGAGAGCAGAGTCACAGACTGGGGGTGTTGGCCTCTGCCTTTCCCGTGAAGGAACTTGGAGCACAGAGCAGTTCCCTGACCTTCCTGGTCCTCACTCAGCGGAGATGGAGCTAGGACAGAAAATTGCCATGCCTGAGTCCTGGGCCGTCCTTCTCTCTGTAGTTCCCTGCACAGTCTCCTGTGGGCTCCTGCACTGGCTGTGTTAGCAACGTAGGTTCCCACCATGGGGCCCAGAGCTCCCTGCCCCAGCAGGCAGCCAGATGGCAGAGGCCACCAAGAAGAGTATTCCCTTTAGTAGAACAATGCTTCATATTTTCTTTTAAACTCTATTTTTAAAAACAACTCTACTGACTATACTATAATTAGTATACCCCACAACTCATGCATTGAAAGAGTATAATTCAGTGATTTTTACTATATTTAGAGTTGTGCATCCATCCGCAGAATTAATTGTAGAACATTTCCTCACCCCCAAAGGTAACCTGGCTCCCCTGTCACCTCCCTCCCAAAGTCTCTTGTCCCTCCAACCCTTGGTAACCGTTGATCTTTCTTATGGATTTTCCTATTCAGGGTAGTTTTTATAAACAGACTCATATACCATAGAGTCCCTTCTAGCTGGCTTCTTCCATTCTGCATGATGTTCTCAAGATTATCCACGTGGCAGAAGCAGGTGCAAGTACTTCGTTTCCCTTTATTACCAAATAATATTCCACAGCATGCACATTCCATTTTGCTTATGGATGTGGTATTGTTTCTACCCTTTGGCTAATGCTGCCGTGAATATTCCTGTACAGCTTTTATGTGGACATATATTTTCCTTTCTCTTGGGATATGCCTACAAGTGGAATTACTGGGTCTTAAGGTACTGTCTGAGGAGCTACCTGACTGTTTTCCAAAGTGGCTGCACCATTTTGCGTTCCCATCAACAATGTATGAAGGTTCATTTTCTTTATATTCTAACACTTGTTGTTTTTCTATTTCTTTTGTTTCAAATTCTACTTATTGTAGTGAATGTGGAGTGGCATTTCATTATGGGTGTTTTTTTGGTTTTGCTGTGTGTCTCTGTGTGTGTATGCATGCGTGCATGTGTATGTTTTTATTGGGGATTGAAGCCAGGAATGCTCTACCACTGAGCTACATCCCCAGCCCTTTTTATTTTATTTTTTTTTATTTTGAGACAGGGTCTCTCCAAGTAGCCCAGGCTGGCCTGGACCTTGTGGTCCTCCTACCTTGGCCTCCCAAATTGCTGGGATTACAGGCGTGCGCCACCATACCTGGCTCACTGTGATTTTGGTTTATGTTCACCTGATGGCAAATAATGTTGAGCATCTTATCATAGTCATTTGCATATCTTCTTTGTATATCTTCAGATCCTTTGCCCATTTTAATTTGTTTTTAATATTTTTTTTAGTTGTAGTTGCACAAATACCCTTATTTTATTTATTTATTTTTATGTGGTGCTGAGGATCGAACCCAGCGCCTTGCACATGCTAGGCCAGCGCTCTACCACTGAGCCACCACCTGAACCCTGCCCGTTTTAATTTTTTTATTATTGAATTGGAAAGGTTCTTTATGTATCCTAAATGCAGGCTCCTGCCGGATGCAGTGGCACATACCTATAATCCCAGTGGCTCTGGAGACTGAGGTAGGAGGATTGCGAATTCAAAGCCAGCCTCAGCAACTTAGCAGAGTCCCTGTCTCTAAATAAAATATAAAAAAGGGGCTGGGAATGCAATTATGCACCCCTTGGTTCAATCACCAGTACCAAAAAAAAAAAAAAAAAAGAAAGAAAGAAAGAAATGCGTCCTAAATACAGGCTTCTTATCAGATGAATGATTTGCAAAAAAAAAAAAAAAAAAACAAGTCAGCTCAAATCCTATTGGTTGGCTTTTCACTTTCTGGCTCATGTCCTTTGAAACACAAATTTTTTCATTTCCGTGATACCTAGTTTGCTTATTTTTGTGATACCTAGTTTGCTTATTTTTTTCTTTTGTCACTTTAGTTTGTGACGTCATATCTGAGAAACCATTGCCTAATCCAAAGTAATAAAGATTTATGCCTATGATTTCTTAGTTTTATAGTTTTAGTTCTTCATTTAGGTCTTTGATCCACTTTTAGTTGACCTTTGTCTATAGTGTGAGATTAGGGTCCAGCTTCATTCTCTTTTTATTTTTTTAGTTGTTGCTGGACCTTTACTTATTTATTTTATTTATATGTGGTACTGAGAATCAAACCCAGTGCCTCACACACACTAGGTCAGTGCTCTGCCACTGAGCCACAACCCCAGCCCCCAACTTTATTCTCTTGCAGGTGGATATCTAATTGTCCCAGCCTCATTTATTGGAAACACTTACTTTTTCCTCTTTTCAGTTTCTTGGAATCTTTAAACATACCAATTAACTATAAAGGTCAGGATTATTTCTGGATTCTCCATTGTATTCCTTTGGCCTGTGTGTCCCTCTTACGTCCATATTACACAATCTCCATCACTGCAGTTTTGAAGCAGGTTTTGGAATCAGAGTGTATGAATCCTCCAACTTTGTTCTTTTTCAAGATTGTTTTAGAGAGTCAGTACATAAAAAGCAATGAAGCACTTATGCATGATATAACATTGATGAATCTTGAAACCATTATACAAAGTGAAAGAAGGCAAACACAAAAGGTCATGTATTGTGTTATCCTGTTTATCTAAAATGTTCAGAATAAGAAAATTCATGGAGACAGAAAATAAAGTAGTGGTGCCCAGGGCTGGGGAACAGAAGAAAATGGGGCATGCCTACTAATGTGAATAAGATTCCTTTTGGGGTTGATGAAAATGTTCTGGAATTAGTAATAATAGTTGCACATTCTTGAGAATATACCAAAACCACTAAACAAAATACTCTAAAGTAGCAAATTTTATTTCATACAAATTGAATCTAAAAAAATTTTTAAGAAACAGGTTGTCTGAATATACTTATATCTAATAAAGAAATAATGTATATAGTATAAACTCTTTCTCAAAAGAAAAAAATACTCCAGACCTATTTTATAGGTAAATTCTATCACATATTTAAAGAGAAATAAAACCAGTTCTACAAGTTCTTTCCAAAAATTAAAGGGAGTAACTCTTAACTCATTCTAACCATCCCTGGAATAACAAAACCCACATGCACAAAAAAAAAAAAAAAAAAAAAAACAATATAAGAAAGAAATCAATCAATATCTCTCATTAACATAGATGCAAAAATGCTGAACAAAATTTTAGCAAATTAAATTCAACAATATACAAAAAAGATAATACATACTAACCAATATGCAAGTTTGGAATGCCAAGTTTGTTCTAATATTTGAAGATCAATGTTATTACCGTTTTGGAAAATGGTCTAGCAACAACTTCTTTAGAAGTTAAACTTACCTCTGCTATATGATCCAAACATTTTATTTCTATGTAGGCAAGCAGATAGCCATACAAATATTTGTACACAAATGTTCACAGAAGCTTTCTTTCTCAAAGCCTATAAGCTATCTAAATGTCCATCAACATTCACATGAACAAACTAGTGCATCCAGACAACAGAATTACTACAATACGGGGGAGTGAACCACTCAGCAATGTGATTGAATCTCAAGATAATGATGCTGAGTGAAAGAAGACAGAAATAAATAAATAGAGTAAATACAGTAAGTTTTAGTATACAAACTGATTTATAGTAACAGAAAACAAATTAGTGTTTGCCTAGGGGTGAGGCAGGATTACAGAGACATGAGGCAACTTTGGGGGTGATGGATAGATTCATTATTTTAATAGGTGATGTTTTCACAGATGTGTATATGTCTCAAAACTTTTCAAAATCATATGCATTAAATATGTGCAGATTTTTTTTTAGTTATACCCCAATAAAGTTGTTTTAAAATAAAGATATTCAATCACCAAATGCTTGAGTGCCAGCTAAGGGTGGCTACTGGGAAATACAGGTTGAAATACAAGACCCTCGGCAAGATCCTGCCGTGGTGGAGTTAGTATCTAGGTGGGAGCTTGCACAGATGGTAGGTGGTTAACAGCGCCAGGGTTTGCGCACGCAGCTCCCTGAGTTTTCTCCCATCCAAGTGCAGGAGAACTGGCAATGCAGCTGGACTCGAGGCTGCCTGGAGCAGGAGCCCACCACAGGAGGGGTCAGCTCTTTCTCCCTGGATGTCCCCTTTAGACATCACCATCCAAGCTCCCTGCCCAGCAGGGAGAGGCCCACACCTAGTGTTCCCTCTTGTCTGTGAACAGAAGAGTTACACCACAGAGACCTGTTGAGCAGAGAAGGCCACACTGTGCTGAACAGATGGAAGGGGCTGAGGAGAGAGGCGAAGCCAAGGGTGAGGAGGCTCGGAGCCCTGCTGCTGGAGAGCTGTCCAGTTGATGTTTTCAGTGCTTTGGGGCTTGACTGTAGCCCTTCCCCTAATCTCCATTAAATACCCCAGGTGGTGTCCTTTGGGGGCTTAAGTTTCTTTGAGTGGCCTCTATTCTTGCAACCAAGGACAATTTTGACTCCCCTTCACTCCCTTGGGAGGACTCTGTCTTCAGAAGTCTCTTCTTTATCTTTGGTCTCATACTTGGGTCTTCAGAGCAGTGGCCAGGGCCCTCGGAGGGCAGAGACAATGTCCCCTGAGGGAGAGGAGGAGGTTGGGTAGCTCCCATAGTGAAGACAAGAGAAGGCAGGCCCGGGTGACACCATGGGGCTCCTGGAAGCCAGGAGTGGGAAGGCCCTGGGAGGAACCTGAGTGGGATGGATGCTCAGGGGATGAGGAGGCGGTTCCAGGCAGCCCTGGAGGAGCCAGGGGGGCGGCAGTGTGTGGGGGCTGGTGGGGCAGCAGCGGAGCAGGATTTTCTCACCTGCCTCTCTTCTTATCTTCTTGTTTCCTTGTCTGAGTCTCTTTGCTCGCAGCACTCATGGAGGACCAGAAACACACAGTCCTCGTTTGGGAACAAACCCTGGCCTGAGGTTCAGACAGTCTGATTTCTAGTCTTTTCTGTTTCCAACTCAGCAAGCAGCTAAGAGCAAATACCCCCACTCTATGCCTTGGTTTCCCCATCTGCCCTCTGAGGGCCCAGAAGCAGTGTTAGGACTTAAGACCACTGGCCAGAAGGACCAGCAGGCTGGTGTCAGTGACCTGGGTTCCAGGCCTGCGCCCTAGTTACCCTAGTTACCCATGTGACTTTGAGCAAGCCATCCAGTTCTGTGAGGCTTTAGCTTCCTCACTCACTCTTGGGTGAAAGAGAATAGAGGTCTTCATCCCTCACGTAGCCCTGGGAACATCAGCCAACAGAAAAGAGCCCCCTTAGAGATGTGAGGCT